>NC_062279.1:32397773-33666940 GCF_902655055.1 Lutra lutra | reverse complement strand
TGGTGAAGCTATCCTCTGGGTCCCATCCACATTCCCATCCTTTTCATAAATTAGCTTGTGGTACAAATGATTGTAAGAATATTTGTGTTAAAATCGGTTTTGCCCTATGATAAACCTAGCCCAAAACCAAAAACAAACTCAACCATTTGTTAAAAAAAAAAAAAAAGGAAATGTCTCCAGACAATTAATATTTGTTTCACATTAGACAATACAGGAGCTATTATTTATTGAATATTTTATTCAATGAGTCAGTCATTTATCCAAGTATATCCTAGAGTATATCCCAAGTATATCCCATAGGCCACCTCATTTAATCTTCACATTATTACTATGATATTGATGCTATGAACCTCATTCAGAGATATGCAAGCTGAGGCTCTGGTACCTTAAACAAATTGTTCAGGGGCCCTTACATATTAGCATCAAGGCTGAAGTTCAAACCGATGGAAATGGACCCAAATCTAAAGCCTAAGCATTTACACAACTGCCCTGGCCATCACCACTCTTCCTCTGAAGTGGTCCCAGAGAAGGAATAAGAGAGAGTCTGACTTTACAACAAAGAAAGACACCCCAAACTCTCTTGGTTTGCACAGAATCCATCTTCACCCTTCACCCTTCACCCTTCACCCTTCTGAAATAGATGAAATGGGGTACATTTGTGACAGTCAAAATTTCCTTTTACTGAAGATGGCGGAGAAGTAGCAGGCTGAGTCTACTTCAGGTAGCAGGAGATCAGCTAGATAGCTTATCTAAAGATTGCAAACACCTACAAATCCAACGGGAGATCGAAAAGAAGAAGAACAGCAACTCTAGAAACAGAAAATCAACCACTTTCTGAAAGGTAGGAATGGCAGAGAAGTGAATCCAAAGCGACGGAAAGATAGACCGTGGAGGGAGGGGCCGGCTCCTGGCAAGCAGCAGAGCAACGGAGCACAAAATCAGGACTTTTAAAAGTCTGTTCCGCTGAGGGACATCACTCGAGGCTTAACGGGGGTGAAGCCCACACGGGGTCAGCGTGGCCTCAGGTCCCGCAGGGTCACAGAAGGACTGGAGGTGTCTGAGTGTCACAGAGTTTACAGGTATTAGAATGGGGAAGCCAGCTACAGAGACAGAGCCGAGGAGTGAGCTCTAAGCTCGGGGTTACCTTGAACTGGTCACAGGCTCGGTGAGCTCAGAGCGCGGCCAGAGGCAGGGTGAAGGGAGTAATTGGGCGCTGTTCTCTGAGGGCGCACTGAGGAGTGGGGCCCCGGGCTCTCGGCTCCTCCGGGCCGGAGACTGGGAGGCCACCATCTTCATTCCCATCATCTGGAACTCTACGGAAAGCGCTCAGGGAACAAAAGCTCCTGAAAGCAAACCCGAGTGGATTACTCAGCCCGGTCCCTGGTAAGGGCGGTGCAATTCCGCCTGGGGCAAAGACACTTGAAAATCACTACAACAGGCCCCTCCCCCAGAAGATCAACAAGAAACCCAGCCAGGACCAAGTTCACCTACCAAGGAGTGCAGTTTCAGTACCAAGGAGAGCAGCGGAATTCCAGAGGAGGAGAAAGCAAAGCATGGAACTCATAGCTTTCACCCCATGATTCTTTAGCCTTGCAATTAATTTAATTTTTTTTCTTTTTCAATTTTTTTCTCTTCTTCTGCTAATTTTTTTAACTTTTGCCCTTTTCTTTTTTAACGTTTTTTAACTAGTTTATCTAATATATATATATTTCTTTTTCTTTTTTATATTTTTTCTTTATTCGTTTTCTTTTTTTAATTGTTTCTTTTCTTTTCTTTTCTTTTCTTTCTTTCTGAACCTCTTTTTATCCCCTTTCTCCCCCCTCATGATTTGGGATCTCTTCTGATTTGGTTAAAGCATATTTTCCTGGAGTAGTTGCCACCCTTTTAGTATTTTACTTGCTCCTTCATATACTCTTATCTGGACAAAATGACAAGGCAGAAAAATTCACCACAAAAAAAAAAAAAAAAAGAACAAGAGGCAGTACCGAAGGCTAGGGACCTAATCAATACAGACATTGGTAATATGTCAGATCTAGAGTTCAGAATAATGATTCTCAAGGTTCTAGCCGGGCTCGAAAAAGGCATGGAAGATATTAGAGAAAGCCTCTCAGGAGATATAAAAGCCCTTTCTGGAGAAATAAAAGAACTAAAATCTAACCAAGTTGAAATCAAAAAAAGCTATTAATGAGGTGCAATCAAAAACGGAGGCTCTCACTGCTAGCATAAATGAGGCAGAAGAAAGAATTAGCAATATAGAAGACCAAATGACAGAGAATGAAGAAGCTGTGCAAGGGGCGCCTGGGTGGCTCAGTGGGTTAAGCAGCTGCCTTCGGCTCAGGTCATGATCTCAGGGTCCTGGGATCAAGCCCCGCATCGGGCACTCTGCTCAGTGGGGAGCATGCTTCCTCCTCTCTCTCTGCCTGCCTTTCTGCCTGCTTGTGATCTCTCTCTGTCAAATAAATGAAAAAAAAAAAAAAGAAACTGTGCAAAAGAGGGACAAACAGCTACTGGACCACGAGGGGAGAATTCAAGAGATAGGTGACACCATAAGATGAAACAACATTAGAATAATTGGGATTCCAGAAGAAGAAGAAAGAGAGAGGGGAGCAGAAGGTATATTGGAGAGAATTATTGGAGAGAATTTCCCCAATATGGCAAAGGGAACAAGCATCAAAAACCAGGAGGTGCAGAGAACCCCCCTCAAAATCAGTAAGAATAGGTCCACACCCCATCACCTAATAGTAAAATTTACAAGTCTTAGAAACAAAGAGAAAATGCTGAAAGCAGCCTGGGAAAAGAAGTCTGTAACATACAATGGTAAAAATATTAGATTGGCAACAGACTTATCCACAGAGATAAGTGCCAGAAAGAGCAGGCATGATATATTCAGAGCACTAATCGAGAAAAACATGCAGCCAAGAATACTATATCCAGCTAGGCTATCATTGAAAAGAGAAGGAGAGATTAAAAGCTTCCAGGACAAACAAAAACTGAAAGAATTTGCAAATACCAAACCAGCTCTACAGGAAATATTGAAAGGGGTCCTCTAAGCAAAGAGAGACCCTAAAAGTAGTAGATCAGAAAGGAACAGAGAAATATACAGTAACAGTCACCTTACAGGCAATACAATGGCACTAAATTCATATCTCTCAATAGTTACCCTGATGTTAATAGGCTAAATGCCCCCAATCAAAAGATACAGGGTATCAGAATGGATAAAAAAAACAAAACCCATCTATATGTTGCCTACAAAAAACTCATTTTAAACCCAAAGACACCTCCAGATTTAAAGTGAGGGGGTGGAAAAAATTTACTATGCTAATGGGCATCAGAAGACAGCAGGAGTGGCAATCATTATATCAGATCAATTAGATTTTAAGCCAAAGACTATAATAAGAGATGAGGAAGGACACTATATCATACTGAAAGGATCTGTCCAACAAGAAGATCTAACAATTTTAAATATCTATGCCCCTAATGTGGGAGCAGCCAACTATATAAACCAATTAATAACAAAATCAAAGAAATACATTAACAATTATACAGTAATAGTTGGGGACTTTTACACTCCCCTCACTGAAATGGACAGATCATCCAAGAAAAATATCAACAAGGAAATAAAGGCCTTAAATGACACACAGGACCAGATGGACATCACAGATATATTCAAAACATTTCATCCCAAAGCAACAGAATACACATTCTTCTCTAGTGCACATGGAACATTCTCCAGAATAGATCACATCCTCAGTCCTAAATCAGGTCTCAACCAGTATCAAAAGATTGGGATCATTCCCTGCATATTTTCAGACCACAATGCTCTGAAGCTAGAACTCAATCACAAGAGGAAATTTGGAAAGAACCCAAATACATGGAGACTAAACAGCATCCTTCTAAAGAATAAATGGGTCAACCAGGAAATTAAAGAAGAATTGAAAAAATTCATGGAACCAAATGAAAATGAAAACACAACAGTACAAAATCTGTGGGACACAACAAAGGCAGTCCTGAGAGGAAAATATATAGCGGTACAAGCCTTTCTCAAGAAACAAGAAAGGTCTCAGGTACACAACCTAACCCTACACCTAAAGGAGCTGGAGAAAGAACAAGAAAGAAACCCTAAACCCAGCAGGAGAAGAGAAATCATAAAGATCAGAGCAGAAATCAATGAAATAGAAACCAAAAAAACAATATAACAAATCAACAAAACTAGGAGCTGGTTCTTTGAAAGAATTAATAAGATTGATAAACCCCTGGCCAGACTTATCAAAAAGAAAAGAGAAAGGACCCAAATAAATAAAATCATGAATGAAAGAGGTGAGATCACAACTAACACCAAAGAAATACAGACAATTATAAGAACATACTATGAGCAACTCTACGCCAATAAATTTGACAATCTGAAAGAAATGGATGCATTACTAGAGACATATAAACTACCACAACTGAACCAGGAAGAAATAGAAAGCCTGAACAGACCCATAACCAGTAAGGAGATTGAAACAGTCATCAAAAATCTCCAAACAAACAAAAGCCCAGGGCCAGACGGCTTCCCGGGGGAATTCTACCAAACATTTAAAGAACAACTACTTCCTATTCTCCTGAAACTGTTCCAAAAAATAGAAATGGAAGGAAAACTTCCAAACTCATTTCATGAGGCCAGCATCACCTTGATCCCAAAACCAGACAAGGATCCCAACAAAAAAGAGAACTACAGACCAATATCCTTGATGAACACAGATGCAAAAATTCTCACCAAAATACTAGACAATAGGATTCAACAGTCCATTAAAAGGATTATTCACCACAACCAAGTGGGATTTATTCCAGGGCTGCAAGGTTGGTTCAACATCCACAAATCAATGTGATACAACACATTAATAAAAGAAAGAACAAGAACCACATGATACTCTCAATAGATGCTGAAAAAGCATTTGACAAAGCACAGCATCCCTTCCTGATCAAAACTCTTCAAAGTGTAGGGATAGAGGGCACATACCTCAATATTATCAAAGCCATCTATGAAAAACCCACCGCAAATATCATTCTCAATGGAGAAAAACTGAAAGCTTTTCCGCTAAGGTCAGGAACACGGCAGGGATGTCCGTTATCACCACTGCTATTCAACATAGTACTAGAAGTCCTAGCCTCAGCAATCAGACAACAAAAGGAAATTAAAGACATCCAAATCGGCAAAGAAGAAGTCAAACTATCACTCTTC
Source organism: Lutra lutra (assembly GCF_902655055.1). Classification (NCBI taxonomy): domain Eukaryota; kingdom Metazoa; phylum Chordata; class Mammalia; order Carnivora; family Mustelidae; genus Lutra; species Lutra lutra. The sequence continues at coordinate 33,661,719 of NC_062279.1, read as the reverse complement.
GCAGATGATTTGATACTATATGTGGAAAACCCAAAAGACTCCACTCCAAAACTGCTAGAACTTGTACAGGAATTCAGTAAAGTGTCAGGATATAAAATCAATGCACAGAAATCAGTTGCATTTCTCTACACCAACAAGACAGAAGAAAGAGAAATTAAAGAGTCAATCCCATTTACAATTGCACCCAAAACTATAAGATACCTAGGAATAAACCTAACCAAAGAGACTAAGAATCTATACACAGAAAACTATAAAGTATTCATGAAAGAAATTGAGGAAGACACAAAGAAATGGAAAAATGTTCCACGCTCCTGGATTGGAAGAATAAATATTGTGAAAATGTCTATGCTACCTAAAGCAATCTACACTTTTAATGCAATTCCTATCAAAGTACCATCCATTTTTTTCAAAGAAATGGAACAAATAATCCTAAAATTTATATGGAACCAGAAAAGACCTCGAATAGCCAAAGGAATATTGAAAAGGAAAGCCAAAGTTGGTGGCATCACAATTCCGGACTTCTAGCTCTATTACAAAGCTGTCATCATCAAGACAGCATGGTACTGGCACAAAAACAGACACATAGATCAATGGAATAGAATAGAGAGCCCAGAAATAGACCCTCAACTCTATGGTCAACTAATCTTCAGGAAAGAATGTCCAATGGAAAAAAAGACAGCCTCTTCAATAAATGGTGTTGGGAAAATTGGACAGCCACGTGCAGAAAAATGAAATTGGATCATTTCCTTACACCACACACGAAAATAGACTCAAAATGGATGAAGGATCTCAATGTGAGAAAGGAATCCTTCAAAATCCTTGAGGAGAACACAGGCAGCAACCTCTTCGACCTCAGCCACAGCAACATCTTCCTAGGAACATTGCCAAAGGCAAGGGAAGCAAGGGCAAAAATGAACTATTGGGATTTTATCAAGATCAAAAGCTTTTGCACAGCAAAGGAAACAGTTAACAAAACCAAAAGACAACTAACAGAATCGGAGAAGATATTTGCAAACGACATATCAGATAAAGGGCTAGTGTCCAAAATCTATAAAGAACTTAGCAAACTCAATACCCAAAGAACAAATAATCCAATCAAGAAATGGGCAGAAGACATGAACAGACATTTCTGCAAAGAAGACATCCAGATGGCCAACAGACACATGAAAAAGTGCTCCACATCACTCGGCATCAGGGAAATACAAATCAAAACCACAATGAGATATCACCTCACACCAGTCAGAATGGCTAAAATTAACAAGTCAGGAAATGACAGATGCTGGCGAGGATGCGGAGAAAGGGGAACCCTCCTACACTGTTGCTGGGAATGCAAGGTGGTGCAACCACTCTGGAAAACAGCATGGAGGTTCCTCAAAATGTTGAAAATAGTACTACCCTATGACCCAGCAATTGCACTGCTGGGTATTTACCCTAAAGATACAAACGTAGTGATCCGAAGGGGCACGTGCACCCGAATGTTTATAGCAGCAATGTCTACAATAGCCAAACTATGGAAAGAACCTAGATGTCCATCAACAGACGAATGGATAAAGAAGATGTGGTATATATACACAATGGAATACTATGCAGCCATCAAAAGAAATGAAATCTTGCCATTTGCAATGACGTGGATGGAACTAGAGGGTATCATGCTTAGCGAAATAAGTCAATTGGAGAAGGACAACTATCATATGATCTCCCTGATATGAGGGAGAGGAGATGCAACATGGGGGGTTAAGGGGGTAGGAGAAGAGTAAATGAAACAAGATGGGATTGGGAGGGAGACAAACCATAAGTGACTCTCAATCTCACAAAACAAACTGAGGGTTGCTGGGGGGAGGGGGGTTGGGAGGGGAGTGGGGTTAAGGACATTGGGGAGGGTATGTGCTATGGTGAGTGCTGTGAAGTTTGTAAACCTGGCGATTCACAGACCTGTACCCCTGGGGATAAAAATATATTAGATGTTTATAAAAAATAAAAAAATAAATTTAAAAAAATTTCCTTTTGCTGACATGTAGCTGAAAACTAGTTTTCAGCTAGTTATAACTGGATTTTAAGCTAGTTCTTCAAAAATAATATTTGGCAAGTCTTGTAACCCCAGACTGCGGGACTTGGGGCAGAGCAGGCAGTCAGGTAGAATGGAAAGTGCACGGAGCTGCTTCTCAGGAGCTCTTTCACTAACTATCACTGTATTTTAGGAAAGTGCACTCTGAATTTTAGGGCTGGTTGAGGCTCTAGAATTACTCCTAGAGATAACAACACTCCTCCCATTCAGTTATCTAGAAAACACTCTCTAAGGTTAGCCCATTTCCTTCCAAGCTGTACAATGTTAATTGCAGAAACTCATCTTCTTCCTCTCTTGGCTAAATTTATTACAGCCCTAGGAAACAATGGGATTTCTAAGCTATTGTCTCAATAATTTACATGTTGGAACTAGAGCAAAGATCCTAGGGATGGTTAATTAACAGTCCTATCTCTGATCACTTCCCAATTTTACCATTCCCCTCTTGTGTTAATAATAATTTTCCTATTTATCATATAAGAATATTTAATAAAAAATCTGGTTCAAATTTATTGAATTCCAATATACATTATGCTGAGACCTCCTGAATCTTAAATGGGATTCAGGATTAACTTGATTTTACTAGAAACTTGGCAGAATTTCCTTTTATGTTAGCTAGCCTCCGTAAATATACATTTCCCGCTTTCATATTTTAAATTCTGAAATGCATTTACAGTCTTACCTAAATTTTTATTTACACTGATAGTTTATTTTTGATTGAGGGATTATTGACATAAATTTGACATAAAATCATATTAGTTTCATACATTCACATATACATTAATATACAACATAAGGATTTGATATTTTTATACATTGAAAAAGATCAAGTTGGTTCACAAATTGCCCCATAGGGAGCAAGGAGAGATCAAAGAAAGGCAGGCCACTACAGAAGCATATTTCCATACCTGCCCACCTGAATCTTAAAAAAGATTCAGTCATGTATAGCACCAAGAGGTTCTCAACTACCTACTGCTTCTTGAAAATGGCTCCCAGCAGAGGAAAGAAAGCACAGGGAAGGGGGTGAGGAGCCTCTAATGGCCCCGGTCTAGCTCAAAAGTCAACTGGGGGGCACCTGGGTGGCTCAGTGGATTAAGCCTCTGCCTTCAGCTCAGGTCATGATCTCAGGGTCCTGGGATCGAGTCCCATGTCGGGCTCTCTGCTCTGCAGGGAACCTGCTTCCTCCTCTCTCTCTCTCTGCTTGCCTCTCTGCCCGCTTGTGATCTCTCTCTGTCAAATAAATAAAATCTTTAAAAAAAAAAAAAAAACAAGAACGAGAAAGTTTAAAAAAAAAAAGTCAACTGGGTGTTACATTCTCCTGACCTCCTCAAACAGATCACCACAATAAGTCTAGTTAACATTTGTCACTATACCTAGTTATACATTTTTTTCTTGTAATAAGAACTTTTTAAGATCTACTCTCTTAGCAACTTTCAAATATGCAGTACAGTATTATTAACTACAGTCACCATGCTGTACATTTCATCCTCATTTTATTGATTCCATTTGTAACTTTTGACTCATTTCACCCATTTTGCCAACCCCCACCCCACCCCCTCCCTCTAGCAACCGCTGATCTGTTCTTGTCTGTGAGCTCACTGGGTTTTTTTTTTTTTTCTTTTTTCTTAGAGAGTCCAGATACAAGTAAGATCATAGGATATTTGTCACAACATATTAGATACTAATTTAATTGTACTAACATTGGTATTTCTTGGTCATAACATTAAATAGCTTCTCTAATTTAGACAGATCCTCCATTTTAGGGTCAGCATCTAAATTGACTTTTGCTAAGAACATAGAAAGTTCTGAAGGTTATTCTCATTAAATGTTGCTGACACCCAGAATCTCTACAGCATGCAGAACATCTAGCTTGTTTGTCTCTTTCCTTTCTCCTTTCTTCCTCTGGGAGAGAACTGTTTTTCTTATCCCCTCCCCTGGCCTGCATCTCATTCCTCCCCTGTTCAGCTCCTCTCCATACAGAATACAGCTCAACCGACGTGCTTAAGCAGCAGTGAGAACCTTCTGACTGCAAAGATTCCTAGGGTGATGGTATAAGACTTTCTGAAAGAGTAGACAAGCAATCGGAGGCAAGGGCGCTTAATAAAATTGCCTTACGAGCCCATAATGTCAACTCTTCCTTTCTAGATCTCTTAAGAGAGCATCAGAAAGCTCACTCAGTGGGGGCATAAAAATAGTTCTGAGCATTTTCCCTAGAGTCAAAGACTCTAAGTGTCCCTGTCTTATTCAGCTATAAATTTCTAGCACCTGCCATAGGCCTGGACTTTCTTGAGATGCAAATTTCACTGTAACAGTGAACTTTGATCCATAGATGCTCATTGGATTGAAGTTCAGACATCTTTTAAATACACTAAACATGTTTATTTCTAGGAAATTTAGGAGGGTATTGGAGGAATTAACCAGTTCTAGGGCTTTGTTTCAAAAAATTTTACTGATTTATAACAAAGTTAATCCTTTTGGTATTGCAAAGATTCTGTTCAAGTTCATAGGTTATTAAGATGGTACTGAAAACAGTTAAACAACTGTAAATGCCAAATCTGATTCTTTCTATAGTTCATCCTACCAATAGTATCCCTGAGATGATGGCATCAGGCACCAAGGTTATGTCTAAGAGGAGCTAACAGTGTGGAGAGAAAATGTTTATCTTCCATGGTTTCTACCTCGGATGTTAAGGATGTCCCCTGGACATACACTTCTGCACTAGCTCATTACTTCAAAAATTTTAAAATATATTTTCCAAACTGGCAAAAAGTATTAATGGCTAAAAGCTTTCTAAAGGGTCCAGCAAATTATTTCTTACTTCCTATAACAACATGCTAATACAACACTTAATATTTTCACTAATCACCTTCTTGGAAATTTAAAATGAAGACCCTAATTCTTTCATCCTATGCTTTGGTAAACATGTCTATTGTATCTATGCACTTTGCTTTTTCATGGATATGTTATTCTGTCACCTTTTGCCTTATCTTTCTATACTTAAGACTCTTTCCCATGTCTCTCCCTGCATGTGGCCATCCCCAAACCTATAATCTCTTAAGCATTTCAGATTCTCTCACCATATTTCTTCATCTCAAGAATCTCTAGTTTTTGACCCCCAGAAAAGGGACTTAATTTCTTTATGGTCCAAGGAATAATCTCTTAAAAGTGCTTCTCAGCAGGCCCAACGAATGTCCACAGCAGGATCCAGGTAGATAAAAATGGGTGGTGACAATCTATCTGTCCTATCTAATGAGCAGCAAGTGCCACTGAATGGCAGTGATCCTGCTTCTTCAGATAGGTGGCATAACAGTGGCTCATGTGCAGCTCAAGTTCTCTTGGCCCAATACCTCCAAATGCATTACAGCATGACATTTGTCCCCTCTGGTAAGCATCATTAGGGGTTTTCTTTTCCAGTGGTTTCCAAAGTGTCACTTCACATGTGCCCAAAGACCAGTCATTTGTCTATAAGCACTACGTGACATATGCCCTCTTCTACTCTGGCTTCCACTCATCACATCCATGATGTCTCCCTGCCACCACCGCTCAGGCAAATATAATGAGAGCCACAGTGCATGACACAGGGATATAGCCTCTGATAGGCCCAAAGCTGCTATTTTTCAGGGAGTCAAAGCAGACTAGGTTCTGTTGCAGAAGCAGAGAAAGCATCTTAGTTTCTTGCTCCAAGCTATATTTTGTCACCTGGTACCTAAAGCAGTTTGACTTAAGAATAGAGACCCACAAACTTTCTTATAAATAATTTTATAATTAACAGACATTGTCTCTTAATCATATAGCTCCTAACTCAGTCCAATGGTCCAGGAGGACCATTGGAGTTATGTGTTAATTTTCCTCCTTATCCTTCAGCTTATATTAATAAGCATTCCCGGGGCGCCTGGGTGGCTCAATGGGTTAAAGCCTCTGCCTTTGGCTCAGGTCATGGTCTCAGGGTCCTGGGATCGAGTCCCACGTTGGGCTCTCCACTCGGTGGGGAGTCTGCTTCCCTTCCTCTCTCTCTGCCTGCTTCTCTGCCTACTTGTGATCTCTGTCTGTCAAATAAATAAATAAAAATCTTTAAAAAAAAAAAAAGCATTCCCCCATCATCCCACATGATCTCCCCTAGATCAATTTCCTATCTCTCTTTTCCTAAAAGATTCTTAAACATCATTATTAAACATCAAATTCTTAAACATCATTATTTTAGCCGTCTTTCTTGGGGAGAGGGGAGAATTGTAATACATGAGTTTTTGTCATTGTTATTGCTGTATTTTTAATATATGAGTTTTTATGCAGTTATACAGAAAAAATAAATCAAACCCACACATTGGAAAAGGCAGAAAATTCTCTTGAAGCTTTTTTAAAAGATTTTATTTATTTATTTTTGAGAAAGCTTGAGCCCTGAGCAGGGGAGAGGAAGAGCAGAGGGAGAAGCAGACTCCCCACTGAGCAAAGAGCCCAGTGCAAGACTGGGTCCCAGGACCCTGGGATCATGACCTGAGCTGAAGGGAGACACTTAACTGACTGAGCCACCCAGGGGCCCTCTCTTGAAGGTTTTAAGCAACAAAGTTTTTAGAATCATATTCCAGAACTGGATCACTGTGTTACAATGTTATGTTACATTGTTTGAATGAATCTGGGTCCCTAACTAAGCTGAAGATACTGTGAGCAGGCTCTCCTTGCAGAGAGGGAAAGAGGGAGGGGTCAAATCCAAGAACTGGGCTAGGCGCCAGTCCCTCAAGGGAGCCAGCACATAAGCTTGGAGCCGGGACAGGAAAGCAGGCGTGTAGACTGGACTCCTCCAGGGCAGAGGGAAGGACCCTCCCTAGAAAGACTTGACCCAGGCTGCAGATCAATTAGACTCTAATGTAACAGGATGCCAGGCTCAGCACTTACTGACTGACACTCGGGACTCCAGATTTCTGATCCATCTCTGTGACAGCTGGTCCTCAGGCTAGGATTGACATTCCGGCTGTGTCCTATCTTCTTTGACAGATTTGAACCATAATTGAACACATCCACAGAGGTGAAGGAAAGCCCTCCCGCACCCAAACAGTTTGGTGTAAAGATAAACGTATTTGCTTTTCAGTTTTGCACCACCCATGATCGCCTTGGTCCTCTAGTGGCCTGTAAATTAATGTTTTTATTCCAAAGTCATTGGTTCTGTAATATTGCAGAATGACCCTGAGTGGGGGTTCTGATACTGCTTTGGGTAGGTTACACAGTATTTATTAGAATTGCAATGCTAACATTAAAAATAGTAACGAAAGGTACATTTCACTGGGGTCCTACTTCATGCCAGTGCTTTGAGGGGTAAGGAGAGCTGTGGGCAAGGAGCACAGGACTGAGAGCCCCCATACACACACACACACACACACACACACACACACACACACACACACATGCCCATGGAATGGAGATCTGCCTCTTCAGCCCCCTCCCGTGAGCATCCCTTGCACCTGTGTCGAGTTCCCACCTGTCACCTGAGCCCACGCTCCTCCCGCCTCATGATTAATGACTGGCTGGTACAGCATAACCCAGTTCCCAAAGCCCTTACACGTGCAACATCTTGCTTGAGACAAAAACCCTGAGAAGTCCATAAGATAACCTTTCTTTATCCTCTCCTACCTGACACAACGTTTCTTTTCTCCAGCACATGAAGCGAAGACTGAAAGAACAAGGTCATACGACACAAGGGGTGTAGAAGCCGTGTGGTGACCAGAATCCATCTTCCCTCACATGTCCCCCTGCTCCTTGCCAGTGATGTAAGAGGGCCTTCTTCCATGGCTTGTGGTGGGGCTAAGAAGGGGGCTTCCAACCCTCTCCATACCAACAGACCACTCCTTCTCTCTCATCCTTCCAAAACCACATCTTTCAAGGTCAAAAATAAACTCTTCCCAGGCAGGTTTTTGTGTTTTATGCCTTGTGGTTTTGATCCCCACGGGGCCAGGGAGGACGAGCAGTTGACTCTCCATATTCATTTGCTCCGTACACTATTGTCCAGCTGCAGAGATGCAGAAAGTTTGCAGGGGAGCAGGTTTCAAGGGCACATTGGTGGAGTCACTGCCTGCTTCCTGCTTGCTGGCTTTCTGTTCCGTGTTTGCATCATCTGCTTTGAAGCCCAAGTACTCCTGCATCAGCTCCCATTTCCGGTTACTACCACTATGTGTTTATTCATTGTCGTTGTTATCAACCCACAAAGCATAAATAAACTACTTAGTAAATAACATTCTGAGCCTACCTAACACAAGAATTGTTCAGCAGTGCGGAAACAGATGCTCTTTTACTCCCTGACAGCTTCTGAGTACAAGATTCAGTGCACCACAATGAAGAGATGGGGAGACGAGCGGCTAATGTGGCAGAGGGTTGGGCAGGGGAGTTGCACGCCTGGTTGGCCCAGCACTTAGCAACAGGTGGTGGGGTCATTCCCTCCACCCGGCCATAGAGCAAGTGATGCTGTCTTCATCTTCTCACTGCAGATACCTGTGACCAGGGGAGACGGACTCCTCTGTAGGCACCCACACACCACAAGCAGTGACCCAACAGCCCTGCAGAGAGAAGAGGCAACTTAGAACTCCTAGCTCTGGGAGACACATGTTTCTGCTGGGCCAGTCTGGGTTACCCACACACATAGAGACATAGCCCTGGTGCCACACATCTAGGTGACTGTACACATACGTGGACACACACACACATGCCCCCCCCCACACATATCCATACCTTTGACAGAAATCGGCCAGTCCTAAACCAACAGATTAGAGAGCTACATCTCATACCTGAAATCTGACAGAAATCCCTTTAGCTTACATCTTGAAAATGTGCCCTTCAAAGATTTTATAAGACACACAGAGATGATTGGAGTAGAGCAGGTGGCAGGAGGAAGGTCATGCCCAGGGTCCCCTGTTCACAAAGTAAACTCCACCAGCATCAGGCTGCGGAGCATCTGTCAGGAAGGAAAGAATGGAAGCTGTACCCATCAGCACTCTAGGGCCCAAAACAGTGAATACAACAGTCATCTTCCTATAACCACTTACGGAGGGGAAACCTTCTATTACAGTTTCTTCGTGATGTTTAATGCGGTTGCATCTCAGACATTTCTCAATTTGCTTAGCCATTTAGTACCACCTCTGCATAAATTGAGCTGAATTCTTGGCATTCATTAACACACAGAGATCCATTTATCTCTGTCTCTTTTTTTGCTTCAAGAAACCAACCTTGCATTGCAAAAAAAAAAAAAAAAATTGTACACAGAGCCCATAAAGACCCACTGATAGAGTGATAGATCTTTTTTAAACACTGGGGCATTACAGGATTTTATGAAGCAGTAAAACTTTCTCCAGGCATGAGAAGTGCGGACTGACAGAGATCATTTTATCTATAAGGCATTAAAGTGTAAGTGCCACATCGAACAAGCATAATAGAAGAGGAAAAAAATAATAATTTCAGGAAAGGCAGCCAACTCCTCCAGCAAAAAGGATCAGACCAGAAGGTACCTAATGATCTTCAAGAAACCTGAGGAAGGACTAGCCTCCTCAGTGCCTGAGTTTTCAGTCAGGGGAACCTTGGCTGCCACTCTGCCTTCCATCACGTCGCCAAAAACAGAAAACTGAAGTAATTCCGAAAAGCATTTTCTGACGTAAATAGCTAAGAGAAAGAGAGGGTTCTTTTTTCCTCATCCCCTTCTATCTCATTTCCTCCATCACCCCAGTGACCATGTTTGTAGTTTTATTGTTCTGTTAATATTTATTGAGTACCTACTAGATAGTACACAAGGCATTTTATGCTGGGAAGAAATGGCCAGGTCTCTGCTCTTGTGGATCATACATTTTTATGAAGGGGAAGAGACTCAATGCTAGTGACCTAATGAAATACATGAGATAATTTCAGATTAGTATAGCAGCTGAGTAGAAAGGAGGATATGGGGAGATATTGGCAAGAGCAACGAGAGTAGGGAAAACTTTGTAATCAGATTTTGTAATCTGAGAAGAAATTGAAGAAGTAACTACAATGTGGGCTTTATTGGATGCCCCTGTTCTCTAGTAGTCTCAGAAGATTTCATTTCTGGAAGGAATCTCCTGTCTTTGATTCATTCCACGTGCCTCTCTTTAGACAGTTTGGCTCATAAACCTTTCCTGTGAGAGGGATGTTTGTCCTATTTTAAAGAATATGGATTCCAAGTATTGTTTTTATACCATTCTTGGGTTTGAAATGTCTTTAGTCATGACACTTTTACTTCGATCCAATTTCCTGTATTGCTTAATGTAACCATCTATACTGTTTTTCCAGTTTTTGCGGAGGACCTAAAACTACTATTATCCCACCAGCAAGCTTTCTGTTCTTCAGATAGATGTGTTTATTTTCTTTATTTAACCTTTACACATAGTTACTATTTTCCGTGCTTTGGTTTTTCTAAGGACACCTCTTTGGAGACATCTTGAGGAGTCTATCTTGCCATGTAAACATGTTGCACTTGGACAAAGTACGAGTCACTTTTAAATGTCTCTGGCAATGAGAACCCATTGAACAGTTTTGAGCAGTGAGGTGAGATGACAAAGCCACTTCTAAGGGATCACTTCCTAAACGCAAACTTGAGTCTGTTGGTGCCATGTCAAGGGAGGCACACAGATCAGTGAAGCCTAGGGGATAATTCTGTTATTACAGATGGTCCGGGATATGATCATACTCTTGGATGACAAAGGGATTTGAGCCCATCTGTAAGTCGCTGAGCTTCGCATGCTGAGTTTGGATCAAGAACGGTATGTCCCTACTTTATCCTCTACTGAGACCAGAGTATGAGTCGCAGTATTCGAGTCCACTTGAATGCGACCTCTGCCCCAGATGAAGCCACCTCCCTCCTGACAGCATGCTCTCTATGACAGTGCCCATTGACGGAGACCACTTCGGCCATCCTCTAGCATAAACTTTGGTTTTCCCAGCACTTTTGCTGATCCCCACATCATTCAGCTCTTGTATTCATCATCCTGTAGTCAAACACACTAGGGGATTCTAAATGGTGTGTAAAGAGAACATCTGTCCGCCACAGGATGAGCACATCTGCACCCATTAATTTTTCATCATTTCCCCAAATCAGAGGTCAGATGTTCACAATGTGCTAATGTCCTGGCATCTCTCTCCCCCTGGACGTCACAATTCTAAAGCAGATCTTACAATTATAAGAAAATGGCATGGCTCTGGCAGAGAACGTGCTGACCTGTGGAGAGACTGCCTCCCACTCTTGATGGAAAAAAATACACACACACACACACACACACACACACACACACACACAGGTATACATTATTTTAAAGATTGTATCTTCAAAGAAGATGGAAACAAGGAATCAGCTTGCTGCCTATTAAAGATGGGATAATCATCTTTGTTATTTCTTACATGCTTGTTTAGATTAAACTAAACATGATTTTCTTGCTTGAGAGCTCCCTCTTTTGCATTGTTCTGAAATGTAATGGCCTGTAACATTACCTTCTTTTTCCTTCACCTGCCATCAGAACAGTTCACCAGCTATTACCTGTTTTTTCCTCTGCGTATTTCTCAATCTTTTATGTTTTACTTCATCTCTTACCATTTTTTTAAAGATTTTATTTATTTATTTGGCAGACAGAGATCACAAGTAGGCAGAGAGGCAGGCAGAGAGCGAGGAAGGGAAGCATGCTCCCCGCTGAGCAGAGAGCCCGACGTGGGGCTCGATCCCAGGATCCTGGGATCACGACCTGAGCCAAAGGCAGAGGATTTAACCCACTGAGTCACCCAGGTGCTCCCATCTCTTACCTTTTTATTCCAAATGAAGAAGACAGTGATCTGGGGTTTCCAGACATCTTCTCTCAGCACCTCCGCTTGCTCAGATTTTTTGATCCCTTTCCTCTCATTCTGTTATATTGGGTTGGGTACAAGGTAGAGAAACAATTTGCAGCAAGACAGATTTCCATGACCTCTGTATATGACTGGCAGGGATAAAAGTCTGCAATGAGCTTAACAAACATTTGCCCTAGGGGAGGAAAACCCTCAGGCAAACATTACCTTCATATATAGAAGCAAACTATTTTCAGAAACATTGCCTTGGTTAATTACCAATCTCATGGTGTGTTAAATATCTAAAAATAACTATTGATTGTCCTTCTTTGCAAAGAGTTGAAATAACAGCAGGAGAGCCAGGAAGAGAAAAGATGTTTTTAAAACTTGGATGGTTTCCCAGGATTTTTTTTTTTCCCCCTGGCTTCCCACTTTCCAAAAATACAAGGTAACTTCAGAGATTTCCCAAGCTGTCCTAAGATTTGGAGAGAGCGTGTCGGCATGCTCGTTGCCCCTTAGGACACAGGCTCTCTGGTTTTCTTCCAGCTTTGCAGTCCATGTAAGCATTTTGTTAACAGCAGGTCAGCTGTTTCAAATTCACAGTGGCGATCAACATAGACCTCGTTATAAAGGGTAAGAAAATGCTTTCTTTCCAACCTAGTTTTCTTGAAATCTCTCCTTTGTTAGAAACCATGACCATTAATGCTTTTGTGAGTGTATTTTATCAACAACCCTCCTTCCTTAAGTAAAATTGCCTGGCTCCATTCCAGGTGCTTCACAATGACCAGAAACTGGTGCCTACAGCAGACACTGGCATCCTCAAGATAATTACCCAGTGGACAGAGTCAGCACTGGGCTTTTCTTCTACATATTAAAAAAATAATAGTTTAGCATCCTGGCATCTGTTGAAAGGTCTGAGTTCCAGGTCTCTTTACTCTATTAATCAATCGCTATAGACTTTTTGGTTTTTTAAGAGGAGCTAACTTTGATCCGGGTGTTATAGGATTTAAAAGCAAAGATAACTGGCATCTCAGATGTGTATGACAACCTACAGTTTACAAAACATTTTCATCGTTGTCATGTTTTCCTTCCGACAACAGATTAGATAGTATATAAAATGCAGTGACAATCTATGGGGGAAGATTAGACTTATTTTTAATTTTTAATTTTTAATTGGGAAGAAAACTAATATCTAACATTTTTAATTGGGAAGAAACCTAATATCTAACATTGCACTAGGCATTGTAAATTTTTATATATGTTTTCTCATTTTTCCTCAAAACAATCTTGCAAGATAAATTTCACTGCCCAAATCTGCCTCTGAGAAATAAATAACTTGTCCTAAGTCACATATTTGAAGCCGGCTCCAAAACCTGGTCCTTCCACTAAATCACACAGACTGATATTTGTTACAGATATTTTCTGCTGGAATAAAGAAAAAGTATTGTGGGGCACCTGGGTGGCTGAGTCAGTTAAGCATCTGCTTTTGGCTCAGGTCATGATCTCAGGGTCCTGGGTTGAAGTCCAGCGTTGGGCTCCCTGACCAGAGGGGAGTCTGATTCTCTCTCTTCCTTGGCCCTTCACACACAACCCCATCTGGGTCATTCTCTCTCTCTCTCATAAATAAATAAATAAATAAATAAATAAATAAATAAATAAATAAAATAAAATCTGAAAGAAAAAGGGGGAAAAGAGAAAGAAAGGAAGGAGAGAGAAAGAAAGGGAGAGAGAGAGAGAAAGGAAAAAAGAGCCACAGAGTGCTGTATTTTAGTGGTCCTCATGCATTAAGATGTTAGTGAAGTCAGCAATGGAGAGGGCCAAGTGAGATTTCATGTGCCCTAAGGATCTTCTGGGTCCTTCGCCCATGTCCTTCTTCTCAACCTCTTCACCTGACTGAGAGCACATGGAATTCCCATCCTGATCTCCATGGCTACGTGGATATGTTCAGGTCCCTGATCTACCCAGAAGACCAGGCAGTTTGAGTAAGCAGTCTAAATAACTTGGAGGAGCTTCTTTTTGGTAGGGTTCTGACCAGTGGTGAATAACAGTCCTGCCAAAGAATCCCTTCTCTTCTGTTTCATAAGCATTCATCCTTGGAAATAGACACTGTCCAATTTGAGAAGGAATTGGTTCTGTTCTGATAATTAACCTAGAAATGAACTGCACATAAGCTACAAAGTGAGTTTAACTCATACTGGTATAAAAAAGTGTGCAGATGTAAGTAGCTCCCCTGTTCTCAGAAAATGAACCTCTATTTCCACTACTAGTGGGACTCCACATATTAAGATCTATTTCAAGGGAAGTTGCACAATATGTGCCCAAAGCCCTAAAATTTCACATCCTTCTTCCCAGGAAAATAGAGCCTAGAAATATGTTTTTTAAAAAAACAGAGTTTTGTAAAAAAGAAATATTTTTATGACTCAGTGGGTCATCATATATCAACATATTATTTTCAAACCAAACTGCAATTTTTAAATTACTTTATTGAAGTATTATTTATGTATGCTAAACAATATATAATTAAATTATACAACCCAATGAGTTTTGGTTCATGTTTCTACCCATGAAACAATCAGAAAAAATCAAGATACTGGACATTTCCATCCCCTCATGCTTTCTCATCTAATCCTCCCTCACTCTTGTCCTCGGGCAACTGCTATCACTATAGAGCACTTTGTATTCTATGAAATTATACATAAATGGAATGATAAGCACATTATGTTTTGTCTGGATTCTTTTGGTCTGCACAATGATTCTGAGATTCATCCATGTCACTGCATGTGCCAGTAGTCCGTTCTCTTTTTTTAAATTAACATATAATGTATTATTTGTTTCAGGAGTACATGTCTGTGAATCATCAGCCTTACAAAATTCACAGCGTTCATCATAGCATGACACCCTCCCCAATGCCCATAACCCAGCCACCCCATTCCTCCTACCCCCCTCCCCCCCCAGCAACCCTCAGTTTGTTTCCAGAGATTAAAAGTTTCTGATGGGGGGCACCTGGGTGGCTCAGTGGGTTAAAGCCTCTGCCTTCAGCTCAGGTCATGATCCCAGGGTCCTGTGATCGAGCCCCACATCGGGCTCTCTGCTTGGCAGGGAGCCTGCTTCCTCCTCTGTCTCTCTCTCTCTGCCTGCCTCTCTCTGTCTACTTGTGATCTCTGTCAAATAAATAAAAATAAAATCTTTTAAAAAAAAAGTTTCTGATGATCTGTCTTCCTCCCTGGTCCCATCTTGTTTCATTTTTTCCCTCCCTTACCCCCCATGACCCCCTGCCCTGCCTCTCAAATTCCTCATATCAGAGAGATTATATGATAATTGTCTTTCTCTGATTGACTTATTTCACGGAACGTAATACCCTCTAGTTCCATCCACATCATTGCAAATGGAAAGATTTCAATTTTTTTATGGCTGCATAGAATTCCATTGTATATACACTGCACATCTTCTTTATTCATTCCTCTGTTGATGGACATCTAGACTCTTTCCATAGTTCAGCTATGGTGGACACTGCTGCTATAAACATTGGGGTGCAGTGCCCTTTGGATCACTACATTTGTATCTTTAGGGTAAATACCCAGGAGTGTGATTACTGGATCATAGGGTAGCTCTATTTTCAACTCTTTAAGGCACCTCCATACTGTTTTCCAGAGTGGCTGCACCAGCTTGCATTCCCACCAACAGTGTAGGAGGGTTCCCCTTTCTCCACATCCTCACCAACACCTGTCATTTCCTGAATGGTTAATTTTAGCCATTCTGACTGGTGTGAGGTGGTATCTCAATGGGGTTTTGATTTGTATCTCCCTGATGCCATGTGATGTTGAGCACTTTTTATGGGTCTATTGGCCATTTGGATGTCTTTGCAGAAATGTCTGTTCATGTCTTCTGCCCATTTCTTGATTGGATTATTTTTTCTTTGGGTGTTGAGTTTGATAAATTCTTTATAGATTTTGGATACTAGCTCTTTATCTCATATGTCATAATCAAATCTCTTCTCCCATTCTATTGGTTGTCTTTTGGTTTTGTTGACTATTTCCTTTGCTGTGCAAAAGCTTTTTATCTTGATGAAGTCCCAATGGTTCATTTTTGCCCTTACTTCCATTGCCTTTGGCAATGTTCCTAGAAAGAAGTTGCTGTGGCTGAGGTCAAAGAGGTTACTACCTGTGTTCTCCTCAAGGATTTGATGGATTCCTGTCTCACATTGAGGTCTTTCATCCATTTTGAGTCTTATTTGTGTGTGTGGTGTAAGGAAATGTTCCAGTTTAATTCTTCTGCATGTGGCTGTCCAATTTTTCCAGCACCATTTGTTGAAGAGACTGTCTTTTTTCCATTAGTCCGTTCTTTTTTATTGCTAAGTAGTGTTGCATCATATGTAGGTACCACCACATTTTATTTATTCATTCACCTATGGGTGGACATTTGCGTCACTTTCAGTTTGAGGTGTTACAAAATACTCATATATAACTCTTTGTATGAACAGGTGTTTCATTTCTCTTGGGTAAATAAATATCTGAGCAGTGGAATGGCTTATTGATAATGTGGTAGGTATATGTTTAATTCACTAAATGAAAATTTTTACATCATCTAAACAAAAAACAATAATTAAATAAATTAATGGTACTATCTCCAAATGGAACATGATGCAACATTTATAATTTTAAAACTATGATTCTGAAGAATATTATGAACATGAGAAAATGTTCATAAAGCATTAAGTGGAAACAACTTAAAAATAGGCTCAATGTGTATGATCTTTAGAAAAATGATATGATGTACAGTATTATCAATAATCACTTTCTCAGAGGGTAATTTTCATTTTTTTCTAGCTGTCTTTCCTTTCTAAATATCTTGAGATGGAAATCTATAATGGGGGGGAAGTAGTTATATAAACTATATATATTATGTATATTTTTTCTTTTATTCTTCCCAAAGGCAAACCAACCCTATGAAGGAAAGAGTTTTCCAAGCACAAGAACTCTGGGGAGAGATAGTGGAGTCAGAATAAAAGTTTGAAGATCTCTGAGTTGCTTGGCTTCTAGCCAAAAGATAGATGACCAGCTATTCATAGAAATATAAATAATAGTCCTTAACTTCTTTCTGAAGCAAAGCTTTGGATGAATATATAAATAAATTCCAAAATTCACCTACCATTTTTACAGTTTACCAAGTGTTTTCCACATATATTAAATCTGGTTAATCCTCACAACCACCCTATGTAGGTGATCCCAAAGCAGTGTATTGCTAGAGAAAGACTATAAGCACTGGGTGTGGTACATAAACAATGAATTTTGGAACACTGAAAAAAAATTAAATTAAATTAAAATTTTTTAAAATTCATCCATAAAAAAAGATTTGCTAGCAAATAAAGCTACCTGTTCAAGTTCTTTGTTCAAAAATATAAACTTTAATAAAGATCAGTTTATCATAGGCTAACTTTGTACATCCCACGTGTGCAGGTGCTTGAGGAGAAAAGCCATCATGGTGTACCATGTACCGCTGTGAGCAATCTTGGAGATAGAAGTAGGAATCTAGGTTATGGATTCTCCCTATCTATAAACTTAAGCACAGAAGCAGAACCCTAAGTAAAAAGATTAAGAATATTTTTTTCTTCATATACCTCCTGATTACTTAAATCCATTATTTGTGCTCTCTCCTCAACTCTAATGATATTCTGTTCAGTGACTGATGAGTGACCCCCAACTCTGAGACTTAGGTTCAGTAAACCTGGGTCAGTGCCATGAAGTCTTCACAGGTTTGAGCAGATTCTGTAATGAATCTTTCTCTGGTCCCTGCTCTGACCTTCTTTGAAAAAGGATTGTTCATTAACTTTTCATTGGGAACGTGTAGGTCAACAAAGGGTGTGGAGCTCTCACATATGGAGCTAAACAAAGCAAAGCTAAAACTAAAGCAAAGTTACTTAATTTCTTCCTCCAAAATTTTAAGTCCTTTTTGACTTTCATCTCTTTATTTATACAGTATATTTAATTTACTTTGTTCAAGTTTGTACTATGATTTTATACAAAATTTTTCCCAACCAAATTATAAACTGTCTCTTATTGCTCATCTCATTCGCCTCTGCATTGGTTGTAGAACTTTGTAGAAAGCAGACAGCGTAGTGGCTTTATATAGTAGGTGTTCAGTGTGTTCAATATGTTGCTTGAATTTAATTTGTTTCATTGATTCATGGTCCATTTTGCAAAATACTAGCAGGTTAATGTACCTTAACAAGCTGCTTTCATCATATTTTTTCTGGCATACTGATCTTCATGAGTGATCGCATTGTCACTTAAGGTGATAGTCCAATATAGACAATGGACTTTCTATTTGTTCAGTGTGTTTGCTCTATGTTGCCCCCAAAATTCTTCTTCCTTCCACCTCAGCAAAAGAGATACCTGCGAAGGTCTCAGTATCTTTAGTACGATCAGCACTATTTCTAGTTCTGACATGTAACTCCTCTGTGAAATTTTACTCTACTTGCAAGCTAACAAGTTAAAAAAACATAAAATTCCCATGTCAGAGACAAAGGACATGTATTACTCACAACATCAAGCGCCAGAGTGCTAGCTTTTATGCTGGCTCTCTGAGACAGTGACACAGAAAAGTCCAAGTGAAACCATCACTTGCAGTAGGTGCTATTACAAGAAAGGGACTCTGAGGTTAGGGAACTAGAATCTTTTATTATGGTCAGAAATCATGCCTGCGTTTTGCTCCAGAAAGAAACATCTCTGTCTCCCAAGACCATAAGTAAATTACTGTGGAGGGAAACATGATCTCTACCATCCAAGGATGTTTGCTATGCAAGTCTAGAGTGAAGGCCAGTCAATGTCTTGCTTCCCAAGATACACAGAAATACAAGAGACTCCTAGAGAATTATCTTACCAACATCTACCTCTCATTCCTATGTCATCCCTGTTTCTAGAGAATTTTCCCATGAGTTTCTCACTCCACTGCCTGCTCTGAATAATCTGATCGGCAGAGGCTGGGACCAAATCCATTCAGTCTCATAAAGTATTCAATAAAGGTTACTAACAGCAAGACTCCAAGCAGCAGGATTAGGCCAGCCTGAAGTCACAACCTCAACCATCCCTCCTAGGATCCTAGCTCCAGCCAGCTGAACAAAAACACATGGACCGTCATGGTTTACTTTAGAAAATCAAGTGACTTTCTCTTTATGTTTCTGTGTTGACTTTCCCACTTGACCTGGAACATTAATTCTTATACAGCAGGATGTATTTGGCACGTTCCCAGACTCTGTGTCTTGACCCATTAAAAGGAAGCCTAGAATAATCTCATAATCCATAACTGTTCTTACCAGTGAATTGGAGCTAAACTGAATGCTTTCTAGGGTAAAGTTTGTGTCAATGAGACAAATTTCTTACCACTTTTTCCCCCTACTTAAATGACACCTATCATACAGGTAACTGTCCATTATAAAGATAACTGTCTACAAGGTGAGCCTAAATAATGATCCAGTTATCCCTCCAAGAATTTCCTTCTGATATCTAAGGGTAGCTTTACTTTAGATAGCTCTAAAGGCTGTATGATCTGTTTTTGGTGTATCCTTAAATACTCAAAGGTCTCTCATGATCACAAATAAGATGCCAGTCATCATATTTTTGGAGAGAGACAAGTTACTGAATGTCTGACTTCCTTACCAAAAATTACAGTCTTGAAGGCACAAATAGTACCACCTAAAAGAGTTCACAATTATTAGGGCCTGCCAAGTGGAGTCTACATCAGTCTGATGGCAAAGGTTGACAATACCTTCAGGATAGCCTCCCATTCAGATGGCAGATCTTGGGTTTTCCAGTTTACTTTAAATAAGTATTTTTGGAGAAACACCCAAAAGTCAGTCTTTCAGTCTGTCATGTTTATCCACACCACAACAAATTACTGAAAACAGTGGAGAAGACATCAGAAAGTGATGACAGGTAGAAACTGGGGGCATCCCCTGCTGTTATGGGTCCCCTGATAGACTTGTCAGCAAGTTTAAGAGAAAATGTGATCAAACTGTGGTCAGGACTATCTCATCAGGAATGGCAGACCCAACACTCAATTAAATTTAAGGTATTTGCAATAGTTTGGGAACACTGCAACAGGGTATTTTCCTTTGTGAAGAAAGTTCCAGAGACAACTCTGGAAGACAGAGATCATTCATTCATTCCGCCTTCCAATATCTCTCAGGGTCTAAGTTGTTCCCTCCCAAGTACCAAGATTGTTGTTTTCATTCCACTGCTACAATAACATGACCTGTTCCCCACATGCACTCAGAACTTTTGTTCAGAAGGGCCAGGTGCAAGTGGGAAAGTAAATGTTTACAAATCTTACATAGACCCATTATATCCCCAGATTTTGGCCCAGAGGGCCTCCATGCGGGAATTCTGCAAGCAATGTACTCAACCAAGTGTTTATTACCTTTAGGCTCTTGGACCCTGTCAACCAAACAAAAGAATCCAAAAGCCAAACCAGAATTAAATTTCAGTCTCCTAGGTTCCCCCCCTGGTCAGGCTGTCATTCAGAAGGTATGCCAACTAGGTTGACCTGGGATTTTTGTTGGGGAAAGAAAAAAGCATCATTCCCAAGAATAGTCAGGGAAGAATCCCAAATTTTCAAAATATGTCTCTATTATTTCCTATTTTATTCATACTGATCATTTACCCAAAAAGTAGCTGAGAGAAAATGATCTCTAGGGATATCTCTAGGGAGAACTCATGAGGGACCAAACTGCCTTACTAGAGTATACGGCAACTAAAGGAGGTAGAGTCAGAAATCTTTTTGAGTCAAGTTTAAAGGAGGCCATTCCAAGCTCAATAATCGCAGGTACTGATGTATGACAAGGAATGTATACCATCCATCGAATATCTTTCTTATTAATCTTTGTTGAGTGGTTGTTGCAACAAACGTACACTACAGCATCACATTTTTAGTCTGAAAATTATCTGAAAAGCTGAAAACATGCTGCAATTAGTTTCAAAGGCCACATGGTGAGACCTAGATCAGCTGAATGGACTGACACGGCCACACACTTACCTGAATCAGCAACATAAAGTCTTTCTCACCCAGCCTACAATGGTAGGAGTGTCTTTGTGTAGGCTATGATGGTAGACCCAGGCACATTTGGTGATTTGTGTAGTTCAGGCTTCATAAGCAGCTTGATTACAGTTGGTCTTATCAGAGAACAGGGCCTTCCCGAGAGCATCCTTGTGAGTGACACAGATGGTTCAATCAGCAATCCCAAAAGTGCCTTTAATCTTCTCCAGAGGGTGCTTTTAATTTACCCCTAAGGGTGTCTTTAATCTGTCTGCTTCTGGTTTTCCAAGTGGCAGACCAAATAGCCAGACCACCAGCAATAGCTCAAGAATCAGTAAAAATATAACAAGTTCATAAAGGCACGTATTGGCCAAAGCTATGGGAACACCCCTGTGTCCTGTCCACTGGAGTGGAAGAGTTTAGAGTGAACAACCACATCCATTTTCACTGTTATGCAGCTGGTACAGCAGCACAGTGGACGCCAGCTTAGCCAAGCCATCTGTTAACCAGCCCCAGTCATTTAGGAGAACCCCTGGAAATCGAGAGTCCCACTGAGCCAATGACTTTGCTACAGGCAGTGGAGTTGGGAGTGAAATTTCTCCCAAATGGAATGGCTGTCACTTTTGCATGAAAACTGAGATACTGGTGGAGCCAGACCCTCTATATTCTTAAGTGTGCCATTTCCAATTGAAAAGCAATCTCGTTTGACCCCTCTCACCTTATCAATCAGTAAGTATGAATTGATCCACTCCAAAATAGAAGCATCAGGCTGTAGAGTATCAAATTCTCTATGAGTTAAGGTTTGGTTTTGACAAAAGTTGAATAGTAAGGGGCACCTGGGTGGCTTAGTGGGTTAAGCCTCTGCCTTCAGCTAAGGTCATAATCTCAGGGTCCTGAAATCGAGCCTCGAGTTGGACTCTCGGCTCAGCAAGGAGCCTGCTTCCCCCGCCCTCTCTGCCTGCCTCTCTGCCTATTTGTGATCTCTCTCTGTGTCAAATAAATAAATAAAATCTTTAAAAAAAAATGTCCAATAGTAAGCTAATAGCTGCTTTTCAAAGGGGAGGCAACAAATCCAAAATGCTTCCAGGTAGAGGCTGGGTCCCATTGCTGGAAGCTCCCATTGGTAAATTTGTAAGTCACAGAGACTTGTAATTCAGAGTAGTCTTTAGAGTTAAGGGACTTCAAAGTTATGAGTCTCTCTCTACATGCAACAATTCGTAATCAGACTAATCCTCTCTGTCATTTATGGGACTGAGAAGTAAAACCATGTAACACATCAGTTCTTCCAACGCATTCACTGATGTGGAAACATCAGTATACTGAATTGTCTCAAAGCCCCACCCACAAAGTCATGTTAGCTTTCCTTTTTCGCTAATCTTTCCCAAAACCCATTAGTTGAATTCAGGGACCCGTGTCCCTTCACAAGATTGGGTAGAACAGTGACTTGGGATGCCTGTATCAACAGAAACATAGGAGTTGAAGCCACCCAGAATTTCCCTACCATACTCACACTAGTAGGGACTGGTATATTTGGCCTTTGGTAGTCATTGGGAACAGAGAGACCTCAGTCTTATTTCTAATCATCTTCTCCTTAAAGCAGCTGGGTTTGGGGTAGTGGAGGAAAGTCTAGGTGACACTAATAACAAGGTATGTTTGCTTTCAGTTTTGAGTAATATGGTGGCAGCTTGTGACTCAACAAAATGAAATTCCAGTATTTTTTATCCACTCAAAGTCCATCTATTTCCACTTTGGGAACCCTGGAACTCAGCAGCCACTGGAGCATTATCTTCCACCTACGACTTCAGGATTTACATTTTTTGTGAACTCGGGCTTTACTTGCATAGTAGCACCTTTTTTTTTTTTTTTTACAGATAATAAGATATAAAGATTTATTAAACAATTTCCTTATTTATGGGTACTGCATCACTTTCTACTTCTTAAGCAGATAAAATTTTTGTTCTTTTTATGACAGTTTTATCGATGTATAATTCACATGCCATAAAGTTTACCTTTATAAAGTATGCAACTCAATGATTTTTCATGTATTTCATAGAGTTGTGGAACCATCACCACATTCAATTTTAAAACATTTTCTTCACCTCCAAAAGAATCCTCAGACACATTAGCAGTCACTACCCATTTACCACCACACCACCCCCACTCCCAGCACCTGGCAACCACTAATCTACTTTCTGTCTTTATGGATTTGCCTATTCTGGACATTATTTCCTATGCAGGCTTCACCTGCTATCCAAAAGTAGAATGTTCCTATGAAACCTTCATAAGCCAAAATGGCCTAAAGCAAAGAAGCAATTGCCATTTCATGAAAACAAAAATCCTCTTCAGATTTCTTTCAGTTAGCAAAAACTGAATCTAAGATAGCTCTTTTACAAAAGTGATGTGGCATAAAGCAAACTTTCAGAATACAAGGGAAACCTATGAACAGAATAATATAATATGTGGCCTTCTGTGTCTGGGTTCTTTCATTTGCCATAATGATTTCGAGTTTCAACCATGTATTTTTTGGGGGAGGGCAGTATTTTAGTATCGAGGTATAATTCACACAACATAAAATTCACCATTTTAAAAAGTATACGACAATTCAGGGGTTTTCAGTATATTCACAATATTGTGCATCTAACACTGCTACCTTATTCCAAAATATTCCATCATCCCAAAGGGAGACTGTGTACTCATTAGCAATTCCCCATTCCTTCTATCCCCTGGCAATATTTAGCTATGTCATATGACATGTCAGTACTTCATTCCCTTTTATGACCAAATGTTTCATCATATGAATACCATGTCTTATTTATCCATTCATTAATTGTTGGACATTTGAGGGTTTTTTTATTTTCTACTTTTTAATTATTATGAATAAGGTCACTATTAACATTCATGAACTAGTTTTTGTGTAGACATATATTTTCAATGTTCTTGAGTTTATGGCTAGGTGTGGAAGTGTTGAGTCATATGGAAACTTCATGTTTAACTCATGAAGGAGGTGCCAAACTACCCAATCAATGGTTTTATCACCCCACCAATAACTTATAAGGATTCTAATTTCTCTACCTCTTTACCAATCCTTGTTATTATCTGTCTTTTTTATTATAGCCATCCTAATGTGTGTGATATCCCATCTCATTGTGGTTTTGATTTGCATTTTTCAAGTGATTAATGATATTGAGCATCATTGTATGTGCTTATTTATGCTTATGTATCTTCTTTGAAGAAATGTCCATTTATGTCCTTTGTTCATTTTTAATTGGATACTTATAGTTTTATTATTGAGCCATAGACATTTTCTATATGGTCTACATCCAAATCCCTTATTGATATATGATTTGCAAGTATTTTGTCCAATTCTGTGGGTTTTCTTATTTTCTTGAAGATGTCCTTTGAAGCACAAAAGATTTTAATTCTGATGAAATTCAATTAATCTTTTTTTTCCTTTTTCTTGTGATGTCTTATCAAAAAAATTTTTGCGTAATCCAAGGTCATGAAGATTTACTACTATAATTTCTTCTAAGAGTTTCAAAATTCTAGCTCGTACATTTAGGTTTATGATCCATTTTGAGTTATTTTTGTTTATATTTAAGGGTCCAATTCCATCCTTTTACACATGTATACCAGTTGTCCCAGCACTTTTTAAAATTGAATTGTCTTGTTATCCACGTTGAAAATCAATTGACCATGAATGTAAGGGCTTATTTCTAGATTATTTTATTCCATTGATTTATATGACTATTCTTATGCCACAGTAACACCTTTTTTTAAGGAGTCCATCTTAATCCCAAGCATTTGCTTCTTCATTGTCATGGTGACATCTTGTGAATTCTTGCCTGATTTCAATACAAGGAATAAGACAGTATTCTAGGACAATGGGACTGATCACCAGAATGTATTTGAATTCCTTTGAGGCAGTTTCTCATTCTCCAGTGGGTCACCTTCCTCAACATTGAAACCTTTTTGGGGCAAGAGCCCAAGTATTATTCACTGCCTTATCTATGGTTTTCCACAGGATTTTGTCTCTCTCAGGGAAATCTCCCCAAAGAGCTGAACACCCTTATAGCTGCCAAGTCTTGCTGCAAAGAACTCTGAGACTTTTTATAGTCATCTTCAAATAGATCTAATGTTTGCATAAAAGGCTGCATGCAGGAGGGACTGAGCCATAAGATGATCTTGCTGTTACCTTCTTTCCTTCACAAGCATTACATGTTCTTTCCTATCAAGAGAATCAGCCAAAGTTCTAACAATTGCTTAGATTCTGACCGTAGTGGTCCTAAATGTCACGATTACATAGATGCATGTCTCCATAACTGTTAAATGTCTGAAATGTTACCTTACTTACTAGCTAACAAGTTAACCTGCTGCATTTTGGTGGATCCTAGCAGAAGAAATGAAACCACTAAATCAGAGACAAAGGACAGATTCTTGCTCACAGCAATAGCACTAAGAGTAATAGCAGTGGTTCTAGTTACCTACACCTTATTCCTACATAGTAATCATGACATATGACATCTTCACAAGCAGTGGATTGCACTCCATGAGAGAAACCCAGAGCTTTGGGAACCTGATCCTCTATAATGGACATACAAATGTTTGCCCTTGTTCTGGAGGGAAACACTCTCTTTACCTTCCACGGCTTTAATAAACCTGCTCCATTTTGCTCCAGAGGAAGACATCATCTCTCTTCTAAGGAAGTTCACTATATAAACATCTTTAAAAAGATAATTTGAATGAAGGCTGGTCAATGCGCAGAAATGTGAGAGTCTCATAAAGAATGGTCTCTCAACAGGCAGCAACTGACAAAGTGCAGTGTTTTTCTCCTGCTTGTGGGATCCCTCCTAAGCTTTTGTTGTGAAAACATCAAGTGCAACTCTACACAGAATAGCAGTAAGGTATGGGGCCATACCCTATTTTGTTGATTTTTTTTTTCCTTATACCTTTCTTCAACAAAGCCTATTCAGTGTCTAAACAAAGTGATTTTTCGTGGTATTCTGTGTTTTACAAGAGTCCTAGTTTAACAAGTCCTCTTCTGAAAGATACTTTAGTGGATCTTTGATTGGAGGTAATGGAGGGATTGTAAGAGATATGTGTGTGTATGTGTGTGTGTGTGAGCACATGTGATTTTTTTTAAGAATTTATTTTTTAGAGAAGCTTTAGGTTTACAATAAAACTAAGAGGGAGATATAAAGATTTCTCATAAACCTTTTGACCCCTTGCCTGCTTAGCCTCCTCCATTACCAACATCACTTACCAGAGAAGTACTTGTTTGTGTGTGTGTGTGTGTTTTGTTGTTGTTTTTTGTTGTTTTGTTTTGTTTTTGTTTATTTTTTACTAAGGATGAATCTACATTGACACATTATAGTCACGCAAATATCATGGTTTATGTTAGGTTTCATTCTTGGTATTGTACAGTCTATGGGTTTGGACAAATATATTATTGTAAATCTATCATTATAACATCATACAGAATATTTTCATTACCTGAAATCCTTTGCGTTCCACTGATTTTACTCTCTCCATAGTTTTGCCTTCTTCAGAATGTCACGTCGTTAGAATTATACAGGATGTTGCCTTTTTAGTTTGATTTCTTTCATTTAGTAATATGTATTTAAGATTCCTCCATGTCTTTTCGTGCCTTGATAGTTCATTTCTTTTTAGTGCAGAATAACATCCCATTGTCCAGATGTGCCAAACCTTATTTATCCATATACCTACTGAAGGACATCTTTGTTGCTTCCAGGCTTGGGTAATTATGGATAAAGCTGTCATAAACATTTTGTGTGTAGGTTTTTGTGTAGACATAAGTTTTCACCCACTTTGGGTTATTACCACAGAGTGAAGCTGCTAGACTGTATGGTAAGAACATGTTTAGTTTTGTAAGAAACAACCAAACTATCTTCCAAAGTGTCTGTTCCATTTTGCATTCCATCCAGCAGTGAATGAGAGTTCCTGTTGCTTCATATCCTCACCAACAATTGGTGTTGTCAGCATTCCAAATTTTGACCACTCCCATGGGTACATAGTAGTATTTCATAGTTGTTTTAATTTTAATTCCACTCATAACATATAATGTGGAGCATCAGTTCATATGCTTATTTGCCATGTATATATCTTCTTTGGTGAGGTGTCTCTTAAGGTATTTGGACCATTTTTTAATTGGGTTATTTATTTTCTTATTGTTTGTGGTTACCTTTTGAACGTCAGGACTCCACATTTTTCCTCTTTGCTTCTTTTCCTATTACTGAGAGGTGATTTTTTTCTTCCTTTTTTCTCTAAGTTTTATTGAGCCTTCCATTTATTCTCTCTCCCAGAATCTAAATATTTGAAGATTGAGCCTTCAAACTGTACATACTTTAAAGTCTTTTCCCTGTAGTCTGTGTTCTGATCTCCTTGTATACTCCTCCTCCTCCTTCTTCTTTTTCTTTTTTTTTTCTTTTTTTTTTCTTTTTTTTTTTTTTTTTTAGCAATTTTAGACTTAAGATAGGCTCAGTCTCTTTAGTGGTGTGTTGAGATTGACCCCTGGCTCCTTCACAGTCCTCCATCTTCTGTCTTCCCTGTAGTTTTTCTTAGCCTCTCTTTGAATGCCAAAAGCCATGCTGTGGAGGAGAGTTGGGGTGTGAATCTGAGAAATAGCTCACTAAAATTTGGTCACTTTTCTTTACAGTTATTTTGAAGTTTGGGCATTTTCTGTTTTTAAGTTATGCCAAAAGCATTGTTTTGGTGTCAACTTATCTTTCCCTTTTTATTATTCTGTATTGTTTTCCGGAGGAAATATTAGGGGATGTTAAGAAAGGCAGCCACCATTTCTTCCAGCTACCTAGAAGTCCTAGACAATTTATAAAAACATGGATTGAAATATGGATTACGAAAGCACTTCTAGAGTTTCTGGTTCGATAGGCCTGGGGTGGGGCCTGCGAATGTATATTTTTTACAAATGTCTAGTTAATATTAAATGCTGTTTAGGAACCACACATTGAAAGTATTTTTCTGGTGCAAAATAGCCACTTGAGAAAATGAAGCAAGATGAAAGGATTATCCTCCATAATGTAGGAGTGTGCACCTGACCCTAGATTATATTACATTTAAACTGATTGCTTCCATCTGACACAGCTTTGGGGCAGGGTCGGAGGAAAAAATATATATATCTTAGGAATTTAAACTATGAAATTATGGCAGTAGAAGATGGAGTTGAAACTGAAATAGTAACTAAAGATGGAGTCCTATATATTGGTCCATGAGAGTGGTATCATCACAGCTCAAAGTCTGAGGGCACAGACATACAAAGTGAGGACAGAAGCTGAGAGTGACACAAATCCATATTTTGAAGTAATGATAAAAGCAATGAAGAAAATGAGATAGGATTACATAAAGTAAATGAAGTGATACAGAACTGGGGTTGGGCAGTGAGGCAGAAAACTTGAGATTTGTATAAATAGACTAACAAATATTCATATAAATAAAAATAAATTTATATTTGTATAAATAAAAATAAATTTAAAAAGCCTTCTCTATGGAGATGATATTTGAACTGAGATATAAATGAATAGCAGCAGCCAGCCATGGAAAAATCAAGGGAAGAGAATTCCAAGGGGAAAACAAGTGTGAATGTCCTCAGTGGGAATATAAATAATAAAAATGACAGCCTTGAACTGACATTTTCATAGCTCTCTGACCAAGGGCCAAAATGTCTCTTTCCCACTGGTTTTCACCTGAAAAATACTGGAATTGGGAACCCAGTGGGTTGGTTTCATCCATGTACTCATTGTTAAATCAATTAATGGCCAGAGGATTAGGGTTCTATCTGAAGAAGGGAGAGGAAGCAAGGAAACAGCCATGAGGTTTGTGTTGGAAGCCAGGTAACCACTCCAATTTATACTTAATACATTGTGTCTCTTTTCAATGTGTGTGTGTGTACATAATGCGCATATGTGTACATTATGTACACACACCCTTTCATATACATACAATTTGAAAAATGTCCTTGCTTATCATAATACAATGCTTTATATACAGCCATATTAATCTTCTCCACTAGAGAAAAGCCAAAACCATATCCACTTTCTACATCTCATTTTCTTTTATTTTTTAAAGATTTTATTTATTTATTTGAGAGAGAGAGAGAGCAGAGGGAGAAGTAGAGGAAGACTCCCTGCTGAGCATGAAACCTGATGTGGGGCTCCATCAAAGAACCCTGAGATCATGACCTGAGCCGAAACCAAGAGTTGGCCGCACAACCCACTGAGTCACCCAGGCACCCATGCATCTCATTTTCAAACTTAATCAGATCCTATATACATGCCTGAGAATTTTTTGATCTTTGAGCTAAAATTGCAATCATCTTCAATACTTCCAATTTACAAGATATACAAAAAGATCATCACGTTTAAAATTCCCATGGTGAAAAGTAGAACATAGAGAGCAATATCCAGTACCATGTTCTCCTTTCTAGGAAAAGCACAGATTTCTTGTTGAAATCTGGCCAGCCTCATTTTTATTCTTCAGAAGAATTTCTCTTGTCATTATCCTTCAGGGCTAAGAAGGGGCACCGAACAGGGCTTTTCTATTAGAGGCCACTTTCCTTTAGCAGAACTTCTATTGTTGGCACAATTATGGAAACCCAGAGGTTGCCTAAAAGAAGATGAAATTATAGACCTTAAAATATGGGCCTGGCTGAGCCAGTGGCAAACACAAGAAGTGAGAGAAGCAGCTATGGTTAATTTACCTCTGACACGGGACTTGGTCCTCTTAAACCAAACCTTGGTTCGTGTTGGCAATGGCGATTGCTCTTTGTAGTCTGTGGGAGATCAGAGGTGTTGAAATTTGCAATACAATGGATAGGAGAGTAGAAAAACTTCTTAAATATTCATAATTTTGCCATTATGGATTTACCATTCCTGATCATATTTCTACTTCCAGTCTTTGAATATAGATTATACCTGGAGAAGGAAGAAACTTTGTAAAGGGATCGCTTTCTTTTCTCTCTTTCTTACTTTCTTGCAGGGGGTAGAGATTATCTTTTTCTTTTCTGACCAAGTCTATGGAGTCCTTTATTTATAGAGCACTCTGAGGGCAGGGGGCAGGGAAATACCACCAATGCAGGAACCTATAAAAAGGAAAAGACTACATGATCTATGGAATTTTATTCTGATTTAGATCCTGGATACGTTTTGCAAAACCCATAATACATACACATAAACACACACATACATGCACATAAAGTTAATCTAGTAATCCATCCAAATAAATTAGCATTTGTCAGTGTGCCTCAGACACCTAAAAATATTTTCTTTCCAGTTGGCTATTTTATCTAGATGTTAGCCAGTAGATTTGATTTTTCTTAGGCAATTCTATTTATCTTTTTCTTGTCCAGTGATTTCTAAAATTTGTAAATGTAGAATCATGTGTATTTAATGAAATGCACACAAACTCTCAATAAATAAAACAAGTAAAAGCATATTTATTAGTATATTTTACACTTGCAAATATTAACTGAATTCAACTTTATGACACATACTTGTCATAAAGCTGATCAATAAATAAGGCTAATTTCATTGGTCATCTTCAGTGTGTTAAATGTCATATAACACATTTGAATGTGCCTATTTTCTTTTTAATTCAACTTTTAAAACAGCTTAAAATAAAGTATAAAAAGGAGGTTTAAATCATGTGCAGAATCTATAAACACCTCTGAGGAATAAACATAGTTTGAAAGGCACAGTCTAGATTGCTATATTGCTGTATCTTGCCATATTTCACTTAGCAAATTTCTGTAAAGCACTGGCTATACTAGTTAAACATCCCCACAGTATAAAAAATTGCCTTCCTCTAGTTCCTTTAAGTGCAAAGTACATTTGGAGCTATTAAGTCACTTTTTAAAATTATCCTGGTTAAATACTAACTCCAAAAGCCATCAATAATTAATGTGTCTGGTAGATGCCCAGGAATCACTGATCATAAGTTCTCTCTTATTTCCCTATAAGACACTATTCTTAGAAATTTGCCAGGATAAAGGGACACCTGGGTGGCTCAGTTGGTTAAACATATGCCTTTGGCTCAGGTCATAATCCGAGAGTCCTAGAATCAAGTCCTGCATCGGGCTCCTTGCTCAGCAGGGAGCCTGCTTCTTCCTCTGCCTGCCACTTGCCCTGCTTGCGCATTCTCTCTCTTACAAATAAATAAATAAAATCTTTTTTTTTTTAAAGAAATTTGCCAATATGGAGATTGATATTTTCAACTTTCCATTGTTATAATCTGTTAAATGTTAACTTACAAGAGAACATTTGATACCCTATATGAACTAGTTCACATACACGTGTTTATGTAGGAAACTGGAACTCTGGGTGGGGTGTGTGTGTGTGTGTGTGTGTGTGTGTATGTGCATGTGTGTAAGGATATATTTAGACAACCACTGATTAAATGAAAAATAAAACATCAATAACCCCCTAATATGGAAAGATTTGGACATTCTTTGGGCAAACATATTAGATAACTAAGTATTTGGAATATTTTGACTCTGTGTTTTTTCCAAAAGGGGGAGATTATAGAACTTAATTAATAAAACAATAAATAAACATGATTTAAGACTGGCTGAAGGATTAGGTCACCTGAGTTGGAGTTCAAATTGGTTCTATGACTTTGGTGATCAATCTAATTTCTCAGAGCACTCCTTTATTCGTTTGCATAATGAGATTGTTTAACAAGCAGTGAGCCTCAGTAGAAATCACCTGGGGTGTTCTTTTTTTTTTTTTTTTAAGATTTTATTTATTTATTTGAGAGAGAGACAGTGAGAGAGAGCATGAGCTAGGAGAAGGTCAGAGAGAGAAGCAGACTCCCCGTGGAGCTGGGAGCCCGATGCGGGACTCAATCCCGGGACTCCAGGATCATGACCTGAGCCGAAGGCAGTCGTCCAACCAACTGAGCCACCCAGGCGTCCCACCTGGGGTGTTCTTAAAGACGTTGATTCCTGGAGCTCATCTCCACCAAACAAATCAGAATTTTTAGAGCTGAAGCCAAATTTTGTGTTTGGTGGTCTTTTTCCTAGGTGATTCTAATGTATGAACTGGGTTGAGAACCACTGCTTCTCCTTAGAGTCTCCTTAACCACCAAGGACATATTTTTCTTTAAGTTTCCTCTGGTATTCCAGTTCAGGGTTCCACAAAATTTAATGAGCACCAGAATCACCTGGGGGGGCTTACTAAACTACAGGTTTTGGGTCCCATCCCCCATGTTTCTGATTCAGGAGGTTGGAAGGGGGGCCCCATAATTTGCATCTCTAACAGGTTCCCAGATGATGCTGTTGTTTTTGGCTTGAAGACAACATTTTGAGAATTACTAATCTAGCCCTGAGCTAACCCAGGCCTATTCCGTAGTCTCCCCACCGAGCAGGGAGTCTTATGTGGGGCTCAATCCCAGGACCCAGGGATCATGACCTGAGCCAAAGGCAGCTGTTTAACCAACTGAGACACCCAGGTTCCCTCTGTTTGAAAGGATGGAAGTTCTCAGCTTTGCAAGCAAGCTTGAGACCAACTCCTAAACTCTTCATTTTATAGCTGAAATAAACAGAGGCCAAGAGAACGGAGTAATTAATAATGTCATGGTTAAAGGCTCTGTGGCTATTAGAATCACCATCCCCTCTATCCTTTCCAGTGTTTCAGAGAAGGAGAATTTTTGCTCCCTAAAGAATTGTTGTCAGTGGGGGGCCTGGTTGGGACAGTCAGTAAGTGTCCAGCTCTTGGTTTCAGCTCAGGTCATGATCTCGGGGTCGTGGGATTGAGCCCCTCTTCCAGCTCCATACTCAGCATGGAGTCTGCTTGAGATTCTGTCCTTCTCCCTCTGCCCCTTCCCTTCCCTCTCTCTCTCTCTCCCTAAAATAAACAAATAAACGTTTTTTGTTTTTTTTTTTTAATTTGTTGTCACGGACAACAATCTTAGTAAATGTTACTAAATACTGAGTTAATGATAACTGCATTCAATGAGTTCCTACCCTGTGTCAGACACTGTGCTTTAGATAGACCATCACAGTCAAAAATAAAACTTAACTGAGGTCTTCTTATATGTCAAGCACTGTCCTAAGTGGCTCTCCTTGTTTCAGTCCATTTAGTTCTCACAAAAGCCCTCTGAGGTAAATAATATTAATGCCCCTGCGTAACAAATGAAGCCGTGGAGCAGAGGAGGTTAAGCAACTGGCCCAAAGTCACAGATGCAGAGTCAGGCTTCCCCCTGTCCCTCCACCTTCCTCTCATTCAATCCTGCCAGCCATCTACCAGACCAATATTAATACCTGTCATTTTGCAGATGATCAGACAAGGTATACTGCCCATACATATTAAGGTTAGGATCAGGCAGTCTATGGCAAACCAGGGAACTGGGCAAGCTGGACTTGTTGGCTTATCTTTGAACCAAAGATCAAGTCTCTCTCTCATCTTTCTGTTTTCCAGTAAGGATTACACTAGAAAGTGGTGCGAACAGAGCATTGTGGACGAATTCTTTTCCTCCAGCTGTTCATTGGCTTGTTGTCCCACAGCTTGTCCTGAACATGTCTCCCCCTGTTTGGCTTCTCTGGGACGTGTGTCAAACACAGCTGGAGGGGGAGACACATTGACTTGATGACTTTGCTTTGCTGCGCAGGTTTTTCTCCTTTCCTCACTAAAATTGGGCTTCCATTACTTACCAAGCACTACATGTTTAGTGAATGCCTACTATATTCCTGGCACCATGCTATGCATACTAAGATAAAAAATTCTGAGGCGTATGTATATTGTCTTCGCAGTCTGAGTTTCTGGTTGGGAAACCAAGAGAAATTAATCAACAAAATGAAGCTAAAAATGATTAAAAGGACTAAAGAGTGAAACAGTCTATTAAAAAGTGTTTGGGGCACCTGGGTGGCTCAGTCAGTTTGGCATCTGCCTTGGTCTCAGGTCATGATCTCGGGGATCATGCCCCTGGGATCAAGCCCCACATCAGGCTCCCTGCTCAGCAGAGAGTCCACTTCTCCCTCTCTCTCTGCCCTCTACTCATGCTCTCTCTCTCTCCCTTTCTCAAATAAATAAATAAAATCTTAAAAAAATAAAAATAAAAAGTATCTAATGTCCAGTCAAAAAAAAGGGTGCAAAGGAATCCAAGAGCTAAGAAATGATACAAGCTAGAATTATCATCTGAAAAGGCTTAATAGTGGTCTCCAAAATCAATGTATTTATAACCTTTCAAAGAGGAAGTTTGCATAAATGGGAGGGGAGGGAGGTCATTTAAATGAGGAAGGAAAAGCCTGATGAAAGTGTGTAGTGGACTAAGGCAAACACTACCACATCACCTGGTTTAAGCACTAAATAAGCTCTGTTGGAGAAACATCTTAACCAAAAAAAGGAAACACACACATACACACATCTCTCACAGCCCCTCCTTTACCACCAAACAAAACTCCACCAAAGAATCTGACAGAAGAGTTGTGGTTGAACCAGGATTCTTATAAAATACTCAATACCACAAAAAAAAATTAACCAAGAAGAAAATCAACAGATCTATACAGCAGTATTGCAAAAGGTCAGTACACATCAATTTCAGAAGACAAATACCGCCCCCCCCCCAAAAAAACCCAACCACGAAACAGAAGAAAACTGCAAAATGACATTCCACAAAGAACCAAATACACTCAAGCAGGCATTTGAGGACAAGAAACAGTTTTCAACATAAGAGAACTTGAATTCTACATGCAGATACCCTTCTTGAAGTATCTGCAAAGAATAAGCTTTACCAGTTAAGGATGTGACTTTTCTTTTTAAAGATTGATTTATTTATTTAGAGAGCGAGCACACAAGCAGGGAGAGGAGCAGAGGAAGAGGCAGAGAGAGAATCCTCAAGCAGACTCCCCACTGCATGAAGAGCCTGCCGCTGGGCTGCGTCCTACGACCTGAGCCAAAACGAAGGGTCAGACACTCCATCGACTGAGCCACCCACACATCACAAGGATATGAGGATAAAACTTCAGTGAGAAGTCTGATGGTGAGCACTTTACAGATTGTTTGCCAGAGTTTCTCAACTTTGGGCCTATTGACATGTTAGGCCATATAATTGTTTGTTTGGGGAACTCTCCCGGAAGCTGTAGGGTATTTAGCAGCTTCTCCAGCCTCTATTCACTAGATACCAGAAGCAACACCATCCTCTGCCCACTCCCATATTCAAAAACGTCTCCAGATGTTGCTAAATGTCTGCAAGGGAGGCTAAATATATTTATTTGAGAGATAAAGAGAGAGTAGGAGCAGGGAGAGGGAAAGAGAGTTTCAAGCAGACTCCACACGGAGTACCGAGGCCAATGCGGGGCTCCATCTCAGAGCCCCTAGTTCATGACCTGAGCTGAGATCAAGAATCAGACATTTCACCTACTGAGCCACACAGGCACCCCTAAATACCAACTTTTTAAATCATAGGACAAAGGACACAATATTGCAGAGGCAAAAATTATGGAAATACAGGGAAATACACATAATTTTAAAATACTAACGCCAGGCACCTGGGTGGCTCAGTGGGTTAAGCCTCTGCCTTCGGCTCAGGTCATGATCCCAGGGTCCTGGGATCGAGCCCCACATCGGGCTCTCTGCTCTGCAGGGAGCCTGCTTCCTCCTCTCTCTCTCTCCCTGCCTCTCTGCCTACTTGTGATCTCTGTCTGTCAAATAAATAAATAAAATCTTAAAAAAAAAATACTAACACCAACATATTAGACATATCATTTAAAAAAAAAAAGCTCAACACACATATTTGTCAGGTTTTACAGGCGAGATAAACATGACACCAGGCGAGGTAGGTACAAGGCAAGATTTATTAAAGGCGCTCTCCGGGGAAGTTTCAGGGCTCAGGAGAAAGGGAGCCAGGAAAGTCATGCCGGAAGGAGATGGGCACCCTCGGGGGAGGTTCTGCGACTCTGGAAAGGGGAGTTGGGGAAGTCGCACTGGGAGGGGGTCGAGTGGGTCTTTTATCTGGGTTAAGACAGGGGATAGGTTCACAGCCATATAAGGTATGGTATTCGGGGATTGGAGGGTTGGGGGAGTCTTGATGTTCCGGTTTCTTGCATAGGTATCGGGTTACTTGTGGAGATGTGACCTGGGCATACATCCTTATGGCAGGAGAGTCAAGGGTTAGGAAGGGGGGATTGCTGGAAGATGGCGGCCCGGTGGTCATTTCTATTGTTTCTCCTGCATTCCCGGAGCCGCTGACCCAACAATATTAACTGAAGGAAATTTTTAATGTGTCTCATAAATGTGTCTCAAACCCCAAGTGTATCCTGGACACAAGAACCAAATTTAAAACAAGAAAAATAAACAGAATAAATGAGTGGTAGACAAAGGTATATCAGGCAAATGGAAAGAAAAAGAGATGAGTAATGATCCTGACGTCAGACAAAGTAGAAGTCAAGCCAAACAAATAATAAGGGCACTTTTTAATGCTAAACATGACAGGTCACAAAGAAAATATAAAATTGATGAGTTATTGTCCACAAAATAACACAGTAACCATCTTTATGAAGCAAAAAATACAGAAGGTGCAACAGACATAGATAAAACCTAGTAAAAATACAAGACTTGACTACCATCATTCACAATACAGTCAGATCAAGCAAATAAAACTAAAGAGACAGGATACTTAACACAATCAACAAGGTAGAATTTATGGGTATATGTTAATCTCTACAATCTGATAATACAGGAAGAAACTTTTCTCAAGGACTTATGAACATTCATAAGAATTAACCAAATATTAGGTAACAAAAAATTGGTAATTTCATATAGTAGAAATATTACAGTACAGCAAAATTAGAAGTAAGAAATAAAAAACAGAACAGCCCTTACACCTGGAATTTTTTTTAACTATTAAATAACTCTTCAGTTAGATAATACAAACTGAAATTACAGAATTTTTTTAAAATAATGAAAATGAAAATGTTACATACCAGAATTTGGAATACACTTAAACCAGTGATCAGAGTAAACTGCATTGCACTAAACATTTTCATCAGTAAAATAAAGGAATGAATATAACTCAATTCAATTACCAGATCAAGAAACAAACAAACAAAAAGATACAATAAACTGAAAGAATTAACAAGAGAAGAAATAAAGATAAAAACAGACACCAAAGATAAAAACAGAAAGCAGATAAAAACAGTAACATGGACCTAATCAATAAATCAAAATCCCTATTTAGAAAAATCATAATAGAAAACCACCAGCCAGCACGGAAGGAAAAAGAAAGAGATCACAATATGCAAAATATGAAATTAAATGGAGACACAACCACAGAAATTGAAAAATAAATTCATAAGATACTACTCTGCAGATGCCTTACAAGTAAATCTGAAAACCTGGATAAAACAGATAATTCTTAGGAAAATACAGATTGCCAAATTTGAGTCCATTAGAATTAGAAATTTTATTATGAAGATCAACCAAACTAATGTCCATGGAAGATATAGAGAAATTTATTAAGGAACTACCCTACAAAAAAGCACCAGATTCAGATGGGTTCATATTAGAATTTTACCAAATCTTTAAAAAGGATAGTTCCAGTGTTCTACATATAGTTTAAGAACATTCAAACTGAAGAAATTCCCGAGTTATTCTTACAAAGCACTTTTAATATTAATACCTAAACCTAACGACACAATATGAATAAAGAAAGGAAGGGAGGGAGGGAGGGAGGGAGGAAAGAAGGAAAGAAGATAGAAAGAAAGAAAGACCAATATCACAATATCCACTTACGGATACTAATGCAAAACTCTAGGTTAAATTATTAACACACAGAATTCAAGACCACAAGAAGGTAATAAGCTATTACTGACTGCAATGTATTCCAGTAATGCCATGTAGATTTAATATTAGAAACTCCATTGATATCACATAATATGTCCGAGGGAACAATTATGTAATTATTTCTGTATGTGTTGAAAATTCTTTTAAAAATTTGACACTCATCCATGATAAAAACATCCAAGAAAATAAGGCTCAAAGGCTACTTTTCATAAAATGGTACCATAAATATAGCTCATTCTAAAGCCAGTGTTTTACTCAATGGGCAAAACCATAGAGGCATTTCCACTAGAGTCAGAATCAAATCAAGGATGTCCGCTATGTCTGCTGCTTTTCAATGCTGTATTTGAGATATTAGCCAGTTCAGTTGAATAAGAAAAAAAAAAGCATAAGGATAGGTTAGGAGGGAAAATTATTTCTGTTTGCAGAGTGACAGACATTCTGCAAAACCACCTGATCAGTATTCTTCAGATGGGTCAAGGTTATGAGAAATAGGGAAAGATTAAACAATTCTCATAGAGTTGGGAAACACTAAGCAAAATAGCAACTAACTCCAATGTGAATTATATCCTGGGAAGGGAAAAAGAAAAATGGCATATAAACTGCTAAAATTTGAATAAGGTCTATAAATTATTATTATTACTGTGTCAGTGTTAGTTTTCTGGTATTGGTAATTATACTGTGATTAAGGAAAACTAGATGGAGAGTATATGGGAACCATTTTTGCAACTTTTCTGTAAGTCTACAATTATTTCAAAATAAAAACCTTAATAATAAATGACTGTAGCAGTCCCTTCAGTTGATTCTGATGCATGCTAAAACTTGAAAATTACTGCACTAGACTAACAGTCCTGACCTCTTCCCTCTTATTATTTCTTGCCATAGAGGCGACATTCATTTGTCTATATTTCCTAGGTGGATGATATGAACCAGATGAATGTCCTTTCTATTTCTCATTCTGTCTTTGATCTGGAAGAGTTTCTTGCTGTATGGAACCAATCTTTCACTCAGGCTGACCTTTCCAAAGTCTGGATTTTGGGCAAGGGTGAGAGAGGAATTTGAACTACTTTGACCAAAGTTTCAGAGTCACATTTTCCAATCACCTTATCAATAATAAAGCCAACATCTGCCATTTCCTGCTTCTGTCTTTCCAATGGTTTTGAATTTGTGAAGTAGAGACCTCCCTAAAATGCAACACCTTAGTCCAATCAACTATGACCAAAGCATAGGGGGTCACACGATCTTTACAGGACACCTAGTTCAGTGCAGGCAGTGGGAAGGGCAATTTCCTAAATTAATTCCTGAGTGCAAGTGGAAAGATACACCTACCAAAGGACAGTAACTTGTCATTTAAAACACACTGGGGAATATATCTAAAACAATCAAGGAATGTTCCTAAAATTCTATGTAAATACATGATAGAAAATTATACGCAAGTTGCCAAGACAAGTCAATGGGGAAGAGTCTTTTTTTTTTTAAAGATTTTATTTATTTATTTGACACAGAGAGAGAGAGAGAGAGAGCACAAGATGGGGAGTAGCAGGCATAAGGAGAGGGAAGAACAGGTTCCCCACAGAGCAAGGAGAGCCTGATGTGGGTCTTGATCCCAGGATCCAGGCATCACGACCTGAGCCGAAGGCACTCGTTTAACTGACTGAGCCACCCAGGTGCCCAGGAAGAGTCTTTTTAATAAATGCGGTGGGATAGTAGAATATCCACATGCAAGTGAATAAAATTGAGCCCTTTCCTTACATTGCAAAGAAAATTAACTCCAAAATGGATCATAGACCAAAATGTAAGACTTAAACCTTTGAAGTTTTTAGAAGAAAATATGTAAGTTCTCGTGATCTTCAGTTATGCAAACCCTCCTTCGATGTGTCACCAGAAGCACAAGAGAAAAAAAGAATAAAATGGATTACTTGAACCTCATCCAGTGAAGACAATGTTCAAGAAAATGAAAAGACCGTAAGACAGGAGAAATGTTTGCAAGTCATTTATCTGATAAGGGAATTGTATCCAGAATATAAAAAGAACTTCTACAATTCATTCACAAAAAGAAACATAATCAAGTTTAAAAAGAGGCAAAGGATCTGACTGGGCACTTTTCAAAGAGGCTATAAATCATCAATAAGCATATGAATTGAAGCTCCATATCATTAGCTATTAGGGAAATATAATCAAAACCCAAATGAGATACCACTTCGCTTCCACTAGGATGTCTACAATCAAAACGTCAGATAACAAGTGTTGGCAAGGATGTGTAGAAATTAGAACCCTCACACATTGCTTGATGTATGAGGATGTAAAATGCTGCAGTTTGGAAAATAGTTTGACAGCTCCTTAAAAAGTTAAAAATAATGATACACTCCGGGAATCCGGCTTCTAGGTATATACCTGAGAGAACAGAAGACATATCCACATAAAAACTTGTACATAAATGTTTAAAGCAGCACCATTCTTGATAGATAAGAAGTGGAAGCGGCCCAAATGTTCACCAAGGGTGGGCCGTAGAAACAAATGTTGTGTGTGCATACAATGAAGCATTATTCAACAATAAAATGAAAGGAGGCGCCAATATGCGCGACCACTGGATGAACATTGAAAATATTATGCTAAGTGAAAGAAGCCAGGCACAAAATAGCACCTTTTGTATGAGTCCATTTATATAAAACATCCACAGTAGGCAAAGGCATAGAATCAGAAAGTAGATTAGTAGTTTCCCAGGGCTGGGAGATCGACAGGACGGGGAGAGGAGAGCAGGGACCACTAAAGCAAGGCTTCACTTGGGGGTGATGAAAGGGTTTCTGAAGTAGATTGTACTGAGGTTTCTACGACTGTCTGAATACACAAAAAAGACGTTCAATGGTGAATTGTATGGTATGTGAATTCTATTTTCATATGAATATATGAATTAACAAATCTGTTTTTTTTAAGTCTTAAGAAAAGAAAAAAAAAACTCATACAACTCCACTAAACAGAGCTTAACCTCAAAACCTTTAAATTATGGACCATGATCATTTCTGCTTGATAAAATTAAAGGTTACTCTTCTCTTATTTATACTGCTACTGTATTTTCAACAGGCACCAATATTACTTTTTAAATGAAAAAATTAAACCTTTATTGTAAATTATTAAAATGCAAGGGGAAAAGCTAGCTAATGTAACAGGTTCCTCAGTGTGCCAAAGAGAGCTCTTCGAGGGGAAACACGTCAGTAAGAAGAACTAATTAACCAAATCCTGAGTTGGGGGTGTCTCAGGGCTGAAATGCATTTGACCCAAGTTCTGGTTGGCTGCAAACGATTGACTCTTTGGGCCAATCTTGAGAAAGATCCTTCTAAACACTATTTTGATTTTCATCAGTTAGTCTGGCATTGGGATCACAACTCCTGGAGACACACACTGGGTATTCCAATTCCTCGTCTACAAAATGTGGAGAGAAAATAAATACATACCACATAATGACCCAATCACACTAGATGGTGGCTCCCAGCCCTGCAGAATCAGCATCCTCTGTGAACCGAGAGAAATGTAAATTCCCGGCCTTCCTCACAGACCTCCAGAATCAGAAACTACAGGAACACAGGCCAGCAATCGGTATTTTAACAAGCCCTCCTTGTGCTTCTGATGCAAGCTGGGTTTGAAGAGTACGGACCATTATTTCTTCAGGGCTTGAGAAGGAAAATCATCAATCAGTACCTGGGGAATATTTTCAAATCACATATTTTTAAACCTCAGGCATTCTGAAATGTCCCTTTGACTCCTTTCATATTCTTTCACACACACACACACACACACACACACACACACACACACACACACACACACGGATTGCTGTCCTAATGATTCACTCACTACTCATGAGCCTCTCTCCCTCAGGTGTCCAGGAATTGTCAAGATGGCTCAGAATGTTCATATAGATTCCCTCTAACTTCTCTCAACTCCATAATGCTGAGGTCTAGCAGAGTGCAGGAAACCTCCCCACCCGTCGGGAACAGCACCAGTGTCACTTCTGGTAGGGGCAGCTAGACATCTTTTGAGTCCGGAAGTCATTTAGCACCTCTAAATTCACACCCCCTTCTTCTTTGGATATACCTGTTTTGGAAATACTTGTCCTGCCTTTCACTGTGGCTATTTCCATTTTTTTACAACATTTTTCACTTTTACTTTTAACTCTAGACTTTTTCAAAAAACATGTTGACAGAGTAAAGTATTCCTACCTCCTGGCTTCTCTGTTGCCCAGCTGTCCTGCCCTTTACGTTGGTTGTGGAGTGTGGGGGCCAAAAGCCAACTGTGATTTTGAGAGAAGTGGTATGCCATTTAAAAATTGACTGGAAGTCTGAGTAGCAGAGGGTGTCCCTCTCCCTTCCTCCCTCTCTCTCGCTCTCTGCTCTCTCTCTTACACACACACACACACACACACACACACACACTTAAAGGGAAAGGTGATATTAAGGCAGAAATGTCAAAGCACATTGCTTTTCCTACCTGAAGGAATCTGAATTCAGATTTTGTTTGCTTATGTATTTGTTTTTCACCACAGCTCTCTTCTGAGAGACCCAGTTTCTTTGCCCAGCACATTTTGCAATGCCCAAGACCTTCTATGAGCATCTTGATCTGAGAACCGCACAGAAAATGTTTCTAGGCTGAGCAAGAAAGTGAGGATAGACCTCAAGTTAAATATCTTCTCTTACCTTTCGAAAACAGCAAAAATAAGCAGATGCAATTTGTTATACTCACAGTGTTGACAAGATTAGCATGAATGCTACAGGCAAAGACAACAGCAAAGAGCTCACTTCATCTGCCAACTGCTTTGTGTCTTAAGGGAATGTGTTGACTCACTGAATGACTGAACTAAGCCATTTTGCAGAATATATGAATCTTGCCTCTGATCCTAGCACTTAATGGCTATGTCGTGGGACTGTGTTCTCCATGTCAGACACGATCTGTAACGTGATAACAGCACTATCTCCTTTCCTCCCTTTCTCCTGCTACTTTTCTAAGGATGAAGAAAAAGATCCTGTCACCCACCACAAATATTTAGATCTTTCACCTCGTTTTCTAAATTCAGCCTAAAAGTGGTTGATGGAGCCCGTCATTTTGTAGCTTTGATAATAATTTCTCATGCTCAGAGAATTCTATCGTAACAGTGAGATGGTATTTATTTGTTACTCCTGTCAGACAAGAGATCTGTATGTCCGTAACACGTACGAATTCACCTGGGAGGAGCAATGTTATTTGAACACGTTTGTTCTCTAAAGTAATCTGGTCACCCATTTTAACAAGGAACAAAACTTGAAATTAGTTTGTATGTGGACTCCCTTTCCTACCACTTTCTTCCTTAGATCTTTCTGGTCTCATGTCCCTAATGGAAATACTCAGAGCACTCAATACCATCCTAGTTCCTTGCTTTCTTCTGAACGCATCTAACATGCTCCAGGGATAGTTCCCATTTCTTCCTGGCCTCAGAGCCTTATAAAACCGAAAGACTAAAAGACTCATATTCTTTGTTCAGTGGAAATGTGCTGGGAGGGTTTGAGTCCTTACCCTGCACTCACGAATCAACCCAGCAGCCGTCTGTGGCCTTAAGAGATTGGCCTCAATTATGCATCCATTCAGTTATTTAATCATATCTTTGTCTGTCTTGGGGACTCCTGGACGGATGGCCTGTATCTTCTGTTATTTCACTGGTTGCCAAGGAATGTCTGTCCTCTGAATCGGCTCCTTCCTCTCACCAAACTTGCACTAGAGCATATCCTCCGTCCTTGCTCCAAGGACAGTCACAGCTGCGATGAAGATATGGAGGTGGGTGTGGGGGACCACCAGCAATCTCACTCACTGCAGTGGAATGGACTGACGTGCTGGCCTCACATGGAAGCTCCGCGGCATGCAACCCCTGAGAGCTTGTTTAAGCCTTAGTTTCTCTTACCTGTGAGATACTGAGGAAAATACAATTCTCAGGTAGTACTGCAAGAATTTGCTTGTTATTTGAAAAGTCGCAGGCAGGCAGTATATTCAATAAATATTCATTCTCTTCTTTGTTTCCTCCCCACTTAAATCCTTAGTAAGTATATATAAGACTTGGGGTATAAAGGGGTGCCCAGGTGGCTCAACTGGTTAAGCATCTGATGCTTGGTTTCGGCTCAGGTCAAGATCTCAGGATCTTGAGACCAAGACCCACATGGGGCTCCGTGCTCAGTGAGGAGTCTGCTTGAGATCCTCTCTCTCCTTCTCCCTCTGCCCCTCCCTCCCAGTGTGCTCTGTGTCTCAGTAAAATAAATTATTTTTAAAAGGATTTAGGGTATTAAACATCATACAGAATTCCAGACCTCATGGAAACTAGCAATGGCATACAACTAAACTTCTAGTGGTAGCATATATTTTTTAACAATAGAGGTATTA
The DNA here is from genome assembly GCF_902655055.1 of Lutra lutra. NCBI lineage: Eukaryota > Metazoa > Chordata > Mammalia > Carnivora > Mustelidae > Lutra > Lutra lutra. The sequence continues at coordinate 33,617,622 of NC_062279.1, read as the reverse complement.
GGAGAATTTGTTTCCTTTTTCTTGCCTCATTAAGTTTCCCAGCAAGAACAACTAACTGCTAGACATGTGATCTCTATTCCTAACCAGATCCCGTTACCTGGTTCAAGCTTCTCAATATTACCAAACCTGTGTCCTACTAAGAAATGAATGACTCTCCTGGACAGCTTTAGAAACCACCCTCTGCATTTTACACCACTGTTGCAGAAAATACATATTTTGGCTCTAGATATGAATGCTGTTAATAAGGCAGATCATTTTTTAAAAATTTCTACCATCCAAAGATTGAACTCCTCATAAGCATGTTTGTTCTCTGACTTTTGACCAATATGAGCTGAAGTGATTTTCACTATTGAATCTCAAGGCCAGAGCTTTTCTGTGCCTATCAGCATGGCTGCATTTATATACTACATACAGCTAATCTAGGCAAATGTAATCACGAGGACATGATGCAATTGTCAGAGCTAATGACCCTCAACATTACCAACTAACACACCTTTGACATTTATTTAGTTGGAATAAGTATAATACCAAAGAGCAATTAAGAATCTATTTCTTCAGGTCCTGAAGCAGCAACTATGCCCTGATTTAAAAAAAAAAAAGAAAAGGAAGAAGAAGAAGAAAGACAGAAAAAAGAAAGAAACCACAGCTCTCAGATCATATTAAGCCCATTGACTTGTTTTTTTTCACAAATTATTTTCATATTCCACAGTACTTGCCCCTCATCTAAATCAGCGAGGTCATATGAAACTTAAAACTCTAGCACTTTTGGGGGGGAGAAAGTGCCTGATTAGAGAAACACCCACTTCTGAATCACCAATTTCTGTAAAATTACAGAGTGGTGTGAAAAGGGAACTCGGGGATATCATGTCAAGCTTGTACCAATTGACTTTCTCCTCTGCAACCATTAGCCACAACAGATAGAAACTGGTTGATTTCCGGGGATCCTGAAAAGCGATAAAAATCATGAAGCAATAAACACTGTTTACTTGGTACAACTCTCATTTGTCAAATTTTGAAAATGTCACTTCATGTCCTAAGAGTCAAGGTTTATTTTTCCCAGGCAACTCTATAGGTCCAGCAGAATGATTTTTCCCAGTGAATTTTTTCCCTGAAATCAGATTTTTTAAAGATAACACCCAAACAATTCCAAGTGGGGCACAATATTTAGGCTTGTGACTAAAAGCCAACCGGAGGAATAGCCAGTTCTTCTAAGAGGCCATTTCTGATTGTCATGCAAGTCCTCTGACTGCCAATCTTCCTTCAAAAAGAAGTAGTGCCCAAGAGAAAATGGGAGGCATAAAATCATTTACCTGGAGGCAAGCTTATGTGTCACGAAAAGGTACACTTGTCGTTGCAAGGAAAGGAGGGAGGAAGGGAAGAGGGAGGAAGGAAGGAGGAAGGGAGGAGGAAGGAGGAAACAGAGAGAAGAGGGAGGAAGAAGAAAGGGGGAGAAAGAAAATAGAAAAGAAAGGGTGAGCGTTTAATTCTGTTTGTATTCCGTTAGGATTTTCAAGCATCAAAACTGACAAGCCCTGTGCAACATTGAACTCACCCCTCTTCTTAAACTTCTGGGTTTATATTGATGAAAGTATACTCTGCCATCAATCCTTTGAATGTAGATGGATTTCTAGTGCCGAGTTCAGCAGAACTATGTGAAGAAAGTTTGGGTCTTAGAAGGTGAACTTAAAAGTTTTTCTTTATGTAGTGGCTAAAAGATGACAAATTTTCTTTTATTTTCTTAATGGAGAGAGTTATTCAAATTCTAAATGCAGAAGGATAGCTTCATTCCGAACTAAATGCTAATGTTTGGTCTAAAAGTAATTCCAAGTGATAATGTTAATGGGCATTCTATTTCCTAATCTGATCAAGAAATGGCTCTTCAAATCTCCCCAGAGATCCTGTAACATTTTATAACCTGCTTCATCATCATGCATCATATTCATAGACACATCTATAATTTTGGAGACACTGAACAGATCCTTGTTGGGGATGTAGAAAAAAGCAGTCCCCGGAAGGGCAGTATTGTGACGGAAGTAAAGTGAGGCCCTAAGGGACCCTCTACTCCTGCCCCACCTTACCCCAATTAGTGTCTCCTCCCCCAGATGTCTTCCCACTACCCACTACTCCCCAGAGCCTGCTATGACCCCCAGTGTGCTCTGTTCCCTTTCCTCTCTCCTCCCAAAACATCTTGCTGCAATGCTAAAGCGATTATAGTAATCTAACCTGCATACATGTGCTAATGGTTTATAAGAGTGTTTTGTGCTCCCCTCCCAGGCAACATGCTTACAAACTTGCATTTTGCTTCAGCTTGCGGGGCTTTAATCTAGAGGAGAAACCAGACATGCTTAAGATGGTATTTTCTGATTTTAATAGACCCTCCAACCACTTGCCAAGAAGAGCAACTTCTTTCTACCTCCTTTGCCCTGAATATGAAAAATCAATAAGCGACTTCTCAAAATGATTATTGCAATGGGGAGTCCACCCCAAGCAGCAGGAGTGTACTGTTCAGATGACAGCCCCGGGGCTAACATGTCAGCCCTTGGTGGCACTACTGGCAGAAGCTGAGATGGATTTGTCACTCTAACAGCACGGCCGAGTGCCCCTCAGTCACAACGTCCGATGAAAGGGGAGCGTGTTCCAGCCCGAACACGGAAAAGCACCTTCTTGCAGGAGAGTAGGACCCATGTTAATGCTAAGTTTTTCTTCTTTGTCACGCAGAGCACTGGGGCTACAGAATAAGCATTCGTGGGCCTGATTATTTCCAGGGAAAGAAGGAATCTGCAACCCCTTAGAAAGTTTGTTCTTTTCCTTGAGTCCCCTAGCTTCAGATATCCATTATGTAGACCCGTTGGGTGGCACCGTTTTATACCTAAGACACTGTTTTGCGGATATTTGTCCCTTCCCGAATAACTGTAGAACCATCTGGCACACCGTAAACAGGCTTAGGGCATTAACTGTGCTCAGGAAACCTAGCAGTTAGCAATTAATTTTCTCCCTGAATAATACAGTGGAAACGATAACCAAAGGGACACGAGCAGACAGCACTGGACAGGACTTGAAGATGCCTCATGTCTAAGGTTGTGGAAGTTCCTATGCATTCACTTGATAAGAAATCAAATGCATGTCTGATTACCTTGTAGTTTATGGATTCTAGCTGGTTGCATAAATGACAGGCCCCTGATTATAAATTCCCACAGGCTTCCCTTAATGACCTTAAGGGTTTGCCATTATTTTACTGTGCTATCATTCAAAAAAAGCCCATCTGGTATTCATAAATACAGGCGGAGGAGGGTGGACTTTGACATTTATAAATGCAACTGAAGTGTTTCTTCTGTTCAGGTGGAATTGGGAGCTTCTCTGGCAAAGCCGTCTTTCCCTCAACGAGTTTCCACGATTCTGTCCATCGATGCATCAGCCCCAGACACCCACCGTTAGGGACTGGGTAAGTAAATGGTGTTTCTTTTACATGATGGATTATTATTTTCAAAGATGTTTACCTAAATTCAAGTACTGGGAAGACAGGTCAGAGAGGAAAAGATGACATAAGCTGCACCCGGACAGAATCTCTACCATCTAACAAAACTCTCTAGGCCTGCTGGCGAGTGACTCCCTTTCCTGGCCCCCATCCCCTCCCCTTCTCTATAATGAGGAGTGTCCCAGTCCCAGTTCCTCTTCTGCACTTACTGAATAAGGGTTTGAGGCACAAATATTTTTTTGAAAAGATTTTATTTATTTATTTGACAGAGAGAGACAGCGAGAGAGGGAACACAAGCAGGGGGAGAGGGAGAGGGAGAAGCAGGCTTCCTGCCAAGTGGGGAGCCTAATGCGGGACTTGATCCCATGACTCCAGGATCATGACCTGAGCCAAAGGCAGAGGCTCAATGACTGAGCCATCCAGGCACCCGAGGCACAAGTATTTTATTAGGGCAACGACTCCAAGAGGCACAGGGAAGAGTAGGGAAGTGAGAAAAAGAAAAAGAGTTATTGATCAATGAGTTAACCCTATGGAAAACGAGAGAGAAATCCTGCTGCAGATGCTCTGAGAGGCTGACTTCTCAGAATTCCCCTCCAGGTGTGTATTCATACACACCTGCACTTTGTGACTTGCCAGTTGCTTCTGGGACGCTTAGTCCGGCTCCATGGGGACCAAGCAGGCTTCCCCTCCCAGAGTACAGAGAGCTGCAGGGAAAGTACCTGAGCTTGGGAAAAGCCTCTCCAGGGTGGGCCATGGGGATGCAGACAGGGTGTCTAGAGCATCTGGTAGAAGGTAATTGGTTTTGATAACCTCTGACATACATAAGACATATAGTCTTCAGTTGCTGGAAAGCTCACTTAGAAGACAGGGATGTTACTGAATGATCTTGCTTTACATCTTTTGCATTTTCCACATAAGCATTAGAAGACAAAAAAAAAAAAAAATAGGGGCACCTGGGTGGCTCAGTCAGTTAAACATTCAACTCTTGATTTTGGTTCAGGTCATTGTGTCAGGGTTGTGGATTCAAGCCCTGAGTCAGGGTCTGCTTGAGATTTTCTCTCTCTTCCCCTTTCCCTCAGCCCCTCCCACCTCTTTCCTCTCTTTCTTTCTCCTCTCCTCTTCTCTCAAATGAATACATAAATCTTTTTTTTAAAATGTGTTATTAACTAGTGTTATATTTAACTAAAGAATCATTGAACACTACATCAAAACTAATTATATACTAGAGAGTGGCTAACTGAACATAATACAAAAAATGAAAAATAAATATGTGTGTTATTAATTAGTTATTAGTTACCACATTTTAAGTAGCCCTCCATCCAACCAGGGAATTCTAGAAGACTGTGTAGGTTACACCCCAGAGATATTCTGTTTGAGAGCCAAGGGACCTGAGGTGTTCAGCCACGACCTCCTGGCAGTCATTTGTCCCAAAACTCCTTCAACTGGGACATTGACTCCCCAGTATTTCTGGTCTACACAATAGTGGTACAGTAGTCTGGATGGCCAGAGAGCAGGGGCTTGGCATTGGAAGTCAGCCAGCTTACATAAAAATGGCAAAGACAGGGAAGAGTGAGGGCACCATGAACATGTGCGGTGGAGGAAGTTCATTTCTCAATTCCTGTGGTAGACACGGAGCCCTAGAGAGCCGTGTACTGTGTTATATCACAAGCTACAGTGTGCTGCACTCACCAACACCGGCCACTGGAGGGTGGGGGAACCAGCCCTGAACACACTCAATCCACTTGCCTTCCATCCAGGGTTCCCTAACCACCACAGACGAACATCTGCATCCTCTCCAAAGTCTTCCCATGACAGGATTGTCCCTGGGAAACACCCGCTGAGAACTTACAGCACCCAGTTTGGTTCTATAACTGGGCTGTATGTTTCTGCAGAACAGAGCCGCTGCCTTCTTCTGTTTCCATTCTCAGTGCCCAGCACACAGTCCTGTTCCACAAATACTTGTTTCCTTGGATAAACTGCAAAAAATTAGTATAGAAAAACTAAAAGGAAATGTGCTTTTTAAAATGGTATCTAGGGCTGGTGGAATTATTTCCTGCTTTTGTTTTTGCCTTTGCTTTCTTTTTATTTTTAACTTTTGGTTTTCATGAAAACAATATGTGCTTTTTTAGAGAATTTGGAAAGCATAAAAAAGCAAATTTTTTTATAAAAAATCAACTTTGCTTATAAAGACAAAAGCAAAAAAACAGGCTCTTGCTTCAAAGATAACTCAGCCCTACATCCGTGATTGGCTCTGTATAATATCAGAATGTTTCAAAAAAAAAAATCAGAATGTTCAACTCTCAGGACATGTGGTAATTGTGTTAAGTGATAAGTATTCTTATAGGTCCACCTAAAATAGCAATGCCATCCTTCAATAAAGAAAAGAAATGGTGAAGATGGAACAGATGACATAAGTAACCCATCCATGTTAATCTCCAGTTTCCCAAAGGGTTCTTCACCGTGTTGCTTCCAGAACTCTCCGGATAATATAGAATACTTCAGGTAGAAAGCTTGCCTGATTTAATTTAGAAGCCAAAATACACTTTAGCATAGAGCTAAGCAGGAGAATGAGCTTTAAACTGCAATGACCCTCTTTAATTTCAGTATATCATTATAACTACCAATTTAATTCCTCATGTTTTAGAGAAACCTAGGTTTTAATCACCACATTATTAACAATTAATGGTTAGATTTAGGATGGGATACTCTAATTTTAATAAAAGGCTTCACAGGAAAGGTCAGTGAACTCTACACAATCAATCATTTATAAGCAGCTTTTGGTTTCACTGAAATATTTATGAATGATAGAATTATTTTGACAAGGCAAAGTTTGATATGGAGGTCATTTCTGACAACATGACATGATTTCATAAAAAATCCTGGGTACAATTAAAATAAGGCAAAAAGTTAAGCCAAAGGAAATGGATAATTCCATTTGAAATTCTTCAGAAACAGAGACATCTACTGTGAACATCCACATGATTCTATATGAAACATGTTGCTCAGGATCAGACCAAAAGAGGCAGCCAGAATCAAGCTTGAAATAAAAATAAAAGAAAAGACAACTGTTCTCCAATGTCTTAGCAAGCAGATGTTGAAAGTTTCTATAGTGTAACCACGGCATTCAGTCAAAAAACTGGTTATAAGCATGAAGAATCAAATCACATTATTTTTAATGTAAAATTCCCTGCCTCTTCTAAGACAAAATTGCTATAACAAGAAACCAATTGCATCATGTTATTTAATTCAAATGTAGCAGAGATTCCCAGCAGTTAAATTAAGAATGTCCACATGACAGGCACAGTGAATTAGGGCCACCATCTTGCATATATATCACTGGAAGAAAGGGCTGCCTTTCAAATCCCTTTCTGTAACATATGTGTAAAATTAGTCCCTATAGCCTGGCAACATCATCAAATGAAAGGGCGATTGATGTTCCTTGAACCTAATTTCACATGCGTGGAAACAGGAAGCTGGTAGGAAGTCATTCATAAATGGGGTGAGCTCACAGTGATTTGCTGTGGATCCCTAGACAACCCACACACCCACAGGCCCTCTGGTAGAGCAAATCAATAAGGCCTTAGTGTTCACTGGGAAGTATATCATATTTGGGTAGCAGAATTAGGAATGGTGAAATGAATGAACGACCTTGAAGTTCCATAGCTTGGTTTACTTTCTTTCCATATCCTCCCATAACATAGAACATAGCTAGGTGAATTGGAGTCAGTTACAACTGTCTGGAACTAATCTGAACTTGTTTCAACTTGCTTAATTTTGTTTGAACATGGGGACTCTGGGAGCCCAAGAATATAAGGAAAATAAAACATATCTTACAAATCTAATATATGAATTTGCAGTGTCAGTAAACCCACATTAATTTAGAATAATTAGGCAGAAGTGAAATATCCAGAATATACAAACGTTAACGTTACTTGAAGCACATATATATCACACATGATATAATTAAACTATTTCCAGTGGGAGGCTAGGAAACACTCCAGTTGCAATATTAATGAAACTTTTTCTACTTTTTTTAACATTAATCATATGGCTGGTGACTGTTGCTCAAGTGGTTTCCAAATCCAGGAAAACAATTAATTTCCTTGAGGTTTCGAGGACAATGCCGGCTTGCCTTTATTAGTAATCTGCCCAAGGAGAGTGATTGTTTTCTACAGATGGTAGAGAATTTCCAACGAACAGACCTTATTCAAGAGAGTACAGATTCCAGATTAGTAAAACTGTGGTTTATTACAGTATTTATTCCATCTCTAAGATTATTTGCTTCTGGAGGGATAGAATTCAGATTCCATCATGACAATTACTACTGTAAGACTTAATTCTCTGAACTCGTGAAAATGATTTTGAAAATGTGGGAAAAACCAGTGGCCTTTCTGCCAACCTGGTGGGAGCTCCACCATTTCCCAGGGCTGATTCCTCTCCCCCAGCCGGCTCATCCCCAGCACATGTAAGATTTCTCTTTCAGAGTCCCTTCAAAAGCATCCTATCCTTTTCACATAATATTCCATGAATGTAGTCTGTTGTCCCTGTCGGGAAACCCCTCCACACATCATCCAAAGCATTCTGGATATTTCCCAAAACACAATTCTGATCTTGATATTTCTCTATTTAGAAATCTTCAGTGGCTCCCACTCTCTGAAGTTCATGAACAGTAAATGAACATGGGTTGAACGACGCAGCTTACGTGGCTGCATTAGTAAAGCAAAAAAAAAAAAAAAAAACCCAACAACAACAACAAAAACAACAAAAAATATCTGCATTTGCATTTGTTTCTGTGATTTTTGCCATGTGTTAATACTCTCATCTGTTGAAGTGGGTTACCTACACTACCCGCATTTCAAAATAATTGGGAACATTAATTAAAAATATGAAAGCAAAGTTGCTCTGGAAAATGTAAAACTCTAAACACATACAGGTTATCATTGTAAGCCTATTGGCCTGTTGGCTTTTTCGCTCGGGAAAAATCTGGTTACCAGCTAGAACATGAGAGGACACACTACCTTCACTGGTCCTTAATTTCTGTTCTGCCACAGAGGGAAATAAACTCAAGCCAGACATGCTTAGCCCCTCGCTGTGAAAATCATTATTATTCTTTTGCATAATTATCATGCTTAAAGATTTTGTAATTCTTTCCTTGCGTTTGACATTTTACTTGGTGCCCTGTATCCAATTTTTGTGTAAATCAATTCAATTTAATCTCACCATCAGCCTCTCAAAGAAATGGTTTCAAGACACCAGGCTTCAAAGTCTCACTGTCTCCCTCCCTCCTCTGACTCTTCACTTGGTATTTCCAACATTCAGATGGTCTCTTTGGAGATCACCACATAAAAGAAAGGATGCAAAAGGCCATCAGGAAACATTCCAAGATGCTTGTAAACCTAATTTTCTGGGTCCTTCCTAAGAGTCACATTTATAAAATGTGCACTAACAAAAGCTCAGTAACCTATTATAGTGCATTAAACTTAATCCTCTGTGGACTTTTCTATTAGACTGGACTCCAATTTGATTAGGCGTAGGAGATCCCAGGACATTAAAGCTGTCTAAAATAGACTGGGCACACACATACACACACACAAAATCTAGCTGTTTGAAAACCAGTGCAGGGCAAATTCTGGCAGAGGTTTCACACGACTTGAACTTGGCAGTTTTCACCTTCTGCATTTCTGTGGAAATCCGGTGGCAAGTAATTTTGTTGTCTTTCATTCCCCACCTCCCCTGGCCCCCACCACACACACCCAGGTGAAAAGATGGGAGAAAGAAAGGGAAGGAGGGAAAGAGGAAAGGAGATAAGACAAAAAGAAAAGGAAAGAACATGGCCAATGTGTAAATGATAAAAAATTTTTTTAGTGCAAAAGAGATGAGTTTAAGTAAGGGAACGTCTCTTGGAAGGGCCAATTCAATGTGGCGCCTGCCTCCACCTCCCACTGTAGGGACAACTAATTCACTTCTTGAATTTACTCCAGTGCCAATTTTCAGGGCTATTAATGAGAAAGAGCTTCCTCTCTCTGCAGCTGAGAAATACAATAAAATAACAATAAAATATTGTAGCGAACACATACCTTTGTAAATTAGCGTGAGCCAACCCCGTTCTTGCATGAAGGCTACAGTAGTTCATCCTGGTTTAAAATTTATTGAAAAGCAAACACTTAACCTTCGCTCCTTTCCATTCTCCATGCAGAGTTATTTGGTAATTAGGCTGGAAGCATCTACGTAGTATATGTGTAGACTCACTAATGTTCACTCTCTCTGGTTGCCACAGGCACTTTACGTTGCATTACAAAGTAACAACAAAATATGAGTTGTGTGAAGAGTCCTGACAGAAGACATGAAGTATGATTTTCCAAAGGAAGTAGGAAATTAGGACCTTCTTTTCTATCACACAAAGTCCTTCGTGGGTGCATTTTAAGATATATATTATTAAATTTTTTGGTCTTTGTGTTTGGATAATACATTAAAAGGGAAATGGCAGTGATAAAAAATTATCATTCAGATGAAGTATGATTGGAAGTTATTCTTATTTATAACCCACCTGAATGACATCATGAACAAAGAAACCGAAATCAATAAACAAAGGGAGGAAAGTGAAAGCCGACTGTGTTGGATTATAAAACAACGTACATCTCTGCAGGAGTACATTAATTTAGAAGAAAATTAGCAAGGTTCTGCTAACAGAATAATGAATAGATTCTGAGGTTTACCATATCAAAAAGCCCTAATTGTGTTCATTAATACACAACTCAAAGTTATTGTGGAAAAAAGTACATGGGAACAAAGCAATAATGTGCATCATAGTCTCAGAAACCTGCACACATGCTTGCTATCTGTTACATTGACTTCGGGATGTCCCGTGTCCCGTCTTAATTACTACAGTGATATGATGAATACGACCATCTCTAAAGATGAGGATGTGCACTGATTTGAAATTTGATTTTCAAAAAGTGTATGGGGATTGGTGGAGAAGAATACACGTGACCTTACTGGTCAAGATAGAGTTATGGATAGTAAAGGCAGTGTAATCGAAGAATTTATACCACACAGTGTCGCTTTCCATGGCTCTCATAGAAAAACTGAATGTATACAACTTAGTGGGAGAACAAAATCAGTCAGTTGGTAATTTGGAAATGTGTAGACAAATTGTCCAGAAGAGTGACTGGCGTTTTCCCTTCTCAAACTGGTGTTTTTGGCAATATTAGACTCAATATTGATGTCTGTGTTCAGGGCGAAATAAGTTTCTCTGTTGCAATTTTTCATTTTTAATAATATTAGTTCAAATTTCTCCAGTGCCTCTCATTCCATTAGCTCAAAGCACTTTTCAAACCACTAATGAATTACACTGGCTGACATTCCAGCAAAGCAGAAAGCATCCCATCCATTTTCATAGCAAAATGCTTCACTTCTAACAGCACCAGCCCGTAGAGAATAGCTACAATTTTAAAATACATTTTTTTATTATTTTCTCACTTCCTATTTTATCTCCTGCTTCACAGTAAATCTGAGGCATCAAGAAGTTTAATGAGATAGTCCAAAAGGAGAGAGATCAGAACTTCAACCCCACTAATTTTAATCTGCCCCACATTTTATATTATCCACCGGATATTATATTATCCACTCGGTTTCCAAGACTCTCCATGGGAGGCCAAAGGAGAAAGGGAAATGCCCCCAAATCCAGTCTCCTATTTAACAAATATCTCCATTATCCTTTCAGCATTCATCAGCCCAAAACAGAAAACATGGAGAAGATCAGGGGTAGGTGACAAAAGTTATTTCCCAAAACTGAGTGAATTATGGACAACCTCATCCATTATACTGTGAAAGAGAAAGCAATCGCCGAAGAGAACAACGTTAATTTCAGGTCCATTTAAATTCCAAGTCACTTCTTTAGAGAAATCCATCCTGAGCGAGTCCTTCTGGGTTTATAAACAAACAAATGAGATGAGATGAAAGCAACTGAATGAGTCTATTTGCTCTCACTCCGGAACAATCGAATATGATAAGTTCTGCAGTTATAACTTCTGAAATTTCCGTTTTTAAAGCTTTTCACCAAGGGTAAGGAATGACTTTGATCTGTTCTGTCTACCGCATGCCCGGAATAAAACAGGTAGTTATAACCATGGTATTGTCACCCGCAACTTGGCTCCCACTATTACTGCCTTTAAGTCCTTAACTACGTGTTTCTATTCCTAGAGAAGTAGACACTTTTGTTCTTTTTAAAGCATGCAGGCCTTCCGTTTGTCCTGAAGGCCCAAACGAGTTGGAAGAGCCCCATGTCCCAAGTGACACACCTACGGCTCCCTGAACCTAAGAAGGGCAGAGTGGCACAGGCAAGAATGAGGGGAAGGAGAGATTTATGGGTATCTCAGAGATCATAATAGTCCTGCTTGGACTCAGTAGGAAAACAAAACAGCATGCTAGAGTCTTCAGAGTCAGAACTTTATACGGGATTGTTGTACTGTATTTTAAAAAATCTCAAATTGTCCAATATTTTCGTAGTCGAATAGTAATTCAAATGTTTGTTGTTTGTTTGTTTTTTACAGAGAGAGTGATCACAAGTAGAGAGGCAGGCAGAGAGAGAGAGGAGGAAGCAGGCTCCCCGCTGAGCACAGAGCCTGATATGGGGCTCGATCCCAGGACCTTGAGATCATGACCTGAGCCAAAGGCAGAGTCTTAACCCATTGAGCCACCCAGGCGCCCCAATTCAAATGCATTCTTAAATTCAAAACCTATAAAAATTAGGCCACAACATAGTAAAAATAATACCAAAAAGGCACCATAACTGTTCCCAGCTGGTAGAGATCGTGACGGGCCCCTGTACAGCCTGTCTGGATGTGCATTGTGTTGTTTCGAAACACACACCGCAAAGCAGAAACGCAGAAAAAGCCTCCGCGGAAACCCGTAGTTACTCCCCATCGACACCAGATGGCCTTCCACCGCCAAGCGTTCTTCACTTTGCGTTTCTCCGCCGCATTAAAGAAAAGTGACAGGGGCGCCTGGGTGGCTCAGTGGTTAAAGCCTCTGCCTTTGGCTCAGGTCATGATCCCAGGGTCCTGGGATCGAGCCTCACATTGGGCTCTCTGCTCAGCAGGGAGCCTGCCTCCTCCTCCTCTCTCTCTGCCTGCCTCTCTGCCTACTTGTGATCTGTCAAATAAATAAAAATCTTAAAAAAAAAAAAAAAAAAAGAAAGAAAGAAAAGTGACAGATACTCAGCCGGCTGCAATAAATACTACATTTAAGTGTGTGGTAAGCATTTTGAGATAAGTATATCAGCAAAATTTAAAGCTATAGAAAAGCAGAGACTAAAATTTAAAGCTATAGAAAAGCAGAGACTACTTGTAAAGTTTTTTTTTTTCTAAAGAGCTCAGCATATTAGTTTATCGATGTCATCCTATTTCATCATTGATACTCATAACCATTTCCTCTAGAAATAGGAAAATGGATATTAGTCCATTTGACTAATAGCAATCAATGAGATATATAGATATCACGTTATGCTAGATGTCAGTGAAAGAAAAAAAAAGAATTTGGAGGAATAGAAATCACTCAGACTCAGAAACCTAGGTAATATTTGGATAAAATATAAATTAATAAAATCACCAAGATGTCATTTTCTATCTTCTTTGTGAAATTACCTTTCAAAAGAAGATGTCTCAGGCCTCAAGCAATGCATGCTAAGATTGCGGAATAAAACATACCTTATATACTTTACTCTTTACTCCTATGCCCTCCCTTTGCTTCTTGTTCTTTAGATGTTACTAACTCAGGAGTATGTGGACTTAAGATACTTCACTCAAGATGGAAAGCGCCAGTAGCTGAGATACTTCTGTTGCTGTGTAGCTCAGACTCAACATGCATAAATAGAGCATATTAAGACACAGAGAACAGAAGAATTTCCCCTGAAATTTCCATTCATGCTACTGAAAAGGTAAAAATGCATCTTCAAATAAACCACTTGGTACACACTCCTTGATAAAGGGCATGCATTCGATTTCTTCAGTATGCTTTCCATAGTGGTATCAGGCAGTTAAAATGATGTCACTAGCTACTTTGTGTCACTGATAATGGTTATTGCTTTTGTTTGAGTATTGGGTATTAAGGACGGATGAATTACCCAAAAGAAGGGGGGAAAAATTGGTGGCATTGAATTGGTGCTCAATGTGTAAATTTTTTTAAAATTTTATTTCTTTATTTGACAGACAGAGATCACAAATAGGCAGAGAAGCAGGCAGAGAGGGAGAAGCAGGCTCCCCGCTGAGCACAGAGCCCCATACAGGAATTGATACCAGGACCCTGAGATCATAACCTGAGCCGAAGGCAGAGGTTTAACCCACTTAGCCACCCAGGCGCCCCTCAACGTGTAAATTTTGCATCTCCCCCAAAGCTGACTTCCAGCTTGCAAAGACCTTCACTTTCCATATATGCCTGCTTCGCATAGTACCAAAAACTGTCATGGTTACCTCCTTATCCCAGTGCTGCCATAGGACAAGGACATCTTTCCTGACATAGCATCATGTTTCGAACCAGTGTGGAATCAGAAAATATGGGTAAACAAAGAACATGGGTGTGTTGAATAAATTTGTTGACATTTAATCAAGGGGGGGGAAAGAAAACATTTTTCTTCTGAGTGTTTGACACAGTTGTGAATACGATTTCACCAACTTACTGAGACGGGAGTCATTCCCCACCAGGGGCTCTGGGTTCCAGCCTGACATCAGTGGGCCATGGCCAAATATAGGCTTTGTTGGAGTTACACAGCAGGTAATATGCATATAGGTTCTAGAAGAAACTAACAGAACTAGTAAAAACCAACCCAGAAGATCTGATATCCTTGATCACATGGGATAAGAATATACATAAATCATCTGTATATCCCTATCTTTAAAAGCTTTTACATTGATCTGCCTTATACAACTCAGTAAGTATCCCTAATTCCTGAAGATCAGCTACTCGTTCTGCCAACGACAAATTCTTCCAGGATCTCTGCTCCACCTGAATAAGCACAGAGGTGAAAAATCAAAAGCAGGAATCATAGAATCATAGGAAGGGGAGAGAGGGCCAGACCTGCTGCTCATGTGCTCTCCTGATTCTCCACAGGCGAAAATAGCACCTGCACCCTAGGGCACTCAACAGAGAAGGTAGGAGTGGTGATACCAGGAGCCCTTCCTTTCACGCAAAAAAAAAAAGACATTTTTCTGACTTTTGGGGGGTGGGGGTGGGATCTGGGTTTTGAAGTGTTCGGCTAAGTTTCTCTTTCACAAATGGGTTTGGTGTATAGCTCAAAGGAAGAAAGGTTGAGTACACCTGTGTGTTTTATTTAAGAATCAAGGACCTACCTGGACAACTTCATTTTCCCTAAGTGTAGGTTTTGGCTTTTCCTTTCTTTTCTTTTTAAGATTTTATTTATTTATTTGACAGAGCGATCACAAGTAGGCGGAGAGGCAGGCAGAGAGAGAGGCAAAGAGAAAGGAGGAAGCAGGCTCCCCGCTGAGCAGAGAGCCGGAAGTGGGGCTGGATCCCAGGACCCTGGGATCACGACCTGAGCCGAAGGCAGAGGCTTTAACCCACTGAGCCACCCAGGCGTCCCGTTGGCTTTTCTTTTCTGATAATTCCAGATGAATGAGGGCTCCCTCTATTCTTTCTCACATTTCTGGGCAATGTTAGCTTATAAGTCCATAGCATCTAATTTAAGATATGATTTCTTCTTCCTAGTTACTGTCCCATACAAATTAAGGAAAATTATCTGGCTTACAGACCCTCACAATTGAAACATTTTTCAGTTTCTTCAAGAACTCCTTTTGCAAAGAGCCTCAAAAAACATCTTCCCCTCCTCCCTCCCTCCCTTCTTTCCTGCCTCCTTTCTTCCTTCTTCCTTCCTCCCTCCCCTCCTTCATTCCTTCCTTTCTTCTTTCCTTCCTTCCTTTTTGTGCAAATGTCCCTTTATTTACTCCCTAAGTCTCTCTGGCCCTGTATTTGATCCAGAGTCTCTCCCATATCCAAACAAAATGAAACAAAGCAAAATAAACTATCTTCTAGATATTTTTAAGGGAAAAAACCTATAAGCACACATATGTGTGACTTTCTTACTTTGGAGTAGAAATACTGAATCACAGGGGACATACACCCTCAGCTTTTCTAGGTAATGCCAACTTACTTTTCATTGTGTTCTTAATAAGTTTGGTCCTACCAGCAGTTTGGGAGAGTTCCTGTTTTTCTTGGTCTGGGCCAACTAAGGTGGATTGTTCGATTTGTTCATTTTTGCCTATCTGATGGACATATAATGACATCCAATAATGTAATTTGCATGGCCTCAATTGCTAAAGGATTTGACCTCCTTTCCAAATATTCATTGACCTTTGGATTTCCTCTCTCCCAAAATGTTTATTCAAGACTTTTAACCATTTTTCTATGGGATTGCAAGAACTCTATTTTTAATACTTAATACATGCCCTTTGGCAATTAAACGTGTGGCAAATATCTCCCCATTCTGTGCCTTGTCTTTCTGTTCTGTTCATACTATCTGTTTTTTATGAATAAGAGTTCTTGATTCTAATGTAGTCATTTTATTAATCATTTCCTTTATGGTTAGTGCTTTTGCCACTTTGAAAGAAATTCTACCCTATCCTGATTTTATCAGTTCCATTTTCCTTTCCCTTGGTTTTCGAAGAAGATTGAGTTTACCAGGCACTTGAAAGCTGCTGATTCAGCCTCGATTCAACAATGCTAAACCATACTTAGAACAATACTTTCCCATTAAATGGAAACTGCTTCAGTGGCAGAAACAATATTTCATCCTTTTATTGGTATGATGGCATTGTCAAATCTTCTCATTGTTTGTAGACCTGGAGATTTGCTGGTTTAAGGCAAAACCTTTCACATAAAGTCATCAGTAAAAGACACATTCCTACTGATAGCTTGATCTTAAGGAAATGCTACAGAAATATGAGTCCTTTACTAGGTGAAGTGCTAAGAGGCAGAAGCAATGGCAAGATCACTAAAGTATAATTTAGCGTACATTGAGTTTATTCAGGAGGTAAGATTTTCCTCTATGTTAATAAAGAATTAAAAAAAAAAAAGCAATTAGTACCATCCCAGCTCCAAAGAGGTGAAAAAAATAAAAAAGAATAGGGTAGAAAATCTGTAAGACATGGTTAAGGGGCACCTGGGTGGCTCAGTGGGTTAAGCCTCTGCCTTCAGCTCAGGTCATGATCTCAGGGTCCTGGGATCGAGCCCCGTATCAGGCTCTCTGCTCAACAGGGAGCCTGCTCCCCCCTCCCCCCACCCCCACCTCTCTGCCTACTTGTGATCTCTCTCTCTCTGTCAAATAAATAAATAAGATCTTTAAAAAATAACAAAATAAAATAAAATAAAATCTCCTAACATATTCAGCATCTTTCTGCCTGGTATATGTCACCAGAGAAGTATAGTGTTCTTTATTCTATGGCCTTTGGTTTTTAAACATAGTAAGAACTTCCTCTTATAAGACACCCTCCAGGGGCACCTGGGTGGCTCAGTGGGTTAAAGCCTCTGCCTTCGGCTCAGGTCACGATCTCAGGGTCCTGGGATCGAGTCCCGCATCGGGCTCTCTGCTCAGCAGGGAGCCTATTCCCTTCTCTCTCTCTCTCTCTCTCTACCTGCCTCTTTGCCTACTTCTGAACTCTCTCTCTGTCAAATAAATTAAAAAAAAAAAAAAGACACCCTCCACTTTCTCACTGAGGTGAATGTGCCATACTCTGCTTAGAAGTGTGCCATCCTGGTACTATGATTAATGTTTACCCATGGGCTCAAAATGCCCATTCAGACTGCCAAGGTTTATAGGCACAAATCAGGAAAACAGCCACAAATCATTCTCCTTAAATAAAAGGTCAACTGGTATTAAATTAGTTCATTTACAGAACTCACTGAAATTAGCAGCATGTTCTTAAATTGCTTCTTGATTGAGGACATTTGCCTCATTAATTCTGAACAACCTGAGAAGACTATTAAAGTCTCACAGAAAAAATTGACCAAAGGACAAGATGCACAATACATTCTACCTCAGGGGCAAATGGTAAATTCCAGAAAATGTATACATCGAGAGAAAGAAAAATCTAAGATGAGGGAGTTCAGCTTCCACGTTCTACAGAGGGAGTCCTCATTGTGTGTGTGTGTGCACTTGTGTGTGCGCATGTGGGTGTGAATGTGTGTGCCCACGTGTAAGCACGACAGCCAGAGAGAACATCCTACCAAGCAAACCCAGTCATGCAATTCTCCAATTCAGTGGTTCCCTTTTGTCTTTAAATAAAGCTCTTGAATATGTAACTCTGGTTTCCCCTCTACCTGCCCAGACCTTTCTTTCCCTCAGTTCACCATTCTCTGACTCACCTTCGAAGCTTTTCACATGTCCGTCCTCCTGCTCCTTAGCCTAGACCAATTTCTGCTCATCTTGTAGGACTCAACTCAAGTGCCCCTTTCTCTGAGAAGCCTTCTCTGAATTCCACAAGCCGCCTATGTGCCCCTTTTCACAGTTCTCCTTACGGTTAATACCTACCCAATGAACATAATTTCCTGTTAATTCTTCTGTCTCTCCTTCTATACATTTTGTAAAGACAGAGACTATGTCTTATACATCATTTTAGTTCTGGCACATTTACCTGGGCCTTGGTGGGAGCTCAATAAATAGTTGATCAAATGAACAAATGAATGGTTTGATTAGTTCAGCTCTTGTTGAGCCTTTCCCTGTACAAAGCTGGGATCTGGTGAGGGATACATGATGCCACCATATTGGAACTACCCTCAATAAGTATTCAGTATTTTACTGAAGAGTCATGCATACAAGTTACTAGAGTATAAGGTACCAGAAGTTTCTAATGAGCATTTTAAGAAGGGAACTTAGAGACATCAGGGAATCCTGCTGGTGTGGGGGAAGATGGGCAGTTCATTTGATCACCAGCTGATAATATATAGGATTTGGATAAGAAAAAGAGGAGACAGGGGCACCTGGGTGTCTCAGTCGATTAAGCGTTCAACTTTTGATTTCACCTCAGGTCATGAACTTGCAGTCATGAGATTTAGCCCTATACCAGGCTCTGTTCAGTGGGGAGTCTGCTGGAGATTCTCACTCTCTCCTTCTCCCTCTGCCCTTCCCTGCTCCATGTGTGCTTGTGCTCTCTCTATCTCTCTCTCTCTCAAATAAATAAATAAACCTTTGAAAAAGAGGGGACAGAGAAGAGCATTCTAATACAGGGAAAAAACAATCTGAGCAAGGAGCCAAAGGAAGGACATTATTCATACATTCCTTCACTCACTTATTTATTAATAGTCATTGAAAACTTACTGAATACCTCCTTACTATAGCTGAGACATTGTGCTAGGCCCCAGATACTCACTAATGAGATAAACAAGCCCAGTCCTTGCTCTGTAACACTTTTGAAAAGAGGAAAGAAAAACATTATATAGTGAATTATATAATTATTATATGCCTGTAACTGTAAAGGTACTATATGCTATAGGTAAGAGAAAAGTTTTTAGCATCAGGAGAGTGGGATTGAGGGAGGGTGTTTTTACAATGGATGACCTGTGAGCACATTCTAGTCCCAGTAGCAGGATCTAGGAGATGAAGTTAAGATATAAGTGAAAGAACAAGTAACCAGTAGGATAATGTCCCATAAAAGGCCAAAAGGGATGGTCTCTGGAGAACATGGATGACCTTCAATTAAAAAAAAAAAGAAATAGGAAAGCCACAGAAGATGAGCCTGGGCACAGGGTTTGGAGATTTGGCCATGAGAAGTTGAGGTTGTACTTGTGGTCCTGTGTGAAACCGGAGACCAGAGAATTTCCTGATGGTAAAGAAAGAAAGTTAGAAAAAGGGACCACTGTTGGGGGTTTGAAGACCATGAATATGAGCATCCGTGGAAAGGAAAATGCAGTTCAGTTTGACTTAGGGTTTGGGTTTTGGGAAATTAGATCGGAAGTAGAAAGTGGGGCCAAATTATAAGGGGTAATGGTTATAAAGCTTAGCATGACTACCATTCAGCTTCTGGCTGCCTTATTGGAGAAGAAGTGGGAAAGGACACCTAGCTAAGAGCTACCTTTTTATAAGTTAAATAAAAGTTTTTAAACACCTTTATTCTTGGTTGTGCTAAAGGAGAGGAAAAGGTCTTACCTTTCACCCTGTGCGACTCCTGGACTGGTGAGAGAACCAATTCTCAAAAGAAAGGAAATCACAGAGCACCTCTTGCTGAAAAAGTACACTGACCACCTCACAATCTTTGCATTATCCGTGGCCAGAGATTGCCCTCATCACTGGCCTGTCACAGATGGTCAGATGGTACCATCCTACCAGGTCACTGGAGCAGAGCTTGGAGACCCTGTCACTCCTTCACCTCATAGCTCAGCTCACAAGGAACTGCTGGAAGTGCAAACCCCCTGCAGCATCCATCACAACACCGTGGTTCCAGTGTGGCTCCTGGATGACATTAAAAAGATCACTGAAATCCTGTCTCCTTAATTTATACAAAAAAAAAAAAAAATCCTTTGGTTTGTCCAATTTTGGAAGACTTGAAATTGCAAGTTTGGTTAAGTTGCCAATTCCATCCCCAGTGTAGCCACCAGTCACCCATGTTTTGGCCATGACTTTCCACATTATATAGTTCGACAATGTTAGTTAGCCAGCCTAGAGCAACCCCATTTCTTCTTCCATTTGGTTGGTGTCTTTCTCTTGATGCTATCAAGAGGTTACATCTAATCTGAAACATAATCACGAATATCATCCAAAACTGGAAAGGAAACATCGTTTGGGATAAAGGTAAGATTCTGTTTTCATCATCATTTGTCTCTGTTATACTCAAATTGTGACTGCCTTTCATTCTACAGAGCAGCCGGAAGCTACTGTCGTTGGAGGTCAATGTATAATATCTCTCAGGTCTCCTTTTCTGGCTTATTCATCGTCATGGTCACCTTTGCCTCTTCCCCCCCGCCCCCGGAACATTCCCCTGAACATACTCACTCTGAAAATACAGATAGATACCCTCCCCCCATATCCTTCACCAGACTTTGGGAGATTATCTCAATGTTCCCTGTCCTGAAAGGCAAAGAAATAAAGTAAAAGGAAAACCAATGAATCCGATCAGCATCTTGCTCTGCTCCTGAGCTTTACCTAGACCCAGCTGACACTGACTTTGGAGGGAATCATGAAGAGTGTTAACTGCAGAGCAGATGCCTCGTTTGTTTGCGCATATAATTATGTGCAAGATCATTGTCGATGTCTGAAACTGCGCATAAGCAAATATACACCATAGACAGAAATATGAAAGTACATTCTGGAGAAAGTTTGAAGAGTTGGTGTCCCACCACCCTTTCTGCTTGCCTCCTCCCCTCAAAAAAGGCACTCCTTCCAATGGAATAGTCTTGGACTTAATCTCTCCTATCATATCTAGAGATCCTTTTATGTCAACCTACACATGTCAACCCTAGAGGAGAGAGACTTACTGTAAAAGTGCATGTGCTCAGGTTGAGTTATTAATTTAGCCCCAAATTTCAATTTCAGACAGCCCGAGGCTGGCCTCCCTAGTTACCAATGCTCTCATCATCCGCAAGCCCTTTGCACCCCCTATAACCTTTGGCTACCTCATTACCCTCTCTTGCATAAATATGCACATGGAGTAAATGAGTTGTAGAGAAAATGGAGCAGAGCAATGCGTGAGGCAGCATGGAGGGGGTTCTCTACTCTGCCACCCCCAACTTGGTGACAGACCGGTCAGCATAACGTGAGTGCCAAGATAATTAGTGGGAATGCTCTTTATGGCTGCGTAATTTCCAGCACATCTTTAAAAAAATCTCCACCTGACACTGTGTTCCAAGGTTACTTTTTTTAATGAGCTGGTATGTGTGAAATATTAATTCTGACACATAAAAATGGAACCACCACTGCCGAGGAAACCCAATGTGGTTTTTCAAATCTTATTTTTATTATTTTTAACTCTTCATTTTTATATACAGATGATGTGGTCTGAAGACATAAAGGATGCCAGATTCCCAAAAATACAAATTCGAAATGTTCAGACCAATTGAATGAGTTACATTTCATGGCTTCATCACAGCTCACAGCGGGATTTTATGCCTCCACTGATTGGGAGTCTAAAAATCCTTTCCTTTCAGAAAACAACATCCTTTCACTATCCCATAATTTCCACATTTATCTTTGCAAATATGTAGGAATACATTAAAAAAAGAAAGAAAGAAAGAAATGAGAGTCTCATCTACAGCTTATATTTTATCTTCTTTTCATGACCCAGGCAAAATATTCAGCCAAACTGTTAATCCCCAGAGACAGTTGAAAGAAAACAGTGGAAAAAAAATGAAACTGTTTGGATTCCCTTATTTAATTCTAACTTAGGGGAATGTGTCGCTTCAGAAGTCTTCTGGCTGTATGTCTAAGAGTAGAGCAAACAATACATCTATATTTATTATTTCCTGAAAGTGATATAGTGGTAGACACTCCTGAGCTTATCAGTGGTTGAGCAAGGATGGTGGCACAGCCTTCTCCATTCCGGCTGCTCGCCCTCATGGACTCCATCTCTTGATTGCCTGGCGGCCATCAAACTCCTATAATGAAGTCAAGGCAGGGACTAGGCACGGGGGAAAAGGCTTATTCCTGCTAAAGGTCTGCCTTTTTATATTGGAAGCGAACTTCTCCCATCTCTCACACCTTGCTTTATGTCTCACTGGCCAGGATTTGAACTTGAACTGGCTCCTAAGGCACTCAGTTGGCAGAAGGGAATGGGATTGCCCTATCCGATAGCTCATCCCTGGGACGAGGAGCAGGTCCAAACTTCACTGAATGGAGGACCTTTTTCCACCTTGAAATCAGGTGTCTGTTTGCAGAAAATAAGAGAAGGTGACTCTTGGGTAAGCAATTAATTGTGTCAGTCACACAGAGTGGACACTGTGTCTCCAACCACCTGGATAATTAAGGTGTTTCTTCCGTTGACAACTGGTTTGCCTCTACATGCCTCCATCCGTTAACATCAGCTCACAGATCAGTCCTTGCTGACCTTGGGGTTTCAGAAATCAGGACCCTCATTCTCAAGCATAACGTACTTTCCAGCACCTAGACTATGACGTGAACCATCTTTTCATAACATATAGGAATGTTCTCCAGAACAGCATCAATAGAGCAACCAGGAAATGGTATTTGATGTTCGTACAACTTGCAAGTTCGTAAAGTCTTTCATAAGCATTATTTCATTTTATCATTTAAAAGAAAGAAATTGCAATTTAGGCAAGACCTAGATGAAACTCAGGGAAGGAAACGGGCTTGCTCCTCCAAGGTTACATAGCTATTTGGTTACACAGGAAATGCTTAAACAGCAATCATCTGATCCAAATCTAGAGCCTTTCCTTTGCTACTCTGAGGCTGTTCCACCAGCATCCGCCGCCGCCATCACTCTTGCAGCCGGCTCGAGCTGCTATTCCCAGCCACCATGCTGGTTCCAAACATATGGCATCTTTATATAAATATCTCAGGGGTGCCAGGGTGGTTCAGTCGGTTAAGTATCTGACTCTTGATTTTGGCTCAGGTCGAGATTGTGCTATCGAGCCTGCGCTGAGCGTGGAGCCTGCTTCACATTCTTTCTCCCTCTGCCCCTCCCCCACCACATCCCCCCTTTCTCTCTCTGAAAATGAATAAATATAATCTTTTCGATTATCTTTCCTATAATTTCATCTTTTAGACAAAGACAATGAGGTACAATTAGAGCTAAATTTACTCAAAGTTACAGTAAGTATCAGCAGGGGTTTAAAAGCCAAGCCCATATCATTCCAAATTCTCTACTCTTTCCAGCAAATATGTGGCTTCTAGATCACTTTTTACCCCAATGTGAGGAAAGTGTGACAGAGGGAAAAAAAGACACTGGAAATGCTACCTCTTCTCTCACAACGTTAACATAAACTCTCAAAAAGCTGCTGATCCACCCTGCCTAGCATCTTGAGTTTGGGAGAGTAGACCAACGGTTATTGGGAAGCTCACAGCAAATAGGGCCACCTTAGAGTTCATTGTTCTAATTGGAGTATTTTTGAAAGTGGAAGAAGGCCCTTTTGAAAATTTCATCAGGGTAACAGGTGGAAGCAAGGATCGTCCTAGGAAAATTAGGACATATGGTTGCCCGAACTATAAACTATAAAAACAAAAGCTTGCAGAAAACAAACCCTCAGGGGAGGAAAATCAAGTAATATCCAATTTAGGATTCTGGCATCGATGTTCACTTTCTATGCTCCAATTCTATCTTGAAGAAACTATTTCCACCACTGCTCCATGTACAAAGTGCATCCGAATTGCTTTTACAAAGTGTAACTCCCCTTATAAGATTTAAGTCAGGGATGTTTTGGCTTTTTTGTTCCAGCAAATCTTGTTTATCTGCCTCTCCCGTCTCCCCAGCCTCATTCTCAGGCCAAGCCTTTCGGAAAGGAAGGTTCCAGGAGAGCCATATGATGAAAAGAGTTTTATCCGCTAAAACTGCAGGGAGCCGTGCACCATGGATCCGAAAGAGATTTTAAGAGTTCTGTTTGTGCTGGTTTTCCTTCAGTGCCCTCTAGGGAAAACTCTCTGGGAAGAAAATTGGCACTTGAGCCTGACAGGATAGTGGGAAGATCTTTGTTCAACTTTATAGACTGTGTTGAACTATTTTGGGGCTTTAAGGAAATCCAGCTGGAAGGAAGCTAGCCAGGAGCCCCTATCAGTAAACGCAGGTGTGATTCAGGAAAGACTATAAAACTTGGGCGGGGTTGATCTGGGGGGCTTTTTTCCCATTTCTCACTGATTGTGTGAGGTAAGAGCTTTTGGCCCTCTGACTGCTGGGAAAATGGGGAAGGGTGGGAGGGAATGTTCTTCTACTTAGTCTGACTTCTGGGAATGCTGGAGACAATCAGAAGTATCCATGCTGCCGAAGGCACCTCTGAGTTCGGCCATCCAGGATGGAAATTACTTGAGGACAGGTGCATGCCCCCAAAGCGGAGGGATGATTGACCTGTCTGGTCACGTCCACTTGTTTTGCAACTGCGGTGACATCTTGTACTGCGCCAGCCCTGACCACAGGATGTGTTGATTGCAAAAGTCTGGGACCTTCCGCTCTTCAGCAGGGCTAGAAAAACACACTTAGGCTCTGACCAAGCTGGTCTTTTGCTCCATATGCTGCTTCCCTGCTACTCAGCCCCTGATTGATGAGAGAAGGTGGTTGGAGGGGGCGGAGGGTGGGGGAGGAGACGGAGGTGGTGGGGAATGCTTCAGGGGCTCCAAATTAGGGATAATTCAGTATATTAGCCTAATGAAGTCAAAAGTTAATTTGTAGCTGCCAGCTGTTGAAAGGAAAGTTGTAAAGCTCCACAGCCCCACGTAGTCCAGAAGGGGGGGGGGGGGGGACGCTGAGCCAGAGCGAGACACGCAGAGAACGTTGAATAAACACAATCAGCGGTGTCAGCTGAGGAAAGCATGGCAGTGGCCAGGTGGCCTCATGGAAGAAGAGATAATGGCAATAATGACGGAAGGTGGCCAGAGCTCCCGTGGGGAGAGAAAGGAATATTTCTTTGCTCTGGCGCTGGATCTAATCCCTGGCTTACAGCTCATTGTTGTCAGCTGGTGCCAGGCGTAGAGCCCCTGTTACTACAGGGATAACACAGTTAGTGTCATTTCTGGGTTGCCAGCCTCCCCTGGTAATTTATATTCAGCTCTCTAGTCCTTTTTTTTTTAAAGACACCAGCTAGACCCTTTTTTAAACCAGCTCTTCCCCAGCACCAACTCAGGGAGTGTGCATTCTAGGACAAAAGCAAGCTTCCAGTTGTCTTGCAGGAAGGACAGCAAGTTCTTTCCTAGCTCCGTGTGAGGTCCGGGTCTGTAGGAGCTCTTCAGAGTCTCATGGCCCGGCTACATGCACATCTTACGGGGCTTCCGAATAGACTCCAGCTTAAGGTAATTATGCTCCGAACTTTGACCGTAGAGAAAATGCAAGTTGTCTGGGAAGGTAGTAAGTACAGACTAGGCTTCGAAAAGCATGCAGGAGAATAAATAAACATAAAAGGTTTGCTTTATCTGTAATACTTCTTCTCAACCCCCGCTCAGCGTTAGGTAGGAATGGGTACTGTCTCACACTGTATTGCGGTCCTATGTCTATGAATGTTCTTCAGTATACTACCATTTCCTCCATGGGGTTCTGGAAGAAACAATAGGTCTCAAGAAATATCTATGAATAATATTCCATTGTATGTCTGGACCACATCTTCTTTATCCACGCATCTGTCGAAGGGCATCTCGGCTCTTTCCACAGTTTGGTGATTGTGACCATTGCTGCTATGAACATTGCTACTATGTACATATGGCCCTTCTTTTTTTTTTTTTTTTAGATTTTATTTATTTATTTGACAGATCACAAGTAGAGAGGCAGAGAGAGGAGGAAGCAGGCTCCCCGCAGAGCAGCAAGCCTGATGTGGGGCTCGATCCCAGGACCCTGGGATCATAACCTGAGCAGAAGTCAGAGGCTTTAACCCACTGAGCCATCCAGGCACCCCCATATGGCCCTTCTTTTCACTACAGCTGTATCTTTGGGGTACCCAAAAATACCGAAGAGTGCATTTGCCGGGTTATAGGAAAACTCTACTTTTAATTTTTTGAGGAACCTCCACATTGTTTTCCAAAGTGGCTGCACCAAATTGCATTCCCACCAACAGTGTAAGAGGGGTCCCTTTCTCCACATCCTCTCCAACATTTTTTGTTTCTTGCCTTGTTAGTTTTTGCCATTCTAACTGGTGTAAGGTGGTACCTCAGTGTGGTCTTGATTTGAATTTCCCTGATGGCTAATGATGATGAACATATTTTCGTGTGTCTGTGTCAGTCAGAGGGGGAGGTGAACCATGAGAGACTATGGACTCAGGGAAACAAACTGACCATTTTAGAGGGGAGAGGGATGTGGGGATGGGTGAGCCCGGTGATGGGTATAAAGGAGGGCATATATGGCATGGAGCACTGGGTGTTATACACAAACAATGAATCATGGAACACTACCTCAAAAACTAATGTATGGTATGGGACATAACATAACATAATAAAAACTAATATTAATTTTAAAAAAGAGACATCTACAAAACGAATTGAAAGCTACTCTTTAAATATTTTATTTATTTATTTGACAGAGAGAAATCACAAGTAGGCAGAGAGGCAGGCAGAGAGAGAGGAGGAAGCAGGCTCCTTACTGAGCAGAAAGCCCGATGTGGGGCTTGAACCCAGGACCTGGGATCATGACCTGAGCCGAAGGCAGCAGCTTAACCCACGGAGCCACCCAGGCGCCCTGAAAGCTACTCTTTAGATGGAAGCCTTCAAAATCAACCCCAGCAAGAACTCCAGTTCTTGTTTTTATTGCCATCAGATGTGGAAAGCTGTTCACACACTTAACCAGCCACAGAAGTTTCCTGATTGCCTTGTATGCTCCTATGCCCGGAACACTGGTCCTTAAGAGCATTGCAGCTCATAATTCAGATGCATATTTAACTGGCCTGCTGTCTCTGGACTGAGTTTGGGTTTTAACCTTAGAAAACTGCTCCTTGTAGATCAGGGACTGGTCATATGTGAAAAGATTATCCCCTTGCTCGTTGGAAAATTATGTAATGTTGTGGTTATAAAATTGGGTCTTAATATCTGGCTGGTGATTAAGTCTATAATCACCCACTCAGTGCAGTGATTTAGGAACTCGGCAAATGAACTGTTGAGGCTTTTTCCCTGGGGCTAGAGGCTCCACCAGCTGCGCTGTTTGCAAGGGCAACAAGGAAGAGATCCCAAACACTGCGATCTGGCCATGCGTTTGTATGCCGCATTCATTAAGTCCTCGTGTGAGCAGCGAGAATGATCATCGTCTTATAAATAAGGACAGTGAGGTGCAGGCAGGTTCACTAAACTGCCCAAGTCTGCGTAGCTTGTGAGTTGTGAAGCCATCATTTGAGCTAAGAAACATGTAAAATCTCATGATGTTTAGGGGCGCCTGGGTGGCTCAGTGGGTTAAGCCGCTGCCTTCGGCTCAGGTCATGATCTCAGGGTCCTGGGATTGAGTCCCACATCGGGCTCTCTGCTCAGCAGGAAGCCTGCTTCCCTCTCTCTCTCTGCCTGCCTCTCCGTCTACTTGTGATCTCTCTCTGTCAAATAAATAAAATCTTTAAAAAAAAAAAAAATCTCATGATGTTTATGTTTTACAGTGTGCCATGCAGCAATTTTAAGATGTTGTATTAATTTGGGCCTTAGTCATGGTAATCATTTCCATGAAAAACAAAAGCACCTTTATCATCACGTTGACCATCTTTTAGTACCAATGTAGTAACCACATTACCTAAAAGTCTGACTTTGTGTTTTTGAGTCTATTGCTTCCAAGTGATAACCAAATAACGTCAGGGAACATCTTACAGATCAGTATTTTATTGTGATATTTTACTGTGATTTAAACAGAGAAAAAGTAGGGGTGCCTGGGGGGCTCAGTCGGTTAAGCATCTGGCTCAGGACGTGATCTTGGGGTCCTGAGATTGAGTTCCACATCGGGCTCCCAGCTCAGTGGGGAATTCGCCTCTCCCTCTCCCTCTGCTGCTCCCCCTGCTTGTGCACTCTTGCTCGCACGAGCTCTCCCTCAAATAAATAAAATCTTTAAAAATAAATGAATAGAGGGGCACCTGGGTGGCTCAGTCAATGAAGCAGCTGCCTTCGGCTCGGGTCATGATCTCAGGGTCCTGGGATAGAGACCTACGTCGGGCTCCTTGCTCGTCAGGGAGCCTGCTTCTCCCTCTGCCTGCCGCTCTGCCTGCTTGTACTCTCTCTCTCTCTCTCTCTGACAAATAAATTTTTAAAAAATCTTTAAAAAAATAAATGAATAGGGAACAGAAGTACAAAAATGGAATGACCCCACGCCCTGCAACCTCAGACAGCTAAAGCTGTACCAAAGCTTTGGGGCCACAGATGGCCCATGGACATCCCACAAAGATGCCCATCTCTGTGTGGATTGGTACAGCAACAGGAAGATGCCACCGAAAACAATTTCTATTCCTAATCCTAGTGAAAACTGACCATTTGAATGCAGACTTCAATAATGCAGCAGTGCTAAGATTACCAGTATCTTTAATTGAATAAAACAACTTTATAGAATGAAACTTCATTAAAATCTGCTATCATGAATTGATTGGTGGCAATTTTGATTAAGTATGTGGCCTGATTAACTTGAACTAGCCAATGATGCCTTCAAGGTATTAATACTCATTTGTAAAACACAATTACAAATTAGCATTTTCTGTATTATTGAAGTAAAAATACCGAGAGAAATTAAATACAGGCCCAAACTTGAGGCTGTATCGTACAATCGTTGAACTAAACATTAGTAATTAAATTTCATCAAAATAGCACCATACTTCATATTAAATTAAGGTCATTAATTTGAATTTTATTGATTTTACAGTGTTGTTTTTGTAATTAATTTACAAACTTGCTTTGGTTTTACTCGAGAACTATGAACATAGGAAACATGGAGTTACATGTTAGCAGGTATTAACATTTTCACAAAATAACCAAAGTCAGTACCCAAGGTTTCCGATAACTTTGACTTTAAAATGATCCAAAATTTTCAAGTTTGAGAGCAATTTCACTGTTTCCCCTAGGAAAAAGCAAACATTGAAGTTTCAACTTGAGAGTGAAGCAAACCAAAGAAAGCT
This sequence comes from Lutra lutra, assembly GCF_902655055.1. Taxonomy (NCBI): domain Eukaryota; kingdom Metazoa; phylum Chordata; class Mammalia; order Carnivora; family Mustelidae; genus Lutra; species Lutra lutra. The sequence continues at coordinate 33,588,431 of NC_062279.1, read as the reverse complement.
ATAGGTAAAATATTACATGCCAGGTTAGTATCCTGGTGGAAGAAACTGTATTTTTATTTATTTGCTTTTAAATAGATTCAGTGACTAAAAATAGCTTTTATCAGGCTGACCTTTTTCTGATTTTATACATATATGCCTAAAGACAGGACTATAAGGATGATTATCAAAACACTCAAACCAGTCTCTCAGGTAGTGAGACTTTAGTATCTCTTTTTTCTCTTCATAATTTGTGCGTTCATTTCTTTCTCAAGGAGCCCATAATTAAAATTGAGAGGGCAGGGGGAAAGCCCTTTTCATTGTGGAAAAATTAAGTCAAAAAGTGAAATACAAAAACAGTATCTAATTATGTTTATCATTTTAAGATTGTATCTGCAGGGGCGCCTGGGTGGCTCAGTCAGGTAACCGTCTGCCTTTGGCTAGGTCATGATCCCCAGGTCCCGGGATTAAATCCTTCACCAGCTCCCCGCTTAGTGTGGGATGTCTGCTTCTCCCTCTCCCTGCGCCCCTCCTCCCATCCCGCTTGTGGGCACACACTCGCACTCTCTCTTGTGCTCTCTCTCTCTCACACATAAATAAAATCTTAAAAAAAAAAAAAATCGTATCCGCAGATGAACAATGGTTGGAAAGGAACATTGGATATTGAAATCAATATTGAGAGGCTTAGAAGGTGAAAATACTGTTTGATTTCATTAGAGAAAGGTTTCTGTTAAAGTTTCTGTGCAATTATAAAAACAAACTTATTTCAAGGGTTCTCAGAGGAAGGTGGGAACAACAAAGGGAAGGAGGGAGGAAAGCAAGGATGGAAAAAGGAAGCAGAACCTGAAGTCCAGACCAGGTTTCCCAACTGTGAGTCCAGAGCACTTTCCACAAGTTACTTTAACTGATTAAATTCTTTATTTATTAAAAATGATTAATTTTAATAATTCATTTAATAGGTATTACATGCCTATGACATTGTGGATAGTATGTTAGAACCTGGTGAGTGTTTCATAAAATAAAATTGAGCTACCAGCCTGAAATGGAGGGGGAAGGGCCATATAAAATGCTAAATGAGGTTCTCACTGTTTTTGACCAAAAACGAGGGAGTCAGCCAGGTGGTGGGAAGAAGCCCTGTGGATATTTGGAAGAACGTTTCTGGCAAGAGGAGTAGCTAGTGCAAGAGCCCTGAGGCAGGAGTGAGCCTGCTGTGTTCCAGCATCAGTGAGGAAGCCAATGAGTCAGGAGTAGAGGGAGGGGGCAGTAGAATGAAAGAAGTGAGCCATAACAGGTGGCAGAGGGCAAATCACACAGAACCTACAGATCGTCATGAGGACTTTGGCATTTACGCTGAGAAAGATGCAGAGCCCATCAAGTCTGAGCAGGTGACTGACATGACCTGATGCTACCAGTCCTAGCGGGATCATTCTAGCTGCTGTGTTAAAAACAGACCAGAGAGGGAGGCAGGGTGGTCACAGGGCTATTGCTATAATCTAAGTGTATCAGTCAGGATCCCAGATGAAACACTGACACACTAAAGTGGGTAATTTGAAGAACAGTTTAGCAAGGGGACTATTACAAAACAATGGGCAGGATGTCAGGAAACCCTGAGGAATGGAACATTTATTCCTACCACCCCTAGGGCTGAAGAGGTGAGGGAGAAACTTGTCACAAAAACCCAGAAACAGAGAGTCCTGCGTGGAGCAGGCTGCTTGAAGGAGGGCGAGCCTTTGCTTGAGGGATGGAGCCTGGCTGCCGTAACCTTGCAGTTGCCTACAGGCCATGCTCCGCCCCCCCCCTCATTCCTTGCCAGTGTTTCCACATTGACCAAACCCAGGGAAATCCATGGGGCAAGGGAGACCCTGATACAGTGCTAGGGTTGGCCCACAGGTCAAACACAGCCCAGTGCCTGTTTTTGTAAAGAAAGTTTAATTGGAACAGAGTCATGCTCATTCCTTTCCTGATTATCTACGGCTGTTTTCACACCACAACAGCCCTGAGTTATCTGCGGACCATTTGGACTGCAGAGCCTTAAATATTTACTGTCTAGCCCTTCACAGAAAAGGTTTGTTGATCTCTAATGGCCCACACCAGTTTGCCTCCAGGGAGCAAGCCACAGAGTGTGGTAGACAGTGGCTCAGAGGGGGCGAACAGAAGCTAGCTAGCGCCTTGGGCATGAGGTAATGATGGCTGAGATGTGTTTTATGTCCCAGTATATGGTCTCTCTTGGTAAATGTTTCAGGGGGCAATTGAAAGGCGTGTGCGGTTTTCTGTTGTTTGACAACGTATTCTATAAACGTCAACTATGTCAAGCTGATTGCTAGCGAGGAGATAGTGAGGAGTGACTGCATTCTGGAATGATTTTGAAGTTAGGCCCCAAAGGATTACAAATGAGTTCGATCTGCAGCTGAAGAGAGAGTGAGGAGTCGCGGGAACCTCCAAGGCTTTCAGCCTGAGGAATGGGAGGGAGGGTACCAGACGAGAAAAGCCAGGGAAGGGACAAAGATGAAGAAGTCAGGTTGAGGGGCGCCTGGGTAACTCAGCTGGTTGGTTAAGGGTCTGCCTTCCACTCAAGTCATGATCTCGAGCCCCACATCAGGATCCCTGCTCCGTGGGGAGTCTGCTTCTCCCTCTCCCTTTGCCTCTCCCCCCACTCATTCTCTTTCTGTCTTGCTCGCTCTCTCAAATAAATAAAATCTTAAAAAAAAAAAATGCCTTTGAAATCTGTTAAATCTTAGATGCCCATTAGCCATCCCCGAGGAGGTGTTAGGTCAACAGTCTGACAGTCTGGAGCACAGGAGTCAGGTGTGTATTGGAGAAATACACTGGAGAGTCATCTGGATACAGACATTTGATGTCCAAGACTCCGTGAGACCACTAAGGGAGTGTAGACGGAGGAGAGAAGAGGACTAACTACCGCGCTTTTAAGCATTTCCCCCATAATTAATCCTCACAATAATCTCCTGATGTAACAGTGATTATCCCTATTTACAGATAAGAAAACCAAAGTTCAGAGGACAACTTCATCAAGAGCCACACTGCTGTGAGTACCCAAACCAGGACTTGAACTTGACTCTGAGCATCAGAGCCCAGGCCTTTAATAGTCCAAGGCAAGCCTCCCCATGTTGCTGGCCTGCAAACTTCTCCATTGTCCCAACCTCAGGCAGGACCCTCGGTGCCTGCCTCCCTCCTCCTCCTCAGTCCCCAGGTTCTTGCTGGCTCTCTGGGTTTTGTTCAGTATATACCTACTCTGCGTCTCTAAAGGCTGTTGACAGAGGAACTGAGAGAGTGAAAGGAAGCAAAGTTAACTAAAAGAAATAAGGAGAAAAAGAGTAAACAAATATTTGGCTAATAGAGGATGCTATCTAACTTTTTGTAATGTAAGTATTAAAACATCTGTGAAGAGCAGTTCCAAATGAGTTTTGTGGTCCCGGGATGGGTGAGTAGTCTCTTAATTAAGCTAATTCAAAGGCAAAATTAATTTTCATGTAAATGCATATGTATATTTATGTCCATAGGTGTGCACACAACACAAATGTGTATACATGCCACACACTAGGACCCCACCCTGAAAGGCACTGAAGAATGATGACAACCCTCTGTTACACATCACTATGCATGATCTACAATGGTTGAACTGGTAAGTTTTTTAAGTTGTGACATCAAAATCGATTTTAGCACTGAACTCTTTTGAGGTTTTCTACTATTTAAACTAAAAGTGTGAGACCCCCTCCATGACACCAGGATGCAAGGCCAAGTATCTATCATTAATGGATTGACAAACTGAGAAAACCAAAAGGCTTTTCGTTCAAAAAAAGCCGTGACGGGGGCGCCTGGATGGCTCAGTGGGTTAAGCCTCTGCCTTCGGCTCAGGTCATGGTCTCAGGGTCCTGGGATCGAGCCCCACATCGGGCTCTCTGCTCAGCAGGGTGCCTGCTTCCCTTCCTCTCTCTCTCTGCCTGCCCCTCTGCCTACTTGTGATCTCTGTCTGTCAAATAACTAAATAAAATCTTTAAAAAAAAAAAAAAAAGCCGTGACGTCTACTCCCTAGTTTCATGGTGACGAAAACAAGATGTCAAAACAGAGCGCTCTCAGTCAGGAACTCATTAAGCCATGTGTGGCTCTGAACAGAACTTCGAGCTTCCTTAAAGATGCCCATGCGAATATCTAAGAAAACCATTCTGCATTCATCCATTCTTTTTTTTTTTTTTAAATCATGAATATAATTTATTTATTTTAAGGCACATTTCTTCATTCACCTCTTTTTTTTTAAAGATTTTATTTATTTAATTGACAGAAAGACAGAAACAGTGAGAAAGGGAACACAAGCAGGGGGATTGGTAGAGGGAAAGGCAGGCTTCCCGGTGAGCCAGATGCGGGACTCTATCCCAGGACCCTGGGATCATGACCTGAGCCGAAGGCAGATGCTAAACGACTGAGCCACCCAGGCACTCCTTCGTTTGCCTTCTTATTAGCGGTTTAAATTTGAAGCTATTTTTAATGAAATACAAATTTAAAAAAAACAAACAGGAAGAACATGAAACCCAAATGAACAGTGAGAATATTACGGCGGTTCAAATGATGCTGTGTCCTATTAAACATGAAACTCCATGATTGCTTACGTTACTGCCCCATCTAATCAATTTATCCACAAGGTTGGTATTTATAATACATATAAATATGGCTTGAGGATACTCTGGAAAAGTTGACCTGTAGTACGTTCAAGACTAGTCTCATGCTGTATTAGAATTTCTACAGGAAAACCGTGTGGACTGAGAGCCCGCCCCTCTGGCAGGAATGTCAAATGCTGTGTTCAGGGGCTCCTGTCTCCTCACTCTGCACCGGCAGTCCCTCCATCAGTGTGGGCTCATTGCAGTAAAAGAGAGTCAGCCAGTCCAACTCCGCCATGTCCCCTACAAAGATCCATGAAGACTTCCTCCACCTGGTCATCAATTCCCACTCACGGAGCATGTAGGATACCATCGGCTGAGCTCCCTCCCAGAGCCCAGGTGGGAGGAAATGATGGCGGTGCACTCACCTGTGCCCGCTAGCTGGGCTGCGTGGGGAGAAGTCAGCAGAACTGCTCTGGGTCCAGCTGCTTGGGCTGGTGTTGAAAAATGTTGAATAATCAAATTGCCCATTTCTGCTCAATTGCTCTAATTTATTATCGCAGGCATTCGGAATGCTAATGAAAACTACCTATCATGCCAGTCCATGTCACTGTACTTTATGATCTTATTAAAATCTCAGCGTTTCTTAGCTCAGTGACAACGAGTAGAGAGTGGGACAGCTGTCCTCCTGCCTCCAGTGTGGTTCATACACCCGCCCTGTCACTGCTAACGGCTAAATGATTTAGGCCAAATGAGCAGCCTTGGAGTGATATTTTTATACCCGTGACAGCATTATATAACTTAGAGAAAGGCCATTAGCGAATACAAAGGAATAAGCAGGAGGGGGAGGCAGGTGACAAATGGGCAAGTAAATCTTCGGATTTGACTCTTCATAATAAAATGCCCTTCACATTGAGATTTAATGAGCTGGTTATCTCACCAAAAGGGAAGGGGGAATCTGTCGCCCAAGCTTCTCAGCTTCCCTCAAGATGGACCCAGTTACAAAGGGGAGATGCGAGAACAGCCAATGCCCGGGCTCTTGCCCATGCAAGGTGGTATTGTCGCCGCGAAGCAGCCCTGTTGGGAACCATTAGCAACACTCAGAGCTCCTGCCTGGGACTGGGAAGAGAACCCAGGAGTTCATGTGCATGACCCAAATATGAGAAAAAGCTCATGAATTATGTTAACCATTTAGGCCTTCAGCAGACTTGTTGGTTCTTTGTAGCCAGGTCATTGAGATGGGAAGAACACTATTCTGCTAACGCCATATGGTGGGAACTATTGGACAGAATGGCCTAAAGCCATATTGCTGAGAGGGTGGGAGGTGCTGGCAAGAGCCAAACCAAGATTCTCCATTTCAGTATTTTCTTTTCATATTAATTAGGAGAACCATACCACATGAAAGCTCCCAGAGAAAAAGTATCCCTACCATTTTCTATTCAAGAAATACGTGCACTTGCTTTCCTCTTGTGCATGATTCATTCATAAGAGAAAAAATACTTGATATTTATGTGCATATGTTATCATTTCTCAGAGTTCTCTGAGTTTTTCGTTGTAAAGCAAACATTAGCCTTTGTTCTAGATGGTGCTCATATATATAGTTGTGCCATTTTTATTATATACAATACACATGTAATATACACATGTATTTATGTGTTGCCTATATGTATATGTAACCATATAAAATTATTTTTTTAAGATTTTATTTATTTATTTGACAGAGATCACAAGTAGGCAGAGAGACAGGCACAGAGAGAGTGGGGGAAGCAGGCTCCCTGTTAAGCAGAGAGCCCGACGCGGGGCTCGATCCCAGGACCCTGAGATCATGACCTGAGCCGAAGGCAGAGGCTTAACCCACTGAGCCCACCCAGGTGCCCCGTAACCATATAAAATTCTTAATGTCCACCAGGCTCACCACCTTATGGGTCCTAAGGCAGATTCTGGTAGTCATCAGATCCTACATCCTTAATATGGGTAATCTTCCTTTGAAGAGTAGGTGTTCATTCTGTTAGTCCACGTATTCAAAGAGAGGAATAAACAGGACACGGACATTTGTTTCACATCTCTCTGGCCCCTGCTATCTGCCTTTCTTGCCAGCCCAGTATCTTTGAGCGCATGCTCCAGTTGATACCACCTACGCCAGCTCAAAATGGATTATGCTAATCTTACTTCCCATTCCCCCACCCCTGCCACACATACACCCCATATTCACAGGCCCCAGGGCTTCTGTACTCACGCATTTACTGTTTGAAATTCCTAACTCTGATGTCCAGATGTCTGATGTGTATGTCTCTCTCTGTCTCTATCTCTCTTGCTTGTAAGGGAATTCCTTCACCTTTATTTTTAAAATCATTGTTTTTAGCAGTAAGACATGTCCCAACACAGGTTCTTGACATCACCTCCAAAGAATGAAAACGATGGAAGTTTACCACCCAGACCTCTCCCCCTAAGGGAGCTATCTTCCCCTCAGGGGGCTGAATTGGGATGCATTCAAACATAGTTTCACTGTACGAAGAAATACTCTTCCTTCTACCTTATCACCCTTTCATTGGGCCAGACTCCTTCCTTCTCTATGCTGATATTTTCTCTCCCTGCAATCTGGCTTCTACCAGGCTCTCTTCAATTCCTCATAAATATCTATACTATTCTGCATCCCCGCTGTGGTCAGGTTTTACCTTCTTGTTGGCTGCCTCCATTCCAGGCATATAATGGAATGTGGCTATTCTTAGGGATGGGGATTAATAAAATGTCTTCTTAACCTCACATTCTTGCATATACTAGATTGAGCTGCATTTAGCTGGAGGTACTACCAGATAGGAGAAGGATTAGAAGAAAAGCAAATGAAAGAAAATAAGTAAATTTGGAAATAGCTAGCCCTGACATTAACTGATTTATCTGGAATTCACTAAATGATATATAAAGATCCAACTTACACAGGGGGAAACAAATGTTAGCTGCACGCTGTTAAACCATAACCTAATGATCCTGTCAATATTGCCCATGGAGGTGTTGCATTCTGAAACTTGTCAAATTTAACCAAAAATTGAGAATAAGGAAAATACTAGTTTTCTATTCTATTCATCACCTGCAGCTCAAACTGTTTTATATGTCTGAAGGTATCTATGTGGATACCAGGGAAACAAAACTGTTTTCATGTTAGACTCAGCTTTTTTATTCTACTCACTCACTGCTGGAAACAACATTGCCGTAGAAGGAAAAAGGCAGGATACAGCATGAGTTCTTTCTCAGCAGGCCAAAATCAAGCCCTGTGGTCTATTTCAGCTCTCCTCTGGGTAGGCTTTCTGTGTAGATGTATTTGTGTGTGCACACATGCAGCATGCGAGTGTGTGTGTGTGCATGTGTGTGTTTGCTAACCGTCATTGCCATTCACCTGTGAAGAAAAATCTTCAGAGAGGGATTGGAATAATAGCTGTGGCCTTTAAAGGCAAGAACCACTTATTATTCATTCCAGGGGATGAGAGGCCATATATGTTATTGTCTCAAACCTGACTAATGCTCTCTTCTTTGTTTGGTGCTTCAACAAACATAAAGAACCCTATGGCAGAGGTGGGCAGGATAAGTCTGGGAAATAAAAAGAGCTTCTTTGCTATCACGGTCTGTCCTTTTATTGGTCTTTCCATGCTACCCCTCTTGCTCTGCCATAGGAAAAAAAAAAAGATATGCATAATCTGGTCACACTAGTAAGTTGGTTATTCAATATGTCCTTCTGATAGATGTGCACATTTTCACAGAAGGTCATCAGGATAACCTAATAGCTAACAGAAGGAAGAAAAGTATAGAAGGTAAAATCCAAAATATCAATAAAAACAGTGGGGTAGGTATTTAAAGGGGAGTAGAGAGAGATAGCCTGCCATTTCTCCATATTCTACTATGTAGTCTATCACTTCCTCTGCTGACACTGATATGCAGCATGGAAAAAAAAACTGAACTCATAGACTGTGAGTCTATTAGCTATATCGAGAGTAATTTTCCAGTGTGAGTAGAAAGCTTAGAGACAAGTCATGACATATATTCTAAAACTATAGAAAAGAAAAAAATTGAGGCAATCGTTAACTCCAAGGAAAACAAATGGTACAATAAGACAATGTGATATATTGCCCCACTTGGCTCAACTATAAACACTGACTATTTATTTAATAAGTAATTTGGGAGGATAGAATGGTACAAGTTATGTGGAAGCTGTAGTGTAAGAGTTAAATCTTCATCTTTTATCAAGAAAAATTTTAAATGTCTAAAACTAAAAATTTAAGAAATAGCAATGTTACTTAGAAACATGGAATAGAAGAAAATTAAAGGAGTTAATAGTATCTGCCTCTGCCGAATGAATGATTGGGAATGGGAACAGGGAGCTGCTCATTATCATTAGAGTAAGTGTTGTAGATCATTTGATCCTTTTCCAGTAAATACATGTATTTTGAAAAAAATTAAAAGTATATTAAAATATTTTCTAAAAGCCCAGGATGGGGGAAATCAAGAGTTCTCATCTTGTAAGATACACCGTAGTTCCACAAATCTAGACCAATAAAAGAAAAGGATTGTATTTCCCTGTCTGTTCTTCTTTAAGAATGAGGAAACTTTTTCCAGTGTTCTCCCAGGAGGGTCTCACCTCATATCACAGTGTCTAGAACTGGTAACATACCCATCCTTAAACCAACTGCTGACAAAGAAATGAGATACCATGAATAAGTTGGACTAATCAGAAATTAACTCTTGAGTCATGGAATGAAAGAAGAACACCCAAACACATCAGGTGTTCTGCCAGTAAGGAAGAACAGAAGAGATTTGGTTGGGTGGTTAAGCAAAAGTGTCTGTGGTCACACAAAACAGTTTTGATAAGAACCATTCTTCATTGCTCTTTCCTTTTTGTTTTTGTTTTAAATTGGTGGAGGAATACTAGAAGGCTACAGGAGTAAAATACATGTGAGATCTTATACATGGGAACATAACAGGACTTGATGTTTATGGGCTTTAGGCTTATACTCATGAGGAAGGAAAAGTGTCATATACATAATACCAGTACACCTACATCTGGAACTATGTGTTACTGGCTTTTATTTTTTAAAAGTTTTTTATGAAAGGATCAGCTTTTACTTCTGGTTATGTATTGGTTCTCAGTGTCTAGAGTTAAACAGTCACATGAGTTCGACAACAACAAATAGTTCACAAACAGCTTGAGTTATATAAGGATCATTTAAACTATACATCTGTGAAATGTACCAAGAGGGGTCTTGACTCTTACAAACCACACACATCCACATAATGCTTTGCTAGAAACCTTATTTCCTAAAGGACTAGGCCTGCCTGATATAGTTGTGAAGGTAATGCATTCATGGCTTTGGGACATCATATCATTCTAATCTATGCAGTATACATCTTCTGCAGGCGTCCTCAGTAGCCCATGTGAGAAACTCAAATATAACCAGTTAGTGTTAACTTGAAGGCATGCTGAAGAATTACCTGATACAAGGTAGGATTTTGGTAACCGTCTCAAGTTTGGGCAGCACCAATCTTGGAAGATCAAGACCTATCCCTGTAATTTAACTCCATAACTTAACAGCTATTGACTGAGTAAATTAGATATTCTAATCTCCAGTTTCCTGATTTGTAAAATGAAAGAAGAAATAAGAGTAATCCCAAATATGTGGAACTATTATGAGGATCAAATTACATAATTAATGTATCATAGTTTTTAGTCCATAATTATCATCCAATAAATGCTTTCCATTTATTACATTACTCTTATTTCAGTGTTGCTTTAAAGACCAGGTGAAATGATGCATACACAGTCTTCAATAAACTGCAGGGCAAGAGTAGCAGCACCACCACTGAAGTATCTGGAGGCGCTTTGTTTACAACTTTTATGATGTGAATGATTCATTGTGGAGTTGGGCAACCCAGTGGTCCCATATGGGAGTGTCCGATACCTGCTAATAATACCAATTATTATTGGTATTAATAATGTCTGATCCTTCTTCTCAAAGGCCAAATGAATGATCTTCCCCTACTCGATGCACAGAGTGTTTGGGCTACATATTGCTATTAACTTTTACTAGGAGGCTCTGATGTTTTCTCTAGTTTTATTAAGATAATGGACACATAGCATTGTTTAAGTTTAAGGTGTATAATGTAATGATTTGATATATATTTTACAAAATGATTACAATGACAAGTTTAGTTAATATCCACATGTCACATAGTTATAAATTTTTTCTTGTGATGAGAACTTAAAAATGTGTTATATATATAGAAAGTAAGATCTATATATCTTTCTATATATATAAAGATCTAATCCTAGATTTGAAACAATATGGATGGACCATAAAGTCATTATGCTAAATGAAACAAGTCAGAAGGAGAAGAACAAATATTGTTTGACCTTGCTTATATGTGGAACCAAAGAAATCCAAACTCAGAAACAGATATTAGATTTGTAGTTGCCAGAGGTAGGGGACGTGGGTGACGAATAGGAGAATTAGGTGAAGCTGGTCAAAGATACAAGCTTTCAGTTATAAATAAAATTCTGGGGAATATAATATACAACATGTTCATTTTATTTTTTTAAAGACTTTTATTTATTTATTTGACAGAAATCACAAGTAGGCAAAGAGGCAGGCAGGTGGGGGTTGGGGGGAAGCAGGCTCCCTGCTGAGCAGAGAGCCCGATTCGGGGCTCGATCCCAAGATCCTGGGATCACAACCTGAGCAGAAGGCAGAGGCTTTAACTCACTGAGCCACCCATGCATCCCCATGATGTTCATTTTAAATCAATTTCTTGTTAGAATGGGGGAAGGATCCATGATAGAATTTGCTCCTGAGGCTGCTACTCTAGTGACAATCCAAGAGATAGTCTGACAGGCTCTTGGCAGGGTCATGTGAATTTAGACTTTTAATACATCTCAGCACTGCAGGCTTCCATGGCTCTGGGCTGATCCTGTGACACTAGGCTCCCAATAAGCTCCTACAAACCTAAGGCCCACATGGTCACCTACAAAACCAGGATCCTGGCCAGGTTCATCATGAGGCTGGCTATCACGGACCCATGATTTTGACCTACCCCAACACCGGGTGCATCCCAACACCAAAACAGCCCCACAGACTCAACCTCAATCTGGCCTCTAAAGCTCTGGATTATAGACTTGACCTAGAGCCAGGCAGGTCCCCACAGCCCTAGCTTCTAGGTTTGAATCTTATGAAGCCAGACTCCTTGCCCATCCCTACTGGATCAGTTTCTGCAAACCCAGAAACTAGGTTCACCACTAGTCCCCAGTTTCTGGTCAGCCCTTTAAGACTCAAGGTGCCTATCCCCCGACACAGACCTAGATCTCAAATCCATCACCACAGACTCAAGGACAAGTCCTGCCCCATTGAACACGGGGTTAAGCCTGCTCCCACTTACCCAGGCACCAGGATGGTTCCATATACCCAAAGACCAGGCTTTCTCAACTTTTAACCGAGACAACATGTCTACCTACAGAAGCTTGCCCACAGACCCCACCAGATGGTCCACACAGAATCTCTGGATGGGCTGACTGGTGGTGAAGGGCTTTCCCTGCTGAAGCCGGTCTTTAAGATTGGAAAGGGTACCTATTTCCTCAAATGCACAGATACCAACTAAGGCCACAAGGATCATGAATAATCAAGGACACATGACACCACCAGAGGAAACTAATGAAACTTCTAAGACTGACATTAAAAAAATGAAGAGCTGTGAATTGTCTAAGGAAGAATTCAGGATAATCCTCTTAAAGAAATTCAGTGAAATACAAGAAAACACAAATGAACAACTAAAGGAAATTAGGAAAGATTGCATGAATAAAATGAGTTCAACAAAGGAGTAGAAATTATTTTTAAAAATCCAGAAATCCTAAAGTTGAAAAATACAGTGACAGAACTAGAGAATTTACTAGGGACTCTTGATTTCATTTGTGAATTCAAGCCTTATGTTGGGTGTAGAGATTACTTAAAAAAATACATTTTAAAAAATAAATTAAAAATAGAATTACCTTCTGATTCAGAAATCCTACTCCTGGTTATATCCTAAGGAAAGGAAATCACTATCTTGAAAAGATATCTGTATCCCTATGTTCATTTCAGTATCTCATATATATAAGGATTCACCATCAGATAAATGAATAAAGAAAATGTGATATATATATAATATGAAATATTAGGCAGCCACAGCCATATTAAATAAGGAGGAAATCCTGCCTTTTGTGAGAACATGGAGAGACCTTGATAGCATTATGCTAAGAAAAATAAATCAGGCAAAGAAAGGCAAAGACTGTACATTCTCACTTATATGTAGACTCTAAAAAAGCTGAACTCATGGAAATAGTAGAATGGTGGTCACCAGGGGCTGGCGGTGAGGGAAATGGTAAGATATTAGGCAAAGGATACAAATTTCTAGTAATAGATTAGTAAGTTCTAGAGATCTAATTTAAAGCATGGTGAATATAATTAACAGTACTGTATTATATATTTGAAAGTTGTTAAGAGAGTAAATCTTAAATATTATTACCATATTTACACACACACAAACATAATTATGTATCAAGGTGTTAATATCATTGTGATAATCATTTCTCAATATATATATGTGTAGCAAATCATCAAATTGTACCCCTTAAACTTATATGAGTTTATGTTAATATTATCTCAGTAATGCTGGAGAAAAAGCAATAATGCACACTTATTGAAAAAAAATTAGAGAATATTAAAGAGTATCAGGAAACGTATTAAAATTGCTAAAAGTCCCACTGCCCAGAGATGAATACCATTAATAGTGTTAGCATATGGAGGAATTTTTTTTTCTTGTCATTTAACTGTGTGTATATTTGTAAAGCTGGCATAATAATTTATAACCTGCTTTTGTCTTTTCCTTAATAACATGAATATCTTTCAAAACATTAAAGTCTCTGACAACAAGAGAGAGAGAGTCTGATGGACTGGATTGTCCCAATATAAAACTTTAAATGGAGGACAGCCAAGAAATTCACCTCATTGTACTCCACCTCATTCAGTATCAATATTAATAGTGAAAACAATGTGGGTAATGCCCTACTTATCAGGTAATCGGATTTCAGGCATCATCAACCATCTGTAACAGAAGAATGACATTTTTTTAGTAGAGAGGAATCCAAGCACAATATACTGTGTAAATGATTCTGCTTTATGAGGTCTATAGGAATACTTCTCTCATTATCATATATTATATATACTGCGTCCCTTTTAACAAACAGAAATTATCTTCTGTGTATATTATATTAATGTCTCCAATCCTCTCCTGAATGTTCTTTCCTTTCTTAGTTATCTATTATGCCAATGATAATGGTGGTACCAATGGTGTATCTAAATGTTCTAATAGTTTCTGATATATGGTAGGCATTGCATAAAGTTTAATTCTTTTTTACACCATCATAGTAACTTGCAGCTGTGCTCAGCATCCCATGTGTTCTCAGGTCACCTTTGAATATATTGTAGATACTAAGTCCTTACAACAGTCCATAGGCAAGGTGGAATTCTTGGTAGTCCGTTTATGCTGATGGAGAAGTTGAGCATTGGTAGATGCTACAAGATTATGTGGGTGACGAGGTACCTGGCTATGACAGAAATCCAGGTTCTTTGGTCTCTGCTATAGGATCCTACTTGGAACAACCGTGGTCTCTACATACAACGTAGGATATAGAACAGACCCTTTTTAGTTTAATTAATTAATAAATTTCAGCCCCAAATGATGTTCAATTCTTTATCATTAAGAACATATTTCTGGTAGAAAGCTCTCCTTGTAAATCATATCTCTCTATGTAAATCATAGATGTATTATGACCTTTACATTATACTTTACATTATACTTAGTGACCCACCAACCAGGGAAAGACAATAACAGTGTAATTCCTGGGCCTAGTCATAACAACCACTAACAGTTATGGACCACTTGCTACACGCCAACAACATTCTTTGTTCAGTCTTCAAATAAAACAAAACCTCACTGAACTATATCCTATGATTTTCCCCAAATTACAAGAGAACTATAGCTTTTAGAAAAGTTAAGTAGCTTGCCCAAGGTCAGAGCTGTAGTAAGTGGGATGGCATGGGAGCTCAGATCCAGGTGTTTCCAATTCCAAAGCTCAGGATCTTGGAACACTAATTTCCATAGCAGCCCCCCTGCTAAAAATGTTATTTAGGTCTAAAATTCTCTGCTAAATTTTCTGAGTCACAGTCACCTAATCCTCCTGAGCTTGGCTCTACAAAACCTAAAGAAAACACAGTTTAGATGTTCTCAGGTGAAGAGAGCCACCTCCAAACTCCTGCACTAAAATTTCAATACTTCGGGCACCTGGGTGACTCAGTGGGTTAAGCCTCTGCCTTCGGCTCAGGTCATGATCTCAGGGTCCTGGGATTGAGCCCCATATCAGGCTCTCTGCTCAGCGGGGAGCCTGCTTCCTCCTCTCTCTCTCTGCCTGCCTCTCTGCCTACTTGTGATCTCTCTCTCTGTGTCAAATAAATAAAATCTTAAAAAAAAAAGAATTTCAATATTCTTCATTTACATTAACTTTGCTCTAATCTCCTCCTGTTAAACTGTTACTGAGGCAAAATGGGAATCTGCTCACTTTATTGCTAGTGATGCTGCACTTCCTAAGAATGTGTTTGGTTTTTGTCCTCATTTCTCCCTCATTTCTCCTGAAACCTTCTGAATTTCCCCTGAAGAAAGCGGTAAAGGACTCTTCTGTTATGTTAATAAGGCAAGTACTGGAAAGCAGCTGAGGATGGAGGCCAGGTGCCTGTAAAGCCAACCACGTGATTAAAGGGGTGGAGCTTTCAGTCCCACCCCTGATCTCGGGGGCGGGAGAGGGGCTGATCGTGATTTGACGGTCCTGACCAAGTAAAGAAACCTCTGTAAACCCAAAAGGATGGGGTTTGGAGAATTCCCGTGTTGAAGGAGATGTGGAGGCTGAGGGCGAGTGACCTGCCTGGAGGAATCATGGAAGCTCGCCCCAGACATCTCTTCCATCTGCCTGTTTTGAAGAAACCAACAATCCAGTAAGTAAAATGTTTCTCTGAGTTCTAGGAGCTGTTCTAGCAAATTAACGGAAACCAAGGAGGGTATGGAGGAACCTCCTATCTATGTTGGTGGGTCAGAAGCAGAGGTGATCATTTCGGCTTATAGTTGGCATCTAAAGAGGGGGGCCGCAGTCCTCTGGGACTGAGCCCTTGACCTGGGGATCTGGTAGTATCTCTAGATAATGTGGGAACTGAGTTAAATTGTAGGATATCCAGCCGGTGTCGGAGAATTCCTTGGTGGTGTGGGGAAGAAAAATATACATGGGAATTGGTGTCAGAACGGAATCGCTCTCCTTGATGGGCATTTTGTGTGTCTTGCATATTGCATATTTTGAGTATTATTTTGTATATTGTCACCCTTGGCTTGGTGTTGGGCTCCTCTGACGGTCACTCTTGTTCAGACGGTCCATGTTGTTGGATTTTGCGTACCACACTATGGTGTTAAGTACTTGAGAAACCCTTTGTTTCCCTGCTACCCCAGCTTCTTTTTGGCCTTCTAAATTTAATAATTAAAGCCACCACCATCATCCTCTTATAAGAATTTCCAGGGATAAGAAGCTCACATTTAAAGAAACTCCATGTCTACAAATTTCCCGTTAAAATAGGGGTTCTGGGCTGAATCTAACATTTAACGCCTCGGGCTATTCCTTAAGCAGATCTGAAAACTTAAATGGGCCCCAAAGGGTCATGCCTCCATTAGATTATTAACCTCACCTGGGCAAAGATGGGGGGGAGAAAGTCCTTACCCTGAGAGGCTGTTGGAGGAACCCTGTCGTTGAGAGAGTTCAAAATAAAAGTTAGAACAACAACAGACTCCAGGCAAGTGTTCCATACAGCCAGGATCACTCACCCAGTAAGTAAGGAAGAGATGGGGTGGCCTCCCCACAGACACCTTTCTTTACAGCCATCAGGGGAGCTCCATGAAGCCATTTTTATCACTTGACTAATTCTTGCAAATATCTTGTAAACTCTCTTTTTGCAAATATCATAAAATTGTATGTGCCACTGAATCTCTATTATTTATAGACTCTATGGACACTGAATCTCTATTATTTATAGTCCAGTATCAGAATGGTAAAAATTCATCTTTATTCCTACTTAGCAACAACTCATTCTTAACCATGTGTAGTTGGCTAAGCCACAGCACAGCGGTTCAAAGGACAAGAAAGCTGAAATGATGAAGAAAAAGATCCATCTTTCTCTTCTTTACTCCTTCTGTTTGATTGATCTGAGGTTAGAACTACCTGTGATTTACTTCTGTGGGTTTCCATGATTTCTTCCAGCTTATCTGCAGGGTGAGCAGTGGGAATTAGGGATGGGGGAGGGTGTCCTATGGGTCCATTTGCCCCTGGCTCAGTCTCAAAGATTTAGCTTCCACAGAAGAGTTCACAAAAGGCTCTGGGGGAAGCAGTGGCAAGAGGTTGTTAATGGAAGTATCTTAACGGTAGAGAAACAAAACTCCCAGCTTGGGCTTAGTTTCCCCCATTTTGTTTAAAATGAATGGCCAATCACTTTCAAATGTTCTTCCTTTTTTTTTTTTTTTTTAACTTCCCCATTCCCAGCTTTCTACTAGATAAATTATTCAGTGGTGTATTCAAGACCACATTTGTAGTGAGCAATAATTTTACTAGGGAGATGACTTGAATATAAAAAAAAAAAAAATCAGCGTTGCAACAAAGGAAATTTGAAAGGAAGACAATACCAACAAATGTTTTTACCATGTGCATCTGGTGAGTATTAGGTAACTGATGTGGGCATAGTCTCCCAAAGAAAAAACTGAAAGACTCGAAGGGAAATAAAGCCAGAATTCAGAGCAAATTGATAAAAAGTAAACATGATGCACTTAATTCTGACCACTTCCCTGTTGCTCCCCTCCCCCATCAACCCTAAACCCAATATAATTGCTTCCATCTCCTTTCTAAAGCATAAATAGTTCGAACCTCTTCCAGTTACCAGCCAAAATCCCCACCTATTCCCCAAAGCTGCACTCAAGGCCACTTTCCCTATGAATCCTCTTGCCCCTCATTCCCTTGCTCTGAGCCCTGTGTCCTATAGTTTTGCCTTTAGTTTTGGTTACTTACTATTCATAAGAACTTCTAAATTCTTTCTTCACATTTCCTGTATGCCAGCCATGTCTCCCCAACCAGACTGTTTACTTCTTGAGAGCAGGAACTATATCTTACATTTCCTTTGTATTTCATAAAGAACCTAGCACGATGGGAAGAATGGAGTTGATTTTGTTGAACGATCTACTGCCTGGTACAGCTCATGTTTCTTGATCAAACCATCCTGAACATTCACCTTCTAGGGCTTGAAATACATTTTTTTTTTTTAAATTCAGAACAGAGAGATGTTTGATGTATGATGAGATACTTGGTGGTTTGTGTTTGTGGTAGGTAATTCATCTTTCTTGCTGCTACTGTAGCTCTGACCTGTCTTGGCTCCCACAGCCTGAAGTAATGTTACATCATTGATCTGACTTGGATTGAATCTTCTATGTGTCGAAAAGGCATGTACTCGGAGTGTGTTTTCACTCAGATTTCGTACGCATAACCAGCCCTAAGAACACCATGTAGGTTGAGGATAATTAGAATTTTAATTGCATCTGTACACGTGGGCTTGGTATTGAAGTTGGTGGTAGAACTGTGGAAAACCTCATCACACGGGGAACCCTGGCCTCCCACTGGTTTCTGCTCTGCTCTGCTTAGTCAACAGTTTTAAGTGTATTGACAAGGTTGGTAAAGCTTGCTTGCTTGCTTCCTTCCTTCCTTCCTTTTCTTCTTTCCATTCTGCAGTTTAAAGTGAACAAATGCACATTGGGGGCATTCCACAATAATTAGGCACTTATTTCCTTCTACCGTGAACTGCCCTTGCCATGGAAGTCCTTTTGTTCTTCTGAAGATGCCTCATTGTCTAATTGTGTGTTTGTTGGTGTATTTGTTTGTTTCCCCCTTTATCACAGGAAAATACACATTTTAAATGTTGAATGGTACTTCTAAGCTTTTCCTGAAAAACAGCAGTTTTCTTCTCCATCCCATTCACTCCTACTTCTTGCTCCCCTGAGAAAACCCCTTTCAATGTTTGGTTATTCTTTCCTATTTACTTCTGTATTTGTAAATACTGTTTCTCTACTACTTCCCTGAATTTTTTTTTAAAGCTTTATATATTCTCTATAGAATACCTAGTAGGGAGGATGAGAACCTGGTTCTCTTAAATACTTAACACACCCACTCACACACACACACACAAAGACATGCACACACAACACAATCACATTCGCTCATAAATACCTTATTCCCTCAATACAGTTACTCTCTTCTTCCAATGAAGCTATATCACATTTTTTGTTATATTACTAGTAATGGGTTTATATCACCAAAACTACGAAACAGTCATTCACAGCTGAACTATATAGTTCATCACAGTCATATTTGCTCATAAAATGTTAACTCCTTCCTGGTGGCCCTCTTTACCCCATGTTAATTTTGTTTGGTGATCTCTGTATCGCTCACAAGTCTCTCTCCAGAGCCACTAACAGATTTGAAGACATCACCTGAATATACTCAAACAACTCAGATGTTCTCCTTATTATCTTGCTGGAGATCTTGCTCCAGGAGCCTAGGTGCTTCCTGCTCCAATTCTGATGGATTCCCCGATAAGCTGGAAGCTCACAAGATCTCAGAACTTGTGCCATCATCCTGGGAATCCCTTTGGCTTCTCTTTTGCTTTGGAGCTCTTTCCTGGATTCTGGACTTTTCCAAGTTTTCTCTCTTGTTTACATGTGCATATCTTCCTGCAGTTCCCTAAGAAAAGAAAATGTTGGGATTTTCCTGTCTGAAAATGTCTTTTTTCTATCCCCCTTGATTAGGGATAGCTTGGCTAGGTAGAGAACGTCTGGTTGCAAATCATTTCCCTTTGAATAGAGAAGACTGAGGACATCTTTCCTCATGTTCTTTTATTTTTTTGACTCTGGAAACATTTAAGAACTTCTATTCGAGACACTGTGAAATTTGAAAGTACTATGTCTCACTGTGGATCTTTTATTTTCCTTCATTCTGTATTTCAGAAATGTTCTTAATTTATGTCATGCCCTGCCATTTGAATTTTGTTTTGTTTTATTCTGGGCAATTTCTTTTAAATACTATCTACCTTTCCGAATGGCTATTATATGAACACTAATTTCCAAGTTAAATTCCTTAATTTACTTATGTTTTCTCAACTAATTTTCGTATCTTTTGTTCTAGGTTTGGGAGTTTTTTTTCTCAACCATTAAGTTGAAACTACGAATATTTTCCATGGAAAATGGGTCTTTAGATATTTTAAATGTTGGTGTCCTATTTTTAGTCCTCAGAGCTCCTTTTTTTGTTCTGCTACTTTTTAAAAATAGGATTTTTTTTTATGTTTTATACTTGCCTGTCTTATCCCTCTAAGAATGTTAATCGTAGATGCTTTTCACTTCCCCATTGTTGTTTTATATCTTTTTTTTTTTTAAAGATTTTATTTATTTATTTGACAGACGGAGATCACAAGTAGGCAGAGAAGCAGGCAGAGAGAGAGGAGGAAGCAGGCTCCAATCTGAGCAGAGAGCCCGATGTGGGGCTCGATCCCAGGACTCTGAGATCATGACCTGAGTTGAAGGCAGAGGCTTTAACCCACTGAGCCACCCAGGTGCCCCTGTATCTTGTTTTTTTAGTTCGTCTTATTCCTTCCTCTTATATTGTCTTCATTTTCCTCAGTTACTTGATTCTCTTTCAATTTTGGTGTATCCTTTTGGTTTCTTGAGGCTTTCCTCAAAGGTCTGGTTATCATTGGCCGTCTATTCATATTTAAAAATGAAGTGTGTACTCCCACCCTGATTCAAAAACTCAGATGGGCAGGGCTCCTCAACTGATAAGCTTTAGGGTTAGGTAATTAGGTTGATGCTGCTTGTCTTGTTTGAGGGCCTACAAATTGTTAGGATCTAATGTTCTTCTAAGTTGCGTTCATATCCTTAGAGAAGAACCCACCAATTTCCTGCATGAGTGCTACAAGCACTGTCTGAGAACAGAGGTGGGGGAAGGGTGTGTCATGGTCTCACTGTTCTATATATTTACTGTCACTCTCCCTGTTCCAAGCATGGCACACCTTCCTTTCTGTAGCTGAACCTGAAAGGTTTCTCTACAGCTGGTTTGTTTCAGCTTCTTCAAAGTAAACCACGTCTGATCAGCACAGGGCAGCCACCTTGTGTGATGGGGAAGGTATCTGGGGGTCTATCGGAAATTGTTAAAGCTTATTTCAGAAGATTGTTTAAAATTAATCCTGCTGGCTGATTGACTCACCACTCACAACCTCCCCTTCATTTTTGGTTGTTACACTTGGAACTGCACTGGGCACATACGAGGCACTCACTAAATATTTGTTCAACTAATGAATGATTTACAACTTTTGACTCTGATTCCTGAGCATTTTTCATGTTTTACTGTAGACTCCTACCCTGCTGTCTGGGCTTCAGCCTCTTTAGATATGCTACTTTAGCTATCCCTCTTCTACCCAGATTAACTTCTCCTCACTGCTCTTTAATCCTTTCCTGCTCTTCTGTCTTTGTGGTCTTTGTGGGTTTATGCAGTTTGTTCCTTTTTTTTTTTCTTTTTCCATTTTCATTCCTTTGTGCCATTTTTGTAGACAATGGAGATGGGAGAGATGAATATTATGTACTCAGTGTGCTGCAAAGCTCAGTGAATGATTTTCTGTTTTGATTATCATAATTACATATATTCTATTTATTTATAGAAAGGGAGGGGGAGGGACGGGAGGTGAGGGACAGAGAGAAACTTAAGCAGGTTCCACACCCAGTGTGGAGTCCAACACAGGACTCAATCTCACGACGAAATCATTAGCTAAGCTAAAGTTAAGAATCGGACACTTAACAGACTGGGACACCTGGGCACCCCTACATATATATTAAATATATTTTAAGTGAAAAATTTCAAGCATTGAGATTGTATAGGAAGCATAAAAAGTGAAGTAACATATGTATCCACACCTGCTTTGAAAAGTCTTACTGTTTAGGTCATCTTTGCTTCAGATTCATCTTTGACTTAGTATCTGTCCCTGTCCCTTGTGTGCCCACTGTCTTCTCTCATTTTTAAAGAATCAAAGTATCTCACAGATACATACGTAAAACCTCCCTTAACTTTATTCAATTTTATTTCCTTCACTCCTCAGATAGGTACTTCATTTGATCTTATTCCCATCCATGTGGAGATCTTAATGTCCATATATGTAGCCCTAAATAATTGATGGTTTGGGGGCACCTGGGTAGCTCAGTGGGTTAAAGCCTCCGCCTTTGGCTCAGGTCATGATCCTGGGGTCCTGGGATCGAGCCCCACGTTGGCCTCTCTGCAAAGCAGGGAGTCTGCTTCCCTTCCTCTCTCTCTGCCTGCCTCTCTGCCTACTTGTGATCTCTGTCTGTCAAATAAATAAATAAATAAAATCTTTAAAAAAATTAGTGGTTTTCTTTTGCATGTTTGAAATTCTATGTAAATAGTGGTGTATTATACATATTGTTCTGTAACTTCATATGCAACACATTTTCATGATGTGTATGTGTTGATGTGTTCACATAACAGCTATCAAGTGTTCCAAGCATATATTCTGTATCTTTTACCTTTGTCTATCTTAGAGTAAAAGCTATCCTAGAACACAAATCAGGTCCATAAAACACTTTGTGTACCACCACTACAAAGAAGCAGCATAATTTTTAAAAGTCTGGATTGAAATCTGGAATCTTTCATTTACTAGCTGTGTAGTTTAGGGCAAATTACTTAACCTCTCAGACCTTGGTATCATCATTTAGAAAATTTAAACACTGATAGTGCAGACCTTATTGTATTAAGTAAGCATGTAGATTTCAGTACAGTATATGACAACAATAAATAGTCAAATAATGCAGCTGCTATTATATAATAGCAACAATTCGCTGACTCAGAATCTTGGAACTGGCATTTCCATTATTTTAGGATATTCTGGTTTGCTTTACAAAATCCTCTCCAAGTAGTAGTCTGGCCTCTGAACACCTTCAGTGACCTGAAATTCTTTGAGTTCATCTTAGTTTTGGGCAGCTCTATATGAATATTGTGCTCCCTATAAGGAATTTAAAAAAAAAAAAAAAAAAGTCTCCCTGTAGCTTCTGCAGAATCAGTCCTAGTTCTACCTCTTGGGACCAGGCAGAGCAAGTCTAATCCCTCTTCCATATGACAGACTTTCAAATATTTGAAGACAAAGATCAAGTCCCCCTGAGTCTAATTATATTAAAAGTAGGGGGGAAAATATAGAAAAGGATGGGAATCGGTATGTGTCAGTGATGGATGATACCTCACCTACCGAAACAAATCGACAAAAACAGAGAGAAGTACCTTAGAACTTCCCCTTCTGCTGGTTCCTCCAAAAGAAGGAGCTCTCAGCAGAAGCTCCCTTTGAAAAAAAAAAAAAATCTTGTAAGTGCTATTGAAATTTTTCCTTAGTACTTTTTGGGGATCAGCCTTGATGGTATTAACATAAGTGCTATCAAATGGGCTAGGAAATAATCTTTAAACATATAAAGAGAGTCTTTATTGTAATCTGTTATAGTTTAAGCCTGGAGTAGATAATAATAGAAGGGGATGTTCTGGTTTTACAAGGCAATAATGTGCCTGTGCAGTCAAACTTTATTGTGAGGCAGACCACAGAATAGTTTATCCCCAAGAAGCTCTCTGACAAGTATAGAACTACCACTCCAGAGTTGGGATCAGTCACAAAAAAGAGTTTTGTTAATAAATACAGTTCTGCTTTCTAATTCCCTAATTGAGTTTCTGACTTTTACTCTAGATATTATGTTCGAAACACACACACACACGCACACACACAAAACGCACATACCCCTTTGTTGTATCTTCAAATGAAAACCACATTTTAAAACTGCCCACTTAGATAAAAAACATTAACACACGAAGACTTCCTTTCCCCAGTCCTGCAATCTGCAGGGTCCTCTTTGAGACGTGAATGAATCTACTTCCGTTCTTTGGACAAGTTGTTCCTCCCGAAGGTAATGAAAGGTTAGAGCTGAGGTTGGCAAACTATGGCCCTCAAAACCCAGGCTGCTACCTGCTTATGTGAGCTAAGAATAGTCTTAACATTTTAAAAGGCTTGAAAAAAAAAATCAAGATCGGTGTTAAGTGGCCTATAAAAATTATGTGGAAATCAAATTTCAGTGTCTATAAATAAATTTTTATTGCAACCAGGCCACACTCGTTAGTTTACATACATGGTCTGTGACTGCTTTCTTGTTACAGTGGCAAGTCGAGTAGTTTCAGTGGAGACCTTATACCCCCTAATGTTACACTCTGGCTCTACCCAAACCGGGTGCTCATCCCTAAACTAGGGAATGAAGATCTGGTTAGTGGGAGGAACCAAGAATCTCAGTTTGAAGGGAATGAGAAAAAAAGTCTGGATGATGTCTTAGGAGGGAAGGACTTAACCAAAACTAGAAAAAAAAAATTGTCAATAAAGAGAACGTGGGCACTGTTCATAGGCTTCAATGGAAGTTATGGATCAAAATGACCAGAAGCTCTTAAGTTTCCTTGAAAGCTCATCCCAGATTTGAACAGCTCTGTGAAAATTATGCCTCTTATGGAAGAGGGGGGGAAGGGAAGTCTCCTTGTTGTTTCTGTAGAATTGGCCCTAGGTCTACCTCTTGGGACCCGGCAGAACAAGTGTGATCTGTCTTCCATGACAGACTTTCAAATTTTTGAAGACCATATCCAGTCCCCCTGAGTCTAACTGTATTGAAAATGGAGGGAGGGGGGACAGGAAAGCAAGAAAAAGAGGAACATTGGTATGTGTCAGTGATGGATGAAGCCTCACACATCAAAACAGACTTTACCTTCCCTCTCCTCCCCAACAGGCTCACTATTCTATAGTAACCATGAAAAACAGTCCTCAAACAAGTGCAGAACTGGCAACTGCTTAGATTTCGGCAAGGATGGAGATGATGGTAGGAGAGGCCATGTGACTTCTGTCTTCCCCTAGTGGTTTCACATGTGGAGTTACTGATGTTGGTGGCAAAGAAAGGAAATAGACCTGCCAATTCTTGGGGTAACAGAAGGGGGGAAAAACACAAAGCACAGTAGTGACTTGTAAAGTTGTTGAGAGATGCTGCACAAATAAAAGTCTCCCAGGAGATTTTCCAGACACGCTGAGTATTTTCGAGAACAACTTGTTAGAGACTTGAACACAGCAAAAAGTACTGAGTGTCTTTTCAGGGAATTGTTGGGTGTTGTTGAACTGGCCATTGGGGGACTGTTTGATTCTGTAGGGGTGTGCTTCTGTGACCTCTGTTGGCTTGCGTACATTATAGGTCTGTAGGGGGAGAAGAGAAACTGTAGAAAACTGTAAGTCATGCAAATGAATTTTACCCAGCTATAACTGAGTAGAAAAGACAACCTCAAATACTATATTTTTATCATATAACAGGATATTGAAATATAGGCTAATATTACAAAATTGCCAAATATCCTATAGGACATCTATTACTGCCCTGTAAGATGTTAAACAGTTTTTTCTCTATTAGCATTTCCATTTCAGAATTCCCATGGATATGTACATGTATGTCTACATGTGTGTACATGTGTATGTGTTCTTCAAATTCTTCTGTGGACTAACGCTAACCAGTTTCTTCATTAATGAGTTAGGTATATCGTTGACATGTTCAGTTTTTGTTCACATGTGAGCTGTTTTTAATTCCCTGGAAAACACATTCTTTAAACAATATAAAGAATT
Organism: Lutra lutra; assembly: GCF_902655055.1. Taxonomy (NCBI): domain Eukaryota; kingdom Metazoa; phylum Chordata; class Mammalia; order Carnivora; family Mustelidae; genus Lutra; species Lutra lutra. Next base: position 33,562,969 of record NC_062279.1, on the reverse strand, counting down.
ATATCAATGTATTCATGTATTCACTATAAAAAAATCTTTCAGATATAAAAATAGGTTTTCTTCCAAAGCATTTTTTTTTTTAATGCATTCATTTGTTCTGATGGAAGCTTCTGGAAGGTACTAAAGTGTCTTGACCAACTCTAGTGTCTTCTGATGGTTTCCAATCTGTCAGGGCTGCTGATTTCTCCTTTAAACAGAAGCACTGGGCTCCCAGAAGCCTGGAACAAACCGCGATGGATGGGAAGCCAATGCAGGAGGTCAGTCTTGCAGACTCCAGAAGCTGCAGCTGGTAGAATTCCTTAAATGTGTGCCTGGGTGATCCCTTGTGTCAGAAGTCCTGTGTTCTGCCCTTGATCTAAGACTTTCTGTTCGCTATAGAGTGTGGCTAAAAAAAGTGAAAACCCAAATCAAAAACTTTGTTTTCTAGAAATAGCACTCTGGAAGAAGACCTGGTTTAAACTGCCACCAACTAGCTTAGTAATTTTTGGCTAAGCACTGCATTTCCCTTCCACTTTTTGGTTTGAAGAAGCATCTGATTACCTACTTCACAGGACTTGGAAGAAAGTTTCTAGACACAGAACAGATAATGTCTAAATGATGAATAAGTGGATGAGCTGAAGGGGCTTTTGGTCAATCAATTCCTTAATCTATTTAGTTGTGGTTTTTTTTTTTTAAAGATTTTATTTATTTATTTGACAGAGAGAGATCACAAGTAGGCAAGCAGAGAGAGAGAGAGAGGGAAGCAGGCTCCTGCTTTGCAGAGAGCCCGATGCAGGACTCAATCCCAGGACCCTGAAGGCAGCGGCCTAACCCATTGAGCCACCCAGGCGCCCAATCTATTTAGTTTTAATGACTACTCTTATCGTGACCTTTATCCCTGCTGAGGTCAGTCACCAGAGGATGTCCATATCTCCCATCCAATAGACCATGATCCTCCTAAATTGTTGTACATCTGCTCCATTTCCCACTTTCCCAATTTGCGAAACTCTTCCCTATGCTTTCAGTCCTCACCAAAATGCTCTACATCCTGATAGGGTTTGGGACACACTACCCTAAAATATGGAACCTTGGCATATTTTAAGATGCAGGAGTGTGAGAAAATGGCAGAAAAAGGAAGGTCACTGTGACCTCCCTTCTTCCCCTTCTTCCCCGAAAGTGGGAACTAAATCTCCATGTGGAAGGTATTCCCCCTCTGCTGGGGGGAAGGGAGACATCCCTATCACCAGAGACAGGGAATGTAGGGCCGAGAAAGCTGTGTGAATAGACCTGTTACTTCTTCACCATTTACTCTTTGTCTTATCGATTCTTCACCAATGTAGCATTTCTTTGTCTGAAAGGTATAAAAGGCTCCTGCTCTGGTCCCTTCGTTTTCTATGAAGACTCCCCCTGTATATGAACAAATTCAAAAGAAGGTGTATGCTTTTCTTCAGTTCATGTGTTTTGTGTCCATTTAATTGTCAGGCCCAGCCAAAGACCCAACAAGAATAGAGGAAAACTTTTTTTCTCCTCTGCAAATTGCATCGCTGAACATTTCCTTTCTCTTGCTGTTAGTGAAAACTGGCTCTTAAAGAAACTCCTTCCGCTGCTGTCTTTAACTTGATTACTTTTTTCTCTCCTATACTTTCTGTATCACCCAAGGTGGGGTAGGAGTTGTCTTTCCTGCTCCTGGCCATGTCCAGACCATCTCTCATCTCCCTAATATTTTCCATGTTTTGATACCCTATTTTGAGAGCATGGAAGCCACTATCTCTGATGGTTGTAATAATCGATGGATGCCCAAGTCAATTCCTGTTACTCACTGAAGCATTAGCTTCTGACTGTCATTCTGTGCAACACATTCCCGTTTAAATTTTGGAGATTTGAGGATGCATAGAGATGATTCCTCTACCTCCCTATTCTAATTCCTTGAGTTTTGAAACTCCAGTGATTTTTTTGATCTTAGCTACTTACTATGACCAATCAACATATATAAACCAGTGGTTCTCAGTTGGGGCTGCTCCCTAGAGGATCCTTGGGAATGTCTGGAGATGTTTCTGCTTGTCATCGTTGGTAGGAACTATTGACATTTCATGTGTACAGGCCAGGAAGGCTGCAAAATATCCTAGAAAGCACAGAGCAAGCCCCTTACAACAGAGAATTATCCAGTTCCAAATGTCAATAGTGCCAGTCTCAGTAAGATTTTTGTCTGATAACCTTATTGAAAAATACAACCCAAATCACACCCCCAGAAACCTCATTCTTCTTTTCTTTGTCTGACTCTATATTTTCCTTTAGTCTTTACTCTCTGGCCCCCTTCAGAATGAATGAAATCTGTGAGTGGGGTGGCTTTTGTTCACCACCATATTCCCATTTTTTGAGTGCTTCCCCCAATGAGGACAATAACTACTACTTTTTAAATAAACTCAATGCCTCAAAAGGAGGCACACTTGAAAGGTAAATTGTCCCCATTTTTGCTAAGAATATAAAGCATGATACAAAGAAATGACAGTTGGGACCCATAAAAGCCAGAAGTATTAATTTTTTTGTTTTTTATTAGAGGGGGAGAGGGGTTGGGGAGAGGTGGGAGGAGAGGAAGAGAATCTTAACCAGGGTCTACGCCCAGAGCTGAGCCAGACATGGGGCTGGATCTCACGACCCTGAGATCATTACTTGAGATGAAATCAAGAGGTGACACTTAGCCGATTGACTCCCCCAGGTACCCCCAGAAGTGTTTACTCTTAAGTTCTTCTGGTGATGATAAATCAGTTGTTGACCTAAGCATTTTATATAATTTTTCACTTTTGATGTTGTCAAGAACACACTCCTATTGATGATCTTTCTCAAAGTATGTGGATGTTTAGAGCTCATATGCTGGGAGAAGAGACCATCTCTGTTTCTCTGGGTACCCTAACCAAATTATTCAAGCTAGGGATCCAAGGAGATGAACAAGTCCTGGTCATTCACACTTTTTATTTTTTTTAACCTGTGTGTCTAGCAATTTGGTCTCCTATTTAGATCCCATTGTTTTCTTTTGGCTATGGACTGATAAAGTGAGACAGGATATGCATGATGTTGATTTTACAGATGAGGAAATTGGGACTCAAAAAGTAAAATGGGTTACTGAGACTCCACCGGCAGGCATGATAGCTAAGCTTAGAGCACTCATTACTTATCATTACTTAATGCCTTCTTAACCTGCTCTGGGCTCTATTCACTGCACAGCATCTTCCTCATGGCTAGACACCTAACACTCACCCCTTTAAGAGGATGGATGTGTTGAATTTTTCTCTGAGCTTAGAGAAAGCGAGGTTATTTGATACAAGTCATTTCATGGACAGATGCCTCCTAGCTTTTAAACCTGTCTTTAGAAGGTGGAACAAAATATTTACAACTCATTCTTATCAGTTTTAAGTGTGCCTTTTTAATTATAGAGGAAATCATTCATAGCCAAGAATTAAAATGTTAAAAAAAGGTTGCTATGCACTTAGCATACACTTAGAGATGAGAGATTTTGCAAAGTGCAAAGAAATGAGTTGGTAGATGAGAAAAAGTTGAAGTAAATCTAGACTGAATTAATTTAGGATGTAGGACCCAATTTATCTCTTCTACGTTGCTGAAAAGTAGATCCTAGGATATTAACTGTGAGATGTTACTACATGCTCGTTAAGTAGGAGTAAGTGACAAGTATTTGGAAAATGTTATAGATGCTGTAGCCTTGGTTGAGTGATTAAAAATTTATATTAGCATAATTCTTTTTTCAGCTTTCCTATTTACTATGACTAATAATAGTACTGACTTCATATTGTTGCTAGGGGATTAAATGAGTGATTCTGTATAAAGTGCATAGCAGATTGAAAGTATTCAAAAGTATCGACTACCTTCATTATGTAAAAACCTTTGAGAGTTTTGAAGCCCTTGTAAATGTGATTAAGGCCGCTTTCCCCAAACATGGCAAAATGTAGGATCAGTACCTAATCAGTACCTAATAACATAGCATAGACGATCCAGTGGATCATAAAGACTAGAAGCATGAAAAGCAGTATGGTAGCCTCTTCTGAATAAGATACTTACAAATCTATCTATGATAATATTCCCATTTGAAGGCTTTTCCTCCTTTATTTTTGTCTGACAGATTCTTACTCCTCTCTGATGCCAAAATTGAAATCATGACCCAAATTTTCCACCCTTCCTGCATCCATACCCTTTAAAGCACTGTGATTTTTGCAATAGTTCCCATCAAGAGTTGGATTCTATTTCTGTCATGAATGTCATGAATGCTCTCGTCTTATGAATTAGGTGGACCAATGAAATATCACAGAAATGATGGTGTTCCAAGACTATTCTCCAAAAAGCTCTACAATGCTTTTCATCCTCTGCCTTTACTGTGAGAACATACCTAGCTGAACCTACTGTATCCTAAGACCTAGGGGGGAAGAGCTTAGTCCTTCCTACTGTTCTAGCCAAGGTCCCCCTCCCCCCATGTAAAGAACCTGGTCTGAAAGAGCTAGCCCAGCGAACATACAGCACATACAGGTGTGAGTTCAGCTGAGATAGCCAAGGAGGAACTTCCTACTGATCCATAGCTCTGTAAGAATAATACATGGTTCCTTTTAAGCCACAGATTACGGGGCTCGTTGCAGAGTGTTATCATAGAGATACCTATGTTAGTATATCATCTTTACATCTTAGCCAGTCAACACGTGTCCATATTACCTTCCCTCACACAACACAACCTGGTCTCACCTCTCCTTCATTCACCCTTAACAATCTGTGCTCATCTCTTTCACGGTGCTTGTTTGATGGTATGACAACCTCTTGATACAGAGAGCCTACACTTTATGAAGGTTGAGTCGGTGTGTGTGTGTGTGTGTGGTTTGTTTTGTTTTTTATGAATGCCTGCTTTGTTGGAGAGGGTCTAGCAAGGAGAGAGTAATAATGCCCAGGTAACTCTTTAACTTGTGTATATACTCGTAAGACTTTAAGGCCTTTGTGTTGTCTGAAAACCAGAAAATGGGTCCTTTCATTGATGGGCCATCTACTCTATGCAAAATCACTATTTTAAATAATGTTATTTGTCTTAGTGATACATTTTAAGTGTATTTGCCCCATCATCTGACTGATTCCTTCTCTTCTAAAATCATTTTAGGTGGGTGGATATAATGGACCTTATTAGAGTATTTAAAGTTTACTGTATTAAGCATTAACCTTTATATTTGAAAAACAAAATATTTCACTTATTTCAGGGGTTGTATGACTTTATTTTTTTGCCTTAAATAACATTCAGCTAGCTATCAGAAAAATTGATATTGAGTAATCTTTGCCCCTCTTGTCACGTTGCTATGTTTATATAATGAACACTCTAGTACGGTTCTGTTCAGAACCAAGGCAAGCGAGAGATAGCTAGAGATGTGTTTAATCATCATACTATTTTTTGAACATTTATTTGGATCTAGTGAGCTTGATAAGATTATCTTCTCTAAAGATAGTTTCTTGGCCAAGGTCATGTGCCCAGAGAATGGCAGACTCAGGATTACTATTTAGGCTGTGTTAATCTCAAACACATTTTGGTAACTACCATGCTTACTGCCTTTCTAAATAAGGTAAAAGTGAACCCTCATTGTTGCTTTCTAAGTACCATACAGTGTGCTAAGGCCTTTACATTTATCTTTTTTTTTTCCCCACTTAATCTTCACACGTTGAAAAGAATCTAAAATTCTATCATTCTTTAAAGTAGAAACATTACGTATTTTGTCTGATATTAAATGCTAAGTGACATGGGCAGGATTTGAACCCAGGCTTTGGTATCATATGGCAATCTAAATAAATATATTTTTTAAAGATTTTATTTATTTGACAGAGAGATCACAAGTAGGCAGAGAGGCAGGCAGAGAGAAAGGAGGAAGCAGGCTCCCTGCTGAGTAGAGAGCCCGATTCAGGGCTCGATCCCAGGCCCCTGAGATTATGACCTGAGCCTAAGGCAGAGGCCTAACCCACTGAGCCACTCAGGTGCCCCAAAATAAATATTTTTGAATGAATAACTCTATCAGAATAAATTTGATCAAATTCTAATAAGTATTGAATACAGAGAACAAACATTAGCCCAAAGTAGCTTAATCCACTCAGAATCAGTTACTAGATAGATAAAAATGTTTTTAAGACAAAACTTAAATATTTGGGACAGTGGATTACAGACTGCAGCTGATATGTTCTATTTTTATCAAAATGAGCTAGTCTGTCTGAATCTCTCTGCCAGTCACAGCATTCTTTATAGTTGACCAATGCAGATTGGATTTGTTTGCTCTATTAAAATAGTTCTGGAATTTTTGGTTTGATTCTGCCTAATCATATTGATTTACCTAGTTAATTAAAACCAATTCTCATTCTACCAGTAACTTAAATATACACTAATTAGCTTTAAAGCACTGGGACCACTCACAGCCACTTTGTGGATATTACCATCCCTTCTAGTCCTATAAGATGACCCATAAAAAGAATTACATGCTCCAAACATTTAGAAAATGTTGCATATATTCCTCTTTTAGTGATCTCTCATATACATTAGATACATTGTACCCTTAAAGGTTTTCAGAAATCTAGAGAATGTGATTTCATTTTATGCCATAGTTTTCCAAACTTAATTTGATGAGTCAGGGTGAGGGTCCAAAACCTGTTATCTTACTATGGAAATCGTATTTGTTTCAAGATGGATTTTGGAAAATACTGGTTTTAAACCAATTTGTGACCTTTTAATTTATGACTCACTTAAATCAGAAACCATCTTTGGGTCACACTGTTTAAAGGGACTCTGATCCACTCTGAAGAGTTATGATTGAATTCTTGGGATCTTGGGAGTGTTCAGTATTTTTAAAACAATTTAAACAGATTCAGTCAGTGAAGCCTTATCTAAAATGTGCAACATTGTACTTATTTTTGTACCATTTTGCCCCTGGAGAAGCAGAAAATTTCAAGTGTGTGTTGAAAAAAAAGAAAAAAAGAAAAAAAGTAACCCAAGCATTTTGAGGACAAAGGTGAATGGTATCCAGACAATGGTCTGGTCGGGATTCTCTCAGTTTGTAAAACTACGTCCTAGGAGTACTTGTGTGTGTGTGCATGGTGGTTGGGTTGAGAATGGTAGGAGATGATCTCATCTTTGTTTCCAGTAGCCTCCTAGTACCTCTTTCTTGAGGCCACAAGGAGAAATTAGGTTCAGTCCCTTAATAGGTATTTGGAAACTGTCCTCAATGTGGAGGGAATTCCAGTGCCTGCTAGGTTGTGGCAGGAAGTGCACAGAGGGGCTCCTCCTTGGGATTTCAAATTTCCACTCATGGAGTATCCTAAAATGTCAATAAAAGACTCTTTATTCATAAATAACTGGTATGCGATAATTTACGTCTGTACATTTATCTTGAAAAGTCAGTAACCATCCAGTTTTTTTTTGTTTGTTTTTTGTTTTTTGTTTTTTTTTGCAAACTCTACATAAAACATCCAAACGGTCCATTTTGTTCAGTACAATATAACACAGCTGTTTGGCATTACCAAATATATATGTATATATATTTATAGATATGTACATGTGCTGAAAAAGAAGCCAGTGCAGCCTTTTCTAAGAAGTCCATCCAAGTATTTACTGTACAACATTCAGAATTTACATTGATAATACAAGGCACAAAAAGTGTGGTATGAAGCCAAGGCCATGCTTTATTCAAACTCTCCTCTGGCTTGCTCTCTCCTTCAGCTTCATGTCAAATTAAGTGTTCAGTTCTGCCTTTTTTTTTTTTTTTCCAGCTTTGAACATATCAAATAAAAGTTGAGAGTGGAATGGGTTGGAGATATGAATCACGAAAAAACCACCTCCCCCCCTCCCCACGCACCTTCCCAAAATAAACAGAACAAAATGAAATCTGTTTTAAAATTCATCCATACAGAAATGGAAGGAAACAATTACTCAGATCTTTTGAGTTCGGGTCAGGAGAACAAGCCAGTTTTCCCTCTAACTGCTTATATTTGCCCTATTTCTAGGGCGACACAGACCTTATCAATTACATGTTCTGTATCAATTAGAAATGTGTGTGAAGAATGGGAAATTTAAAATCTGTCTTGATTCCAATTTGGAAAAAGAGGAAATTGTTTTCCTGACCAGGAAATTCCCACACTGAGATTTTTTTTTCTTTTTTTCTTTTTTTTTTTTTTTTAAACCTTCTTATAGAAATGCGTTTTGAATGGGAAGGGCCTTCATAATCTAGCCTGGGCCATAGAGAGTGATGGAAATTTTTTAGCTACACTCAGATGAGGCTTAGATCAAAGCTTCCTGATTAAGGGGTGATCTTACTTCAGTCTCATCAGAGCTCCTAGTGGAAGGATTTTGGAATTATTAGATCCATCTCTGATTGTAATGAGGATCATAAGGCAAGATATTCTGCTTACCAATTCCCTTAAAATATCATCTTCCCATGATTCGACAGAACCATAGTTAAATCTCTACCTCTCGTCTCTCTCTAATTTTAAGGGAGTTGTAGAATTCATCCCATTTTGGAATTTATGTATATAATGCTTGCAATAGTGAAATACTCTTTGGGGTTAGTTAGCAAGATCTGAGGCAAAAGGACATTTTTGTCATAATCATGCTTTTTGGAAAAGTACTTGACACACATTTCCACTCATGCAGAGAGTTACATTGCCAAATTTAGTGATCCATTTTATAATTCAAGGCTGTACCTTTTTGGAAAAGAGGATGTATCCTCCGCCCAACTCAGTCTTAGGGGCGGGGAGGGGAAGGATATTTTTAAGTTTAGGCCTAAACATGAAGCTTACTGCCTTTTTAATCTTTGGGTTCAGATGGAGGGTGGGCACTAAGATGTGAAGTTCAGGGTCACTGTCTTAGGCCCACCTCGTGAGGACATTCCAAATCCATGATCTTCACAGCAAAAAGAAAAAGTAGCTGCTTCAAGCACCACAATTATTCTATGTGAGTTAAATTTCCTACTTCAGATCACAGTACTACACACTAGTGACTAACGGCCAGGTCTGATTTCCATCCCCTTTTATCTTTTTGAAAAAACACAGCACACAAATTGCTTTTTGTTTTTCTTCTTCCTTTTTTTCTGCTTTTTGCTGACGACCCTGGAGTGGGGATGTGAGGAGTCCGTGGTAGACGCTGGCTCTCCTAGAATTGCTTTTGCAAAGAACACCACATGCTGTCAATACAGCCAAACAGCTTTATAGCGGCAGCTTTTGAAAGAGTATGGAAAGTAAAAAACACAAAATATGTAACACATCTAAGATTAGCAACATTTTCACTTTGTGACATTTGACGAAATACATTTTTGCTTGTAGTTCAGGAAAATTCTATGCAGACAAAACAGTGGAAGCTGCAGAAAAGGGTGGCCGTTCAACTTTTGGCTAAAGCATTGATTTGTCAAATATAGCACTATGGCCATACACTAACACTGAAGAGCTAATAAAATTTTGTCACTACCTGTAGGACAACATTTTGCTCTCCCATTTGCTGTGGTTGTGACCCCTAGTCCAGTCAATGGGAGGTACCAGGATTCAGAACATCGCAATGTTTCATGAGGAAAAGTAATGGGAATGGGCCACACGATGGGCCATAAGAATCATGTTTTCCAGCTCCTTCCGGTGCCTATGACCTTCACAGATCTGGAACAAACACCTCTGAGGGAATGTCACCTTCCCCACATCTGCTACTTAGTATTCCACACCTTTACAGAAGGACTAATAAGGAATTGCAGTGAAAATGGCAGAAAGGAAAAACAAGCACATGGAAAGGTCTTCCAACATTTTGAAATCCGTAGGTCAATTTTGCCAGAAGTTTGGCAAGTGGAGAATACACTCTAAACCACTTACAGATGGTCCCCGACTTACAGCGTTTTGACCAACAACTTTCTGACTTGATAATGGTACGAAGGTGGTAGGCATTCAGCAGAAACTGTACTGGCAGCTCGGAACCTGGATCTTTCCCTGGGTTAACGAAACCAGGTTTGACCGTCTCGTGATGCTGGCTGGACAGGGGCAGCTGAAGCCCCATCAGTCACGACCTCACAAGGGTAAACCACTACTACACGGGCAATCATTCCATCATTCACTTTCAGTACAGTCTTCGGTTCATTATATGAGATTTTCAACATTTCATTATAAAGGAGGCTTTGTGTTGGGATGACTGTGCCTAATGGAGGCTAATGTCTAAGCACGCTTGCCTTAGGCTAGGCTCAGCTCTGGTGCTGGGCAAGTTAGCTCTAGTAAGTATATTTTCGATTTAAGATATTTCAACTTATGCTGGGTTTATGGGGACATGACCCCATTATAAGTCGAGGAAGATCTGTATACCATTTTCATACTCCACCTTGGCTTATCAATTGTGATGTTGAGAATTTTTCTCAAGGAAAAGAGAAGCAGTAAATTACAGGACTTTTAATCCAAAGAGAACCCTGTCTTAGTCATCTGACTTAATAACCCCTCTCAAAGTCAACTAAAAGAAAAAAAAAAAAGGGACCATGGCACCGGAGAACACCTGCAGCTGGAGATAAAAATAATAAAAAGAGAGAAAATGTCCCCTCTCTAAAGAGAATTGTGTCAATTCCTATTCATCTCTTACAAAAAGGCCAATAAAGTTTTTGTGGGAGTACATCTGAGTTTTACGAGACTTTCTGCACTGGTAAATGAAGTTTGCATTTAAATCCGTAGAGTGAGCTTCCTTTTGGCGTAAAGGATTTTAATGTAAACCAGTAAGACTGTGCAAGCAGTGTTGTAAAAACCGTAAATTCGCTTTATGATGCAGTGGTAGTCTGGTACAGCTGTGAAGTGCACCATTTTGGTGGCATAATTTGAAGCCCTGTTTAAAGCATGACCATTAGACTAAAATGCCTTTGAGGCCTGAAAGGTTTGGCATTAAGTGGGATATTTTGTAAAAAAAAAAAAAAAATGGAAGTAACCTACCAGGTATTAAAGCCCACTTTTAATATCTTGGTTCCTTTTACGTTAGGGCAGAAATCTCTTTCTAGAGGGGCATTTGTGTTGTGACGGGAAGACATTAAACTAGAACAAGGGTTTAGGTCACAGCAGATAACCGAAAGTTCAGATGTCAGTGAAGTCTCTCTGATCTGTGATCTCCGTTCCTCCCTGACACTCCTACACCCCCTGTGTCTGTACATCTCACCAACATGGGTTCTCTTTGGAATTCTAGTGTGAAGTATGATCCGGACATACAATGGCCACAGAATTTCATACATTTGTGTAGGAATCCCATGTAGAATTCCAGCAGAAATAAGAGAAATGAAAACAGGGAGCAAAATGGACTGAAGGGTATATTTGAACCTTAAGCTGAAGTCAGTGGTGATTCATGTTAATTTGCTTCCTTTGTTATTCAATATGGTATGATAGCACAGGCATTTATAAACACCCAGGTTAAAAAAAAAAAAGTCTATGGGAGGAAATTCTAGACATTGAGGGATTGATGATAATCTCTTAAAATCTAGATTCTAGGGAAAACATTAAAATTTTGCATTTAAGATATAAAAAACATATCAGCTCTAAAAAGGATCTGTGTAGATTCACAGAATATATAAAGCAATGATAAGGCCAATTAGAAGGGAAAAGGAATAAAGGGTAGGATGGTTTTAAAACAAAAATCCTCCAAGATAGAAACTGACAAAAGTGCTCAACAATATGTTTTCTACAAGTTATTATTAAACAATGCAAATTCTTTTTGGGTGACTGACCTTCTATTTCAACTTCTTGCTTTTCCAGAAATGTTAGCAAGGGTGTCAGAATATTTACCCTCTCATGCCTTCTCTTTGTTGTTCCCCAGAAGGAATAAACAAGTAGAGCATGTAAACAGAAGGGTCTTTGCTTGATCTAGAGATGGTATTTCGAAAATATGCTCGGCAGTTCTAAGAGGATCTGTTTGTTCTGTATAATATGCCTTTGGTTCCTGAGAAAAGCAAGGTGCTTTTGAACTTCGTGTAGCAAAGTCTTCCATCCAATATAGGGGTCATCTATACCACACGTTAGAGAAAATGGCTAACACATTCAAGAGTTCTTAATGCCTTACCCATGGTATCATGAATTCTACCTATCTCTAGGTCTTTTTTACTTTTGTGGAGATTTACATTTTTCTTTCTTTCTTTTTTTTTTTAACCACAGGACTTACAAAACCATTGTTGTTGTTTTTAATTGACCATATCCCCATTGCCAAATATTCCCCAACTTCCCCATTCCCTGATTGTACTTTATTCTAATGTAGCCAACTTCTAAGTATCTAATCATCCTTGTAGTTAATCTAGGTCCTTGACCTTGCTTGTCCTGATTGTGGACAGCTAATTAAAACATCCACCAGAAGATGTGCAGGAACAAATCTGCTCCTCTTTAGTCTACCAGGGCATCTTGTCAAAAACGATTTAATAGGATAAAATATGGATTAAATGTTAAGACGGGGTTCACAAATTCTCTGTGGACTTCCATTTTCCACAATATCATTGGCTCTTTTAAAAAAAAATAAAAAGAATCTTAGAGCAACAGTCCTATGTTCATGGTCCCATACAGAAAACATGCTTGAGGAGGCTGAGGAATCAGAGCTAGAAAGCTTCCTGAACAATGTATGTGGTTTCTGGGACACTGTGGGAGACCTATCCCTCACGTCTATTCACTCCAATCATTTAGCCAAAGACTATCTGCTAATTTTCCAAGGGGCAAAAGGAGGTTGCCCTATAGCCCTATGGAGAGATTTTGTGATCACGCAGTACCAAGAGGCTAGAAAGTTTCAAGAACCTGGATTGAAAAGTCGAGCAGAGGCCCTCATCCCCTTATAACAATGTTTAGAGACTGGATCAATACATCTATCCTGGAATTATAGCTTCTTTGAGGCCCGTGGCATCTGCAGGCCCTGTCTTTCCCTGGGCTCGATTTGACTGCCCTGCCCGCCCCCTCCAAATCCGCGTGGAGCTGCGTTCTAACAGCGCTCTGCAATTTGAGTGGCTAAGCTGGGAACAGGATTCTGTTTTGTTGAATTAGAAGTAACTATCCATATTGAGTTTAATTATGCTCTGAAACCGGGTAAGGAAGGGGAAGAAAGAAGGTGGGTAGATTGGTCTCCGGAAGAGAATGAAGGCGGTGTATGTGGCAAGAACTAGTTCGTGGTCTGTCTTACCTTCTCCTCTTGTTTCCATTAAGTGGCTGAGATAAATAGGGAATCGGTGCTGGTGTGATGGACTCAGAGTCTGGATTCTAAATGCCCTCCTTGACGTTACCGAAGTCCTACAAATGGGCTGGCAGCCCCGTGTCCCTTCGCAAGGCCAGTTTTATAATGATTGTTGACATCACGGATGCCAGTTGGTAGACAACCCTGACAATCTGGTAGCAGAATCAGCTGGCCCTTTGGGGCACATCATTAAAAACCCGTTTCAAAACATGCACAATTCAATCTCTGCCTTCTTGGCTTTATCGTGGCTCGTCTTTTCCCCCACAGTTACTTTCCTCTAGCTACACCCTCACTTTTGTCCTCCCCACTCCAAAGCTAAGAAAGTTCAACAAGTGTTAACCCGAGTGGATTCAGATGAGACAGTAAAGCCCTCTTATATTTAAGAGAGCTTGTACTTTTCTCTATGAACATATTATACCTATATAAAATTCAGTTTTTTCAACCAGGGATTCGCACTGATTGTAAATGAAGGCTGAATTCTCCAAATGCCACCGGGCAGAAAGCTGCCTCTTTCCCATTTAAAGCAAATGTCCCGAAGCTGGCCGTCACTGTCTCATGAGCGGTCGTGGACTAGAGTCCATTTTGTCTGCTGTAGTTGAAATCGGCTTCATCGAGCTGGGTTTCTGTAATGTTTGAGAGTTTCGTGTGTGTCCTCCCAATCTCTTCAAGGGCACAGGCCAGGGAGTCAAGATCACCATCATGCTGATGACGAGCTTCCCACAGGTTCAAAATGACAGCAGATGGACTACTTTGTGTAGCAAAATAAGATAAATTCCTAGACAGAGATTTTAGGAAACAAACAATAATGAAAATGAAAAAAGAAATAAAGGAACAAATAAAAATCACTATAGGGACCTAAAATGAATTGCGATGGATAGTCTTATAGTAGGAGTAGGAGGTTAATGGGAGCTAGTTACAGGTCATCAAATGACCTTAGGATTGCTTGGATTCGATATCTCTCCACCTCCTCAAAGTTGGCGCATCAGAAATGGGTATCTTCCCTGTGCCTCCAAATTGTCCCCCTTTGTAACTATAACAAGTATCCCAGTAATTATAAATTTCCTTCTAATCTCTCACACTAGGACATTATTTTTGACTTTTCCCTTTATGCTGTTGCTTTCTTTTTGATATATTCCGTCTTCCTTTGCCCTATGAGCCATTAATGCTGGCTTAGGTAATACTTGCCAGCTTGAAAGTTTCTTGCTTTCATTCAATCTATTCTCTTCACTTGGAATGCCTACTTCCTCTCTTCCCCTCTGTTTCTCAAGACCTTACATTCCTGTAATGCCTGGTTCAATCCTCCTCTACTCTTTGCCTAACATGCTTTATTTCTTCTCTGAGTTCTTCGTATTGTTGTGCTTAAAATTTCATATGAATAAACTGTTTATATATTTCATGTGAATTTTGCCCACCCAGCATGATTACAGACATCTGAAGGGAAAGGATCCTAGCTAATAATCTTCTGATTCTGCAACAGTCCTTATCATAATACTATGACAGGTGTTTATTCAATATCCATTGTCTTGAGGAATTGATTGCTATGAGCCTTTTTCAGATGATACGGGATCTTCAGTGAAAACAAATGGTAACCTTTTGGACGAGGACTTTGCTATGATGAAGATTAAGATAACACAAAAGATTAAAGGTCACAGTTTTTCAGAGGCACTTGTAGAGCAGGGATGGAAATGTCACCTTTGGTAAAATTTTGATAAGTTGAAAAGACTTTTGAGAGTCAACCAAGAATTGGTTATTTTGAGGATGGCACTATTTTCCTTCACCACATCCAGCATATAATCGTAAAGAAGACTCACGTAACTAAGAGCATTGGGAAGAGAAGACAAGCTTTTAAGGGCACATTACCATTTACAAGCGTCACACACACATACAGTAATTTTGAGCGAATAAAGTGCTATTTTATTCAAAGGTCTCAAGGGACTGCTTAAAGCTAGTTGGTCGCCAAACAGCAGAAATATCAGGGTACTATATATACTTTCAACTACATCCGAATCTGCAATTGAGAGCAGGAGGAGGCCAGCTTAAAAATGTTCTCTCTAGTTTCCTTTATCTTTTTCCTTATTCCACCTCCCCTACCCCCAGCCCCTTCCCCTCAGTTGCAGTCAAATATAGTTATTTATTTCTATGCTAATGCAAGTGGCAAATCAAACCTTGCTTGGGCAATTGAAGGAATCCTAGTTCTTTTTATTTAAGAACTTTGTTTTGAATATTTCTTCCTGGTCATGGGCCAGTGTTTATAGAGAAAGCTTCTATACCTCTAGGTCTGTTCAGTCAATGGACACACCCTTCCCAACATCCAGGCAGAACAGAAACTGAAGGTGTAGCTGAGAAAGAGGCCTCCTGAGAGATTAGGTGCGCGTGGACGCTGGGTAGGCTGTGTGAGCATCTCTTTCCACGTCCTTTTTGAGACTAAAGACCATAAACATACATTTGTTCCTGGAATGGGTAAATATTTATGCACTCTAATGTTTCAAAAACAGAAAAACATCAGCAAGCCAAACAAAAGCACAGATCCCTCATCTTTCTATTGAGGGTTTATATTTTGTATTTTTCCCTTGAACAACAATGGACTAGCGTCCTGTGGGAATCACTAGAATCCTTGTGATCTTACTAAGCCCCACATTAGGCTTTATTCTATACCAAGGGTTGACAAATATTTCTATAAAGACCAGCTAGTGAATATTTTTGCCTTTAGGAGCCATATGTGGTCTCTAAAGCAGCCACTCAATGTTGTGACAGTAGTGTGACAGCAGCCATAGATGGACACATGTGAATGAGACGGATACAAGGGAAAAACTTCAATGAGACACCCTGAAATCTGAACATCCTGCAGTTGTCACATCACCCAGTATTCCTCTTCTTTTGATTATTTATTTACTTACTTAACTTACTTTCCTGAACATGTTAAACAAACAAACAAAAAAACCCTAACACTACTCTAGCTCCTGGGCTCTAGAAGAGCAGGTGGTGGGCCAAATTCAGCTTTTAGGTCATAGTGCTGATCCCTATCCTCTGCTGTCTTACCACTGCAGCTCGATTTCCAGAGGTGGTAACTATTTGAGAGAAGATGAAACCGATCTTACTGTTTTGTGCTGCCTTTGAAGGACACACAGGGCTTAGGCTGTTGAATCCACAAGTTACACATCCTGCCTCAAGCACTTTGAGAACTTCATCTTCAGTAAGTGTTCTGGGATCTCTGACCTTTCCAGATATGACAGGAAGATCCGGGCATAAAAATGCAATAATATAAATAATATATATATAAATAAATAAATATGTTATTTTTTTATATATATATATATATATATAAATAATATAAATAGAATAGGTTTTGGAGGCCGGGGTGCATCTTTGTCCCAGCATGGTATCAGAAGTTTTCATGAATCCGTGGTGGGGTTGGGAGTGGGGATGGGGAGGTGTGTGTTCTAAGTACACCCACCTAGAGGAAGAGGAGCAGGACTGGCGAAGGGCTCTGGTTCTCCAAAGACCTGCCAATGTCCGTCCTGATTTGTAGAATAGGCACCCAGGGCTAAAGCAAGCTAAGTGATCAAAAGAGGCAGAAATATAACTCTCGCTTGGCACAAGTCTCTGAACATATTGTAACAAGCCAAGTGTGCTCCCCAAAGCATAGCTCTGATTTATCCTCTATACAAGCACATTCATCATAACACACACAAATCTCAAGTTCCACTTAATTCTGGTAGATACATACAGGAACATAATCAGTCTTATTAAAAATGATTCCGTTAGCTTTGTGATAAAGAGACCTCCTATTAAATTACCTTTACCCATCTACACCAGAATAATTCATCTATAAAAGACCCTAAAATCCTAATGCAATAGGCTATTCCTCCAAGATAGTTGGGTTAATTTAACCATTTACATGCATGCAAATGCGCGGATTTTTGTTTTGTTTTGAAAATTGGTATTCCATACATCTGTTAGGTGGTTTCCATACTGCCCTTTTGAAATTATTCTGATTCCAATCTATACAACTCTTTTCTCTTCATAACGGTGATACATTCAGACACTAGCAGGTGAATGCACACACAATTCAGGTAATTGTGTTACTACTAGAGAATAGGATTCATAGCAATAGTTGTAATTAAGAAATTTTCTGAGTGTCTTAGATTTTTTTTTTTTTAAATGAAACCAGAACATTTAGCAAAAGTAGAAGTCTTAAAATTTAGGTGGATGCCTCAGAGTAAAACTTAATTTTTTTCTTTCTCTTTGAAACCTGTTTAAACAACTGAATGTTTATTGTGCTGGTGTTAGATGCTTCAAACTTTTATTTTTTTATGCTCTGAACTTTGGGTGACCTTTTGTCATAGCCTTTTAGCATTCTGATAGACTGAGATTATTTTGAAAAAATAGGATTTCATTTTTTGGGGTGTCATAAAGATGTTGCATATTATATAGGTAAGAATACTCTTAAATTTTAAGAATTGACTTTAGACTCCTTCTAGGTCTTCAGGTCAGTTTATTTGTCCTAAGCTTTGTAGATCCAAAGGAAAAGATGAAGCCCCTTGAAACTCCCACTTAAAGAGTAAATCATAAAAAACAAAAACAAAAAAACATGCTAAGACACCTGGACAGATTTCCCCATGTAAGTTTATTGAGTAGTAATGGTTTATCAAATTTAATTTTGTTTTGTTAGAGCCTATATGCCTTCTATTCACCTGCATTCTGGGCAGGAAGGAGTGGAGAGGAGGGAGGGTGGTTGTTTTATTACCATGAGTAATTTCCTCTTTCTGAGCCTTTCCTATCCCCATCCCTTATCCTCAATTAAAAATCCCATGGTTGGGGTGGAAACCAGGAGAAGAATTTGGAGCATAAATCTTTACCTTTGTGATTTCGCTAGCTAGACACAGGCCAACCTATTATGCTGTATATGGTCCAAAACCAAATTTTTATGCAGAATCCCAGTTTTCCAAATACATCTTCAAATTAATGACCATGTTAAATGAATAACAGAAACTAGGTTAAAATTTGAGGATTTCTGGAAATAAGGACTCTGCTGTTTCCATTTTTGGATGCAAAGAGGAGAATTAAGGGCCCATGATAGAATTCTGCCCTCCAATGTCTTTACACCTTATTACATAACATGGGCTAGTGTTAGGAAGAGGAAAAGTGGCTGGGTACTCTTTGGTATGAATTTAGAGATACCACCTTTTCTTAAGTACTTAAAAGCATATTCAAATGTAAATATATTCAGGAATAGCGACATCTAAACCTTTAATCAGTTAGGAGGAAGATAAGAGTAAGGAGGGCCAGCAGGTCTGAGGGTCAGTCTCAGCCCTAACAGACTGAAGCTCTCATATTGTGCTCACACTGGAGATGGCCTGGCTCAGTGTTCTTAGGTCCGACTGTGTGTGCCCTATAAGGGCTCCCTTTCATTCTAAATTCCAGATAACAAACTCTTGGTGTGTCAGAATCCTGCTATGGTGGGGGCTGTAATCCAAGGTGTAACTCCTCTGGTGACCGACTAGGAGAATGGGTTTCCTATTGAAATCTAGTTGGGGACCACATTAGAGCTGCAGCTTAATGTCATTAGCACGGAAGAGCCCCTCATACGAGGGGCATGCTGTAAATTAGTTCAGAATTGAGGATTTCACCCAGCACCTTCAGGTGGGGGAGGGGCACTTATCCCTGTAATCTTCTGGGCAACAAGTCTGTTTATATTCTACAAACTTGCCATTTACATCTCAGTCAACTGAATTGTTTTGGACTTTAAAAAGCGTATCTTAAAAACAGCTTCTTTCCGAGTAGGCTTGCGGTATAAAAAGGGAAAACTAAGTTAAGCTGCCCATAACAAATCAGGAGCCATCGTTTATAGAAGCAGTGCATAATCCTACTGTTAGTGCCAGAGGGAATGGAAACAGAATCCTAATGAAGAAATATTAATATTCCTGCTATCATCCTCATGGTCTCATTTAATGAGAGTCTCGTATGTGACCAAAACCAACCCTCCATATGGTTCTTTCAATGTGGATGGAAGAGAAAAGCCATTCATACTGAACAGCAGACAGTGGACACAACAAAAGCATTTGTCCTGTCTGTCAGGCTTTCATCCCCAAACTTCAGCCTCCCTGGGGTTGCACTCAAGTGCAAGGCAGTGGGCAGGGGTGACCCACAAGGACAGGGAACAGACAGTAGACAACATGGAGTCCCACTCTGCCCTGCCCTCAGACAGGTGCATTCATTGTTTTTTTAGGTCAATTAATGTGGCCATGAAATTCCTCTTAGTTTTTCCTTTTGTCTCTTCTATCATCCGACTCTTGAAGGGGAATGGCAACTTTTTTTTTTTTTTTTTTTTTGAATTGTCAAACATTTAAGGACCTGGAGTTTTCAGGGACACCTATGAGTTGCCAAAAGAGAACAAGGCCGGTTGTAGACCCCATTGTCAGTTCTCTAGTCTCGTTCCTCACAGGATGAAATTGTCTATGACAGTTTGTCCTATTTCAAAGTGAAGGGCCATGAAAACTATCGAGTCAAATTTCTAGTTTTCTTTGAATTGAGATGTATCAAGGAAAAATAGGTCTCATTTAAACCACTTTCCCCACTCCATAACCTTGAGACATTTTAAGCGTCCTGAGGGTGAAGGAGAACGACCACCGTCTGTTCCGCATGGAAAGACCCCAGTGCTACTGCCGTGTGAGGGAAGCAAGAGGTATTTAGACAGCTTCCTTTGCAAAATACTCAATATAAGTTTTTTTTTTAAAGACTTTTATTTATTTATTTGACAGATTACAAGCAGGCAGAGAGGCAGGCAGAGAGAGAGAGAGGAGGAAGCAGGCTCCTCCCTGCTGAGCAGAGAGCCCAATGCGGGGCTCGATTCCAGGACCCTGGGATCATGACCTGAGCCGAAGGCAGAGGCTTTAACCCACTGAGCCACCCAGGCGCCCCTCAATATGGGTTTAATAAAACCTCGCAAGTCACTGAAAAGAAACAGTTAATCCCTTAAAGGATACTCTAATGAACTAGGTAAAAATCCTTCCTATAATCTAATTTTCGCAAATGATGAACACATCCTTTGCAGGCATACCGACGCCAGCCGGCTTTGTCAGTACTGTTTGAGACTGCTCTTCTGAAGGGGGTTATTTAGGCTGTAAAGGGGGCCTGGGCGTGTCCATCTTTTCTGAAAACTCTATTAGCATAGAGCACTATGTGCTGGGTCCCTCTGGCTTCACTGGAAGGGCTCTCTGCATGTCACCCCCTGCATAAGCCTCCGGGGCCAGAACCAGGGATATCTGATTTGGCTTTCACCCTATTTTGTCTCCCAGGCCCCGTGTAATGCTATCCCCCTATGTATTAAGTTTCCTTGAAAGTGTCCTAAAGGTGTCTTTTTTTTTTTTTTTTGGAAACGAGGGCCTCACATCCATTTTTATTACTTGAAGGTTAGGATATGTTTTCTAGCCTCCAGCCCGCGGGACCAAGAAAGGGGAGTTTGGTGTCATCACGGTAAACCCCAAACCACAAAAATGAAAACTGTGTGGCCCCCCCCCTCAGTGGCCTGCCTAGGAAGCTGGCATCCTCTATGGCTTTGGTTCTCTTCTTCCTCCCTCACCCCAAAAGGCAGCTGGCACTGGGGCTGCTCTACTTCTGGTGATTCTCATCCATTCTTCCAAGATAGATGAGGAAGCTGCCTTGTGACCTTCCTCTGTCCTCCTCCACTGCCCTCTGGTCATTTCGCCGTTCCTGTGCATCCAATTAAGAGGGTGGACAGAGGGAATGAAAGGATATGACCTCAGTATGAGAAGATTCTGTTTCTCATTAGAGGTCCTGGTGAAAAAACTGGTTATACAGCCCTGCTTATCAGCCATGAGGTCTGAGAAATTTCATTTGCTCACAACTGCTGCACTATCACCCACAAACATTAGCAGCCAAAATGAACTACTTTAACCCCTGAGCAGTAAGAAATATGTTTTAGTTGACCCTTGAGGGGACTACTACACAGTCCAAAGTCCAGTATCACTTTTGACTGCCCCCCTCCCTCCACCAAAACTTAACTACCACTAGCCTACTGCTGATGGGAAGCCTGACTGATAACATAGACAGCTGACACAGACTTTGTATGTCATGTGTAGTATATACCACATTCCTACAATGCAGTAGGTGAGAGAAAAGGAATATCAAGAAAATCACAAGAAAGAGAAAATACATTTATAGCACTGGACTCTATTTACTGAAAAAAAAAAAAATCCAAGTATAAGTGGACCAGTGCAATTCAAGGGTTCAACTGTGTTGTTCAAGGTTCAACTGTGTACTATGACGAAAAACCGTTAATAAGATGTAATTATGTGCTTCTTTCCACCTTGGCAACCTCTCTTCCATCTGGGCTGCTCCCCCTCTGCTCAGACTCCCATGTCTCATGCACTTTACCCAGCAGCCGTTCCCATAGCAACATGGTCAAGCTGGCTGTGTTTTCTCAAGGGTTTCTGGAATATGAAAATCATGAGGCCTTAAAGAAGAATGAGCTAATGGGAGAATTTCGGGGACTGTGTGAGAGCCGAGAGAAGAGATCCGAATCCTCCCTCATGTCAGCCATGTAAACCGTTGTCCTTGGAGACCTATTTTCAAAATCCTTTGATGCTTAGTCCTATCAGTCCTATTTATGAGGGAGAAAGTTTTTGAGGTCAAGCAAGGATAGTGTCCAATGAAAGAGTTCATGTCATTCATTCAGGAAAAATGGCTGAATTTCCCCTAAGGGGAGAGAACCCCCTCGGTGGGTTTGACCATCACTAACGATACAAAGTGTCTACGCAAGTTTAGCACTTCGGGCTAAAGCAGTTAAGTTTCCCACATGAATCTGTTTGGTCCTTAGTGATGCTCCCCGCTGTCTACCTTCACGCAGCCAATTCTTTATTTCTCAGCACTCCCCACCTCCCCATCACGTGGGGCAGGAGCACCGAAGTGGAGGGTGACTGCAGCTGAATTTAGAGAACAAATGTGCAGTCTCAGCTTTGAAATGCAGCGAGTGTGGACTCTGAGTAGCAGTGAACGTCTGCTCACGGCATCTATAATTACAACTGCTCTCGATGACATTCTTTGCTAGGCTGTGCGGCTTTCTTAGCGCGATCCATATGCCAGGCGAGTGGCAAGGCCACCTGTGTTGCCGCCTCATAACACACACCACTGACATTTCTCACATCCCATCGATTGCTAAGCCTTTCACTTGATATTCCAAGTTCTTTTCTCCCCCTATTCAGATCTAAGTAGAAACTTGTTCGGCAAAAAGGCAGATTATCATCAGTGACATTTGCATTTTCCCAAAAGGAGGGTAGGAGAGCATTTTCACTGGCAATAAAATAAAAGCAAACGTTTCCCTCCACTCCCTTTGAAAACTCTTCCTTCATGATTTGAGGGCTGTGGCTTTGCCAGCTTTTGGATACGTCTGGAAATTGAAAGGAGGGGGAGAGGCAGGTGAAAAGTTGCTGTCAGGAGATCATGGAAGGTGAATTCTCTAACAGAAAGCCCGTGTGCTTGGTTATCATCTTTGTCTTGTGATCCCAGGGTGGATGGGCTCTCAAGCAATTGACAATGTCAAACTTTGGTGTCTTAACACACATGAATGATGAGTTCCGGGCTATATTATTTGTAACCCTAAGAGAGCCCAGCCAGTGATTTGGGATTATGCAATAGGAAGTTGTGACAAATTACATCCGAAAATCCCATTCCTCTCTATTATGTAGAGTATCTTCCCATGTAGGAGAAGACAGATTTTTGGTACAGTAATGAAAACATAAAAGTAGCTTGACCATTTCTGCCAAAGGAGAATGAGTTACCGTGGTGCAAGGTGGTTTTCAGCAGTCTTTACTCTGCTTCTGTGAATATGCTGGTCGCCCTTCTGTTGGAACCAGCCAGTCTGCAGAAAAGGGTCCCTTCCCCTTCCCCACACCCCAAGCTTGGATGCTGAGCTGACTGAGAAGCCTCATCTCTCAGTGTTCCTCTGACTGAAGCAACAAGATCCTATAGAAATCCTACTAAATGAGGGGTCAGCAAACTACTGTTTGCAAATGCTGGTTGTTGCTGTCTATAGGGCAAATGCTGGTTGTTGCTTGTTCTTACAAAGTTTGTTAGACAAACAGGCGTAGCTATGTTCCATGCATCTTCTCTGGATGATTCTCATTAAAGAAACGGGGCTGAATGGTGCCCAACAATTACCATTGATCCTCTATGGCCTAAACTATTGCCATCTGGTTCTTTAACAGAAAGAAGTTAGCTGATTCTCAGTATAAACTATTCTTGCTTGGTACATGACTTTTGGAGGGTTAAGCTAGAGAATGAAGAGGGAGGCAGGACATGCCATTCACTGAAGTTGAATATGTCCACCCAGGAACATGTAAAGTTAGATTACACGTATTCATGCCATCCTAATTTGCTATTAGTGAAAATTGCAAAGAGCGGCACTGATTGAAAATCAACATTTTCAGGGGGCACCCAGGTGGCTCAGTTGGTTAGGTGCCTGCCTTTGGCTCAAGTCATGATCCCAGGGTCCTGGAATCAAGCCCCATGAGTTGGGCTCCCTGACCATCAGGGACCTTGCTTCTCCCTCTGCCTACTGTTCCTCCTGCTTATGCTCTCTCTTTGTCAAATAAATAAGTAATATTTTTAAAAAATGAAAATTGGGGGTGCCTGGGTGGCTCAGTTGGTTGGGCAACTGCCTTCGGCTCAGGTCATGATCCTGGAGTCCTGGGATTGAGTCCCATATGGGGCTCCCTGCTCAGCAGGGTGTCTGCCTCTCCCTCTGACCTCTCCCCTCTCATGCTCTCTCTCTCAAATAAGTAAATCTTAAAAAAGAAAAAAAAAAATCAACATTCTCTGGGCACTGTGTTAGAGACTTTCCATAAAGTAGGTCATTTGTGTTTCTTATGTCAAGGAAATTTAGGCCTTCCTGGAGAAGGGGTCTTAGTGAAAGCCTGAAGCAAGCAAACAGGCACACCCAGTGTACACGTCCGAGGACCCTGAACACCAGATGGGCGGTCTGCTCCTGCACAGCCATTTCCTGCTCATGAGAGAGCACATGACACCAAAGGTTGTTGACTCGAGTCTCCCGTCTGAAATGCATTTTCCCTACTGTGCAAGGACCCCAACCGCTGCCTTTGGGGACACTTGTCGTTTCTGTAGGTGGACCGTAAGCAGAGAATGAAATGGGATGAGGCAGGAGGAACGTGTGCAGACTCATTCAGCAAATGAATGATAGCTTCTGTGGACCCACAGATATTCTGATGCAATAATTTTCATGCAAACGGTGAATTAAAAATCATCAACTCTTAAGGTCAGAATGGATTCAGGTGTTAATGCAGTTCGAATTCTATGAATTGTAATTGTAGAAAAAGAAATAGCATGTGAGTGATGTGTTCAGGCAGACTGGTATGGGTTATAGAAGGAGGGATGTCTTATGGGACCCAATATGCTCCCCCCACCCCCCGCTTTTTTTCTTCGTCAACCAAATTCTGTTCTCAGGGTTGGTTTCTCATTCTTGTCCCTGTGTTGATCAGAAAGTGAACTTGATATCGTCATGGTGCTCATGGGTTATAAATGAGGCATCTCCTCCCTTTGTCCGACTTGCTGGGAAATATTCAACCCAAGTTTTTTTTTTTTTTTTTTCCTGTACACATAGACTTTTGTATTCTTTCACTTTCAATATACTGACTCTCAAGAATGTATCTATTCTTCCTGGGTTTGCCTATCTCTGCAAATTCCCTTTCCTTTGGCAGCCGTGCCTCCTTCCTTGATTTGCCTCTCTGAGCCTGACTGCGTTCTAGCTGGGTCCTTCATTCTTGGATTTCAGATCCCTTTTGAAACCGGGAGTGGCATGCTATCATTTCCTGGCAGACACCCACCTCCCTTTCAGAGAAGAAAGAGTCAGGTAGGATGTCTGTGGAAATAAAGAACACAAAATGGAAATGACAGAGTGAGCCAAACAGTGAGAAAATAAGGCTTTGCCTCAAAAGAAAAAAAAAAAAAGTAAAAAAGAGTACCAGAGGAAAAGGGAAGTAAAAATGTTCTGGCAAAAGTTGCTCTCCTTTCTATTCATTCTGGGACCTGAGGAGAGGCGAGTGTGGGGGAAGAGAGGTATTGCTTGCCACTGCCCTCTCCCTGCTGGTTATCCTTCCAGCCCAGCTAAAGCTCTCTGCCCATCAGTGCTGCCCGGGGTACCATCAGTCTTGCTTCTCATGAAAAGTAATCAAGTCCATTACAAATCTCTCTATTCTACTCTCCCCTCCACTACAGTGCTAGCATTGGTAATGGCAGTCCGGTGAAGCAGCAGACTCATTCACATGCCTGGGTCATCTACTTGTTTCATGTCCTCTGCCTTCAGATCTGGGAATTCTCATCCTCAAATGTCTAATACCGACGTACCCACTTTTGCAGGCTGAGCATGTCCCCAGAAAGGGTTAAATAATGCCCAAGGTGGCCTGATGGTAGGGAGGAGGCTTGAGCTGCTCACTTCTTTGTTTCTATCATCACTGGCTCAAGACTGTGCTGGGATCTCCCACAAGTACCAAGATGACCTAGTCTCTACCCCCATTTGGGTGGCCCAAGTTAGCCAACCTAAAGATGCGACCAGGACCAAAGTAAGACTTTTCTATAATGTCCCCAAAGGAGAATGGGTGGAAGAAAATGCCACATATAGCATCCAGTTCTTATCCCTTGCCAACATACATAATCAGGCCTCACAAGAAATATGGCCAGAAGGATTGATAAAGATATCAGGACCTAGAAACCACATGGATACACCCAACCCCTTTGTTTTTCAAAACCCTCAGGAATGTCTTCTTTCCGGTTATCCCCAATTACCTGTTGATGCTGTTTTTCTGAGCTAACATCTGCCAGTCCTTGCCTTTGGCATTGGGGGTATCGAAGGTGGCACAAATCCGCTGTCTGATGGAGTATGGGATTTTGAAGGCTTTGGGGCCGGTCTGTGCAGGGAAAGTGCTGTCCTCTTGTGCAAAGAACGTGATGGTTTCTCTTTCACTCTACAAAGAAAGAAAGCGTGGTCAGATCTAAACGGAAGCATTACCGATCAACACTTCTATTTATTTAAGAAAATCCATTAACACACATGCACAACAGGACTGCCTGTTGTGAGGGACTCTGTAAAATACATTGACACATTCCCTTTTCTTCTAACATAATAAATAACTTCTCCGGCGGCCTCGTGAATCACGTGCTGGAGATTTACAACAGTGTCTTCCACTCAGGGTTGGGGAGGGGTCCGGTTCCTATACCCAGGGAAATGTCAGGTGACAGTAGAATTAAACCTTTCTTTTCTTTTCTTTCTTTTCTTTTCTTTTTTTTTAATCTCAGGGATAGATCTAAATCAGTAGGAAGAAGCCCCCAAATGACAGATTCCAGTTCAGTGTAAGGAATGACCCTGTGATAGAGCTGACCAAAGACAAATGGGCTAAGCCACGTTGCTGGTTGGGCAGGTACCGGTCAGGAAAGCTACAAAGGGGAACTGACTGAATATTGATCATCTTTAAGTTTGTGTTGGCCTGCCCTGGTTGTGAAGTGTGTGATTCCATAGTAAATATCTTGGTCTTGTTTCAGAATGACATTGCTTTGGGTATATATGAGCCTGCCATTAGTCAGTGAGGTATTCTAGAGCCTGTGGGGTGGTGGAAGGTTTCTGCCCGCTGGCTGCCCACCCTACTTCTGATTTAGAGCTGTCCAATGAGGATTGGTGATTTCAGTGCCTTCTAGCAATCAGATCATCATCCCCAATGTGAGACCATACTGATATCTGTGAGATTAAAGTGGCTGCTGATAAGCTTATGTGAACCAACAGAATTTCAAAGCCCAAAAAGTATCTGATTGAATCACTCTCCTGTGACTATGATAGGTTACTGGACACAAGGGATTCTTCATTAAGGCCTCTAATTGGTTGACTATAAATCGATTGAGATTTTCCAGGGTGGGCCTGACTTAATCAGATGACCTTTAGATGAGAGAAAAGGCATCTCTCCTGCTGGCCTAGTAGAAAGCAAACAGCAAGGCTGTGAACAGTCTGTGGAGAGGGGCAGGGAGCTAGAACCTGAGGGTATCCTCTAGGAATTGAGCATGACCCTGGTCCAAGAGCCAGCAAGAAAATGGGGACCTGCAAGGAATTAGAGTTGATCAACAATCCAAATAAGCTTGGAAAAGGACCCTGAGCTCTAGGTGAGAATGTGTTTCCAGCCACCACCTTGATCTCAGCCTTGTGAGGTCCTGATCAGAAAACCCAATGATGACATGTCAGGACTTTCAGCCTACAAAAAAAATATGAGACAGTAAATAGTTATTGTTTTATCCTGTTAAGTTTATGGTAATTTGTTATAGATCAAAAAAGAAAATAGAATAGTAATAATATAAAGAGGACTTAAAACATCAAATCTGACATGGGGTTGAGGAAATAGTTAGGACTATTTAAATCCTAAGAACCTATCCTTCATGTTAGGAATGTGTCCTCTTGTGTTTTCCTTTAAGCCAACATGTGCTGTTTATGAACTCTTCTGGGATCCTCCCCTGAAGCTTTTTCCAACCTTAACACCCCTTCCTACGGCAGGCACCACAGCCATGACAGACCTTCTTGGCAAGTGGCCAGGCTCACATAGCTATAAACCTCAGTGAGTGTTATGCCTTCAAGAATCTGTTAATTGAGGAAGCTGGCTCATGCAGAGATCTTATTAATGATAATATGTTTTGTTGTTCCATAACCATTTGACACAGTTACATTTTGAGGGCTGTGTCTTAGAAACATGGTGCCTTAATTCATTATTTCCAAAAGGGTATCTCAGAAGATGTTCCAAGAAAGAGCAGATCTCTGGTCAAATACATTTGAGAAATGCTGCATATTATATCTTCTGCTTGGAAATTCAAAGTACATATTATCACATTAAATAGATTCTACTTACTGGTTTTAGTTCTATTCCCTGGAATATTATAGAACAACACTCATCAAAATTCTTCCAGTATTTCGTGTTAGCATGGGGTAATAGAAAAAAATCATGGTTTTCAGAGGCAGAGGGAACCTTGCTTTGGGGTATAATTTTATACTTTTTAGCTCAGCAACTTTGGATGCTCCATGACATCTGTCCAATTTCCTAATCAGTCTTTTGGCATTTTTTTATACACGCCACAAAGGTTATGAAATGTGGTGAAAATTACCCAGGTAGTTTGTAACATGGCTGAAACCAGAAGTCTGACTTCCTAACACCTGTACCAAGATTCATTTCTCTATGCCACCCTACTGCAAAATAGGCAGGTGATTAAGAAAAGTGCTGAGCATTATTAGATTTATGCTTCAGGAATTAAAAGCAGGAAGAGCTTCCTGGAGGAGGCATTTTGGTGGGCCTCAAAGGATGTGATCCAAAAGCTATTGACTGAATAGAAACTGAGTGGGTAACTAGTGATTCTTTGCAAAATGAACAATTCTTATTCTGATATGTTGGATGGTTATAAAATGAACCAACTCAGGCTTCTTGATGTATGAAACAGGTTACGAGAAACATTTTTAATCATGGCTCATGAAATTTCTCCTAGCCTTTAAAAAATGTAAATCGAAAACAGTTTCCTTCAATTTCCTGACTTAAGGCAGGAGGATGTACTTTAAGAAGATGGTAGAAACCAAAGAGAGGAAAAAAAGGAATTCTGTGCAAGATAACATGGGAGTTGTCATTATAAACTGGCATGCAAAGGGTGTTCACATGTGAAAAGGTGGCTTGCCAGTGTAACTTAGAACACTGAAAGTATCCCTGAGGGACGACTGCATAGACAGGGCTGGCTGTGCAATCTCTTATGGCATCTTTGAGTAGACCAAGCTCACCAGGCTCTGCCTTTACTGTTGGCAGGAGAGAGACCACCCCAGATCCACAGTGCTCAGGACAGAAGTGGTAGGATTTCAAAGTGAATAAAGTATTGTAGGAGACTGACTCTTAAGTATTTTTTCTATTTTTGACACTAATAAGTGGGCCCCCATTTCCCTCATAAAGTTTCCCAATTTAAATATTTGCCATGTGTAAGGATGACACTTTATGTAACATTTATGGTGCATTCTAAAAGACAGCTGGGCCAAGTAATAAGAATCCTGTAGATACATCACATTTTCTGATTGTTTAAATTAAATATGCAGAGGAACAGCAGATTTTCATGCTCTGCACATCTGAGATAAGAAGCTGCTACTTGGCTAGCTGGGGAGTTGTAAATCAAGGAGAAATTCCAAGGATTCTGTCTATTTTGCAACAGACAAATCATCCCCCAACCTTCCACCACTTTTGGAAGAAAGATAAGAGAACTGCTTGAAGGGAAAATTGTAACATGCAAGTTTCCCATTTAAGTTCTTTCTATCAAAAAAAAAAAAAAGGCTCTTCCAGTAATATTACATTAACAAGGGATATGGTGCAATCAGTTACTTAGGGATTCTTCTCATCTCTTCAATATTAGTAAAATTATTTTGATTCACTCCACAATTTTTAGATTGTCGATACTGTTGCTTTTACAGAATTATCAGTTGGCGATAATTGTTAGGTAATTCAGTGAGGTTACATTTAAAGAGAACCACCTGCTTTTACAGATAGACCCAGTAGTGGCCACTCTAAAAAAAAAATATTAAAAAAGTACGTTATCTTGATCACTGAGATAACTTTTAAGTGTGAGAATGACATGGATGATTGTATTTATTTGGAAGGCCATTTAGATGAGAGGCATGAAGGAATGTGATGGCATGGGAGGCTCAACATGAAGAACCAAAGGCCTTCAATAAGGATAATCACTGCACTGATTCAGCTATTTAAAATAAATATTATCTTATAAATACAACCACATACATACGTATCTCTTTTACCTCTCATGGTTCCATTGTTAAATTCATGAAACACACACTAAGAGATCTATTAAAGTAAGGTAGGAAGTTGGAGCTCTGAACTTAACAATACGGAGAATTATTATTATTATTATTTTTTTTGGAGTGGGAAGAGGAACAGATACTTAAAAAATTCAGATGTCTTTGGAAGGCTTCAAAAGATTTATTTCCTTATTATTTTTATTATCTTTAATCAAAGAAATGCTATTACTAACTTATGAAAACCCCCTAATGCAGGGTCTTCCAGCCTAGAGGCCATAAGGAATGACCCCCTTACAGATCTATTATGCCCAACTCACTGACTGATACAAGTTCATGTCTAGAATGTATCTTGTCTCCTCCCCAGGTAATCCCCTATTTCTCAGCGCTTTATGGATCTTTACTTTTTCTGGAACTGTCTACTACAAAAACCCAGGTCATTTTTAGGGTAAGGAAGATGCTTTGTATTGACTAGACCTATCAGCAGATGTATGCTTCTCCCAGGAATGAGACAGTTCTGGAGTTGGAAAGAAGGTGAGAGACCAATTATTCACTGAAGACCTCCCTTTCCAGGCAGACTGACATGTGGGAAATCTATTCTATTCTTGAAGACCTATAGAATGAATACTTATGCCAGCCTGTCCCATACTTCTGCAGTCTTGAGAAAAGAACTTCCCAATTTTCACCTACTTTCATACGCGAAGACAGAATTTTCGATTTGTCTGTCACTAGTGCCTAAGCCCCCCAGAAAGAAGGCTTACATTAAGCACAAGGCCCACAGTCAGTATTGCTAAATTAGACTTCCCTCCGGAAGTAGTCTAGGATGGAAATCCAGACTTTGACCTTGATGCCAGGTACCTCGGTTGGAAACTCTGGCTCCCCACTATTGGTTTTATCATCTTGAGCAAGAGCGTTGACCTCTTTGAGAAAATGTTACATCATGTCAAATTGTGACAGTATAGTATTTAATCCACAGAGCTGGATGGTTACATGTTAAAGCAGCATGAAATGGTACCGAAACAGAGTGGCTTTCAAAAGTTCTTAATTTTCTGCTGACAAAATAACAAAATACAGTTTATTACACAGAGATAGAGATGCACTGGGCCAAATGCCAGCAGTAAGCCTTGAAGCCATTAATAAAATGATCCTTCCAGGGAGGAGGTTAGGGAGAGGGTGGTGGGGTTATGGACATTGGGGAGGGTATGTGCTATGGGGAGTGCTGTGAAGTGTGTAAACCTGGCGATTCACAGACCTGTACCCCTGGGGCTAATAATACATTATATGTTTGTAAAAAAAAAAAAAAAATTAAAAATTAAAAAAAAAAAAGATCCTTCCAGGATCAAAAGGGTTACTAGAGCTTCTAAAATGGGAGTAGCCTCAAACTGGATGGTGGTAACCCGACAATGAATAAATATCCAGATGCTGGCCACGGTGTTGTCTTTTTCAGGGCATTTCAAAGTGATTGTAAGCTTGCAAAGCATTAGACAAGGAAATGGAGAGTAAAGGGTAAGACTCTGTTTATTAGCTCATTTTCCTCCCCTGCACTTCCAAAATGTGTTTAAGCAAGGAGCACAGGTACCAAGCTGTATCAGCTCTCTCACAGTCCTTTAACATGGATTTCCTGTAATAGCAGAAGTTGGTCCTCACTATTGGAGTGCCTTAAAAAATAAAAACCCTTTAAGCCTGGAATTGTTGCATTGATCTGTGATCAGACATTTAGGGCAGTTTGCATCAGAGGTTATCTTTCCATCCTGCCCTTTCATGCTTTTCTGAACACCAGAAGGAAAATCGGCTTGGATTTTCCCTTTGTGTTTATTTGAAAACTTTCCTGCAATTTTTTTTATTTTACTTTGAAATGTACTGTGTTAAATATGCCACGACTGTTCAAGAAAGAGACTCTCGAAATATCCTACCCTACGTTTCTGGATCTACCTTTCCCATCAAAACTACTTTACCACACAATGTTAATTGGCAATAATGAATGCAAATGCTGCACAAACATGTCAGTTAAGACAGCTATCAGTTTTGAGGCACAATCCTTTGGAAAGCCATCCGCATTTCAGAAAAACTATTCGGAATTAGCAATGCTCACTTTGCATAAACAATGAATTGAAATGAGAATGAAGTGATAATGCTATGAAGCTAAAGGTTTAAAAAAAAAAACGAATTGAGTGGTATGTATATACCATTTGTTAAGCCTTCTGCCAAACCTGAATGAATAAATACATACTATTTATATATTTGTACATAAATATGTGTGCCTGTACACACGTATGCATATATATATATATTCTACTGATAAGCAATAAAATGCATTTTTCTACACTACCCAGGGATTACCTTGGAATTCCTCAACAAAAGCATTGCATGCTTCCCCTCAGCTACTCTAGCCCTCTACTCTCAAATAACTATCCAGGAGGAACTGCCATCATCTCCTCTCTAAGCCAAGTTCACAGCCATGAAGCCATTCAGTGGTTTAGGGCAAATTGGAGCCACGGCGGAAATCAGGTGTCTTTTTGCAAAAGTGAATTCTCCTCTGATTCCCATTCTAACTCTGCCCTTCAGTAGTGATATGACCTTGGACAGTATCCTCTCCCTCTCTGCACTTGTATTTCCTTACTTTGTAGTATGAGACTTATATCTACTCTGTCGTACATGAGTGCATTGATGAATCTAGATTCAGTGGGAGATGGGGCTATGCAGAACCCCAAATCTGGAGGTTAGGAGACCTCGTAAGACCATAGGGAACCCCGGTCCTGAAGACGATTTCCGGAGAACTGGTCAGAGCCAGGAGAAAAACAGCCCCATGGTGACCTTGTGCCTGCCTCTTCATGGTACGTGTCTCAGATGTACCATCAGCCACCAAAGAATCTCAGGAGATATTCCAAACCTATAACCGACTGTTAGATTGCTCACGGTTTTGTGTATAAAAAGCCTTCTACTAGTTCTTTCCCCTAAGAGCTCTCCACGGAGCCTAAGCTCTGATGGGTTGATGAGTTTCTCTGTCCAACAGGAAGCTCAGTTCAACTGTCAGCCCGGGAAATGTTTATTTGCCCTTATGGGTAACAAGGATTAAGACTGAGTGCATTCCGAAGCTCTTTTGGACCCTGTGTAGCACGACTGAAATAGGTACATTGACATTAGTGTCCTGTCGAAATGGAGTCAAATGGTCCTGCTGACCAAGGACTCACCTCCAGGATGGATGTCTGCACTTGGAGGATCTGTTCATGGCCTTTGAGCTGCCGGATGCAGATTTTGCAGGACAGCTGGGTGGTGGTGGGCGTGTAGCGCTCCAGGGAGAAGGCACAGTGCAGGGGCTGCCTGTTACTGCACCACACGCGGGAGAATGGGACTTCCTGCAGGGAAACGGGGGACAGAAGAGGGCTGTGGTGTGCAGAGCCCGGCTGAGATGAGTGGTGACTAGGAGAGACTTAATGGCAATAATTATGGTGATGATGACAACGACTGCAGCAGAGAAAATTGCCCAAGCGACTTTGGTGGAATTGTTGTAGAAATAATGTTCCAGCATATGCCAAGCAGCACAGAAAGTAATTAATGTCAATTCCAATTGATAACATTTGAATTCCAAAACCACAGTGCCAGAACTCAGATTTCACTTGGTGACACACAATTAGCATACTATCAAAAATTCATCCTCATATTTTCCCATGGAAAAAAACATTTTTTTAGAAGACTCTTTTGGTCCGTCCTTCTTCTTAAGCCTGGGGTAGGATGGTATCTTTTCCCTTAAGTGAAAATTATGCTAAAGAACTGACTGACCAGAACATATCCCAACACCACACAAACTCATAAGAATTGTATAAACAGAACACGATATTGCTAATGTATCCAACATAAAAATTATACTTACTGCCGATCTCTCTCTCTCACACACATACACACAGGCGCGCACACACTCTCCAGAAAGAGACACAAACAAACTAGGCTCCCCAGAACAGTCCTGTTTGCCAACTCCTCATTCACTCAATTCATCTGTTCAGCAATTATGTGCCTGGTGCCTGCTTATGACCAGATGCTGTACAAGATGAACAATAAGGAACAGGAAACTAGGTTCCGTCTCTACCGTCACAGGTAGTTGCAAAACCAATTTTTGAGTGGCAAAACCAATTTTTACTAAATGAGGGGGGGGAAATAATAAACTCTATATACATCAGCCTTTTTCCCCATTACTAGTCAGCGTCTGCCACTGAGCAGACCACACTCAGGCACGTGGCTTTACAATAATGCGAACTAGAGGTCACTCACTGATCACAAGAGGTCACAAGCTGAGATTCTTGGCAATGACCCATGTATGACCAGCCTCTAGTAAGGTTCATCCTCACCTTTTTCTCTTTTTCTCCTCTCGTTAATGTGCTCTTTTTTTTTTTTTACCTGTAACTATAAATACCATTTTCTCCAATATTCACACTGGCAGGTGGCAGAAGATGTATCAGGTTTGGAGGTTTGATACTCTGAAGTGTGACTGGTGATGAAACCATCATGTGTTATGAGACTGGGGGCCATGATTCAAATTCAGTCTCCTCACTTGGGAGGAACTAGGGGTAATCTAGTTCTTCCTGAGCTCTAATGGGCATATCGTTTTTTCTTAGTTTAGTTTTCTCTGTGGATTTTGGATGCTCCTGGAAGCGGGGGGTGGGGGGGGTGCGACCAGCAAGGAGGGATGGACTCTGACTGTTGTCCACTTGAAGAGAGGAGGGCTAGCTGAGGGAGTCTGAGAGAAGAAACTCTCGCCCTAACTCCTACCTCACATCCCAGCAAGGAGTATAGGCATTGTGGTTTTGTTTCATTCGTTCTTAACCCTAAACCGAGGGAAAGGCAGTGGAATTTTCATTTCAAGAAGCAGAGAAAAGTGAGGTGGATGGGTGAGGTCCCCCAGCAATCTCTGGAGGAGGTCACTTTCCTGACGACACTCAAAAATGACTTTTCACCTGCACCAAATTCTACACCAGATAATAATATATATTTACAAGTTCTGACATTTCTTCTTCTTCTTCAACCTGACTCTTATTGTCCTTCTCCCCCTAAGGCTGCTTCCATTTTACAAGCCGTGGGTAACCCTTACTTCATGATCTCAGGCTCCAACACTTCTCTCTCTGCATGCTGAACTCATCCCATCTGCTCACAGACGCCCAACTGCCACCTCTCTGTGGAGAACTCCCAGTGGCTACATCTCTGGAGTTTATCTCATTATTATCAATCACTGACATTATACCCCTAATCACTACAAATCATTTTATTTGGCCTTTACTTTCTCTGAGAACTCTACCTTTTCAAAACTGATTATCACCATTCACTATCTTGTCCTTCTCTAATTTTCCTATCACCATTAATGATCCTCTTCTCTCCTCATTAGAGCTAACTGTAGTGACCTACTCCCCAGTCCCCTGCCTGCACTTTCTACAATACCGAGCTAATGAGGGGGTTAGGGCTTGACCGGAGAGGGAAACAGGACGCAGCTGATTGGTGTTCATCAGGAAATAGCATCGTGATGTGTCTTTAACCTCTAATCATGAGTGGGGGGACACTGATGTGACCTGATTGCTGGGCACTGTGCTCTCATTCCCAGAATCCTTTGAGATGGGGGCCCAGTATGGCCCCCTGAGTCTCCTGCCTAGTGCTTCCATCATTTGTTGTCCCATCTTCATTTTATTTTTTTTTTAAAGATTTAATAAATTTATTTATTTGGCAGAAAGAGAGATCACAAGTAGGCAGAGAGGCAGGCGGGGGGGGGGGAGCAGGCTCCCCGCTGAGCAGGGAGCCCAATGTGGGGCTCAATCCCAGGACCCTGGGACCATGACCTGAGCCGAAGGCAGAGGCTTAACCCTCTGAGCCACCCAGGTGCACCCCATCTTTATTTTAATAGCCCTCAAATGAACTCTCCTTCAAACTAGTACATTTTTTTTATACTTCCTTTGCACCATCCCCTTCCATGAAAGAAACTGTAACATAGGGCTCGGTGGTTAACAGGTCCTTTTGCCTAACTGAGAAAACTAAACGAGCGCCTGGGTGGCTCAGTTGGTTAAGTGTCCGACTCTCAATTTTGCTTCAGGTCCTGAGCTCAGGGTTGTGAGATAAAGCACTCTGTTAGGCTCCATGCTGGGTGTGAAGCCTGCTTAAGATTCTCTCTCCCCCCCCCCCAACTCTTTAAAAAAAAAAAAAGAAAATTAAGGTTTTTGTGTTTTTAAAAGGAAATTTGAGTCTTTACAGTGTAACATAAGTTCTCAGACGTCAGGGCCAGGCAGAGCTGAATTCAAGATCCTGCTCTTAAACTGACCTCCTTATTGTGTGGTAGATCTGAATACTTGATAATGCTTCCTAACCTAAAACAAAACAAAACAATGGTACTGGCCATTTATTGAAAAGTATCTTCTCTGGTATAATTTGCTACATTTCTCCAGAGAATGATGGCAGAAAGGTAAGAGAGTAATGCCCACTGCAGACTGTCTTCCCTTGTGGAAAGCCATGAGAATCAGCACATACTCCTCTCTTTCCTCTTTACATCCCACTGCACACAATCAAAACATTTTAAAAAATCTGATTTTAAGACTGTCTCGAAAGAATATTTCTTTTTATTGTTGGCTTGAGTAGCAGCTGCCAATAGGGCTCCACAAAACATTTAAAAGTAACAGAATTAGAAGCATAGTGATTAGTGTGTTGTCAGGGTAATCATTTTTGCTTTCATTTATTGAAACAAACAAACAAAACTATCGTGGGCACCTGGGTGGCTCAGTGGGTTAAGCAACTGTCTTCGGCTCAGGTCATGATCCTGGAGTCCCAGGATCGAGTCCCATATCAGGCTCCCTCCTCGGTGGGGGGGTCTGCTTCTCCCTCTGACCTCTCCCCTTCATGCTCGCTCTCTCTCTCAAATAAAATAAAATAAAATAAAATAAATAAATAAATAAATAAATAAATCTTAAAACAAAACAAAACCAAAAACTATCAAGATTCTCACCGAGTGAGAGAAATGTTGTAGCAAGTTATATGGGAGGATAAAGTGTAGCAAAGTTAGGGGTATTTAAAGCATTCTGGAAATGTTTTCATTTTGATTCCTATTATAATTAGGTTCCTGGCAGATGGAGAGAATGTAAATCACATCCTAGCAGGAGACAGACACTGGGTTCCCCAAGACACAAAGTATGCTGAAAAGACAGCTGCTTTTATCTTCGGGAAGGGACAGCCCGACTTTCTGTTTTGTAGGATTTAAAGAATAATATTGTACTGTGTACTGTCTCTTCCAGCTTCTCCACCCCACAGTCAGCAAGAAATAGCAGAACATACGATTCAGGAGCACCCAGGTCCCAGGAACCAATGGAAAGCAGAATTAGTTACCTCCTAGACGAGGTCTGCTAAGTCTGTGGAGGTCTGCTAACTGTGCTCAAGTCTTAAAAAGCCTGAGAAAAAGAGAAGGAATACTTGGGTATTTTTTGGCCCTGGGGTTGGGGGTGGGGACTAGTAATGTGGGTTGTAGTGTAGCATTTCGTCAGCTGTAATCCTCCTGAACCTAACCCAAAAATATTTCAAAGCCAGCTGGTCTGCCTATACACAGAGTTTCCACACGTAGCTCTGGATCCAACCTTGAATTCACATGATTCTAAAAACATTCCTCATGCAGTTTGGTTGGTGTCTGCTAGGGCAAATATTCTGTGCAGTGGGTCTCTCCCCAACCTGAAAGTTCTTAGTGAATTCCAAAGAAGAAAGGCAGGTTTCTGAGGAGAATAGGCTTTGAATTTCAACAGGAATATGTTGTTTCTCAGATTCCTGATGTGAAGTTAGAGAAAGGAGGAGAGAGGAAGGCCAGTGGTCTTCCAAGCGCCGAGTTGGGAGATGACGGAAGACGACAGGGAGATTTACCAGTTGAAGGAGAGACCTATAAATGATGTCAGGAAGAGTGAGACTTTCTGTCCCTGCAGTAGCTCTCGGTTAGTTCCCATCCACTAAGCCCTAATGAAAAGCCATTCTCTATTATCCACGCCAAGTTTATCAGTGCACATCATGTTCGACATGAGGTTCAAGCAGGATGAACACAAACCCTCCCCAAACTGCTTCCATCCGATGCCTGGAACAAACACAGCAGGGCCATTAAGAGCAGCACAATATGCATTCATACAAGTGAGGGGATTTCAGTGATGACAGGGGCAAGACAATTGGCGGCAAGGAGGGTGGTGGCGGCGGGGAGGAGGAACAGAGCAGAAAGCCATTTGTGGGTAAGAAAAATGAAGTGGAAACGCAACTCGGTGGCAAACCTCCTGGTGCAGAGAAAATTAAATTATTTCTCAGCCTTCCAAGACTTTCAAATTATGCTCAATTACAGAAGGCAAATATTTATCCATGTTCACAACGTCCATGCAATCCAACCCATCCCGGGAGTAAAGCTTGCTGCATTTCCGTGTGAGCCAATGCCCTTTGGCTTTGGCGGCCGTGTTGCCTGCTCTGAGGTCCACACGCTATTAGCCCCTGAAGCCTTTCCTGCCCGGGACTCTCCTTGGAATTCCTGGTGCTGGAATTATTATTTAAGAGCCGGTGCAAGGTTATGGTCCTTTCATCTGATTTTTTTTTTTTTTTATCTCTAAACATTAAACTTAATAGTTACTTTGGATGGAGGCACTTGCATTAGATCCAGTGGAACAATACCTTTAAGCCTATAAAGATTAATACACAGGAATTTACATGGCCATCAGGACCTGTTTTAACAATGCCCTGAAGTTCAATTTGGATGGGAAACTCTGAATCCTGCTTTCCTGGACACAGAGACATCTAGGTCTTAGAACATCCCATTTATTCATAGAAAACTTCTCACCATAAGGAAATACGCTGAATGTGTCAAAAAAAAAAAAAAAAAAAAACATGGTTTAGAATCATGAGAGATGCTTTTGTTGCTCTGAATGCCCTCAAAGTGTACACAGA
This sequence comes from Lutra lutra, assembly GCF_902655055.1. Classification (NCBI taxonomy): domain Eukaryota; kingdom Metazoa; phylum Chordata; class Mammalia; order Carnivora; family Mustelidae; genus Lutra; species Lutra lutra. The sequence continues at coordinate 33,524,012 of NC_062279.1, read as the reverse complement.
GGGGCAGTTCCCAAGGTAATGAGAAGTCTGAAAAGTAAACAGGAAACTATAACCTTGTCCAATCTGAAAATCGTGAATTTTTGAAGGTAAAAGGGCTGGTGGTTCAACTTTTTTTTTTTTTCTTTTTTCTAACTCTCATGGCGCAGGCAAGGTTTTTCTCTCTGTAATTTGCCTTGTTCCCATTCTGACAAGCTGGTTTACCTTGTGCAAGTTTTTGGTTTTTGTTTTTAATAAATGCCACAAGGATGGAAAGGTTAAAACCCCATAGGGCTCTGCCATTTATGACAGAAACAAAGGCATCTGAAAGCCTCCCGTGATTCTGGATCAATCTGAGCCCACCAGAAGCTTTTCCAAAGTTAAGGACCTATCCTGTCACTTGGAGCACAGGTGACTTTGGTTTAGGAAACGATTACAGAGCAGTTAGTTGCTTACAATGATGGCACTCATCACGGGGAATTTCTGTAGCATTTGGTGGCAGGGTCACACATCGATAAGAGATCTTTCTATGCTAAGCAATTACTCAAATCCCATAAAAGTCATCTGGGGAGACTAAATCATTTTGCAATGTTTTAAAAATTCTCTGATACAGAGATAGGTGAATAATAATACAGAAATATCTTTATAGGCTTGTAAAAGGATTCTAAGAGGCATGATCCTTTCTTTGGCTCTCCATTTATAATTTCCTCTTCCCATCGTACCCCGCTCACTTGGTGGCAAACACTTCATATATTCAGGATGAAATTTCTTGTGCCCACCCACCAGCCAGAGCTCCCCAGAACTCAAAATCGCCACCCCCAGAAGGACTGACAGCCGGGTCATTCATAGCTGACCATGATTAAAACCATGTCTCGTAATGAACTGGTTTTAATAAAAACAAACGACAAACCAACTTCGTTCTAAGTTGCTAAATGACTATCTTCAACCTACACTGAGCAAGAGTTTAAGTGGGGGAGAGGAGAAACTTCACATTACTGGACATCAAGCACCTCTTCCCCCCAACCTGCTCGAAACCTGTGAGTTGATGACAACATGATTAATTCCCTGTGTACCGTCCAAACTGCTACATTTCTGTGACACTTTGAGACTAAATCCATACTTTTAAAGGAGGATGTAAGTCAAAAGCACCCTCACCAGGGTTTAGTGACATGCTTCCTGGTTAAAGCAAAGCTATTTCTGATAGCAGCCCGTTTGGCCAATACCTGGCATGCGGTGAATGGTTTAATTCTCCAGAGGAATGGGGGGATATCAAGGACGGAGATCTGAAGACTGAAGGTGTTCCCCTTGAAATGCAGCAACTTTGGCTCTTCCAGGAGCTGTCCACCTTGATGCCTTTCATCTGAAACCACTTCCTATAGCACAGGAAAGAGAAAAAGGCACAACAATGAAGTAGCCAATTTCTGCCACATTTCTCTCCATAAATAGGTATACTCCCTACCTATGTCTCCCAGAAACAGACAAACAGCAGAACAGACCCACGCTTCTTTGCTACCCCCTGACCAGCAAAGTCAGGACTGGGGACTCAAAGCTGCTGACTAATAAGAATCTGGGCAGAAAGAAACAATTTTTCTTCATTATTTGCTAAACATACCAGGCCCTTCTTTAAAACTAAAAGACCTCCCCTGCCCCAAGCGAAATGTTATACTGTTGAGTTTCCACAAGTGTGTGAATTTCATCTGCTATAACCATAATCAAGGAATGTATACAGAACTGTTTAGAGATTTTATTTATTTGACAGAGAGAGCTCAAGTAGGGAAGCAGCAGGCAGAGGGAGAGGCAGAAGCAGGCTCCTCGCTGAGTGGGAGCCAGATGCAGGGCTCTATCCCAGGACCCTGGGATTATGACATGAGTGGAAGGCAGACGCTTAACCGACTGAGTCACCCAGGAGCACTGGGATGTATTCAATTTTTACACTGAAAGTTGAACAACAATTTCACCCTTTCACCCCTCTACCCCTTCACATGTTCACCACGAATATGGACATTATACAATACTTATTCTTTGGTTCAAGATAAATATTATAGAGTGAATGTATCCTATTTATTTTTAGTAACGTTCATTAAAGTTATGCCAAAAGGTGAAGAAGTAGGTTGTTTTATCAAGTTACTTTTAGCTCAGAAAAAATAAATCAGATTCCGAAGGTAAATACTCCTGTATCCTTTGTGGAGAAATCTTTATATTGAATACAAACACAATTCACCTACATTCTATGGAGCAAGCCATTTTAACTGGTTCCAAATTTGTGGTGTCTAGAATCCTATTGGAGAGATGATAAGCCAAGTAAAATAACCGACATGAATTCTTCAAAAGGTTAACCTGCCATTGGGGTGAGGGCGTTCGTGTTACTGGAGATAAGAGAGCTCCCTAAATCCATTTCTTAAAATCACCATTAACTGACTTATAATTCCCTTGCAGAGGTACAATAAATAAGAAAACTGAGATCCTTTAATTATGTCCTGTATCTTCCCAGATTCTAAAATAGATTGTGAGAGTCAGGCAAGTAGGCTTATAAATACAATAAAACTTACATTTCAATTATCAGCAAGTAAAAGCAGCCCCAGAGGTTATCTTACTGGCCCTTGTCTAGGTGCAGAATAACAGGAATAAAAAAACATGTCTTACTAAGACACAGCTGTCCCGCTTTTACCTGTCACATACCCGTATTGTTAATCAGTTGTTAGTAGTATCTTTTCTCAGGACGAAATGATTCGATTCCAAGGTCATTTGCTCCGGTTATTTTAATGAGAGGGGTGTTCCTTGGGGGCTCTTAGGTCAGTGCTGAACTTTCTGTGATGTAGGAAATGGTCACTATTTGTGCTGCTCAATATGGCAGCCGTTGGCCACAGGCTATTAAGCATTTGAAATGTGGCTAGACCAAGGAAGGAACTGAGTTTTTCATTTTCATTTACTTAAATTTAAATATCCACATGGGGTTAGTAATTACTATACTGAACAGCACGGTCTTGGTAGTTCCTAACAGTGGGGGTTTCTGGGAGTTGGGCATGACGACATAGTAGCCGGCCTCTGATGGCTACTGCAAAGGGTAGAAGGATCATGGCAGTATGGGGGGGGGGAGAATTCACTCCAAAGGCTGAGTGGAAATCTTTACAGATGCTGACCATGCTTCCTTGTTGAGATTTAATGAGTGTCCGCTGGAGCTATACCTGAGCTGGGCTCGAGTTTACAAAACCTTTTTTGCCACCAGGGAGCTCACAGTCTAGTGAGAGGCTCAGAACAATGGGCTTCTGATGATCATATCTATGTATTACAAATAACGTGTCTACCTAGGAGGTCAATGCAAGACACAGGCTATAGCCTAACCCAGATGGGAGGAGAGGCCAGAAAAAGAAGTGGGAAATCACCAGAAGAGGTGATACTTGAGCTGAACTTTGAAGTAAAGATCGGGGATGGGCACAGGAAAAGGAGGGGGCGTGCACTGGGGACAGTGAGCAGGTTCTGTGCAAAGGTACCAGGCGAGGCAGATCTGGGACAAGGTAGGGTAGAAGGTGAGTGGCTGGAGGTGATGAACATCAAATCATGAATTTTCGCTTCCTGTGCTAAGGACTTTGTATTTAATTTTAGAGCATGGATACTTGGGTTTTAAGGTGTATAAGAATTTCTGGGGGAGTGCATGTGCTCAAAAGAAGAATCTTGTAAACCAAAAATGGAGGCACAGGACACCAGTCACATTTCCATGTGGTTTTGGGTGGGGTACTCGTCCTCTTTAGGCCTTTGTTCCTTAGCTGGGCTTATTTCTGGCCAAGCAACGCCATCAGCCTGATACTGTTAACCTCTGTGCAATTCTAGTATGAGATTAGAAACAAGGACCAATAAGTAAGGTACTTATTAAAACCACTTGAAAGCTACACAAATAACAACAGTGTGGACCCTTCCACCTACATTTGACTGGGCTGTTTAAAGCATACCCCCCTTTCTTTAAATAATCTAACTTGTCTGAGTGTACGGAGAAGTAAACTGAGGTCAGAAGATGAAGTGTCTTGTGCAAGAAGGTGCATTTCTTAGCGCAGGGCTCGGCTACTTTAATATTTAGAAACGATAGGGAGCACCATCACACTAGAAAGAGAACTGTAGTTTTAAATCACATGTACCTTACTTACAGATGAAAACTGAAGCACACCTCTCCCCCAAAGAAAGGCCGCTTCCTATTTACAGGGTTAGTGACGGAGTAAAGACCAAAAAAGGGCAACTTGACTGTGGTCTGGTATTTTTTCTACATTTCACTGCCTTTTTCTATTCTGTACTTGATTTTTTTTTTTTTTTTGAGTTATGTGAAGGTCAGACTGTTATTAACTCTATCCCGTAAATAATTTTTCACTGGTGCGAGATATATATAAAGATGATATAAGTCAGTCTGTATTTGCCCTACGGTTATATATACTGCCTAAGCAGTCCCTGAAATGCAGCATGGAGAACATTAGAAATTTTTAATAGATGTCTACTTACAATTATCACAGAGGAAAATGGTACCTTTTAGAAATTCCTGCTTTATGGCCCCCAATTTAAATACAATCATGATTTACTTTTGCTTTTTTTTTTCCTTAGCTTACTTTCTTCTCCACACATTGGACTCACCATATACAATTAACAGTGTCTCATAATCTTGCACCAAATATTAAGTAATCATAATTACTCTGTAACCAAACAAGTAATTATTAAAATGAAGAAGTCCAATAAAAAACTAATCATTGTTATTTCTAGATCTGTGAAGGCACAACTGGCTTCAGAGTTAAAGAAACTCCTGAGTACAAACTTTAAAACACTCTCCAAAAATAATAAATTATACTTAGCACAGAATTCCCAGTCATGCCTACAACCTATTGTATTCTTTTCAGGGCTGGGCCTGGACACCTGTATTTTTTTTTTTTTTAAGATTTATTTATTTATTTATTTGACAGGGGCGGGGGGAGAGAGAGAGAGATCACAAGTAGGCAGAGAGGCAGGCAGAGAGAGAGGGGGGATGCAGGCTCCCCGCTGAGCAGAGAGCCCGATATGGGGCTCGATCCCAGGATCCTGAGATCATGACCCGAGCCGAAGGCAGTGGCTTAACCCACTGAGCCACCCAGGTGCCCCTGGACACCTGTATTTTTAAATGCTTTTTAGATGATCCTGATGTCCAGCTGGGTTTGAGAATCAGTGATACAAACAGCTCTACTGAGCTAGTTCTGAGTCACTCAGTAGATGTATCTGCCGGAGCGTGAGGGCCGGTAGTCACTACTTTTTCCTATCCGCCTCCTACATGACAAGGACCTTATGTTAGAGCTCCGGTTCTATTGTTAAATTGATATCTGCATTAATTAAACTAGGAAATAGGGTCTCTGGCTAGTTTATTTCCTATAAAACGTACCCAAAGGCTATGGTTGGTGGTGGTTCTAGTCCGTCTCCCTTTTCATTTCACCCTGGGGGCTGCTAGCTCTCCAGATCCGCGAGCTGTGGCCAGGAGAAGCCTGGGCTTTGTGCCTCAGTGAGCTCTTTATGTTGATTTAATGAGACAGGCAGCAATATTCAGGTGTGCTTCAGGGATACTAAAACAGGCAGGCTAAATTTACATATTTATGAGACAAAACTGTTTGAACTTTAAGCACGTGTGTGCACATGCATGCGCATGCCTCCTCCCCCCCCCCTCCCCGCCCCGCAACACACACAGAAATTATGTCACTGCTGTGTTTTCCTTTAAATGCTTTACATGAACAATATATCCCAAGGTTGCATTATGGATAAACACAAGAACTACATCTGGAGGAAATCCTTTGAAATTAGATTCTAAATCCACATGAATGCCAAGTAAGTAATGAATACCGAGAGGTACTGAATAGGAGGTCTGGGAGCAGTGGAGAAAAATCTAGTTGTTTTTCCGTCTTTCTTTCTAAGATGGGGCAAGCATTTAATTCCTTGCTTTCCCTGAGTCAAGGTTTGTTTGAGCTGTGTGTGTGTGTGTATGCGCGCGTGCGTTTGTGTGAGACAGACACAGAAAATGAAACATGGACAGTAACAGAATCTAGGTCTTAAGATGTTACCACCATTCCTCAACCTTTGGTTTGAAGTCACCCAAAGGAGATGATGTCAAACACACACAGGCAAAATGGCCGCTCTAATTATCACAGAAACACAGAAACAGGAAGGACAAGAAGTCATGGGTTGTTCTCTTATTCTCCTCTCAGCTTCAGGCAAATTTTTATTAAATACAAACAAATAAGGCACCTGGGTGGCTCAGTCAGTTAAGCCATTTGCCATTGGCCCAGGTCCTGGTCCCAGGGTTCTGGTGCTGGGATGGAGCCCTAAGTCCACCTCCTTGCTCAGCAGGTAGCCTGCTTCTCCCACTCCCTCTGCCCCACCCCCTTGCTGGAGCTCTCTCTCTCTCTTAAATAAGTAAAATCTTAAAAAAAAAAAAAAGAAGAAAAGAAAAGAAAACATATCTGAGTTGATTTAGCTTCCCAGAGATAGTTGTAGATGTATTTATCAGAACAGATCTTCAAAAACCTGAAACTAAATTATCTCCTACCAAGGTGTAGGAGGTCTTTTGTTTTTGTCATTGAGAGAAACCGGTACTATTATTCAGATGAAGTATCCCCAGAGCAAAGGGGAAGCCAGCACAGCAGCCCCTGCAGGAGGTAGAGGGGAGGAGGGCAGGCCTTGAAGGAGACAGGGTTTCTGTTCCAGTACTAAAACCCCCAGGACTACAATTTGGTGGGACCATTATGTCACCAGACCCTCACTGGTTCTAAGAGGACAGAAGAATTGGGTCTGGAAGCTGTCCTCCTTCCAAGGTTTCCACTGAGGGGGTAGATTTTAAGTATTCTATTAGATATAACTTCACTGAACTATGAATGAAATGAAAGACCTCACCATGATCTTCAACTAGGCTTCTTCCCCGATTAAGAGGACAATCCTAGCTGGGCACATATGTGTTGAGATTTCTTTGAGACATGAAAGATGCACTATAATAAACCCCGGCGACTACTGCAACCAAGACTGTGTCTGTTTCCAAATCCCAACAAACATTTTTTTTTTTTAAAGACTTTATTTATTTATTTGAGAGAGAGGCAGTGAGAGAGAGCATGAGCGAGGAGAAGGTCAGAGGGAGAAGCAGACTCCCCATGGAGCTGGGAGCCCGATGCGGGACTCGATCCCGGGACTCCGGGATCATGACCTGAGCCGAAGGCAGTCGTCCAACCAACTGAGCCACCCAGGCGTCTCCCAACAAACATTTTTAACACTATGATAATGGAGGTGAATTCCAGGATGGGTGATTTCAGCAGAAATGCTTCTTGAGAGATGACCCATTACTCTTGATGAAGAAGTCAGGGTTCCATCTGAGTTCCAGAACATGAGTCATCACTGCATATAATATTTTTCAGCTCACACCACACAAGTTGGGGGAGCTCATATTAACGTGTGAAGTCTGCTAGAGGTTCAAAAAGTGAACTGTTGCTAAGGCTTTCTTAAAGTGGAACAGTTTTAATAGGTTAGTAACTATATAATTTTCCCTTCTAATTAAATACCACGTACCAAGCTGTGAAAAATGTGACATGGATGATTTGGGATGTTAAGGTGATTTAAAGCAACCTGGGCAGAAGGCCCGGAACATGTCCACTTATTAGCAGGGTAAAAATCAAGGAAGCCAGATTCTCTCAGAAACAAAACCCAGAGATGAAGACCGCAGACTGCACAGTTGTGTTCCGAAAAGTTACAGGTTATGTTTTAATCTTTCTGTGGGCCAGAAAAGTTATTCGACCAAAGCTGACGGTCTCTCATCAGCCCAGCGGGAAGCATGGCCTTTGCTGCTCATGACAGCTGTCACATACATCCTGGCAATAACAAGTACAACCAAACCCAACTTTAAAATCAGCTTTATTGGACATAATAGGAGAGAAAGAATCACTGAGGTAAATAGATTATGACAAATGGGGTTAAGAGTATTTCTACTAGAAAACATTTCTCTAACGCAAAATTATATGGTTTTAAGAAGTATCTCTATATGATGAAATAAAGATAATTTGGATTCAATTTCGAGGGAGAATACCATTTTCCCCTAGCACTGACGAAGAAGGGAATATTACCCACAGGAAAGGAGAGTGGCTTGAAAAGCTGTGTTTAGGGCCTTGTTTTTGTGACTTTCCCTGCAATTCACATTCATCTGTGAACAACTGAGCTGTGGTAGAATCTGATAGCAATCAACAGGAAGGAAAATAGATTATCTGAAAGTCAAAACTTAGTTTTTTCTTTAAGCAAATGTCGGACTCACTAGTATAAAATATACATCAGCATTATTCAAAGTGAGATCAAAATGGCTATGAGGGCCGACTTCCGAGGCACCTGTGCTAAACAGACCCTCACAGGCACACTGGTCAGCAGTGGGTTATACCCGTATGAGCCCAGAGGCTGGAAATCCTCCCCGGGCCCCTGTGTTCACTCCAGTTTACTCAGCCTACAAAATCTGGCCAAGTCACTGAACATCCCACTTGAGTCATGAGGCATTCAGCTGTAGTAACGACCTCAATTCATTCTTTATTTTTGGTTGCCGAATGTCTGTTAATGTGTTTTATCTTGGAAAAGACGTTATTAGGGGTGGTGAAAACAGATTAAGGTTATCAAATAGCAATCACAGGATGACGTTTAACAACTCACATGGAAGCTCTTTCCTCTCCAAAATGGTGCCCCTCTGCAAAAAGGACCTTTTATGAGCAGCCGTATATTCAGTGTGCCTTTCAACATGACTGGTGCTACTTAAGAAAGAGGGAACGTTCGAGAACATAGGTTGGCAGTGAGTCACCTTTCCTGGTTTGTGTTAAGGATTCAGGTCACTGTATCTCCTCTATTGGTAAACATGAGTTTTCCAGCTTAGTGTCTTAAAAGTTAGTTACTGAGGAAATGCTCTGCATAATGGACTTAATGATCCAGGACTGTAATAGCAGGGATCTGGGATGAGGTGTGTCAGGAGAGCTAAGCTATTTATATATGGGCAAAGCTTACACAGGTACTTCTGCATTATCTTTGCTGCTATTAATAAACTTGCACTCTTCATGAGTAGCTAATTTAAAATGAGTCTTAACGTGATTAAAATTACCAAAAATGGAAAAGAACCTTGAACTACCTCTGCCCTAGTAGCCCTAATTATTAATAGACTGTGTATCCAGGATATAATATGACTGCCCGCTGATAGATAGGATTTATAATTGTTGTTCCCTAAGTATAACCTTCAGCTGTTCAAGCAATTTTCTCACTGCCTTCTGCACATCAAATAACGCTTGCTCTTCCTGTGGCTCATGCCGTTCTCCTTTCTTGACATGGCAGCCCTTTCTCTTTTGCCCTAAATGACAGCCATGAAGGTTCACAGAGGGCTCTCAGAGACTGTTCTCGAATCTATTGCAATTGGGTCTCTATTTTCTGAATTCTGACTACACTTCTCAGTCAGTTTATAAATCAGTACACAGTGTTTTCTATATGTATTTATGTAACTCTTCTCTATTTTTTTAAAAGATTTTATTTATTTGAGAGAGAGAGGACACATGCACATGAGCAGAGAGAGGGGGCAGAGGGAGAGGGAGAAGCAGACTCCCCGCTGAGCTGGGAGGCCCCCATGTGGGGCTCGATCCCAGGACCCTGAGATCCCAGGACCTGAGCCAAAGGCAGATGCTTAACCAGCTGAGCCACCTAGGCGTCCTGACTCTTCTCTATTCTTGGGTGTCATGTCCTCAGACCTCAGCACATTGTTGGACATATGGTAACACACCTCTTGCTTCAGGATAGGCATCCCCAGTAAGCCAGTGATGTGGCTCCATGTTGCAGACCCCCAGCAATAGAATTCTCCACTGATACTGATCTTTAGGAAACCCCACGCTTTCATGACACCAAAAGAAGAATTTTAGAGAAAAGGCTGACCTGAAATGCCCAAGGGGTATTGTCCACACAGTAGACTCTCAAGTTGTAATCCAGAGAGTTACAGGACATGCAGCCAAAAACCGCCACCTTGAGTTGCTTCACGGCACAGTCTGTGATTGGTTCTCCGGTGAGGGCGTATGTCCCGAAGCTGTCGAGCAGCACGTGACATGCAAAGGGGTCCAGAAGGCAGTAGCAGGATGTGGATTCATCCTCCACTGACATCACTTCCTGTGGGGAAAAGGTGTAGGAAATTCTCTCAGCTTCAAAATAAGATGCGATTTAATAATGACGTTGCATGGACAGACACGATTTTTTCAGGATATTTTTACTGTCCTCATTTCCTTGATGTTAAATACTCTTTTTCTAGCAAAATAACTGCTTATATCAGGGACTCAAGAAATAGTTATATTCAGTGTGTTGGAATTTTATAGTTTACAACAAACCTCATTTCCAAAGTTCTCCTTTTTTCCGTTAATTTGTGCAGCAATGGATTTAAGAAAACTCTTAAATATTAACACCAGACAAACAAACTCTGTCTTGAGAAAGTTCTATTTCTGAAAATCTTCTTTCAATATCCTTAAGGTAATATTTATTTTCCTTCAAATATTTTATCCTCTTCCCAACAAATTCATTCACAAGGGACCATTAAATAAATGGTTTTGATAAGATGTTCAAGAATATTTCACCTTCCCTGATAAGAACTTTGGTTTGTGTGACTGGTTGGGTAGAGCATAAATATAACACCATCTGGATGAAAAGCTTGTCAGGACTTGCTCCACGGTAAAACTCAAGTGGTAAAAATCAAGGCAAAGAAACTATAATGGAAAAGAGAGCCAAATCCGGCCCCTTTATGAACCCCATGGAACTTTGTGCCCGGGAAATGTGCCCCTGGCTGGACTAGGACTGAATACCTAGCAGAATGCATTTTCAACAAAAAGTACAGGCTAGTTGCAGAGATAGCTGGTCAGGGTAAATGTAATCCATTGTCGCAACTGGGAATTTTCTTCTCCTAAAGAAATAAGATTTTCCTTTTTACTTCTTTTGCTTGCCTGAAGCACCTCCTGGGAGGGACGATCCCAGGGCTGGCTGGAATAGGTCATTGTGTTCCAGCAAGATAATTCACCTGCTTTCATGCAAACTGACTTCAGGCAGTCATAAAAGGAATCCCTATCAGACAGATAAATCAGAGGTTTCTCTTAAAATAGTAATAATAGTGCAATAGTTGCTGTGTCTGTTTCTCTTGTTTCCCTCCTCATAAGCTGCCTCCTTGTCTTGTCTCTCTTTGGCTCTCCTCTTAGGCTGTATCGCTTTCATACACTCCTATACACACGGCAACAGACGCTCAATAATTCTCAATGCATTCATTAATTCACCAAAATATATTTAGCATACATTTAGCAACTGCTGTGTTGCTGAACATTTCAACCTGTTCTCATCCCTACGATGGCAGAATCAGAGAAGTTTCTTTTATGAGCACACCCTGGGTGCCCTGAGCCGCCTCCCGATCTCCACAGCGGCCACAGGGAAAGTCAATTCAGACGTGGACATGGTCTGGGAGGAAGGGTGGAAGTATAGGTTTTATGTACCAGGAATGGGCACATAAGGGGATAAGTCTCTGCGGAGAATTACAACTGTATTCTTAACTTTTCTCTGGACCCTCACCTGCTTCTCTTTTCTATTATCATGGAAAAACGCCAGCCAGAACCCTGAGGATACTGTAACGCCCATGCCGCCAGTCCTCTCCAAAAACAAGAACATGCTTACAGGTTTCACAGCAGACTTGTGTTAAAAGAGGTAAGCTTAAATCTATCCCATAGGTGGAAGCTAAACCCTATTTTTTAAAAAGGAAGACTAGGGTCTCACCTCCCACTTGCCCTGCTGCGTCCTCTTCTTTAAATGGATGTTCCAGTGCTCAGAACTGACGTCCGCACAGTGTGGTATGGTCAGTGCAAAGGGAGTGGTGACGATCATGTCTGGGGGACCACAGGTGACTTCAGGACTCAGGAGCACCTCGGATCCATCGGACTGGAGGCTTTATGGTTGGGAGAGGATACAAGAAGTGTGTAAAGAAGGGGGCACATTTGAATGAGAATTTAGTTATATAGACTGGGGCTTTCTTGAGGCTTCCTCAAGACCAAGGGCTGGTCTGGGCAATAGCCATTTATCCTGAACGGCTCAAACACGAGGACTGAGTTTAGCTTAGATTTCAAAGCTAAGTTTTGACACACAAAATAACAGGTGCTTCTTCAGAAATACAGGGCGGAACAGAAGGCAGCAAAGACCTGGCTGGTGTGTTATTCTCCTTGATAACATTATCTATGACCAAAGCCGAGAGCTCTATAGGAAGGACTGCTCTGGTAATCTTCCCATCAGATTCCTTCCTCCCAACAACCCATTATACAAATATTTTTAATGGTAGTAAGTGGTAAAACAAATTATTACAGAACAAAGCAACCCTTCAGTCATACCCAGATTGAGTATGTCACTTCTGGTTTTGAAAACATTTGTTTTCTGCCAATGCACAAATACATAGGTTACATAGTGACAGCAGAAAAGACGGTTATAATGTCCATAATAAAATACATAGGTACATAGCTTTCAACTCTTCACTATTTTAGTTCTAAATCTAAAGTCATTCCACCCCAACCTAGTGTGGAGAATTTTCTGTATTGTGAATTATTCAGAGTCATGATGCAGAGTCATGAAATGATAAAAGGAGGTGAAATTTAACTAAAGGGAAATATCATTGCATGATATCTTTCAATTTCTTGTCTTTTGGTTTTAATCTCTGTCCCCAAAAGTAAGGTGGGCTGGTTTATAGGCCAGCAGTCAGTGAGAAGAACCCACAAGTCTGCTCATTCTTCCCCAACTGCTTCTGTGTTTTTGAACAAGGTATCTGATTTTTGGGGGGGGGGGGGTGTATTTTCACTTGTAAGAAATACAGTGACCCAGAATATAGTCCATAAAGCCATTTAGGACTCTCAGATGAGCAATGCTGTATGAGCACTGCAATTGGTATTAAGACAGAAGTTTGCTCTTACATGACCTAGGAAGGGTATGTAGATATGTCATCCCTCATCAACAAAGCCACCCCTTGAGCAAGATAAAGATGAAATTTAGCACCAAGAGATGCCACCTATCCCATGGTCTTGTATAAACAGAACAGCTTCCTATGAGGGCATCTAACATGTTACTAGTTTCTGAGTTGCTTTTGTGGACGTTGTGCGTTAGGCATGGTCCTACTCCAGCTCATTATCTGTAATTTACTGCTGCTTTAAAGTCCAGACACAGAAGTGGGCAGAAACATCTTCTCTCCACTGTATCTAAAACAGACCTGAACGTGACTGCAGTGTCCTCCCCACTTCAGGAAGCGCTGAAGCCACAGTCACAAAATCCGACCACCCACCTAGACAACCTTAGTCCAAAGTCAACGATTCTTCCCAAGGGCGCAGGGGGACCTGAAAATAGTCTGCATCTGCCTTTAAGAGCAGGCGAGCGAGGCGGGCAGAGTCAGTAAGTAGTGTATCAGCAAGTAACAAACGTGCGCTGAACAGTCTGGATACAATATACTTGAGGTGTGGGGGCGAGCGGAGAAAAAGAAGGTAAGATTCCAGGGTGAGCTCTAAGCAGCACGGGGTGGGGCAGCCTGTCCGTGGATGCCTGCCAGCAGCCATTAGAGAAGGTTAAGCGCTTTCCTTGTCATTGCTGCTTGCGTTTGTCACAGACAGGAATAGCAGGGATGCTTGGGAGTGACCGATGACAAGCTCTCCTAAAAGAACTACTTAATTGCTTTCAGAGACTCATCCCCCTTGTTGAACATATTGTTCCAACATATGGGAATTTGGGGAATTATTTAATGCCAAATGAACTGAAATCAGCTAATTAGATGAACTCTCACACTCGTGAATAGTGAGGCTCCTTTCCGTGATAACTTTAACAGCATTAGGCAGCAGAGGCAGAGCACGGCGTGGCAGGCAGAGCAGGGAATGGGAGTTTTGCATTAAGCAGGCCCTGGGTATTTCCACCAAGGCAAAGGAAGCAAATCAGGATTGACAGCTAAGCCTCCTACTGTGAAAACAGGGTCTGTGGGTGTAGGTCTCTGATGAAGGAACTAAACTTATATCTCTCCATTTCTTTTCCCCCCACGATTTATAATAATTTGTCCTTCTCTGCCATCTTCTCTATGTGGCAATCAGGGAGATTTACAAATATTAATTAAAGCTCTTCACACACCTGTGGAGGCAGGTGTTACCAGCATAAGGTCACAGAGCAGTTCGCCAAAGCGATGAGCTACAAAATGCCCCCTAAATTTCTGACTCGTACGCAGGCTCCTGCTCTCTGTGACCGGACGGACTTTCCTCCTCTGTAACCACTAACAGATTTTCTGGGCACACTGCTGGCTCTCGTGATGTCCCAAGTGAAGATGACGGAAGCGGGGCATATAGTCCAAGTGTCGTCATGGATGCAGACTTAGGACATTTGAGGAAGGAGGTCTGGGGAGAGAAGGCTTTAATTGGGCCTGAGCAAAACTGAAGATTCCCGAGGACAGTATGGATGGCATTTCAATTTTCCCAGAACACATCTGACAAGGAAGTATTCATGCTCCTGCTAGGAGGAAAAAAAAAAAAAAAAAAAATATATATATATATATATATTTTTTTTTTTCCCCTCAAATTGCTGTGAGCTACAAACAGCAGCAACTCCAAAGGCTATCCTAGAACCACCTCCAGGCATCACACGCTCTAGTGTAGATGGAAAAGTCTGGGTGTGTTTGACTTTTGCTACTTGTCTTTTTCCTTGTGTTTGATCTCTCTGCCATCCATCCATCTATCCAAATGCTGTACATATTTATGAACACTTAAGGATATAAAAATATCAATAAATTAAGAGCCAGGTAGCTTGTGGGGCAACTGTAGGGTAACCAGGTTATGAATGCCAATTTCTGCTTCCACAGTGCAGCTGAGGGTTCTAGGGAAATCTGCCAGCTTTGCAGAGAACCACAATATCCATGGGGGAGCGGGTGCTCATAGCAGCCACAAGAGCATTTGACCTAATAATCTGGTAAGACAGGAAGACTCATGTTGCTACTTTGTTTAGAACCAGAAAGGGAAAACATGGAAGAGTAGCTGCAGAGGACACAAGAAGTGGGTAAAAGAACATCCCGATATGCCGCTTGTGTCCTCGCTACTCCTCACAGCTCCATATGCCGCTTGTGTCCTCGCTACTCCTCACAGCTCCGCGTTGATACCACATCCCTCGTCTGACCTTTGCTGTCATGAAAACCACAGTGTGGCAGAAGAGAAAGCCCGCGCCTTTCTGAGCCTCACTTTCCTTACATGCAAAATAATGCCTCCTCGAAGACTGCTCTGAGAATTAAAGAACAACAACAGCACAAAAAACACCTACTATGTCCTCAGTGGGTTGAGGTTCTGCTTCTCCCAATCTCAAATGCCCATCTTTCCTGCCTTTTGAGGATCCTTATTTTCATGGGAACTGTGCTTTCTGAAATTGCTAATTGATTCAATAAATTGTCATTCTAGCAAGATATGCTTTAACAGACATTTCACAGCCTTAGAGATGTGCACTATTTAAGGGAATTTAAGGCACCTTGGCAATGCTTCCATCCTTACCTCCCACAGTCTGTCCTCAACTTGGCAACCAGAGGAATCCCACTGGAAATGCCAACACGTTCCCACCTCCAGGAATCCCGGCTGTTCTGCTGCTCTAGAGCACTCCTGGCTGCCTGGAATTTTTCGTTCGGGCAGCTCCATGACAGGGTCCCTCGTGCCCTTCAGGTCTTTGCCCCAAAGACATCTACTAGTGAGGCATTCCCTGACCATTCCCATCACCGAAGCTGATCTTTGCTTTTCTTTTTCTCCACTACACTTAACTGCCCTCTAATACACTATACCATTTACATAATTATTTACTTTTGTCTCTCACAAATGAGAATAGAAGCTCTATGAGGCCAGGAAATTTATTTTCTTTTCCTGTTTGTCATTGTATCTACAATGTCTACTAGATGCCAGTTGTAAGCACTCAGAAATAGATGTTGAGAAGGACAGAGAAGTCCACTTGAAGTAGTTCCTACTGGCCAAAAACTGGAACATTTTGAGTATCAAAGGAAATAATGGTAGTATAGGATTATAACCCATTGAATAACATAACTCATGAGATACATGGATATATACATGAATGAATAATGAGAAGGGGAAACTCTTATGCAGCAGAAGCCAAGTAATAAATGCAGAAAATCATTTGGCAACCAATCATATTGATACTTGATTCAGTGAAGAATTATTAGTAGGGGGGGCGCCTGAGTGGCTCAGTTGGTTAAGCGGCTGCCTTCGGCTCAGGTCGCGATTCTAGAGTCCTGGGATTGAGCCCCGCATCGGGCTCCCTGCTCAGCAGAGAGCCTGCTTCTCCCTCTCCTTCTGCCTTCCTCTCTGCTTACTTGTGCTTTCTCTCTCTGTCAAATAATAGAATCTTTCAAAAAAAAAAAAAAAAGAAAGAATTATGAATAGATGCTCATCTACTTGGTGGAAGTTTAGAAAATAAAAAGGAACTGTTTATAGGGTTTGAAAGTATCTCCACTGCCCCCCCCCGGCAAGAGACTTACTAATTACAAAGGATAAAAGACTACTTTACAGGGGAGAACCTTGGCAGACACCACCTAACCAAGTTATCAAAGTTAACACTGGCAGTAACGGGATGGATGGACCAGACACGCCTCCTGATAGGACGCAGTGAGAAGAACTTCACATTTGTCTGTAGCATTCCTGCCAATAATATACAACCTGAATCTACCACAGGAAACTATCAGACAAGCCCAAATTGAGGGACACGGTGCAAAAGAACTGATCCACACTCTTATAAAGGGTCCAAGTCATAAAATAGAGACAGACGTAGGAACTGCTCCAGATTGCAGGAGACTAAAGACACACGGCAATAGAATGTAATGAACGGACTTGGATTTTCATTTGCCACAAAGGACATTATTCAGATAACAGGAAGAATATGAATAAAGTTTGTGGCGCAGATAATAGAAGTGTATCAATGTTAACTTCCTGATTTTGAGAATTGTGCTACGGTTATATGAGAGAATTCCTTTTTAGGATATACACACCAAAGTATCTAGGGTCAAAGGTATATCTTGTTCACAATGGTTATGGAAATATATATGTATATGTGTGTGTATATACATCTGTATTTTATGTGTATATGCACACATATACACACATATGGAGAGAGAAGAGAGCAGAATATGGCAAATCAGTAAAATGTTAACAGAGGTGAATATAACTGTGGGATGGCTGGAAATTATATTCTTGCAACTTTCCCTTAAGTTATTTTTTATTTTAGATTTTATTTTATGAGAGAGAGCCAGAGCACATGCACACATGTGTGGGGAGTTGTGGAGGGAAAGGGAGAGAACCTCAAGCAGAATCTGTGCTGAGTGCAGAGCCCAAGGTGGGGCTCGATCTCATGGCCTGAGCTGAAGAGTTGGACACTTAACCAACTGAGCCACCGAGGTGCCCCATCCTTAAGTTTGAAGTTGTGTCAAAAATAATTTTTTTGAACGAATGAATGAATGCATGGAGACAGAAGCCCAGGGAAAAATTTGCAGACCTATAATGAAATCAGGGTCACTGACTACTGCATAAAATGTGCGCTGGAGGGTGACAGGTGCTCTAGCTGGTTGTCCAAGCTTGGCCACACTAGCCACCTGGTAACTTCCATTCTGCAGCACACATGTGCACACCAATGGCAACAGAAGGTCACGCCAAACATGACCCTGTGCAACTGGGAACCACTGTGGGTCTGGAGGTGGATCTGTGCACATTCGGCTTTTGCTCTCAGTATTTCCTCACCTTATTTTGGACTGGCCATGTGTCACCCCCTTCAAGCAAAACAACCAGCTCCATATTTCGAGATGAGATTTTCATTGTTGTTGTTGTCTGCCATGCTGGGCTTGGTAATTACTGCTCCCGCCTTTCCTCCTCATGGTCTATATTATAGATTAATGTAGGTTTGATCACCTTTACCCAGAGTATCACTCAGGAATGCAGGCAGGAGAGTAATGATAGTTTTACTATGCCAGACCCTGGGTCGATACATAATTAAATCATATTTTAATGGAATGGACATAAAAGGCAGAGAGATGGAAGCTATACTTAGTCTTAAGATTGGAGCTCAGAAAACAAGGTAGCGCCAGCCTCCTACAGTTTCCTGCCCAAGAAGATACATAGTTTTAACTATTATACCTTTTCTCTTTTCATTAAAAACCTCCTCTATTGACCTGAATGTGAACCTTGCTATGGATAAAAAATCGAGGTTTGGGGCTTACTCTTCCTTTTATCTTATTGGAGTCAGATACCTGTCTCATTCTCTAGCTCTGACCAGATCATTCAGCCAGGCCCCAGGAAAATGACATGGAGAACCCCCTGCAGAGAGGAGTTGGGGAAAGCCCGCTGGCTCATCAGTCAACCCCAACACCATCAGCAGGCTTCCTGAGGACTTTTCATTCCGTAACTGCCACGTGTGAGTTAAGAAAAGACTTTTGCAAAGGGAGATTAGGGGCGTGAGGAGCAGCAGAACAGAGGACAAAGACAGAAGTTAAGCAAAATCTTCTCTTTATCACTGTGGATTCCTCCTTCAGGGTTTAAGTGGTCTTCAAAGTATTGAGTGGTTCAGAATTATTCGGGCAGCTTATTGAAAATGATACTTGTAGACACTGTCCGTTAAAATTTTGATTCTGTTAATGGCTAGGTGACTCAGTCATTTAAGCGTCTGCCTTCAGCTCAGGTCACGATCCCCAGGTGCTGGGATGGAGCCCCACATTGTGCTCCCTGCTCAGCAGGGAGCCTGGTTCTCCCTCTCCTTCTGCCTGCAGCTCTCACTGCTTGTGTGCTCTTTCTCTCTCTCTCTGACAAATAAATAAAATCTTAAAAAAAAAAAAAAGATTTTGATTCTATATTTCTGGGGCAGGGCCCAGGAGCCTACAGTTATTTTTTTTTTTTACACCTGTGTTCCTTACATACAAGGTAGCCCTGCTGCTAATATTTGAGAAAAACTGTGTAGTTCTTGAGAAAACGGGGACTTGGTGGTCTGTCCAATGTAGAGAGGGTAGGCTTCCGAATGGAAGTTGGAGGCTGGTCAAGGTTAAACGCTCTGTCTTAAGGCCTCAGATGATGCTACTGTGGTGGAAAATAGAACCACATAGGGATTGTCCTACATCCCCTTTCTCTGAGTAGCATGTGGTTAATAAGCAACGATTTCAGGTTGAGGGCGGGGCGATTAGCAGTAACTGGAAATAACGCTATAGCTCATCAAGCCATTATATTCCATTAGCTGGGGTGGGGAACAGAGCAGTTAGCGCAGTGGATTGCAACAAGGAACAAGCACAATTCACTGAGGATAGAAGCATATGGCTCTACGACAAAAGGGTTTAAAGATCTGGGTCACCCACCTGGTATTGTCTGAAATAGGATCACAGGAGGAGAGATGGCACGAGGGGGGCTGGGACGGGAGGGGAATTATATTCATACTGGAGTGTGTCTCTGAGTTTGCGGAAATGGAGCGATACCACACTGAGAGATTAGACTGTTTGCATACATTAAACGGCTTTAGTTTACACACACATGCATAGGTGTTTACCAATTAATATACTGAAGGAATCACAAATCATGTGTAAGCCACCAGTTCTTAGACACAATTTAAGCCTCATCTTTCATGCAGTGCTGGGCTTGTGTTCAGCTTGTTTACCAGGAGTGGCAGAACGATGGCTCATTGGGATGCTTTATGGTGGACGATGGGACGGGAGTGTGTGGGTCTATGTGGCACACGGCTATGACAGTCTTTACACCTACCAAGTTGTTGACACATTTCCCTCTCGAATGGGAAAAACAGACTCTTCTGGGGCAAACCTGAGTCCTATTTCTAGGATCATTTTCTTTTAGGCTGGGAAAGGACTCAGGAGCTATCAGCCCCAATACCATCTTTGTTCAGATGACGAAACACAGGGCAGAGGGTGGGGTTGAGCAACAAGCCAAAGTTGGACCTCGCTCGTGACGGGGGGGGGGACTAGTCTCTTCTGCTAGTGGTGGTGGTTGAGGGATATGTGCGGGGGCAGGCAGGGGAAGGAACCGATGTTCTCTGGGACACATTCCCTAAACCTGGCATTTCTAAGGTCAAATGCCGGCATGAGAGTTATAAGGTGTATTCATAGGGACTGCATCTTAGGAAGATGGTGGGCACTGAGGTACAGTGATTGCAATGGAAGCTTGTGGTATTTTCCTATTATCCCTGAGCAACAGACTTAGTGGCTTAAGACAACCTAAACTTACTATCTCACAGTTTTGTAGGTCTCACTGAGCTAAAATGTCAGAGGGGCTGCATTCTTTCTTGAGGTGCTAGAGAAGAATCCATTTCCTTGCCTCTTCCAGCTTCTGGCGGTCCCTCTTCCATCTGCCACTAGCACAGCATCCTTACAGCTCTGTATCAGACTCTGATACTCTGCCTTCCTCTTACAAGGACTTTTCCACGAACCCCCCTGCATAACCCAGGGTAATTTCTCCCTCTCAAGGTCCTTAACCTTAATCACACCTGTGAAGTCCCCTTTGCCATGCAGCATAACATCCACAGGCTCTAGGGATTAGTGTGGACATTTTGGGGAGGGGGTGCATTCTTCTGTCTGCTACCTATTTTTTCATGGCATGTTCACTTTAAAGTTAGAACCTAGAGATCCCCCTGCTTCTGTCTCCTGATCCCCTCTTGTCTCCAAGATGCCACACAACTGGACCGAGGTGTTGTTTGACCTTTGGGCATGCCCATCCTCGTTTCCAGAGTGAAGCTCCCTATCTGCATACAACTTTATGGGGTCCTGTGAAGTTCCCATTCCTTTGTCTTAAAGATGATAACCAAAGGAGTTAGGAGGTTGGTCACCTAGGTTTTTTCAAGGGCTGTGTGGATTGTCTTAGAAAGCATGGAGGCCAGCCTCAGTGTGGGCTGGTGTGTTCTGGCATTTTTATGAGGCTATAACTAAGTGAAGTGGAAAGGATGATATATATTAAATATCTTAATAGGACAGGTTATTTCTACTTCCAGCGTGGGCAATAAAAGAGATGGCATATACAAATAAAAATAATTACAGTATGTGGTGTTCCTTTACAATGCGCAATCAAACTCATGAACCGATGACTTTCCTCTTATTGAATTAAGGTGCACCTTCCATTCAGATCTATTAACAACATTCACAAACCATTGTTATCTTGTCAATGGCATCTTTAATTAAAGACTCCTCTGGACCGTTCTAATCACTTCACATTGTGAGCTCACAGGGGCTTCCGACATACTCTGATGAAAATGATGGCAATTTTTATTTATGCATATTTGTTTGTGGACCAAGGGGCCGTGGGGTGGGAGGAGCGGTGAAGAGCGTGGTGTGTGGAAATTCTTTCCCAAAAAAGCAGATCAGAAGATGACAGCATGAGAGTTTTCCCCCCTCCCTTTCTCTTTCCCCCTCTTCCTTCTTTCTCTCCTCCCCTCCTCTCGTTTGTGGGGGTAATGGCGTTCTCTTCGAACTGAAATGACTTTGTGAAGGAGCCTCCGTGATTTCATGGCAGTAAAGAGCAGTCTTCAGCTGAAGGTGCATTAACCCTTCTAAGCCATTAAGATACCATTTGATTAATTGCCCCTTTTATCACACTGCATGGCACTGGTAGTGTGAACGAATTAATGTGTCTCCCAAATGGCAGCAATCTGTTCCCCTTGCACTTGCGCAAAGAGCCCCTTTGTTCCTTAGAAAGCACCTTCCCACGTCAGCAGTTGCCTTTGCCAGACACAGAGCTCATTAATGCCGAATCCCCTCCAACGGGAAGATGTTTTCCATTCTGAGTCTTCCAGTAAAAAATCCCTAAAACTCCCTTAAAGCCACAAGCGGGATTCCAATCTATGACTGAGCATTGAACAGAACTCGTGACAGAAACAATCTGTTCACTTCTGTCCATCACAGTCTAGCAAGGGAAGCCTGACAGATCTTGTTCAAGGCTGGCCTAAGCCGCCAGCCCAGCTTCACTGGCCACTGATCTCCTACTGTGGACACGAGTCTCCTCTTTGGACTCCACGTAATACGCCTCTAGAGTATAACTCCTAGGCCCCCGTGTAAGGAGAGATCGAAGCAGACGAGTCCTCGTATCTTCACAAGCTCTGATCTTAGAGTGAACAGTTAATATGTGTGCTATCACTGATCTTTCCTCCTAGTCTAGGAATGTGGTAGCTGTCTAAAGGAACCCAGCATCATGGGGACAGAACTAAAGCACATTCCAGGGACTCCAGAGAACTTATCTATGCAATTAAAAAAAAAAAATAAGGCCGGATGAAAGACAATAATATCAAAAGATAGCATTTGTATGGTACTTTATACTTTGCACCAGACTTCTCATATATGTCACTTTATTGTCTCCCCCAAATCCTGGAATGCAGCTAATATTATACAGGATTTCTAGATGGTACAGTTGAGGCCCAAAGAAAGAAAATGACTTGCTCACAGTCATTCAGGTTGGAGAAGTCACCGGGGAGCTGGAACTCAGGCCTTCGGAATCTCTGTGGTTCTCACTGCCACCCATCATCTCCTTTCTGATCCCTCTTTACCTGTCAGGGGATGCCAGTGACCGCGTCTATACTACTTTCCCGACAAGTTATGTTGTCGTTTCACTTCAGTGAACTCCAGGACTGGCCGATTCTTACCCAGCTAGGGAGGCAAAGAAAACAAAGGTAGGCAGAAGACTCTGCCCTGCACACGGCAGGCAGGCAGGCAGGCAGGCAGGCAGGCAGGG
The DNA here is from genome assembly GCF_902655055.1 of Lutra lutra. NCBI lineage: Eukaryota > Metazoa > Chordata > Mammalia > Carnivora > Mustelidae > Lutra > Lutra lutra. The sequence goes on along the minus strand of NC_062279.1, from coordinate 33,501,279 downwards.
TTTGTGGCCAATATCAGGACTTTCTGCTCTACGAGCATTTGCTGCCAGACAGTCTGGCCAAAAGCTTCACCGGGGATTTTGATTCAGCAGTTGTCTTTTTTTTCTTGGTTATAAATATTGTTTTTGCATTGTATTGATTTATTCTTTAATCAGTTTCCTTTCTACCCCCTTTCTTCTAAGTCAGAGGGCTGTGTTTATTCCCTGGAAAGAAAGCCAAAGAGGCTCCTGGAGCAACTATTATCACCAACTGTCAGGTGACCTTCAGCTGGCAAATCTCTCTCAACTAGTTAATCGTCAGTTCCCAAGGCAGAATTCTGGGAATCACCTTCGACTCCTTCATCACTCACATTAACAGCCCCCTCCCAATCTCTCGTGCACAACCAAAGACAAGGACACTCAAAAGTAGAGTGACTATAATTTATTGCCCACATGCAGATACTTCCGAGGATGAAGAGGGCGCTATTAATAAATGTGCTAGGCAAAAATGAGGCCCATGTTCACTCTCCTCACAAGGAGGGTGCTGGCATAAGGAAGACTTGAACTGGGAAGTAGTCCTGGAACTGAAGGCAGAAAATAAGATACCAAAAATGGTGGACCAGATCTCCTGAAGCTGATTCTTCCTTAATCCCTATCTAGCAGGTAACTATCAATTTCCCCTAGGCAGCAAATTACTGTCTAACATAGTCTAGTCCTTATCACTCTTCCTTGCATATTTTGTTTGGGTTTGCTTAGTTCCAAAATATATGATGCTATTTATACCCCTGTGCCATTACACCTTCTATTCCCTTTGACTGGAATACTTTTTACTCATGTTCAGTTTTTAAGTCAATTGTCCCTTCCTCTTGGAAGCCTTCCCTGAGCCTTTACACAGGGCCCATCCCTTTGCTTCTGGTTAGTACATGTGTATCTGTCACTGTATGGATCACGGTGCAATTATCATTGGTGATTTGAGTAACTGGGTTTGCTTTGGGGGCTTCATCTATTGTGGTATAAGGTGGCTCTAGTTTTCCTAGTGCAAGTTGACCCTTGAATGATATAGCTGAACACAGTTGAAAATGAGCACATAATTTTTGACTCTCCCAAAACTTCACAGCCTACGGTTGACTGGAAGCCTTACTGAGAACATAAACAGTTAATTGATGGATATTTTGTATGTTACATGTATTATATACTGTACGCTTATGGTAAAGTAAGCTAGAGCAAAGAACATGTTCAGAAAATCATAAGAGGAAATTGCCAGCGCTGTACTGTACTGAAAAAACTCATGGAAGCGGACATCAGCGTTCAAACCTGTGTTGTTCAAGGGTCAGCTATAATTGCTAATGCTTGTGCTTACTGGAACTGCCCAGGGTAACAGGGTCCCTTGAAAACTTCTCAGTGTGATACTATATTTTAATAGTTAAACAGAGGAGACCTAAAAACTATGTTAAAAATTTAATCTTCCATCTGATTCAAAATTCCACCCTGACCCCTGGTACCCATGCACACAGACACACGTGACCACACACACATGCACACACACACACACACCTGGGGCTCTAGAGCAGGCCTCCTGCTCCTTCCTGTCTTCCCTCACCAGGAGCTCATCCCCATGGCACTGCGAGAGAGAACAGGGATAGGAAAGCACACCACCTCCTTATGTAACTACCTGTGACAAGGTGATAATATTTTCTCAGATGACTTACAAGTCTTAAGAGAATCCTTACCGGATTCAGTACAGATAGGTGGGGATGCCAAAAGTCATCTGGGACAGAGGGTGCTGATGATGGGACAGCAAACAGTTGCTGTGAAGCATCTGTAGTTTCTGCGGGTCTCGGTTACTTCCGCCAACTGGCCTCCATCTGGCAGCAGCTTGACTCTGCTCTCTGACTTCTTTGCCTCACATTGCACTGGCCCCTGGCAAACCTGTTTTCAACCTCACTTACTGTCTCTGGTTTGGGTCCATCTTCTCTACCCCTTGGAAGGATGGGGACCTGGGAATAATGGAAGTGTTCTTTGCTCCTCCCTCCTTGGTTTTAGCATCATGGGACAAGTCAACAAGCTTATAAACAATGAGAAAATCAAATATCACTGTCCAGTTCTCCTGCAGATGGCCCAACTTTTATAAGGAATTCTCTTGAGCCTATTCTCTTTGACATTGGAGAGAGCAGAGGCGGCCATTTTTGATGACTGTTCTCCTCCAAAATAGGACTTATTTTCTCTTTTCTTCTATCAATAGGGAGGGAGAGGACCTGGTCTGTGAGTGGTCTGGGGAGCAGTAGTGCCCATGCTGATGAAATGAAGTTTCTTGGAAGATTTGGCAGGGAGGTGGGAAAATCAGCCTTTGGCATAATAGTTTGAAAATCTCTGAAATTAGAATGTGGGGGCACTTCTCTCTCTCTCTGGCGGTCTCTTTTTGTAAATATGCTCTGGGCTTTGTCAATTTTCAGAATACAGAAAAGGCCACTGTACCCACAAACATCATTCTGATACGTATATACCACCTTGGTCCTCCTACCATCACCTCCACCAGAAATAAACTCCTTATAGAAGGGATATTTTATCCTGCTTTACAGTACTGGGCAGATTTGGGGCTTAATAGTCATAGACTATACCGAGCTCTAATATTAATTGGGAAAAGTTTCCCAGAAGTCTACAACAGTTTTGCAGTGTTGAAGGGGCAGTGTTTTTTGCCTGAGCTGGGGGATGGCTTGAGACGGACCCTAGCAGGTAGGTCTCCCAAGCTGGAGAAAGCCAACAGAGATACAAATCAACCCAGAAGCTTTTAGTCAGGTTTTCTCCCTGGTGGCAATGTCCTGAGAAGTCACCTGGTGGCAGGGTGGAACCAGGGTTCACTACCTTGTGAGAAATCAGAGCTCTGGGAGGCCCCAGGAAAGTGTATGTGGTTTCCTATTTTTCTGTGACATGGGGTTTTAGATTGACCTCAAATGTCTTTCACACAAAGACTGGTCATCATTAAAATTTCATTTTTACAGGAATGGACATCCATAGCCAGATTTTCTTCTTACTCTTCTAGAAACGAGATCAGCCTAAGTGTGTTTCTGAAGGTTTATATCTTTTGCTAGGCCTGAGTCATGAAGACGTACGTGCGTGTGCGTGTCTGTGTGCATGCACGCTGGTCTTGTGACTGTGGAGGGAAAGCTACAGGAAGCCATATTCCACAGGAACAGCCTCCACCACACCGTTTCGTGGTGAGCTATTCCTGGGAAAGAAATTCTCTTCAGTTCCCAGGGTGACTTTTTGTGTCTTCCTGGTCTTGTGTTTGGTCTTACCTCATGCTTTGCTGTTAAAACTCTTGCTCCATCAAGGCACTGTAAAAACAGCTCATGCTTCCTCATGCCACCACATCTGTTTTCCTGCTCTTCACCCCAAGAAGTACCCACTGACTCAGACCATTCAGAAGCAAAACAAAACCAGAAGAGAAAAAGTGGTTGAAATACGCCATCTGGGCTGAGCCCAAATTCAAAACTATGTGTCCTTTTGTAAATTTTTCAATAAGATTACTTATATTTCCAGTTCCAGTTTAGGCATTTGGTTAGGGATATCCACATGACAGTGTAATTGGAAAAAGAAATGAGTGTTTGCCTTTGGTTTCGTTTTATTGCTTCTTGGAAGAAAGCTCCATATAATAATTTTCTGGTCCAGTTCTCTACTCTCTGACTATGGGGTAGGGAGGGGTGCGAGACCTGGTGCGAGACCTGTGGGAGGGGTAGAGGGAAGGCTGTGCTGCATGCAAAACTTTTCTTATTGTAATCCATGCGAGAAGAATCTCTAAAATGAGATTTTAATTCCCTTGCCGAGATACCTGCATTTTATAAAAGTTTATCAAAACCCGGTCAGAAAGGATGAGAAGAATTTGACCCCAAAAGCTTCCTATCGAAATGTACCAACAACCCCAGATTCTTTCTTTTTATGAAATTTTTTTTTTTTTTTTTTTGACAGAGAGAGAGAGAGAGAGATCACAAGTAGGCAGAGAGGCAGGCAGAGAGAGGAGGAATCAGGCTCACTGCTGAGCAGAGAGCCCGATGCGGGGCTCGATCCCAGGACCCTGAGATCATGACCTGAGCTGAAGGCAGAGGCTTAACCCACTGAGCCACCCAGGTGTCCCCCCCCCCCAGATTCTTTCAAATTGAAGTTTGGGAAAAGAGAGGGGCTTTCTGAGAATGATCAGGACTGATTTCCTGCCCTCCAAAGGGGGCCGATAGGAAAGGAGGTCACCTCTGACTTTGAGCTAGCTGACCAAATGCTCCTGATCTGGGAGGAGCCCCAGGGCTCCCCTAGCAAATACTTCTGGCAGCCTCGATTTCATGCTCTTGCCTTTCTGTGAGGCTACTCGAGTTCCCATTCCTGTGATGCCACTAAGTGTTCTGAATGGCTCAGTGTGTGAAACCTAACTCATTGTCCAATCTGTGCCCTGGCCTGGGCTACAGTTGGAAGGAAGCTGCTTAAGATAATGACTTAAAAGCAGGGAAAGATATCTGCATTCAGCCACTCTTATGCTATGTAGATTATGGAAAATGTATCCTGGAGCTGAACATTGAGGTTATTTACTGCCCTTATGCCTTTCTTTGCCTGGCTAATTTCTATTGATGTTTTAGACTCAGATCAAGTGACATCTTCTGGAAAGCACTCTTCTCTACACCCCATCTGTGTGTCTATGCTTGGACTGGATTAAGGCCATTTTGTATTTTTCCATGGTTTTCCATGAGATTCCCTATTGCAGTGTGGTTCCACATTGAATTGCAAAGTGACCCTGGCCTTCCGCAATCTGGGCCCCTCCCCATCTGTTTCATGGTTTATTTCCATCATTCGGCGTAAGCCTTGTCTCTCCCCAAGTGTGCTTCACTGGACTCATGGATGACATACCTAACTGTGCCTTAAGGTAGGGACTGGGATGAAGCATTGAAATGCCTTCTAAGCCAGATCATCTTGCTTTGGTGCCTCATCTAGCTACAACCCAAGTCGAGCTTACGAACTTTTCTTGCTGTTAATTTTCAAATCTATAAAAATTAGGATAATCATTATTGTTTACCGTGTGGGCTCAATGTGAAGATGAAAGGATATACTATAGGTAGAATGCTTTGTCAAATGTAAGTGTAGCAAGGAAGAAAAGAATACTTATTTTATCACCTTTTAGATTTTTGTATCCCTGTGTACCACACAATCCCACCATATCCCTATAAGGTAAAGGACACATCTGGGTTGCAAAGAGTTTTACGAACTTCCCTAAAGTCACATGGAGGAAGCAGTGAAGCTTAGATCTGAACCCAGAGCCTCTGATGTCTGAGCTCACACTCGTAGCCACTGCGTTTAGATGTTTCCTAACATTGTGTCCCCTGAGACTCAGCACTTTGGTGGGACTTGTTTCTAGCCTCTGTGCTCTCAGTTCTATGATGTAACAATGCAATTTTCCTAACGTACTTCTAAGAAAAACTCAACTTGATCTTATCTTTCTGCCTTGCTTAATTCTCATGCTCATAGAGAGCGATTCCAGAGGATGCCCCATTCTAGGGGCCGAGAGTTGGAACATGAAGTCAGAAAGTGGTTTCTGTAAAGGCTCTGACATCAGGGAGAAATGGCATCCTTTAGTGTGTGAGCACGGCCATTGTGGTCAGATAGCCTGAAGTCAAATCCCAGCTCCACCAGGAGAGTAACATGCCCTTCGAAGCAGCTTTGCTGCTTGGAACCTTCATGTTTTTAGATTTTTTTTTTCTCCTTTCTAAAATTGCTACAACATCCTCTTCTTTTGACATAATGGAAGACTAAATGAGTCAAATGCATGCGAGAGCACTTTGCAAGCTACACAGAAACAGAGGTAATTATTACTTTTCTAAGAATGGAAAGTCCTCATCCATTTAATACGCATGTCTGTCCAAAAAGCCAACAGAGATCATCTCTTAAGCATTATGGGCAACCAGAGGTCCAGATTGCTACATGAGGTTGGGAGAGATTCATTAAAATCATAGTTTAAGCCTGAAAGTGTAGACAGAGCAGGGACACTGAGGAAGAGTGACATCATTCCATTTAATGGGAAGTACAGAGTGTCCTCCTGGAGACTTCCCAGCAATAGAAGCCGGGCCTTCCGAGAGGACCAGGGTGCATAAATTCACACAATGAACACCCTCACTGAAAACCTACCCAGATTTCAAAATACAGCCCTAGGAACCTATTTGAATACAGGGGGTTATTTTAAGTCTGTGATTCATTCTACACAGCCCTGTCTCTGGGAATCTGCTACTGAATTTGGATCAATGATTTCAGTGACAGTTCCACTAACTCATCACCTAGCTATCCCAGAGATGTCACTCAGAAAAAAGCAACAGAAAGGTGCCATCAATAGGAAAATGGAATGGACTTTAAAGAGGCTGTTTTCAAGATCTGACTGTAATTCTGGGTGTGGAAGTGACGGAGAGTCAGAGGTTAAAGAGATGGAACTGTGCTGTTCCAGGTCTACAGATGGTAGAAAAAAACGGGCCTTCTTCTGAGCACAAGTTCAGCAGGACAGAAGGACACCATAAGATGACAATGGGTTTTTAAGTGATGTCCCAAAGGCAAGGTGACACTAAACAGTGCTACATTAATGGCCTTCTGATTAACCCCAGGATGAAAAGCTGCAGAACTTAGATCTGAGTAACCTCCTGTTAGGGATGGAAAAAAAAAAATCACCAAGCTTAAGAAAAGTAGCAGCAGAAAGGCATGTGCTATTTTTAGTGTTTTCATAAGTAGTTTGGAGCATTTTGAAATGAAGATTGTCAAGAAAGCTAAATGAGCAGTAGCCTATAACTGGTCATTTTCTTAAGAGCTAGGAACATCTGGGGAGGTTTGAGCAGCAGGATAACAAGGAATGTAGGCCTCCTGCAACTGTATCTTATCCTCCTGTCTAGGAAAATGCCCACCTCACAGAGCTGAAGTCCTTGAAGAACCGTTCCTGTTGCTGTCCACCTTCCTGGACAACAGTATAAACTCACATCTTAGATATGGATGGATAAACCAGACTGGTTAGCACAGAACTTACAAAGCTCATGGTGGTCCAGGAGGCGACTGCATCAGGCCAAACCTGTCTTTCAAGGTCTGTGGACTCTGGCATGTCTTTAATATATTTCTCCTCCTTCTTTTGTAATTGCAGGACAGCTTGAGTGATATTTCCCACATAAGTCCTATTTATTGAGGTGGAAGACACTGGGTTTGAGAGGAAAGAGCTGAACGTAGGCCCAGTGGCTGGATTATAAGGAAGGAAGCTGGAGGCTGGGGCGAAGGTTAGCAAGAGGCTGTGATTTGGGCGGGCTGACTGGATTCGGCCTCGTTCTTGATTTTTGTGGGATGACATCTTCAGCAGCATGTGTAGAATGGACCCTGACCTAAATTTTAAACAGGTATGGTTTCTCATAGAAGTCAACTGAAGGGATAAAAAAGAGGTGACCCTTATCCAGGAAACTCCATTTTTAGGTCTGCTTAAGTGAGATGCTGAGTAAACTCTCCAAACCCCTCTGCGACTTGGTCGCCTCTACTTGCACGTGGAGGTGTTTAGACCCTAGTGTGCCTTCAGGTGTGGAGGTGAGGGATCTAGTTCTCCAGGACTGAAGGGAACAGCACGAGAGCCAGCCACACCACGACCTACTCGCACGCCCTCTGAGCACCTTGCCAACAGCCAGCTAGCAGAGCCTTTTCCATTCCTTCCAAGTTCTCTTGAGCAGAAAGTTAAAACCACTGGGCACCAACAAATCCTTTCATGGAGACAGCTCTCAGAATCTGTTCAAACCATCTGTTTCTCTGGCTCTTTTTCCTTCCAGTGTTTTTCCTTCACGTGTTCTCTGCTCACAACAAAAAAAAAAATCTAGCCTCAAAGAACCAAGATGTTAAGACTGAAAATGCCAGAGGTACATATCCAGTTTATGAGAGAAATTGCTTTCTAAAGAGGAGCCGGGTTTTATCTTGTGTGGAGGAAAGCAACATTTCCACAAATATTATACTTGTGCTAAGAAAATAACCAACTACTTTCATTAAAGACTCCGCGACAAGATTTGTATATGTAATTGAATTTAATGCTACTGAAATGTGTCAGACCTGGAAGCTACTGCAGCGTAGAAGGTGTTTTTCCACGGAGGGAAGATTACCTGAGAAATCCCCTCTCAGCCTACAGCAGGTCTTGTGCTGACCTGAAGAGGTCACAGGTTGGTCATTCTCATCATTTGCATAATGCCTAGCACTGAAAAGCGCCGGCTGGGATGATTTCTTTTTTTTTTTTTTTTTTTGAGAGAAAAATTAGGTGAGGCAATCAGTATGGAGGGGACCTGCTAAGGACTTGCCTACTGAGTCACGGTTGTTTGTTGCCTGCGGTCAAGAGGTCAGTGACCTAGATGAGTCACTGAAAATTGCAGAGCTAGCTCTGTGTGTTTTCATTTTAGCCTACACTTTTGCAACTGGTATTTCCCTCTGTATAGTCAAGTAACGCACGGATCTTAGCTTTACACCTCCATGCCAAATTATCTCAAAAACCTCAGGTTTTCTGCAGAAGCTCCATTCTGCATTTAAGATGTCGTCAATATGCCACCCTTCTCTGTCTCTCACCTAGGTTCACCTTGGTTGATGGACATGTAGATCTCCCAAGAGTTCTCTTCTGGGATGGCACCGTGTGGTATGAGTAAACTCACTCCTAAAACAGAAAAAGCCCAGAGGTTATTTGCCAATTTTCCAATAGTCTTGAAGCCCCACAGCTGAGCACCTTACAGAAAACACACACCTCACAGCAATGTATGAAATTCTGATCTTTGCAAAGTTTATAAAGTCTAAGAACTAATGGAGAAAACATTGTTTCCCAACAGTGACATAAAGAAGAACATGTTACTCGACTGTGTACTCAAATTCAAAATACTTAGAGTCTTCTTGGCACTTTTTAATTCTCTTAAAGGATTGGGCGTCCTGAGACCAGACACCATCAAACCTGTCTGAGAATATAAGAGTTTATCCAACTGTATTGCTGTAGCTCATCTCTCTCCAGTCATTTCCAGAAAAGGCGTCCGAGATGGTGGGAAAGCCCTCTAATGCTTAGCTCAGGCCTGGTATGAAATTATCTTATAAATTATGCATCTCAAAGTAAGTTTAAAGAGGTGCTATATTTTTTTCAAGAAAACTGGAGGAAAAAAAAAGCATGGATGAATTTAGGGATGTTAAAGGACCAAATACCAGCTATATGACAACCTATATTTGCTGTGGAAAAAAAGAAGATGAAAGTTAAAAGTGGCATAACCATATTCGTGTCAAATCAAAGAAAAATCAGTAGTCTAACTTCAGCAAAATCCTGTAACGTAGGACAGGGAAGGCCCAGGAAGGCATATCACACTGTGTGTGCAACGTCCTCTCTCTCCTCTTGTCTACTGCGAAGTAAATATTTCACTTTGGCCAAGAGAGAGGAATCTAGAGAGGGTAAAGATTCTCTTTAATGTAGTTTCTTATTTATAAAAAGAGATGAAATAGAGACACAGTAAGACCTTTGCAAAATAAAATCTCAGGGCATCCTCCAAGTCTTTGAATAATGCAGTTCCCACCTTTCCCCCCTTTCATTAGTGCTAACGTAATTGCACAGAAAGCTTTTCAGGTTGCCGGTGGTAATTTACATCTCAAGATGGCAGGCTTTACTGATATCCTTCTGTGTGCCTGTTAGCTGCTGTGGAATCAAGAAATGCAAGACTCGTTGCAAAACATGTTATTTGTGATGCACATTTATGAGCATTATTCAGTAACATGCTAGTTATCATCAGTATCTTTCGCCAGCACTAAGAATGAGGCACATTTAAATCTTGCTTACAGCTTTTCAGCAAGAGTATCCATATATTCTGGACTTTAATGTCAATGGAACCGTAATTGCCATACTTAGGGGCCTCTGAACAGGCTCCTCCTTTCATTTCCTGTTCTTTTTTAAATGTAGTTGCCAAATGAAGTGGACTCCAGGACATCCCTCCTTGCTGTGGAGCAGAAGTTGTGATACACAGGATATTCACTGGGTGTGGGTGTCAAGCTGAACGCACACCCAACACACTCTGTATTCTCTGACACAGTACTTTTTCTCTGTTGACTCTCTTTTAGACACTCTAGGCCCTTAGGACAACAGAGATCTTCAGTTCTAATTCTTCAGATATAGAAGCAAATATGGCATCATCAAACAATGAAAGAATAACTTTATCGTGCTCCCATTTTTCTTTTTCTATTTTTTTCCTTTTTGTAGGTATATTTCACAGGCAATAAATTGTACCCATTTTAAGAGTACAAATTGATGAGTTTCTCATATATACTCTCTTAATCGCCACCGTAGTCAAGATACAGAGAAGTTCACCACAGAGTTGCCTGGTGCCCTTTATAGTCCTTTCTTCGATTGCCAACAAAAATGATCCTTTTTGCTTTCTGATATGTTGATTAGTGTGTCTTTTGTAAACTCGCAAATAAATCCTACAGTGTGCTTAAAATTAAAAAAAAAGCATATTATATCAATTACATGTTGCACAATGCCTGGTACACAGTAGGCACTCAAAAATAAAAACCAAATCTTGAATAAATGAAGGTATAGGATTTGAAATTGTTTAAAAAAAAAAAAAAAGCCAGACGCTGAGACGTGGTCTCTTTTTTAGATCATCCGTGCCTGACAGGTGACTCCCACATTGAATCAGAATAAATATGCATGTGGACTTTTGAGATAGAGCTGTTTGTAGAACGGATCCTATCTCATTCCTTTCAAGTCAGCTTAATTCCCTGTGTTCAGATTGAAACATTATTTCATAATACTCCTAAATACGATCTGAATCTACAGGATCATTAGAGCTTTAAATGATTTCATCTTTCCTTCAGTCAGAAATTTCACAATTCTCTTTCAAACATACTTCCCTCCTCCCACTAAAATAAGCATATTGTAAACAGAGATGGGACAAAACCACGGAGGCAGGGTCATGGTGGGTGGTAGTGAGGGCGGCAAATTACAGCTTATGAAGGAGGAAAGGCAGAGTGGGGAATCTTTATGCGTGTGGTCCCCTTAAGAAGAGTCCGTTTTCGATGTCACTCACCAGTTATCTCTGATTAAAGAAACATACTCTCCCCCAAACTCCACCTGCTACCCTGACAGCCTTTTATTTGGTATGATAACAGAACCACCTGTCTGAATTTCTTGCTTCATATTTTGCATAATAAATGACTACTACAGCATGGGGACCATCCCATCCTCTTTGAAAAATCGTTGCCAGGCATCATACAATAATTCGGGATGGATGGCATTAGAACAATTTAATTGCTGTGCCTTGCTTCTTTACACTTTAGCCCCCTAGGGCATATTTTGCATTTATGTTCTGCAAATAACATGGCATATGTTTCAATTCCCCACACTTATTTTTCCTCAAACTCATTCCCAGTGAACAGCTTCAATCTTGTCCAGGACTTCTTACTAGAAGCTTTGAAAATGTCCTTTCACAGAGGAGGTGTTTGGGAATCAGACAACGCTATCAAAACTTTGCGTCTGCAATGCAAGTACTTCTCAAGTCAAAAGGGAAGAAAAAGAAAAATCTGTGTCATGGTTTCATCTCACTTTTTTTGATGAACGTTAAACAGAGCCAATGAATGGGTTGATCTTGGCCTGCCTTCCACATGTAAGTAAACACACTAAGATAGGAAGGGAGAGGAGGAGTGTGGGCCAATTTATTCAACCAGTATCTACTGGGAGCTTGTGAAGTGCCACACACTGGGTTAGGAAGCAAAGGGAAGACAAAAATGCAACTTTCCAGGATTTTTATGAATATATCCTGTTCTTAGGAGCAGTTTGTGTCATTTTCTTTTCCCAGAGCCCATACTTCCAGTTTATAGATTCTTACAAAAAGGGTACTTGGTAAGCACGGCTGACCGACTCCTTCAGCATTGAGTCTCCTGATGGCCAATTAGGACCAGGGAGGATTACGTCCCATGTTGACATTCATGCATGTTTAAATGAAGATTCTTAAGGATGTCCTAAAACATGGACTGGGGAAGATTTCGAGAACTGAAAGTTCAGAAACCAAAATCATAATGAGTAGTGTTGCATTTAAGGGCAATTTTTAAGGAATCAGCTGAGGGAGGAGAACAAGACAGCATTTCTCAACTTGAACCTAAGTGCAGTGTCAACTCAGTAAGCTACTGTAGGGTCGGTTAGCTGGAATGGGAGCTTCAGACTAGTCCTATGGCAGATTTCATTTTAGAGGATAAAATCATTGAAGAGGGTGGTTAGCTATACCTCAGAGTGGGCTGTCAAGGCCCTGATGGTCTTGATTCAATGCTCTCTGGTTGTTTTGTCACACTTGCAGAGAGAGTGCATTCTTTCCTCTCAGTGGCCAACCTGTGATGATTCAGAGCACTACCTAATTCTTGTTGCTTAGAAATCAGAGGAGAGTATGCCCTCTTCGGACACTCAGTTAGGTCTTAGATGGCATCTCTGAAGACTAATCCATTGACAGGATGTCATTTTAAAAGTTACTTGGCCTACAGAGTAGAGAGCCCAGATATGAACCCTCAACTCTATGGCCAAATGTTCTTCAACAAAGCAGGAAAAATATCCAGTGGGAAAAAAGTCTCTTAGATAAATAGTGCTGGGAAAATTGGACAGCTACATATAGAAGAATGAAACTTGACCGTTCTCTTACACCATACACAAAGATAAACTCAAAATGGATGAAAGACCTCAATATGAGTCAGAAGTCCATCAAAATCCTAGAGGAAAACATAGGCAGTAACCTCTTTGACATCGACCACAGCAATTTTTTTCAAGATGTGTTTCCCAAGGCAAAGGAAACAAAAGCGGAAATGAGCTTTTAAGACTTCATCAAGATCAAAAGCCTCTGCACAGCAAAGGAAACAGTCAACAATACAAAGAGGCAACCCACAGAATGGGAGAAGATATTTGCAATGACACTACAGACAAAAGGCTGATATCCAGGATCTATAAAGAACTCCTCACATTCAACACACACAGATAATCACATCAAAAAATGGGCAGAAGCCGGGGCGCCTGGGTGGCTCAGTGGGTTAAGCATCTGCCTTCGGCTCAGGTCATGATCTCAGGGTCCTGGGATCGAGTCCCGCATTGGGCTCTCTGCTGGGCAGGGAGCCTGCTTCCTCCTCTCTCTCTCACTCTCTCTGCCTGCCTCTCTGCCTACTTGTGATCTCTCTCTGTCAAATAAATAAAATCTGAAAAAAAAAATGGGCAGAAGCCATGAATAGACACTTCTCCAAAGAAGACATACAAATGGCTAACAGACACATGAAAAAATGTTCATCATCATTAGCCATCAGGGAAATTCAAATCAAAACCACATTGAGATACCACCTTACACCAGTTAGAATGGCCAAAATCAACAAGACAGTAAACAACAAGTGGTGGAGAGGATGTGGAGAAAGAGGAACCCTCTTACACTCTTGGTGGGAATGCAAGTTGGTGCAGCCACTTTGGAAAACAGTGTGGAGATTCCTTAAGAAATTAAATATAGAGCTTCCCTATGACCCTGCAATTGCACTACTGTGTATTTACCCCAAAGATACAGACATAGTTAATAGAAGGGCCATCTGTACCCCACTGTTCATAGCAGCAATGTCCACAATAGCCAAACTGTGGAAAGAGCCAAGATGCCCTTCAATGGACGAATAGATAAAGACAATATGGTCCATATACACGATGGAGTATTATGCCTCCATCAGAAAAGATGAACACCCAACTTTTCTATCAACATGGATGGGACTGGAGGAGATTATGCTGAGCGAAATAAGTCAAGCAGAGAGAGTCAATTATCATATGGTTTCACTTACTTGTGGAGCATAAGGAATAACATGGAGGACATTAGGAGAAGGAAAGGAAAAGTGAATTGGGGTAAATCAGAGGGGGAGAGGAACCATGAAAGACTGCGGACTCTGAGAAACAAACTCAAGGTTTTGGAGGGGAGAGAGTGGGGGCATGGGTGAGACTGGTGGTGGGGATTAAGGAGGGAGCATGGAGCACTGGGTGTGGTACATAAACAATGAATCTTGGAAACTGAAAAAATAAAATTAAACAAAAGTTATTTGGTCCATATACCTAAAGTATCCTTGTCAAAACATTAAGAAAATCCCCCTGCTAACCAAAAGGAGGAAAAAAATTCCTAAGAACTAATTGTATGCACGATTTAGCCCTGGACCTGAAGTTTGTATTCAAAAGAGCACCTCGGTAATGAATCTTTGTCATTGATCCTCATAAAGTAACATGATAGCAAGGTCTGTGGACACTCGACCGTGTTTATTAGGTCAGTTATGGAGGAAGTTCGACTCCCAGTGTCCTTCTGCTAAATTATCTACTAGTGTATAAACCATGTTTGGCTACAAAACATGGTATTTCTCATTCCTATCAAGGAATGTCCTCCGCGCTTCCTGATCATGCTCTAGGAAATATAGTTCAAGGGGGTTTAACTCTGGGGACCACCCAACCCTCCTGAGCAAACCTGGCTGTCAACTGGAAAAGGTGTCAAATAGAGCAAGCGATCTGTGCTGAAGTGACGACCGGAAAATCTAAAATCAGCATCGATTCTGGTTGGCCACATAAATCAAGGAGGCTTATAGAACCAGAGTTGGTACCTCTGGCACAAAGATGGTAAGCATCTTAAAAACGAATCTTACGGGATATGACTGTATCAATATCAACCATTTAAAAGAATGCTTGGAAATACACAAATGCACACTTAACGACCTACCTGTATTTGGCATGACTAAGCGTCCTCCTAAGTGGCCAAAGACACCAGTGGTCCTCAGTTCCGTCCTTGTGGGGAGCGATGACAGATTCTGGATGTAGGGTGTTTTATTTCTGGGATGCATCGTACTAAAGCTGCGGTTGTTTCCATGGGGAAAAGTCCCGGAATGATTCTTGCTGTGGTATTCAGCTCTCTCAGACACACCCAGGGACACCATGAATGAGCTCTGGACTTTGACTTTGATGTCGGACAAAGGGTTAAAGAGCGAGGACTCCGTCATGAGTTCCTTGTCCAGAGGGTCCTGGAGGCAGATGGGCCCGCTGTATGTTCGGCTGACCGTGAGGTCTGGTTGCATGGAGGAATTCAAGAGCAGGGAGTTACCTGGTCAAAGAAAATTGATCTGTCACTCAGAAATGAAAAGGCGTCCCAGTTACCCCCTTGCCTCTGCCTCTAACTGCATAACCACCCATGCACCTGCCAGCGGCCCTTCATGCCCCAGCCTCTGCGGCAGCTCTGACAGGCTGGTCAGGAGTGACCAGAGCCTTGGAAATGGGGGCTCTGGCTTTCCCAGCAGAGTCTCCAAATGTTAGTGAACCCAAATCAGGAAAAAAACATTTTCCAGAGCTCCTTGGATGCCATCTTTTCACAACAAGTATTTCTGTCACTCCGTTAGGGAGCAAACTCAGGTATTATTGTTGATGTGACTATTTTAACTGGCGGAGAGAAGCTTAAAGAAAAAAAAAAAGATGTTTTGGAATCCAGTTTGGAGGAAAAATAACATCTGTTCATTTGAAATGGTAAGAGGTGACACAGCGAGGTAGGGCTGTTTATAACGAGAACGGCGTTGGTGGCTGCACATCTCACGTGGCATTCTGGGCAGTTTCTGGAGCCGGGGGAGGAAACGTTGTGTCCTCTGGGCAAAACGGTCAGGGAAGCCCACGGATCACTCCGTGTCTGAGTCTGCTCTAACAGCGCATATGTCACCCAGAGAGGAAAAAGAGGCCCCACACGGGGAGAGTGAGACTCCTGATTCTACTTGGGGAGCAGCTGAGAACGGCTTCCTTTCTATCTCAGAACAACTGAAACCAAAAAATCTTTACAAAAACTTGAGAAATTGGACTTTCATTTGTTGGACTTTCACCGATATTTTCTAGGCCAAATATTAAAAAAGAAATGCCGTGCTATTTTCTTGTGATGAAGTAACCTCATTTGTTAGTAAATAACGAAATAACTCTCAGTCCCAAGCCTCCCACCCGTATCAGTCCATCAATGTGACTTCTCAAATTGAAACCCAAACCATATTAAACAATTTTCCTTTGGGGCATGACAAAATGTTTAAAGTATGATATTTTTGAAAATGTTGCAATTCTAGGCCATATTGTATTAGCCTCTGTTGTTCTTCCAACTCATAATTTGTAGCAATGCCAGCAGGAAATCTATAAACCTGACTTTTCCCACCTCTTGTTCAGATGCTCTAAGAATCCAAAATCATAGAGGAGGAGGTTCAAAATGAGATGAAAAGGCTTTGTAGATCTAAAGGCTCCTTGATGATGCATTTTTTTCATACTTGTGGCTCTGGTGTCAAGACACAATCAAGGAGCTGTGCTTTTTAATGGAACTGCACTGAATTCTACAGGTCTCAGCCTGGTTCTTGTTTATGGTCTTACTGAGCAAGAAGCAGAACTTAAGAACCATGTCACATCTGAAAAGAATTTGGAACAGGCCCTTCCACCGAGACCTAAAAAATCGCATCCCTGAGACTCATGGCTATTTTATCTCAAGTCCTCACCTTCTGGAGCTTAATTTTTGGTCACTTTTAAAAGACCCTCCCAGCTTATGTGAAGCCAAGCAGCAAAAAAGATTTCCTAGAGTTACACTGAAGGCTACCTTAAGGAGAAAATGCCTGATTACAAAAGTATGTACATATGACAAGAGTCCACGGTTGAAGAAAGTTGGCTGATTATTCCACAGCTCCCTTTGGAAATCCTTTTAAAACTTCTGGTCAAATCGAAGCATGGCATTCTGTTTAAAAGTCTCATCACCATTCATCCTCCAGCTCTATTTGCTCAAGAAGGGATGTCACTTAAGACAATGGAGGTGAAGATCATGTGAGGGTCAATGGGAGGTGTATGTAGCATCACAGTGAATCTAGGGTGGAGGAGAATCTTAGTAAAAGATTTTTGCTTCAACCACTAGCTTTGGGATATTCTTGGTTAAAAATAAAACCAAAATGGTAAAGGAAGTTTGGAAGGGCTATCTATTCTTTTAGAGAGTCACAATACAGTATAAGCTCTGAGCAGGCCCACACTGAGGAGATGTGGTTCAGCTTATGCAAGTCAGCATTCTCCAAACGCTTAGGCAAGGGAACCACCCCCTCACCTGCTGTTCCAGGGAACACACTGGCCTCCTGGGCCAAAGTCAGAGGAAACCACTAGCATTTTGACTCACACTCATTACATTTATTGAGCACCTTCTATATGCCAAGGGCTTATAATCCTTGTTATTCTGGGTCACTTAATCCTCATGAGGACCCTCTGATGTGGATAGGAGGATCCCTATAGCTATAAAACTTGAGACCCAGAACACAATTAACTAGGTTATACAGCAATTTTTGGATTCTATCTATCTGACTTCAAAGCCTCTGTCTCTCAAATGACTGTATTTCTTCTATTTTAAAATGGTATAGTCTGAGACCTTGAGATCTTATATTTGATAGAAAAATCTTCCCAGTTTCTTATGGAGTATAAAGATCAGCTCTTCATTTGATTTCTTTTTTTTTTTTACATTAAACCCAGTATTTTTTTTTCTGTTTCTTTTTTGTATTTTTAAATTTTTTATTTTTTAAATTTCTTTTCAGTGTACCAGAATTCATTGTTTATGAATCACACCCCGTGCTCCATGCAATATGTGTCCTCCGTAATACCCACCACCAGGCTCACCCAACTTCCCACTCCCGCCCCCCGCTCCTTCAAAATGAAATCATATCTACTAAGCTATGCACCCAAGTCAAGGGGCTGTGGCCCTTTCGGAGAAGCAGGCTCAGACCTGAAACTCTGATGCCCAGAAGTGAGCAGCAGGCAAGAAAGCATTTTGTCTCTACCAGCCATCTCCCAGTTTCTAGTGTGTTCGGATTCCACTTTGGAACCTAATCACTCCTCAATCACTACCAAGCAGTGAGATTTCTTCTTGTCCAGGGCTATAGGCCCTAGTGATGCATAATAAATAGAAATAACGGTGATAATATTGACAGGAAGGGTCAAGGTGGAAAACTTTACCCTCTGAAAGGAGATAGTTTCATTTTTTCTAAACCAAAACCCATGTATAGCTCATCTCCACCCTGCAATCAGAAACAGATTTGGGGGACGCCTGGGTGGCTCAGTTGGTTGGGCAGCTGCCTTCAGCTCAGGTCATGATCCCGGCATCCTGGGATCGAGTTCCGCATCGGGCTCCTTGCTTGGCAGGGAGCCTGCTTCTTCCTCTGCCTCTGCCTGCCACTCTGTCTGCCTGTGCTCGCTCTTGCTCCTCTCTCTCTGACAAATAAAATCTTAAAAAAAAAAAAAAAAAGATTTGGCTCACATAAGAGAATTAAATGATTCTGTTTTGAAAATGAGCATGGATATAGTGTGATATGATCAATTTCCTTCTCCTTCCAACAAAAGATTGCCTCGACCGGGCAACAGGTGAGAGTCATTTAAGCTGGGAACTCCATTTTTTCTCCCCCTGCTGGCTATTCTCTGAAGTCCTTTTGACTTCTACAAAATAGAAGTAACAAAAATAACTCTACCTAGTCTGTAATAGATTCATATGCATGGGAGGTTATGGTAAAGTCATTGGTGCTCAGGTTTGAATAATCAGTATTTTAGTTAATGAAATATTCTCAAAGCAGTTTTGTTAAGATAGAAAGTTGGATAATCTGAGACAAAATAATTTGCTCAGTTTACTGCATATCAAAGATGGGAGTGCCTCACTGAGATTGTTGCTAACGGTAAACTGAGATTCTCCGTTCGTCTTCCTCGTAGCCAGTGACTGAGGCAGACTACCCCACGGGGCCTGGTTTCCTAACGCATGAAGACAATCAGGCAGCGGCTCCCAGTGCCAAGAGCTACCTTCACACAGGGCCGGAGAGCACTGGGGGTCCTGTGTAAGCGTAGTCTCTATGGTCCTGAGGACGAGGTGTTGGGGGGACCTACGCCGCTGACCTTGACGGACCGTTTTGAAGTTGAAGGTCTGGAAGCCACCTGTCAATGCAGAAGAGTCAATGACGTCCACGCCATAGTCACTCTGGCTCCGTCTGTAAAGGGTGACGCCAATGACCAGGACTGCAACGGCCACCACGGCAGCACCCAAACCCGAGTACAGAGCAATGTCGCTGGCGTTCTCAATGCCTGAAAGACACAAGAGAAATCCTAAATGGCCAACACAGGCACAGAGCTGAAAAGCCACCCTAGGATACCAAATGAAATGCTATTGGATTTTCTGGAGCTGCCGCTCGGACAAAATAAAATATGCAGCTAGTTGTAAGTTCTACTCTTACATGTAATCATGTTTCTCAAATACCCTGTATAAATCAGAGGGACGCCAGTCAAATATCTTGACTGCATTAAGGTAGCTGACCACATCATCATAAAATCTTAAAGAGAATCAATTTTGCAAAGCATGTAATATTTTTCAAGGAGAAACAGACAACTCCTTAACTGATTTGGTTTAGGAAGTCATATTTACCCATCTTATTTTTACTTGAAGGGGGGACATGAGAGCCACATACAATGACAAAACATGGGCGAACTATTCTGCTTCTATATGATGTGGGGCACATGCATTCGTAAAGAGTGGGCTGGGGTGAGAGGCTCATACACAGTCCAGGAGCTGAGAGAGAGAAGACCAGAGCTCACAAATAAGAATTTTTTGTTTGTTTGTTTTTTAGCTTTGGCACAAATCGTTCCGTTTAAGAGAACATTGACAACATCAGGTTAGGGCATTTACAATCATTATGAGAAAATTTCTGTTGTGAGATATGGAGGTCTTGGTCCTAGGTGCTCCGATGTCCATGGTCAATGTTTTCTAGCACCATTAAGTGCTAGACTTAATACGTTTCTGTGGAGGAGGACCGGTCTCTAAAAGGGTACATGCTGTTTCTCCCATACCTCTCCTACTCCATCCTATTGAATGCATAGGCAAAGCAAAAATAAAAGCGTTAGTTTGAATTGAGAATGTGGGTGTCTCCCCAACCCCCAAGATCAGTTGTAGCTGTTTTCCAACTCATTTGCTAGTTGTCCTGTGGGTGTGGTTCATTCCGGAAGACATTTGTCATGGCTACTGTGGTTCAGAAGGAGGATTATCCAAGACCACGTGACCCTGAGAGAGGCTTCATCTTGGAAAGTATGTGGAAGGAGAAGGTGGCAAGTGCGAACTCTGTAATTCATCTCCCTATGGATTATGGGGTGAGTACACTTAATAGGTCCCAAAGTAATGACTCTGTCACCCTGTATTGGGTTTAGAGGCTAAAATAGAGCTCTTGTATATTCACCTTGTAATTGCATGCTGCTTAGCATGCCTTCACTGCAGCCTAACATGGTACTCACGTTATCAACTGAGTGCTGCTAACCACACAGGTAAAAGGCATTTATGTCTGACAAAGTTAGTGGGCTGTAAAATAAGGTGCTACCAAATTAAAGAGCGAATGAGGAAATCAAGCAGAGCCAGTTCAGCAACAGGGCTGCAAACACATACAAATAACGTGCAAGGGAGCGTAACCATCCAAAAGAACAGTATCTGAAAGGTTCACGGATTGTAAGACACTGTCAGTAACCACAACGGCCCATGAGGTGTTGAGAAACAGGACATGACTCGGGCTTTAGTTCCAGTGTCACGGTGGTCCCGGTGGAGAAGGCAGAGAGATGGAGGCTTCTGGGTGAGTCTGCTCTGACCACCCAGAACCAGGCATGTGGTAACTGGGGCCGATCCCAGACTTTCAGTGTCTGCCTGTGTCTCGTAGAGAAAGGGAAGGGCACCTCTGCCCCCAGTTAGACTCCCACCCTCCCTCTCCTCAATTAAGCTCCCTGGACGAGGTAATTGTACTCAGAGTGGAGAGAGGACACAGAACACAACAGGGGACCAGGAGTAGTGAGAGAACTTTGGCTTGAAACCAATTAGCCTCCCCCCTGCTTGCCATCGGTTCCTCAGGCACTACTGACTGATGACACTATCAGCTTAAAAGGCATATCTGGGGAGAACACACCTGCTCAGCATTGAAGCACAGACACAGAAACATTCTGGCAGTGTACTGAATGCAGCTGCTGAATTGGCAAAGGAGAGACAATGACCCCTTTAGCGTCCCAGGTACTAAAACAGGCAGGAGCAGGAGCCAGGAGGATGACCAGGGCAAAAGAGTTCGGCTGGAAATGGACATCCCACGACGAAACCGAGTAGCGGGAACAAGTTGTGCTTGTTCCTCTGTATTCCTATCTTGCTCTTTATGCTATCCAGACAACCAGAATTCTCCTTCGCAGACACAAACCCTGTTTTTAGGAAAGGACCCTACATATGCCCGCAGATTGAGATTTAAATGTTTGATATGGTTCCATGCATTTCCCAAGAATATTTGCAGAATCTATTTGACTTAAGGGAATGAAATGCTGAATTACAGAATTAAAAAAAAAAAGTATGGAGACTATGGGGATGGGGGTCGGGCGAGAAGGGAGTGAGACCATATGGAGGGCACCGTGTCCATATAATGTTTATCCTGGCACTTGGTGGGACAGTCTAATCTAAAAGCCAGAAGTCAATCGATTCCTACAGGAGGATAAGCAATGTGGTATTTACTTTACAAGAACAATCTGTCTGGGGAATTAAAAACTCCAGAATCTAATAATTTCATTTATTCAACAAACATTTGTCAAGGGCCAGCCATGCCATGGAAATGGGGATGCACGGATGAATTAACATATTCTTGTTTCTTGTCCAACAGTAGTGATAAGATTCTGACAGGAGCTGACACAAATCATTCGACACCACCCGTGTTTGTATGGAGAGAAGGAATCAGACATCCTTACCCACAGCTCAAACCCTTCCAAAGTTGGACCACAGTGCTTCTTTCTTCTTTCTCTTCTCTTCTCTCTACCTGCTTTTATCTCGCCTTATTCTTTTTCTTTTTTTCTCTGCTTCACTCTTTGCTAACCTGTCCTCCAGGAAAGAAGAGTGGTTTCCCCTATAAGGATGTCTGTATGCTTACAAGCGTAACCCATTCACTTTTCTTGTGTGTTCAGGACTGGCTCCAGAAGAACCTGAGATTTAGTCCCATATTCTACGCTACGACTTCATGGGACAAGGGGGGACGTGGGTTGTATGTGGGCATACACGCACACATGCAGGCACGCACTCAACATCCAAGTACTGGAAGCTTCCATTGCTCCTTCCCAGAGGAGTCTTTCAACCACATGACCACCTGGCACCACCACTACCCAGGCACTGACCTCTTTCTTCATGGTCATGTCAGTGCTCATGCTCCCCTTTGCTGCACTGCCCTATACCCCAAACTCAACCGTGAATTTACCTGCTGGATGGGTGCCTGCTACTGGATGGCAAGTCATTATAAAATATCACGCCACCCCACTGGGCATCTAGGTACCACTCATCCAACAGGTGCCTTCTCAAGGTCCACCTCCTCCAAGAAAGCAAACTTGGTCTGGCCAATCCAGCCAACCCTGCCAACCATGTTCTTCTAAACTCCAGCATCACTTCAGGGTTCCAACACCTTCTGGATCATCATTTTTATTGTTGAATTATCTGAATGACGATGCATTCTCCCTAACTGCTTTACACGCTTTAAAAGCAGTACTATCTCTACAATTTCCCACAGAAATCTGCAAACTACTGCAACTATTTATTGATTGTTCACCTGGTCTCCAACGGTGGGAGGAGAAGCATTAAAGAAATCACAGTCTGAGGCTGATTACTGAACTCCTGCCGCAGGGACCCCCTTTACATTGAACACATATACGTGTTCACACCTGTCTGCTTGCTCACAGACACGTGTGTTGCTGGTCTGTTTGCTCAAAGTGATTTTGAACAGAAGCACTGAGACCCCGTGACTGATGCTATTCCACTTTCTATGGGCACAGGATACTTTCCTCTCTGTTTCGTGAATGAAGCTTTACGTACCCATGTGTTATTGACGTCTTTCCCATGTCTTCACTCCCATTTTCCTTGATCCAAGAGTCACAAAAGCTTTCCTTGATCCAAAAGCCATACAAAGCAAAGCATGGAAAGACCCAACATGCAGTATAAAAAAAAATGGTTGCGTAGGGGAAGGGAAGGAAAAATAAAATAAAATGAAAATAGGGAGGCAAATCATAAGAGATGCTGAACTCTAGGAAATGAACTGAGGGTTGGTGGAGGGGAGGTGGGTGGGAGGATGGCGTAATTGGATGATAGGCCTTAAGGGTGGAATGAGCACTGGGTCTTACATGCAACCAACGAATCACTAATTCTACCTCTGGAATTAATTAAAAAAAATGTTGCATAAAATCTACACCTTGGAGAAAAGAAAATAAAACCGAGAACTGACTGAGAAACCTCTTGTATTCCAAATTGGTCAGGAACTACTGAGGAGTATGTTTGTTGCTGGAAGGAGTTTGGAATGTCTGCAGAGAAAGGCTGAAAAGATGAGAGCTGGAAATTAGGACCCCAGAGAGGATATGTTTATGGGCTCATCTGGCCTGGAGAAGGGAGAGCTGTAAAGTGACTGGAGGTGATCTTTAATGCACAGAGTGTTGTCACAAGAGGAGAAGAGGCCACAGTAGGCACTCAGTGACCCTTCCTTTATGATGACGTGAGTAACCAACACTTTGCCATCTCTAACAAGGACTGAAAAGGAGGACATGGCCTTTCATTATAGCAACTGGGACTCTGGTTAGATATTAAAATGACCTTTTCTGCAATGAGGGCTTTTTAAAAAAAAAGTGTGGTGTAGTTCTGAGGGAGACTAAAATTTACTTTCAGAAGGTCTCTGCAAAAAAAAAAAAAAAATAGCATGACTTGACAAGTGTCTGCAGTTGTTTTATTTGTTTATTTTTGGTCAATGCTGGTGAGGAGGAGTAACTGGCCTTTCAGAGCCCCTGTGAAATTCCTAATGCCAGGATGAGGCATCCGCAAGTTCTGTGTCTTTAGGAATTGCCATCATACCTAGTCATTTAGAGGAACCAATGTAGTCCCCAAAGGACGAAATACAAGGGCAGTTTACTCGGTTTGCCTTTCTTCACATGACTCCCATGTGAAACACTGATCATTGCCACTAATTAGTGGGAATATAACTCAATTCTCATGTTATGAGCTTAACTATATATCAGATTAAAATCTATTTTATAGAATTAGATAGCTACACAAAATTAATAAAGGAGCAGAGCAAAACCTATCTCCGATTAAATATGGTAGAATGACCACTGCTGCCATTTCAGAAAAAAAACCAACAACTTGAATTGACATATACTAGAGATGGTGAATTATCAAGGAACCCACACCATCAAAGAAGCTGTTGCTGTGCTCACTCCCCTAGAAGGGCAGCTCCCAGGCATCTCAGGACCTGCCCCTGGCCCCTTGCACAAGTGCTGTGGATACAAGGTCATGTGCCAGAATATTTCATTAGATGCTGACATATCATACAACGGAAATTACTGTTACAGTGGTTTATCCTTGCTGTCTTTGAGAGGCAAAGTTTTTTAATAACACATCAGAAAATAGCTTTTAAATGGCCAGCCACGGCCAACCATGGGGAACCATTCCAATGATATCTGCACTGCTTGGAATCCTACAACCCATTCACCAATCAGCACCTCCACTTTTCTGATCTCTCATCAAAAACCTCACTATTGTTCTTGTGGTGGTGTTGTTTTACTGTTGTAAGGAATGACCGAAGTGCCAATTCTGAAATGTGCTATGTGCCCTGTGCCGTTCTGGTTCAGTAAGCGCCTTCCTGCTCACCTGCCCTTCCTTCTAGCTGAAGAAATGGAGGCCATCCCATGCGAGCTCACTCCCCTGCAACTCGAAAATTCCTCAGCTTCTTCACCCACATTTCCTTCCCTTTTCTCTGTTCCCCGAAGAGCTGCTCCTTTTCTGTGTCAGGCCGGCTCCGATTCCGCCCTCTCCCACCTCCACCGGGACCCGGACTCATTCATTATTCCCTTTTGGTCTTGCATCTTCAAACTTTTCCTCTGTACTGGAGCCTTGCCCTCTGCCTCCACACGCAGTCTAGACTTCTTAAATCACCTCTCCCCAAATCCTTCCCCCAACTTACTCTCAGATAAACGTCTCAAAGATGCGGTCTTCTCTATATCCATGGATTCTTAGCTCTTTGTATAAAAGAACTTTGAGCATTTTTTTTAAACATCCAGCATTTCTTAGTATGTTTTTTTTTTTATTTTTTTAAGATTTTACTTATTTATTTGACAGAGAGAGAGAGATCACAAGTAGGCAGAGAGGCAAGCAGAGAGAGGGGGGAAGCAGATCCCTGCTGAGCAGAGAGCCTGATGCGGGACTCCATCTCAGGACCCTGAGATCATGACTTGAGCCGAAGGCAGAGGCTTAACCCACTGAGCCACGCAGGCACCCCCGTATGTGTTTTCTTTTCTTTTTTTTTTTTTTTTTAAGATTTTATTTATTCATTTGACAGAGAGAGATCACAAGTAGGCAGAGAGGCAGGCAGAGAGAGGAGGAAGCAGGCTTCCCGCTGAGCAGAGAGCCCGATGTGGGGCTCCATCCCAGGACCCTGGGTTCATGACCCGAGTCGAAGGCAGAGGCTTTAATCCACTGAGCCACCCAGGCGCCCCAGTATGTGTTTTCTTAATGCATAATTTCTCTAACCAGTTAACTGCTATCCTGGTTAAGGGAAAACCTGTATACATAAGGGGAGAAAATGTTTTAGGAAATATAAAAATGGACAGTATGCAAGGAGAAAATGCATCCTCCAACTAGCTCTTCTCCAGAAGCAGTCTTGATAGCATCTTTGAGACTTTTGGGCGGGGGGGGGGGGGTGTGTGTGTGTGTGAACGTCCTTTATCTTTTTTTAATCCTAAAGGCTCCACATTATATTTCCTTTACTGTACTTCGCTTTTTTGTTGCTGTTCCACATACAGTATCTTGTAGGTCTTTCTGTTAGAACCTGGAGATACACTTCTTTTTACATTTGCCTCGCCCATTGCCAGGCTGTATGATAACTTAATTAGTCCAGTATTTCTATATTTGGTTGTTCTCTTACCCTTTAAGGTCTGTCTTTCCGCCAAATCACTGTTCCTTCTTGAAGGTTATTTACAACCACTGCCTCAACAGTCATGTTCTATCTTACTCCTTCCCACTGCTCTGCAGTGATGGACCAGCCAAGCCAACCTTCCTTCTAGAGAGAGAAAAAATGTTCCTTAAACTCGATTCCCCTACCTTCTTCTTTCTTACTTAGTAACCACCCTCCACTCTCAAAGTTCTATAAACAGACTTGAAAGGTCAGTTCTTAGCCCCTTTCCTTTCTCCAGGCCAATCTAATTGGATCATCGCTCTCAGTGCTAACTTGTTCCTTGCTACCTAACACTCTCCATTGGTGATCTCCTGCCTCATCTCCTGTCTGCAGACCTCAGGCCACATCTCCTTCCTGCTCATTGGACAA
Organism: Lutra lutra; assembly: GCF_902655055.1. Lineage (NCBI taxonomy): Eukaryota > Metazoa > Chordata > Mammalia > Carnivora > Mustelidae > Lutra > Lutra lutra. Next base: position 33,474,909 of record NC_062279.1, on the reverse strand, counting down.
AACTACTTGCCTATTGTGCTAACATCTCCGATCTGCCACTGACTTCTAGATTCATCATTCTTATCTCTTCAAATATTTTCTTCTCTTGAATTCCCTTTTTCAGGTAATGTGACACCAGGAGTGAGGCTGAAGAGTCATCTTTCATTTCGCCCCCATTGAGCCCTTCCCCAAACCACTCACATGTCTTACTCATTACATCTGCAGTGCCTCTCACGTCTCAATCTCAGTAGGGGATACCCCACTTGCCACCCATGGTGTATGGTCTCATCTTTCCTAGTATACACAGTCTTGGTCACTCAGAGCCATTTTACATGTGGATTCGTCTTCCCAAACACAGTCCTGGTACTGCCACTCCAACACCTTTCAACGACTCTCCAGTATGAACTGAGTCCACTCCAATAGGACTTATATTATGGCTCAAGATACTTTATGCTCTGCACCATCCCATTTTTCAAAAGCTTTCGCCCACTTCTCATTCATATGGACCCTACTCTCTGGCCAAGTCTGATTACTCATTTTTTCAAGCAGACCCTGTACTACAGGAGAATTTTTTATTTTTTGAATCAGATTTTTTGCTCCTACTGAAAGGCTTGCCCCTCTAATATCTGTTTCAATTTTAACCATTCTTCCAAGACTGGCAATAAAGATAATCTATTTTATAAAATGTTTTTTGATAGTGCACATTCATGCATGTTATACTCCTCCTTTTTTTTTAAAAAAAGATTTTATTTATTTATTTGACAGACAGAGATCACAAGTAGGCAGAGAAGCAGGCAGAGAGAGAGAGGGAAGCAGGCTCCCTGCTGAGCAGAGAGCCCGATGCGGGACTCGATCCCAGGACCCTGAGATCATGACCTGAGCCGAAGGCAGCGGCTTAACCCACTGAGCCACCCAGGCGCCCCTATACTCCTCCTTTTAATCAAAGCTGCCAGATTTAGCAAATAAAAGTATGACACAGTTAAACTTGAATTTCAGATCAACAACAATGTTAGTGTATCTCCCAGGCAATATCTGAAATGTGCCTACATTAGAAATTTCTTTATCTGAAATTTAAATTTAACTAGGGGGTCCTCTCTTTTATTTGGTAACTCTACCTTTGGCTGCAAAAGAACTGTGCTTTTCCCCATCAAACAGGAAGACCAAGTTAGAGTAGGGATAGAGTCAAAAAGAATAGGAGTCGAATTCCAGCCCTTGAGAAAAATGACTTCACTTTATTTAATGTCCTATCCTAAAAACTGAAGGCACAAACTCTATAAACTTTGAAAACACTGACAAGTGGAAAGATGGGACCTGAAAATTCATATTCCAACTCACCCTCTTGGTGAAGAACATATTGGTCTCTCAACTACTCCTCTGTGCTTAGTTCTTAGGTAGATAATGAACAAACTCCCATCACATTCATTAAAGGCAGAGTCAACAATGTCATTGAAAAGAGTAGTAAGAAAAGACACACACTCATGATAGGATAAAAATTGGATAATAAGGGTATTGGAAGTGGTAAGAAAATTACAATGTTGCCTATAAAGACATATTGGATTGATTCACAGTAGGGATGATCCTGAAGGACAAAGCAAGTCATGCAATTTGCAGAAAGTGCTGTATTTATGTAATTGAAAATAATCCGCAGGAGGCAAAGAAAAATGATGGGGGAAAAAAGTGTTTTAAAGCATGGTTAGAAGATCAGCATTGATGCCAGTAGCCTAATGTTAGCTTAGCAGAGCCTAAAATTCTGTTGAGAACGTAAAGGTAGGTCCCAAAGTCACAGACAGTTCTATGGGCTCAAGGCACTATTCAAGTCTTCGTAGAAAGGAATATCTAAATGTAGGGGTGCCTGGGTGGCTCAGTGGGCTAGGCCTCTGCCTTCGGCTCAGGTCGTGGTCTCAGGGTCCTGGGATCAAGCCCTGCATCGGGCTTTCTGCTCAGCGGGGAGCCTGTTTCCCCTCCCCCAACTCCTCTTTGCCTACTTGTGATCTGTCAAATAAATAAATAAATAAAATCTTTAAAAAAAAATCTAAAAGTAGTGTGGGCCCCCTATCTTGTGAGGCATTCCCCAGCCCTGTGAAGATCACAGAAGATGGGGATTCCCAGGCTCCATATAATTCCAATATGGATGAAGGCAGTACATTTTTAGAAAAGATATAGAATGCGATGGGTGTTAGTGAGAAATGTATAAATTGTTTTTAGTCTTTAAGGACACATTTGGGCCATTCTTTGATGGAAATGGTTCTGGAAAGCATACCTTTTGGGCTTTAACTTTATATCTGGTACAAAATAAATGATTATCCAAAATTGTTCCTTCCCCTTTTCTCAAGTCATTTATCATCTTCTATGTTGTACTGAAGTTGTGGGGATGGAACATTTCTTATTTTTCCCTCATGCTTCACTGGGACAAGACTATTTATATACAACAATTGTATAATAAATAGCTACTACATAAATGAGTAAAAATATTTAGAAGCAGATTTTATTTTCATCTTAATAAAAGACTCCATAAGGAGTTAACAGGAGGATATAAGGCATTAACTCAAGTGTTTTCTGAGCATCTAGTTCATACTAGGCCAGTGGTGAATGCTACAGGTACAAGAGTAAATAAGACTCAGGCTGGGATTAGGTCCAAGAATGGGAATGGGAATCCAGACCAGCATCAATTCAATGAAAATAGAGTAGAGAATTAGGGAAATCGTCTGATACTGGGTAAATAACTGGACCAGCGCTTGGAGGCTGGGTGGGTGAAGGTCTCGCCGAGGAGATGAAGAATGAGCTTAACAAGTTAAGGAGCAGGTAGGTGGTGGGAACAAGTTGTTGGGCAGAAGTAGAAGTGCCTTGTAGCGAAGTAGCAGAACGTACATGTTAAAATGGGCAGAAGGTATCCAGAAAACCCAGAAGCTTTATCTGGCTGAAGAATATAGGAAGTGGTGAGCAGGTAGGAAGGAGCTTACCTAATGATTAAGCTGATTGAGAGAGATGATGAAGAAAGGGAAGCTGAGACCAGATCACAGTTCAGTACCTTGGACTTGATCTTAGAACGAACAGTGAGCAACTGAAGAGCTTTAAACACGGAGATGGTATGACAAGAATTTATGTTTCGGAAAGATCAGATAAATTGACGATGGGCAAGACTGAATCCAGGGAGGCCACCGTAGAAATCCTGGCTGGGAATGAAGATGGCCTGAACGTTTTAAACTCTCCTTCCGGGACGCCATTTTCTTTTCTTTTGATTTTTCTCTTACTCTGCGGCTATTACTTTTCTGTCTTCTCTGCAGTGACTTCTGACCTCGTCTGCATCTAAATGTTGATGCCCCGCAGGGCTCAGTCCTCCACTTTCTTCCCCGTCTCCACACACATTCATTAGCCTGGGATCTCTTTCAACCTAATGGCTTTAAATATCATCTGGACACTGACAAGCCCCAGATTTATGTCACCAGCCAGGACTCTCCTCTGACCTCAAGACTCATATATTCAACTGTCTGCTCAACCTCTCCATTTAGATGTTGAAGAGGTATCTCAAAGTTAGCACTAGTAACACACTGAACTCTTGATTGTCCCTCCGGATTTGCTAGACCACACTTTCTCCGTCATCAGTAATGGTAACTCCATCCTTTTAGCTGCCATAGCCAAACTTTTGAAATCATGCCTGACACCTTTCTTTATCTCACACTCGATATCCAGTCCATCAGCAAATCCTTTCTTCCTTCCAAAGATACCCAAGTATGACCCATTTTTACAATTTCTGATGTCATCTATCTACGTCAAGCCACAGTCATCTTAAACCTTGGTACTGTTAGGGCCTCCATATTGGAACAGCCTAGATTACTATAACAGATTATGGTTACAGTAGATCACTGCAACAGGTCTTGTTTCTGCTTTGATCTACTCTATGTTAACAGTCAATGCAACAAGTAGAGTTTATCCTTGAAAATATTAGGTCATGTCACTATGACTAATGCTCAATGGCTTCCCTTTGGTTAAAGTCATTACAATGGCCTATGATATGTCTGGCAATTTCCCTTCTCATCCCACTTCTCTAATCTTAGCTATCAGGACTCCTCCCTTTGCCACTCTGCTTGAGGTATCCTGGCTTCTTTGCTGTTCCTCAGATACTCCAAGCAAGTCCCCACCACACAGCCTTTGCCTCTGGTGTTCCCTTTGTCTGGAACGTTCTCTCCCAGACATCCAGAATTTTTTTTTTCAGGTCTCTTCTTAAATATAATTTTTAAACAGAGACCTGCTCTGAACACTTTATACAAAAAAAAGCAACGCTCCTTTTGACCCTGCTTGAGCCCCTTACCCTGCTTCATTTCCCTTCGTGACACTCACCATCAGCCCTATAGGTTTTTCTGGTTTGTTTGCATCCATCCATCTCCACTCATTAAAACTGGACACTTTGTGGAAGCAGAAACTGTGCCTGTTCAGCTCACTGCTTCCCCACCACCACTTCCAAGCACGTGGCAAGCACTCAACAAACAGCTATTGAGTGAACAGAGGGATGGATAAGGGTAGAGTAAAAATGGGGAGATGCTGATGAACTAGAGATCCGTCCAGGTGGTAGACTGTAATGATTTCTTGAGTAATAAGCAGAGCAGGAGACAGCAGAGGGAAAAGAGGGGTCCCAGAGACTGCCCAAGTCCCACCCATGGACAAGTGAGTTGATGGTGCGGTATGACCGAACTACAGAAAGGGTGCAGGACTGAAGAACAGGGGTAGAGAAGGAGAAAGTCACTTTGGAAAAAGTTGAGATGAAGGTCCAGAAGGTGGCCGACTCCGGATTCTGGATGTGCTAATGGGATTTATGCTGAGCAGCCATCGCTGCTTGATGCAAAACAGCTACATGGAAAGGAGATGAAGAGCAGACCGTGAGAGTGTGTGTGTGTGTGTGTGTGTGTGTGTGTGTGTGTGGTTCTCGGTTACTTTTTAGGGGAAAGTGAAATCCTTTTCATTGCGAAGGTGAACATGCTGGACAAGCCACTCCTCTGGAGCCCGTGGCCTTTCAGAAAAGCCATGGCCCCAACCCTCCTAGGAGTCCCATTGTCTGAAGGCGGCCTTTTTTCCCATCTGACTCTGGGGGTGCGTGTTTGCCATTCAGAACCTACTATATTTTACTGCACCTCCTGACATTGTTACACAACATTTATTGAAAGCACATTTGATGGTAATGAAGTTTCTATTAACTATGATTAAATCTCATAAAGCACCTGAAGATAATTTAAGATGTGCAGAAGCAGAAAATGAAACATTCGGTTTAGTACATTAGGAAACGTAATTGATTAAATTATCTCATTTACAATAAGTGCTTTCATGAGCTATGCAGTGCACATATTTTCCCCAGTTTGTCATTATGATTTGCCAACAGATATCTTAAGACCTCACTTTCTCTTTACACCTCCCTGCAACTCAAAGCTGGCTTCTCGGCCCGCCTGCTCACACACAGCGCCGCTCGCGAGCTCTGAGTTATGTCTTCTATCCACCAGGCCTCACGGAGGATCATGAGCACAGCTATATATGGGAACAGGTTGTTTCTCAATTATCTTCATAATTGACTTTGATTTTGCATCAGTGATGATTCATGTAGTCTTTAAACTAAGCCCCTCTTTCACGGAACAACCACAGCCTGAGTTTGTATAATGCACTCCTAACCGTGCAGCTTACAGAACCCCAACTGGATTCCTCTGAGAGCCTTTTGCAATCACATTGATTCTGTTAAGGTTTTATTTTTAGGAAATCACAAATTAAAACAGTTTAAGCGATTCCGTTGCAGTATCCAGCAATTAAGCATGGTGTTCATGAGCGAGAACCCCAAGCAAAAACTAATTCAGGAGTCCCTGAGGACTAGAAATAGCTACTGTGGGGTTTATGGCTGGAAGTACAGATGTAACCAAATTAGAATGGCACAGGACTCACAAACTAAGCATGAAATTAATTAAAAAAAAAAAAATTCCTAAGTAACTCTCACAATGGCCACCACACAGATACCCATGATCCTGTGGGTATGCTGCGTGACCATCGGTGGGGGGTGGGTGGGTATGGCTATGTCACCAGGAGGCAGTTGGGAGTCCAGCTGTCACCCTGAGCTCTTGACACAGGCTCAAGGCAAATATTCACTGACCCAATTTTTTCCCCTCCCTCCCTCCCTCCCTCATACACCTACACACACATACACAACAAGGTTTCCCCACCTTCAACCTTCCTGAGTTCAAAATCAAGCACGCAGGATGTCAGGGGACCACTCTCTAAGTACTGTTCGTGATTTAACGGGCAGCTGACCTCAGGGGAAAAAAGTTAAGGAAGGAAGTTTGTGTTGTTTTGCCAAGTTCTCCAACTCTGCAAGTAATGCCCTCCCTCCCAACCCCCCGTTATCTCTCAAGCCTGCCTGGAGCAACATAACGCAGTATGAACCCAACAGCTTTCCTGGATCTTTTTCTCACATCTCCTGACCCCTGTCCCAAGGTACCTATTTCTGTCTATCCTCACAGGGTCTTAATTCCTTCAAAGAAGTTAGCTCATAAAAGCTATTAGCTCTCCCAAACTATTTTGAATTTTAGTACCCTAGGATTGAAAAGATCAAAAGTCATTTGCTTTATATTAAAAGGGGAGATACTGGCCAGGGACATCTTCTACAGGCTTATAAACAAAACCAGGCAGCTCGCTACCTCTCCTGTTACTGAGAGCTGTGTTGCTGAGGCTCTTCCATCTCAAGATCTCCCCGGAATGCCTGACATACTTCTGAGTGCTTCAGGATCATGAGAAGAACATATGAACACACAGATTCCCAGGAGGACCTTTCCCCCATCCCCCCACCTTGTTTCAGGAATTCTGATTCATTTGTTCTGTTCTGAGGTGGAGTATATTTAACAAGCTCCCACCACACCCCCAAGATTCTGGTGCACATGGTTGCTGATCCACTTCTTGAGAAATATTGTTCTAAGACAGTTACTCTCAGCCCAAGCTGCACGTTGGAATCTGAGGCTCTTTCAATAAATAAGCATTCCTACCCATCGAGGTGGAAACTATAAAACAAAACAAATGAGGAAACAAAATGGAAACAGACTCATAAATACAGAGAACAAGGGGATGGTTGCCCGAGGGGTGGGGGGAGTGTGGGGGGGTGGGGGAAATAGTTGAGGTGGATTAAGAGGTACAAACTTCCAGTTATAAAACAAACAGGTCACAGGATTTAAAGTACAGCATAAGGGATCACAGTCAATAATATCGTAATAACTACATATGGTGATAGATGGTAACTTATCACAGCAATCATTTCCTAATGTACATAAAAGTCAAATCACTGTGTATATAGTACTATCAACTATACTTCAATGGAAAAAAATATGTATTGAAATATGCATTAACATTTTTACATCCTAAACACAAAAAACAAGGATTCTAAACCACCCCAATTCTGATCGCATTGGTCCCAGGTACAGCCTGAGAACTGGGGTTTTTAAAAGGCCTCCAGGTGGTTCTAAAGTTCAGTCAAGGCTGAAAACCACAGGGTCAAAGGCTAAGCAGCCAACCATTCACGCTGCACAGCTTTTCCCAAATCTGCTGGCTGCGTACAGCCCACATAAGGCAAAGGCCTCCCCAGGAGGTCTCGAGAAACAGCACTGACACCAAACTTTGCAGGTCCTGATGATTCCACTGTGGAATACTGGATTCTCATCTACCTAGTTGCCATGGAGTTCCCGGTTTGCTTCTCAGGTGCCCCCTCCCCCTAGGTGGAAAGGCTTGTCGTTGGGCGTTTGCCCAAGGCTGCTCTCCTGAAAGCTTGTACTGACAAATATTTATTAATTTTAATGCTATAAATCTCCTCAGCAATAAGAATCCTAGATGACATTTGCAGAGAAATGAACTTACAGGCAGGCAGCATCAAGAGGACAGATTTACTTTTACTGGAGGGAGGGGAAGGGTGTGCACATTTCCTTTCAATTTCAACCTCTGATCTGCGATTCCAAACCCAATGAGGAGAAGCCCTGAAAACCCTGGGTCTTTCGTACAAGCTTCAATTCTGTTTGGCTCCTAAACAAATACAACAGTAAGGCAGCAAATATGAGAATGAATTATATTCACAAGAGGAAAAATAACTTACTTTGGGGTTTTATTTCATGAAGAGGTTTTTTATCTAAAAGAAAGAAAGAGAAAAAGAAAGTTTCATTTAATAAATTTACATGGAGCAGACAGATTTCCTATATCACTGTATGTCCACCTCTATAAATGAAACATTTTCTCTATTTTTGCAGACGGTGTGGATTACGTTGTTCATATTTTCCCCTTTCATTCTAATTTCGTGTTTTTCTCTTGTGCAATATTTTCCTGGGGTGATTGCTTCATTCCTTTTATTTATTTATTATTTTATTTTATATTTTCTTTTCCCTCAGGCTTACTAGAGTTTCTCTCTGTTGCATTTACTAGATTCTTATCAGCATGATGAGAGCAGTGAGCTCCCAGCGAGTCCCTACTTTCTATACAGTCAGAAGACAGATCAGGTAAACGGATCAGGTAAGGGATGTTATTTCACTCTGCGTGATGGGGGAAAAAAGGAGCTCGTGAGTACATATTTAAAGGGATCCTACATTGGTTTAGCAGCTCTCATAGTCTGGATGAAAAAGCTCCAGGCTATGGAATGTGCCCGTCCCTATCCAGGATGGGTGTAGTACTGTGAGCTAGTTGGAGGTTTGCTTGTTTCATATCACTCTGATCTGTTACAATGTGTACCATCTCTCTGAAAAGAGCAGTTCGTTTGTTTCATATCATTCTGATCTGTTACAATGTGTATCATCTCTCCCTAATCAAGGTACTGAGCAGTGCAGCAGGCAGGTGAAGGGGACAGAGAAATCCCATTCAGGGGTCAGGCTCAGGTGAGACCTTTTTGTCATTTCTCCCCACTGCCCTCCAGCCACTCTGTCCTGCCCTGTCTGCCATCACTATTGAACACTGTACATTACTTTGAGACTTGGGGCCCGTGGCTAACTTTGTCTTAGACCACAGACCGTCTACTTCTCAGTCCCCGTTCCCTGGCTGTCCCAGGCTAACGCAACTCCACCACGGCACAGAAACCTGAGAAGATGCGGCTTTAGTGATGTCAAGATTCCAGAAGATCCCACGGCACGCCCTCCCTCTTACCAGTCCCCTCCCGAGGACTTAGACGGAACATGGTCAGACTGTAAGCTCTGAGGCTGCTGCTCATCATTCACAGAGTCACACTACGGCAGGGGGACCTTGAGAGGTCACCTTACACGGTCCCTTTCCTCCACTTGCCTGAAGGCGAGCCACGCGGGGTGAGACACTGTCATTTTGGATTACCTTTTTAACGGCATCAAATCTCGCCCAGTACATATTGGAGAACTTCAGAAACATCTGACTACCACATAAACCCTCCCAGGCAGAGAGACACAGCTATAGTTTGAATTCGTCACCCCGACAGGTATTACCCTAACCCACTGCTGCCCTTGATACTGACTCTGACAGAAAACCCTTGCTCTGTGCTTTACGGAAGACAGCTCTCGTGTGTTCTGCCATCCGATCTCTTATGGAAGGAGCTTTTAAAAGTTCTAAGTCACACTCTCGCAACGGCACCACCATTGTTTTTTTCTCATTACAAGGAGAAGGTTAATTGGCAAGGGATAACTCTTGACAAATCTCTCTTTAAAATGAAAAATCTTCATAAAAGATAATATTTGCTCAGGTGGATAGGATCATGTTTAGATTTTTACACCGTCAGATTTCTTAAAACAGACAACACTTGGATCCCCCTTCCTGCATGAATCAGGGGCAGCTAGTTGGCCTGAGAGCGGGTAGCCCTTCCCCCAGCCCAGATGATAATGTGCTCAAGACTTAGAATCCACTGACTTTGGTGGGTTTAACCTGACTTCAGTTTTTGCTTGTTGCCTGCTATCGGAACGTGTCTGGCACGGGCGCAGGATGCCGGCAGGCCAGGCCAAGACATCTAGAAGTGATGCATTGCTAATGTTACACACAGAGACATGCAGAACATCTGTTTAGGACTCTCGCTGAGCTTAACAGCATTTTCTTCCACCTAAACCACAGGAACGAAGATTATGCTGGGTAGCAAAATGAAACTCCATTAAAAACAGGTGAGATATAGAACCACTCCTCAGAAAATAAATCAAATACAGTCAGGTTGTTAAAACACTGAGGTGGTCGGGTTCTACCCGGTGCAGCTCCACAGGAAGAAAGAGTGATTGGGGCGGAAAGCCAGGGCTTAACTGGTCATGAGACAAGGTCGGGCCACAAGGGCACACAGGGCAGAAGAATGGGACATTTCCCTTCCTGACTCAGCTCTGGGGACACTGTGACTGGCAGTGGCATTGTGGAAACTGCGCACACTCTCACGATTGGAACAGGCTTTCCGTCGTGGATGGCCTTCATTCTATCTGTGTGACCTCCGTGTTCTGCACAGTAACATGGACATAATAATGTCCTTGAGCATCAGTGCGGAGATGAAACATGATAAATATAAAGCCAATAGCTCAGGGCTAGCACGTGTTCAGTATCCATCAATGGTAGCTGATATATAACTTCAACATGTTCTGAACAAGAACATCCTCGTCAGTCACTCGGAGTAAAAGCAGGACCCCTTGTGCCACCCTGCCTGAGACACATCACAAGTCCAAATCAGAAGCTGTAATGGATTTCAGGGATTCTCGAAGAGAGTTAAGAAACCATGTCTAGTCCTAGCTTCTGCTTTAGGAAACTGAGCACAAGTCAAAACTTCAGTTTCCTGATATGAAAAAAGGACAAGGACCAGGAGACCTCTGTGGGCTCCCTAGCTTTCACCTACTATAAACCTGTGGACTAAAAGCAAAGGCATTCCACAGAAATTCCTATGGAATGATTTCCTAAAGCAGAGCAAAAAAATATTCGAAGGGCCACTGCTCTACCGCAGGGTCTGTTAGCGTGTCAGTGTGTATCCTCTAAAAGAAAAGGCTAGAAGCCTCTGGTGCCCAAGACAGCTTCTGTCCCCTGGCATCAACATCAAAACTGGGCCTTGCTGGATTCTGTGAGATAACCAGTATCCTGACAGCAAGCTGCTATCATTAAACATTCTCCAGGTTTGAAATATCAGAGATTGCTCTACCATGAACTTGAGAGAGAGGCCTACCCCCTGACCTCCCTCTCTATTGGAAGAACTGCCCACCCCACACTCCATGTTCTTTTATTCTGTTTGCAAAATCATTCTCACAGGCCCTGGGCCATGCATCCACTTGGCCTTGGTCAACCAAATCCTTTCTGCTTTCATTTTACCTCTCTCCAAGGCCATGTTCAAATAACCTCCTAGTAAATTAATCCATTAGGGCCATGGTTCTTAATGTGGGCTGCACATTAGAATCACCTGGGGAGCTTTTAAGCAAATATCCATGCCGGGGCCCCAGTCCAAGGCCTCCTGACTAATTGGGGTTTGTGTTTTTGTGATTACCGAGTGTACTAATACTTCCCACCAACAAATCTGGGGCCCTGTGTACTCAACTTCAGCTGTCTTGCCTCTCTGAGAACCTTCAGGGTGGCCGCAGTACACGAATGGACCCAGGAGGAGCCCTCCTGTATCCTGCAGGCAGAAAAATATAATTCTGAGCTAGTGGCAGCTGAGCTATAGTTTGAGAAAATCACTAGTTTTCCTGGGGCACCTTCTGGGTAAATGGAAACTGATGTCATTACAACTCAGTCTTATAATGATTATGTGTACTTACAAGTTAAAGATGCAAAAATATGTTTTTTTTTAAAATTTAGATTCAATTAGCCAACATATAGAAATCATTAGTTTCAGATGTAGAGTTCAGTAATTCATCAGTTGCATATAACACCTGGTGTTATACGCAAAAGTGTGTTTTATACAGTCAAGTTTTCTTTAAGGATCTTTGTTATTATTTACATAGTCGGTACACAGTGAGTGCATGCAAAATAAAATACATATGTAAGTACAAAGACAAAAAACCCCTGTAATTCCACACCAAGAGATAACCATCATTAATGTTAAGTTACATATACACAGCCTAGGCTTCCCCCCCTCATATATGTATATATAAAACTGTGCACACATATATGTTTATACATATATATTTGCAGGAAACTATAGAAGATTGATAGTAATTGATCATTTTTACCTACAGAGACATGGAATTGCCTTTTATATATTGTTTTACAATCTGCTTTTGTCTGTGTTGCATGTGTGTAGAGATATACATATTTATATATAAGAAATGATTAAGAAAAAAGGGAAAGAGAGGATTATTTTTGGCCATGATTCATTTCTTTGCCATCTTTACTTTTCTTGCTTCCTCTGTCACAGGAGATGCTCCCCAAGCATTCCCATGGTATCCATTGTTCTTAGGAGCTATTTATAGCTGCACCCCTACCTTCCCACCCACAGCCAGCCTTATCCTTTCTCTGCTAGGAACAAGCATGTTCAGTTACGCATACCCTAGCTCCTATCCCAGGGGTGTACAGAGAGCAGGCCTGAGGAGAAATGGCACTGGGGGACAGATGAGTTTAACTGCAGCCCATAGGGTGGCCAAGAGACCGGTCCTCAAAACCTGGGGTTGATTATTTGAAATCAGCTCCTTGCCTTTTAAAGACTATATAGGTATGTTTGATATCAGAGTCTATGTCACTATTTTTGAGAATCAGGCACAGAGCCCACTCAGTGGGACTGAAAACCCACCAGAACAGTGAGCCCAGACTCTTCCCCACGGTAGTAATTCACATATGTCATTATACTTAATGATTATTACCATTCTCTAATTTCACTAAACCAGCCATGCCCCATTTTTTCATCTCCAAAGACCATCTTTATTATTTCCTTCATAGATCCTATGCTTTGAAACCCTTTTCACCAGCCCCCCCACCCCTGCCAAAGATATGTGTTGACGGTTTTGACTCTCCATTCTTTGTCATCTTAAAATATTTAAGAGCTGATTTCTGAAGTCAGTAGAACAGTCATGCCTCCTTTCTCAGTCATTCTCTAGCTATTTTTGTATTCGGTAGAATAATTCTCTAGCATCAGCACCCAGGAGTCAACCCTGATTCCACATTGCCTTCAAGTCACGGCCAAATGCTCTGCCCGCCTTTCCAGTCTTCTATGAACTGGTCCCACCATATCAAAAGTGACTTCATGGGGCGCCTGGGTGGCTCAGTGGGTTAAGGCCTCTGCTTTCGGCTCGGGTCATGATCCCAGGGTCCTGGGATCGAGCCCTGCATCGGGCTCTCTGCTTAGCAGGGAGCCTGCTTTCCTTCCTCTCTCTGCCTGCCTCTCTGTCTACTTGTATTCTCTGTCAAATAAATTAAAAAAAAAAAAAGTGACTTCATTTCTGTAGCACTTGAACACCAATCTAAGCTCCAGTCCAGTCAATCCCTGAGCTCTCCAGGCTCACCTCAGTGTTACTGACTCTCTTTAGGAGACCCTTCTCTCTCCTATGTAAAAATGTCCTATTTCTCAGGCACAGATCAGTTTCTGAGGCATTCATGATCTTTTTCGTGATTACTCTGCTAACAGGAATGTCACACCTCTCTGGACAGTTTATCTTACTTATAGTCACTACAATACAATGTGGGAGGGGGTGCCTGGCTAGCTCAGTCTGTACAGCATGAGACTCGATCTCAGGCCTGTGAGTTCGAGACCCACAGTGGGTGTAGGGCTTACTTAAAAAAAAAAAAAAAAATACAATGTGATTTTTTTTTTTCCAGATGTATACTTTGGAACTGTTCATTTGATTTACTTTACTGTTTAATCATGGTCAATTATGGGTCCCTAACATATAAATCATATTTAAATGATTCGCTCATGAATAATTGGCACTGCAACCAGAGAATCACAGCAAGAAAAACAGAGGAAAAAGGAAATTTGCTTGATTATTTACTGATTGGTTGAAAAGAAGTTGATGTTATTGATTACCAATGTGTTTAATTTGTTCATGCTTTTGCTCCCTCCCATAACTAGAAATAATTAAGGACGAGTGTTATGCTCTCTGAATGCTAGCCAAGGCTGCAGGAAATCCCAGGGCCTGCCAGATCTGCCTTATATTAGCTCTGGCAGATAATTAGATAAACACAAAGCCGGCTTTGCGCTGGCGACACCACTGCAATTGAATATGTCAGGCAAACCCTGAAGATTACAAGAGGGGGTCTATTCTGTTCTCCTCTTGAAGCTGAAAGTTCCTGTAGGCAGTAGAACACATAGATACCACCACCAGCCCTGTGTTCCTCCAACTCTTCCAAAGATCAAAACCACAGAAAAACCAAAAGAGCATTAAACAGAGCCCATCTCTGGTTTCCACTCTTTCGAGTTCTTAACTTCCTCGCTGCGTTTTGGTTTTGGTTCATTTCAAAGATACTGGTCAGAACTTACACTTTAGAGACCAGACTGCGGACACACATTACTGGCTTCGTTCAATTCTTGCTTCTTCACCCATCCCTCCTATCCTCACCCCTACCCAGCCTGTACAGACTATTCCAACATCTACTGCTCCTTTGAAAATGCACTCTGAGCACATCTGTAGAGGACAAATGCTGAAAACACGAGGGTTTTAGAGATTTTTCCTAGCATTTCCCTGCTGGCCAGAGGTATCTGGGTAATTAGTGACATTCTGGGACTGAATGGCAAAAACATCCACCTGAATAAAAAGTCAGAAGGCCCGAGATACATTATTAGTAAATAAAAACAGCTCTAGGGACATCTTCTACCTACAAATTGTTCCAGATCCCATCATGTTAATTAGGGTAGGTCAGACAGGTACACAACAGAGAGCTCCTCTTGTCAACTCCTCTTGACAGTGACCTTCCAGAATTGGCTCTCAGTCAAAGCACATGATTAGTGTGCAATTAGGAGGCGACGTCTTCCCCCCACCTTTCAAATCTGAGGTCTCTTTATAGAAATGCCCTTTGCATTTTCTAAACTCAGACAAGTCAGTGTCCATAATGACCATGTTCACAAGGAGCATTTGCATATTTCATTTTTGAGGGAGATCATCTGAATTTCTAGAATCCATACCATCTTAGTTATGAAATTCTATCCATTCCCACTGGTTCTCTGTGTTAGTTCTTTTGTGATAAACAGAGTAAAATATGCTCTTGAGTCGCTGCAAACACTTCTAAGCACGGGTCCACAAAGACTTTATCAGAAATTGGCCTCAAAGTAATAAAATGCAATGTTTCTAACTCAGCTCCAAGGGAAGATGTCTATTAAAATCCTTTTCCTATCCAATAAATTAATTTGCTTTGATTCCCTCCCTTCCAACCACAATAGGAATACACACACATTCAAAACAAAACACGGTTCAGATAATATAAATTTAAGGAATTAACTTATTGGTTAAGGTCCTGATGATTACTTTCTTTACCTTAAGGCAGGAGTGATATCTAAATTCTTTAAAAATCTAAAACCCCCCTCAAGACATTAAAAATAGAGCTACCCTATAACCCAGCAATTGCGCTACTGGGTATTTACCCCAAAGACACAGATTTAGTGAAAAGAAGGGGCACAGGCACCCCAATGTTCATAGCAGCCATGTCTACAATAGCTAAACTGTGGAAAGAGCCAAGATGCCCTTCAGCAGATGAATGGATGAAGATGTGGCCCATATATACAGTGGAATATCACTCAGCCATCAGTATGAACACCCACCATTTGCATCGACATGGACGGAACTGGAGGGGATTATGCTGAGTGAAGTAAGTCCAGCAGAGAAAGACAATTATCATATGGTTTCACTCATACGTGGAACATAAGGAATAGCTCAGAGGACCACAGTGGAAGGGAGGGAAAGCTGAACAGAAAGAAATCAGAGAGGGAGATGAACCATGAGAGACTCTGGAGTCCAGGAAACAAACTGAAGTTTCCAGAATGGAGGGGGCATGCTCTGGTTTCTCTTCAGATCGTATAAATCTTTTGCCTTTTACAGAGTGGAAGGGGGTGGGGGGACGGCATAACCGGGTGATGGGTATTAAGGAGGGCTCGTGTTGTGATGAGCGCTGGGTGTTATATGCAACTAATGAATTGTTGAACATCACATCAACAACTAACGATGTACATATGCTGGCTAACTGAACATAATAAAATTAAAAACCTTCTACAATTAAGTGCTGGCCTTGACATAGGGTCGTGTGGCTTCCTGCTGTGTCCAGAGTTGTCCCTTTTGCTGTTGGATCATAGGGAAGTGTGGGTAGGGAATGGACAGGGATATGATTCAGGAGGGTGGTTGTTTAATCACTATTTACCAGTTGCTAAGAAAATACTCAGCAATTGATAGAGATCGGGTATCAGTCCTGCCTTAAAAAAATTTTGCTTAATGAGAAATTGTGAGGAAACCTTGACTTGTACATTTCTTAAAAAAGATTTTATTTATTTTGAGAGAGAGAGAGAGAGCAAGCACAAGCAGGGGAAGCCAGAGAAGCAGACTCCCTGCTGAGTAGGGAGCCTGACGCAGGGCTCCATCCCAGGGCCCTGGGATCATGAGCTGAGCCCAAGGCAGACACGTGACCAACTGAGCTACCCAGGTGTCCCAACTTGTACATTTTTTTAAGCTTCATCAGTCCCTATGCTAGCCATACGTGTTCCTACCATTATAGACGGAGTGACTTGCATGTAGTTTATCTCTGTGTTTTCCCACCTATTCCCAGTCCTTAGAACAGTAAATGGAATGTAGTAGGCTCTTGATAAGTATTTGTTGAATACTTCAACAAGTTTTTGTGGAATACAAAATCAGGGTCCATAAATTCCCTAAGGTC
This sequence comes from Lutra lutra, assembly GCF_902655055.1. Lineage (NCBI taxonomy): Eukaryota > Metazoa > Chordata > Mammalia > Carnivora > Mustelidae > Lutra > Lutra lutra. The sequence goes on along the minus strand of NC_062279.1, from coordinate 33,458,175 downwards.
TATATGAATTCATAGGATATTGTAGCCTTTCAGTGAAGGAATTGAAATGGAATGCTAGAGGACTGATTTGCTGATTCATTTTCTAGGTGAGGCTGACCTGGTTTTACCTTTGTTTCATATGTAGAAGTTGTCCTCCCTGATGCTGCTGGATAGTCCTCCAAATGGCCAATTTTACATACAAACAAAATTTCTCCTCAAAACTGGCTAAAAAACAAGTATCTGAAAGCACTGACATGCCTATGGTATTGTTTTCATATTTTATATGCACACATGTATTAACCATAAGCTATTGAAAATTACCTATGAAATATACATACATACATATATGTATATGCAAGCTACATTTAAGATATAAAATTATAATATTTCATGTTTTTATCATGGGATGAAACCTAGAAATCATCTTGCCCAACCTGCTCTTTTTATTTATTTTTTTAAAAGATTTTATTTATTTATTTGACAGAGAGATATCACAAGTAGGCAGAGAGGCAGGCAGAGAGAGAGGGAGGGAGGGAGGAAGCAGGCTCCCTGCTGAGCAGAGAGCCCGATGGGGGACTCGATCCCAGGACCCTGAGATCATGACCTGAGCCGAAGGCAGAGGCTTAACCCACTGAGCCACCCAGGTGCCCCCAACCTGTTCTTTTTAATAGATACGGATGCAAGGCACAGAATCCGGAGAGATTTGCTCAAGGTCACATGTTAGTTAACAAAACAACTGAACAAAGACCCAGGACTCCCTATTCCTGATTCTGAGCCCTTTTTACTACCCCGTGATCTCTTTCTCAGTGATCTTGGCAATTTTCCACTCCACTGAACACTCACACTGTCCTCTGGCAAACACATGTATGCAAAGCCAGGTCTTTTCTTACTCTGATACTGACACTTCTCTGGAGAAAGGGGAAGGCCAGGGTGATGAGGATGTCTGCTGATGATGTTAACATCTTCATTTTAGGTATTACCTTTCTCCATGACCTTGAAGAGATGCAAACATATGTAATTTAAGGAGAAAAGGTAGAGTCAACACAAAGAAGTTTCCTCTCTATTAATGCATGTTGGTAGTACACCCCAGAGGCCACTGAATTCTCTCCTCTGTTTTAAATCACTTCCTTGATTAGGTTCTTGCCATTTCTTTTATAGCTGGACCACTCCATGATCTCAGGCATTAAATCTTCCTCTAGTCTAGACTAATATTTCTTACCCAGAGTTGTGTACTGTTGAACCCCGATTAGATATACTGCAGAGGTAGAATCTGGATTCACACTACTAATGACATGGAAAGAGTTTATTTTACATGCCAGAAAGCCAAATTTTTGGAAACTTCCAAAAAAGGACCTTGGACACCCATAGTTACTGATAAACCAAACCTAGCAAGTATTTTTTTAAAATATGGAAAAATATGGCAAAATTGCTAATTTTCAGATGTGGGAATGCAGAATAAGGGAAGTACCAGACATGTAACAAATATTAATCCAGAATGGTTGGCAACAGTTCAGTAATTCTGGAATCTGTATATACAGTCTCATAGTGTGTATGCTGGAATTCTTTTCTAGAGAAAAAGAATTTTTGATTTTGTGTTGGAAAAATTAGGACTCACTTTATAAAAACTGATTTTCTGAGGAGGTGGTCAGAACAGGTGTATTTTATAACGTGAAGGAAACCTATCTAATTCCCCAGTCGATATTGTGAGGACTGATTCTCTCATGCGGGATCATCCAGGCCCCTCTCTGTGGCCTTCCCCTTAAGTGACTTTGAATTACTGGTGAGAATCATAGAATTTTAGACCTGGTTGGGACCTCAAAAATCACCTCTCTCCTCCTCAGGACCAAGTTCCACCTGCAAAGGGAGACTGGAAGATGAAGAGCTCTCTGTTCAGCTGTTCAGAAAGTTCTGAGAAAGGACACTCAATCTCTGGTTTGACACAGCGTTTAAGAATCATTATGATTCTCAGGCCCCTGGGTGGCTCAGTGGGTTGAGAGTCTGCCTCTTGATTTTGGCTCAGGTCATAATCTCAGGGTCCTGGGATGGAGCTCTGGGACAAGCTCCATGCTCAGTGGGAGTCTGCTTGAGATTGTTTCTCCCTCTCCTCCCTCTGCCTCTCCCCTGCTCACAAGCTCTGTGTCTCTCACTCTCAAATAAATAAGTCTTAAAAAAAAAATCATGATTCCTAAACTCTATTTTCCCACAACTAGCAATCAGAACCGGATGGTATAAAGGACACAATTTGTATTTCATAGATTTTAATGACAAGTATGTTTTATTTCATTACATATACTATATTCATCAGCTATATTAGGAAATGTTTTAAGAAAATATCTAAAGTGTCATAGTGTCAATATTTAGCAGAATAAGGAAAACATAGTTTTTCTGCCACAGGAATTCCTTCCCTAGAAGACACACACATGATAATTTCACAAATGGAGCACTTTCTGTGGATGCCTTACACGGATTAGCTCATCTCCTCCTCAAAAAGAACCCTTTTCAACAGGCACTATTAGAACTTTAAAAAAAAATTATATATATATATATATATTTAAAGATTTTATTTATTTATTTGACAGAGATTACAAATAGGGAGAGAGGCAGGCAGAGAGAGAGGAAGGGAAGCAGGCTCCCCGCTGACCAGAGAGCCCGATGCGGGGCTCGATCCCAGGACTCTGGGATCATGACCTGAGTCGAAGGCAGAGGCTTTAACCCACTGAGCCACCCAGGCGCCCCTAAAATATATATAAGGATTTTATTTGAGAGTGAGCGAGCGAGCAGGGAGGGAGGGACAAGCACTCTCCTCACTTAGCGTGGAGCCCAATGTGAGTCTCGATCTCCCAACCCAAGAGCATGACCTGGGCTGAAATTGGACATGTAACGACGGAGCCACCCAGGTGCCCTGATACTATTCAAGCTTTTGTTTTACAGAGGAGTAAATTTAGGCTTGGAGAAATTACTTGCTCATAGGACTGTAATTAGAATTCAAACTCAAGCAGTCTGACCCCAGAGCCCTGACTCTTCAACCTATTCTTCACCTACAGGATAAATGTCCAGATTTACTAGGCTTGGCTCATCCATTTCTTTCAATCCAAGCTTCAGGTCCATTTCTAATCTTTGAAAAGCAGAATAACCAGTTTCAACTGAGAATCACAGAGAACCTTTGAAGGCTATTCAGCCTCTGCTCTGAATGCCAGATTCACCATCCTGGGTTGGCCTCCATGAGCTCAACTTCTGTACCTTTCGACAATCAGTCCCAGGTCAGTGCTGATGACTTCCCTGGGCTTCTTGGGTATGGCTTCTACAAATATTTCTATTTACTTTGTTATGGATGTGCATTCCCACCAACTATCTGGTTCTGTGGCTGAAATTTCACTTCCTTCAGAAATGTTTGTAAGTTTTCTAATGGGATGTCTCAAGTTCACGCTGCCATGGGGATCTGTTCTTATCTGTTTACTTTTCTTGGGTTTTTGTTTTTTCCAATCTAAGTAATATGATCTGGAGGTAATGTATCCTGCTTTCCAGCTGCCCAAATTTAATTTTATAGTCCTTCCTATTTACAGTGGAGGTGTTTTATTTCAATTGTGCTCATAAAATGAGCCAAGTTAACAAGATGTGCCTGAGATAAACAATCTTTCAGAGATGTTTCTGAAGCATGTGTAGCACATTCTGTCCAATTCCACCAAAACAATGTACACATAGTATAAAAGTACACATTGAAATATGTGGGTGGGGCATGGGACAGGAAAAGGTGGATGGAAGAGACAGACAGGTACAATAGTTGCCTTGATTTCAATTAGTTGGGAGAGAAATTCTTCCCTAGGTTCCTCTGTCATGACTATGTATATGTAGCGTGTAGCTCTATAAAGAACTAAAGAGAAAGTGATGACAGAAGAAAACTGTTCTAGATGGAAAAAGGCACGTTAAGTGTTTTAAAACCAGTTAATAAGAAGGGTCATAGATTTTTAATGACTTACAAAATATACATCCATCACAGACCAATGGATGAAAGCCAAACTTTACTTGGAAGGAAGATTATGCTAGATAAATGATCAGATGTCTTTATCTTTTTATTAACAAGGCTAAAAGTAGAGAAGTCTATAATGGATGGATAACAAAGGGGAGAGATTTTATGGTAATTTGTTGGATATGGTTTATTCTTTATCTTCTTTATGCTCCATTCCACTCAGGACATGACACAAAAATGACAGTTTTAGCCTTATAGAATTAAAAAACTGCTTTCACTAAAACACATGAGTATTGAGATATCTCTGCTTTATTTTCTTTTTTAATTAAGCACACTGGAAACTTTAGTCATGAGGCACTCCACTCTGTCTCATTAAAGCTTGTTACTCACAGGCTTTCTTATTGGGTCCCATAATGGGTAAGTGTTTACTGGGGCATGGGGGAGAGATTGTTGCTAAGCTGCTAATGATACCATATGTGTCCAAATCTACATTCTTATTACTCCTGTGGGTCTGCAATATTATTTCCACTTCTGCTATGCAATATACATGAAGGCAACTCTGAATTAATCAATTGTTATACAGAAAGACAGCTGTTGGTTATTTCAAGGAAAAACCTTTGTGTAAGAAGGAAAACCTACTATGTACTATAAATGGGATGGAAATGGGTTTTTAATATTAAAACTACTTGGGAGAATTAGCAGGCAGTACTTAACTTCTTGACAACTTAAGAATGCACTGTGCTAGCATGTTATCCTACTGGCGCCATTTTCCTTTTGCTATGTAAAGTTTATGCTGTAATTAAGCAATTGTGCAGTGCAGCTGGCTCTCAAATACGAACTTATCCAACACAAAGTTTAAGAATGAGTCAAGTAGGTATTCTGGACTCTTCTGCCTGAAGGAAAGAAAAGGATGGGTTTTGTTTTGGTAAAGGGAAACTCACCCTTTGTAATCCTATATACAAAAAGTAGGCATTCTGTAAACCACTAGCAAAAAAAGTTGTTTTGGACTCACTGAGCTAACCCAGAATGAAAATTCTCCCTCTTCTGTGCCCTAGGAAAGACCGGGAAGGGACCCAGGTAATTACTGTAATGGATAACAATAAAGCTCAGAATGGTCCAAGAGAAAATGCTTACCAAGTCAGCCTTTTCTTTGATGCGATTACAGGCTCACCTTTTCAGGAGCTTCCTTTAGGTCATTTTAGCGGATCATTCAATAGACAATGTGGTTAGATTATTAGAGGTAGCTTGGGGATATTTACTTGAACCCTCTGCTGTACAGATGTCTTTATCCTTGATTTTGTTTCCAAACTGCCTATTCAAACTTTTCCTATCAATATACCCATCAGAAATGAAACCAAACCAGCATTCAACTGATACTTTGGTTTTCTGAGCTGTCAATGTTGAACTGACCTATCTCACATCTTTGACAAGGACGGATTAGCTACCAGGTAGCTCAGCCTTAAAGATTTCCTCTCTCTTTCAGACCCCCATGGCATTCCTCTGGCTTCAGTCTCATGACACAGCTAGGCACTAATCTCCTCTGAAGCAGACCGATTTAATCTTCTCAAGCCACAGCCCTTCGTTTTCTATCTGCTAGAAGAGAGGGAGAGGGAACAGGCTTCTCTTTTTCCTCAGGTTCAAGCTTAACACCCCACCAATTTCACCCTCTGTTCCCGTCAATGAGGCATGCACCTTTTATTGACTTCTGGCTGCAACCCTCCCAGCACAGAAGCCACTAGGTTCACCAAGTAGAAAGAGCCTTGGTCAGAAAACTACCCGAGGCTGGTGCTTAAGCTTAGAAGTTTGATAATCATACCACAAAATTATCTTTCTGGAAGAGAAATGCGCTAGCATAAAAGCAGTGGATATATAGTTTAGCTTGTAATTTGGATCCTCGGACTGTTATTGGCAAAGATTGCCTGATCTTACTCTCACCAGTCTTGGGCATTTATTTTCTTGTGGAAAGCATTTAGGTGTGGTTGTCTGTGATAGCATAACACTAAGGTTCTGTGCACCAGTCACAACTGACCAAGCAACAATCACACCCAAATATTAAAGCGATCATTCAGAGCTGGCAGCTCCATCTCTAGGAAAAATGCAGCCTTCAGGGACAACCAGCAAGTCCAGATACTCTGTTGAAAACTAAATAAAATCTAAGAATTGTAGGTCATCTAAGAGTCAGCAGCGCCATTGTTAAGCCTCCAAGAGAAGTTGGGAACTGAGGAATTGCTTTAAGGTCATGTTTGGCATGAAAGGGGAAAAAAAAAAAATCAGAATGAAGGAGATTCCCCAACTGTAACATGACCTAGATCCTTTGCAAAGCTCCTGCTCCAGAAAGCTGTTGCCCGATGCTATTTTAATCAAATCCGGCCCTCATTGCTGAAACAGCTCGTTTTACCAAGAGCACTATGGCAGACTACCAGTGACACGTGCGGTGATGTTGGCATCATTTAACTAGACTGCTGTTCATTGCTTCCTGCAGAGATGGTAAAATGGAATCCATGTTTGTTGACACTGGTAGCCACTCTCTATGTTCAGGTGTTGGGCTCATATAAACACACACTTTTCCACTGATATAAAAATAGATCTTATTCACCTCTACGATTTCAGAGGCTTTCTTCTTTTACCCTCAAAATGCTTAGTCATTGTAGCCATCAAGAGTCTCTGATCATATCTGACTGACATCTCAATAAGCATAAGATGGAGGCTAAGGATGCTAGAAAACCATGCTTTAGTAGACAACAGAGGAATGTACAGAGGGGAAAGGCTCACAGCATTTTAAACTCATGGCAGGACTTCACAGTGATCTTAGTTCCAATGCCGGACATATTCCAAGGTTCCTCGTCTCCCTAGTGATTTTATTTCCACTATAGGAAAACAGAAACCAAAAACGCACTAAACTATACATGTGTGACTAAACCATACATGGCCAATGTCTACAGAGAGGTTCATTCCATAAACGAAAGGACTGCTTCAAGCAACCACCTCAACTATGGCCGTGACCCACTCTAGTGGCAGAACAAAGCTCTGGAACTTCACAAGTAAATACGCATCTGTGGTGATTAATTTTATGGGTCAACTTGACTAGGCCATCAGCTGCCCAAGTATTTGGTTGAAAATCATGCTGTGCGAGTGTTTTGGGATGAGGTCAACTTTTAAATTGGCAGACTGAGAAAAGCAGACTGCCCTCCGTGATGTGGGTGAGCCAAAGCCCAGCTCAGTTTAAGGCACAACCATGCCCGGAGTAAGAGAATTCTCCTGCCTAACTGTCTTTGAACTGAGACATTTGCCTCTAAAGATTTTGGACTTGCTGGCTTTTATAATCAAATGAGCCATTTCCATATATGGCTCATTTATAGTTTATTATATATAAATGTTATATATAATATAAGGAAATACATATAAGTACATATAAAATATATATTTATAATTTATATAATTTATAATTTAATAAGGTATATATGTATTAAGGGGTGCGTGTGTATGTGTTTATACAGCTTTCAAATTTGAGACTTGAAGTCTAGGTTGACCAGGACACTTTAAGGACTGGTAATTCCTTTCAGCTCTAAAGAGAACTCTTACTCAAATGACAAATGCCTGTGTACCACAGTGCAAGCGTGAATAGATAATATTCACATATCTGACAATTCTTTCTTCCCTTAAGGGCTAACGATTGCTTCCAGCAGTACCTCGAAGACCAAGTTTTAGCCACAGATTTCCCCCAGGTGCACATCTCATCGATGGTTGATAGAGAGGGTTATTACTATGATCATCTAAAATTCAGCCAGTAGCCAAAGAGTTATGCTGTCAGCGGTTCTTTAGAAGACAGCCAAGATTCACAGTCCTAACTGTATCAAAATATATGGCTCTGGGTTAAAAAATAGACCTCAAAGGTCTATTTCAGAAAATGTGGTGGTAGTCAAGGATGGTCAAAAACACATTTCCTTAAACTTCTTGCTACCGAGTTTGTGTTAAATTTCCTTACATTTTTGGAGAGAGAAGGTGTTCAGAGGAAGGCCAGTGGTTGGAAAACTAGAGAGCATGGCTCTGCCCTCACAGACCGCTTCTGATACAGTTCCTGGCACTGAATCCTGTGGGGCCTTTAGTACTTGGAGTTGAGAAAATAAAGGCACTATGGACATCAATAAGTGGTCGTTTCAAAGTAGTAATCATTTTCGCTAATGTTTTAAGCACATAGATTTATTGTGAGAATACAACAGCATGTTTGAATATCCTTGCTCAGAAGGCTATCCAATCATGCCAGTGCAGAAAAGTAAGTCCAACTCAGACATTCCCTTCATACTGTCATTTTCCTAAATAGCAACACATATTCCTGAAAAGATGACCAACTATTGAGCTATATTATTTTTTGCTGGCTATCTTCCAGGAAGGCTACTTAGTTCTAGAGAATAAATGTGTCCCGAATCTCCTGTTTCTTAAGGACCTAAAAGCAAAGTCAACACACCTTAGCTCATCTGAGTTGGCAAGTGAAGAAGGGATTCGTATTTACTGAGCACTTACTCTGTGCCATGAAATACTCACATATATTCTTTTATCATTTAGTCTTGCCAATAACAGAGTTTTTGATACTTACAGAGAGGAATTAAGCGGTTGGGTGACATGACCAGGTCACAAAGCTCGTATAGGGGATAGCACCAAAGTAAAACCTGTATGTGATGCTTTGCTCCTCCCATACTTTCTTACCCGGTCAGACTGTCACCTGGAGATGGTGATATTATAACCTTAGGAATAGAGCAGAGGCTTGGGAGTTTTGAACTAGACATTTTATTTTGGTACAAAACCACCCATCTCCTCAAGGGTCATTCCTTCCCTCCATTTGTAAGGTAACGGTCACAATACATGTCCTTTGCCACAGAACCATGGTCTCTGGAGATTATTAAAATATAAATATAGTATATATATACATATATATAACAGTAAAAAATATATAGTAAATATATGTAATACAAAATTTATAAAATACAAAATATATAATAAATAAATGCTTTACAGTACTGCGAAATTCTTGGCCTCAATAAAAGCATATGGTGATCAGTAACAGAATGTCACCAAACTTCAAAATGGTGGCTAGTGAAAGAAAAGAACTGCTGAGCTAAAAAGCAATGTTAACCACTTTCTGAAATCAGTTCTCTTAAACCATTATTGGTTAGATTAGAAGTACGCACATTTAAGGAAGTAACAGTGAGACAATATTTAAAATGACCCTGTCACTACTAAAAATGTATTGGATCACTTTTTCTACTCTTCTCACTTGTTTTCTTTTTTGCTCTCAGAGAATGATTTCACGTTCTGCTCATGTGTTTGAGCAAATGAATGGTCATGACATTTCTTTCCATGTTGTGGACAAACACTGAAAATGTGAAACAGAAGGTGTTACCTAGAATGCAGAGACCATCTGTACAGTTTTCAGATTCCTGGCTTAGCCCTTCACAGAATTTGCCCCCGTTCCTTGGGGGTGGGGCCGTACACTCCCGAATCCGCAAATGCTCGCACTCTGGGCTGCAGACCGACCATTCGCTCCACACTTCCCAGCTCCCATCCACTTCAAGGGAAACAAAAGGAACCACCATTAGAATGACGCGGGCAGCTCTCAGGAGACTCACCCCAGGACTGCTGTTGTTCTTATAGCTGGATTTTAAAGAAATCACTACCACAAAAAAAAAAAAAAAAATTCTGTTTATCTTCTCTCCATAGTTTCTTTCCTAAAGACAGAGACTAACAAAAGCGGTGGTGTAATTCTCTGCCTATTTCAGGAGGAGACCAGTTACTGAATTTAGGAAAGCATTTGCAAGATCAGTGCCCCCTGGGGTGGCTAATAATGTCATTACCCATTCTTTCCCAGTCTTGCATGCCCAAGTACCTCTTAGATGGACAGATAAAGTATATGGGGGTGATCATCAGTTCCTTGTGGGTTGACAGTTCAGAACAGAGAGTAGAACGAACTATCTTTAAGCCCTAAAAGCCCTAAACAATAAGAAGTTAAACCTATATATACTGACAGTATTAAAGTAAAACAGGTCAGTCAAACCCCAAGATACCAGGACTTACATAAATAGAATTTCGTGGGTCACAGATTGCTGCTCTATGTAGAAATGAACAAACTGATTTTAATTCCACTAAAAATTGACCCTAGAGATTATGGCAGCTGTTGGAGGCAATTGTCCCATTACCTCCTAGGAATAGTCCAACCACGCTTATGTGGGTTAAGATAGATTGTGCAATTTTTAATCTAGAGCAATGAGTCGAGAAGAGGGTAACCTAAAAAATACTGAACTTGAAGCAAAATGTCCGACTACTTGTCTCGGTTATGTTCACATATTGGCTCCTGGGCAATCCCTTAGCCTTACTTTACTGTTTCTGTCAAATGGGGGCTAATAAAACTCACAACACAGAGTTAAACGACATTACATGTATAAAAGTATCTTGCACAGTACCTGGCACATAGTAAGCACTCAATAAATGTTTACTGGATACGAGTTTAAAATGAAACTCCAAGAATCAGCTGCTGGCAAGAGCCTCAGCTTAGCTCTGAGCGGAACTAGATCTGAAATTTTAAAGACCTGAGGCTCGAGTCCAGTGTCCTTGGAGTTAATGTTTTATAACGCATGTGAGACCCAGGATCAATTTATTTCTCAGTGGGAGGATACGCTTTCCAGAAAGAAAGTCATCTTCCATCTCATCTATTCCTCATTGTAGAAATTGGGTTAGAGCCAGTAAAAGATGAACAAAAGAGCTTATAAGAGCCATATTTGGTCAATGAAGCTTCTACAGAAAGGAAGGCAAACACAGACCACATGTAAAATAGAAATTGCTGTGATATTGTATGATCTCCGCCAACTGCACTGGAAATAAATACAACGCCGAGAAGGTTAGTTGATTGGTAAGTGATGAAGATGGGGCAAATTTCTGCTACCTGCTTTGTGCTCATGGACAACGCCATCTCCATTATCATATAAGTGCCACCCGATGGGAGAACCCAAGGAGAGAAGGGAGGGCTTAGCCTGACTAGACATGGGTGATATGGAAATACTTCAAAGACTTTGGTTTGTTGATGGTGAGTGTCCAGGATCATGTGAATGAATATTAAACATATGTACGCCCCCAAATGGAGGAATCTCACCCAGTTGCTTGCTATCCCAGCATTTTGGACAAAGGCTGCATTGTGAGATGGTGGGAGAGGATAACTTTGGGAAGGAAGGTTCTACTCAGTGCTTCCCACCAGCTTACTAGTGTTGGTGGGTCAGAAGGGAAAAAGGGAATCTACACATATCTCACCAGGACAAAGAGAAGTGCAGGTTATTTTCTGCACTGACATTCCCTCACAAAAGGCCCCACCATTGAGAGGAGCTGGGTTGGTGCAGGTCCGGGAACGTTTCTGCCATCCTCTACCACAGCGAACATTGCAGGCTGACCACTCTGTCCAGGAAGACCAGCCTCCATTCACTGAGAGAGAAAAGTGGGGAGGGGAGAAAGAAAGGAGAGAGGTTTTTACTGATTGCCTACTATGTGCAAGCCACTGCGCCGGGTGTTGTGAGTTCGGCATAAAGGGACCAAGAGACCCTGCGGACCCGACTGTCTGCTCCATCATGAGGCAACAGTGGGGCTCAGCTTGTCTCTCTCCCTCTGTCTACTCATCTGATAGGAGAGGGACCCAGAGAGTTTCCTCTGTGGGAAATTATGAAAAACGGGAAGAAGTCATCAGCATTATCTCCAAAGCACTTGAAAAGCCAGAGTATAGGAGGAAAATACCAGCATTTGAATTTCTATTACTTTAAGTGCTTCAGAAATAAATCCCAGGGCTCTTCTGTGGTGAAAGGGAATACCTTTACTTAAATAGCTGGGAAGTTCTTTTATCAGATACCTGAGATATTCAGCAAATGGTAATGTTTGTTTCTGGTGGATTTCCTATGCCAGTAGAGGAAGCGCCCACAGCATGTCTGGGGAGGATGGGGGTGGATGCCGGATTTGGGAAGGGTCGGAGGCAGAAGCTGCCCACTTCGCTTCTTTTCAAATATAAACACGATGGGAGAAAATGAACGACTTTTAAAATAATTTTTTAAAAGAGGGATCAGAAATGTCACTCTCTCACAGAAGTCCAGTACTGGAGGGAAGAGCAAACACATCTCCCCCACCAAGTGGGAGAGGCAGGAGAGACCACAGTAGTGGATGACCCCTGAAGTCCTTTCAGCTCTAAACAATCGAAGTTGTAATGAAATACATATCCCTCTCCTTCTCTGCTCTCCGTCCTCCCTATCCATTCCTGGCCTTTGGGCTGGTCTTACCATAAACCACCACTGTGGCTGACAGGCTCCTCCTCTTGGCCACGATGTTGGCTGCCATGCAGGTGTAATTGCCTGAGTCCGAGAGTCGTGCCTGCCGGATGATGAGGTTGTGGTCAGCCCTGGTGTCAATGTTCTCGTCTTGCTCGGAGTCGATGGGCTCCTCATTTTTCAGCCACTCTACCTATAGGAAGAAAAGAATGCTTCCTGGTCATTAAAAAGAAAAAGAACTCTTTCCTGGAATTGCTAGGTGAGCAGTTCTGGTGTGGGGGAGATACACATTCCTAACATATAGAGCAACGGCAGTGATTTTTTCCATATCTCATTCCTTTTATTTAGGCAATCTGGCATATTCAGGAAATGACTACTTCATTTAGTACATGATATGTACTGACTTTGACCCCATTTTTTAAAAAGGCAATGAAAGAGGGAAAAGAGGAGACTACAATTAGGTCATTTCATTATATTTCATTCTATTGCAAAACTGATGATGACGACTATGTTTCCATGACAAGTCCAATATGGAGCTCAGAAAATCAACACATATTGCAGAACTTTGTGCTGAGAGGATATTTATGTTGTCACACAAGGTTTCAGGTCAATGTCTGCATTTAAACACATTTTAAGAAAGGTGGAATGGGGCGCCTGGGTGGCTGAGTTGGTTAAGCATCCAACCCTTGGTCTGGTCTCAGCTCAGGTGATGATCTCAGAGTGCTGGAACTGAGCCTTGCCCCAGGATCTGTGCTCAGAGAGGTAGTCTGCTCTCCCCTTCTTCCCCTACCACCTCTCCCCCTGCTTGCGCTCTCTCTGTCCCTCTCTCTTCCTAAAATAAACATTAAAAAATTTTTTTTAAAAAGGTGTGATAATGTATAAAGGCCAATATAATACAGATTTGGGCAATCATAGGGATTAAAATCCAAATCTCAGTGTTCTCTAGTCTTGGAGATACATTTCTCTAGTGATCAGTTAGTAAAAACTCCTTCAATTATCCAATTTAGGCTGGGTTAGATGCCCAGCACACTTAAGGCCCAGCTTCTCTTCTGGAAGAGAGGACTTCTCTGAACACAGACTAGTCCCATCTCTGATATACTTTCTCTAGTTTGCTCCTGGAGAACCTATTTTCCTCTTTCCAGTTCTGCTCTAATCCAACTGTTAACCCAAATGTCACTTTCCTTGGATATCTGGAGAAGACAGAGATGGAACCTTCTGCTCCCTGGATCGTCACCCTCCCCCTAGATAGAATTCACCACCCTTAGTGCCCCTATTTTATCAAAAGGGCCAATTTCACCCCTGAACTGCCTACCTTCTCACTGTGTCCTGCTTCCACATCTAAACAACATCTCCACTCTCTAGTGCCATCTTGGTAGCACTAGATGCATCTCATTTGACAACAACCATTTACCTCTAGGTATCAGTGTATATTATACGCAGATATTTAACAGACACATCAAAACCATAATTTAACACAGAAAAGCTATAGCAGTGACTACCCCAAATAGACACCACATAGTAGCAAATGTGTTGGGGGACTTTCCCTCACACCCTGCCCACCATTAGCGCAGGTGATTCAAAGTTGGTTTTGGAATAAGATAACTCATTCCTGTTTAAATCCAAGGAATTCTAATTTCCAATAAACAAGTGGCATCTGTTGTACAACAGTTTGGTTTTGTAAAGATTTGTTGGTCTCTGTGATGAAATTTACCACAGGTACTCCCCCATTAACAAGAGTTCAGAGTACCAAAATATCACCATCCAAAAACTACCCTCTAAGAGGTCAATTTTGGAAAATAAAGTGACACAAAATAGCTAGAATAAGCGATCTGAGAACTGCTTTTACATATCAGGAAGAGGAGAAAAAGGAATGTGGTTCAGGGCCACAAAGTAAAGAGGAAAGGGTGACTACCAGCCTGAGTTCCTGAAGGGGTCACCCTGTCGTGTCCCAGCCTGGAGGAGGCATAGGCACTAATGATGACCGCCCTCCCCCAACCCAGGTAATCTGTGCTCCCTCTGCTCCAGTCCTTCCGGACTACTTCCAGTCCTAGAAAGTTCAAAGCAAGTTCCCACTTCAGGGCCTTAACACTTGCTGATTCCTTTGCCTGGAAGGCCTTTCCCATAAGCACCCTCATGGCTCAATCTCACTTTCATTCAAATCTTTGACAACTGTTACCTCCTCAGAGAGGTCTTGCCTAATAGACCTTTTTCCTAAGCAGCCTCCCTTCCTGCTCCACTACTCTGTCCTATCTGCTTTAATCTTCTAATATTTATCTCCACCTCATAGTCTTAAAGATAGTAATGTCTTTTGCTCTTATAATGGTGATCCTAGGAATTTACTAAAGGGAAGTATTAGGGATACAACAAGGATCTAAACACAGTAAATTATTTTTGGTAGAGAAAGGGAGGGAGGGAGAAAGAAAACATATGCCAAAGCCACATGCTAAACAGAGCTTTGTTTAAATAAATCATGATGCAACAATAGGATTTAATGTTATATAGACATGAAAAGTCATGATTTCAACTAGTGAAAACATAGAAAATGCTCCTAATACATGAAAGAGTCAAAATGCAAAATTATGTTTATTGCTATCATAAATTCATAAAATAAAAAAATCAGGAACATATATATACTTAAGAAATGGAAGAAAAATGCAATATGTTCAGAGAGGTTTTAAGAGAAACCTTTTCTTCCTGATGGTTAATTGTGGCACATTCAACGGAAAGCTATTTAGTAATCTGACAAAATCACTTTAGCTTAAAAAATCTCTCTTAATTACCATGTGGCGCAGTGGTTTTCAAATTTATATTTAACCATAGAATGTTTCCCTCAGTCTAATGCTTATCTGAAAGCCCAAGATGAAAAAAGAGATTAGGAAATTTCTTATAACTGCTGAAGAAGTGGGTACGGGAGCCACAGATGCGAGGGACCCTACACTGCATTAACATGGCCATTCCCAGAGCCACTGCTAGCAGAACTCCAGGAGAGATCATTCTTATCCTTCCCTATGTCAATCATGCCCTGCAGAGATGTTCAGTACACAACCTGTACCACCATACAAGTTGCCCCCACCATGCTATCTACCCCCTACCCACCCATATGGACCATGGACATATGCAATGGTCTGCTGCTGGGTCTCCCCAGTTCATAGTCTGAAAAAACACTGGTACAGGATGAATTTGATATCATAGTTATATACACGTTGTGGTACACTCAAGTGTTTACGGTGTCCTGACTGAGGTCCCTCAATCCAATTATGTCTATAAACAAGTGGGGCATTAGGACACTCCTGACTGTGGGACTGTTTTTCATCTGTAAACTAATAGTTTATCCATTAAACTGGTGGCAGGATCTTTATGAGGAGATCAGTTTGGTATTTTCTGGGCTTATAAAAATGACAAATTGCTCTTGGATTTACGCTTTTGTCACTTAGAGAAATTTTAAAACATTTTTGATGAGCTAAGTGCTCTTAATGTTGAGTAGTTTAATAAATAAGATTAAAAAAAAACACCCTAAACCAGCAGTTGCAAACTCAAATGTTCCTGGGGGCCAGGGAGGTATCATAAATACCCAGAAGTGGCCCTGGGTACAAGACATCCATGAACATCGCTTGCATATTAAAGACAAGGGGCTGCTCATTTCCCCAAAGGAATGAGCTCACTCTCATTTGTCTTAAAAAATGTTTTGTTTTTTTTGTTTTTCCCACTTGAGGTAGAACATGACTATTTAAAAAGAAAGAAAGAAAGAAAGAAAGAAAGAAAGAAAGAAAGAAAGAAACCAACCCACAAGTATAATGAAAGAGATAACGAGCTCATTTTGCTTAAAAATCTCTTGCTTTTAAAGTATCATGGCGGTCTTTCAATTTCTGGAGTATGGAGCCTCCATGTCAGGGTGTATGGGAACGCGGCCACCATTTATGACAAAATGTAGATGATATGACTCGTGCAGCCACCAGTCAGGTTCAGACGGTGGCTACCAGTGTAACCAGAGCTTCCAACTCTCATGAGAAAACCAGGGACACCTAGTCTCATGTAATATTTCTCGATTCTAACACGATGGCTCAAAAATTTATTGCAAGGGCCAAAGAAAATACATCCAGGAACTAGACCCACTCCCTCTTCCCCACGGATACAACCCATCAGCCTCCTGGCCACTCGTGAACGTTCCCACATAGAGGGGCTTGGCGTCCTTCACTGAAGTTAATTCCTTTCCATTAGCTCTGCCTCCCCATCATCCAAAAATGGTATGGTTCATATGTATCATATGCCACTCTCCAGGCTTTCTCCTGGAAATGTCTGACAAGTATCATAAGGGCATGAATATTAAGTTGGAAAATTATTTTACAAGAGGTTGCCGACACCGAGAATGCCTTCATTAAGCCCTTAACAGAAGCAACACAAATTTTCCAAATTAGCATTATGGGATCAATACATTGACTGTCTTGAGGCTAACGGACACTTGTAACACTAAAGCCAAATGACCTCGTGCTCACAGGTCATCTCTTTGACAGAGAGGCTTACCGGTCCAGAAGGTTGTTAGAGGCATTCACTCCTCGGAGAAACAATGCTTCACATGTTTCTCCTTATGCGGTTTAGATGGATAATCCCAGTTAGGCGTGTGTGTGAAGAAACTAGTTACTTAGAGGTAATGAGCTTATGGATTTGCAGGATGCCTGCATCTATTAGCATAGTGTTATGTACAGATGGTCTGCAATTTGTAGATTTTTCCAGTTGATAAACAAATCTGGAAAAGCAGACCATCAAAGACAATTAGATTTCGTGCCAGACAGCAGGTTCCTGATCCGTCATTCTGGTTAGCTGAGGACCGAATATAAGTAATTGATGAGCCTATAGGTTTTCTCAACAACAGGCGGCAAGGTGCAATTGGATGGGGAGGGAACCTCCTTTGGAAGAGCAATGGACTAATGCTTTGTGGGGGCTTCCCTTATCTGAGACCTGGGTTATAGGTGAAAATGTTCACGTGAGACCTAACATTTCACCTCTAGGGACCTTTTGTCCGAGACATCTATGAATGTACACACATATACCTTATACTTAAATATTTCCATCAAACATTATGCTAGAATTCTAATGTCCCTGCTCTTGTTCTTAATATTTCATAAAAGAATGAGAAGGCAGTGTTACTAAACTTTCAGAAATGTAAAAAAACAAAACAAAACTAAACAAAACAAACAAGACTAGAAAGAAAAAGCGATTTTCATAGGCCAGCTCTCTTCCTATGCAGGATCCCAAACCACTTCTCCTTTGAATTCTAGATGGCATCACCCTGAAATTTTTCCTTAATATCCCAGAGAAAATGCCAGTGAGGACCATTTATTGATATCATGTACCTCTCTGCCAATTCCAATCTTCTGTCAGGATTTGCTAGACTGGTTACGAAATTGAGTTGTTCATATGTATTATAGATGTAAACTCAGATTTATGACTTATGAAGGTTCTCCATTTACTCATTGCCTGTGATCATCTTCTTTCTGAAAATGACTCAGTGGCATGTTCCTTAAGAATATGAACAATGTTTTAAATATTCTTACCTCTTTCACAGAACCTACTTCCAAGGATGTTCAATGGCATCTCTTGAATACATTTTTTTTTAAGATTTTAATCTTTATTTATTTATTTTTAAAGTACATTTTCTATCTCAAATTGATGTGATTACAAATTTAGAGACTGGTGTGCTATACATACAGACATATAATAAAACTTCAAGCTGCGCTGTGAGGGTCAAAGGAGAATGATATCCTAGCTTTAGATCCTGGAGTTGAGTGCAGATATGATACAGAACACAGACATTGTTAGTGAAGTTGTTCTTTTTTTTTTTTTAAGATTTTGTTTATTTATTTGACAGACAGAAATCACAAGTAGGCAGAGAAGCAGGCAGAAAGAGAGAGGGGAAGCAGGCTCCCTGTTCAGCAGAGAGCCCGATGCGGGGCTCGATCTGAGGACCCTGGGATCACGACCTGAGCAAAAGGCAGAGGCTTTCACCCACTGAACCACTCAGGAGCCCCTATCGAAGTTGTTCTTAAATATATTCTGGGAGCCACTTCATAATGGTCTTATGTTGAATTTTATGTATTTGCTCCAAGTATAAATTATATAAGAGTAATCATTTTTTTTTCTTCCTACTACAACTAGGGATGGCTTGGGAAGGACAGCCCATAGGACACAGTGGAGAGAAAGACTACATTAGGGAGTAAGAGAGGAAGAGCCAGGCAAATATTAGAAGGGCATAGCAGTTCCCAATGTGGTCATTCCCTATGAAACATCTCAAACTTTCTGTGAAGTGCCCACCTTACAAAATAACAAATGTGATGACTTCTGTGAGAAAACAGAGAGAAAGCAGAGGAATTCGTTCTACCTGATCAGGGGCTAACTAAACCGAGTCAGCACCCAAGGATACCTTGCCCAGCGTTAGATACATAGTCAATGGCAGGGCCAGAATCGGAAACTGAGAAACTTGTTGGCAACAACTGTGCTCAGCCATCTCTACCATTTGGCAGATTTGGGCAGAATGACCATATGCTATTTGCAAAATTACACTGAAATAGAGAGGACTGGCACCGTCAAAGATAATTTTGTAGACATATTTCAGGATTTCATGATCATTCCTAAGGAAGAGCTGTAAAAATTTTCTTGATAAAAGCCACACTGTTGGAACAAGTGTATGGTCTCCTAGAGGCCTGATTTAAAGGACAGCTCTCATTCGAATGTGCACCTTCTGGTTATATTACACTAACGTGTCAGAATTGTTCAGGATGTGGCCAGAGTTGTTTTGACATAAAAAATTACTCAATATTTGTCCATGTATAACTCATGAAAAGTTATGGTAGCCCTCTCAAAGTTATCTGGTGTTTCATTTGCTTTTTGGCCAGTGAGCAGAAATGAGTGGTGCACACAGTCCATGAAATCAGGCTGGGGCCATAAAGCCTGCAGTCCTAAAATATTTAAGAAGGCTGAGTGTATCTAAGACATTGGGGGATATGTCGAAAAACATTTGCTTTCCTGAGAAAAGGAATAGGTATTTCTGGCCTTTTACCTGTTTGGGCACAAATGTGATTCTAAAGACATGACAGCCATCCTGTGACGATGAGCAAAAGGCAGGAAGCCACAGAGATGCTGGTGATGGTCTTTATACTCCCAAGTCAATACACTGTGACACAAGACGTTATCTCCTTTGATTCTCAGAACTCCAAGGTACGCAAAGAAAAGATTTTCTTTCCATTTCACAGATTCTATGACTTGCCCAATAGAGAGCATACTTGGAAAATGGCAGTGTTAGAAGCAGTAGCCTCCAAATACTTTTTCTTTTCTTCTTCTTTTTAAAATATTTTATTTATTTATTTGCCAGAGAGAGAGAGAGATCACAAGTAGTCAGAGAGGCAGACAGAGAGAAAGGGGGGAAGCAGGCTCCCTGCTGAGCAGAGAGCCCCATGCGGGGCTCGATCCCAGGACCCTGAGATCATGACCTGAGCCGAAGGCAGGGGCTTAACCCACTGAGCCACCCAGGCGCCCCTCCAAATACTTTTTCTACCACAAAACACTCTTATGTCTTTTACTGACCGCATAACGTGCTGTTCTTTAACATTTCTCACAATTTGACGTGCCCTTCTCGAATAAGTCTGAACTGTGACTTACCTATTGCATAGCGTGACATTCCTCTACTCATGATCAAGCATACTGTCCTTTTCTTTTTCTTTTTTTAAGAGATTTATTAGAGAGAGATGGCATACACTCACATGTGAGTGGGGGGAGGGTAGAAAGTGAGGGGGAGGCAGACTCCCTGCTGAGCAGAGAGTCCATTGTGGGGCTCAATCCCACAACCCTGAGACAACCCTGAGATCATGACCTGAGCCAAAGCCAAGAGGCGGCATTCAACCGACTGAGCCACCCAGGCGCCCCTGAGCATACTGTTTTCTAAGGTTAGTTCAGGCCATTACTTGTTTTGCTGCTTTCAGATGAGATGTCACCTGTCCTCTCCTCTCTCCTTGATAATATTTCTTTCAAGTTATTTATAACCATACTATCAGGTTTCCCCTTTTGTCTTCTTTTTCTTGCCAGACTGTATAGATTGATTTTAAAGCTACCTACACTGCAGTTTCTTCACTTTAGCTCTACTTATCTGATTATGCATCACAAAAGGAACCAGAAATCCAGCTTAATTGTGAAGTCAGAGCAGCAGAACCAGGCAAATGATAGAAACCTAATGATCACAGATTGAATTGCACTCGCTGATGCTGAAGGAAATGACAGACATGCAGAAGCCAGAATTCTGATGATGCAACTTGATGTTCTGACACTGTCTGCGTCTTGTCAGATCAGTGTTGTCCTTTAACTTCCCCTTTTCAGTTATGAAAGTCAGGTGCAGTCTGTTATTTTCTTATTCATTTTGACAGGGAAAAGGGTATCTGAGAAAGGGAACACCCGGATCCACTGTTTACCGAAAGCGCAGCAACATTGTCACTAGTGAAGAATGAGCCCTGTTTACCTTACGTAAATGTAAATGTAAATGTAAATGTAAATGTAAAACATTTACAGGAATGATGATCAGGGCAAAAGATAAGATGGAACTGATGAAATGTCAATAGGAGAAGGGGGAGAGAGAAGCGATGGGCAGAGGACTCGTCAGGGGATGCACCTGCTACCATTTTTAGCTGTGTTTTCCACAGTGCGACACATCTTTGCTTATTCCCATCTGCTAGGGAAAAAGAAGATTCTGGGTTTGAACTTTGATGAAGCAACACCTAGAAGATGCTTCCAAAGCTTGATATCCCAAGGAGTGATCATGATCATAGTGTCACATGCCATTTCATTTTAAGAGACTATTTTAGGATGGGAAGAATTAACAAGACTGTAAAGAGCTGACTTTCAGAGAGACTCAAAACTGTTTCTCTGTTCACATTTTCTCCCATAATTTCTACTATGTAAATCAGGTATAAAGATGGTGGCTATTAACAGTTCCCTTTTCCTGTTCCTTGCTACCATGTAACATATACTCAAATGCTCAAGCTCTGAGAAAATGGCAATTTTAAAGGATTTAAGCATTAAAGACTCTAAACATTCCTATCATAAACTGGTTTTGGAAGCTGACATCTGAGTTACATACAATTAGATAAAGATATACAAACACATATCACTTACACATACATATATACACACCGCTTGAGAAATCTAGTCTGCTCAGAATAAAAATGTTTCCATCAGCCACAGTGAAAGGCTAATCATGTAATGATCTACAAAGGAAATGCATGGACAGATATGGATTAGCTTCCGTATATTGGGTGGCTGAGAATGAATTAGCATAATCATAAATTTGTTCCAATTACAGAAGGCAATTATCAAAGACCAGCGTACAGCATTATCAAAATGAAATCACCAAAGTGCATCTACATTCCAGGTAGATGCCATTGAGTTAATAGTGCTTTAAAAAAAAAAATAGTTCTATACTCGTTCATCTTTCATCTCTTTGATTACTATACACTCCATACAAGCTCCCTTTTAGCTGACAGACACAAAGCCACTATGAAAGAAGAAAAATAATACACGCTGTATGAAAAAAAAAATCATGCTCAATATAATAACACAACTGTAAAGTCTAAAGTCTTGTATGGATAATTTCCCTAGATCAGTGGGTAAAGATAGTGCTTTTAAATTTTAGACAGTAATTCCCATCACCTCTTGTGTTCTCTCCGAAATATTGATGAGGGATAAAACTGTGACTAAACCTGTCATCATCTGCTCCAAACAGAAGTTCTCCGTGCAGAAACATAGTGCTGTTTGGCTCGGGTAATTCCACTGCTGTTCATCTGTTTTCGTTTTTGCCTTCCCATCGTACAGAGAACCTGCTGCCTTGTTTACCACTGCCCGTCTGGAAAGGGTCCAGGAGAGTTAAATCTATTTTGTAAAGAGGGCAACAGATTTAGTCTCCAAATTTGAGAGCTAAAAAAGGCAATTCAACTTAACTAGATAAGATTATACATATGTATTAGTGTGCACCCAGGAAACAGACATGAAAGAGAGGCTCGAGAGAGGGCAGGTTATGGAGAAAGACAGAAACCGCATTTCTATTGTGATGACATACAGTGGGTTGTCCCGTTACAAAGGGTGGCGGGTCCAGCAGAGCAGGAGGAGGGAAAAGAGGAAGGGAAGGGAAGGGAGACTCACATTTTACTTGTACTGACCGCTATACAGTAGAGACTAGTCTAAGCTCTTCCACATCTTAACCTACTTGCTGAACTGGGCATCCTTGTGTTTTTATACTTAAAAAGTAATTGAGAAGGCAAGAACTGAAATATTCAAACATGCTGAAAATTCTAGCAACTTAAATCAATAAACAAACAAAGCCTCTTTCCTTTCTTTTTTCATAGCTGTGTCTCTTGAATTCTTTGGCAAATGCTCATTCCCTATCATGACATTTCAAATGGGCTTCCACTCCATTGACTCACTGGAATTGCTCTTGCTAAGGCCACCAGTGACCTCCAAGTTTCTACATTCACTAAATGTACATTGTTTTGCATTCTTATTGGACTTTCAGGGATAATGAGATAGAGAACATTCTCAAATTTTCTCTTTCGTTTTTTTTTTTTTTTAAAGATTTTATTTATATATTTGACAGAGAGAGACACAGCAAGAGAGGAAACACAAGCAGAAGGAATGGGAGAGGGAGAAGCAGGCTTTCTCCAGAGCAGGGAGCCCAATGTGGGGCTCATTCCCAGGACCCTGGGATCATGACCTGAGCTGAAGACAGATGCTTAACGACTGAGCCACTCAGGTGCTCCCATTATTTATTTGTTTGTTTGTTTAATAATTCCACATGTTCTCTCTTTCCACCCTTCTGGTCAATCCGGCCTTGTCTCTTTTATTGGCTTCTTCTCTATCCAAACATGAAGTGTTGCATTTCATTGGCTCTCAGGATTAGGCCCCTCTCTACACCACGCTGTAAAATGTATTTCCATACGATATCACCAGACTTGTGTGTCATTCATGGCCACATACTGAACATTTCCAAATCAATATCCTCAGTTCATTGACCGTGAGCTATAGCTTCTTATATTCAGATGCCTGCTCAGCATCTGTTTCTGTATGCTTCAAAGATACTGTAAGCTCAACATGTGGAACTGGATTTAGAGTATTTTTTCTTCCAAAAGTAAGCAAGGAATAGAAGATTTCTTTTTTTTTAATTTTTAAATTTTTTTATAAACATATAATGTATTATTAGCCCCAGGGGTACAGGTCTGTGAATCGCCAGGTTTACACACTTCACAGCACTCACCATAGCACATACCCTCCCCAATGTCCATAACCCCACCACCCTCACCCTACCCCCCTCCCCCCGGCCACCCTCAGTTTGTTTTGTGAGATTAAGAGTCTTTTATGGTTTGTCTCCCTCCTGATCCCATCTTGTTTCATTTATTCTTTTCCTACCCCCCAAACCCCCCATGTTGCA
Organism: Lutra lutra; assembly: GCF_902655055.1. Lineage (NCBI taxonomy): Eukaryota > Metazoa > Chordata > Mammalia > Carnivora > Mustelidae > Lutra > Lutra lutra. The sequence continues at coordinate 33,434,477 of NC_062279.1, read as the reverse complement.
TCTCTACTTCCTCATATCAGGGAGATCATATGATAGTTGTCTTTCTCCGATTGACTTATTTCGCTAAGCATAATACCCTCTAATTCCATCCATGTCATTGCAAATGGCAAGATTTCATTTCTTTTGATGGCTGCATAAGAAAATTTCTTTACATGTCTGACATTATAATATTGGAACGGTTCTCATCTGAAAATAGGGATTCATGGAAGAAATGGGAGGGTTGGTGATAATTTTACATTAAAAAGCACACTCTTGATGTCATATATAGTCATATATAGACTACGTGGAGCAGGAAGGGACAGGCAAAGCTAAGGCAAATAAATCCTTAGAAGACTGCAACATTATGCTTGGGGAGACCCTGGTAGAGTGAACTGGAAGGCTATGATGGGTCTATATCGTAAAGAGCCTTGACGAGAAGTGAAGGGGTAAAACAGAATGAATGAAAATTTGTGACTGATTTGATAAAAGATTTAAAGAGAGGGCAGTCGAAATTTGGTACCCATATTTCTGACTCGGACAAGTGATATAGGGGACACAGATGAAAAGGTTATTTGGGGATGTTGTACCAATATACACTGACTGAATATTACGCTGGTCCTAATATACAAAGAGCATTCTCAAATCAATAGACATAAACAAACATGACAACAGAAAAATAAGCAAAGTATTTGAATAACTCAGTGATACATACAGTGAAGTTTACAGTGTATATAAGGTTTTGAGATAGGGGCATATGGGTGGTTTAGTTGTTAAGCATCTGCCTTTGGCTCAGGTCTGCCTTTGGCTGGGTTAGGGCCCTGCATCGTGCTCACTGCTCAGCAGAGAGTCCACTTCTCCCTCTCCCACTCCTCCTGCTTGTGTTCCCTCTTTCAGTGTCGCTCTCTGCCAAATAAATAAATAAAATGTTTAAAAAAAAAAAGGCTTTGAAATAAACACCTTCAACCCAGATCTCTCTTCAGCTCCAGACCAACATAGTCAACTACTTTCTGGGCCTATTTCCTCCACAGGCTTCAGAATAAATTGTATCCAAGCCTACAGGCACGTGTGATATCAAGCAGAAAGTGTAAAAAGGCTGGCAGGGGGTGGAAAGGGTAGGTTCAAGATAAAAAGCCCTTGAAGAAAATCACCATTTTAACGACACAAAAAGGGAAGAGGAGACTGCAAAAATACATTGTTGATATTGAAGAGAGAAATCAGAAATGTATGTGTCATGGAAGCCAAAATGAAAACATTTTAAGTATTTAAAAATTACCCCTGAAGTAAAAGTTGAGTATAGTAAAGTCCTAGGCTCCATTTCGACACCAAAGCTCCTCTTACAGCATGTGAACTAAAGGACTCCATTCTTTGTTAATGAATGTAAATGGATAAAAGAATGAATGACTAAATAAATAAAATATTTCCCTCCTCTGTTCACGTTCCTCAGTATTCACTAGAATTTCCCCAAAGTCAATTGGCCCAGCTGAAAAATAAAGCAGTATCTCTTCTTCAGTCCTTACAATAAAACAAACCCCAGGCATATAAAATATTAAAAATATAGTCAGTGAAACCACAAAAGTACCATAAGTACCGTAAGAAGGCACAGGTGAGTGTTTTGGTAATTTTTAGACTGGAAAGAAATTCCTGCATGGTATAAAAGCAAAAGCCACAAAGATTGACTATTAAAGTTTTAAAGTTTAACATATGTACAAGACGCCTTAAACATTAAAAATCATGTTTGCAACATATGACAAAGTGTTGTTATACTAAAATCAACCGAGATATTAAATACATCTTGCAATCTGTGCATCATGATGCCTGTGTAATAAAAATGGATGCTGGATAATATGCTCTACCAGTATGTACTGAATGTCCGCTTGCTTTCTAATATACACAGATCATGCGAAAATCAATAGGAAAGATGACTTCCAACAGAAAATGAGCTAAGTACATGAATAGACTATTTAGGAGAAAAATATGTATGGAGAACTAACATATAAAAAGTTGTTCAACTTCTCCAAAAATGAAAAGGAGAGGATTGCTGTTAGCCTATTCTTGTGGCAAAAAACCTAAAACCATATAGGGTTGTCAAAATTGTAAAGAAATAGATGCTTTCATTTACTTTAGGTGCTGGTCTAAATTAGTTCATCCCTTTTGTGGGACAATCTTGCAACTTTTACCAAAACTGAAAATCCTGCCATCGTGTGATGTAAAAACCCAGAGATATGTGCTTGGATGATAATTATAGCCTTATTTATTTTAATGAAGAAAGTGGAAACAACCTAATTGTTCACTAACAGATTCAATCAATTATGCACATTTATTCCTCGGAATACTATGCAACCATCAAAAAGAAGGATGCATTGCTAATGGGACATTGCTCCGTGAGACATTCATTAAGTGTTAAAAGCGGATCTTAAAACTGTATTTCTATCATCTCTCCATTCAGACACTCACAAATAGCTAGTAGGCAGCCCCCCAAATGTTATTTGGGTGGTGGAATTTTCAGTGATCAAAATTTCCTTCTTCCTAAATCCCTATAGGGTTGAAATTTTTAGTATGAATTATCTGACCAAATTTCTGGCTCTCTATTTTATAATTACAGGTCCACTCCCTGGTCCCTTTTTAGTTTGATGGGGTCATGTGACTAGTTCTGGTCAATGAGTCCTCAGTGGAAGCTGTTTGTCAGTTTCAGGAGTGACAATTGACTTCCCTGTGTTGAGACTCTCTTGACTTCTCTCTTTCTCCCTCTGCCATTACAGCTCACAATTTTTTTGAGAATGGCTATTCCATTAACCTTGGAACTGCAGTAAGACCGTCATGGACAGAGCTACCAGATGACATATGATAGCTACGTAACACAAGAGAGAACTCAATCTTCCGTGTTTTAAGCTACTGAGATTTCTAGGTTGGTTGTTTCTTTATCGTAATCTAGTTTACCTTATTTTCTGGCATCTATACTATGTTTTTAAGCAGAAAGAAAAAAGCTATTTTCATTAAACAAAGATATGTTCCTCCAAATGTTTTTAACACTCCCGGTCTCTATGAGGTAAACAAATTATCTTAAATTGCGTATCTTTCTTCCCCACCACAAACTAATATATTAACTAGAAAAGCAATCCGTTTCTAGCTGGCTGCCAGGCTAAGTGACTGTCCCACACTGCATTTTGTCTTCATAGGAGTCCTTACCTGGTTATTTTAGATAACTCCTTCATTTCTGCATCATCTTACACAGGGTAGATCATGGTTAGTGAGTCATCGCATTCACACTCTAACCTCTAAGTCCACGGAGGAAAATTTAAATGAAATTATATTACTTTTACACATCATGTTTACTTCAGTTAACTATATAATTTGATCAGCAAAATTGAGTTTTTCCAAATCTGTTTTTATTTTTTTTTAAAGATTTTATTTATTTACTTAACAGAGAGAGAGATATCACAAGTAGGCAGAGAGGCAGGCAGAGAGAGAGAGAGGAGGAAGCAGACTCCCCAATGAGCAGAGAGCCCAATGTGGGGCTCGATCCCAGGACCCTAAGATCATGACCCGAACCGAAGGCAGAGGCTTAACCCACTGAGCCACTCAGGCGCCCCTTTATTATTATTATTTTAAATAACACAGGTAGTGTCCTGGGTTACAAACATTCCAAGAGGAATCTAAACAGAAGTGAATCTGCACGTCCAACACGGTGACACTGTCTCACTTGGGGACAATGTTTACGTTTCAGCCTGGCCAACTAAATTGGATGGTTTCCTATTTGTTTCCTCCCAGTTTATCCCCCTCTTCTTTGCATTGTGGTTTTTATGAACTACCTCAAAGCTGCTTTTTGGTCTTCACAACACTACAGGGAATGTTTAAAAAATAAATTAAACTGCCTTCATGATGTGTTTTTTTTTTTTCCAGATTTGCTGAAAATGAGACTTTTCAACAGCCTCTATGCTATAAACCCCTCATTCCTTTTTTAATTTAAATTTTTGTACTAAAATGAGCTTATGATATTCCATTAATATCACTAGGGGAGACACTTGTTTTCTATGCATATACAGGTTAATCTAGAATTCCCCCCCAACTCCTATCATTCATTGTCTATGATGTAGATGTTATATATTTTATATCTGTATATAATATATTTAGCAGTTTATGTGCCTTAAAAATTCTACCTTTCCATATTACTTATTGAAAGTATTCAATGATCGGGGCGCCTGGGTGGCTCAGTGGGTTGGGCCTCTGCCTTCGACTCAGGTCATGGTCTCGGGGTCCTGGATCGAGCCCCACATCCAGCTCTCTGCTCAACAGGGAGCCTGCTTCCTCCTCTCTCTGCCTGCTATTCTGCCTACTTGTGATCTCTCTGTTAAATAAATAAATCTTAAAAAAAAGTATTTAATGATCAAATGGTCACAACTGTTGAAAAAGAGAAGCATAACTTATTTTGGAATGGAATATTTTAATCATTTTTGGGAAATATAAATGTATATACATGTATCTTAAGTAAGCATACAGTTCTTCTTAAAGAATTAGCTGAATATAGGGTCCTAGAGACGAGTAATATGCTAGAGCATAAAAATATACATTGCACTTTCTGCACAGATAACTCATGAATTCTATAATGTACATAAAGATTATCAAGAGTTGATTCTGTGTAGTACCTGCCTGTTAGATCAGTGTGAAGTTAATCCCCTATTATTCCTCTGTAAAATGAGAAATACAAAATGGTCCCTACTTTCCCGTCCTCGCAGGGATCTTGGGGGGCTGAGAATGAAACCATCGACGAAATGATCTGGGTACAAATATAAAGCAAGAAATTAATGTAATGTGGTAGCAGAGTCCAGGAACAGATAGATGGTCTTGTGCGGCTCAGGCAAGAGCAGGCTGAGTATGTGTCCTACATGCCACTCAAGGAATTTGAACTCAACCCTGAAGGCCCTAAGAAGCCACTGATGAGTTTTAACCTGAAGAGTTTGGGTTCAGAAAAAATCATTCTGGTATTAATGCGAATCTGCCAAGTGACTGTGGATTAGTGAGGGCCTGCATTAGGCAGTAGGTAAAGAAACCTAGGGAAGATCCAACACAGAATAAATACGACTGATACGTCGTAGTAATTGATCATCAGAGAAGGGGTGAATGAAGGACATGAAGAAACGTGCCTAATTCACAAGTTTGTAGCTTGGTCAATGTGCATCCTTAACCAATACCAGGGGTCCCGGATCTTCAAGGTCAGGTACCTGTTTGGTACATGCTTTCTACGTTGTCGGCCACTTTCAAGAACGGAGCATCAACTCCAGCAGCTGGACTCACAGCTAAACAGATATCCCAGCAACAGGCAACAGTCACTGTTTCTGGTTTAAGAAAACAGAGCAATCCCACCAGGCGCTGTAATCATCAATAAAAACACTGCTTCTCTGTGGGCTTCTGGTTGGGATCACGTTATAGGTCACATCATGAAATAACTTTATAATTCTTGAATTAAGAGGAAGCTACTCTGGCCTTTATACACGTCTGACTTTTGACTGTGGTCAAAAAAGTGGACACAAACATCAGAGGTACCTCATCCAGAATGTCACCACTCCCTGAGGAGAGCAATCAATCATTTTCTGAAGGCAAGATCACCCTGGAACCAGTGTAAAATTAAAAAGGTCAACATCTGGCTGGTGGTTAGGATTCACTTTCTTATAGCCTGTTCTTTTTGGTTTATAAGCCCATGCTCTTATTTAAAAAAACTTAGTTGAAAACTCTTTACCCTTTAGTTTTGCTTTTATTACTTTTTTTTTTTTGAGAGAAAATTATTTCTTTATTCCACAGGCATTATTTGACCGTCTACTATGTAAGTGACACTATACTGAGCGCCGTGGGCACGTGGAGATAGTGACATGGCGCCCTGCTCAAGGAACATGGAAGCAAATGGGAAAACAAGACACACAAGGGCACAATAGCATACCCATATGGACTATCCAATCATGCCAGTTTCTGTGGCACTGAAATTCTGAAGAGTTCAGGGCATGCTTGCCCAGCTCTTCTATTACCTGGAAGGTAGTTCGTTTTAACACTTGCCACATTGCTTGTTCACAAGCCATTTACCTCAGTTAATCTGTGAACCCTTTTTTTTTTTTTTAAGATTTTATTTATTTGACTGAGAGAGAGAGAGAGAGATCACAAGTAGGCAGAGAGGCAGGCAGAGAGAGAGAGGAGGAAGCAGGTTCCCCGCTGAGCAGAGAGCCCGATGTGGGGCTCGATCCCAGGACCCTGAGACCATGACCTGAGCCGAAGGCAGAGGCTTAACCCACTGAGCCACCCAGGCGCCCCTGTGACCCCTTATTTTTAAACCAACCACTTCTCATCAGCATTTCCTAGTGTAAGTAGGACACATCAAACTAAACAATTACTGGATACTTTCTGTCATCATTTTACAAAGGGCACAATATGTGAGATAGAAGCAGGGACATTATATTTGGGAATAATTAGAATCAAATTCTTTCTTCTATTTCGAAAATATTCTTTCCTCTTCTATGTCCTTCTTGTCCACACATCTAGACATATTTACCCTAACCTCTCCACACCACCCTCCTCACCAACACTGACCATCACCAGTGCCCGAGTGATCTAGACAGACATGATTACAGAGAAAGGGTACCTTCCTTATTTTCTTGTGGATTCTTAGCATATCATGAATACTTATGTTATCTCTAGGCCAAAAGGCTCAAACCATCAAAAGTGCACTGGAGCTACCACTGTAATCAATAGAGTCGGTCTGTCTAGTGCTTAAGAAGAACAAAAATGTGAGCTGATTGGATCTGTCTTTAGACTACAATGAATTGGAATAGGGGCAGGAAGCCTGGTTGGCCAGGAAGTGCTAAAAAGATCGATCATTTTCTATGAGGCTCTGGGCTGCCTAAAGACAAGAAACGTGCTTGCTCTGTTGCCTCGTCCCTGAGCACTGTCTCTGGCACATATCAGTTAGGAATAAATAAATGTCAATGAGGCCCTAAAGGAGATGTACAGTAACAGCAAACTTGTGACCATTTATGACTTTGTTTCCTTTGCAGGGCTGTTCCTTTTTAGCCTGGATTTGCCTGTTTGAAAACATGAATGGGGGAGGAGGGTGATAAATGTATGCAGGGAGGGCTCGGTGTTTCCTGCTCTGGGTTGGGCATCTTCCCCTCCCCTTCAGGCTCCTGGAACTATAGGATCCCTTCCCTTTCCCTGTATTTACTTTGCTTTAAACCAAGACTCCTCTCCTGCAAGCTCATATTTTTTACACAAATCACAGACCGAGTGTGGTTGTTCATTTTCTCATCCACACATCTGCAATCCCTATCAACCTTGGCGATAATGCAGTATCACCAGAGGGCATTGTCTGCTTTATGAACTGCTACAGCTTCCATAAAGCACAGGGCCTACCTGCGCTCTCCCAGTCGAGTCTGTAACTCTAACTATAGATGGGGCTGCCAGACCACATCTCATTAGAGAACCAGGTTTCAGTGAAATCCGTCTATACTGTGTACAGTTCTATTTTTTTTTAAGCTTCTGTTTTGTGTCTTTTTGATTTTGCTAAAAGCAAAGAGACTCAAAGGCACACACGTCCTCTGAGTTCATAACAGGGACAGTGCTGGAATTGATACACGTTTAGGAGAGTAATCAGTCCTGGCAGCAGAAAATGTGTTGTGCAACCTCATTGTCCTATTTCCTATGAGAAGATAATGTTGGCACAAAATGATGTTAGGTCCTCGGCCACACAATCTAGAGTGCCGGGAGGGAAGCACAATAGAGCAGGAATTAAGTTGAACGCATGCTCTTAGTCACAACAGAACTGCCTCGGATTAGGGCTGGGGTCCACTTGGGAGTCCCAGACAAGAAACCTGAAGAGTGGGAAACCCATACACTCACTAAACAAATACAGTTATTGGTTTGGTTTTGCATTCAATGATAGGTACATCACCTGTGACAGAGGGTGAGCACCCAAAAGAGGTCAACTGTGCCAAGATAGAGACAGTTAATGGACAGAAACTTTACTTCTGGCTGATCAGAAGGTTGATGTGTCCTACATGTCTACTGGGGCTCCTCAGAGTTCCCAAATCTTGCAGAGGATGGGTTCTAGAATCTGACATAAAAGATCATCCTACAGTTGGGGCCAAGGGTCTGAGCATAAAGTCTAAAGCAGCGTAAGGACAGAAGGAAAGCTAATCATGGCTGTGAATGTGAAGATAGTACACTCTTTCTTTGTATGGCTGCTTTCCATCAAAATCTGCCAGTATAGGGCCCACACCCAAGTCTTTCCTACCCAAAAATCTCCCGTGGGGATTTTTATTTTATTTTATTTTATTTATTTTTAAAAGATTTTATTTATCCATTTGAGAGAGAGAAAGAGTGAGAGAGAGCATGAGAGGGGAGAAGGTCAGAGGGAGAAGCAGACTTCCCGTGGAGCCGGGAGCCCGATGCAGGACTTGATCTCGGGACTCCGGAATCATGACCTGAGCTAAAGGCAGTCGCTTAACCAACTGAGCCACCCAGGTGCCCCTTTTATTTTATTTTAAATATTTTATTTATTTGAGAGACAGAGAGGCAGAGGGAGAAGGAGAAGCTGACTCCCACTGAGCAAAGAGCCCAACATAGGACTCGATTCCAGGACCCTGGGATCATGATGTGAACTAAAGGCAGATGCTTAACTGACTGAACCATCCAGGCACTCCTCCCATGGGGATTTTTAAACCAGAACCAAGATTAAACCAGAAATGAAGAAGTTAAAAATTAAACCAGGGAGAAGGAGGAGAAACTTAAAAAAAAAAAAAATCAAACTTTAAAAAAAATGAAATGAAATTTTAAACAGAAACATGGATGGCACTAAAATGGGCATGCCTAATCTGAAACATGGGTTCCAGATCCTGAGTTTTCTCTATGCTCAGTCAAGGATGTTTCATTATTTCAACTATTAGGAGGAACAAGCAACATATCTAATAGTACTTTTCAAACAAGCTCCTCTCCACTGCAGCGAATTTCATAAAAGTTTCTTGTCTAAGGCAACCTAGGGGTAAGAGCGCTGTACCTTGCAGTATGTACTCTGAAAGGAGAGGCATTTACATGTCACCTATTTCCTGTCCTTAGCTAGGACCCTCACCAAGGGACCAGAACCCCTAAATATACACCTACGGCTTGGAGGGCATGGAAGAGGGAGAAAGGTGGCTTGCTCCAAGTTCATGTCATGGAAGAAGAGAAAAGCAAAACCCAAGCAGAATGCTGTCAGCCAGAATTTGCTTGTAAATATGCAGCCCTGAGGGGAGGGAATCCATTTATTCCCAACCCAACTCCCTAATTGTCTAGTGCCATGGCTTTATTTTATCTCAACGCATAACTCTATATATGCAACTCTGCTTCCCTCTGGCTCCCTTTTTTCCCATTTCCCCAGTTTTATAACATAAACCAACTCCCAGAAGAATGAGAGTGATGAAGGGGTGTCTTTGGTTCTGCATACATTACAAGGATCAAAACTAAATGCTGGGTGATAAATACCACTGGAGAGCACAGAATGCTCCAGGAGAAAATGATCTTTAATGGAGTCGCTCTTAAAAGTATCTGCATGTGGCAACGCTAAATACCATGAAGTCTCAGTTACAGATCACAGAACTCAAATGCATGAATATTAAAGAAGAAAACAGCAGTGGAGCAGCTAAAAGTAAGTAGAGGAAGCTACTAAGAGAAAACCACATTCATCAGGCTTACTTCCTGTCATATGGCCCCCTCTAGGCAAAACCACAATAGACATAAAACTTTTTCTTCTTGATACATTGTTTCACCCATTCTCTCTTCTTTCCAAGCTCCTTAATCTTTCCATTTCTAGCATGTCCTGCCCACAGAGGGGACAATATGTATTTGGAGATTACAAAATGACACAGTCCCCTATATTTGCATTTTAATGAAGGCAAAAGGTTTAATCTAAGAAATGACTCTCTAATGGTGAAATTTCAGGCAAGAATGAGAAAATGAAGGCTAGCTGGAAATGGATGGAAGTTTTAGTAAATTAAATCTTCTTTAAGTGATAGCCCATAAATAGTTTCCTTCATTCACACAAATTCTTTTCTACAGGGCTGACTGCTACTCTATCTGTATTCTTTTTCCTTCTAAAAATGGGTGGTGATAGTGGTGGAGATGCTTAGAACTCAAATATATCACGGTTTTCAAATGTTGACCATGTAAAAGCCCAGTTACCTCTCATTTCTTTGCTCCAGTGAAGCCGAGGTATCTTAGAAACCACTCCTGTTGAACACTCACTTGCAGTGAGGACAACACCCATTTAAATTGCTGTTACCTACAAAATAGAGCATGAGGCTGATAGGGTTCAAGACTGGTCACCTGAGAATGTGCCACTTTTCTATACAGGTTATTTCAAGATGAAGACAATCAAATTCAAGAAGAGCTTTTTGTTTTGCTCCTAACAGTCTAAAATAATTTAAATAGGGGGCACCTGGGTGGCTCAGTGGTTAAGCCTCTGCTCAGGTCATGATCTCAGGGTCCTGGGATCGAGTCCCGCATCGGGCTTTCCCCTCTGCAGGGAGCCTGCTTCCTCCTCTCTCTCTCTCTGCTTGCCTCTCTGCCCGCTTGTGATCTCTCTCTGTCAAATAAATAAAATCTTTAAAAAAAATAAATAATTTAAATAGAAGGCCCATACCAGAAAATAAGTGATTATCAAAGAACTTTTTTTAAAATCAGAAATAACTGTCCCCATGGCAAAGGCAAACAAGTGATTACCAAAAATTTGCCCCTCCCATTTTTCTGTGAATTGCCTTCTTTCTTTTTGAAATCCCAGACCCTTTTCCCCTTTCTCTTTAGCTCAGGATGGGATAAAAAGCCTCAAATGCCTGTCAGGGGGCCCCTCTTGTCTCTGTGGGGCTCCTGAATGTATGTAATTAAATTTGTTTTCTCCTGTTAACCTGTCTTATATCAATTTAATTATTAGACCAGTCAAGGAACCTCGAAGGGAGAAGGAAAAATTATTCTTCCCCTTAAGATTTGGTGCCCCAACATGGAGCCCTCCACTCACTGGGACTTCTGAGGCTGAGCAATCCCAGGACCTCTGCCAGAAGCTGGCAGAAAGTAAGACTTCTTACCATGTCAGTCTCCTGGACCTATTTGGCTGCAAGAACCAGATGGAAACAAAAGTGGTGAATGTCCTTTTCTCCACCCCCCTCTTCCCCCCCCCCCCAAATTCAGATTAGCAGGAGAAAATATTTGTGTGAACTAGTTCCTTGGGTATAGTGACTCTGGTAAAAAAATCTAGTAAGAGCACTCTTGTTTCCTATGATCCTTTTCCTTCAAGAGATGGCCATCGTTCTCCTCTTAGTCTTTTATGTCACTGTCATAAGAGAGAAAACCATAGGCTAGAACCCAGACAGAGGTCCTATTAGCCTGTGTTTCCAGCTAGCTACACAGACTGGTGAGTTCAAGGTTCTCACCAGATCAGTGTCTGTTTAGACAACTTTGCTGTGGGTCTCCTACATAAAAACCAGATGAGGTTTTCCTTTCATCTTCTTTCATGCACTGAGATGCTAGCTTCGTGACCAGTGAGAATATTCCCTCAGGTCTCTGCCCGCCGGAAGGGGCAAGTACAGGTGCATAGTGTGTGGCCAGTCGAATAGCCTGAGAGTCTGAGACACAAAGTCACAAGCAGCACTCTTTGTCCAGCCATGCCAGCTTTCGGGGAAATTTGTCTTAAGGGATCCAGCCCATAAGTGGCCTTTGTCATCTTAACCTTGGTTGTCTTGTTAGTGCTAGTGAAGTCCCATTCCAGTGGTGCCTGCCTGGTGTCACAGAGCAGTGGGTTTGTGAATTGGAGGCATCTCATGATCCCATGGCAGACCACAGACATGGTTCCACTATACCATTCTCACCACCCATGACAACAAAGGGCTTTGCTATCTTGGGCTAACTCAGGGAGAGAACTTTCTGAATCTTATGAGGGCCATACCTTTTGCACTTTCCTTTGGACCACCTCTTGTGTTGTGGGTTAAGTGTAAAAAAAGGATTACTGGTTTGACTCACTATAGAGATGCACAGATCCTGCCCGTCAATGGCCAGAGAAGGTTACATTAAATTAGAAAAACTTTAGTATAAAAAAAAATTTTTTTTAGAAAATTATCTTATTGGTACTTAGGAACCCAATTATAAAGTGGGTACAAAAGGATATAGTGGCTGGCCTTGGGAACTCCCTTACTAAAATGAAAACACAAAAATCAAACTTAGAACAAATAAACTCCCCTTCTTGAAACTCAGTTCATTGCCTCCACTCCTAAACTTCTCTACCTTCCCCAGAAAATTGGTTAAAGTGCCTATTTTAGCTTCCTTTTTCCCTGGAAAGATTTACAGAGAGCACTCCAACCTAATCTGGAGGCCCAGTGTAGGCATTCTTTCTCTGTCCCATGAAAATGTAAATCTTACCATGTCTTTGAAATGTAAACACCCCAGGAGGTAATTAATACTTCCTTGAAACTAAAGGGTGATGGTAGTGGTGATTTAGGAAGAGGAGGAAGAGGAATAAAGTGGCTCAGTGGGTTAAAGCCTCTGCCTTTGGCTCAGGTCATGATCCCAGGGTCCTGGGATTGAGCCCCCACATGGGGCTCTTTGCTCAGCAGGGGGCATGCTCCCTCCACACCCCCCGACCCCGCCTGCCTCCCTGCCTACTTGTGATCTCTGTCAAATAAATAAATAAAATATTTTTTCAAAAAAAGAAAGAAAAGAGACCTTTTAAAAATATAAACAACAACAGTAAACTTAGTGACTATTATAACTACCTTCGTTCAGTATGAGTATTTTTATATGTTATATATTTTCATGCTCAACAGTACAATAAGGGATATATAATTATCTTCAATTCACAGGTAAGGACAGAGAAGTTAACTTGCCCAAAGTCACATAGCTGCTAAGACAGAAAAAAGAATTAAAAAAACCATTTTCAAGTAAATATACATACATACATACATAAAATACGAACTGCCAAAAAATCTGTCTTGTCCAAACTCTAGACCACAGCACTGTTAAGATTACATGTCAAGGGCAAATACAAATCCTGAAAGTTTTCTCCACAAACAGTAAAAAGCTTTACTCCTCTGAGCAGATAAACTTAACTTACTTCAACTGTTGTTTATAAAATAGTGAGTTTTATATTGCTATATCTGATTCATCGTTAAAACTTTACAATGGAAGCTTAAAAGACCTCTGTTCACTGGCATGTTTATGTAAGTCTGTGTATGTTCTGGATGGCAGGGATCACAGGAAAACCCCTTCAGGAACAAAGGAGCTGGCAGGCACCATCTCCTTCCCAACCCACTCCCAGCATAAATACATCCGCACCTGTGGAAACCAGTGCTGTTCCTGCATTCCATACCTAACTTGCTTACACCAAGCCCTACCTCCCCATACTTCAGAGGATCTGCTCCTTCCAATCACGTCTGCCTTAGTCCCAGAGCTGTGGGTCCCCTCCTTAAGAAGATCAGTGCAAATCTTGCCAACACATCCCCTCACCTGTGTGCTTTGTGGGGCCTGGGTCCCAGCTGCAGTTGTGGCAGCCCATGGAGGACTAACATGCACCTTGTTAAAACTGGGCATGTCGCCCATGCACAATTTGCAGATCCACCAGGCCCATCCAGTCCCAGCAGCCTGACAGCAGGTTCTCTTTGGCAAGCAGGCCAGCACACACTGTATTAAAACTGGGTCCGCCATGCCAGTCTAGTCCCAGGGTGGTGGCATGTCTCCTCTGATATGCCCTCAGCTGGGGTCCATCCAAAGTGGTGCCGCAAGGCTGGCAGAGAGCAAACAGCTCCTACAGAAGCCAGCACTAAACCAAAGTGCCTCCATCCCTGGGGTGAGGGGAAGACAACCACATGCACCTGTGAATGGCGGCCCCAGCAGTGGGCTGGGGGCAAAGAGTTGGTCTGATTGCAGACCCTACCCACCAAGGAAAACTTCTCAAGGGACAACACGGGGAAAGTGCCCTGTAGTGTGCTGCTACTGCATCTCTGGCAGATGCGGATCCAACTCACCACAAGTCCAACGGGGCCCAACACTGGCCCACTAACACCACAGGAACCAAATGTTGCCCACAAGAGGGAATGAGAGCCACTGCAATGACTGGCTTGAAGGAAAAAGTGTTCAAGCCGCAACAAGGGTGCACGCAAAAACACAAAGGAGACACCCAGGAAGAGCCAAGTTCTGGAGAGCAGCAAACACTGGACTGCAGGGCACTACAGGACCTCCTCTTCATAAGGCCTCTACTTTCAAGAGCCTGGGATGTAGCTGAATTTCCTAACACAAGAAACAGGCAGAGAGTTAGATAAAATGAAGAGACAAAGAGCTATGTTCCAAATAACAGAACAGGACAAAACTACTGCAAGAGAACTAAGCAAAAGACTTATAAATGTGTGTGTGTGTGTGTGTGTGTGTGTGTGTGAGAGAGAGAGAGAGAGAGAGAGAGAGAGAGAGAGAGAAAGAGAGAGAGCGAGAGAAAGAGAGAGAGAATTTAAAGTACTGATCATAAAGATACTCACTGGATGTCGGAAAAGAGTGGAGGACATCAGTGAGACTCTTAACAAAGGGAAAACAAAAAATAAACACTAGTAAGAGATGAAGAACACAATAAATGAAATGAAAAATACAGTTGATGGAATAAATAGCAGGCTGGAAGGATCAGAGCAAAGAATTAACATGCTGGGGGACAGATAATGGAACTAATCAAGTTGAGCAAATGAGAAAAAAAAATTATGCAAAATGAGAATAAATTTAGGGAACTCAGCAACCCCATCAAGTGTAATAACATTTGCTTTTTGGGGATCCCATAAGAAGTGAGAGAAAAGGGGGCAGAGAGTTTATATGAAGAAATAATAGCTGAAACTTCCCTAATCTGGGGAAGGAAACAGATATCCAGATCCAGGAGGCACAGAGATCCCACAACAAAATCAATCCAAGGAGGTCCGAGCCATGGTACATAGTAATTCAAATGGCAAAAGTAGTAATTAAAAAAGCATTTTAAAACCAGAAAGAAAAAAGAAGGCAGTTTCATATCAGGGAAACTCCATAAGACTATCAACTGATTTTTAAGCAGAAACTTTGCAAGCCAGATGAGAGTGGCATGATACACTCAAAGTACTAAAAGGAAAAAAAAAATCTGCAGCCAAGAATACTCTATCGAGCAAGGTTATCATTCAGAGTAGGAGAAATAAAGTGTTTCCCAGGCAAATAAAACTAAAGGAGTTCATGACACCTAAGCCAGCTCTATAGGAAATGTTAACATAAGTAATGTTAAGAAAAGTAGGAAGCACAAAAGTAGTAAAAATAAGTGTATCTGTAAAAATCAGTCAAGGGACTCACAAAATAAAAAGGACATAATATATGACACCATATATCTAAAATGTAGGGGACAGAGAAGTAAAGAATGGGTACAAATTTACGGGACCATCAACTTAAAATAGACTGTTAAATGCATAACAAGCTATCTACAAACCTAATGGTAACTACAAATCAAAAACAGTAATGTGTATGCAAAAATTAAAGACAACGGACTCCAAGTAGATCACTAAAGTAAGCCAGCAAGCAAACCATGAGAGAAGAGAGCAAGAAAAGAAAGAATCAGAAAACTATAAAAACAAATACCAAATAAGTAACAAAATGGCAATAAATACATACCTATCAGTAATTAATCTGAATGTATATGAACTAAATGCTCCAATTAAAAGGCATAGGGTGATTGAATGGATAAAAAAGCAAGATCCATCTATATGCCACCTACATGAGACTCCTTTGAGACCTAAGGATTACAGATTAAAAGTGAAGCCCTAGGGTGCCTGGGTGGCTCAGTGGGTTAAGCTGCTGCCTTCAGCTCAGGTCATGATCTCAGGGTCCTGGGATCAAGTCCTGCATCAGGCTCTCTGCTCAGTGGCGAGCCTGCTTTCCTCTCTCTCTCTGCCTGCCTCTCTGCCTACTTGTGATCTCTCTCTCTGTCAAATAAATAAATAAAACCTTAAAAAAAAAAAAGTGAAGCCCCAGAGAAATATTTATCATGCAAATGGATGCCGAAGAAATCTGGGGTAGTAATACTTACATTGGAAAAAACAAAGACTAAAACAAGAGACAAAGGACACTACATACTGATAAAGTGAACAGTAAAATGAGAAGATGTAACAATTGTAAATATTTATGGACTCAACATAGGAGCACTCAGATACATAAAACTGTTAATAACAAACATTAAAAAAAACTAATGGATAGTAATCTATTAGTAGTATTACATGTATTAGTAATACATAGTAGGGGACTTTAACACCCCACTTACACCAATGGACAGATCATCCCAAAAGAAAATCAACAAGAAAACAGTGATTTTGAATGACAGACTAGACCACATGGATTTAACAAATATATTCAAAACATTCCATGCTAAAACAGCAGAACACACATTCTTTTCAAGTGCAAATAGAGCATTTTCCAGAATAGATCACACACTAGGTCACAAAACAAGCCTTAACAAATTAAAAAAGACTGAAGTCATACTGTGAAACTTTCCTGACCGCAACACTATGAAACCAGAAATTAAACACAAGAAAAATCTGGAAAGACCACAAATAAATGGAGGTAAAATAACATGCTACCAAACAATGGGTTAACTAAGAAACCAAGAACAAATAAAAAATTACATGAAGAAAATGAGATTACAACAGTATAAAATGTCTGGGATGCAGCAAAAGCAGTTCTAAGAGGTAAGTTTACAGCAATATAGGATTACCTCAAAAAGCAAGAAAAATCTCAAATAAACAATCTAACTTAACACTTAAAGGAGCTACAAAAGGAAGAAAAAAAAAAAAAACTCCAAATCAGCCTAAGGAAGGAAATAATAAAGATTAGAGCAGAAATAAATGACACTAAAATAAAATAGATACTAAAATAAAACAAAACATAGTAGAATGGATCAATGAAACCAGGAGCTGGTTCCTTAAAAAAAAAAAAAAAATCAACAAAACTGGTAATTCTCTAGCCGGATTCATGAAAAAGAAAAAGAGAGAGAGAGAGAGAGAAGACTCAAACAAAATCACAAATGAAAGAGGAGAAATAACAACTGGCAACAAAGAAATACAAAGGATTACATAATATTATGAAAAATTATATGCCAACAAATTGGACAACCTAGAAGAAGTCAAGAAATTTCTAGAAACACATAACCTACCAAACTAAAGCAAGAAGAAACAGAAAAATTGAACAGACCGATTACCAGCAACAAAATTGAATCAGTAATCCAAAAACTCCCCAAAAACAAAAGTCTAGGACCAGAAGGCTTCATAGGTGAACGCTACCAAACATTTAAAGAAGCGTTAATGCCTATTCTTTTTTTTTTTTTTTAAGATTTTATTTATTTGTCAGAGAGAGAGAGAGTGAGCACAGGCATACAGAGTGGCAGGCAGAGGCAGAGGGAGAAGCAGGCTCCCCACAGAACAAGGAGCCCGATGTGGGACTCGATCCCAGGACGCTGGGATCATGACCTGAGCTGAAGGCAGCTGCTTAACCAACTGAGCCACCCAGGCGTCCCGCGTTAATGCCTATTCTTAAACTTTTCCAAAAATTAGAAGAGAAAGGAACATATTGAAATTGGTTCTATGAGGCCAACATTATCCTGATACCAAAAGCAGGTAGAGATAACACTAAAAAAAAGATCACTATAGGCTAATATCTCTGATGAACAAAGACGCAAAAATCCTCAACAGAATATTGGCAAACCAAATCCAAGAATACAGTTAAAAAAAAAAAAAAAAAAAAAAAGGAAAGAAATCATTCACCACCATCAAGTGGGATTTCCTGGGAGGCAAAAGTGGTTCAATATTTGCAAATCAAACAATGTGATACTTCACATCAATAAGAGAAAGGATAGAACCACATGATCATTTCAATAGATGCAGAAAAGCCTTTAACAAACTACAACATCTATTCATGATAAGAATTCTCAACAAAATAGGTTTAAAGGGGAACATACCTCAACATAATAAAGGCCATATATGAAAATTCCACAGCTAACATCATACTCCATGGCGAAAAACAGGTATTTCCTTGAAGATCAGATATTTCCTTAAAGGTCAGGAACAAGACAAGGATGTCCGCTCTCATCACTTTTATTTAACATAGTACTAGAAGTCCTAGCAACAGCAATCAGATGACAAAAAGAAATAAAATGTATCTAGATTGATAAGGAAGAAATAAAACGGTCACTATTTGCAGATGACATATTATATAACAAAACCCCTAAAGATTCTACCAGAAAACTACTGGAACTGATGAGTGAATTAATCAAGGTATTCGATACAAAACCAACATATAGAAATCCATTGCATTTCTATACACTAATAATGAAGCAGCAAGAAAAAGAAATAAGAAAACCCCATTTACAGTTCCATCAAAAATAAAACACCTAGAAATAAACTTAATGAAAGAGGTGAGACTTGTAGTATGAAAACTGTAAAATTTCTTAGGAAAGAAAGTGAAGATGACACAGAGAGATGGAAAGAAATTCCATGCTCATAGATTAGAAGGGCAAATATTGTTAAAATATCTATACTACCCAAAGCAACCTACAGATTTAATGCAATGCCTATCAAAATTTTTCATAGAATTAGAACAAACAATTCTAAAATTTGTATGGACCCACAAAAGACCCCGAATAGGCAAAGCAATCTTGAAAAAGAAAACCAAAACTGAAGATATCACAATTTCAGACTTCAAGTTCTATTACAAAGCTGTAGGAATCAAAACAGTATGGCACTGGCACAAAAATAGACACATACATAGATCAACAGAACAGAAGAAGAAGCTCAGAACTAAACCTACAACAATATGGTCAATTAATCTTTGACAAAACAGGAAAGAATATGCAATGGGAAAAAGACAGACTCTTCAAGAAATGACACTGGGAAAACCAGACAGCTTTACGCAGAATAATGAAATTGGACCATTTCTTACACCATACACAAAAATAAACTCAAAATGTATTAAATACCTAAATATGAGACTTGATACCATAAAAATCCTAGAAGAGAGGAGAGGCAGTAATTCTCCAACATCCTTCTAGTTATGCCTCCTGAGGGAAAACAATAAACTATTGGAACTACATCAAAATAAAAAACTTCTGCACAGCAAAGGAAACAACCAACAAAACTAAAAGACACCCTACTCAATAAGAGAAGATATTTGCAAATGACATATTAAGAAATGGTTAGTATCTAAAATATATATAGAACGAACACAACATCAAAAAAACCCAAATAGGGACGCCTGCGTGGCTCAGTTGGTTAAGCAGCTGCCTTCGGCTCAGGTCATGATCCCAGCATCCTGGGATCGAGTCCCACATCAGGCTCCTTGCTCAGCAGGGAGCCTGCTTCTCCCTCTGCCTCTGCCTGCCACTCTGTCTGCCTGTGCTCGCTCTCTCTCCCTCTCTCTCTCTAAAAATAAATAAATAAAATCTTTAAATTAAAAAAAAAAAAAAATAATCCAGTTAAAAAGTGGGTAGAAGACATGAAGAGACATTTATCCAAACAAGATATCCAGATGGCCAACAGACACATGAAAAGATGATCATTATCAGTGAAATGCAAATCAAAACTACAACGAGATATCATCGCACACCTGTCAGAATGGCTAAAATCAACACGAGAAACAACAGGTGTTGGTGAGAATGTGGAGCAAGAGGAACGCTCTTGCCCTGCTGGTGGGAATGCAAATTGGTGCAGTCACTCTGGAACACAGTATGGAGGTTCCTCAGAAAGTTAAAAATAGGACTTCCCTGTGATTCAGTAAGTCTACTACAGGGTATTTACCCAAGGAGTACAAAAACACTAACTGGAAGGTTTACATGCACCCCTATGTTTATTGCAGTATTATCTACAACAGCCAAACTACAGAAACAGCCCAAGTGTCCATGGATAAAGAAGAAATATATATACAAAATGGAACGGATAAAGTGTGTACACACACACACACACACACACACACACGGAATACCAGTCATAAAATGAATGAAATCTTGCCATTGGCAAAGACGTGGATAGAGATAGAGAGTATAATGAGAAATGAAATAAGCCAGAGAAAAACAAAGGTATGACTTCACTCATATGTGGAATTTAACAAAACAAAGAAAAAGAAATAAACCCCCAAAAAACCCAGAATCTTAACTACAGAGAACTAATGGATACCAGACGGGAAGTGGGTGGGGGATGGATGAAACAGGTGATGGGGATTAAAGAGTACCACTTGTCATGATGAGCACTGAGAAATGTACAGAATTGTTGAAGCACTATACTGTATACCTGAAACTAATCTAAAACTGTTTGTTAACATTATACTGGCATTAAATTTATTTTTTTTAAGAAATGTAATAGAGGGACTCCTGGGTGGCTCAGTGGGTTAAGTACTCTGCCTTTGGCTCGGGTCATGGTCTCGGGGTCCTGAGATCGAGCTCCGTGTCAGACTCTCTGCTGGGTGGGGAGCCTGCTTCCCCTCTTCTCTCTGCCTGCCTCTCTGCCTACTTGTGATCTCTCTCCTTCTGTCAAATGAATAAATAAAATCTTTAAAAAAAAAAAGAAAGAAATATAATAGAAACTAACCCAAATAGTTTTCAAGTTCGCATTATCTAGGATAACTTTAAGAAAATAGAAGCTGATTTAGGTATGCCGGTTTAATTAATACAGACATGTCTCTATTAATAATGTTAAGTATAATAGTTTTATACTATGTGTCATTACTAAACATCAAATAAGCTCACGTTGTCTCTGTTACAAAATTTGTTCACCACAAAAATAAGGTGATGGCTAGATGCTTTAATGTCTCATAAAATCTTCATGAGAAATCTCAGTGTGATTGTTAAGGACAAATGAAATAAATGTGAATTAAGAGTTCTTAGTGAAATTTTTAGCAATAATTGCTTTATCATATATCTACTTAGTTTGCAAAACCTCTTTGATAACTTATACCCTTAGTGTTTTGCCAAGTTCAATTAAATGATGAAAATTCACTGAATATCTAGATCATTTCTAAATAAGATAAAACATAGAAACATAAATACCTGGACACAGGTTTATCCATTTTTGGTGTCCTTTTACAGAGGAACTAAAGCTATTTGGGTCTATCAGTAAACATATTTCATGTCACACTGAGAAACTGCACCATGAAGAAGCATAAGTCTTGAGAAATTATGAAATTATAAATTTGCCAATATAAACAGCACAGTTCACAACTGCTTAGTTTTCCCTAGAAAGCAAAGTTTTTAAGGGTTAAAAATTTCAATATATGTTATTAAAACTACGAGGAGTAATAAGGGGAAACAATTCTGTATGCAGACAAAGTAGGATGTATATATATATTTTTTTTTCTGTTAAAAAAAGATAGGAGGTATGGAGACACATTTTTATTAAGAAAAAAGTTGCTTTGTCCCAAAATGAATCTGATTATTTCAGAACGGAAAGGAAGAAAATAAAAAAAATAAACCATGGAGGGAGGAGTCAAGATGGCGGAGAAGTAGCAGGCTGAGACTAATTCAGGTAGCGGAAGATCAGCTAGATAGCTTATCTAAAGATTGCAAACACCTACAAATCCAACGGGAGATCGAAGAGAAGAAGAACAGCAACTCTAGAAACAGAAAATCAACCACTTTCTGAAAGGTAGGACTGGTGAGTGAATCCAAAGCTATGGGAAGATAGACCGTGGCGGAGCAACGGAGCACAAAATCAGGACTTTTAAAAGTCTGTTCCGCTGAGGGACATCGCTCCAGAGGCTTAACCGGGGTGAAGCCCACGCAGGGTCAGCGTGGCCTCAGGTCCCGCAGGGTCACAGAAGGATCGGGGGTGTCTGAGTGTTGCAGAGCTTACAGGTATTAGAACGGGGAAGCCGGCTACAGAGACAGAGCCGAGGAGTGAGCTCTAAGCTCAGGGTTACCTTGAACCGGTCGCAGGCTCAGTCAGCTCAGAGCGCGGCCAGAGGGCAGGGTGACGGGAGTAATTGGGCGCTATTCTCTGAGAGTGCACTGAGGAGTGGGGCCCCGGGCTCTCGGCTCCTCCAGCCGGAGACCGGGAGGCCGCCACCTTCATTCGGCCCTCCAGAACTCTACGGAAAGCGCTCAGGGAACAAAAGCTCCCAAAAGCAAACCCGAGCGGATTACTCAGACCAGCCCCAGGTAAGGGCGGTGCAACTCCGCCTGGGGCAAAGACACTTGAGAATCACTACAATAGGCCCCTCCCCCAGAAGATCAACAAGAAACCCAGCCAGGACCAAGTTCACCTACCAAGGAGTGCAGTTTCAATACCAAGGAGAGCACTGGAATTCCAGAGAAGGAGAAAGCAAAGCATGGAACTCATGGCTTTCTCCCCATGATTCTTTAGCCTTGCAGTTAATTTAATTTTTTTTTTCTTTTTGAATTGTTTTTCTTCTTCTGCTAAATTTTTTTAACTTTTACCCTTTTTTAACGTTTTTTAACTAGTTTATCTAATATATATATATATATTTTCCTTTTTATATTTTTTCTTTACTGGTTTTCTTTTCTTAATTGTTTCTTTCTTTCTTTCTTTTTTTTTTTTTTCTTTCTGAACCTCTTTTTATCCCCTTTCTCCACCCTCACGATTTGGGATCTCTTCTGATTTGGCTAAAGCATATTTTCCTGGGGTTGTTGCCACCCTTTTAGTATTTTACTTGCTCCTTCATATACTCTTATCTGGACAAAATGACAAGGCGGAAAAATTCACCACAAAAAAAAAGAACAAGAGGCAGTACCAAAGGCTAGGGACCTAATCGATACAGACATTGGTAATATGTCAGATCCAGAGTTCAGAATGACAATTCTCAAGGTTCTAGCCGGGCTAGAAAAAGGCATGGAAGACATTAGAGAAACCCTCTCGGGAGATATAAAAGCCCTTTCTGGAGAAATAAAAGAACTAAAATCTAACCAAGTTGAAATCAAAAAAGCTATTAATGAGGTGCATTCAAAAATGGAGGCTCTCACTGCTAGGATAAATGAGGCAGAAGAAAGAATTAGCGATATAGAAGACCAAATGACAGAGAATAAAGAAGCTGAGCAAAAGAGGGACAAACAGCTACTGGACCACGAGGGGAGAATTCGAGAGATAAGTGACACCATAAGACGAAACAAAATTAGGATAATTGGGATTCCAGAAGAAGAGGAAACAGAGAGGGGAGCAGAAGGTATATTGGAGAGAATTATTGGAGAGAATTTCCCCAATATGGCAAAGGGAACAAGCATCAAAATCCAGGAGGTTCAGAGAACCCCCCTCAAGATCAATAAGAATAGGTCCACACCCCATCACCTAATAGTAAAATTGACAAGTCTTAGTGACAAAGAGAAGATCCTCAAAGCAGCCCGGGAATAGAAATGTGTAACATACAATGGTAAAAATATTAGATTGGCAGCAGACTTATCCACAGAGACCTGGCAGGCCAGAAAGAGCTGGCATGATATATTCAGAGTACTAAACGAGAAAAACAAGCAGCCAAGAATACTATTTCCAGCTAGGCTATCATTGAAAAGAGAAGGAGAGATTAAAAGCTTCCAGGACAAACAAAAACTGAAAGAATTTGCAAATACCAAACCAGCTCTACAGGAAATATTGAAAGGGGTCCTCTAAGCAAAGAGAGACCCTAAAAGTAGTAGATCAGAAAGAAACAAAGACAATATACAATAACAGTCACCTTACAGGCAATAGAATGGCACTAAATTCATATCTCTCAATACTTATCCTGAATGTTAATGGACTAAATGCCCCAATCAAAGACACAGGGTATCAGAATGGATAAAAAAACAAACCCATCTATATGTTGCCTACCAGAAACTCATCTTAAACACGAAGACACCTCCAGATTTAAAGTGCGGGGGGGGTGAAAAAGAATTTACCATGCTAATGGACATCAGAAGAAAGCAGGAGTGTCAACCCTTATATCAGATCAATTAGATTTTAAACCAAAGACTATAATAAGAGATGAGGAAGGACACTATATCATACTCAAAGGATCTGTCCAACAAGAAGATCTAACAATTTTAAATATCTATGCCCCTAACGTGGGAGCAGCCAAGTATGTAAACCAATTAATAACAAAAACAAAGAAACACATCGACAATAATACAATAATAGTAGGGGACATTAACACTCCACTCACGGAAATGGACAGATCATCCAAGCAAAAGATCAAGAAGGAAATCAAGGCCTTAAATGACACACTGGACCAGATGGACATCACAGATATATTCAGAACATTTCATCCCAAAGCAACAGAATACACATCCTTCCCTAGTGCACATGGAACATTCTCCAGAATAGATCACATTCTTGGTCCTAAATCAGGTCTCAACCGTTATCAAAAGAATGGAATCATTCCCTGCATATTTTCAGACCACAATGCTCTGAAGCTAGAACTCAATCACAAGAGGAAATATGGAAAGAACCCAAATACATGGAGACTAAACAGCATCCTTCTAAAGAATGAATGGGTCAACCAGGAAATTAAAGAAGAATTGAAAAAAATTCATGGAAACAAATGATAATGAAAACACAACGGCTCAAAATTTGTGGGACACAACAAAGGCAGTCCTGAGAGGAAAATATATAGCGGTATAAGCCTTTCTCAAGAAACAAGAAAGGTCTCAAGTACACAACCTAACCCTACACCTACAAGAGCTGGAGAAAGAACAAGAAAGAAAGCCTAAACCCAGCAGGAGAAGAGAAATCATAAAGATCAGAGCAGAAATCAATGAATTAGAAACCAAAAAAACAATAGAACAAATCAACAAAACTAGGAGCTGGTTCTTTGAAAGAATTAATAAGATCGATAAACCCCTGGCCAGACTTATCAAAAAGAAAAGAGAAAGGACCCAAATAAATAAAGTCATGAATGAAAGAGGAGAGATCACAACGAACACCAAAGAAATACAGACAATTATAAGAACATAATATGAGCAACTCTACGACAACAAATTTGACAATCTGGAAGAAATGGATGCATTCCTAGAGACATATAAATTACCACAACTGAACCAGGAAGAAATAGAAAGCCTGAACAGACCCATAACCAGTAAGGAGATTGAAACAGTCATCAAAAATCTCCAAACAAACAAAAGCCCAGGGCCAGATGGCTTCCTGGGGGAATTCTACCAAACATTTAAAGAAGAACTAATTCCTATTCTCCTGAAACTGTCCCAAAAAGTAGAAATGGAAGGAAAACTTCCAAACTCCTTTTATGAGGCCAGCATCACCTTGATCCCAAAACCAGACAAGGATCCCAACAAAAAAGAGAACTACAGACCAATATCCTTGATGAACACAGATGCAAAAATTCTCGCCAAAATACTAGCCAATAGGATTCAACAGTACATTAAAAGGATTATTCACCACGACCAAGTGGGATTTATTCCAGGGCTGCAAGGTTGGTTCAACATCCGCAAATCAATCAATGTGATACAACACATTAATAAAAGAAAGAACAAGAACCATATGATACTCTCCATAGATGATGAAAAAGCATTTGACAAAGTACAGCATCCCTTCCTGATCAAAACTCTTCAAAGTGTAGGGATAGACGGCACATACCTCAATATTATCAAAGCCATCTATGAAAAACCCACCGCAAATATCATTCTCAATGGAGAAAAACTGAAAGCTTTTCCACTAAGGTCAGGAACACGGCAGGGATGTCCGTTATCACCACTGCTATTCAACATAGTACTAGAAGTCCTAGCCTCAGCAATCAGACAACAAAAGGAAATTAAAGGCATCCAAATCGGCAAAGAAGAAGTCAAACTATCACTCTTCGTAGATGATTTGATACTATATGTGGAATACCCAAAAGACTCCACTCCAAAACTACTAGAACTTGTATAGGAATTCAGTAAAGTGTCAGGTTATAAAATCAATGCACAGAAATCAGTTGCATTTCTCTACACCAACAACAAGACAGAAGAAATAGAAATTAAGGAGTCAATCCCATTTACAATTGCACCCAAAACTAAGATACCTAGGAATAAACCTAACCAAAGAGACTAAGAATCTATACACAGAAAACTATAAAGTACTCATGAAAGAAATTGAGGAAGACACAAAGAAATGGAAAAATGTTCCATGCTCCTGGATTGGAAGAATAAATATTGTGAAAATGTCTATGCTACCTAAAGCAATCTATACATTTAATGCAATTCCTATCAAAGTACCATTCATTTTTTTTTTCAAAGAAATGGAACAAATAATCCTAAAATTTATATGGAACCAGAAAAGACCTCAAATAGCCAAAGGAATATTGAAAAAGAAAGCCAAAGTTGGTGGCATCACAATTCCGGACTTCAAGCTCTATTACAAAGCTGTCATCATCAAGACAGCATGGTACTGGCACAAAAACAGACACATAGATCAATGGAAAAGAATAGAGAGCCCAGAAATAGACCCTCAACTCTATGGTCAACTCATCTTCGACAAAGCAGGAAAGAATGTCCAATGGAAAAAAGACAGCCTCTTCAATAAATGGTGTTGGGAAAATTGGACAGCCACATGCAGAATAATGAAATTGGATCATTTCCTTACACCACACACGAAAATAGACTCAAAATGGATGAAAGATCTCAATGTGAGAAAGGAATCCATCAAAATCCTTGAGGAGAACACAGGCAGCAACCTCTTCGACCTCAGCCACAGCAACATCTTCCTAGGAACATCGCCAAAGGCAAGGGAAGCAAGGGCAAAAATGAACTATTGGGATTTCATCAAGATCAAAAGCTTTTGCACAGCAAAGGAAACAGTTAACAAAACCAAAAGACAACTGACAGAATGGGAGAAGATATTTGCAAATGACATATCAGATAAAGGGCTAGTGTCCAAAATCTATAAAGAACTTAGCAAACTCAACACCCAAAGAACAAATAATCCAATCAAGAAATGGGCAGAAGACATGAACAGACATTTCTGCAAAGAAGACATCCACATGGCCAACAGACACATGAAAAAGTGCTCCACATCACTCGGCATCAGGGAGATACCAATCAAAACCACAATGAGATATCACCTCACACCAGTCAGAATGGCTAAACTTAACAAGTCAGGAAATGACAGATGCTGGCGAGGATGCGGAGAAAGGGGAACCCTCCTACACTGTTGGTGGGAATGCAAGCTGGTGCAACCACCCTGGAAAACAGCATGGAGGTTCCTCAAAATGTTGAAAATAGAACTACCCTATGACCCAGCAATTGCACTGCTGGGTATTTACCCTAAAGATACAAACGTAGTGATCCGAAGGGGCACGTGCACCCGAATGTTTATAGCAGCAATGTCTACAATAACCAAACTATGGAAAGAACCTAGATGTCCATCAACAGATGAATGGATAAAGAAGATGTGGTATATATACACAATGGAATACTATGCAGCCATCAAAAGAAATGAAATCTTGCCATTTGCGACGACGTGGATGGAACTAGAGGGTATCATGCTTAGCGAAATAAGTCAATCGGAGAAAGACAACTATCATATGATCTCCCTGATATGAGGGAGAGGAGATGCAACATGGGGGGTTAAGGGGGTAGGAGAAGAGTAAATGAAAGAAGATGGGATTGGGAGGGAGACAAACCATAAGTGACTCTTAATCTCACAAAACAAACTGAGGGTTGATGGGGGGAGGGGGTTTGGGAGAGCGGGGGGTGGGATTATGGACATTGGGAAGGGTATGTGCTATGGTGAGTGCTGTGAAGTGTGTAAACCTGGCGATTCACAGACCTGTACCCCTGGGGATAAAAATATATTATATGTTTATAAAAAATAAAATTAAAAAAAAAAACATGGATACAGAACATTGACAAGAGAAAAAAAGATGTCATCTTGTGTGGTCATGTTGGCTAAAAACCGAATTCTTTTAAAATGAAGTTTTAATAACAACAGCATACTTATGTAAAACTGAAACTTAATTTTGTTTCATCTGCTAAAAGGACCAAATTTCCTCAGACTATTGATCTGTTCTTGCTGTTTTGGAGTTTTCCTTTGCATAGTAAGTAATATGCCTAAAGCAAAGATTTTGTGTCTTGTCAAAATAATTTCCTCTGTTTCATATCAAGTCTCTGATTACTTAAGAAGGCTGGGTCTCCTAAGTACAGAGAACTGGTGGGTCCCAGAAGGGAGGGGGTGGGGGGATGGAGAGAGCAAGTGAAGGGGAGTGGGAAATACAGACTTCCAGTTATGGGGTAAGTCACAAGGATACGGGGTACAGCATAGGTAATGCAGTCAATGGTATTGTCATAGTGTTGTATGGTGGCAGATGTTCACTAAGGATCTGTCGTCCTCCTTGTAACAGGACACAACTGGAAACTTTGATTATATTTCCAAAGCTTTGACTGGAATGTCATATCTGAGAGAGATGTATGAAGATTCAGAGAAAACCAGACAGCTTTAAGGAATGAAGCTTAACTTTATGAAGCCCATGAGACCCCTTGGAAAAACTGGCCTGGGACCTTGTTTACAGGGTTCTAAGCAGCCCTATCAGGTTAGTAAGGAAGGTCACTTTCTGGCAGGTGTGAGAACCTCAGGATATTTTGGGTACTTTGCAAAGAGATGAATTAACCCACTCTATATGGACTATAGGCATAATCCGATGGCAAGTTCTTAGCCTGGTTTCCTAGGCTCAAGAGGCTTTTAAAAGTCCACTCTGAGGGTGCCTGGGTGGCTCAGTTGGTTAAGCGGCTGCCTTCGGCTCAGGTCATGATCCCAGGGTCCTGGGACAGAGCCCTGCATTGGGCTCCCTTCTCAGTGGAAAGCCTGCTTCTCCTTCTTCCTCTGTCTGCTGCTCTACGTACTTGTGCTCTCTCTCTGTCAAATAAATAAAATCTTAAAAAAAAAAAAGTCCACTCTGAGATTCCTTATAAAAAATTTCAGCAAAGGAGATTAAAAGATTCTATATGGTCAATAGTTCTTCTTGTTGCCCTTATATAAATAATCAAGGAAACTTTATTAAAATGACATATTATACCAACAAATCAGTCTTACTATGGTTATCTTTGAGAGAAATGGGGGTGACCATTGCAAGAAAAATTATGTTTCAGTAGAAACTCTAATGCATACTTGTGAGTATTAGATTCTAGTTCTGTTGTCTTTGAGATTTTATTTTTTATTTGTAAACTGAACTGAATCCTAAATTCTTGTTGTTTCCTCCAATATTTGGCTACCACTCTCCAAACTAACTCCATTTTTCTCCCACCCTTATGACTTGGAATCACTGAGAACCAAAACCGTTTTCTTCAAAACCACGCCAGCTAAAGTTGGACAATGTGATATCAACTTCAGAGAAATCATCACAACAGGCCACGTACAGACAATCTTCATGCCCGTGGCTGTGTGGGCCACTCAGAAAGATCACTGGACCACTCAGAAAGACTGCTCAGATTCAACCTGGAAACCAGGATATTCTGTCAGATTCCAACTGCCCTGCCCACCCTCACTCTATCTGACGAGGCTTTAAAGGCTGACAGAAATCTTCTTGACTGACTCTCCTCAGAACTCAGAAACTGGCTTATAATTTGCTGCAATCATCAACCATCGTTTTTCTTTTGCTTCCAGAGAACTTCCTTATGAAACACCTGCTTTCTCATACAATATAGGCCTAACTTCAAGAGCCCAGCTGTATACCACCTCCTAAAGTGAGACAAAACTGCTTACCTGAACTGACCTATTTTCAAGACTCAGAGATTAATTCAATGAAATACTGGAACAACCCTACAGCTCAGCTTTTGATATGTCAAATTTCCAGGGAAAAAGTTTCAGAGGAGGCAACTGATGGGGTTCAAGGCAGGCTGACCCAGAAATGTGATCTCGACATGCAGATTACTTCAAGCTGAAGACAATCAAGGCCTGACAGACTCGAAAAGTTTTTTACCTCCCCCTTAACTGACTTGAAATAATTCAGATACAGAGTCCACACCAGAAAGATAGCTAATAACCATACATAAGGTTTTACATCAGAAAGACTTATCTGCATGCCACGGCAAACACTTGTTTACCAGGAATTTGTCCTCACATCCTCTTATAAATTGTCTCTCTCCTTCTTTGAAGTCCCAGACCCTTACCCCCTTTCTCCACAGCTCAAGATGATATATAAACCTAACTTGGTTGACTTTTGGGGGGACCCTCACGTCTTTGTGGGGTCCTTGTATGTACATAATTAAATTTGTTTTTCTCATGTTCATCTCTGATATGTCAACTTATTATTATTATTAGTTTTAAAGATTTTATTTATTTATTTGACAGAGAGAGAGAGATCACAAGTAGGCAGAGAGGCAGGCAGAGAGAGACGGGGAAGCAGGCTCCCCACTGAGCAGAGAGCCCGATGTGGAGCTCCATCCCAGGACGCTGGGATCATGACCTGAGCCGAAGGCAGAGGCTTAACCCACTGAGCCACCCAGGCGCCCCTGTTATGCCAATTTAATTATGATTCCAGCCAAAGAACTTAGAAGGGAAGAAGGGAAAAATATTCTTCTCCTACAAAGTCATCCTTTGGCACATGGGTGTGGATTTGGGTAGGAGCACACCCATGCAATGTGCACACTTAGAAATATGTAC
Organism: Lutra lutra; assembly: GCF_902655055.1. Lineage (NCBI taxonomy): Eukaryota > Metazoa > Chordata > Mammalia > Carnivora > Mustelidae > Lutra > Lutra lutra. The sequence goes on along the minus strand of NC_062279.1, from coordinate 33,403,902 downwards.
CTTGGAGACCTAAGTTAAAGGATAAATAGAGGCTCATAACTGCACTGTTACAAGGAAGTCAGCAGTTGCCATAAAACGTAACATGGGTGATTAATCGAAGCAGACCTCCACAATATCCAGAACACATCCCTTGGTTTACTAGTTCCATCTTGTGCATGTTTGCTCCTATGATCATATTGTTATGTCATCAGAATAATAAAAGACATAAATCTTCATTTCACAGAATTGATCACAAACCTAGGAGAAGAGGAGGTCACTTTACCTGTGATATTGTCTAAACAAATCCACGGAGAGATCTTGAGTCCTTTAATCATGGCACTGTCATTTGGTTTGGGTAAGCATATTTTCCCTTCATTAGATTTAATATATAATCTCATTATAGAAACCTGACACTCTGCACTGGCTCTCAACTCATAAATCAGCTTCTACTTCTATTCCGAAGGCCCAAGAAAGGGGGGGATAAAGAAAGCAACAGGGTATGATAAGAATGCATAGCATAACATAATTTCAGACATTCAGATAATGCTCCCTCGTTACTCCACTTCCTGTTTCCATTGTTAAGTTATCCTAGTCCTACTGCCAAGTGGAGGATTATGCTGACTTCCATTTTCCTGTGCAATCAGACATTTTAAAGAGATTTCATTCATGAATCTTCCCAAAAGGTCACTTCCTAATAGCCCCCCCTACCCCCGCCAATCTGATCACATCAACTCTTCTGTTTTTATAACATCAAGCAACATCTGGGCACCCTTAACCCACCAACGTATCTAATTATAAAGCATCTATGACAAGTCCTTCACTTTGCCTGCTGTTAACTGGGATGGAAAAATAGATGCGTTCCCTGGCTTCAAAGACGATGTAATACTTTTTGGGGGAAAAAAAAATCATAATTTTAATCCCAAGTAAAGAAGCTTCCTAAATATTGATCTGTACCTGCTGACCTACCTATAATGAACAGAACATCACTTATAAAATAAATTTTGTGGACACAATATATTTCTACCTAAAATTTTTTTATAGACAAAGTTGTTCCTGCATTTTATAATACTGCGACCCCTAAAAAAACCATTAGTCTGTGAAGACCATATAATATTATAGTTCCATGTCAACCTAAGCAGATGTGAATTTACTAAGGATGAGAAAAATATTAAACAAATATATTGGTTACCTCACACATAATTTAGAAGATGTCATTCTGTTTTTCATGAGGTAGTCATGATGCCTTTGATGGTAACAAGTTACAGAGCATATTTATTCAAAGGTCTCATCTTGACTGACTTTTCCAAACTCATGTAAATTTTCACTTTACTTATGAAGTTATCATAGTGTGCCTGGCTGGTCCAATAATTTGATGAAGATGAAAAGTTCCTCTCTTGATTTAAAATTTGTAGAAGATTTGCTAATTTTAAAGACTATAAAAATATCACAATCTCAGGCAAAATGCCAGAAATAATCAAGAATTGTAACTTATAACTGGAATGCAGCTCTTCTTCTGCTCTCTTAGATAAAATCAGTATATCTTCATAGTGCCCCCTATTGCATATGGACATTAATATAAGTATATATTGTACCTAAAAATCTAGTGTGGCTGAAGGAACTAACAAAAAAACAAAAAATTCAAGCTATTTCAAACTTTCAGCCAGATCTTTGTGTAGACAGAGAATGAGCATCAAAGAGCACCTGGTTCTTAATATATAATATAAATATATTTTTCTCAAATATAATATATATATATATATATGTATGGATTTTCATGGTAAAGTGTTGAATGTGGTTCTAGACTGCAATATATGAAAATTAATATTTATTTTGGGAGGGGTGTGTGTGTGGGTATGCACATGTACATGTGTGTTTCTATTTGTTATATTTTTTAAAAGCTGCTGGAAGTGGGAAGAATGAGAAGGCATGGGTGTACCTTCCTCTTTTATGGTCGTTAACTATAGGAGCAAATTCCACTCTGTCCTGTGCTGCTGAAGCTTCCCTGTGTGGCTTTGGGGAATGTACTGCGATTGGTACTTACATTTCTAAGACTGCAAAGTAAGGGGAGAGAGACAGAGTCTGGGACTAAGACCCAACCTAACAGTGATGGAGCTCTGGGGTAGAGCTCCCTCAGAAGGGCTAAGGTTTGCATTATGAAAGCTGGAAGGAAGTGACTCTTTGGTGTGACTTAAGGATAGGGAGGAAGGAGCACAAGGAAAGCTAGGAAATGGGGTATGTTCAAGAAGGGAGCCCTGTGAAGTGATTAACTCTAACTGCATTCCCTTGATTGATGGGGAAAATCATTTTTAATCAGCTATATTCAATTTTTTGTTTGTTTTCTAAGCTAAAATTCCCTCTTTATTAACCTTTAACTTCTTGGTAAAATCTGATGCATCTTATAGCTTTGTCTGGTTATACTGGGAGGAGTATAGGCTGCAGACAGGAAATCAAACGTGTCCTGCCAAACACACTTCTCTTGCATTGAAGTTGGACTGCAAGGGTTTCCGGAGACCGAGAGCACAGCTAGCAGTGGTCTGTGCCAGATAAGGGAACGGTGAGCAGGAGCTCAGGACACCTGCCTACCAGCTGAGAGGCAGATGGCTCAGGAATGGAGAGGAGACAGGTTCTTCTCCTCCCACATAAAGAAAAAGAAGGTGACTCTTGACAGAGGGAGGCTGACGCTTAGATCATGTAAGCGTAACATGAAAACTGTAACATGTTCTTCCTGCTGAATGTGGAAAGGGTTAATATCAGTAGCCCCCAAGCTGAGTATCATTTCCATGAAAATTCAGGTAGCATTTTATATAAATATGTGACTGAAGTTGGGCTCAGCTTTATATTATTCAAATTTAGAATATAAAGTTGCAATGAGCAAAATTAGTGAATTTTAGACAAATGCCTATGCATTGCAATTATTAATTATAATTTGGCTGTTGGCACTCTGTCTTCTCTTGTGTCTACGATGCTATCTAGTTGAGTTATTCTTCTTGTAATGATTTGCCTCTTCCTCCTCAAAATTCCTACAGCATTTATTCTCCACACCTTCAACTGGGACTTTTATCTAATATTATTAATTACTTTTTCATAATTCCATCTCCTCAACTAAATTGGATACCCCACAAAGGAATGAAGTATATCTCTGGAGATCCTGAATATCTAACTATTGTTTATTATGCAACAATTATTATTAAAACGATGACCATACTGCTTCTTTTTATGAATAAGTACAAAAATGATCGCTGTCCTTCTAACAGAACAACTGAAATAAAAAGGAGTTAGAGAGATGGTCAAAAAGTCTATTATTTCTGCACAGCTCCTTAGATACCAATTAAATACCCTAAAGAAAAGGGCATTTGCCCAATACACCAATTGAGAATATAATGTGTATCAACATTTGCTACATAACCAGGAAAATTAAACATTTCAATAAGAGAAGATGACAATATTTTTGGCTAATAGCCAAGGGATGAAGGGCCAAAACCAGATGAACACGAAAAACTTCACCTAAAACATTTTTAGGATCCATGTGGAACCACTGATATAACCTCACGAACTCTAAAAAAAAAAAAAAAAAAAAAAAAAAAAAAAAAAAAAAAAAATTACCATGTGAAATAGGCTGGAAGAAACTTTTGTAATAGTTTTCCTATTTTTGTTATGAGAAAAAAAGAACTGAAGAGTTGAATTCCATAAGCCAGCACACTGTACCTGGCCACTTATTTCTGCTGACTGCTTTAGCACCTCCAGCTACTTAGTTGACCTTCCACATTACAAAGTAGATCTGGGGCACCATTTCCACCATCTTCGATCATAGGATTTCATGGAAAAGGCCTAGAGTTCGCCTAGCTCAGCCTTCTTGCTCTTGATCTAAGAACACTCGGGGCAAAGGAGGGATACAAGTTACCTGAAATCACATGACTGACCTGTAATTTCGGGTCTGGTTTTTTATTTTTTATTTTTTTAAGATTTTATTTATTTATTTGACAGAGAGAGATCACAAGTAGGCAGAGAGCTAGGCAGAGAGAGAGGAAGGGAAACAGGCTCCCCGCTGAGCAGAGAGCCCGACGACGTTGGGCTTGATCCCAGAACACTGGGATCATGACCTGAGCCAAAGGCAGAGGCTTTAACCCACTGAGCCACCCAGGCGCCCCTGGGTCTGGTATTTTAATCAAAGTTAGTCACCCACACCATGGAAGGTATAAAAAACTCTGCTAAAAATGGAAAAAAAAAAAAAGCTAGAAATTCTGGTTCTATAAATATGACAGAGCAGCTATACAGGGAAATCCTTATTAGTGCAGAGTAATTAAAAATGGTAGATAACATATGACAAACAAAACAAAACAACATTTTTAAAAGGATGGCTAGGCTGGTGCTGGTAAGATAAAAAATTAGGGACCAGACATCTCAAGGTATTTTCTGGGTAGGTGAGTCTAGAAGCAGGATTTTCCATTGTTATGCCGTCTAGTCCCTGGTGTAGTGAGAAATGCACACTGGATATGGACAAAGCCTGACATCCAAGTAAGCAGGAGGTCATCAGAGACCTCCGTATAAAGCAGGTACTGACAAAGGGCAACAGCTCACCGAAGACACACTGGAAAAAAAAGCAGTTGGAGTTGACGTTAAGTGAGACAGGGAAAACAAAGTTTCTCTTGAGAGTTCCTTGCCCAAAGTCCATTTTCCAAAGAGTGAGGCCAGGATTCACATGATAAGAAAGATCTCAGGAAGTATCAAATGAGTAGTGTCCCTAAGTAGGTAGCATAAACAATTTACAAATATTCTCTAGAGAAACACGTTCTAAGCGTAGCCCACAAAGAAGTCCTATACATGAATTCTAACAAATATAATGTCATCATAAAGAATGCCTCCAAGTACTTGGGGAAGCAAGTCTTATGAAGGAACCTGCAGAAACAAAAAATAAAGTATTTGACTTGCAAGACTGATTGCATGTAATTAATAGGTACAGAATATAATACAGCCTCAATAGATTTAAATCAAAGAATATATGAAAGTATAACATATGGAAACAAGTCTATTGAAATTGGGAAATAATGAAATAGAAACAAATAGAACTTAAAGAAATGAAAAGCATTTGAATTTAAAACTCAAATGAATAAAGCTGAAAATATAAAATTTAACAGTTGAAGAGGATCTTTGTAAACTGATACACATAGATCAAGAAATTACATGCAAAGAAGCACTAAGAGACAGAAAATAAGGCACCTATGATTGAGTGGTTAAATGACAGGAAAATAGAATAAGAAGGTCTAACATAGTCTGGTGCAGGTGTGGTTCCTAGAATAACGAGCACTGGCATCAGCATATTCTCAAGACACAACACAGACCTACGTGTAGTTCAAAATGTATTAAATTAATGAATGACCAACTCTTAGTCTCAAGAAGTTCAATTTGTCCCAAACAGGATAAATAAAAAGAAATCCTCACTTACAGTAAAAATAATTTAAAAAAAAAGGAAGACCAAAGATTTTAAAAACAGTCCATGAAGAAATTCAATTTAGAGTCATAGGAAATCCTAAGAATACAGTCTAGCCTAGAGAGAGGTCAGTGCAGATAAAAGCTGCTGAGAAGCCTAAAGGAAAGATTGCTTCAAGATGATAATATTCACTGAATACACAATACCTAACATGCTTGAATATAAAAAGAAAAAAAGTATTTTCATTCCTGACAAAAATTTTAGGGGCTGAGTGATTGATAATCACATAGAAAAGTAAGAAAGGTGGGGAGAAGAAAGATTAGTAATTACTCTCCAGGGAAACCAAAATATTGTGCAATAAAAGTAATCACACTATACCTTGTTCATCTGTGAACAGCATTTCTGTACTCCTAATATAAGTGATCATATAATGGTCTACATAGTACAACTATATTGCGAAGATGGGCACTAGGAGGTGTGCGTGTATGTTAGGAGGCTCAAGAGAGAAAAGGAAAGTCAATCCTCATTTTCTAGGAGTAATACAGTGAGTATCTCAATTTGGGAAATCAAGACGTAGCAGTTGAAACATGGATAGAAATGCTCCAAAAAATTACTAAAATAAGCCTTTGATTCTGAGGAACAATGAACATGTTTTACATTTTAGTAAGTTTTCTTAAGACAAACGTATCTATACAATGGAATATTATTCAGCCAACAGAAAGGATGATTACCCACCATTGGCACTGACGTGGATGGAACTGGAGGGGATTACGCTGGGTGAAATAAGTCAAACAGAGAAAGACAATTATCATATGGTTTCACTCCTATATTGAACATAAGAAATTGCACGGAGGACCACAGGGGAAGGGAGGGAAATCTGAAGGGGGAGAAATCAGAGAGAGAGAGATGAACCATGAGAGACTCTGGACCCTGGGAAACACACAAAGGGTGTTAGAAAGGAGGAGAGATGGAGGATGGGGTAACAGGGTAATGGGTACCAAGGAGGGCCCGTGTTGTGATGATCACTGGATGTTACACACAACTAATGAATCACTGAACACATCAAAAACTAATGATGTACTATACAGTGGCTAACTGAATATAATAAAAAAATAAAAATGAACACAAACTTTTCAACTTTAATAACATGCCACTTTACCTTCCTGCTTACCAACAAAAAGTTGAAAGTTTGAAAACATAAAGGGTTGCTGAGGAGGGCCATAAGGATCAGTTAGGGCTGGTTAAGAGTTTACTTTTATATAACCACTTAGAAAAATAATTTGGCACAGCATGGCACAGTTGGATATGCACACTCTGTTAGCCAGCTTATTCTTAGGTGTGTTCCCTAGAGAAACTTGTACATCTCTGCACAGGAAACATATCAAGAGCAGAAATAAGAGAATTGTTTGCAATCCGAAGGTGTTTTTGCTAAGTTTTTACTTAAATTCCCAGTAGTTAGCACACAGTATAATATTAGTTTCAGGTATACAACACAGTAATTCAACATTCCCATATAACACCCAGGGCTCATCACAACTGTCCTCCTTAATCTTTTTTTTTTTAATCATTTTTTTAATTTATTTTCAGCATAACAGTATTCATTGTTTTTGTACCACACCCAGTGCTCCATGCAATCTGTGTCCTCTCTAATACCCACCACCTGGTTCCCCCAACCTCCCACCCCCCCACCTCTTCAAACCCTTCAGATTGTTTTTCAGAGTCCATAGTCTCTCATTGTTCACCTCCCCTTCCAATTTCCCCCAACTGCCTTCTCCTAACTCCCCATGTCCTCCATGCCATTTGTTATGCTCCACAAATAAGTGAAACCATATGATAATTGACTCTCTCTGCTTGACTTATTTCACTCAGCATAATCTCTTCCAGTCCCGTCCATGTTGCTACAAAAGTTGGGTATTCATCCTTTCTGATGGAGGCATAATACTCCATAGTGTATATGGACCACATCTTCCTTGTCCATTCGTCCGTTGAAGGGCATCTTGGTTCTTTCCACAGTTTGGCGACCGTGGCCATTGCTGCTATAAACATTGGGGTACAGATGGCCCTTCTTTTCACTACATCTGTATCTTTGGGGTAAATACCCACAAGTGCAATTGCACTACCGGGTATTTTGAAAAACAAAAATAAAACTGGGGGCATCACGTTACCTGATTTCAAGCTTTACTACAAAGCTGTGATCACCAAGACAGCATGGTACTGGCATAAAAACAGACACATAGACCAGTGGAACAGAATAGAGAGCCCAGATATGGACCCTCAACTCTCTGGTCAGTTAATCTTCGACAAAACAGGAAAAAATATACAGTGGAAAAAAGACAGTCTCTTCAATAAATGGTGCTGGGAAAACTGGGCAGCTATATGTAGAAGAATGAAACTCGACCATTCTCTTACACCATACACAAAGATAAACTCAAAATGGATAAAAGACCTCGACGTGAGACAGGAATCCATCAGAATCCTAGAGGAGAACATGGGCAGTAACCTCTTCGATATCAGCCACAGCAACTTCTTTCAAGATATGTCTCCAAAGGCAAAGGAAACAAAGGCCAAAATAAACTTTTGGGACTTCATCAAAATCAAAAGCTTCTGCACAGCAAAGGAAACAGTCAAGAAAACAAAGAGGCAACCCACGGAATGGGAGAAGATATTTGCAAATGACGGTACAGACAAAAGATTGGTATCCAGGATCTATAAAGAACTCCTCAAACTCAACACACACAAAACAGATAATCATATCAAAAAATGGGCCTAAGATATGAACAGACACTTCACCAATGAAGACATACAAATGGCTATCAGACACATGAAAAAATGTTCATCATCACTAGCCATCAGGGAGATTCAAATTAAAACCACATTGAGATATCACCTTACACCAGTTAGAATGCCCTCCTTAATCTTTACCACCCATTTCACCCATTCCCCCTACCCATCGGTTTGTCCTCTAGAGTTGAGTCTGTTTCTTGCTTTGTCTTTTTTTTCCCTTTTGCTCATTGGTTTTGTTTCTTAAATTCCACATATGAGTGTAATCATACAGTATCTCTCTCTATTTCACCTAGCATAATACTCTCTAGCTCTACCCATGTTTTTGCAAATGACAAGATTTCATTTTATTTTAGGGCTGAGTAATACTCTACCGTGTGTGGAGACACTGAGGAGTGCAATTTCACTTACATAGAATTCAAAACTAGGTAAAACCGAATAGCATATTATTTAGGAATATACCCAATATATAAAGCAGAAAATAAAAGAACTGAATAAAATAAAGGAATGAACAGCCCAAATTTCAAAACGAATGTGATGTTTAGTAGAGAGAGAAAGAAGCTGTAAGTCAGGGATGGGGTGGGAGGGGTCAGTCACCCAGAGCTTTTATTTTTTAAACTGTTTTGATGAAGTTTTCTTAATTTTCTTTGAGCTGAAATTGCAAGTTATAGTCTTTGTATTTCCCATTAAAAACACACCAGTTAAAGCATAACTTGATTCATCCCACATACCCAGATTTTGATTTCTCAAACTGTCTGATCTCAGCATCTGCAAACCTGGTTCCTAGCTCTGTTCTCAACCACTGTCTCTCCATTTCCTGCTTCCTATGCACCTTTTATGGTGGCTCTTAGCTTCTAACCTTGGGTCCCACCAGCTAAGCCCTTCTTCTTTTTCTCTGGCTCCCTATATTTACATACAACCTTCCTGTTCGGGCCTGGCCCCTGGGAACTCCTATTCACATGCACTGTTTGAAAAAAAAAAAAAATCCTAGTTGGATTGACCCAGTTTATATATTAATATCAGAAACATAAAGGTTGTGTGTCTTTACTCCCCACTCAGGGCTGTCCTTTAAAGGACACTAGCTCTGCTGTATCCAGCAATATATCAGGGGCAACATGAACACTGCACTATCCCTGATAGATATGGAAAGTTCTATGAGCAGAGCCTGACATATGACCACAGAGACAAACATCTGTTAGGCTACTGAGAATATAAGACCTTCAAGGAATATGAAGGGACAAACTGGAAAAAAAAAAAGGCTTAATTCTTGATAAAGTACCTTTTTAACATTGAAAGTCATCATGATTTGCAAAATTGCTCAATGGTATTAGCAACAGACATTCTAGCTTCCTGGCTTCTTTGCTGCAAGTGCAGGCCAGTGTTACATCAAAAAAAATAGCCACCTTTTTAGACAGTGCCTCTACTTTGTAATCCAGGGTAGTGATCGTTAAGTAAAAAAGACTCCTGCTCTCAACAATCTGGCACATCAGAAACTGCTTTAGCAGGACTCATGGAGGCTCCTGACACCCACAGTAGGTTAATATTACCCGAAAGGAAGAAAGAACAACCAGAGAGCTAAAGGACCACAAGATTGCACACCAAGTCAGTCACAGAGCAGAAGCCAGAGCCTTAGTCATCATCTACTTTCTATTCTAAATTCCTGGTGCCGTGGGATTATTTGTCAGATATGGGTTTCATAGTCCTTTGTTTAATCTCTGTCTTTGTGGTCTACGTGGAAAGGTTTGCAACCTCTCTTGCCTGTTCATTGTAACAGTGTTCCTGTGTCACTTTGACAAATTTTCCCCATTCTAGAAATATTCTCAGCCAATGGTTCTAAAAACCTGATTTATAAATGTGATTATGGAAATGTGACAAGATTCCTTCCCTTTGTTCTTTCTCCAAGAATGTAATCTCAGTGACAAGCGAAGTCTTAGTGTGTGACAAAAATGCAGTATCATCTCTTTCTAATAATTCTTGTTTTTGACATTGCATTGCCTTGCTAGACCTTGTAGAGTGGCTTGTACATTTTTGCATACAGAAATCAGTGTTAGGTGTTTGAGATGATCACCTCCTGAGGACAGAGGGGGTATTCAGCCTGTCCGGTGGCCTTCCCAGGCATCTCATGCCAAAGGATGATGAACTCAACTCCATCTGTCAATGACACAACTTTACGTTATTGGATCTTGACTTAAATATTAACAAGGGTTCTCACTTGACCTCTTGTTCTCTGCAGCTTCTCTCACTATGGACTTTAGGGAATCTTTAATTTCTTTAAGGATTCCTGCCTCTGGGGCTGTTGCGAGAGCAGGGGCTCGTGCCCCATTTATAAATGATGTTAACAGTCCCATGATGAATGTTATTGCAAGGTATAGGGTGCAGGTTCTCGGTTTAGACCCTACCATTACATAACAATTATGTACTTTAAAGATGTGATCGACCGGCTAATGGAAGACCCACATTCTATAAGGAAGAGCTATTTGACTCCCCCCCCAACCCCGTTTTACTTGCAATTCCCACTCACCTCTTCCTTTCTGCAGATGCTGGACTATGATTCACTGGTGACAGAAAGACCACATTCAGTTCAGTACATGTACATGGTACACTTTCAAGTGATGCACAACCCAGAGACCAGTTGACTTCCATTACTCTCTAGTAAGAAATAAATGACCTGACTAGTGCTGAAACTCTGGATCCCTTGACTATTGCTCATGGGAATGAGAACAGCAAATTATGTGAGTTGTCTTTGGAACAGTACTTTATCTTGCTAACCTGGGGAGTAAAGAAGGCAGAAAACATAAAGCCTTGCTTTCTATAATGCCGATGTAAGCAGATTTCTCGAATCTAGATCAACAGATAAAAGAAGTCCAAAATCATTGTCTGTACTTGTTTCTAGTTTGTCTTCATTTATAATTAACCAGGAAGTGCCTACACATTGCCAACAGATAAACCGTGCAAAAGGACAACGGTAGATAAGAATGCACCAATTGTATTTTTGTATAATCTTCTAAGAGAGTGCTTGTCTAGCACTCATTTCGAGAGATAAGGATCTGGACATAATTATAGAAAACCTAATGCGATAAATCAATAAAGTTCTTGTGTATCTCCCATCCTTTAATGTGAGAACTCAGTAGTAAGAAGACTGAATAAAATTTAGGAAAAAAAATGTATAACATTGGAGGTCCCAAAAGAAACACAATTGATGCACACGTATACACAAGCGTGCATGTGCATGCGCGCGCACGCGCGCACACACACACATACACACACACACACACACTCTGTCTGTCTCTCTCTCTCTCTCTCTCAGATATCAACACCACCCAGGAGCTCAAAACTAAGATTTTTTAATGCTAATGAAGCATCATGATAAATGTACCATGGTCAGAAAAAAATAAATTATTTTCCATCGCTGGCTTGTGTGGTCCTTATTTTTGATTACAGCAGCAACTTGAATATTTCTGCACTGCCTGTAAAAGCAATAGAGTCTACATGTGATTACGTTTAGAGTTATAGCTAACCAGGAAGGCTGCAGATATAAGACGTTTTCTCTTGATAAACAGTTGCCTTCAAAGAGTACATTTTTTGTTTGTTTATACGATGCAGGTGAAGTCAGACAGATAGAAACATCATTAAGATCTGCTAATGAATCATCCTCCCATTTGCACTGGGAATAAGTGTTTGAACTCAATGCTGCATCTATGTTTGAAGAAATACAATTATTGGTTAACAAATGTGTTACATTTAGGTGGTATGGCTGGATGAATACTAACTACCAAACAAGCACGGGGTCTGTTAACGCTAAAGAAAAAAAATACAGTCCATCAATGGTGACATCCCATTTTCACCTAAGCAAACACACATTTATATTATGTTAAATATATTTATCAAGTCAGAGTTCCTGCTTTAAAATTAATACTGTTCTTTTTCACTGATCACACATTTATTGTAAAAACTGAAGAAAACAAAGAACAAATAGTCATCAACAATCCCATCATTCAGGGATAAACACTGCTCTAATTTGGCTGTCTCCGTTATCTATCTGTCATTGTAGAGGCACAAGCTAATGTATACGTGCCCACACTCTGATTTGGAGCAGACGGAGAGGGAGATGTGCTTACAGAGACGCTAGTGTTTAAGTACCACGATACTGTCCTTTAACTCCCCCTCCCCCAGGACATCACTGACAGGCATTAGTCATGACTCTGGGTCCATGGTTTACACTGCAGAGTACTTCCACCAGTGGGCTGAAGTCATGGAGTGGTAAACTAAAGGCGACATCAGGACCAGAGACAGGGGAGCTGATTTTCACTGGCTCGTGAGCACCTTCCTGTGTTCTTGCCAGGGCTCCCTCTGCTTCATTCCAGAGTCTTTGACTCAAAGGGCTTTGACATGTCATGACTTTAAAAAAAAAAAAAAAAAAAAGTTTTAACTCTGTAGAAGAAAGGGAGGGCAGCCTGTTTCTCTTGGATTTTTCCACATCTAAGTAGGTGACTCTTGTTTCCCAACTTCACTTATTCCCTAATTATCTACACATTTAAAGCAGAGGCTGCCTTCATCTGCCTTGTCCAGACCCAGAGTAAGTACTCGAAAAGCTGTGAGTGTGCCAAATTGCACACCAGGGCTGCTGCCTTCAATAAAAACAGCCTTTATTGGGGTGCCTGGGTGGCTCAGTGGGTTAAGCCTCTGCCTTCGGTTCAGGTCATGATCTCAGGGTCCTGGGATCGAGCCCCACATTGGGCTCTCTGCTCAGCAGGGAGCCTGCTTCCCCTCTCTCTCTGCCTGCCTCTCTGCCTACTTGTGATCTCTCTCTCTCTGTCAAATAAATAAATAAAACCTTAAAAAAAGCTTTTATTACTATTAATAATATTTATTACTATTACTATTCTGCTCTCTTTTGATTTTCAGATGTCACTTACGTGACTTCATGGGCCTTCCTGTCACTTATATGACTTCATGTGTCAACAGTGTCTGCTGAACCCAACGGACAGAGGTTGCTATTGGTTTTATTTGGGAATTTGTTACTATTGTTAGTGTTGGTTTAATTTTGGAACACCTCAGCACAATCTCTTGAGTATAAGAGATGTACTTATATATCTCCTAGAAACGAAATCCTAAAAATGAGTTGTTTTTAGGAATTAAACCCCCTAACGGAACACAGACCTCACTCTTATCCAGGACCAAGAAATAGGCTAAAGACAAAAGAAAGTTGGGCCTAAGTCATCATTCTCTGCCATAAAGGTCTCATCTTTTAAAATTTAATTTAATTTTGTGTGCGTGTGTTCCAAAATTCATTGTTTATGCACCACACCCAGTGCTCCATGCAATACGAGCCCTTCTTAATACCCATCACCAGGCTCACCCAACCCCTCACCCCCTTCCTCTCTAAAACCCTCAGTTTGTTTCTCAGAGTCCACAGTCTCTCATTCTTCGTCTCCCCCTCCGATTTCCCCCAACTCACTTCTCTTCCCCATCTCATCTGTCTTGACCTGGACCTAGCGAGTCTAGGAGGGTAGCAAAGAAAACAAAACCCCCGACATTATAATGTGATTCCTATGCCTTGCCACTATGGATTTTCTGAAGGACACCCATTTCTACTTGAAAGTGTCCTAGTTCAGAGACACTCACAAAATGCTACTGCAAGGAAGTGAGGCTCTAGGTCTTTGACTCGGGGGAAAACATCTCACTTAGATTACATATGCTGAAAGAGAGACGGACGTACTGAAAACAAGTGATAATTCACTTAAAAAATAGATTTTTTTTTATAAAAAAATGTTGCATGTGGGTACAAGGATCTTACGGTTTCCATGCCTTTTTTTTTTCCCTCCAGTTTCTTTCATTGTTCTGTGAAAGGGTCACCCGGAGGCTAAAACTGCAAAGCAGGCAGCCCCTGTGCATCTTCCTCACAGAACACAATGCGTGCCCAGTGGCTTCAATAACTGATTAATTAGGAGACAAGGCTGCTGCTTCAGCTTCCTCAAAAGCAGTGCATTAAGCCACATACAGGTTCTGTCACCCATCCAGAGAAGTCCCTCTGTGTAGCTACCTAGCTCAGGGAAGCTCGTCCAAGAGTTCCAGGGTTCATAACACATTTATATGAAGACAACAAAATCAGATTCATGCAGAAAGAAGAGGTGAGGATGTGGGCAGGTTCCTCTGTGTGTGTGTATGTGTGTGTGTGCGCAAGCGTGTATGCATGTGCTCCCACACACATGTGCACGCTCTCAAAGCGCCAGAAATGGGAGCCACAAAGCACGGGATATGGTAGCTACCCTGTCCAAGAGAAAACAGATCTGTGGGACGGAGAGACAAAGACCTTTAGAACTCCTAGGTATGATTACATTTATATCGACTATTTGGAAAAGGATCAGTCCCAGAATTCCACTAGTCACTGCTCTAAATCTCACTGTTTATTTAATCTGTGTCTATGCTGATTGAAATTCCAGGCCTCAAACATCTGACTCTTAGTGATTTCACCTCATTTAGATTGCACATGATGAAAAGAAGAGTAGAAGTCCTAGAAACAAGGCAGAGTTCACTTAAGAATATGCTTTCTCTTTTTTTTTTTTTTGGATGGAGAAATGTTACAAGTAGGTTATGGTTTGCAGGTTTTGTCCTAGCTGGGCACGCATGTGATGAACCATAACCCTTCAAGATGATCAGATGATCGGAGAACTTTCACGTGAAGGGAGGAAATGCTATGCATTCTTTTTATTTCACAGAGAGAGAGAGAGAGAGCGCACAAGCAGCGGCAGGCAGAGGCAGAGGGAGAAGCAAGCTCCCCAATGAGCTGGGAGCCTGATGCGGGACTCAATCCCAGGACTCCTGAATAATGACCCAAGCCAAAGGCAGATGCTTAACCCACTGAACCTTCCAGGTATCCCGTTACGCATTCTTGAAATAGAATCCAAGATGTTCTTTATCAATTAGGGCCAAAAGAGGCACTAACAGGATGACAACATGAGTGAAGGTTACAGCATAAGCACGCTTCGGGCTCACTGGATTTATTCGTTTGATTGATTGTCTAGTCCAATATGATGAGCCCAGAGAGCTTTAAAAATGCTCAAAATGGTGCTAGGTTATGTACCCAGAAACTGGTGTGATGAGAAACTTTCCATTCTGAGGCCCAGAGTCAACCTTAATTCTCAAGTTCTTACAAGTATCGGGGGGCAATGGAGGGAGAGGGAAGATATTGAATCAGCACAAATCAACACAGCTACAGTGGAGACAGGTTTCCTCGTCCCCTGAGGATGGATTCCTGACGTCAGTGGTGCTGATGAGAAATGAGGGTTTTCTTTAAATGCTCAAAGCATGGCCACAGACATGTCTACAATAGGCCCAAGGGAAATCCCATTCCCTTTTCTCTGTTAATCACTAATATCCCAATCCATTCTGAAATAAAAAGGATCAGGAGATCAAAAATCTTAACTCTATAGAAGCCTCAGTTTCAACCCAGAAGACACCGGATTTTTGACCCCTCTCTTAGCAAAAAAAACAAATGCCTATGATACATGACAATTTCTAATTTTCTGAAATTCAGAAGTATGGTCCCTCTGAGACTGTGCCGGGCCCTCACAAATTTGAAGTGTGCCTAGTGAAACTGTGGGTAGAAGTAAATCTTGAAACTGGTGAGATACACAGCTGATGGCCCAACACCTCCAAGAGCTGTACTCTTCTCCCCTTGTGACCTGTGGGTATGAGAGGAATGGTGGGTTCCAGGTGAGGTTGGGGAATGACAACAGTCTTGGGCTGCTGAAGCCTGATAAAGACCAGGGCTTTATTCTTTAACCTATTTCAATGTTGCTGACATTGCTTAATTAAAATGGTAAAACAATTTCTCCAGATTTCATTCCCTTCTCCATTCTCTTTCCTGACCCGTTATAGCCTTCTGAAACATTTTCAGACACTTAGAAGCCACTAAATGACGTCAAAGTCATGTAAGGACTATTCTGCTTTGTAAACCTCAATTGTGGAGCTTTTAAAACAGAAGGACTGCATGAAGGAGACTCATGATGGAGACAGAATCACAGCTGTGGTCACAAATGGAGTGAAGTATACTAGTGGCTTCTTCTGGAGGGTAAAAGCCAGGTATGCTATTATACAGCCTACTGTGCACTGGATAAGCCCTCGAAACAAAGAGATATCCAGCCCCCAATGTCCCCAATGTAGGGAGATTAATAACTCTGACTTTTCTAGAGACAAGAATTAGCAGGATGGCCAGAAGCTATTGTGTCTGTCCCTTTTCCTAAGGATGACTTTTTAGCATGTTCCTAAGCCTGAGATAATAAACCGTTCAGTGGGTGTTAACTGTTCAACAAAGGACACATGTTTCACCAGATTTAGAGTGGGACAGGGAGAAGAGGAAAACACAATTCTTGGAACTAAAGCTGGGGGGGAAAGCAATTTGCAGTTATGCAAAAATGTACCTTCTGTGAGCTTAGTGCATCATTAAAATGTCTTATAGGTGCTTAATGCCTCATTAAAATTAAATCTGTACCTGCCAAAAAATAGTACTTTCCAGTAATCTTTGGGGTATGTACTAATTAAATTTAGCAAATGCTTTGAGATTAGCCAAGAAGCCAGCTAGGAGAGCAATCTGTTGATATGCTTCCTCTCTTGCCTGGTTTGAGGAGTAGACTGCCCTGATTCGGAGCTGGTAAGGTTCAGAGGAGCACTGTTAGCCGGTGACCCGTGGCTTATCAGGGAAAACATCCACCCACTGGTTAAAGCCTGGTGTAAACAGGGCGCCTGGGTGGCTCAGTGGGTTAAGCCGCTGCCTTCGGCTCAGGTCATGATCTCAGGGTCCTGGGATCGAGTCCCGCATCGGGCTCTCTGCTCAGCAGGGAGCCTGCTTCCTCCTCTCTCTCTCTGCTTGCCTCTCTACTTGTGATCTCTCTCTGTCAAATAAATAAATAAAATCTTTAAAAAAAAAAAAAAAGCCTGGTGTAAACCTAGACATCCAACCTACAGCTTGCCCAGTAAAGAGTTGGCCAGGGGAAGAGGGAAGACCGAAAAATCTCCAAAAGACACAATGCTTTCTCCTGCCTTTTTCCATCACTTTGGTGATAAGTGTCATGTCAAAACAGGGGAATAGCATATATTATCTACTATTAATAAAAATGGACAAAGAAGAAAGGTGCAGTAAAAGAAAGATCTCTGGATCCCAGGACCTGGGACCTAATACTGCTTTCGTCAACACCCCGGCCCTGTGGGTCATACACTTAATTTATAGGGAGGATATGAGGTGAGGGGCTGCGCACTTCTGTTAATTTTTTTTAAAAAAGACTTAATTTATTTGAGAGTCAGAGACAGAGATAGTGACAGAGATAGAGAGAAAGCATGAGTGGGGAGGAGAGAGAGAGGCAGGCTCTCCCTGGGATCATGACCTGAGCTGAAGGGAGACACTTAACCAACTGAGCCACCCAAGATCCCCCCTCCTGTTAAATTCTTCTATCAATGTGAGATTACTGTGTTAAGATCTGCCGTAGCTATACAACTGAAAGAGTAGGTAGGAGTAGTATTGTTGGAGTCTCATCCAGAAGAGAAGTGATTTCTGAGGCCAGCGAGCCAAGGGGATTTTCTGGGTACTAAATGGTGAGATGGTACCCCGTATGCACCCAAGAAAGAACCTGGAGAAATATGGTCCCTCTGAGATTGTGCCAGGCCTTTCTATTCAGATTAGAAAAGTCATAGATAGCATTTGGAATTGGGATCTGTGAGCCCAGAGTTTCAGATAAATGATATTGTTCTCAAGGGCTATCTGCTTAGAGGTCCCGGCTCCTGTTTTCCCCAGCGAGCTTGAAACAGCAGTATTTCGCACAGGCTCCGTGAATGCAGCCCAAGAGTCTGAGTCTCAGTTTCTGCTTTCCTTTCTTTCTACCTATGAAACACTACAGGCTATGTTACACTGTCATAAAATATTATAAATTTTATGAGATTGAGAACATGACTCAATCACTAATGAAGACTAGCATTACTTTTGAAATGAAGGTTAAAATATGAAGGTTAAATGAAAGTTAAAAAATGAAGGTTAAAATGAAGGTTAAAAATAGGTGTTCCTACCCTGGGAGAGGTAATTACTAAGCCTCTGCAGGGCCATTGACTTAAGCAGCTGGCAAAGATCTCATCAGGCCCACCAGCCAGTGACCTCTGCCTTCCCAAATGTCGTAGACTCCTTTTTTCCCCCGGTTAGCAATAAAATATATTATGCAGTTAACATTTTTGCTGGCCTAAAGCTGAAAAGACAGTGAATGATTAGAAAAATTTGGCAGCTATAAAATATAACTTGGTAGACTTTGCTTTTGTAACAAACCAGATGAGTATGAACATAGAAAACACTGGACACATTTGGCTCTGTAGGTCAGAGAAGCGTGAGATGCTTGTCTCTGAGAAACTTTCCCAACCCTAATCTGTATTTCGTGAACATCTAGTATTAAACAGCTTACAGTTCTAGGCTTTGACTGGGTCAACATCGGATGTATACTTTCATATCCCAAAAAGGCTATCTCACAAGCAAAAAAGAACCCGAAGAAAAGACATGCTCTTGGGTGTTAAAGATTATGGCTCAGGGACTCACTGGAGAGAATAGAGTGAAGGAGACAGAGAGGAGGGGTGGGGTCAGAGAGTTAGGTTTAAAGAAAAACAGGACAAAAATTCTAAAAAAACTGATTCCATAAAGTATTCCTTTGCTCAGATAGATGGACTCTGCCTACTTTAAAATCTGTGCTGTATTAAATAGGAACTGCCCAATAGATAAGAATTCAAAAGACCTGCCAGGTAAGGTGACAAGTGTGAAAAGATCTCTGAGCTTCCAGGGAGTTTAGATTTTGGAAGATACACTTACTTGGAATCAGGGCAGAATGTGTAGTTCAACCACCAATGACTATAATATCCTCTTAGGTTATCTTTTGCAGGCAGATCTGTGATAATGGAAGATGCCAGAGATTCCTAACACCAGGGCCTTTTACTCAGGGAGAGTCACTCATGCCAGCTTTCAGTCATCCTCTAAAGATCAAACTCTAGAACCTGAATTCAAGCTACTCACTCCACAGAGAATCACATCAAAAGGAGGAGAAAAAAAGGGGGGGGGGGCATAATGGCCACGTGCCCATGATCAGTTGCTTTCTTCTGGGTACAGGAACTCTTGAAGGGCTGTGTGTTTCATTCCATAATCCTCAACGCAGAGATACAATTTGATCAGGAGATGAAAGTTTAAGGTCAAGGAGTGAATGAATCCTCAGTTTTGTAGAACCCAAGGAACTCTGAGAGCTGGAACAGATCTGGCCTAGTTTGGGTTTAACCTCCTGATACAAAGTAAGAACAAAAGTGTAAAGCAGAAGCTGGGCTTTTTATAATTGGTAGAAACCACTGTTTTCACTTTCTTCAGATTTCTCTTTTTCCATTTTATGAAGGTCTCTAGGAGATATCTTAAATATTTTTCAAAAGAGTAAAATGAGCCCTGTATATAACTGTAAAAGCCAGGAGATTTTTTTTTTTTAAAGATTTTATTTATTTATTTGACAGACAGAGATCACAAGTAGGCAGAGAGGCAGGCAGAGAGAGAGGAGGAAGCAGGCTCCCTGCTGAGCAGAGAGCCTGATGCGGGACTTGATCCCAGGACCCTGAGATCATGACCTGAGCCGAAGGCAGAGGCTTTAACCCACTGAGCCACCCAGGAGCCCCAAAGCCAGGAGATTTTACATGACTTAAATGAAAAAGAGTTGGTTTCCCTCCCCTACTCCTTCCTACCTTTGAGTTTTATCTTCTAGTATTCTACTATTTACATCAGTATGTTTTAAATAAATGTGATTTTCTGGTAATTAATTAGATTTGAGATTCTAACAATTATCCATTTGCTTCTCACTATTGAGGAGAAGGACTTAATATTATACCATCCCTCAGCAGCATATTTCTTAATCACCCTAGCAATATAATAAATATATTATACTTCTGATTAAATTAGTATTCAAAGTTTCTAGTGTGACTATTTAGCATTGTTGGCATTTAATTACTTAGTTTGTTGTGACCGCTTTTCTTTCTTTTTTTTTTTTTAAATATTTATGTATTTATTTGTGAGAGAGAGAAAGAGCACAAGCAGGGGGAGCAGCAGGCAGAGGGAGAAGCAGGCTCCCCGCTGAGCAAGGAACCTGATGCGGGACTTGATCCCAGAACCTGGGGATCATGACCTGAGCCAAAGGCAGATGCTTAACAGACTGAGCCACTCAGGTGTCCCTGCTTTTCTTTCTTAACACCTTCTTTTTACCCCCTGGAGTTAATAATTCCATTAATTTTCGGTGGAGGAAATTTTTCATTTAAATCTCCAAAAGAGGGGTGCCTCTTGGGTTAAAGCCTCTGCTTTCGGCTCAGGTCAAGATCCCAGGCTCCTGGATTGAACCCCGTATCGGGCTCTCTGCTCCACAGGGAACCTGCTTCCCCCTCTTTCTCTCTGCCTGCCTCTTTGCCTACTTGTGATCTCTGTCAAATAAATAAATAAAATCTTTAAAAAAAAATCTCCAAAAGAACTGTAAACCTCTCAAATATATACAAGATGAATTACATGAATAAATTAGGTACCCTTTGATTCCACTGTCTCCTTGGAGATAAGCTTTCTGGACATCCCTATCCCTCTGTTTCCATCAGGGTTACCTGCCTTGGAGCCTTTTGCTTAGCATTGGTTTTTTTACACTTGAGTCTTGCTTGGGTACACAAGTCAAAGATGGAAGGTATATTTATCATGATATCTATAGAATTTTCCTGAATCTGACCTATAGGAGATGGAACAAATATCAGGAAAAGAAAATCAACCAAAGTAGGTAGAACTCATATACCCTTCTTCCCTTTACCATGTCTTAACAACAATAAGTTTCAGTATTTTTTTAAGATGTTATTTTTTTATTTGAGAGAAAGGGAGAGTGAGCAAGTGAACATAAGAGCATGGCGGGATGGGTGGGTAGGAGGTAGATGGAGAAGCAGACTCTGCACTGAGCAGAAAGCCTGCCGTGGGGCTCCATCCCAGGACCCTGGGATCATGTCCTGAGCTGAAGGCAGATGCTTAACCGAGACACCCAGGTGCCCCAGTAAGTTTCAGTTCCAAGTAAGAATGTTCACTTTGGTCCTTTTTGCCTATTCTTGATAGACTGTAGCTAGTCTCAGGATATATTAAACTTTAATCCTTTCCCTATTAGAGGATAAAAACCAAAACATAACAAAATAATAATAATGATAATAATAATAATAATAATAATAATAATAGACATAGTGTACTCTTGTAGTTATCATTCATTTAGTCAAACTAAATCTATTACATGCCAGATATTACTGCTGGCAGTGAATTCTGATTCGGATAATTCTTTGTGTACCCACCTTTATGAGCACACACTATACCTGTATTTGTTGGCTTCCATTATCTTTCTCCAAGCCTAGCATCTAAGCTACTGTGCCTTATGGTTTAATCGTTATGAGACAAGTGTTTATTCTCATAACAAAAATATGTGCAGGAAATGTAAGTGAAATAACTTCTTTCACTGTTTTGGATTAAACAGCAAATAACTGCCTTCCCTTAAAGACGAAAATGTGTGAACAATCTTTAATTGGTACACACACAGTTCTTAGAATAAAAATGTGAGAAGATTCCATGCAAAAGATATACCACAGACTTTTTCATTTGTTCCTTCCCATCCTTCTCAAGACCTGGAGAGCCTTGTTCTAGCGATATGCTGGAGAGCAAGGGCTGGTAGTGACAGCTGGGCCCGAATTAGAAACATAATCGAGGGACATGACCTATCATGTTGTACAGTGGTTGGCTGGTGCATTGGGGATCAAGAGCAGGGTCAGCAAAACCCTCAGGTCAGAAAACAGCTCTTGAATAATACCAAAGGCTGTGTGTCTCTTAAGCATCCTCACCACCAAGTAGGAATGAAGAAGATCTGTCTCAGGAAATGGAGTGCACCATTTTTCCCCACGGATGTACACCTATGAACAATCCCAAATAGCTCCAAGAGACACCAAAGCCAACAGAGTGGGGTGACTTGTGTTAAGATCTTACCCCTATGTGTTTACTTCATCTTCTGGGGTAATATACTGATCCTGCCTGATCCCAGACTACCCCAGACCATTTCAAGAGGACTCTGAAAATGTGTTCTCTAACCCTGTCTCTTACATCCACCCCTGAAATGGGCTCATTATCACCAGCTCCCTCTCCATTTTATTCAGGTGCTGTAAAGATAATTGTAAAGATACTCCAAAGTGCTTTGGAGATTTCAGATGGAAATTGAAGTAGAACTAGATAGAAATTAATTCATTCTATGCACCTGGGATGCTTGGCTTCCTCATGACACCCAGATAAGACAGTATTTTCTATTGGTGTGACAACTGAACCTGAGTTGAGCTTAAGTATGTTTGGGATTCAATCACAAAGAAAATGTGTGATCATTAAAAAAGAAAAGAAAAAGACAAAAGCTCTTCAGAGCATGAATCTGTCTGTGGACCTAACATATGAACAATGTGTGCTGTAAATCGCGAACCACTTTCGGAAACTGGTGATTGGCTCTCCACTTGGAAAACTAACCGCAATTAATTGCACTACGTGCTTGGGCATGAACACATTGCGATTCAACTTGTTTCCAACATTTCTTAACAGTTGAATTAGAAGAGGGTTTATTAGCATCTTCCCCAGAGGAAGTCAGAAGGAGTACAGGGACAGACCTCAGGCAGAAATGAAGAACTTCCTCCACGTGGGAATGAACCCGACACTGACTTGTGATTTATCCACTGTTGGGGTAAACACAGCAACGCACCAGGGTTACTTGTATCTGCTGAGTAAGCAGGAATGCCAACTTTCCAAAATGCTCGCATGCATGGACCTCATGAGAAGAAGAGGGAAGGATATGCTTCTAGGGGACCCAGAGGGAATTCCCACACCAGGGGGCATTTCCCTGGCAGATGGGTTCCCTCACTGGGGAAGAGAGAACCGAGGAAAGGTTCTTTGGTATCACCTATTCCATGAGGAAGTCTCTGTGCCAGCCTTTACCTAAACCCATGGTTATGCTGAGGACAATTTTGCCAACCATTTAGCGGGGACATTTGGCAATGTCTGGAGCCATTTCTGACTGGCACTGCTGCGGTGGGGGAGGGGTTCTATTGGCATCAACTGGGTGGAGCCCAGGGATGCTGCTAAACTTTCTGCAATTCACAGGATAACCCCCATGCCAATTACTGGACTCCAGATGTCAACAGTGTCTGATCTAAATCAAAAGAACATATCCTGGGACGCCTGGGTGGCTCAGTTGGTTGGGCAGCTGCCTTCGGCTCGGGTCATGATCCCAGCGTCCTGGGATCGAGTCCTGCATCGGGCTCCTTGCTCGGCGGGGAGCCTGCTTCTCCCTCTGCCTCTGCCTGCCATTCTGTCTGCCTGTGCTCGCTCTCTCTCGCTCTCTCTCCCTCTCTCTCTCTGACAAATAAATAAATAAAATCTTTAAAAAAAAAAAAAGAACATATCCTTTACTTATTTGATTCTCGGTCAATCACCATCTCCTTTGCATCTTTCGCAAAGATGCTCAGTCACTAAAAATGATTCTTTGTAGGTATCAAACCTATTGTTGGACTCTGTTTGCTTCCCCCCCCCCCGCCCCTCGGTGAAATTGATTTACACAAATGAGTACAGAACAAATCAATAGCTCCTGCATCATGCCAGGTAAGAGCCATACAGACTGGGCAGGAGGTAATCAGAACTCTAAATGATGAGGAAAAATATAATCACTATGTAGCTCAGCTTACTCCACTGTCTTCCCCGCCGTACCTGCTCTCAGCCCAAAATAAGATCTCTGAGATTTTTCCTTTCTTCTAAATATAGTTTCCTCCCCTACATCCAGCAGAGTAATTTTACTCGTTTCATTTTTTCGAGGGTTGAATGGCACGTCCCCTCTTCAGAGCACCTCCGTGAGTCCCAGAGAGGCAAGGCCGAGACCATAATCTTCTGTTGCCTTGATGAGGAGAAAAACACTACGAGCATAACTCTTTTCCTCTTCCCATTCCATATGATTTTTTGATCTTCCATTCCTACATACATAACAATCTTATTGTATATGTGTCTTTTATTGTCAGCCGGCTCAAATCCTTTTGTGAAAGTAGACAGGGTATAAATTACAAATAAATAAATGCCACACAGAAGAAGCCTTTACTGCGTGCAGCCTGTGCTATTTATAGCATGCTTCACACAGCCTTCATCAATGAACTGCCACCAGTCAGTGCGGTTAAAATGATTTCTTACAACTAAGGAGCATTATCATGTTTTCCAAGCAGGCAAGGCAATGAGTTATTATAACTTCTGTTCAACTTCTTATTAAGAGCTGAACTGCCTCCAAGCCAGAGCCGGTTTCCTGGGTAGGTGAGCAGACCTTGGATGAGGGACAGGAAAAGCACAAGACAAATACTTCACAGGTTAAAAGAAAATGGGCATCCCTAAAAGCAGAAGACTTTGTTGCGTGTGGATGTGCTGTTCTGACAGCAGCCAAGGTATCGGTCTACAGAAATCATCCCTGTAACCCAGAGGAAACACTTGGGTGCAAATACTTAAAATGAGACCCCTGAGCAGAGGCAGGAACAGGAGTCTGGACTAAGGAGGGTTCACTCTGCCCACAACAGGATGGGGATCATGGTACCAAAGGGTAGTAGGGATTGGGGGGTAGGGAAATCCTAGTGGGCCCTTCTAAGAACTCTATATAATTCGTGAAACTTTGTAGAAAAATCCAGAGAGGGGGAAAAAAAACACCATAAGAATGGTACCTTTATTTGCCTTATAAATGTGCAAAAAGCACTTTGAAATCAATATGTGCCATCCCCCCTCTATTTTCCTCCCCTGCGTCCGTGCTTGCAACCTTCTGAAACTAAATAACTTGTCTCTCAGTACCCTGCAACTCAGTATCGTCTTCTAATGCTCTTAATTCTATCAGATAGATCCATTTAGGTCACCCTAGGCCCAGGAAATGAATTCACACAGCTCTAAGAGGAGCCCTCTAGTCAGGGCCCGAAGACCTCGTGATGCAAATCTTTCTCACTTTAGCGCTCCCATTAGTGGGAATGTGTTGGCTCCAGCATTTCATTTCTGTAACCTTTGTTACTCCTTTGTGGGCGGACTTGTTTGGTTTATGGCTTAACACAGAAGCAAAAACAGGCAAGCCTCTTGGTTCCGAGGGAAGAGGACCATGTTACCTTGCCTTGACTGAATGGAAATTCTGTGTCATTCTGGGAAAATGCCTAAGAGCTGAACACAAGCAAAACGGCTACCATTTTCCTCTCACTTATGAGTTGAGAAGTCATGTTTCAAACAGCCCTGATTTCACACTTTACCAACAATCGAGGGAGAGAGAGGTTGTTATCGGGACTGAGATTGAGAAACCTTAAGATCACAAGGGTTAACAAGTGGTGGAGTTAACATCAGATGCCAGCGTTTGGTTTCTTTTGTTTTACTATAACACCTGTGTTCTTTTTTGTCAGTTCTAATGGGTGTCTGATTTGGAACAGTTTCTGGGCTCTGATCCGGCTTCCTGCCAAGATTCTACCTTCCACATGACCATTCTTCGCTCTATGAACTCTGACCTGTGGGTACGTGACTTACTCATGCCTGCCCCAGGCTCTGCGGCATCACACTGCTGCATGGACCTCACTGATCTGGCTCCTTGCCTGACTGAAAGTTTGTATGGGACAACAGAACCTGCAAGTGTAGCCATTCTGATCTAAGACTTTTAGAGGCTGCACTGGGCATCCAAACAGAATATGACTTTTTATCCTGCACATCAAAAAGAGGCTAAGAGAAATGGCTCAATATTAGACTAGAAGGTATACGGACCCCTTAAATGATTGGTTGTGGTTTAGAAAAAGTCTTTATAAATCAGGAAAAGGTGGGACACAGAGGCCCGCCTGCACAGAAGCATGTAGGCTTTGAACCTGGCAGCAAGTTCACAAGAATGTAAAGACAGACTGTTGCTTTACCTAAACATTGCGGAGTTATAATCCCAACTTTTTGCTTCCTGAATCTTTTCCCCAGGAGAGCCCAGAACATCAAGGGGCACAGAATATCTCAGGCAGCATGTTTCAGGCTCTGCTGTCAACAGCACTGTCAGAGAAAGGGGGAGAGCCTTACAGAACAGACCCCAAGCCCACTGACTTGGTGAGAATTATTGGGAACCAGATTTTCGGATCTGCAAATTGGTACTAGAGAACCAACTCCTCTTCCTTTTTTTTTTTTTTTTTTAAAGATTTTATTTATTTATTTGATAGAGATCCCAAGTAGGCAGAGAGGCAGGCAGAGAGAGAGGGGGAAGCAGGCTCCCGCTGAGCAGAGAGCACGATGTGGGGCTCGATCCCAGGACCGTGGGATCATGACCTGAGATGAAGACAGAGGCTTTAACTCACTGAGCCCCCTGGAGAACCCCAAACCAACTCCTCTTCTATAATGTGGGAGCTGGCTACTAAAACTCTAGTCTGAACAAAGGAGGTGAAAAATCTATTGGCAGGCAGTTTGTGGTGATGTGGATTGTCAAGGGGTGGTCTCGAGCTAGGGAAGCAGTGCTGAAGATACCAGAGTCAGTAGCTAAGAAACAGAGACTGTTGGAACAAGCTGGACCACACTCCCCCTGGTGGTGGAGGAGAGAATGAACCCAGACTTCTTGGCCTGAGTGGCTCTGGCCTGGAAGGTGGTAATAGCCAGGAGGAGCTTAACGGCCCTGGGGGGGGGTGTGACCTCGCATAGACCGTGTGCCCTGCCCTGCAGTGGACAAACAGCAAAAAGAGGTGCAAGCCCTGCCCTCAGGAACGTGATCTTCAGAGAATTCCATTTCCCCTCTTATCTGTGAATGCTGTAGCCCTAGCAGCACAGGGATGAGACCCAGGCTGCTAGAAGGTTCTCTTAACCCCTTGGATTAGAGGTGACTTGTACCAGAGGACAATCACGGGATTTGAGGCCAAATGTCCCTTGGGCTCTGGGGATCCAGGCCCTCTTCCTCAGCTTTCCTAACTATTGTGGTCACTGTGGTCACAAGGAAGAGATGTCTGCCATCCCATATAACAAGCCAAATAAAAGTAGGTAGGCTTTCAGTTACGGGTTTTGGAGGTGATCACTGCCATGGTAAAGAGATTCATTCTTCAAACGATGTAGGATTTCCTCCCTCTACATATCTTTTTTTTTTTTTTAAGATTTTATTAATTAGAGAGAGAGAGAATGGGAGAGAGAGAGAGCATGAGAGGAGAGAAGGTCAGAGGGAGAAGCAGACTCCCCATGGAGCTGGGAGCCCGATGTGGGATTTGATCCCAGGACTCCAGATCATGACCTGAGCTGAAGGCAGTTGCTTAACCAACTGAGCCACCCAGGCGGTCCCACTCCCTCTACATATCTTGACAAGGAAGCATGAGTGGATAAAAGACTGAATTTCACTGCAAAGAGGAGAAATGGAAAAACTTTCCAATATGAATGCTGATTCTGTGGCAGAAGGGTTACAGGTTTGCTACTGGTCCCAGCTCACACATGCACGTATCTGAGTCAGCGGTCTGGTTATAGCTGGTTCTTGGTCCCATGTGCAAGGAGACCCTGGCTCCTCTGTGGGAAGGCAGCGGGTTCTGTGCCTAGGTCTGGAAAGAGCAGCGAGGCCTGCCAAAGAGTCTGCAAGGCCAGGCACATGCAGAGGGCAAACACCCAATGTAC
This sequence comes from Lutra lutra, assembly GCF_902655055.1. Lineage (NCBI taxonomy): Eukaryota > Metazoa > Chordata > Mammalia > Carnivora > Mustelidae > Lutra > Lutra lutra. The sequence continues at coordinate 33,376,021 of NC_062279.1, read as the reverse complement.
CCGTTAGGCATTCATCATGTCATTAGAGTACTGGATAAATGATGCATAGGGAATTATTTACTGGCTAACATAAGATCATAATCAACATGAACCTAAGTTTGTCAGTCATGTGAAACCCATTCTAGAGAATGCATGAGAGTGGTGGAATCCCAAGCTTTGGATCCCAAAGCTTTACAACTATAAACAATCCGTATGCACAGTCACATAAGGCCAGGCCTAAGGGTCGTCATGGTCAATGTCCTCCTATTATGAGTATGGAACCGGCTCCCAGGGAGGCAAAATACATAGCATAAGAGCTCTAAGCAGGAGAGTAAGTTCTTTCTTCACCTACTCTGTTCAGACTACTTGCTGTGGAAATGAACATGTAAGGCACCCTGGGCTTCAGTTAACCCTAATGCTCCCAGTCCATACCTGTGCTATCCGTCCGACAAGGCCAAATGAGGCCTGACGCCCAAGGATCTGAGGGGACTGGGTCAACAATTTCCTAAGGGTGGGCAGGGGGAGCCATCCAGCAGTGCACACTGCAGCTAAAAGAATATTAAAGAATATTCTACCAGGAGCCAGAGGGGCTCCACTGAGAGGCTGCCATGACCATGACCAACGGTGCAACTTTGCATAAATCATCAGGCCTCTCGGATCTCATCTCCCCTTCCATAAAATGAGGCAGTATGGCCAAAGAATCCCGAAGACACCTTCCAGCTCAATTTATTCTGTTTCTACAAAGCAGAGGTCACAGACCCACCATCCACAGAAAATGCTTTCATTCACAAATGATGATCTCCGTGCACCGAGCCATCAGTACCATCCTGAATGCCCGAGACCCACAGTCATGCTGCTGGGTAAAACCTAGCCTGCATTCACGATGAAGTTTGCAAACTTCTGACAGATTTTCTCCCTCTTGTCAACTCTTCTGGCTCTGAATTAATCATGAAAACTTTGGTAGCACTTTCAACCAGGTAACTGAATTAGATGGGGAAGATTTAATCACTTTTTTTTTTTCTCTAGGAACTACTAGGTAAGAGAGACTGAGAAACTGGATCAGATGGTGCAGTCCTAAAATTCTACCGAAAATCCCAGGACATTACTAAGACAAGAATTTGCACTGTGGCCCCTCGCGAGAGAGCCAGACCACTGTCAAACATATCTAATTGCCATGATATTCCTGGCCAGGTGACACAGAAACAAAAAAAGGACATGACTGTTTCTTGGATGTTAACAAGACTTAGCTTCGCCTTTTCCTCTACTCCAGGTATAACTAGTCTGGATGACTCAAGTCACTGTCAAAGGAACACTGAGCTGTCCATGAAGGGAGCCCTATTCTCTAAGCTCAGGACTGCTCAGAATGCATATGAGTGACTACTAATCCCGGATCATACACTCATCACACAAAGCAATTGCAAGCATGAGAAAAAGAAAATCTGCAGATCAACGAACACAAGAGTATTTGTATAGGGTCCAAGTTACTGAAAAAAAAATCTTTACCACTAATTCCATTTTCATTAAAAAAATAAATAAATATATTTCCTGTGTGAAGTAGGTAAAGTTCCAGTATAAAAAATCCAGAGTTCGTCTGTTGTCAGGGAAGCAATTTATTAAATTTATTTCACTGGATTAATCAATTACAGTCCAAAAAATAAAAGACCGAATGAAAGCTTTTCCATATGTAAATATCTATTACATGTTTTGTTCTCTAGGAAATGTTTACCAGGTTAAGAAAATATTGTAAATGAATTATTCAATTTTATTTTTTTTTAAGATTTTATTTATTTATTTGACACAGAGAGAGATCACACATAGGCAGAGAGAGAGGGGGAAGCAGGCTACCCGCTGAGCTGAAGGCAGAGGCTTAACCCACTGAGCCACCCAGGTTCCCCAAATTATTCAATTTTAAAAAGGAGGGGAAAACAAACAGACAAAAGTCTTATGGTTACTCCAAAAGACAATAAAACTCTGGGCCTAGGCATCATACAAGTCCCTCATTTATAATGATGTCAATACTCTCATGACTCAGAGGGGAACTAAAGATTGTCCTAAACCGACGATCTATTAGGGCACAGAGGTCGCAAGCTGTGTGCTAGAATTTGTATTCACTTTTGTGAAACGAAAGCATTCCCTTTTCTAATTATGGGAAAAATGAGTGATTCAAAATGTAGGAAAGTGCTCATGTTAAGTAGCTTTCTACTCCTTGATTTAAAACAACGCAACACACTGCTGCCATTCTTTAGTAGAAAAAAATGGTTTCTATTGAAAGGGTGCTGGGAGTTTGGGAGAAAAACAGCAAACGCAAAAGGCACAGGTTAGAAGTTCTGGATGGAAACCATACCACAGGTCTGCTCCCCATCTCTACACCAAGGAAACCGAATAAGAATACCCACCGGGAGGTCTGAGTATCAGACAGGAACTTCTCTGTGTTTGCATTCCAAGACAGGTCTCCTCATCCCTAAATGGGGGCTGGACAACTCTAGACAGTTAGTATAATTCTATCCAGATTTGACAATCACCAGTTCTAGAAGATATACAGATAGTCTCTAGAAGAGGCCACCCTGTTGGATTCTTTTAATCATCGTATCAGCAAGCGTTAAGGCTCATACTGTGTTACGGGGTTAGGCCAGCTTCTCATGGGTGTCTGTGATAACAAGCTTGTTCTTTATTCTCTTCATAAACCTAACTTCTTTATGAACCTAGAAAACCTATCGCGCTAGGGTTATGTAGTACCTAGTATTTTAATAACTGATCCATTTCCTAGAACACTAAATACAGAGTTTTGTGTTTTGTTTTTAAAAACAACTGTTTGTTGAGTTGCAAAGTTTCTAAGCATCAACACTAAGGAAAAGGAAAGAAAGAAAAGTCAGAGTAGACACAGTACATACTTCTCTGATTCTATAACGTACATGCATACTTTTCATTTTGACACCTTGAAATCAGGACAGGTTTTATAGTTAATATCTTAAAATTAAAAAGTGGACTCATTTCAGTGGTATATAAAGTAATGGTTCTTCTTATAATTGCTATCATCTTAAAATCTATGAAAGATGGTATTATCTGTCACATAAAGACCAAATGCACACCTTTCCTTCAAAAAAAAAAGTGACAGTGAATACAAAAGGGGAGTATATTATTTTCATAAAGTAATAGCAACTGGAGAATGGCATTGGAAATATCCTGCAATGATGACTATTTGAAAATCCTGGGTTATTTTCCACAGAAACAAAAGGGCTGGATTTTGCTAAGTAAAGATGGCTCGGGCAGAAGAAGACCCACACACTATAAATTATTCACCAGGGCAAAAGATGGCATGACTGCTATGAGGGGAATGGTGACAAATTAATACAACAAGGATGCCCTGAGTGTACTAAGAATCTGCAGCCCCCACCCAACCACCCCCGGCTCCTCTGTCATTGCAAGATGATGAATCAAACAAATTAGGGCAGAAATTACTAGATTAATTAAGCCAGGTGATTATGTCTGAATGTTATTGTTCGGAACTCGTAACTCTACCTTAAAGGTCATTGGGTTTTACTCTAGAGGGTGTATATAAAGCACATACAAAGAATTAGGGAAGGGGGTGCCTGGGTGGCTCAGTGGGTTAAAGCCTCTGCCTTTGGCTCAGGTCATGATCCCAGAGTCCCAGGATCGAGCCCCGCATTGGGCTCTCTGCTTAGCAGGTAACCGGCTTCCTCCTCTCTCTCTCTGCCTGCCTCTCTGCCTACTTATGGTCTTTGTCTCTCTGTCAAATAAATAAATAAAATCTTTAAAAAGAAAAAAAAAGAATTAGGGAAGAAGAGGCTAATATGGCAGAGCCTATGGAAAGCTTTTTTCCACTTCTTGTCATTTTGATTTTAAAGACACCCGAATACATTTGTTCTCACCTGCACTTCATTTGGAAAGATGAATGCAGTCATTGCCTTCTTAACCATTTCCCAGTGGATGGGGGATGAAGGGTAGGTGGGAGTGGAGCATTAGTTTCTACAGACGGAGAGTTAGCATTCACTAGATTAGGAGCACTGAGTGTTAAGTGCTCAGAGTTGGTCTGCAGAACTTTACTAAGTGAATCTATCTCTAGCACCAGCACATCAGATGTCCGGGCAAAGACACAAGCAATTACAAACCAGCAAGGCAGTTTCATATACAGATGTGGTCTCTACATGTATATGGAGGTTTGCCCGATAGCATTCTCCCGAAAACGTTTGAACTCAAACAGAAAAATAATGAAATATCTCTTGCGAGTGCTGAGGATGCCTGGATGATATGTATTCCTAGTCGGTGCTCTAGGGAAAGGAAGAGCAACACAGCAAGTGGAAATTGTACCTTGCTAGCTCTGCTTTAATCATTTTCAAGCACTCCTATCTTTCAGATGGCTTTGAACCCAAATGAGCTGAAGGCTACGTGTGCCCTGCTATAAACGCAACACCTTACAGAATCTAATTAATCATTTTCATTCACTTCTAGCCTAGGAGCATGGTTTCCATGGTTTACCAAGCACCATAATCACATATATGCATATAGCTAATCAGAGTTAAATTCCAATGGGAGGCTATATTTTAATCTTTTGGTTATAATTACAATTTGAAACTAAGTCCCACGACAAAACTCAAGTGGACATTTTTTAAGGATTTCTAAGATACTATGATGATTATTTTAGCATCTGTAAGCGATTGAGAGTAATGCCTAGAGTTTATACCTTGAGACTTTCTTAAACGTTGAGATTTCCTTCCTCCTTTGCCTTTTTTTCCCCCTCATGAGTGGCCCAAGGGAGAAAATTCCATGAGATATTCTGCGGACACAATGGAACGTGGGGTCAGCTGCCCCCTCAGTGCCTACGGTCCCGTCGGTATTATGAGAATGCCACACATACATCAAGAGGAAAAAGAGACCCCACAGGTTCTAAACTACAGCTGAAAGACAGTCCTGAGAATGCCAAGGAGCAATTCAATTAAACACTTATTCATTGCCACTCACTCCAGGTTCACGGGCTTCAGAGAGCGGCAGCGGCACCCATGTTTGCTTATTACAAAACCAATTTTGCTTACTTTCAATGGGGCTCTTAGATCAATAATCATCGAGACATATATTGCATACTCTGACTTGAGCACTGAAGCTGGTATGTCTTCGATGAAAAATGAAACACACTTATTGTATTTGTAACTAATGTTCCTTAAAAGTAAAGCAAATATTGATATTCCAGGCACACATAAAAACCAAGATCTATAACTAAGTGTGTAAAATGCACACGGCACGCATTTAATAATCATACTCCATTTTCAATAACGGGAAACAAGGTACAATGACTGCTATAATTCACCAGCCCCCTTTTTTTTCTTCAGCAAGCACCACATTGTTTTATTACAATATAGCAATCCTGCCACATTACATTTTACAGTATGTGTACAAGAACCATAAATACACTAGCCCATCTAAAATATGCAGCAATGACTCTCCCAGCTTTAGTGATCCTTCCAACTTTTCTTTTTTATGTGGATTTCACATTTTGTTGATGTGTCTGCAATGAAATCAGTACTGCCCAGAAGAGAAATTATTTTACATTTCCATTAAAAGCTACAGTAGTAAATAAACCATCAGAGTTTATGTAGATATCCACGAGAACACCGAGGAGAGCCCATTAAAGTGCCAAACCCTGTGTTAAACATTTGATAAAAGAGTATCTGAAAGGCACATTCCTAACATTTTTTTCAAGTGATAGAGTTTTAAAGATATTTTATAACACTGTACCAACCTCTGCAGAACACTCAAAAATCAAGGCAAGTTTATGTTTGTCGGTAAAGCAGCTGTACGGTGCATCACCGCGGAGAGCCCCGTCAGGGCTGGGTATGAAACGGTGATGGGAAAAAAACAGATAAAAGGCTATCAAAGGCGGACGTTCACAGACCGCGGGTTTGAAACACACACACACACGCGCACACATACACTCAAACTAAGCGTGTGGTCGATTACAATAATTAAGGCGTGATAAATAATAATTAACATTCCCGTAATTGAAAAGGCCCTGTTTTAAAGAATAAATTAACAAGGAGGTTTAATGTCGTCAAATACATATATGGAATGTGACTCAAAACAGCTGGCTGACTGTGGAGAGGGAAGAAACACAGCAATTAGTTAATTTGGAGAAAGACTGTGAACCATTTTAAAACACCCCGTTTAGGTTTTCTCTGAAAAAAAGTGCTGGCAAGTTAAATGAAAAAGAGTAAGGGAATGCGTGTGTACCCCATCAAGCGACATGCCAGGCAGGGTACTGTCATTCTTACATACTTCCTCTCATTTAAGTCTTAGAACAATCCAGAGGTGGGCATTATCACCACTTTCATTTCCACCAGGGGAGAAATCAGCTTAGAGAAAGGAAATCTGTCCAAGATCACTCAGCCAGGGACTGTCAAAAAGAGGGTCTGAATCCTTGTCTGTTGATTCCAAAAGTTCAGGCAATTTGTTAATGAATGTACAAGTCAAAGGCAAAAGCAAAACAGACATAAGTCATGCATGTTGTGAATGAATGATGCATGCTATCCATCTTAAAGGTGAATCAGTGGTCACGCATGTAACAAGAGTGTTTCCACGGGCTTGGCACTTTAATGGGCTCTGCCTGATGTGACATCCCAGTGGATATTTACATAAACTAAACTCTGATGTGTGGTTTTTAATGCAAATGGAAGATAATTTCTCTTCTGGGCAGTGATGATTTCAATGCAAACATGGCAACAAAATGTTTAGAGCAGTACTCCTGAAAATGAGAATAATGCATAGGAATTGGTTAAAGAAAAAAGAATCTTCAACTGTTGCTTCCACTCTCGATGGCCTCTAGCAGTGTTCCCTACCAGTGTTCCGCGAAGACGGCAACAGACATCATTTGTTCACAAAACGCATCATCTAGAATGACTTTTTTTTTTTTAGTTCTGCAGAATGAGACCAGTATGATGCATTATTTACAGAGCAAAATTTATCTAAAATGTGTAATTCTTAGATTGCATGTTGTTTTCAATGTCCTTGTCTAAATGAAATGATGATTATGGAAAGTGGCCATTATGGTATCATAATGTCCTTTCCTAGGGGGAAAAAAAGTTAAGAGCTGGCAACAATCGGCCAGTCCCTCCTCTTAGAGAGGGGCAAGGGGAGTGATTTTCCCAGTCTGTGAAATTCAGAAGTTGGAACCATTCACTGCTCTGCAGAGAGAGGCCAAGCAATGGCACAAGCTCAGTACCACGCAGTGTGAATGAAGAAATGGCGAAGCCAAAGAAGAGAATGTTGAGAGAGAGGAAGGGAGAAAAAACAATTTTGGAAAAACTCAGGCATAGGGGAATAATGAAGTCATCACAAGAAATAATAAAAATAAAATAAAATGTACGCCTTGGGTGTTCACTGCACATTCTCCGTTCCTGAGCCCAAAGTAATAGAGATTTTACTCAGCCAAAGAAAGTAATAAGGGGAACAAACAAACATAAAAATGACTCAAAGCTCGACACCCTGGATGTATGGACCAAGTGCTTCCCTGTCTTGGCTTGCGATTGGGCTGACAGCCACGACGGAGGGCACAGCGCTGGCTATCACAGAGCAGGCAGTGAGAAGAAATTGCCATCCAGGAAGCATGGGGAAGTGATAATTTATCCTTTTTGCTGACTCTATCTCTTAGAGCTTGGATCCATTAGTCATATTGATTCTGGATCTTCCACCTTTGACTGGTACAGTGCACTTCCAGTGACAAAATCAAGTTGTTCACATTCTTCATTGTTTTATTTTGAAAGTAAATGGATTTGTCACTGAGAAAACAGGATTCCAACAGTGGCTACATCCCCTAACATCGAGAGAGATCGTGATGGCTTGGAAACAACGCATTAGACATGACTGGAATATGATGAACTATGACAGTGCAGTGGGGATGGGGGTGAGGTTGGACCATAGGGTTTTAGGAAGACGGCATAATAGAGGCAAACCTCAACACGACCTTACAGTGGAACCCGTTATAGTGGGAGAGAAACACAGAGGCAGGCCTAGTTCCTCAAACTTGTGAGTGGTATGCTATGAGCAAAGAGGAAAATTTTTTAAAAATAAGGCATTAATAGATTCCATTGTCTAATACTACAATAACCAATAACAATATCCATTGACCACACTAAGTGCTAAGAATCAAAGTAAATGCTATATTATTTAAGTCAATCTTCACGGCACCCTTCTGAGGCGTTATTATCTCATTTTGCATATGAGGGCCCTGAAGTTCAGGAAGGTTATAGAATGGGCCCAAGATCATGCAGCTGACAAAAGACGGGACTTGATAAGCCGTACCTGCCGGACTTACGATTCCAAGACACATCCTTTTAAATAATATGCTGATAGTAAATAATGCCTCCCTTGGATTTTAAGGGCCCTCCAAAAGACTGTTTGTTTCCCCCCCCAATCCCTTGCCTTTCAAGTAGGAAAGGTAATTGTTCCATTTAAAGAAACTCCAAGGGATTCTAACTTTTGCCAGTTATGAGGCTGAGAAGGGGATGTGGGACCCACATCCCGTTTCCTCTCCTGTCACATCAAGAGGAGCTACAGGGTGCTGCTGGACATCTCGGGTTTTGAAGGGACCACCCTCGTGGGGACTGAGGCACACACTCCAGGCACACGTGCTCCTCCCTGCTGTGCACCTTTTTGGGGTTGTCAGCAGGCCCTGTGCTCTGGAGGGGGCTTCCACTGCAGGGTGGTGGCCTGACGGGATTCATGCAGGGTGGACATTTTTGAGCCAGCAGTGTGAGTCCACAGATGCAACCCACTGTTGTGTGATGTGGCTTTTCCCCCCACCACGTGGAGCAAACTGGGCCATCTGAGGAGTGGAGGCAGAGGGTAGACGATGACCAGTCTTTGGGAACAGAACTTAGAGCCGTCTGACTCCGTGTGCTTCTCCCACTGCTTTCTTCTCTATCCGTCTCTTCTTGTATACGGTCCCCTCACCCTTCACCGGCGGGTCAGCTCATACACCCAATACGTGTAGCTCCTCAATGAGTCAGCAAAATCTAACAATCACTTCTGCTGGAGCTCCCTGCCTCCTCTTTCCATGTAAGCACTCCCTTGACATGTACTTTGAGTACCTGTTGCCTGCCAGGTACTGTGCTGGGGGCTGGCTATGAAGATGAATACCGCATGGTTTCCACCATCTCAATGTAATCATGGGCCAGCAGGCCTATGTGAACAGCTACGGGTTGATGCTGGGCTCAATCCAACCAAAAATTACGAGCACCTGCAATATGGTAGCTCGTGGGTTAGACGCTGTGCGTACGGCATCTTAGTGGGATTCTAACCTACAGTAAGAACTCCGCGTTTCAGGGATTCTCAATGAGGAGTGACATTTGGCAAGGTCTGGAGACATTTCTGGTGGTCGCAAAACGGGGTGTGAAGGTCAAGGTGCTGCTAGTATCTAATGGGTAGAGGCCAGGAACGTTACTAAACATCCCCCCCCAGAGTAGGGCCCCCCCACAATGGAGTATCAGGCCCCAAATGTGTACAACGGTCAGGCTGAGAACCCCGCTCTCTTCTATGCTCCTCTGAGTCTGGGTCAGTGTTAAGTACTGAGTGACCCGTCCCAGAAAAGAGAAAGGAATTCTCTTTGATAGAAGCTATCCTCCATTGCCTCAGGACCCACAGTGGCTTCCGGGAGCCAGAAAGTCAACAGAAAGCAGGAAACGGGATGAAAACCCAGTAATGAGAGCCTGATGAGGCCCAGGTACAGAAGTGAATTAGAGGCAGATTTGAGACTTAAAAGCAGGCAAATCAAAGGAATAATGGTCCCCGCACTCTAAATGCAGGCGGGGAGGGAAGCCGTAATAGCACGAGGACACGCGGCTGAATAAAGCCCAACTGAAAAAAACGCATGTGGGGCGACAGCAAATGCAAAGGGTAATTGAGACAACGGGGAACGAACGGAGAGGGTGTGAGGGGAAACTCACTTCACATGAGGCCTTGCAGAGATAATCTGAGAGAAAACAAAAGCTCTTTCCACGACTGCGGTTCCAAAGAACCTTTGAGAGGATATCCACATCCTCTGGATGAAAAGATCCTGCCTCCCAGAAATAATGACAACACGCCACTGTCCTTTGTCTGCCCCGAAACCCAGGCTTTAGCGAAGTACTCAACGACATGGGACAGCCTGAAAAGCCAGAGCTGCCGCACAGGCCTCTCTAATGGGCTCCAAGTCGCCGGCAACAGAAGGAGCTCGGCATGTTTCAAGGAAAATGTGGAGCAAGCACAAAGGAGGTAAAGGGTACCTCAAAGGCTTCGTCAGATTGTTCGGGAAGTCCACGCTGAATACAGGGGGGAGGGCTGCCGCAGGGGCATCTACCGACAGGCAGATGGCGACCCTTCTCTTCAGCTGCCACTTTTGTTCTGAAGCAGGGAAGGGGGGAGCCCGTTCGGTAAGCTGTGCCGTGGGAACGAAGGGAATCCAGGTCCTCGCGCTCGGAGGCGTAAGCATCGAGGCTGGTGAACGCAGATGTCCCCGTTGCCTGCACTTCCTTCCACGCGCAGGAATGACAAGAGGCTTTGGAAAGACAGGCCAGCTACTTGCCGGTTCCCCATTAAGTGCAAACAGTTTTGAAAAAGCGAGTTGCCACAATGACATAGACACACATGTATTTAAAACTTCCTACAGGCTTCCCTGTTACAGTCTCATTATGGGGTCCTTGCACTAAAAAAAATCATATATGGACACTGAGAAAACACACGAGCAAATAAATCTGGCGTCTTACTTCTTGGATTCAAATCCTTCAGGGGCTCCCCACCACTTGGGAGCAAAAAGTCCATTTTTTAGGATGGCAGACAAGGTTTCCTCTGACGCCTCCCTATGACCTAGAGTTTCCATCCCAGTCATTCTCCCACGTGTTCTTTATGCTGCCTCAAATCAAAACTAGCTGGACTTCCTGGCCAACCAGGCTATTTCACAGCTGCGTGCTTTTGACCATCCTGATCTTGCTCTCAGAATGTCCCATGCAATGATCTCCTCCTCATCCTTCAAAAACCTGTATGGGAATTATATTTTGCCAAGTCCTGGTTGACCACTCTGGCCAACAGAAATAATTATACACCTTCTGTTTTATTGTTGTTATTGTAATAGGGAGTATGTGGTCTTAGATAATTATTTACATATTTATATCCCAGTTACTGGATGCTGGAGCTAGTCAGGAATAAAGACCATCTCTCATCTACTGTTGTATGTCTTGAGACAAAGAAGCCATCTGTGAAAGTAGGAAGAGATTAAAGCTGTATTAGACCACACAAGAGACTGTCCACGAGTTGTCCTGAAGTCATGCTCTGACACCTGATACCACAAAGCTAACCCAGCACCCACGGGTGGGTAGGGTGATATGAGCTATAGGACTCAATACTGGAATCAGACACATCCCTGCTGGGATCTCATCTTCCTTGCTTACCAAATGCATGGCATATGGTCAATAACAAGAGACACTTGCATTATCTCAAGATTTGGGCTTTGTAATCAAAGAGAACATGGCCCCTTACTGTCTGAGGGGCTTTGGGGAAGTTACTTCACCTAAGCCTCAGTTTTCACATCTATAAAGTGGAAATGATAATTCAGCTGAGAGAATGAAATAGGATGACAGGTGGTAGTGCCTACAGCAGAGAGCCTGCCATGTGGTCCTCGATACATGGTAACTAACGAAGATGATCATTAATGGGGAGCCTAGTATCTTGGCGAAACACAATATTGAATGTCATGGCATATAAACACAATCCATCATATACAGCTGCCATCTCCACTTTGGGCCCCATTAGCTTTGTCATCTTTTTTACTATTACTCCTCTATAGTGTCAATTCCTGCTGCCTCCTATTTGAATTATTTAATTAAAAATGAGAAGGTGAGTTCCTGGGCTCTGAAGAAAGAGACACTTCCCCCCACCCCACCAGGCAAATGTACAACGTCCATTACCACATAATCCTTGACCCCTTCTAAACATACCCAGATTGGGTGCCTGGGTGGCTCAGTGGGTTAAGCCTCTGCCTTCAGCTCAGGTCATGATCTCAGGGTTCTGGGATCAAGTCCCACATCAGGCTCTCTGCTCAGCAGGGAGCCGGCTTCCTCCTCTCTCTCTCTGCCTGCCTCTCTGCCTACTTGTGATCTCTCTCTGTCAAAATAAATAAATAAATAAAATAAAATAAAATAAACAAACATACCCAGATCTGTAACAATGGCATTTCAGGGCGTGCACAGATGACAATGTGAAAAGGAAGATTAAACTGACCACCTAGCCTCATACAGAATTGATGCCCCAGAGTGACTGCTCCTGTGTAATCTGGGTCGGGGGAGGGGGAGTATGACGCTGGTCCGTTCTTTCCCTGCCCTGCAGTGGGATGCCTGAGCCGCCTCCTGAAGGTGATCTCCAAATGATACTGTTGAGCCAGCACACGAATCGTCCGTCTGACACTTCCCGCACACGGAAATCAAGGTTTAAAGCATCACTTGTAACTAGCGGGCACCAGGGCTGGGAGTGCACGGAGAGTGAGGAATACTGCACACGGGTGACACACACGTCTACAGAGATCCCACTGGAAGGACAGATGGGTGGCCGGATCTCTAAGCCTGATACTGGATCAGCCATTAAAGAACAGGTCCAATATAGCTAAACCAGAGTCAAGAAAGACTCATTATATCTAAACCAAAATTCCCCATGGCAAGGGATTTTTCTTTTCTTTTTTTTTGGGGGGGGGGGTTTAACTGATAGAACCAAGTCTCAGTAAGTCACTCTCTTTCACACAGTGTACTCACTGCACTGAACCTAAGGTGGCTGTACAGGAGATCGCGGCCCCTTTAAACTTTACGAAGTGAAGTTTGAGTGCCGTGCAGTGCGGCTCAAGAGGCCACTGAGGCTTCTCTCGGCAGGCACAGGTTCTGGAACTGAAGTACAGCTGCAGTCAGGTCGGTGGGGGAGGGGTAGCTCTGCAGCTCCGCAGGCAGGTGCCAGTCGGAGTCCCTGCCCCGTGAGGCCAAAATTGCACACTCTATTTTACGGGTGGTTGTGTGAAGCCTGAGGGTGGGGGGGAGCTGATGTACCTTTTAGTCCCCCACAGTTAACTAAAAACAAAAAGGCATTACAGTAAGTGGCACTGTCTCCCCAAAAAGACCCTACAGACAGCGGGCAGGATGTGGGGGGGCAAAGGATTACCCGGAGAAGCTGATTACGGTAGCGGCCGGGTGTTTCTATTCTCCTGAGGTCTGCCTACAAAACAACGGCATTGGCTAAGTGAGTCAGGATGGTGTGTGCTGTGCTTCCCAGGGACATGAAAATCCATGCTGTCTCAGCAGGACTGGGATGGAGTTCTTGATTCATGCCCATGGAGCATTACTGCTGAATTACAGAACCGCGGCTTTATGTGGAGGCCTCCCAGACTGCTTTTACTTCTGCATAATTCAAGATATAAAGACTGTTTATTGCCGCTAAACTGTGAAAAAAGGCGCAGGACAGAGAAATGGCTCTCCGCCTTCATTAGGTTAATTTAGAAATCATACATTTCTTTTCCTTATGTGTTTTCCTTTAAATTATTTTTTACTACTGATTGATTGCTAGCCTTCTGATTTTTCCTCTAAACCACCTTCCCTCTTGATCCATTTGCTTCTTCTCCCAATTTGAGAAACCTTAAACACAATATGCAAATTTTATATTTCTGAAAGGATAAAGGATGTAATTTCCTGTCAAGGAAAAAAAAATGAAGAGGATAAAGAGATGCTCTGTTAGTAGGGTTTCTACACCCATCAAAGCCCACTCAAAGTTGTCACTGGCACTGAGCCACTTGGCAAAACCATCTCGAGAACTTGAACACAATGCAAATTCCAATGCCGTCCGGTGATGGGGTTTCACTGCAACTGAGGAGCAATAAGGCTCAGACCTGTCATCACAGACATGAGCACCAACATGGAGGAAAAGCAATAATAGGCTTGCGAGTGGGCCACGCATGTGTATTTACAGATGTCATTATCTTACCTTAATACTTTTAGCTATAATATGCATGAAATGAGATGTGGTCTAGTTAATGCCGGGCATGGATCTTACCCCACGTGCAATGTCTGACACATAGAGAAGCTTCATCAGATGGATTTTAAGAGAACAGGCTCAGAAGTCAGGTTACCTGGGTTCAATTATTGGGTCAGTCATTTAGCAACTGTGTCCTCCGGTAAGGTGCTTAAGGCTGTCCAAGCCTCAGTTTCCTTATTTATAAAACTGGCAGATTATCAGCATCTGCCTCAGAGAGCTGTCAGGAGGGCCCAGGGAACTGTGTCTGACATTGAGTGTATATGCAATAAATGTTAGCTATACAGTAGTTTCTGCACCAGTTTCTATCAGAATAAATGACTCTGTAAATAGAGTCATTGCATAATGAACTCTCAGGGAAATTAAGAAAGTGGTCTCATTTGAAAGTGAATCAAAAAAGGTATAATGCCTAGAAGTGAATTTAACCAAGGAGGTGACAGACCTGTACTCTGATAACTATGACATTAATGAAAGAAAACGAACATGACACATGTAAGTGGAAAAATAACTATGCTCATGGATTGAGAAGAATTAATATGGTTAAAATGCCCATGCACTATAGTCAAAGCAATCTACAGATTCAATGCAATCCCTATTGAAATACCGATGGCATTTTTCACAGAACTAGAATAAATAATCCTAAAGTTTGTATAGAACTCCAAAAGACTTCAAATAGCCAAAGCTATCTCGAGAAAGAAAAACAAAGCTGGAGGTATTACAAACTTCCAGATTTCAAACTATACTACAAAGCTATAGTGATCAAAACTAGCACAAAAACGGAAACAAAGAGAAATGGAATAAAATAGAGTGTCCAAAAATAAATCCAAGCTTACATGATCAATGTTCATCAAAGGAGGCAGGAATGTACAATAGGAAAAAGACAGTCTCTTCAGTAAGTGGTATTGGGAGAACTGGACCACCATATGTAAAAGAATGGAATTGGACCACTTTCATATACCATATACAAAAACAAACTCAAAATGGATTAAACACCAGAAACCATAAAACTCCTAGATAAAGCAGAGGCAGTAAGCTCTTGGGCATTGGTCTAAGCTGTACTTTTTTGGATCTGTCTCCTCAAGCCAAGGCAACAAAAGCAAAAATAAACAAATGGGATTACATCAAACTAAAAGGCTTTTGCACAGCAGAGGAAACTATGAACATAGTGGAAAGGCAACCTACTAGATGGGAGAACATGTTTGCAAATAATATAACTGATAAATGGTTAATATCCAAAATATAAAGAGAACTCACACAATTCAACATCAAACAACAACAACAACAACAACAAACAAAATGAAAGCAATCCAATTATAAATTGGTAAGAGGACTTGAGTAAGCATTTTTCCAAAGGAGACGCAGATAGCCAGCAACCACATGAAAAGACACTACACACCACGCACTATCAGGAAGATGCCAATCAAAACCACAATGAGGTGTCACTTCATCCCTCTTAGAATGGGCATTATTTAAAAGACAAGAAATAACGAGTCTTGGAGATGTGGAGAAACCCCCACATACTGTTGGTAGGAATGCAAAATGGAGCAGCAACTAGGAAGAACTGTGTGGAGGTTAGCACTCAAAAAATTAAAAATGGAACTATTATTTGACCAAACAGTTCCACTTCTGGGTATTTATCCAAAGGAAAAAAAAAATTAAACTGAAAAGATATGTGTACCTCCTATGTTCATTGCAGCATTACTCACAATAGCCAAGATAAGGTGACAACCTAAGTGTCCAGTAGATAAATGGATAAAGATGTGGTATATGTATATATATACACACACATATATATGTATTATATAATAATATATTATATGTAATATTATATAATTATATATAATTATATAGTATTATAAACATGATATATTTATATATTATATATAAATATAAAATATATTATGTATGAAATATGATATAATAATTATATATTTTACATGTCACATATATATATCTATATATATAGATCTAGATATATCTAGATATATCTATATATCTAGATAGATAGATCTAGATAGATCTATATATATCTATGTCCAATGGAATATTGCTCAGTCATTCAAAAAAAAAGTGAGGGATGCCTGGGTGGCTCAGTGGGTTAAAGCCTCTGGCTTCAGCTCAGGTCATGATCCTAGGGTCCTGGGATCAAGCCCCGCATCAGGCTCTCTGCTCAGCGGGGAGCCTGCTTCCTCCTCTCTCTTTCTCTCTCTGCCTGCCTCTCTGCCTACTTGTGATCTGTCAAATTAAAAAAAAAAAAAATCTAAAAAAAAAAAGTGAAATCTTGCCATTTGTGATAACATGGATCGGTCCAGAAAGTATTATGCTAAGCTAAATAAGTCAGATAGAGAAAGACTAATACTGTATGATTTCATTTATACATGAAATCTAAAACCAAAAAAAAAAAAAAAAGAACAAAACAGAAATAGACTCATAGATATAGAGAACAGTTTGGTGTTTCCCAGAGGGGAGGCAGTGGAAGGATGGGCAAAATCAAGGAAGGAGATTAAAAGGTACAAACTTCCAGTTATGAAATAAATAAGGCACAAGGATACATACTGCATAGGGAACATAGTTAATAATATATAACATCTTTGTATGTGGACAGATAGCAGCTAGATTTATAGTAGAGATCACTTCCTAATGTATACAGATGGTGAATCACTATGTCATATACCTGAAACCAAGATAATATTCTATGTCAACTACAGTTCAATAATAAATAAATATCAGAGATACTTCTATATTTGCCTACCTACAAATTGTAGCTTTAAGAACCCAATGAGTCAATATACGTGAAGATCTATGTAAATTTTAAAGTGATAGCTTAAATTTAAGAGCTTATTCTTGGGCACCTGTGTGGCTCAGTTGGTTAAGTGTCTGACTCTTGATTTTGGCTCAGGTCACAATCTCAGGGTTAGGAGACAGAGCCACACATCGGCTCCTTGCTGAGTGTGGAGCCCACTTAAGGTTCTCTTTCTTTGTCTTCTTCTTCCCCCTCCATCCCCCCAAAAGATTTTATTCTTATATGTACCACACAGCCATTGTGTAAATATTCAACCATTAAGTCACAAACACTGGCCAGGTGCATTTGTGTTATCTGCTAAGGGAGGTGGGAAAGGACAGTGAAAAGTTTAATTTGCATTTCCTATCTTGAGGAGAATTACCTTGAGGAGATAAGACAAATAGTCATGAAAAGTTAAATACAGAGGAACTGGGCTGGGGAGAGAAAACAAAACCTTCAAAGCAATATGCTATAGAAGTCTTTAGAGGGAAGGAGAAGATGCTGCCTTTCCTTGAGCAGTCCACACCAATCAGATGAGGGGTCTCCGTGTAAGAGAGCTCATTGTCAGCTGGGATGGCCAAGGTAGGAGTCAGAAACTGCCTGGGTTAAGATGGATCCTCCAAGACCATGCATGCTATAGATGGATGTCGAAAGTCATGGGCATTCCAGGCAAGGAGAAATTGGGGAGACACAGAGATAGGACCATGAATAACAGAGCGTAGTGCTTGGTAAGAAAGAGATGGGGTGTGTGCAGCTAACGGAGGAGATAAAAAGAAAAACGAAGGCAAGACCGGCAACTAGGCAACCTTTGCAAACTCATTGTGGGTCCCTGCCCTTGGCTTTGAGAAATGCAATTCTATCTTCCAGGGAAATACAGAACAAGAAGAAAAGACAAAAATAAATACAAATGAGGAACTTCAGATGTTTTCTCTCCTTTTCTTCCTCAGTGAAGAAACAGAGCCTCCCAGATAAGGATGTGGTAAAAGTCAGTACATTAATAAGATTTACTTAAGGACCAGTTTTAACCATGAGGGTATTTGGGCTGTAGACAGTCACTTCTTAAGTAACTTATATTAACTTCATTCTCCCATCTCTCCTACTACAGAAAAAAAAAAATTTTTTTTTGGCAGAAATGTTTTTAGAGAAGTAATTTACTGGCACTTAATTACTAGTATTTAACCAATTCAACATTCTCTTTTCTTAAGAGTCCATTAGGTTTCTATTACAATATTATACATTCTAATCAAATGTGGCTTTCTGCAAAGGTCCTCATTGTCAGTCTCCTCAAAGCCAAGTTTATCTGGACTATTAGACATTCTCTCTGCTTTGGCTGCACCAAATTAGATTAATTATTTATACCTGAGGTTCATTGCTTCACAACTTGGGCACCTCACTTAACATTTCTCTAGTGAATTATTAAGAATCTTATTTTTAAAATAAAGTCCTCATTTCATAGTCTGTTTGATTGAGGTTAAACACAATAGTCTAGTGATTCTTGTATTAAACAGTTCAATGTCATAAGATTCTCTCCTGGGTTTTATGCCAATGAACACATTTGAAACAAATGAACCATTCATTAAGAACACCCTCACAGGGGATAAGGGCAAAGGGCTTCTGCTTCAAAAGCTGGCTGGCATGAGTTTGGGCAGAATTATTAAAATGAGTCATAGAAAGGATGTGGATTTCAGTGTTTATACATCAGGAATATTTAGAGATAATTATTTTGCAGATAAAGAAAAAAGATACTAACATCCCATAACTTTTACAGATAATGATTATTTTATCGATAAAGAAAAAAGATATTAATGTCCCATAACTTTAGCTTGTAGTGACTTGCTTTATTCCAAAGGTCACTTGGAGGTGTGGTTCAAAGGCATCCTTAAAGACATGTTAGATGCACTGTAATAGTCCGGTCTCTTGACTGCAAACAACAAACCTGTTCTAGCTTGTGTATGCAGGAAAGGACTTGATTAAAAAAATATGAGTAGTATCCAGAGCCTCCAGGGAGGCCAAAGAGCCAGGCCAAGGTGCCAAGCAGCCAGGAAAATGTTCAACCACACTGTAGAGTCCCTCGGCAATGTCCTGACAGTCCAAAAAGCATGACACCGTTCACTTCTCCTCCCAATCTGCTCAAGAACACCAGACTCATGGGGGACTAACCGCAAAGAAGAGTAGACAATCCGCTTTTCTTTTTCATCTTTTACCTTAAAAAGGGGATCCAAAAATATTCCACAAATGTAAGAAAATGTCAAATGGCCCAAATGTACCAAGATGAATAGAGGTTCTCAAAATTCCTTTGATTTCCACCTGGGCATCTGGAAAGGAAAGGCTCTCCTGCCCCCAGATCCCTGCCCCCGCCTCCCCTCCGAAACCCCCACCAATAATTTGGCTTCTTATACTCGTAGGACTCTCACACACTTTATGAAACAGAAAATACATTCTTCCGTTCCACTCCTGGAACCTCCCCTTGTTATACAAGCATTCCAACCTAATCATCAGTCAATGACAAAACTGATTTGTTGCCCAGCAGAAAGAAGGGAACCTTCTTCTTACCCACACTGCGCTAAGGTCCCTGACCTTCTTGAATTTTCTAATTCCAGCACCGTCCTGACTCCTTGGTGAGATAGAAACAAGAATGGTGCCTGGCATGCAACGGCTCAAGGCTAGATTCTGCCAGTTGCTTAGCTTTGGGGCCTTAATTCTCAAAGACATTGAATTATTTTGAGTAGGCTGTTTACCTTGATGTGAGCAGAATTAGCCTTAGACACTAAGCCTTTATGGCAAGTTTTATTGTCCAAGGCAAATATAACCTGTTAAGATTTACAGGCTTTATTAACAGCAATAACCATTTTATAGCCAACATCAGTAAATCAGGGTTTATTGAGAACTCTACAATTTTAATCTGTGGAAAACCATTAAAATGTCGGATTTTCATTGGACATAATTTCTAACTTTTATGAAAGATAGATTTTCCATTTAATTGGGGAGTATAAAAAAGTGCAGTGTGGGATAATGAATTGTTTTGAAAAGAGCAAATTCGTTTTAGCTAAACAACAAGTGTCAAACACTAAAGTTGCTTTCTTTAGTTAGAACTGTCCCAAGGTTAAGGTTAAATGGAACCTCAAACAGGAGAGAGACAAATGTGCTCTAATACACCCAACTATAGGAGGAGCTCATGGCATTTAGAAAAACTTGAATTATCATCTGTTCACATTTCAGGTATTTTGCAAAGAGCGTGTGACCTATTATTTCATCTAAACCAGTGTGTAAATGCATCTGGTGAGAATCTTCCAGTTCGTATGCTACTTTTGTAAAGTGTTTTACTACTAATGATACCATACATTAGGCTCTTCAAGGGGTAAGTGAGGTGAACAAACCTGCGTAGTCACCAGCTTCTGTTAATAACCATTTATTTCCTCTGTGTGATAGATTAAAAGAGAGGGAAGTGGAGAGCATGTCTTTGTCCTTGGATGAGCTTGAGAAGTAAGAACAGAGGACTCAGACAGGAGGCAGGGGTCATGGGCAGTGTGGCGTAAGGATGGTATTAGCAGCTCTCTGATTTATCTTGGGGCTGAAAATATGTCAGATACCTTAAGAGTCTCAGTTTTAATCCGTGTCTTCAACCACAGTGGAGCCCTAACATTTTCTCTGAGAACCAAAGTGTGCGATCTCTACTATGTCTTTAGTACTAAAAACTGTTTTGCATATTCTCAGCTTTTTTTCCTTCTTTGTGTCCTAGCAATTCTATGAGGACAAAATATGGTTCCTATTACTGGATAAGGAATCTGAGGTTCACAGTGGCTAGTAAATTGCTAGAGATCACAGCATTGGGAAGTGATAGTCAGAGCCTGACCTTTCGTGAAAATGAGATCTGTCATGGCCAATGCCAGACATAGGAAAAATGTAATGAGGATTTCTAGGATCTCTCCCTTCCCCTTTCATATGTCTCCTTTTCTTCTCCTCCATGGCCTTCTCCCTGTATCTCTGGACATCCAGTACTTTCCTATCTCCTAGGATACAGGAGATATCAAACCCAGGCTCCTTGCCCCCCTGAGCTCCCCAAACCCCCATTTTTTTCATTGCACTGTTCTTCGTTTCACCACAGAATTACCTATCTCAAACAAAAGAATATAATTTACACAAGGTTTAGGATTGGCATATTAGCTAGAAGAAATTTTAATCTGAAAAATCCATTTCTAAGGATTGAAAGTCCAGGACTATTGCAAACAGAAAGGTTACTGCTGGCTGAGGGGCTCTCAAGCTTCAAAAAGGCTTGAGGAAACTGGCTGAACCCACAGGCTCATGAAAAACCAACAAAAAATATTAGAGAGAAGAAAAAAAAATCTGAGCTTTAAGGTTAGATTGGCTTCCTGAGATCTGAGAGCCTGGATAAGTTCCTATAAAAAGGACATGAAAACCCCTATATTTTTCTGGCATCTCTTTGGCAAATCAAATGAAATAATACAGAGAAGGTACTGAACACAGTGCCCAGCACATGGGGATATTCTATACATGGTAGCTCTTCCTATGCTTCTCCAAACTACCTTCTGTGCTTGCACAGGGGAGTTAGTTGCCTAGGAAGTTCTATCTCACAGAGAGGAGGTACCTTTGCAGGTCTTCAAAGTGCCAAGGAGGAGATCTCACATGTCACTGCAGGATAAGACCAGCTGATGCACCAGGGGTCCTGCCAGGATTCAGGGATGACCCTGCAGCCCCACAGCAGGTGGGCAGAAAGGGAACCACATGGTGGAAAGGGAAGAATGTCCCCACTCAAGGAAGATAAAGGGCAGTATTTTACAGTGAGAATATTGACGTAAGTGATCAATTTCCAAGCAGAGTTCCCAGTCACTGCCATCCTGGAGAATCATGAACTACAGGTAGTCACCTGAGTGTGAGGTCAGAATGCAGAGTGGAGCGCCGCTGGAGATCTGAAGACCATGTGACCGGCAGGGGCAGGCATCTCCACCTGGGGAGACCCACTTAGAAGGGTATGCGTGTTCTCCCTTTCCTTCCCTATCCTCGTCCTTCTCTCGCTCAGCTTTCTTCTCTCGTTCTGCCCTCCCTTCAGCAAAAACACAGATGTTGGTGGTAATAATGACCGTGTAAGCTATTGCATGCTAAGAGGGCTGTAAATATTGGTGTGTGGATGTAGGTAGTATTCAACTCATAAATTCCTGGGTAATCCAAGTGTATAGAACTGGGATACTTGCTTGCATTATGATGATGCTATCAATGCTTGTCAGGGCCCCACAATAGCTCATTAACCCCCCATGTAGCAGAAACACTCTCCATATCCATCCTACAAGACAGAATGTACAAAACACAGCTTTCCTCTCACTCTTAGCCTGGATGCTCCTTGGAATGGCCCTCTGTTTCAAGTCAGCCAGCCTGGCTCTGAAATTTATTCCTAATAACATACACGTGGTTAAAATAAAAGGGTCATATGATGTCAAAGGCAGAATGGGAAGTGCACTGACTTAAACAGCCCTCCCCCCACGCCGCCCCCTGATTTCATGTCCACATGGACATCTGCAAATCGGGATTTTTAGGGGTGGGTTGAGCAGACTGCTGATGCCCAGGTCAGACTCCCAGAGATACTGGGGGGTCCTAAAGGGGAGGAACACATTCACCTGTGCACTTAATGCCCTGTTGCCCCCCTCCCCACTCTGGAAGCCAGAACACGCTCTGTAAGGAACAAGAAGGGAGCACAAGAAGATCAAAAATCTTTTTGTTTCACATTAAATAAAAATCTAAAAATAAGCATTTTCCTTTCTAATCATTTTCTATCATGCATGGAAGGTTCACTTCAATTTTCAAGTCCGTTTACTTCATTTCTGTGAACTACTTGAGCTTTGAATAGTGTCCACCCAGCATGCTTTCTGTCTAAACATGCAAGTGTGTGTGTGTTTTTCTGTTCCCCTTTCTCTATTCTTTTGTCCTTCCAATTACAAAATCCCACAGCAATTTTAGTGAAAAATGTGAAGCAAAGGCTCCTTTTCCTCTTTTTCTTTCTTTTTTTAAAAAATCTCTATTTCTCAATGAATAAACAAACCATGGCTTTAAGGACAGTTTCCTAGCTTCCCACAACTGGACTATCTATTGCTCAACCCAGACCTCCATTTAGAAAAATTATCATTTATAGGAAGGGTTCCTCATCCTTCCTAGCTTGTCCCTGCCCCCACTGCTGGCTTCACGATATTACTCCTCTATCAGGACATCTTTTAAGAGAGACTGAAAGACTTAGGAAGGCTTCCCTATGACCATAATATGTCATCACTGCCAATTATATGGTAGACGCTCTAGAAAACATGGTGGCATGTTTTCTAGAAGGCATGGTAGACCTTCTAGAAAACACGCAGGGAGCAAAACCCAGAGTGACTCTGGATTCTAGACTCCCACTGTGAAGGAGACCTTTGGCTCCATCCGCCTTTTATATCTGCCATGACAGCACAGGGCCTACAGCCCAATAAATGTCCGAGGAACATTTGTTCCTTAAGTAAAGAAAGACTTAAGTACAAACGTCGGTGAGACTTGGCAGTAGGGGCTGATCTCCTTTCCTGAGCACTTTTTCACGTGGTTTTGCCTGTTAGAGTTCAGGGTGATCCAGGACCCAATGTGTGTATCACACCATCCAAGGTGACTGAGGACATAAAAGATGCCACCTGTGTCATCTGAGGTCACCAGAATCAAGAACACAGACTAAATCCTACTCAGGCTACCTTGCAAGAGCTTTCTGTCAACCACAGCGCAGACAAGAGACAATTTCTTCTTCCAACTAATTTCCTTCACCGTTTCTTCACCGCCTTTAGCAAATGGGTCTGGACAGCAAGAATGCCACACACAAGCTCTTCTGCTTCACTTAGGACCACACAGGACGTCACTCTCCCTCCTGGGACCAGTTCTGGTCCTGCGAGTCACTTACCTCAGCCGCAGGGACTCCCTCGGGCGGTCGGCAATGCAGCACTATCATGCCTTCAATGGGAACCTCCCTTCCCTGTGGATCTTGTTCAAAGTTTTTCCGTAAATCTGACGGGGGAGAAAAAAAAAAGTATGAGGTCCATGACAATTTGCTCTAGGGCCAGTATTATTCATATTTGTTCCCAATACAATAAAATAGAGAGCTTAACATCAAAAACTAGATATAGACAGAGAAGTCTGGGTTTCAGGAATTCCTGGAGAAGAAAATCGTTTTCCCAAATACTCACAAGCACATTGGAAATAAACCTTAACGGCACTTCCTAATGCTCTACACTGACGTGAAGGAGAAAAGATTTAGCGGGGGAGCAGAATGAAAACAAACAAATAAAAAGCAACTCATCATTCCCCGAGTCTCTGCCAGCGTAATCTGCTTAGCAGCTGATGAAACACTTGGCCTAATAAATTGCTATCCACAGCTATTATGCAGTGGAGATGCACGTGATTTTTTTTATTATTATTATTAACTGAAGAATGCCTTATTAATCTGTAACCTCTGCCTTTCTCTTAACCCTCTAGGGGGCTCCAGAAGATGGTAAGAGAGTGAGATTATCTATTAGTCTTTTATGTGTAACCAGGGAGAATGAGGCAACATCCAACCACAACCAAATCTATAACCCATCCAACCAAACATATAATTAAAAAATACAACGCCCTCCAGTCAAACAGCGATGCTGGGTATCCGTGTAGTGCCCTTCACGGAAGGCTCAAGGCACTTTGCAAACAAGCTGTACTATTAACCTTTTACACACGGAAGGGTGATACTCGAGAGGTTAATTGGCTTGCCAGTGGTCACAGAGAACATCAATGCCAGCGACGGGGAAACAGTCACTGAGCTTCCGGACAGCCAGTCTCTGCCCACTAACCAGCCAAACTTTCCCAGGAAAAAGGACACAGAGAGAGTTGAGAGAGGAAGCTCTTTGCCTTGCGTGGCTTTCCACGTGAGCCTCTGCTTCAAGAACCAAAGTGGGAGTTGGCCTCTGCTTTTGCTCTGAGATGTCACAACAACCCTTTGATAATTTTACACCTCAGGCTTAACTCTTGCTGTCACTCGAAATTGTGGGATGGTAGAGCTGGAGTGAAGACAGCTTTATGAGTCTTTCTCCATGTAAATGATTCCCCCTCCCTCCCAGACAATGTCTTTTTCTCCAGTTGAGTATCTCAAATTACAGGCTGTGGATTTATTGATTTAATTTTCTTTAGTGCTTACAATAACATGAAATATGCTCCCTGTAAAGAGCAGAGCTCCAGAATCAGTTACATTTTTACAAATTGTATAAATACATTAAACTTGCTTTTAGCAAGTCAGAAACACTGGGTGAATATCAAGCGGAGTAATCCATGTATCCACTTTCTTCTGAATTCTGCTCTTAATGTTTTCCCTCCCAGAGGCAACTGATGTCTTTTGTCAGTAGTGCTATGCATTTAGAGATCTTCATGAGTATATATGAGGCAAAAGATCTGAACAGGGCTTGCATGGCAGGCAGGGGCCAGGATCCTTCTTCTCCCTTCTCTGCTGTCCCCCGAATCCTAAAGCTAACTTCATTCTATTCGAGATCTGTAAACTGTCATAGCCCTTATGATTTGGAATTTCTGACTCCAAGGGGGATGAGGGCCACCTGACTTATGATAAAAGTGAGTGAGGAACTATGGGTAAAGACCACTGTGAAAAATCTTCCACTGCCTGGACCACTGGACCACCAAGTCTCCTCTGCTCTCCCAACAAGGAAGCTGTGAGCCCCAAATCCCTCCTCCACTGCGTTCATTTATTCATCAGGACCGCATGGAAATCAGCCTATAGTATAGTGTGAGTGTGACTCCAGCATGAGTTTTGCTAATACTCACTTTGCTGATAGAAAAGGTTGAGTTTTGGTGGTTATTTTTGTTTGGTTTCTTTGCCACTTTGTTTTCCTTGATTGCTTTGTTTTCTAAATGAAGCCTCACTTCGCGCTGTTACAGAATGGTTGCAGCTTTGACAACACCAAATATTGTGTATTCAACCGGATGAAGCACAGAAAACGGATGGTGGGCATTTCTATTCCATCTTCCGCTCCCATTGCCTTTCTTTGATCAGAAGAAATGGGCAAGGTAGCAAAATGCATAGTTTATGATTAGTTCGGCACTCCACTATGTTAATATGGAGGCAGATGAAAAGAAAATGAGAGCGAAATCATTTTCCCTCCCCATTCCCAACTGCTCAACAAAAGAAATAAATATGTATATTAAAAAAGGAAACCCAGTATTGACCCTGGGATGTAGGCAAAGGTACTTGAGAAGAAATTTTGAGAAAGTTCTAACAGATCTCATCCAGCCAGGACCAAACTAAAGAAGGGACCTACCCAACATTTTGCTCTTCCCCACTGACACTGGAAATCACTGGAAGGGTTCCAACAAGAATCATCTAACTCTCTTCGGTGTAGAGATATAAAGATTAAAGATTAATCAGCAACAGACTACGGGGTCAGGGTAAAAATGCGATGTCGTGTATCAGGATCCTAAGAGGCAGCCAACTACGAACACCATCACACCAAGGGAGAAAGCATGTATCAACGAGCCCTGGCCTATACCAGAGCCTGGTGGAGGGAGCTCTGGCATTTGTGATTCCCAAGAAGGGCAAACAGACCTGAAAAATTCCAGCTAGCTACTAAATGTATCAAAAACCATGGAAATTAACTCTTAGACACAGATGTACATGCTTCTAGCTCTATCTCTGATTCACGCCACAGGTCGCCCAACCTAATTAAGTCTCTGAATTGGCAAAACCAAGTACTCTTATCATCTATGTTAGTTCCAAGGCTTGAAAAATTCAGATAGGAACCTATGCAACTTCCCACAGTAGGGAAACCATCCCCCGCCATATAAAAAGAATTCTACAAATAAAGGAGGCAAACCATGGAACTAAGATTGAGTAGCTTCCTCTAAGACAAGAAACAAGAGGCATTTTTGGATAACTTCTAATTTAAGCTCTTTAAAGTCAAAAGGAAATAGCAACTGAGAATCTAGAGTAGGGAGTTATAAATAGGATAACATCTGAGATCAAGAAAACTGCCACTATGCAGGGGGAAGAAAAAAACAACATAAGTGCTGAGTTAGAAGTATACATATCATAAAGACTGTAAACAGCATTCTGAATACTGCAGAAAATCAAACTAGGGAGGATCCAGGCAGGAAATTTAAAAAGGCAAAGGGGGACAAGGGGGCCAAAAGGAAGAGTTTGGGGTAATGGAGCTGCATAGCGCTGGGTATTGGTACTAGCACCTAAGGAACTTGGAAGAGGGATCCAAGTCAAGACCCTGACTTCGGAAGAAAGACTGCCCATCACCTTCGTGCTGACACTTCTGTGGGGTCAGACAAAGCTGGCTCTGGAAGTACTGGGGGGAAATGGTAAGCTGGAAACAAGAAGCAACTGCCACTTCCAGGTTCCAGGATGAAGAAATTCTCCCAGGAGCAGGGGGTGGTGGCTAGTGATACTGACTTAGGCAGAAAATTAACAAGCAGCAACCTTTCTCCCTCTTCCACTGTTCAGTCCCCTCTGGTACCTCCTGCTGGTGAAACGTTATAGGGAGCCAGGATCCATCAAAGAAGTCCCCAGCCCCAGCTTTACAAACTGTAAAGCAGTGGTTTTAGAGGCAAGAGATAAAAGCTCTGTAACCAACAAAATCCAGTTTAAGAAATATCCTCTAGCAGAGCTTTTGTAACTGCTTACCCCTATCTGCTTTCCTCACTAGATCATCAGTTCTCAGAAGGGGGGCTTTATTTCTGGGACAGTCACCCGCAGGTTCCCAGTGCCTACTAAACATCTGATACATAGCATGTCCTTAATAAATATATGTTGAATGAATGAAAGGGAAATGATAAAATGATAATAAATTTACCAGAAAATAAAATAAATAACATTGAGATAGAGAAATACAATATTAAATATAACAGGAATTTTAGAAGAAAACAACAAGCTGAAAGAAAATACATAATCATCTATTTAATAATAGATAGTTCTTCTCTGAGCTGTAGAAAGACTTGAGTTTGCAAAAGAGCTCACTGGATACAAGGTAAAATAGTCTTAAAAAGAAAAAAAGAAAGATCCTAAATATGTCAAAGTTTAAATTTTAAATTTTAACAAAATTGAGAAAAATATACACATAATAATTTTATAAGTATCTTAGGAGTAAATAAACAGATATAACTAATGATATCATGGACCTAAAGAATTCACATTGTTAAAATTTCTATACTATCCAAAACCATCAATAGATTCAACACAAACCATATAAAAACTCCAACGGCTTTTTTCACTGAAATAGAAAAAAAAAATTCTGAAACTCACATGGAACCACAAAAGACCTTGAAAAGTCAAAGAAATATTGAAACAAAAAAGAACAAAGCTAGAGGCACCATACTTTGATTTCAAATTACATTACTAAGCTACAGTAATCAAAACAATATAGTATCAGCACAGAAACAGACACACAGATCAATGAAACAGAATCGAGAGCCCAGAAATAAAACCTCAAGTATACAGATAACTAATATTTAACAAGGAAGCCAATTATACTAAATGAGGAAAGGAACTCTCTTCAGTTACAGGTGGTGGGAAAATTGGATAACAGCATGTGAAAGAATTATACTGGACTCCTATCTTTTAACACTCACAAAAATTAACTCAAAATGGGTTAAAGACTTGGGGTGCCTAGGTAGCTGTCAGTTAAGCGCCTGTCTTCATCTCAGGTCATGATCTCAGGGTCCAGGGACTGAGCCACAAAACAGGCTTCCCTCTCAGCAGGAACTTTGCTTCTCCCTCTCCCTCTGCTGCTCCCCACCACTCATTCTTGAGCTCTCACTCTCTCTCTCTCAAATAAATAAAATCCCCCCCTCCCAAAAAGAAGAAGAAGAAGAAGAAGAAGAAGAAGAAGAAGAAGAAGAAGAAGAAGAAGAAGAAGAAGAAATGGATGAAAGACTTAAATGTATGACCTAAAACCATCAATGACTAGAAGAAACCTAGGAGGAAAAAACTTCTTGACCTCAGGCCTTGACAACAACTTTTGGTCTACGGCTATACCACCCTGAACGCGCCCGATCTCGTCTGATCTCGGAAGCTAAGCAGGGTTGGGCCTGGTTAGTACTTGGATGGGAGACAACAACTTTTGGGGACAACAAAAACACAAGCAACAAAAGCAAAAACAACCACTCAGTACTGGATTAAATTTAAACGTTTTTGTGCAGCAAACTAAATGATCAACAAGGTAGAAAAGCAACTTACAGAATGGTAGAAAATATCTGCAAACCATATGCCTGATAAGGGGCTGATCTCCAAAATACACAAAGAATTCATTCGACTCAACAGCAAAATAAACAATCCATTTAAAAAGAGGGCAAAGGACTCAGATAAACATTTTTCCAAAGAAGACATACAAATGGCCAACAGGTGTGTGAAAAGATGCTCAACATCATTAATCATTAGATAAATGCAAATCAAATCCACGGTAAGATATCACCTCACTCCTGTTAGCACTGCTGTCACCAAAAAGACAAGAGATAAAGGTTGACTAGAATTTGGAGAAAAAGGAACCCTTGCATACTGTTGGTGGGAATGTAAATTGGCACAGCCCCTGTGGAAAACAGTATGGACATTCTTCCAAAACTTAAACACAGAACTACCACAGGATGCAGCAATGTCATTCCTAGATGTATATATCCAAAGGATATAAAAATCACTATCTCAAAAAGATGTTGACGCCCTATGCTCGTTGCAACATTATTGGCAAAAACATGGAAATGACCTAAGTGTACATCAGCAGATGAATGGATAGAGTTTGTGTGTATATGTGTGTGTGTGTGTGTATTATAGATATACTCCCATATATATATATATATATATATATTCATTCAATATATATATATATATATATATTCATTTAGCCTTAAGAAAAGAACCAAATCCTGCCATTTGTGACAACACAGATGGACCTTAAGGGCATTATCCTAAGTGAAATAAGTCAAAGAAAGACAAATACCGTATGATTTGGAATACAAAAAAGCTGAACTCACAAACAAGGAGTAGATGAATGGTTGCCAAGGGCTGGGGAGTGAGGGAAATGCAAAATGGAGGTTAAAGTGTTACAACTTCTAGTTACAAGATGAGTAAATTCTGGGGACCTGACATACAACACGGTGAATATAGTTCACAATGCTGTACCAGACACTTGAAAGTTACTGAGAGAGTAAATTTTAAGTGTTCTTACTACAAAAAAAGGAAAAAAAAAATGTAGCTATGTGAGGTGATGGATACATTAACTAACCTTATTGTGGCAATCATTCCACAATACAAACATGTATCAAATCATCACAAACCGTAAGTTATACAATGATATTTGTCAGATATAGCTCAATACAGCTACATAAATTTTTTTTTAAAAAGTAACTGACAGGGCACCTGGGTGGCTCAGTGGGTTAAAGCTTCTGCTTTTGGCTCAGGGCATGATCCCAGGGTCCTGGGTTCAAGCCTGGGGTTGGGTTCCCTGCTCAGCAGGAAGCCTGCTTCTCCCTCTCCCACTCCCCCTTCTTGTGTTCCCTCTCCCACTGTGTCTCTCTCTGTCAAATGAATGAATAAAATCTTAAAAAAAAAAAAAAAGTAACGGACAATGAAACAAAAATCAGGCTATGACTGAAACTTTTTCCTGTATTAGCATATACCGGAGTATAATTAATCATATCTGTGTTTTTTATTTTTGAGGACAAAAAGGCATGGGCACTAATTTTTTATTCCCAAACAAGTTATTATACATGAGCAAACAATTATATCATCTCAGACACAACAGGGCCAAGAGAGATTGTAATCAGCCACATATCCTTCCTGGAAACATCACTTTCGTAGATGAGGCTCAAAGCAATGAATTAAATATTCGGAAGTTGTGGTTTCAAAAAACTTGGCAGTGGCCAAGAAAAACCACCTTAAAATGTTTACATCTAAAAATTTTTTTAATATAGTAAGGAATATTCATGTAATTATCCCAAAACTCCGGAAAGAGAAAGGCGTAATACATCATAATCATGCATGATAATTAAGGATAAGGATTTAAACTCCTAGGTCATTTCTTTCAGAACTCCAGCGGGGAAGACTGAACACTTTAGTGGAAGAAGGTGGGAGTGGAGACTGAGTATCCGTTTGAATTCTGGGTCTGTCACCTACTAGAACCTTGATTCCACAAATATCTTTAGCTCTCTCTGCCTTTGGCTCCTCATCTGTAAAATGAAGACAATAATTTCCATTACATATAGTTTTTGTGAGCATTATGTGTTAATAAGTTCAACATCTTTTCAAGAGCAGGGTATATAATATGGGTTAGTCAAGGTCAGAGATATGACTAAATCCTATTATGAGGCTGTGACGATGAAAAGGGGTTGGCTTTTTCATAAATCAGATATACATATTAATTATAAAATTTAGAGCATTTTTCAAAGACACTCAAATGAAAAGTGTAAGTTAGTATATGGTAAAACCACAGCAGTAGTAAAATACCTACTGGGTCTTAAGATGGGGAAGACGCTTCAAACAAAATGAAAGGAAGAATGCTTGAAGAAATGATTGGCAGATAATTGTTTTGGCAGATACTGTTAAAATTAAATTGTTTCACTCTCAAAAATTACAAGCAGCATTACAGGCAGAGGTTTGATAGCCTTAATACATAAAGGGCACTTTTGAAAGGAAGCGGGAAAGATAAATACCCTAAAATAAAATGGCAAAGTGATATTTCAGCAAAATTTACAAAGAAGAGATATAAAGGGCTAATAAAGATAAATAAAGACCCAACAGAACTAATTATAAAGAAATGTCCATTTAAAAAGCACCAATGGGTCTCTTTACATTTCCAAACAGGCTTTCTTTTGTCCATTTCTTTAAGTACTAATCCCTAGAATTAGTGTGGAGGGGTGCCTGGGGGGCTCAGTCAGTTAAGCGCCTGTGTTTGGCTTAGGTCATGATCCTAGGCTTTGGGGATGGAGCCCTGGGGTTGGGTTGGCTCCTGCTCAGGGCTGTGGGGGGGGGGGAGGTCTGCTTCTCCCTCTGCTCCTAGCCCTGCTCCTGCTCTCTCTCTCTCAAAGAAATAAGTAAAAGAAAGGGAAGGGAAGAGAAGAGAAAGAGAAAGTATGGAAAACCAGATAGGCAATACTGCTAGAGGAAGTGAAAATAAGTCAACATGAAAAGCTAGCTATAAAATGTGTCAAAATGAACTTACAAGTTCATTTATATGTTCAAGTTCTTTTTTTTAAAAGATTTTATTTATTTATTTATTTATTTATTTATTTATTTATTTATTTATTATCAGAGACAGCGAGCGAGAGAGAGAGAAAGAGCACGCACAAGCAGGCAGAGTGGCAGGCAGAAGTGGAGAGAGAAACAGGCCTCCTGCCGAGCAAGGAGCCCAACTCAGGACTCAATCCAAGGACCCTGGGATCATGACCTGAGCCGAAGGCAGTGGCTCAACCAACTGAGCCACCCAGGCATCCCTTATATGTTCAACTTCTAATGAATAAATAAATATGTAGCATATCCATACCATGGGATGTTATTTGGTAATAAGAAGAAATAAAATATTGAAGTACATATTGCAACACAGATGAATCTTGAAAATAATATGCTCGGTGAATGAAGCTGGACACCAAAGACCATATATTGTATGATTCCGTTTATATGAAATGTCCAGAATAGGCAAGTCCAGGGACTGAGAAAGACAAGTGATTGCCTAGCATTGCAGGCAGCTGGGGTGGGGGGTGGGGGAAATATCACAGTTAATGGGTACAGTTTTATTTTTTGGTGTGATGTAAGTTTCTAAAACAGACTCATGATGGTTGCACATCTGTGAGAACACACTAAAAACTATTAAAATGTAGACTTTAAATAGATGCACTGGTGGCAAGGTATTGGGGATTATATCTTAATAAAGTTATTATTTAAAAGGGTTCATTTACATAATTCAAGAAATCCTTTCCTAAGAAAAGGATAACAGAGCTACCTAGAAAAATGTGGTATGGGAACATTGCTCAAATCATCAGTTATAATGCTGAACCTTTGTTAACATTTTAAATGTTCAATAATACAATACTGGCTAACATCTTCTGGTGCATTCATATAATGGAATACTATGCAGGTGTTAAAAAGCTCAAAGATTATTGTAAATTGCAACTAAATGTTTGAAAAGATTGCTACATGAGATAAAATAGCATGGAGCGAATGGTCTCTTTTATGTATTTTTTAATATGTGAGACCTGGCCTCCTCAAAATGTAATAATTATGTTTTTATAGAATGTATCTACTTCCAGATAAAAGTAAGTACATCTACATACAAACTGGCTTTGGTAGGCACGCCTCCTAATTTGCCTTCAGGTTTTCAGTGTATGTGCAATAGCATCCTTCATCCACTCATGCTGTGGACCATGGGCCAGACACTTTTGTATCAGGCAGGGAGGTGCTTTACTGAACTTGACACACACCAACTCAGCCCTCCCACAGAATATATGACGGCAGAGAGAAGAGACATGAAACAAGAAATTAAGATGTATACAAATGAATGAGGAGACAGATCTACCACAGTGGACCCTACATTAATCTAGTGATCCCAGGAAAGTTCCTTGAGAAAATTCTAGGTAAACAGAGGTAGAGCATCACCCAGCCTACATAATGCACACTGTACCACTTTTATTGTTTCAATCAGGCATTTACTGGCTTTTTTTTTTTTTTTTTGCACATAGATGCTCTCGTTTCTTTTTTGCAAGTTTCTGCAAAATGCCTGCCTAACTACCCCTCTTTCCATAAGTTATCACATCACATAAGGACACTCTTTTATTAGACTGGGTCTTCTATTCATATATATTGAGAGGGTGGAATATAAATAGATTTCCACTTTCCGATCTCACTTACAATCATGCTCCCACAGCCTCTGGAAAGAAGAGAAATAATAATTTTCACGTTATTTTGTATAAGGGAACTGAACCAAACTGCATCCATACACAGCAAGATTGAAGGTTTTAAATTTTTAAAATAGCAACTGGTGTGGGATTACTATATGTGTTATAGGAAAAGCCCTAAAGAGAAATAATTCAACATGTCAACGATCTGCTGCTGGATGAGTCTGGGTGTACCAATTCGCTTCTTCATTGGTTTCTGCATTTTCTAAAATTTCTGCAATGAACATGGATTATTTTTATAGCTGGAAAAAAATACTGTCCAAAAAAAGTCACTCTTTCCTAGGAGTTGTCAAGATTCTCTAAAGTAGATCAAAGTGAATCAGAAACCAGGGAAGAAGGACACTTTGTTTCATTTTATTGTAGCAAGTTTCACTTTTACCATGTTTATTAAAGGAAACAAGGAGGACTCTATTTTTTCAAACTTTTGTCAATTCTAAAATATTCTTTTTAAATTTGACTCATAGGAATCTGTGCACAAGGTTAAAATTTTTTATTTGTTGTGTTCACTGACTTGCCTGTAGGACCTAGCAGGGTATACAGTAGCCACTCAGTAAGTACTCGTTGAATGAATGAGTTTCCATTTCATCTCCTTCGAATGATTATGAACTTATATACAACTAGATCTCCAATAGTTATGATGACTAGAAAAAACAAAAACATGAAGAGATAAATATATTATAATAATGTTAAAGAAACACTCATTTCCCATGAGTGTGTGCGTGCACACGCGCACGTGTGCACATGTGCTAATGATGCTATCAGGATCGGCACTGACCAACATGGAGCATTTCCCTGTCTACTTCTGCTCCTTCTTCACCCCACCACCCAGTCCCGCTCCACGGCAGAATGCCATCGAGGCGCAAAGTGGCTGGAAACAAGGACAGCAGAAGGGAAGAGGAGGGCAAGGTGATGAAGCCAGGTATTTGCCTAACCTATAAATCATCTCATCAGTGCCAGGATCATCCCGAGTCAGCAGTACCTGCCAATAAGCAGTCCATCTGGGGCGAGGCCATGGGAAGCAGCAGTCTCCCCTTCCTCACCCCATGCCCTACTTGGCCTTTTTCTCATTTTCCTTTCATGCTACTATGTTAGAAAAGTCATTGTAGCACAAGAAAATCAATAAAAATTCAATTCCGAATAATAGTTCTTTGCGGCTCAGGAACACCAGGGACTTATCGGCTCATTCAATGTTCTGGCAGTTAATGCAATGAAGTAAAAATAATTTACTCATTCAAACCAAATCAGCCAGTGAAAAATCATAGTCATTTTTTTAATAGTCATAGTCATTTGTTAAGATTGCAGGAGGATGGTACCATGTCCCATTAGCATCCAACGACACTGGTATGCAAATCAGCTCTGAATCTTTCCCACCCATATTTTTCGGAAGGAACAACAAACCCCATTTGTCATACATAAAAGAAATTTGTAACTTAGCCAAATACAGATCATTTGTTGGGATAAAGGGGCTGCTTCAAATGCAGAACAGATGGATGCCAGCAAAATGAAAGTCAAGGCCCAGTGCCCCGACTTGGTTCTGCCTCGGTCCTCCAGCCTTTAGGTGGTTACGGCCTACGATGTCAGCTCCTAACTCCAGTTCCCTGAGGAAGCATATAAAAGGCCTCCTGTCAGGTCCATTCCTTCCTCTGTATGTGCTTTCCTTGCAGGCCTGGCTAAAGCTCTCTGCCTTGCTGAGATCTACGCATTCTGCACATTTCTTGACCACCGAACCACAGTGATGCCAGACTGTTCTTATCTTTCATTTCATGTCTTCACTGTGGATCTTTTAGTTCTGATTTCACCAGTGTGTCCTCAAAGGACAACTGGCCCCAAAGTGTAATTCCACATCTATGTCTGTCTTTCCTAAGATCTGTGACTATTGTAGGCTGGCCTCCTGCCGAGTAAATCCTGCAGCAATAGTGAAGGAGGGACACCTTTGGCCATAGTTGAAGTGCATGGGCTTCTCTGTACTCCCCCTAGCCCCACCCTGGTGCCAAGCCATGAGTGGGCTCTGTTTATGGGGACAAGAAGGCATTTGGCTGATAACAGGGGTCCTGTCATTCAGGGACTCCTCAAGGCTGTTTTTCAGGGACACGGAATAACTCTGGGACTTTGCTAGATCCCTCGTGCTGAGCCATCCCTCTGCTGTTCAATGGCTGTTATCCATAAATCATTTTATAACCAGTCCTGTGGGTCACTACCCCTTGCACACTAAGTAGCCTAGTTTGTCAGGCACCAGTGGTGTTGCAAAAGCAGCATTCAGCAGTAGGGACACATTAAGGCGGGGAGAAACAGTTGCAGCTTTACAAACCACTCTCAGCTCTCTATCAAGCTATTCCCAAGTCAATCCATTCCATTGCATTGGGCCTCTTTTGTCGACAAGGATGCAAAACTTGGGAGTCCATCAAAAATTGAGCATTTATTGAAAATCAGAAGGACAAGAATCTTCCTTTTGAGTCCGGGACTGATTGGAAACCAAGAAAGACCAGGCTTGAAAGAGAAAGTGTCATAACAAGCAGGTCCTAAAGAGACTGTAACATGGCCAAGCAAGGGGATGAAGAGATCCAATGTGATTCTATGTGCTGGGTGACTGCATAGTCCTCTTAGCATAGAGGTGGCCTTGGTCACTTGCGCCCGCTCTCATCAAAGGTCTGCTTCTCTGTTGCTTGCACTCACACATGTCTTCTTCTCCTGTCTCAGGCCACCACAACCTACTTCTTTGTCGCTGTCTGTCCCTTTCTCTTGCCTTGGCCAACCATCGATTCTCTTTCAGGATTAAGTCATCCTCAGAAGAGCAAGAATCTAGAAGTACATGATCCGTGAAGCCTTCTCAAGAGGGTCTCTCTTACTGAATTTACTCCTATGCAGTCAACCTAGATATGCATTCTTGGTCCGATGGACATGCTAGCGGGCCTCAGAGGGACACAGCGTGGCCACCTAGGCTTATCAACACTGCCTCCCTCAACAAAGAGATATATGCAAGACTCCATACAAGGGAACTATGCCTGTAGAAGGATTTCTGAGGTTTGCTTGGACTCCAAGCTCCATTAAAGGCACTTGCTGTGTATTGATTATATTGATTTGGCTCATAGAGGAGAGCTGAAGTTTGACCTAAATAGCAGATCTTCACAACCTTCAAGAGGGAAAAGTTATTAGGTGAAAATACAGAAATTCTTGGCTCCCTTATTTTTAAAGCATTCAATCAAATTAAAAAAAGCTAGTAACTTGCATATTGTATCTTTACATCGTGTTCCACTGAACGCTCTCGGGACAGCACGCCCCTAACCTCCATGACTGTTCTTCCCTGCTGTGGTAATGGGGACACAGAATCTGAGATGCAGGGAGAAGGAGACACCGAACCAAAGTGCTTTTGATGAGGGGGAAAAAAAAGCCCCATCCCAGGAATCATTGACTAGACTGGATGCCCAGCTCTGAAGGAGTATAAAGAAAGGTCACACTGCTCCTCTTCCTACTGTCAGGATTCCCTCTCCCCAGTGTCCCTTAAGCCCCAGCCCCTCTCCCAGCTGCACTAGAGTTCCTACAGCTCATCATCCTGATGAACACTCGGATGCAAAACAGACTCCTTCGTTGATGAGACAGAGTTTTAAGAGCAACAAAGACATGTTGAATCATTCCTGACTTTCCTGGCACCCTCACAGCCCTCCACAGAAGATTAGAAGGATGTGAACTGGCAATGAGGTTCAAAAGAGATGACCTAAAAATAACCTGAAGTTTTCCAGACCCACTGTCTCATTAGAATTCAGCACTAGTGCTACTGAGATATGGGCGGGGGCAGAACAGGGAATAAAAAGTAGAGGAGGAGAGTCCAAAAGAAAAGGCCACCCCAGCAGTAGGGAGTTTTTTTGTTTTGTTTTGTTTTTTTACCTGCCTTATCAGCTTTCTGATTCTTCCCCCAACTCCAAGCCTCCCTGAGGCCAGGAAGGTCGTTCGGCACAGGATGTGGCCAGTGTCTTGAGCATGTCAACCAACCATATACCACCAAACATCTAGCACCCCTGCCTCCTACTGGGCCCCATACGGCAATGGAGAGAAAGGAGGAAAAACTGCATTCTGCTTTACTTCGAATCGATCTTGCCAGAACAAGAAGGATCTAAGAGATCACACCAGCCAGAACCTGTGCACCTTTCTGGGAGCAAAAGCATTGTGGCTTCAGTGTGGAGAATGGATTTTAAGATGTTAAGAGTGAAAGCAGGGAGGAGATCATCAGGGTAAAGGAATAACAATTGTTAGTACCAATGGAAAGAAGTGGGCTGGTTCTGGATGTGTTCTGGAGATAATGTTGCTACTGGGTGGGATGTGCCTGGAAGTCAAGGATGATGCCTAGGTCTTAGCAGGAGCCCCTGAGGGGCCACTAACTGGGCCAGGAAAGACTGGAGGACAAACACAGATTTGCAGCAGTGTTGACGGCGTGAAAACCAACAGAATTCTCTTTGGCACGTATTATATTAAGGGTGCCTCCCAAATATCCAAGGATAGATGAGGTGGGCAGTGGGTAAAGAAGTCAGGAGAGGAGGTGTAAGGTCAGGGCTGAGAGTCATCCGCAGTCAACAGACAAGACCTGAAGCCATGGAGGGAAAGCTTTCACCTTGGGAGAGTCTGTGGCTTGAGAACAGAAGACGTTTCAAGAGGGAGGCTTAGAGCACCCCAATACTTAGAGGTGGGAAGAGAAGGGGAAACCTGCACAGCAAATGGAGTTGTGGGTAGTGAGAAGGAGGAAAGACAGCAACTGTCACAAAAAGCAAGCTTGGGCCCCATCCCCCAGAGAGTCCAATGCCGTGGCTCTCCAGCAAGGTCCAATCATCTTAATCTCGAAGCATCTCTCATGTGAATCTCACGTGCAGTGGGACTGGGGGGGTTCTATGCAGGAGTGCAAAGCTACCTAGTTGAACCCAAAATGCAAAGCCACCTCTTTCTGACCTCTCCGTCATGTGTTCTGCTGCTCCTGTTCCTTCTCCATCAGCTTTGAGTATAGGAAGCCTTTTAACCTTCATGCTTATATTAAATCACCGTCCATTCCTCACATGGTTAACTCTAGTCATTGCTCTAACTTCTCTCTGGGGCCAGATTTTTGGAAAAGGCTGTTCATAACACCTCTAGTTCCTCATCTCCTATTGATACCTAGATCCACCATGATCTCCTAACTCCTCCTCTCAGTACACTGCTTTGCCCAGACCCAATGAAGCCTTGAGGTGATCACATCTCACAGACTCTTCTCACTTCTTACCTTCATCTTTGGATCGCAAGGACACTAACGACCGCTGACACCTTCATACAAGTCTGCCCTCCCTCTTGGGTCTCCCAGGGCCTCTTCAACCTTTCTCCCCCCAACCTCCGTCTCCTCTGTGTCTCTTTCTCTGTTCACCCTTTAACCTTTTATAGAATTTCACTCCTGGACTGCTATTGTCTTGTTCCCCTAAATCTCTCTGGCTCAAGGAAATGGGAGGGCATGGGATTTCGAAAACAAGGCTACAACACTGCCCTGTTCATGACACTTCAGTGGCACCAGGCCCCATCTTGGATGAGTCCAAACTCAACCGAGAATTCAAACACCCTCTCTGATGTGACCCTATCTACCCCTAGTGGCATCTCCTAGTTTTTCTAAGTAGTTCATATTGTTCCATCTTTCTGTGCTTTTGCCCTGTTCTTTAAATTGTTAACCCTTCTCTTTTCTCAGATATCAACTCAGGAAGTGTATCTAAGATCTTGAGAAGCTACAATTTTCCCCTCCTATGGGCTCCCAAAACACAATGAAGTTACTGACCACTAACCATGCTTCATTGAAAATACTTTTTCCTAACACAGCCCTTCCCTAGACTGTAAACTCTTCAAAGGAAGGGATGGAATTTGATTATTGGTTGTGCCATCTAGAATATGACAGAATTATTCATGGATGGCTAACACTTCTATATGAAACTTAGCTTTCCTTTGCTACTTATCATCTAGAATGTCCTCGTTCTTGTGGAGGGATGAAAGACTAATTTAATACTATCACTAAGCTCAGAGTCCTCGAAGATTAACAAAGTTTTATTTTTGTTTTGCTTAACAGCTGTTTGCATTATCCGTCAGAAGGTTTCCTTAGTTGAGAAAATGAGAAAATGCTGTTTGCATTATCCGTCAGAAAGTTTCCTAGTTGAGATCAAATGAAATCTGTATCCTCTTCCCTGCTACACTAAAGTGTTTACAGAAATGGCCATTTTCTAGGAAGTCGAAGGTTTATTGTTACCACAAGAAGAGCAGCCTGGTGGTGCTAAAAAGGTGGTGGCCATATTTTTGCAAATTCTTCTTTGTCAAAAAATGGTCAGTAAAAGTAGCATAAAGGAATATTATTTGGGGAATCTGGTATACTCAGCTGGGCACAAGTGAAGCCAAGGAAGCACCATTTCCATCAATTCCATCCCAACCATTCTACTCTGTTCACAGATTTACAACATCTTATTATTCTCCTATGGGCAGAGGAGAACAAATTCATATCTCCCCTGCATTGATGGGCAGAGCCTAGAAAGATGGGACACGAAATGGCTTTAAAGTTTCAAGTTGCATATTCACCCAATTTAAGAAAAATTTACCTTCTATTCCTTGAATCCATGTTTATATCTGACTGACCTAAAAGGGAAATATAGCTGATTCTACAGAGAGGCAGCTTGTCCATCGGAGGCTTCTCATCTCCCCAGAACATCCCTGTGTTGTTACATGCAGGGCTGGCATTTTGAAAGACACGCGAAGTTAAAAATGAACTATTATGTAAAACGTTCCTCAATTTAGGCTTGTTCCAATGTTTTCCTATGGTTCAATACAGATTAAACATTTCTGGAAGAAACATCACTAAGTGATTCAATCTGCTCTGTCCCTCACATCGGGAGACATACACTGTAGACAGGTCCCATTACTGTGACATCAACACCCATCACTTGATAAAGATGGTAGATGGCAGGATTTTCCACTGAAAAGCTATAGATTTCCCTTTGGTAATTATTAAGTATCTTGTGGAGAGATACTTCGAGGTTATATCAATATCCTGTTACTCCTGAAACTTTCTCTAGTTTAAGCATTCGTGATACTTGTCTAAATCAATGAATATTATGATGGTGCTAAATAATGATTTTCCATTTATCCATTTATTCTACTCTAAGGAAGAGCTCT
This sequence comes from Lutra lutra, assembly GCF_902655055.1. Taxonomy (NCBI): domain Eukaryota; kingdom Metazoa; phylum Chordata; class Mammalia; order Carnivora; family Mustelidae; genus Lutra; species Lutra lutra. The sequence continues at coordinate 33,335,121 of NC_062279.1, read as the reverse complement.
CACTTTGCACCCATTTATTTATATGTTCATTCAGTCATTTTTCAAAACACCAGTATGGATTTTTGGATTATGGACTGAGTTGTCATCTGTCATTACCAATTATTTTGATACTCAAATTGTCCCAGATTTGGCCAGTGGGAGTCCTTTCTAGTTGGCTGAGATCTCCTCTTTACATGTTCAAATTGAGGGACATTATACAAAATAACTGACATTGACGCTTCACTCAAGGTCATGCATGACAAAGGAAGACTGAGGAATTATCTGGATTAAAGAAAGCTAAAGTGACCTTTTAACTGAACATAATCCATGATGTAGGATTTTTGTTATTGTTTGAAAGGATGTTACTGAGCCACTGATGCACTACAAACCAGGTTTCAGGATTAGATGCCAGCATTGTATCCATGTTAATTTCTTCCTAACTGTACTATATCTAATTATTATTCATAATTTTACTACTAGTTAGGTCAGAAAATATCTTTGCTCTTTAAAAACAGACACAATGAAGTATTTAAGGAAAAGGGGGCATGATGTCTGCAGTTGAATCTTAAACATGTCAGAAAATAAACCATAATAGTCTACATACAAAACCATACATAAACACAGAAGGAGACACAACACCAAAGCAAAGGTGGTAAAATGTTAACATTTCAAGATTCTCAGTCAAAGACTTAGGGAGACTCTTTGTACTATACTGTAACTTCCCTGAAGTCTGAAATTACGTCAAAATAGAAAAAAACATTAAAAACCTCTATGACTGCGTACTTCACTATCCACCAAATGCAGTAATTCCTTCTAGAGAACCTCCAGCAGACATGTACCCCTTGCTGGCCTATGCACAGTTCACAAGAGAACAGGACCTGTTCTCCGAAAGAAAAACACTTTGTCAACGAACATTTCCAGTTGCCAACTTGACCCCAATCATGCATTTGAAAACTTAGAGCTTATGATGCTTCCTCTGGCTTTGGAGTAAAACAGAATGATCCTGTTCCCAATTCTACAAGGAATCAGTGTGAATGAATCCCTGATCTTTCTAGGCCAATTATTCCCTTTTTACATAAACATTACCTATATGCAGTTATTTCCTGAACCATCACATTACTGCCAGTCATAGCCAGCTTCGAGGGCATGGGGCCAGGGGCTTGCCCAGGGCCCCCTGAAAGATCCCATGTGGGTGGCTTAAAAATTTTAATGTTGAAACAAGGGGCCCACACCATCATTTTGCACCCAGTCCTGAAAATTATGTACCTAGTCCTGCTGCCATAAGCCTATGTGTAAATCAGACAAATGTGAACAGGAGCCTTGGAAAAAAATCACCTCTGTGCGGAGAAAAACCAGCCCCTGACTTCAGGTGACTGCAGTCATGTTTCAGGTACCTGATCTGGTTGGTGGGATGCAGGCTGCATTTCAACCCCCATTCCCTTCCCTGGATAGATGCTCCCATACAGTGCCCAGCTTTGTGAAGTGGATATTTAGATCTTATTATTAATTTTGAAGCTGGAGATGCTACTGGGCAGGGTGGTGTAGTGTTGGGGGGGTATCTTTGTTAATGGGCCCAGCTGGCTTGTCGGGTGCTGAGGTCAGCTAGCATTAAGGATTAGTTAACTGGGTTTCAGAGAGGAGACAACATACAAGATGGGCCTTGGATGTGGGAATTCGGTGGGAAGAGGTAGGAGTGTAAAGTGGGGCTGAAAATACACTCCAGGGAGGAGAGAGAATATGAGCACGTCACAGAGGGGAAGAGTGGGTCTCAAGTCCCAGAATCAGAGCTGGGCTAACTTAGTGGGAGCTCTGCACAGCTGCATGACTTGCTATGGGAGACAAGGCTGGAAATGTAGGTTAAGGCTGCATCTGCATGCCAGGCAGATGGGCCTCTATTTATTCCCATATGTAATGTGCTGTCAGGAGGGGGGCGGGTCACTAACAGTTTTGAGCAGGTGAAATTGTCAGAGCCATGAAGCTGAGATCCATAATGCAGATTTAATTAGATGTCTCTCTTCCACAGTTTTCAAAAAGAAACCACCACCCCCAAAAAGGAAACAAATAAAAATAATACCGTTTTCACGGTGTGCCTATAAAATTGGGTAGAGAGAGCTCCCTGGCTTTTACATGAGGTTCTCCTTTAAACTTTCCACTCATTCTTGGCACAACAGCACGGATATTTTAGGAGAACGTCAAGTAAGCAGCTTGTTTAAATTACATTCAGGATGTATATTTTATAGAGCTTTCAAAAAAAAAAAAATGAACAAAACAGTGGTTTCCTGCTGTGTTTCATTCCAGGGGGCCAACTTGCTATGGGACTATGAGAGACACAGGCTTCCCCTCTTTCGAGCCCCAGTTGGAATCTTCTAGCCCAGTAAAGGCTCAAGTCTCAAGCAGCATTTGACCGACCAAGGGTTAATGATAAAGGCAAAACATTTTGTAAGCAGATGAAGAAGAGGGAGAAAAATAGGAAAGAAAAGCAACAGCTAGGCAGCCAAATGTTCACTCATGAAAGTAAACAACTACGAATAATTGAATATTCCCAGTTTTGACAACCGTCCAGCAACAGAAGTAACAGATGCCACAGCGGCCCGGCTACCTCCAGCTGGATTGAATCAGACCAGGGAGAGAAGGCCCGTGGGAGTCCCTCCCTGGAGACGGACTTCTGCCAGCCCGGTGGGGGTGGCGTGGGGGGTAGCTTTATTTATTTATTTTTACCTTTAAGAAAATCACTTTTGAAACGGGGCCTCAGCTATTTCCAGCCCCAGGCATTTGGAAGGTGGCCAACATGTCCCTGACACAGTGTGGAATTATTAAGGAAAATACAATAGTTTAAGATGACAGGCATTTTGGCTACTAAAACAAAGCCCATCCTGTTTTCTAGAGGCTGGGTTGTGGCTTCATGTGTGTGTGCACATGCATATGTGTACACACACACACCTACACACACACACACACACACACACACACACATATATATGCATATGTGTGTGTATATATAATACATACAACTTATATGCATTGAAATATATTCAGTAAATGCAATAACATTACCATGAGGAGGAATTTACTCAGAAACAGAATGGAAAAGCAATCACTGCTTTCCTTAAGGAAACACTTCAATGCATGTGAACTTTTCTATGTTGGTTCTCAAATTCCATCCGATAGAGAGGAATCAACAGGGCTTAGTAGCAAGAGTACTGAGGAGGGGGGAAAGGGTATCCTATCTGGTTCCACGTCTGCCATCTGCTGGGTGGACCCTCGGTCAAGCCAACCTAACCTTCCTGAACATCACTTATTCAGCTATTGAAGGAGGCAGCTGGACAAATGGTTAAATCAACATTTCCCAAAGAGTGCTTCATAAAGGGGCACCTGGGTGGCTCAGTGGGTTAAAGCCTCTGCCTTCAGCTCAGGTCATGATCCCAGGGTCCTGGGATCGAGCCCCGCATCGGGCTCTCTGCTCAGTGGGGAGCCTGCTTTCTCCTCTCTCTCTCTCTCTGCCCGCCTCTCTGCCTACTTGTGATCTGTCTGTCAAATAAATAAATAAAAATCTTTTAAAAAAAAAAAAGAGTGCTTCATAAAGGTGTTTTTGGTTTTTGTGTTTGTTTTGTTTGTTTGTGGGGGCTACTTTGCTACTCAAAGTATGGCCCACTGGCAGCATCATCTAGGAACTCTTACAAATAATAGAACCTTAGACCTTGAACCGGACTTTCAGAGTCATTTTAATTGAATCACTTGTATTTTAATAAGATCCCAATTGATTTTCATGCATGTTAAAGTTTGAGAAGCACTGTCCCTGGGCAGGATATCCCAAGGTTACCTGATCACAGAATCATCTGAATAACATTGTACAAACACAGCTTCCCTGGTCCCTCCTCCAGAATTGAGTCCAACAGGCCTGGGACAGATGCCAGGAATCTACACATCTAACTGATAACCCATGTGGGTCCATGTGAAAAAAAATTATGAGTTAAATAAATAAAAAAATTGTATTTATCCTGTTTCCCTTTAAGATCAAATCATGTCTAAATGGTATCATGCCAGTGAGTTTCCTGATATTCTTGATTATCTAATATGACCACGTCAAGGCACTCCAGTCAATACATTCCTTGGCTGAAGGCCCCAACTGCCATGAAGGTTTTGCCTGCTGCAGTTTTGAAACTGTTAAATTGTGAATGCATCATCGGTTCAATATAGGAAGCATACGGAGCTCTGATGTTGAACTACAATAACTTAATGAATAATATAAAAATGATACTAATTTTGCAAAGTCCCCTCAAGACAATTGTCATCAGATTCATAAGCTACATTCATCTATCAAAATCCTTATTTAGCACATTAAGATGTCTTTAGTACTTCAAAAACCAATCTTAAAAAGAAGAAACACAGTGACAATTATATCCAATTTGGCTTTTCATTTATTGGGAATAAAGACTATCCTCATGTGCAATGTGTTATTTGCTGGGAAGTACTTGCAAATAGCAGCCAGAAATCTTATTTCAACAAAACATGAAAGTTATTAAAAAAAAGAGAGAGAGAGAGAACGCCTTCCCCTCCACTCCGCCATGAGCAAATGAAAAGAATTTCAAGCAAGGTCCTAAAGGCAGTTTTCCCCTCCACTTTTGATGCCATTAAACATAGTTAAATTTCAATTTACATTTTAATGTACACTGGTCTCCAAGTCAAATGCAATATTTAATGACAAATCATATCTTGACTTGCATAAATAATTTTAAATTAAAGGATGTGTCACTTGATACACACAAAAAATTAAAAATACATTTAAATATAGGAGACTGCCTTAACCGTATAACATAGGTTTAATGATCAATTTTTTTTAACTTAGAAATCACATGCTTATCATATTCTCATGTGCATATCATATACAAGAATAACAAAATGATTTTTTTAATCCCTGAAGAGACTGGGAAGATTATTACCACAAAAGTATCAGATGATTCAAAAAAGGCAGGAAATGATATAACAGGGTTTTCCATTTGTCGTGTTCTTTGGTCCTATCCTGCTTGGCAGAGCTAGATCCTAAGGCTGCCTGAGAATGGGATTTTTAGAGTCTATATAGCCATAACCTACAGAAAATTTGCTACAACACTACAATTATAATTCCGTGCAATTAGTTTCAGTAAGTAGTAAGACACCTACTGAAAGGGATTCCATTTCTCAAGTATGTCTTTAAACAATAGCTAATGATTGAGAAGGGCCAACTCTCTGTGCCAAGTAGAAATTTATACACTTTCTAGTTATCGATACGTGTAACCCTCGCAATAATTCAATGAACTAGGCACCCGTTTATCACTGGAGACATTAAGACACAGAGAGATGAATAACTTGTCCACCATCACAAAACCAACTATGGGAACTGAAAACTGAGAGGAATGAAGCACCTGGCTTCAGTGACAGGGGACACTGGAATTGCAGGTGCAACGTCCCACGTTAGAGTGAGGTTGACATGTAGAACAGCCAAGTACCTGGACGGATACGGTGTACATGATCAAAGGTTATGGGACATGAACAAAGGAGAGATAGGACCATTCTTTGCCAAACTTTGTAAGCGAGGGGAAAACCCCTGAAGGAGCTTTCTGGCAAGCAGGCGACAATCAGAAATGAAGGGAGCAAGTGTGGAGGTGAGAGAGCCTGGAGGGGACAGATCAGTGAGATGTAAATCAAAAAGAATAGGTCATGGGGGCCTCAGAGACATGGAGGAAGAGGAGGACTGGGAAAAGTGATGCGGAGAAGCCGCACATGGAGGGAAGCCATGATGAAAACCCCTGTGCTGTTTGGCCTTTTTTTCAGAGACACAGAAAGAGCCTGGAAGATAATCTGCATCCCCCTGACGAGGGTCAAAGATGGCGACTAGCCTAGCCAAAGCCAGGTGGGGATCACAGAGCTGGTGGTGTTAAGAAAGGAAGAGTAAAAATTGAACATACTGTTCCCTCTCTCAGCTGACCTCCACTTTAGAGTCATAAAATATTTGTTGGCTAAAACTAACTAAATAACTATAGGAAAATGGTTCCCCGTGGCTCTTACATCAAGAGCACAGCTCACGCAATGACCTCTTCTCCTTGGCCTACCAGGGCCCAGTCAACACTCAGGAAAGGGCCTCCCAAATTGCCAGTATAGTGAAGGTGAAATGCATATTTTGAGAAGAAGATTTCATTTCCCAAGAAACATAAATGTCTCTGCAAATAGCAATTCATTCCTATTCTCAATCCCTAAACCATCGACATCTGCTATGAATTCCTTGAGTCCTCAAATAAATCCCCCTTGTCCCGTATTCTTTATGGCACTCTCAAAAGGCAGCATTTGAATAAAACAACAATAACCAAGTCTGCCCTCCTTCTCTCAATTTCTTTCCAGAGGAGCTTTTACACTCTTGGGCTCACAAAGGAGGTTTTATGGGGACCTGTCGGGGTGGGATAATGGGGTTAGGGGAATGAAGACATCTTAAAGGAGGAGAAAGGAAGTTCCTATACTTCTAAATATGTTTGAGATGATAAAAACACTGATGCTGAAATATGATGAAGAAATCTTGGACTCTCCTGAGGAGCAATTTTCTTTTCTTTTTTATTTTCCCTTCTTCAAGCATCTTTTTTTTCTTCTTTTTTTTTTCCTTTTTTGGAGTTCTCCGTGGGTCAAACACATGCAGTTTTATTTTTTTTTTAAGATTTTATTTATTTATTTGACAGAGAGAGATCACAAGCAGGCAGAGAGGCAGGCAGAGAGAGAGGAGGAAGCAGGCTCCCTGCTGAGCAGAGAGCCCGATGTGGGGCTCGATCCCAGGACCCTGAGATCATGACCTGAGCCGAAGGCAGCGGCTTAACCCACTGAGCCACCCAGGCGCCCCCAAACACATGCAGTTTTAAACCCCATTTCCATGTATTAAGATTCAGAAACAAGGTTTTTTTTTTATAATTTTTTTTAAAGATTTTATTTATTTATTTGACAGATGGAGATCACAAGTAGGCAGAGAGGCAGGCAGAGAGAGAGGAGGATGCAGGCTCCCCGCTGAGCAGAGAGCCTGATGCGGGCCTCGATCCCAGGACCCTGAGATTATGACCTGAGCTAAAGGCAGAGGCTTTAACCCAGTGAGCCACCCAGGCGCCCCAGAAACAAGAGGTTTAATAGTAGGCTATAAAAATCCCGATCTTTAATGTCTTATTTTTGCAGGTTTGCTGGAAAGAGCAGTAAACAGTCACTGCTCACCTCTTTCCATCAATGCCCCTTGAACTTCGTCACTGATAACGAACAGCAGAACGCATTCACCTGAGGTGTTTTTCCTCCCAGGAACCGATTTTCCTGGCATTGTGGAGACACCTGCACTCTGAGGGTCTAGGCAGAATCTCTTCACCTAACTGATTGGCTGATTGTACTCCAGAGGAAATTATCAAACATTTAAAATACAACTTTAAAAGAGTAAATTTAACAGGGATAGCAATCGTTGATCGTTTCTTGACGTCTGCTAATCTCTATTCTACAGAAGCCCCCAATGCATCCCAAGCCCATTTGGCGGCACTGAACTCTGGCCCGCAGTCCTACCAGACAAGACCATCCCCCCAATGTACTCACAAGCTATGCGCACGGAGGCCTTCCTGCTTTTGGAGGTCCCCAGGTGGCTCCAGGCCACGCACTGGCACCAGTAGTCCTCGGGCCCGTGGAAATCCTCTACCTGCTGTCTGGTGACGTTGATGAACACCTCCCGGACCTTCAAGCCTGGTGGGGAGACAGAGCACATCCACTGAGGCCGCTGCCGTTTCCGATCAGAAAGTTGAGGCTAGCCAAACATTTTCCTGTTAATTACACAATTCTTTTTTTAATCAAGGCAAGGTTTTAATTACTCTGACAATAATATATTGCTGCTAATTAAATTCCAACAGCTGAGTAGGCTGGAAAGCAGGAGTGTGAAGTATTACCCACCAACGTGGGTCTAATACAATATAATAATTTTCACAGGATCTCAATTGGTGCTTCTTCTTGGTCTTTCTTAGGATGAAACCTACGATGAGGAATGTAGTATCACTAACTTCTGGGATTCTAGAAGGTAGAGAGGCCTCAACCCATGGACCCCAGAGATGTATTCCAGGTAGTTCTAAATGGCCCTCCCCCTGACACAGCAGCGGGCAGGGGTCTAACAGTGTGGCTTAGGAAGAAGAGGGAACCGTGATCATGTGCAAACGGGCAGGGAAACCCAGTTAAGGCCAATCCTCGGTTTTAAAAGCTTTGGACAACAAATGAGACACAGACAAATTAAACTAAGTTAGTCTCAAAGCCCTGTCACGAGAGCCCAGGAAGGCCCTCTAGCAGGGGCCATCTGGTAGGGAAGGAAGGAAAGGCTCTTACTGGAAAAGGAGCTGAGGCTACGTGTGCAAAATAAGATAAAACTAAGACAGCCTTCATGTTTATTATTATAATCTTAATGTTTATTATTATAATTCATTACTTTGTATCCTCCTGAGAAGTTAGAAAACATGCTGGGTCTTTCTTACAAGGGAGTGTGAGTTTCTTCCAACCCCCTGACCCAGGACGATCATCAGCCTTCCTCGCTCTGGGGAGCACAGTCACCTTGCATAGACTGCCAAGGATGAAAGAGGACACTCCTTACTACTCCTACCAGCTCCGTCATCATGAGCCACAGAGCAGTCCTGACAGTCCGTGTGCTCGCTCTGTCCAGCCAGCATGCTAAGTCTGTAACTTGCCCTGGGGTAGGCGGTCTGGGAGAAAAAGAGGCCATGCCGACTGAATTCCGTCGACATACTTAGCATCACGATAAGCCTTTAACCTCGTCACTCACTACATTTTCACAACACACAGAAGCAGGAGAAACTCTCGCATCCCCACTAGGCAGTCTGAAGAACCGCCTTAGACGAATTCATTTGTCTGCAGTTACATGGTCTGATAATGGCAGATCTGGGGTTTGAATCTGGATCTGTCTTCCTGAAAACCCAGCCCACGTACAGGTCTGTCTCAAAAATTAAAATTCTGTCCTTGTATTTTAGGTGCTTATACTTCATTACGGAAATAAGACTAATGCAGGGAACATTTAAAGAAAAATTAGGTGCACAATTGTGCTTTTCCCTTTAAATTCAAAAGGAATTCACGGGACAGAATCATCAGTGTAATTAAATGAGCCGGGGGCTCCTGATGGAGGAGGTGGAGCGTGATTCTATCCTGGGTGGTGACAGGATTTAAAGAACAAGAAGACGGGTGTAGGATTGGTCAAGGCTGAGGAGACACTTCTGTCTCCCCGATCCACAGCATGTTACTTACAGTGTGTGATGAGAGAGAGTTTTATGACCACATAAATCACCGTGGGGAATGGGAGTTAGACTCTCTCAATTCTGAGAAAGGACCACATACAAAAAATCAGCCTGATGACAGTTGACAAGCCATGTTTCCCAGTTTGGGCCAGTGCAGAAGGAGCCTTTTTTGCCTGGCAGAGATGTGAGTGTCCCAAAAGCTGTGCCCCTTTCCTAAAGAGGAAAGAAGCCTTAGAGGGGTTCTGAAGGGCAGTAGTGTTTTCGTCTTTGCACTTAAAGAAATACAAAGTATGAGAGGGAGGAAAAGGTGAGGAGGTGGTGGGGTTGGCGGGTGAAAGAGACCAGGAGAATCAAAATCATGCCATCGGACAAAGCAGGATGGTTAGGACAGAAAGTAAATGGGAGCGTGGTGGCACATGCTGGGGATTTAAAAGTAAGTTGAAATAAACAAAACTAAGGAGCTGGGCTTCGAACAGAGGGCTTGTGTACTCTTTTTCTTTTTGATCCGAGGCAAACAGTGGATAATTTACTTTGACTAGTGCAAGGGAAGGGAGAGAACACCCAATCACTGCACCCAGGTGTCAGAGGTCCTGTCACAGGATGAAGGTACCTACTGAGACAGATTATGCCCACCATTTAGGGATCAGGGGTCTCTCAGAGAAGCATTCAATTATAAGCTTGAGAAATCTGCTTGTCCTTCTGTCCCTTCCCCTGCTCGCTCGTACTTGCTCTTTTGCAAATAAATTTTTTAAAAATCTAGAAATGTGTTCAAGCTAATGGGGACCTATTCTATTCTATGTATTTATTCATTCCCAATCTTATGAGAACATCTAAGTTACCAGCTTCATCTAGGTTGGAAATGGAGACAAACACCCCCTTCAAGATGGTTCAGGATGATCCTGTTTATGAAGTAGGGAGTTTTGACATCAAAACATCAAAACTTGCTATGATTTCCTCTAGGCACACGGTGGTTTTTGTTTAAGATTTTATTTATTTATTTGACAGACAGAGATCACAGGTAAGCAGAGAGACAAGCGGAGAGAGAGGAGGAAGCAGGCTCCCTGCTGAGCAGAGAGCCCAATGTGGGGCTCGATCCCAGGACCCTGGGATCATGACCTGAGCCGAAGGCAGAGGCTTTAACCCACTGAGCCACCCAGGTGCCCCTAGGCACACAGTGTTTTAAGGGTACCCAGGGTTTGTTTTACTGAGGTGTGGTAAGGTGCACATCAGATGGAAACAACCATCCTGAAAAGGAGACATTTACACTCAGAAATCCCTAGAGACAATAGGCAGAACATACCATGCAGGACCAACCGGGGGACGCTAGGAGGCAGAGGGGTATGGGGGAAAGAGGGGCGAGAGCCTTTACTGTGGTTCCCATGGGAACTGGCTGGGCAAACAGGCTTAGAATTGGCTCCTTTGAAAACTTCAGTGGGCTCTGGCCATCCTTAGCTGCCAGGTACCTGATGCTGAGAGCGAGGACAGGGGACTATCGCCCTGGAGTCTAAGAGCTTAATACAAGAAGTGGTTAAGGGGACGGGCTTTGGATTGGTTGGTTTGAAAGGCACTCTCACAAGCCAGTTGTTGGCTTTCTCTGGGAATCAGCCAGCCCTCTAGCTGGACAGTCCCTCCAGGAGCAGCACTACCCCAAGACGTCATGGTATCAGATACAGAAACTAAACACAGACACACAGACAAAGAGAGAGACAGCTGCATATTTGCTTTGGGAAATATAAACTGTAGACCACTGACGGTCCCCGCGAAGGTCCTCACTGATCCCACCACCATCTTAGGAGACTAACTGCTGGTGAACACCCATGTGGAAGTTAACAGTTTCAATGTTAGGATGGCTCCGTTACAAGTCCTTCTCAGAGGCTCTCCCAGAGGATCAGAGAAGCCAAATGAATATAACCCAACTATTTCTAAACACGGTGCATTTCCCCAGCAGGGAGCATCGGGGTGACAGGCTTAAGAGGCCCAAGTACATCATCACCCCCAGACCCCCAGATACACTGTCTGGATGAGACCTTCTTACCACAGGAAGCCTCCAGTCTTGTCAAGTCACTCCCTCTAGGAGAACTCATGGAAAACCATGAATACTTTCTATTATACTTATCTCTACCACGACAGAAATAATTCTACTGAATAAAAAAATTTTAAATAGTGTATTCTCTCTCCAATCTCCATTCTAGCTGTCTAGTGATATATATACACACACACGCACACACAACTGTGCGCGTGACAAACATCCATGGGAAGCAGCTCTATTTCAGGACATCTCCACCCACTCCCCTCCACCATGGTTCTTCCAGTGGGGGCTGCAGAGATGGCCATCCACTCCGAGACCTCCAGAGATAACCGCTAACTTGTCCGTGGAAAATGCGAGCAGGGCGCCAAACTCCCAGGCAGACAGAAGATGTCTCTTAAATAAGAGCCCTGCTGTACCTGAGAACTCGTGCAACTCTAACAAGCATGGAAAAGTCCAACCCTTTAAATTATTGTGTAAATTATAACCATCAGCCTTTGTTATGGACTAGAGTCTTCCAGAATATAAAAATATGACTATGGGATGGATATGCTAATCAGCTTTCTCTGCCGTCGGATGGTTCAGCTGTATGGAGACTAACGTTGGCAGTGGATGAATAATTGCTCTGCATGTACTAAACATAACAGAGCAGCACAGAACTTCATCATTTGTCAGCTTTATTTGTTTAAATGAGAAAAATGCTGACAGCAGTTATTGCTGTAATCCCCTTATTTATCAGATAGAAAACACTAGTTACTCTTAGCAGGTCTAATCCTGTTGGGAGACTAAAAGTTACAGAATTTTCAAACTAATTGAAGGAAGACGCTTTAGTGTTCCAAGAAGAGAAATGCAGAAGACAGCGGCGGGGGGAGGGGGGGGCGCGATGTTTCGAGAAAAAGGAGGAAAATCATTTCTTCCTGTCCAACGTCTAATAAAAGGGCTCTGTAGCCTTAGTCTTAACTTGTGGCATGGAGAAGAAAGAGGAGAACATTCAGCACCATGCCAACCGCAGCCTGGCACCTAACAGCTGTCCCACGCTTTTTATCTACTGCTCATTAGCACACTTCCACAAAGCACCGAGGTAGCATCCTGCCGTGGGGACGGTTGTCAACCTGCTCTCACATATACCTGTTGATGGGCACTTGGGGAGGAACTGGACCCAGCTCTCTGACACTTGCCGCCCCTCATGGGTTCTTGTCCGTCAGTCTTTCGGCGGTCCCTCTGTAATGCTTGGCTTAACTACACTGGATAACCGGATTCAAGACGGGAAGTTAAGGACCCCACTTCCTCCTCGGAGATATCATTCATATCTGAAAACCACACGGAAGATGTCAAAAGCTAGCAAACCAGGTTTTGGTGAATTGTTTTTTCATCCAAGGCTCTGATGCCCTTTCCCTGGACCAGGGTAGCTCAGTGTTTCTCCAATCCGATGCTTCGTTTTCCACATCATAGTGTTTCATGATTGGGGATGATTCGTCAAGAGAATGAGGATATTGCTTTCTGTACACAAAGCTCAAAAACAAACAAAACCCCACCAACTTATTTGCAGTATAGCTTCATGGGTAGCATAGGGCCTTCCTCAATTCTTCAGAAGAGGAGAAGAAAAATATCAAACTCCTCCTGAAAAGCAACCATCTCTTATTCAGGAACCCGCTTTAATGAACCATCATTTGTTGAGGTGTCTCAGTCCCCTCTGAGATAGTCCCTCCTTACTCCACGGTGTCCTGAGAAGACAGGAAACAACCCATTCTGCTGGAGGAAGGGAGTCTACCACTTCGACAAGGGGCTCTTCCACGTCCAGGGCTAGAGGCTCGAAAGCAGGCTTCCACAATGAGAAGCTTCCCCATATTTTGAATAACATCACTATTATCATTACTGATTATTATACCTTTCTACAGCCCTTGACTTTTACTAGTGCCATCACATGCATGACCTTATTTCTTCCTAACACCGCGTTATTATTGTTTCTGTTCTTATCTTGCCACAAGTCCCCACATCATAGGAAACCTATCAAAGATGTTACACGGTTGGCAACATACATTATTTGAGAACAGTAACCCAGAGCATCAAAAGTGCCTGCCCCTCAGCCAGGAGCTGAGGATACTGTGACAAAGTAGATGCTTAAGATTTTTTTTTTTAAGATTTTATTTATTTATCTGAGAGATAGCGACAGAGATCAGAGGAGAAGCAGACTCCTCACTGAGCAGGGAGCCCAACTTGGGGCTCGATCCCAAGACCCTGGGATCATGACCAGAGATGAAAGCAGATGCTTAACCCACTGAGCCACCAGGCACACCCCTCCCTACCCCACCTTTTTTTAAAGATTAGATGCTCAAGATTCTTGCCCTAGAGATGCTTACAGGCTAGAGGGGGAGACCTCTCAACTTGCCCCAACAACAGGGCAAGAAAACCACCATGGCAGGAGTGCAGACCGCTTAGGACCACACGGGAGTGGCTTCCCACTTCTTGGCGGCACTAGAAGCTTCATTCCACCTGGGACTAGAAGTCTCTCCCCTTATCTAGTTAGAACGACGTCTAAAGCAAGGCTCTCGTAAGGACACATGAATCGGGACACGGAACTGAAGTTTCAAAAGTCTGAGATATCAGGGAAGCATTTTCACAGAAGCGTGCCTCCATTTCTTTGGGGACCGTAGATCTCTTCAGGCCAACACACTATTGAAAATAGTATGTTAAATGTAGATAATTAAAAGGTAGAACCATATTTCATTTTACTGGCAGATGCTTAATTAGGGCTAAATGTCTTTTGCCACTTCATCCTAGCAACAAGATTGAAATGTATTTTGATTAAAAAAAATAGTAATCCTTTGAATGTGCACGATGCCTAATGAATACTCTTTAGTTGCCCCCAGATAATAACCACTCCACGGATTCCTCAGAAGTACCACAAGTTCAGTGTTAAGTACAGAAACTCAGAATACGCTCGAGCTCTCCAGTTTCTTCCACACCAGAGATTAGAATTAATCAGCACAGAGGTGTCTGGCAGACGAAAGCAAATTAACTTGATAGCGTTGTCTGATAGCAGAGAGAGGGAAACTCGGGAGCCCAGAGTAGACACAGTAGAGTTATTTAGAGGACAGCACCCCATGAAGGATCCCTGAAGGATCCCTCACACATCACACTCACAGCTTCGTGGGCAACAGTCATGACATTTCCAACCTTGCCGCCCCAATCAGTGACTTTTCCTTTCCAGCAGTCACTCCGATTACCTGCTGTGAGTAGATCATGCCCTGAGGCCAGGGTCTGTATCATACTTTTACCTCCCACAGTGCTACCATTGGCTCAGAGAATAACATAAAGCTTGGGCAAAACAAAGCAATGAAACGCAAGCCAGGAACAAATTCTTCCACGAGAGACCAATATTTGCCTCTTAATATTATCAGTCCTTTTGTCTTTTTGGATTTATAAAAGTTCCCAATTTTCTATTTGTTTTTGGAAAAGTAATCAACAGCCACTTGCTCCACTAAAAAAGAAAGAAAGAAAGAAAGAGCCGCCATTTTAGATATATCCTTTTGAAAGCTAACCTTGACTGACCACTGGCTAGATACCAGGCCCTCAGACTATGTAATCCTCATAACAATTTCATGGCGTAGGAGCGCCTGGGTGGCTCAGTGGGTTAAAGCCTCTGCCTTCAGCTCAGGTCATGATCCCAAAGTTCTGGGATCGAGCCCCTCATTGGGCTCTCTGCTCAGCAGGAGCCTGCTTCCTCCTCTCTCTCTCTGCCTGCCCCTCTGCCTGCTTGTGATCTCTGTCTGTCAAATAAATAAAATCTTTAAAAAACAAACAAACAAAAAAAACAGTTCCATGGGGTAGATACAATTATGGCTATTTTACACTTGGGAAAACTGAGGTACAAGGCAGCGAGGAAACATATGTACCAGAAAGACTCCATAAAGGGAGAGCCAGATTTCAAACAAACGTGGTACCATCTAACACTGATAGCACATGCTCTTAACCACTATCGTCTTCAGGGTTTCTTTTAGATTCTTATCATTCCTACTTCAAACATACTTCTGAGTGCTGTATGAATAGAAAAAATGGGAAAAGTCCGAAGGCACTGGTAAAGAATTTAGTGTTTACAACATTGCCGGTCCCTATCAGGAACTGTTATTAACAATTACATAAATGGAGGCGCCTGGGTGGCTCAGTCATAAAGCGTCTGCCTTGGGCTCAGGTCATGATCCCAGGGTCCTGGGATCAAGCCCTGCATCGGGCTCCCTGCTCCACAGGAAACCTGCTTTCTCTCTCCCATTCCTCTTGCTTGTGTTCCTGCTTTCACGGTCTCTCTCTCTCTGTTAAATAAGTAAATACAATCTTTAATTAAAAAAAAAACCAATTACATAAACGGTGAGCTGCTTTCCATCTCTAATAAGGATGGAGTGAGTGCAAATGCACACCAACACTTTGTATCTAAGGTCAAACTGGACACAAGAAACAAGGTCTTTATACTCTGTCACAAGTTTAGGGAAGAATTCATACTATTTTCCTGAAAACTTTGTAACAATAGGTCAGTCCTCTCTGAGAAGCAGAGTGATGAACAAGATGAAATCTGGGTGGGATGGAAGAACATTTCTATAAAAGTGAGTTTTAAACCCACAAACTGTCAATGGAACACCTGAGAGATGGATTATTTCTGCGTTATGTGAACTAAAATATATGCTTCCCAAATGTACCTTGGTGATTTGTGAATCATCGAGGGTAACTTCAAAATTAATGGTTTTCTGGAAAAAGCTCTATTCAAATCCCCATCACTAGCACAGCAAAGTTCTTGGATACAAACTTTAAAGATTTAATACATTTTTATTTCTACTCTTCTCCCTTTTCTCAACACAATCCATTAACCTTTTATCCCCAGAGAGGGACTCCAGTTGTTTAAGAAGGAAATCACAAACAATGAAAGCTCTGAAATGATATTCTTTAAGAAAAATATTAGTTTACCGGAGTTGAGACTTTTCCCATAACACATTGGAATACGCATTATTTCACTCATTAGAGTTCAATATCTCCAAGGTAGAATAAGATAAGAGCCATGGAGCGTTGTTAAGGGAACCCCTGTTTTTATTGAACAATAAAGAAGTGGTTTTGCTTATTGATAACTCGAGCTTCCCACAGGCTGCATTAACTTGATTGCCAAGGACGTATTTTGCTGGTTCTTGTTGGTTGTTTTTCGGGGGGTGTTTGTGTGTGTGTGTTTGCCTGTTTGTTACGTTAAATATCTTAATTTCTCTGGTACTGAACACTCCCCGCCTATTTATCAGGGGCGCGATTCCCCGGTTGGGATTACCTCTCAACTCCAGATGTTAACAGAGGAAAAACACCAGGAAGAAGAGTTCCCATATTTCCAAATGAAATGAGGCAGAACAAATGAAAGAGGACCCTTGGCTTGTGCACAGAACTGAAAGGGTACATTACTAAGAGGTATAGCCATGTCTGTGCAAACACAGTAACTCATGTCAAATAAATTGTGCCTTTTGCAGGAAAGAACTCTAGCTCTGGGTTTTCCAAGCTAAATTGCGTGAAAACACACAATCCTTTTTCTTCTTATTTGAACTCTTAGATGACGGGGCCAAATTACCAGAAAGACCAAAGGCATTTTGCAGCCTTTAACAACTGCAAGGACTTATTGCTTCCAATTTGGAAATACAAAAGATTCCGTGTCTACTCCAAACACTCCTGGGTCTTACGCATTTCCCATTAGTACTTTGAAGGAAGAAAATGTTAAGCAAAAAGAATATCAAAATTTTCTGGGAGTGCTGAAACAGGGAACATGTTGGCCAAAGATACATAAGCAGTTATGACCAACTTCCTACAAGAACACAGACAATTCTCTACCACCGCTCAAATGTGGTCCTACTGTCCTTCGTCTATTGGCATCCTTCCCTCTTACTAGAGTGGCAGGAGTTATTTTGCAAACTCAATCAAAAGCCATTAAGTCAAGCCCTGTGCTTGAGCTCAGCCTTGAAGAGCTCAAGGGAAGCAATGCATCTATTTTTCAATACCAGAGGCCATTTTGTTTCCAACTTTAATTGCCCTTATGTATTGGTCTGGCCTACACTCCTCTTGCTCCACTTTCCACTATTCCTCTATTAATACCGACCTTAGGAAACATAATTGCAGTGCGTAGTAGACAGCAATTTTCATTAAGTACAGAAGAAAACTGTTCAGGGAGAGACAGCTTTTTTTTTTCCCCCTATTGATTCAACCAAAATGACTTGGAAGAAAAGGTTGTGCTTATTAAATTCTTTTCAGAAAGGTAGCTGCTAAAATATAAGTTCTTTCTCAACAAAAAATTGGTATATAATCTCTTCAGGTTTCGTCATTTAGGAAGTTGTGTTCTTCCCAGTTCCTTTGAAATTTGTGACTTTTATTGGTCTTTTTGTTCTCCCAACCCCCCCCCCTTTTTTTAAGTGGAGAGGGGAGATTTTACATGGAAACAGAGAATGTAATCAGCGCTGCTATCTGCAAGACATGGAGTTGCCTAGCAATGCCAGAGAAGTTAAAAGGGGGAAGCAATAGCAAAACACAACATTGCAAAATTACAAGAGGGCACAGTGTTAAATTGGCTTGCAATACTTATCAAGAGGTCTTTCTAGGAGAATGGATATAGGATTTTCTAGGAGTGGTATCAAAAAATACCCAGCCATTTTTCAGTGTTCTTCCTAGCTTTCATTTAGAGTTTACCCAATGGGATTCCGCTATTTTGAGTTCATTACTGGACAAAATCTAGGCCAGAAGCATCTGACAATAAAACACAGAGCCTCACTGTGCCCCTGGTACTTGAGTCCTTTCCAGTTGGACTAATTGAAGATATATAAGCCTTTCATATTTTCCCATTGTTTTATAGGCTTTTGCTCCCATGGCAAATGCTGTTCCCTTCATTGCCTTCTCCCAGATTTCAGAGACCTCCTTTGAAGTTTCACATCAAGATAAATGGGGCTGCTTTGTTTGGGAACCAGTCTCTCCCAACACAAGGAGTATCCAAGATCCCAACCCTGGGAACACAGAAGAAGAAACTTTGCTGACACCAAGATTTGATTTGTCTTCCTCCTTTGCCTTGATTATGCCAAATCCTTTTTTTTTTTTTTTTAAGAGGGAGACTATACCTTGTAATGTATATCTCTAGGTCTTCAGTTGCTATAAACTTGTCTTTAACAGTGCCAGAAACATGGCCTAGAATAAAGGATTAGCCCTCACAGAGATGGCAGAAATGATGAAGGGTAAAGAAATCCCAATGGGATAGCTATGGGATTACACACTTGAGAAACAGAAATATGAAACAGGCTCATGATGGAAAACGAGGAGCCATGTGCTGAAACCCATCCTTATGTCAGTAAGTGAACTTGTCAATATCAAGACTAGGAAGGAGAACGGGAAACTGTAGGTAAACGTGGCTTATAAGTATGGAAAAAGTATATCTGAAGTAGAAAGCAGAGATCTGGGTTCTATTTTGTTTTTCTAAGATTTTATTTTTAAGTAATCTCTATGCCCAATGTGGGGTTCGAACTCACAACCCTGAGATCAAGAGCTGTACGTTCCACTGACTGAGCCAGCCAGGTGCCCCAGAAGATCTGGGTTCTAGAAACAGCTGTGCCTTCAACTTGTTGCAGCTCTTGGAACATAAGATTTTTATTGTATAAAATAGGGCTGTTAGGTTATCACTAAGGTCCCTTCCAGTTTGCACATTTAAATTCCAGAATTCTAAGCATGCTTTTGGTCTGAAGAACACCACCTCGAAAACAGGCATTTTTTTTTCCCTTCCTCATACCAGTTCCAAACTGCAACAGGGAATTGTGTAAGGTTTTAGGTGTTCCTCTGCCTTTTGAAGTTATGCATCTATAATGCAATTCCCAAAGAGTCCAGAACCGTATCGTGTTTAGCACTGTTTATGTAGGGTTAGTTCTTTATTGATTCCCAGGCAGAAACAGTATTGCCCGAAGATCTTTTTGAAACAAGTGTCACATTTTGCTTTGGAAGACAGCACACTCTTCCTCTGCTTGCTTCTTTGCTGGCTGATATCCGTCCTCCTGACTCCTAAGGAAGTAGTGCTCTAGACCCATTTCCTTTTCCTATTACTCATTCTCTCTGGACATCTCCTTTGCCTCCATGGCTTCATCCTTCCCCAATGACTACCCAATTAACTCTTCTGTCTCTCAGCTCTACAAACGCCAGATCTACACCTCTTCTTTACACCCCATAAATACTACAAATTCAGCTTGTCCCATGATCTCAGCCTTCTCTCCTTGCTAACATAATTACTTACATCAATAGCATCCCCTTTCTGCTTCTGTTGAGATTGTTACTCCTCCTTCTCATTCATTCATTCATTCATTCATTCATTCATTCATTCAGTCTGATTTGCTAAGGTCCTTCTCATACCAGAAATCTAGTTCTTGTTTTTGTGACCACCGCTCTAGAGACAGACTTTTCTTTCCCTCAACTGACGTTGAGGTCCCATCTGACCTCAACTGACGACGTCTCCTAACTCATCCATTCCTGTTTCTTTTTGGCATCCCAAACACCTGCGCCAGATTCGTTCCTTGAAGCAGAGCTCCAGCCACTGCTTGCCCATATACAATCAACCTACACTACCTCCAAGATTCATAAAATTAAGTAAGGAACTCCTCACTTCCTATATGAGACCTTTTGAGCCCCTGAGTGAACTGAATTTGTCAGTTCCCACATCCGTTTTCTATTTTGACCAAATCAAACCTCCTGCTGAACAGATACTAAGCTTTCTTTCATTTGCTAATGTCGAAACCCCAAGGCCACAGAGATCCCTCTCTCTTTCTCTCAAATTAATAAATTAATTCAGTTACTTAATTTGAATTAAGTAGTCATTGATGTCCCTTTCAAATGCTACAGCTTCCACACGTTTCCTGATAATCCTAATTGGGCATAATCTTTTTTAAATCCTCCACAGGTTAAGTGCACTATGGGTATACTGGACTTCTACCTATCAACAGGTATAAAGTCCTAGAGATCACGGTTTGCATCTTAGCATTCCTGGAACACTGCAAGGCCTCCAGTAATCGAGTAGCAGTGGCATATAGTTAATAAACTAAGCTGACTTGAAACTTCCTAATTATACTCAGGCTTTTTGACTTCTTCAAAATCTGTTATCTACACAGTGAGTGGGGACTAAGCGCAATAATCTAGGCTGAGAGCAGGTTGGTTTTAGGATGAGGCTAAATTTTAAAAGTTCAAAAGCATATACTGTTTCTGTTACACCCTAAATTTTAACAAGTTATAAGTTTTGCAGGTTTTTTTTCAGATCTACTTATTATTGAGAAAGAGAGAGAAAGAGAGAACACAAGCAGGGGGAGGAGCAGAGGGAGAGGGAAAAAGCCAGCTCCTTGCTGAGCGTGGGGCTTGATTCCATGACCCCGAGACCATGACCTGAGCCAAAATCAAGAGTCACATGCTTAACCCAACTGGGCCACCCAGGCGCTCCTAAATTTTACTAATTTTTAGCAACTAATTGACTACAGTTTTAAGTTAAATGATCTTGCTTTCAGATCCAGCACAAACCTGTAGTTTACTTAATGTGTCTGAGTCTCATTTCCTTATCCATAAGAAGGTAATGATAATGTCATTGACCCCAGAGGGCTGCTGGAAAGACAGTGAGATAAGGTCTGTCAAATGCTTGGATGAGATCTGGCACACAGTAAGTGCTCAATAAACACTAGCAATATGATCATTATTCTCATCATCACCACTCATAAGCCCAAGTCAGCCACATTAATAAAGATGGTCCCTCAATTTTTTCATACTGGAGATACTATTCAAATTTGGCAATCAAATTTGGGCTCTGTCATTATACAGTAATCAAAAGAACTTAAAGGAGGCTCAGAAACCACAACCATGGAGAACGATGTGCACCTAGAATAGCATCTAGGAGGAAAGATTAAAGAAACTGAAATTATGTTGCTTAAAAAGGTGTTTGGTGAAAGAAAAAGAAAAAAAAAGGTGTTTGGTGGAAGATTTACCTTCCAAGATATTTAGAATTGAGAAAATGAAAGCAGTGACTGGTAGGTTTTATTTCTTGTGAGGATACTAGCTTCCATACAACATTGGGTGCTAAAGTTATATAGTGTAGGGAGATAAAAATGCCCCTTTACCCTCCAAGAATAGGCTAGCCAAAGAGCTGTGCAGTCATTTAAACATACAATAAGAAACAAGGAAGGGGACCATAGGGGAAGGGAGGGAAAACTGAATAGGAAGTCATCAGACAGGGAGAAAATCCGTGAGAGACTCTTAACCTTAGGAAACAAATGGAGGGCTGCTGGAGGGGAGATGGGTGGGGGGATGGGGTAACTGGGAGATGGGCATTAAGGAGGGCACGTGATGTGATGAGCACTGGGCATTTCACGAAACTGATAAATTATTGAGCACTCCATCTGAAACTAATTATGTACTGTAAGTTGGTTAATTGAATTAAAATAAATAAATAAATAAATAAGCAAGCGTATGGTAGCACCTTATATTTCCGGGAGATGTTAATATTCATTCAATATTAATTATATTATTATGTTGTATTATATTAATTAGATTAATTATGTTATTAATTTTCACTAGTAGTCATTCAAATAAATCACCGATGGGTGACCCGCACAGTTTTTCCCAGCCATACAACCATGGGAGGACACCAGGTGATGATCTAAGAATGGTTTCTCATCCTTACCTGAACTCTCATCCAGACTCTCCTCGGAGACGTGCTCATTTTGATGGACCCACTCGCCATTGCACTTGAAGAATATCTGCATGGCTGGCCTTGCCTTGCACCTCAGCGCGATGGGGTTACTCTTGATGATGTAAGCGTCGTCTGGCTCCTCGATGAAGTGAGGCAGCGTCCCAGGAGCTGAGGGGATGGACTCCGGGAGGGCTTCGCCATTGTCACTTCCTGCAAAATCGAAGAGGCCATGAGGACACCGCCTGTAGTGACAGCATACGCATCAGGACGCAAAGCATAACCCCCACTGGCTCCAAGAATCTGAGCTGGGAAATACCGCATCCTGTCCACACAGCATGCTTGTAAGGCCTGTGCAGATAATTCTCTTTTAGAGGCTGAAGTTGTGTAGTATGGGACCACTAGCTGGACACACCTTCAGGGTCACCAGACGCAGAAAATAAGGAATAGAATCCCTCAGACCACACTTTGGAGTCTGCAGGTCTTTGCTGAAAGAACAGAGACAACATCTGGATGGGTGAGAGGCTGAACCTTAAGATTCAGCCTGGTGAGTGGTTATCTCAAGGTGTTCAATGGGAGCCCCAAGCTGCCTCAGACTCTGAAATAATGGCGGAAACAGCTTCTGTTCTCTCATAAACGAGCGTGGGTGATGACCATGTTGTCAGAGGATACTCAGTCTTACGACATGTGAAAAGAATTCCAAATTGTTTACTTTTTCTACCTCTGAAACTGGAGATTGGCTGGTAGTCTACCTTAGAAAGAGTTTTCTCCAAAACCTCACCAACCTACTGACGCTTCTAAAAGGAATGCACATGTGTTCCGCAGGCTCACAGCTCCGTTCTCTGCCCCGACACTCCCCTCGATATACTGCGAATCTCACTTCCAAGGCGACAAACTAAAACGAATCCCTAAGATAGCCGTGAGCTTTTACTTTGGGACCTATAATTAGGTTTCTTCAAAGATTAAAAAAAATGGACATGATTCTTCCCTAAATTTAAGGAACTGGTAAGTAGAGAGAAGCAAAATAAAAAGGGAAAAGTAGAAGCCAAGACTTTGCTTCACTACCTGTTCACTACACTTAGCAGGGACTTAAGTCCCGGAAAACTATGGCAAAGTCAAGGGGAGCATGATCTGAGCACTAACTAAACACTTTGGAAATGACCAGAAGGAACAAGTGCAACTTCCATGGCTACTCCAGAGAAAGATCAAAGAAAGCAAGAATTTCAGTAGTGAGATCAGCTATGCCCCGGAAAGGGTTATTCACATTCAAAGCAAACCTGTCTCCAGGAAGAAGCTGGGAAAAAGGACCTAAGGAAAGCACTGGAGGAACAATCCAGTTCATTCAGAGCGAGCCTAGATGACAGACAGGGTGCATCCCGTGATTTACCCGGCTCGCTGTGTCCCTCCAGTGTCATTCAGAACAACCAACCAAGCCTCTTATGTGTCGCACTTAAGTCAGTCACCTATATGAAGTAAGTACCATCAAAGGTAAACCCAAGTCACAATACTAGGGGGTAATATTTTAAGACTTGGGGCATTCTCAAATGCAAATCAAGGGGAAGGGACTAGGACACAAGAGGTATGGCTGCCCCTAATTCTATTTTTATGTGAGGAAATAAAAGACAGCGAGTTATGAAAAACCCGTCTAGCCATGGAAACACAAAAGCACCCCACGGCCCCCACAATAAGTTAAACGAAACAAGAGCTTGCATCTCTAAACTATTTCTTCCACTAAATACATCAGCATAAGGGGGAAGACCTCACACAATAAAGCGTTTAAGGTATTGTAAGCTTTAAAAATGCTATTGTAATATAAAAGTCAGAGGGACACCTGGGTGGTTCAGTGGGTTAAGCCTCTGCCTTCAGCTCAGATCATGATCCCAGGATCCTGGGATAGAGCCCCACATCGGGCTCTCTGCTCAGCAGGGAGCCTGCTTCCTCCTCTCTCTCTCTGCCTGCCTCTCTGCCTACTTGTGAACTCTGTGTCAAATAAATTAAAAAAAAAATCTTTAAAAAAAGTCATCATAAAACAAAAATGCATCATAAAGCAAATGCTCTAAATAGCAAGAGAATAAACAATTTATGTCATAATATAGTACAACATAGTTACCCAGAAAATAAAATGTGTATATGCCATATGGAATAAGAAGGGTTTCAGGACAGAATCTTTTTAGATTTTATTTATTTATTTGACAGACAGAGATCACAAGTAGGCAGAGAGGAAGGCAGAGAGAGAGGAGGAAGCAAGCTCCCTGCTGAGCAGAGAGCCCGATGCGGGGCTCGATCCCAGGACTCTGAGATCATGACCTGAGCTGAAGGAGACGCTTAACCCACTGAGCCACCCAGGTGCCCTTAGGACAGAATCTGAGAGGGTTTCTTTTAGTGTTTTAGATTACATTTCCAATGGACTTCATGAAATAGATCATATATTAATTCATTTTGTTACTGACCGCTCATGCCAATTTCCATCTTCAATAAATACCAAGTCCCTCAGGCTTTTGTAAATCCATGCATTAGAGGAAACGACAAAGGTATTAAGAGATTTTATATGGACATCAAACAGCTCACACTCCCATCACGGGCTTGAGTTCTGTCCAAAGTAATTCGCTGCTGTAGAAGAGGGTCACCTGATAAAGGATATCCAAACCCTAAGGTGAGAGCCTGAATGAACAGTCACAGGCACAGGCTGTGAAGGGTGCATCTTGCTTGACTAGTAACAGTGCGTGAATGTCCAAAGTAACTACTAAAATGGGGGCAGGGAGCATCATACACTTGATCTTAGCCAAAAGGTAGAGAAGCAATGCAGGGAGCATCATAAATAACTACTCTTAAATAAATAATAAGGTCACATTTATCAGAATAACTAAAATGACAAAGGCACTAGATCAAAATCGAGTTTAAACCACCCAATTTACAAAATGCTGTTCTAAAAGCAACGAGGCTACCCTCCTGTTATTTTAAGAAATACCCTTTAAATAAAGTAACAGGTTCTGCTTTCACCTGAAACAGAGCAGGAGAGTGGAAGAGGAAAGTATGCACGTAAGTGTCCCGGCCAACTCAAGGACCTCCATTAAGAATCAATCAATCTTGAGAAACGAGAGCACGACGTGAACATGGGGAAGCAAAAGAAAGCAAGGAAGTATGCGACAATGAAGTGAATGCTTAGTCTCCGAGATCAGAGGCTTAAAGAAAAGGATAGATTAAAACCTAAAAAAAAAGAAAAGAAAGATCCCAGTGCACTCAAGGAAAGAGAAGTCCCCCAACATCCTTCCTGCTTATTCTTCCAATATAACACACAGCTGGGCCCACCTTACCACATCCTGGTTGATACCAACTTTATCAACTTTTCCATTAAAGCCAAACTTGACTTAGTACAGTCAATGAGGGACTGTCTTTATGCCAAGTGTATCCCTTGTATAACTGACTGTGTAATGGCTGAAATTGAGAAACTGGGGCAGAAGTATCGAGTGGCTCTAAGGATTGCCAAGGATCCAAGATTTGAACGATTACCATGCACACACAGAGGAACCTACGCAGATGACTGCTTAGTGCAGAGAGTAACTCAGCACAAGTGTTACATTGTGGCCACAGTTGACCGAGACCTTAAACGAAGGATCCGGAAGATTCCTGGAGTTCCCATCATGTACATTTCTAACCATAGGTACAACATTGAGCGGATGCCAGATGATTACGGAGCCCCTCGGTTCTAATTCTTAAAAGATAGAGTTCCTCTGCCTTCCTTTACCAACTTTTTCTATTGCCGGTTCATATTAGCAACATGCTATAGCATGAATTATTCTTCTTACCCTTTTCCTGTTATGAGCTGAGTATGGTTAAATACACTCACTTTTTGGTATTGTTTTGAAATTGATAATTTGTATCATTTTAAATATTGTTGCTTTTTTTTTTATAAATCAGATGATTGCTCATAAAAAAATTAAAAAAAAGAATCAATCAATCTTAATGCCCATAGAAGGCGGGGGGGGGGGGGAAGATAAGGCAAATTGTAACATTACATCTTAATTATTACTGAAGCCATGTCAAAGTCATGTGTGTATAGGAAAAGGGCCAGAACCCATGAAAACAAGAAACAAAGGAAAAAATCTATTTATCAAGGGTAGCAGTGGGAATGTGAGATCATAGATAGATCTACATACATACCACCATTTATTTGTATCCTTTCAACAAAGAAATAAATGATTTTTTTGTTTGTTTGCTTCCCCCCCTGCACCTTTGTATAGTGAAGTGTTGGGAATGGTGTTTACCTAACACTGTTCCCTAGCCCGACTCCTCCTCCCCTAAGTCCCATGGTGGGCTCAGGATCAAGTTCACGTTACAGCCCTGCCCTTCGGATGGCTTCGGTTCTGCAAGAAGGCTGGGTTCTTCCCCCACAGGCCGACCTCCATGCTGACACCCCTTCCTTATCCCACGAGGCTGGAAGTCATCTGCCTCCATTTGTCCACTGTCCTCCACCCCACCTACTGCTTAGAACCTAAATGCTCATGGAAATTCTCAGGGGATTCATCAAGCAAAAGGGATGTGACAGAAAGAAAGGAGGTGACATGGGTACTTTTCAGGGGCTTAAAAGCTGCCAAGAGATTCTCTTCTCAGCGGTGGCAGGGGCCTGGGGGCTGGGGGTAGGGGTGGGAAGAGACAACTTACTTTAATAAATGGTTTTATGGAAGCCAGCATGAATACTTTTGGGCTTCAGAGTAAATGTTTCTAATGATCTCAGTACATCTGCCACTGGTTTCTAATTTAAAGAAAAGTTTTAAAGCTGGTGTGATGAATGCTGGCAACCATATGACCCAGTCAACTGCCTTCTCCCATACCTGCTTTTACAGTAGAGGCTGGAGAAGTCATGGGGTCAGTTTACTTTGCAGGTAGCAACGGTCCTGGGACAACCTCCTAGCAAAAGAATCCTAAGCAGAAATTCTTGAGAAAACTTTTATTTTCTTGATAAAGGAAATAGGTATGGTACATTCTGCCCCTTCTCGCCTTCGTCCCTGCCTTAACTAGGGAAGATCAAGAGGAAAAAAGTCCCAAAGGAGCAGACAATATAGAGGCTGACATAACACCACAGGACATCCATCTCCAGACATTTTTTTTAATCTTTACTTATTTAAGCTACTAACAGTCAGATTTTCTGTTGTTTTTTGCAAGAGAGTCTTCTCTGATACAACTAGATCTTCCTTCTTCAACAAAGCCAGAGCTCCAAGCTTCACTTAATAAAGTGAATGCTCTCAGTGTTACTGAATTTGGGACAGCTAAGAAACATGGAAACTAGGATTGCAGAAAATAAATGTAAGAGTGGCCATGTAGTGAATGATTACAGATTATGGTGATATGCCTTCTACGTGGATTAGGTCACTTAATCTCCCTATCCACTCTGTGGTGGGCATTCTATCCTGTTTTGCATTTGACAAAATGCTTTCATTCTGTGCCTTGTCTAGGGTCATACAGCTAGTCAATGGGGCTGAGAATTTGAACGCAGGTCTCTGACTCCAATCACCTTGCAATTCCATTTTAGTTCTGATGAATGGACCCTTGGAAGTCTGGTACGGTAATTTAGTGAGTGCCTTATGACAGTAGCGAGCAGTTCATAAAACCAAAAGGAGATATAAACTGATACCTTATGTGTGTGGTACCTCACAGCCTACATTAAGTAGAATATTCTTAAAGATTGCAAACACAGTTATCCTATTAGCTAGACTGTGGTTCCAGGTATATTACGGACACATTCTAGACCAGGTCTTGAGAAAATATTTTTGAGAGAACAACACAGCAAGTCTTCAACTAATTAAGATCAAATGACTGGGTCTCCTCACTAAAGTCAGAAAACAAAGACGTTGACGAATACGTGTTTGAGAATAACATAATGAGAAAGCTTTTTCAGTATTTCATTTGGAAAGTTTCACCTCTGAGCACGAATATTTAACTACTGAAACTCCAATTAAAAATAACAAGGAGTAGGGCACCCAGGTGGCACAGTCCATTAAGAGTCAGACTCTTGGTTTCAGCTCAGGTCATGATCTCAGGGTCATGAGATCAAGCCCCACATAGGGTTCTGCACTCAGCTGGGAGTCTGTTTAACTTCTCCTTTTCCCTCTGCCCCTCCCCCTGTGCACTTGCATGCACACTTGTCTCTCTAAAAATAAGGAAATAAATCAAAAAAACAAACGACAACAACAGAAAAAAGCAAGGAGTATTATAGGAGACAGTAAGAAAGAGGCTGTAGTCAGGGTAATGCTATTCTATCATGTTTAACCATACAAAACTGCCACTATTCCACTGGTTGATCTGTTAAATATGTAACAGGATTGGGCACACTGGAGGCCAGAGTCATTCCAAAGTGGAATTCATAAGACCCTGGGGTATCAGCAAAGTATGCTGGTATTGCACAGGGTTAGAGTATAAATGAAGTTGAGGTTTTGAGAAATTCCAAATTATTTTCATATTTTTACCCACAAGAGGACTTCTTGTGGGTAAAATGTACCCCTTCTATCTCCCAAGTATGCTTGTACTCTTACTGGTACAAAACATTCCTATTTGTTTCAGTGTCCAACCAATAATTCTGCCATTAACCAAAGACTAAATGTGGTAAAAGTGAAGACCTTTAGAAACAAATAATCTGACTTAAACTCTGGGTTACCTCTGTGAACTTAGGTGAGTAACTTCACTATGTGGCTTCAAATTTCTCCTTCATAAAAATGAGCAATTGAAAGTAGTCAGTGGTTTGTGACATTAAAATGAGATGATGTTTATAAAAAATACGCGGTAAATGCCCAAATGTTACATAAATACAATATGCCACCACTACGACCGCCAGTGCCTGGATAAAGGAGAGCAAACAAAAGAAAAATATTTATTTAATTATGATCTCTATGACTTCCATTCCCAAGCTTATTATTCTAATATTTATATTTCAATTTTGTGTACAACTCTTATTTTCATCCTGGAGCCCTCGTGATATGAACTGTTGCTTGTAACACTTTTTTTTACTATTTGCAACCCATATGTATGCTAGCATAATTTTGCTAGGTCAAAACCCATGAAAACATGCTGCTAAGCATTTATTATTTCGACAAACACGTAGCAAATGCTTATACCGTCCACCAGGCACATGGTCATCCTGCAAAGCAAGAGGATGATACACAATGGATTTCCTGCTAGCCAGATCCCAAAACCATTGCCTTCAAGAGGCAAGCCGTTATTAACCATAGGAGATTTCCCAGTATTCCAGAGCCCATATCACTGTAATATTTTTTTTTAACGATTTTATTTATTTATTTGACAGAGAGAGATCACAAGTAGGCAGAGAGGCAGGCAAAGAGAGAGGGGGAAGGAAGCAGGCTCCCCGCTGAGCAGAGAGCCTGATGCGGGGCTCGATCCCAGGACCCCGGGATCATGACCTGAGCCGAAGGCAGAGGCTTAACCCACTGAGCCATCCAGGCGTCCCTCACTGTAATATTTAAATGAAGCAAGGCACCTCAGAAAGAGCTCTTTAAATTCCGCTCAGTGTCTGGGAGCATATTGGTCCAAAGCAATATGCAAGTCTGAGCAGAAAGCCATAGGAGGGAAAATCAAGTTGCATAATCTAAAGACAACACAATAGAGCTGGGGTCTTCGCTTTTGTTTACAGAAATGTGGGTTGTCTCCATATGGTTATTTAATTAGCTAGGGGATGCACTGCTCCCACTGAATGCGGAGCAGCTGGAATTTTACATACCAAATATTTAATGCAATTTATGAAACACAGACTCTTTCCCCAGGTCTCAGTAAGTTTCCTTTTTTTTTTTTTAAACTCAAACTATTCTGCCTTCTTGCCAACATCTAATAAAAATGGAAATGTTTTTTATATCACTTCATTTGCATAGTTCACCTCACCTGTGTCGATCTTCTATCTCGTCAGCCTAGGATATTATTCCATTGAGCAGATCTTAAATTTTGCAGAGTGGAAGATGATAAACAATGCTTACAACACAGTCCAAGAAATATGAAGGGTCATTCTTTGTTCCTCAAACAAGAAACTTTAGATTTCAGCAGAGCTTATGAAAGCACATTCACTATTCCCCAAATTATCATAATTCACCTTCATATGTTCTTTTTTTTAATTGACGTTTGTGTGCATGCCTACTACGGTTAGTCAACGTTCTCTGTATTGGAGATTCAAAGTTAACCAAGACCTAGTTAACTTATCCAAGGAGCTCACACACTAAATGAGAGACCAAAAAATTACCAAACAATGATCAACATGTCAACAGTATATTGGAAGTATACACAAAACGTCATAGGAACTCTGTGAGGAGAAAGAGTCCGACTTTCCTTGGGAGGGTTCATGGCAAACAACACAAGGAAGAAACATTTCAGCATAGTTTGGCCACGAGAATTGAACAGAAGAACGGGAGAAGGCATTCCAGGTCATGGCAGGTGCCATCACGGAATACAAGTTAAAAACTTAGGGACAGATAAATTTATCTTCATTAGAACTCATATTTTAGAGTTTATTTGAATATTTCTAATAAACCATTGGCCCTACTTGGCCCCAACGTCTCTAAGAATTTTTTTTAAAAGATTTTATTTGAGAGAGAGAGAGTAAGAAAACAGGAGTGGGGAGAGGGAGATGCAGACTCCCTGCTGAGCAAGGAGCCAGATGCTAGACTCAATCCCAGGACCCCAGGATCATGACCTGAGCCGAAGGCAGATGCTTTACTGACTGAGCCACCCAGGCATTCCCCCAACATCTGTTTCTATGTGCCGTTGACTAAGAGCTTTCTGAGGTGCAAAGATAAACTACCAAACTACAGAGAGATAGCATTCTTGGTTTAACAACACAGGCCCCAAAGCGATGTTAAAGTAGTTCTTTGTGTATACTTTGAATGAGGGAGAAGCCATGTTTGTTCTGATCCATGGGATGGAGTTACTCTTAAAGCCATACCAGCACAAGTGGCATTATCTCCCAAGGCCACAGGGAAAGTTCTTTTTGTTTTTAAAATGACCAACATTTTGGTTCTCCCTTGACTTATACACAAAACACTTCTGGGTATTTTTTTACTTTTTTTTTAATTTTTATTTTTTATAAACATATTTTTATCCCCAGGGGTACAGGTCTGTGAATCGCCAGGTTTACACACTTCACAGCACTCACCTTAGCACATACCCTCCCCAATGTCCATAACCCCATCCCCCTCTCCCAACCTCCCTCCCCCCAGCAACCCTCAGTTTGTTTTGTGAGATTACGAGTCACTTATGGTTTATCTCCTTCCCAATCCCATCTTACACAAAACTCTTCTGACGTTGAGTCTAAGTCAGAGATTTTACTCTCTTTCTGATGGCAGGCCTTGTTCCTGAACAGAAACAAGCACTATACAATCAGATTTAGCAAGAAACACTTGTTCCCATGATAAGGGTTTCTCCAGTAGGACTCTGATATTAAGAGACTAGATTTAGTCCAGTGGTTCTCTATGTGTGATGAGATTATTGAGGATTTAAATTTTTACTGTTTTGCTTTCACTCTATTTTCAAAATGTGTTCCAAAAATAAATACTTAGAAGACAAATATATTCTATATATACTTATATATACTGTGTTCGTGTGTGTGTGTGTGTGTGTGCATACACACACATACATACATACACAGAATTATCTGTTGAGTGAAGGCATACAAAAAACTCTGTAAACTATGGCAAATTCTAGATTTTACTTCATGGTGTCTACCTTCTATTAAAATTCACTAATCAGAGAAAGACTAACAAACCTGTACCTAGGAAAAAATGTAAAGGATTAGACTAAGATGTATAAAAATTATTCATTCTAAAATGTAAAAAGAGGAGAGTAATATTTGCTGAACATAGTAGATAAGATGAAGCTTAGAAATTGTTTCTTAAAATTTTCCAACAATGGATACATTTGTGTATGAATGTGTACGACTGACTAGTTTTCAAATTCTTCTAAAAACATAGTGGGATTTGGGAAAAGGTTTTGCTTTTCAAAGTGTTATCGCTTTTCATTTGTAACTGACAGTTTTTGAGAGTGAGACCATTCATAGTTATGGAAAAATGGCTGTTTTAATGCAACACTGAATGACAGAAAACCAAACAATCAAACACCATTCTCATATTTTTCATTCTTGGAAAATTACCTTTCAGGAAGAGCTTCGTGTTTTATGTTCTGCACATGAATACAGCAGGGACTTTCAATCTTTTTATGACAAAAAGAAGAAACAAAAGGTGGGAAACAAAAGCATAAGGAACAAACACTAAATTCCTTTTGAAATAAACACACACTTCCATTACATGTCAGGTCACATTTTAAAAACTCAGATGGTGACCCATAAGTTACAAAACTCAAATTTTTAATATGGGCCAATTTGACTGCAACGTGGTTTGATACATTATTTTGTATGTGATCTGGACTCAAGCAAAACAGAGTGGGAGTTCACCTTAGATAAAATCTGGGCCAAATCTTATCTCAGGCCCTCAGAGGTATAACAACTTGTCAGAGAGCTCCAAGGAGCAAGCTTAGGTTGAAATCTCTCTGTTGACACTTACAATAATATTTTCCCCATTATGCTGCTTTCATTTGGACAGGACACAAAAGACTGAATATACAACTAAGTCTTGTGTTATCATCTGAGATATTATACACAGAAAACAACCTTGTATAATCTCCTGATGACCTTGTAACTTGCAAACATTCTAGTAAAATCGAATACAACAAAAAATATAATCTTTAACTTTTATGTTTTCTATTGCAAATTGTCTTATTATGAAATGTTAGAGAAAAATACAAATATTATTCTTGAAAACATTGTTATCCACTGTCACCAAATTCCCAAAGACTACTGCAATTCATCATTCAGTGTATTTCTTTCCCATATCTCTCTTTATCAGATACATATTGAATATTGGGGTTTTCTGTGCATATTTGTGAGTTGTCATTTCATCTTGTCATGGTATTACTTTTCATTAGCCAGATTCTTTAATGATTGAGAGTAGGTATCAGTTTTGATCTTGCCATTGTCTCACTATTTAACAGTTATTTTCAAACTTTATTTTACATTGATATTCTAACGCTCCACCTACCTATATTCTGATTTGACACAAATATCTATCTTCAACCCATTTCCCTCTCTGGACATTTAAATTTGTATAAGAAATTGCCTCCAGATACATTCACATAAATGTCCCTATAGGCCCCTCAGACTTCTTTTTTTTTAAGATTTTAGAGAGACAGAGAAAGAGAGCTAGCAAGCGGGAGCACCGACAGAGGGAGAGCATCCCAAGCCGACTCCCTGCTAAGCGCAGAGCCTGACAGGGGGCTCAATCCAAGGACCCTGAGATCATGACCTGAGCTGAAATCAAGAGTCAATACCCAACTGACTGAGCCCCACCCCCACTGCCAGGCCCCTGTAGAACGCTCAAACTTTTTATGCCTAAAGCACAACTTATTACTTGGCCCCTCAGATCTGTTCTTTAGCCTAAGTTCCCCAAAAGAAAGAATGACCTTAGCAGTCACTGAGTTCTTCAAGTTCCTCAGGGCTGGGCATCCCCTATGTCCCCCTGCTCACCCCCCCCAACATCCCATGTATCACTAAGCCCTACTGGTTCTGTCTCCTAAATATCTTTGTAATTCAGTAACTGTTTTTCATCCCTATTCCTTCTACTCTGCCCCTAAACATCATCACTACTCTAAATGACTATCACTGGTCCAGTCTTCATCGTCATTCTTGCTCATTCTCCTTCACCCTGATCACTACACCACCAGGAGGCTCCAGGGACTGTCAGTTCATTCAGGGTTCCAGCGCTCTTTACCTGGGATCTGCCTGCACCAGGCTTTTCCTTCCGCCTAACTAATCAATTTCTCCCTGTTTGACTTATATAGCCTGTTCTCATCTTTCAGGCTTTATTTAGTTGATGCATCATATGTAAAGCCCTACTGGGACAACAGAAATTCCGGGATACATTCCTTCTTTGTCCTTCCATAATACTTTGTACTACTATATAATTATTCATGTATACAAACGAACCTTCCTTGAGGTTCCATGAAGGCAAAGGACAAGCATATCTAAATAAACGGTTCAGTGAAGCCATGATGAAACTCTGACCATTCTCGGTTACAAATATTTATTAAGCACATAGGAGGTCTGACTAAATTTATTTTCAAAACAACTTTGCAAATTGACATAGCCTCCAGCGTTATAGAACTTCACCAATTTTCTTCATCCTCAGCAGAATTAAACATTTGGGGAGACTGGATAAATTGCTGGGTAAAATGAATAGTGTTTCACGTATACTTCTAGGTTACCAGCCAAGTTGAATATTAAAACATGTTTATTGACTATTTTCATTTACCCTTTTACAAATTGCAAACTCAGAGTTCTTACCATTTTGATTTTGTTTTCCACTTTTAAGAAAAATGTAGCTATAGAATCTCTAAAATTAAGTACAAACATAACTTAAATGCATAGATTCCATTGTTTCCGTATCAGGTGCTTAATCAAACCAATTATACCCTAATTTTACATTATTTCTATCAATCCATTAATTCCTTCATTCATCACTAATTTGGAATTACAGAAATCAAATGATCAGTTCCATGATTCCAAAAGCAATAGAATTTTGACTAAAATGGTTGGCTCTAGAGAAAAAAGGTCTTATGTAGAGAAGAACTTAGTTTAAAAAAAAGAAATCAATACTTTATGAGGAGGATTCATAAAGAAAAGTAAGAGGAACAAGATTTGTCTTCTATTAATGAGATGACCTTCTTTGCACAACAAAGTCCTTCTTCTGGAAATCACATAAGATGTTGATATGAGGATGAAGTTTGGATGCTCATATGAAATCCTTCAATTCCTTTGTTATTTTTCCCAATACACAGATTTAGTTGATCCTGCTGAGATGTGGTATTTAGTAAAGACTGACAAGACACCACATGGCACTAGTGACCAGCAACAGAAGCTGTGCCTTGACTTGATCTGACAGTCATCTGATTGGGAGGTGGAATGTGTACAACTGAGGGGGCTTAATTTCCTTATCCTCCTTAGAGAGGATGTCAGACCCTATAGAAACAGATTTATTCCAAGTTGTATTAGAAACATGAAATACTGTTCCTCCTGATATCTTTTATCAAGAGGCAGTTTGATACAAGGGAACAAATTGGGGCTTGCAGTTAGAGCTTCAAATCCAGGTTCTCTTAAAATTAGTTATATGATCTTAGGCAAGATATCTAACCTACTTTATCCTCTGAATTCTTCCATGTAGAAAAAGAATACTGTAGTATTATAGTACTGTAGTACTATAAAACTGTTTTATACCTCCAAGGAGGTAAGTGTAAATTGACCAGGTTATTATATGGCATGTAATAAGCATTCACTATATAAAAGAAATTATTATTAGCATATTATTAATTATTAAATGAAAATTAAGGGACAGATGGATGGGCAAAGGACAAAAGCAGATTTCCATCCAGCAGATTGTTTTGTTTTTGAGGAAAAAATGGCAACGTCAAGAAACCCCGGTACTCAGCACTCCAAAAAATGCCTAAAAATTTTTACATATTTTTCCTTACAAAGTCAGGGGGAGGAGAATACACGACCTGAAAACATGCCATGGTTGCATGTGGACTGTTTCAAGATAAGACAATCAAGGCCAAGACTCATTAAGAGCTTTTTACTTCTCCCTTAACTGTCTAAAACAATTTAGATCGAGTCTGAATCAGGAAGAGAGCTAATGCCAGAGTTAAATTTTTAAATCATAAAGACTGGTTCCTGGGACATGGCAAACATTTGCTTATTGAGCAGTTGCTTCTCTTATCTTCCTGTGAATTATCTTCCTCTCCTGTGAAGTCCCACAACCTCACCTCTTCTCCTTCACTCAGAGTGACATATAGGCCTCAACCGCCTGGCTGTCTGGGAGCCTCATCTCTCTGGGGTTCCCCTATGCAGGAAATCAATTTGTTTTCTCCTGTTAACCTGTTTTATATCAATTTAATTATTAGTCCAGGTAAGGGACTTAAAAAGGAGAAGGAAAAAGTGTTCTTCCCCTGAAGATTTGGTGCCCCAACATGGAGCCCTCCACTCACTGGGACTGCTCCCTCCAGAGCCTCTGTGACTGAGAGATCCCAGCACCTCTGACAGAAGCTGGCAGATGGTAAAAATTCTTACCATGTCAGTTTTCCTGATCTCTGGCTGTGGGATATGGTGGAAATGAAAATGGTGAATTTCCTTCCCTCCCCACCCTCCCCCCCAAATCAGACTAGCAAGAGAAAAATATTAGCGTGAGCTAGTTCCTTGGGTATAGCGACTCTGGCAAAAATCTAGTAAGGGCACTCTTGCTTCCTATTGATCCTTTTCCTTCAAGAGATGGCCATCGTTCTCCTCTTAGTCTTTTATGTCACTGTTGTAAGAGAGAAAACCATAGGCTAGAATCCAGACAGAGGTCCCATTAGCCTGTGTTTCCCGCCGGCAGCACAGACTCAAGGTTCTCACCAGATCAGTGTCTGTTTAGACAACTTTGCTGTGGGTCTCCTACGTAAAAACCAGAGGAAGTTTTCCTTTCATCTTCTTTCATGCACTGAGATGCTAGCTTCGTGACCAGTGAGAATATTCCCTCAGGTCTCTGCCCGCCGGAAGGGGCAAGTACAGGTGCATAGTGTGTGGCCAGTCGAATAGCCTGAGAGTCTGTGACACAGAGTCAAAAGCAGCACTCTTTGTCCAGCCACGCCAGCTCTCACGGAAATTTGTCATACAGGTCCCAGTCTGTGAAGGGCCTTTGTCCTCTCAACCTCTGTTTCTTGGCAGTGCTGGAAAAGTTGCATTCCAGCAGTGCCTTCCCATGTCACAGACCAGTGGTTCTATGACTAGAGGCATCACATGATCCCATGGCAGACCACAGACATGGTTCCACTACACCATTCTTACCACCCATGACAACACAGGGCTTCACTTTCTTGGTCTAACTCAGGAGAGAACTTTCTGGATCTTATGCGGGCCACACCTTTTGCACTTTCCTTTGGACTGCCTCTTGCATGCTTAGTTAAGCCATAAAAAGGCTTACTGGTTTGAATAGCTATTAAGAATAATAAATCCGGGGCGCCTGGGTGGCTCAGTGGGTTAAAGCCTCTGCCTTCGGCTCAGGTCATGGTCTCAGGGTCCTGGGATCTAGCCTCGAATCCGGCTCTCTGCTCAGCAGGGAGCCTGCTTCCTCCTCTCTCTCTGCCTCCCTCTCTGCCTCCTTGTGATCTCTGTCTGTCAAATAAATAAAATAAAATCTTAAAAAAAAGAAGAAGAATAAAATCCTACTCATCAATGGATGAAACTGATGATAACAACAGATTCTTTGACTTAGGAAAACTATATGTGGGGGAAAAAAAAATAGAAAGCTCTCATCACAAAAGCAATTGTCTTACTGGTTTCTATAGAAAGACCAAAGAAAAAGTAGAGATTTCCTTAATAAGATGAAAGAACAGAAATTAGAATAAAAACTAGAGCCCATATCCAACATAAATTTCCCTTTTTAAGACCTGGCCTGATGGCCTCCCCAAATTCCTTTACCTCCCCAATGTTTTCCTCCACTTTCCCAGAAAATCAGTTAAACATTCAGCTGCCTGTTTTAGCCTCTCTTTTCCTACAAGATTTACAGAGCATTCCAGCCTCATCTCTAGGCCCCAAATGCAAAAGTTACTCATATAAATGCAGAAGGCCAGGAAGCAAATTTATGAGAAGCATCTGGGATAAACAAACCATAAGGCTCTTTTTTTGCTGGGCTATGTAATCAGGCTCTGAGTTTCAGGGCTTTTGTGGATATATCGTGGACCTCCATTCAAAGAATGTGTGTCCCGTGAACGACAGCACATCTAAATTACCAAGCCCTTTACCCTTACTTTTAGAAGATCCTACAAGTTTTAAAGAGGAATTAAAAAGATTAGTGGCCGTTCACAAGCCCCCTCACTGGGAATATATTTGGCTGCTAAGGGGTGTTCTTCACAACCATGATAATACTGTAGTTACCACACAAGCCAAACCCCACCCCCACCCCCGCCATATAAAACCTCCCTCACAGAGGTAACAGTTGGCCGGAAAAAGCTCCAGACCCTCCTGTACACGACCAGGAAATGGTTCAGCAGGAGGCTGACACTCAGGGATTAACAGAAACCTAAGTAGAGGATTTTCCCCTTCAGGTGAACTGATCTAAGGTTAAATTGGGCACTCAGAAAGCAGGAGAAGGTACAAAGGCCATTGCTGAACAGTTTGTACAGTCTTTTCAAAGGCAGGCACTAGGGCGCCTGGAGGCTCAGTGGGTTAATCCTCTCCCTTTGGCTCAGGTCATGATCTCAGGGTCCTGGGATGGAGCCCCATATCCAGCTCTCTGCTCAGTGGGGAGCCTGCTTCCCCCAACCCCCTGCTTGCCTCTCTGCCTACCTGTGATCTCTCTTTGTCAAATAAATAAATAAAATCTTAAAAAAAAAAAAGGCATACACTCTAAACCCTGAGGTTCTAGAACACAAAAAAATCTTGTATTTTACATATTAATAGACAGTATTCTCCCTGATAAAAAGGCAACATCAAAATAGTGTGCTTGGGTGAGCCAGTCAAATGCTTTAATAATAAAATTATTACAGTGGGAAAAAAACTACCCAATTCTTTTAACACAGCTTGCAGAAATGTAGACCGAGAAACAACAAAACAAAACCACCAAAAAACAAAACAAAAAGAATCAGAATGAATAATTCTTGATTTGTACCTTGAATCTTTAGAGATACAAAATTATTGACTCTTAAGAGCAACTTCAAGTCCACTCACCCTTTCCTATTTGCCTTCAGACATTTGAAGACATCATAAAAATAATCAGGACATTGAAAGTACAATTGTTGTGCACTCAAGAAAAATGAGAAATTTGCCCCAGATTTCTGATAGACAAACACACTCCAAAAATCCCAGGAGAAAACTTGCATTCCTATCTGTCATTGAAGATGTAAATCTTACCATGTCTTTGAAGTGCAA
This sequence comes from Lutra lutra, assembly GCF_902655055.1. NCBI lineage: Eukaryota > Metazoa > Chordata > Mammalia > Carnivora > Mustelidae > Lutra > Lutra lutra. The sequence goes on along the minus strand of NC_062279.1, from coordinate 33,296,137 downwards.
ACACCCCAGGAGGAACGGAAGCTATACCATCTCTATGACCAAAAATAAGACAGGAGTTGCAAAAGCTCCTTTGCCCAATCTGGTCCACAGCCATCATAAAGACCACTTGTCGAGGACAAAGACAAATCCTAAAAGACTTCTCCACAAATATTAGCAAAAAACTAGAACCATCTAAGTGGGTAACTTTCTCCTGTTCCATCTGCACAGACACCAGGATTCATAAACTCGTGAATTTTGTACTACGCTTGATTTACAGCTAAAATTTTAAGAATGGAAGCTACAAAGTCTCTGTGTCTGCCTTTTTATATTCCTCTATGGATGCAGGTCATATATGACATCTTTCTACATCTAGATATTATTGCCAAATTAATTCATCAAGAACTCTATTTAGCCAGCTTACGGATAAATAAGTACTTATCAAATTAAGTATTTCTAAATCTCAGAAATATAATGGAAGTGAACTCATAGGTATATCAAGTTCACATGGTCTCCTATAATTCTTTGGCAAGAGCTAGTTTGATTTTGATGGTTTAATTTTAAAGTTATCAGTAGTAAGTATAACACATTCCACCTGTGTTTACTAAAAGTCAAATGAACTCATACAATCTCTGTTACAAACTTTGTCAGCAAGAAAGATAACTTAAAATGATAGCTAACTGCTTTAATGTCTCATGAAATCTTAATAAGGAATCTAAAAATGGTTGTTCAAAAGGGGAGTTAAATAGAAGTAGGAGGAGACTTTTTAGGTAATCATTCCAACAATGATTGTTCTATGGTATATCTACCTAAAAGTAGCTAAATTTCTTTGATATCCACTGGTAAGAGTTGTGCTAGGTTAAGTGATGGCATTTCGTTGACTCTCTAGATCATTTCCAAATAATATGAAATACAGAAACATTGGTTATTTACAGAAGTTTATCTCCTTTTGGCTTACTACCGAGAAACTAAAGATACTTGGATCTGCCAGTATCCATGTTTGGTACCACATGCAAAATAAACTGTACTATGAGAAAGTGTATGCTTCTAAGAGATCATGAAATATTCACAACCAACTTAAAGAATGCTGATATAACAAACAGTTCAGAAGGACTTAGTTTTCACTAAAAATTAAGGTTTCCAAGGGTTAAGAATTCTAATATATAGGGGCGCCTGGATGGCGCTGTTGGTTAAGCCTCTGCCTTGGGCTCAGGTCAGGATCCCAGAGACCTGGGATCAAGTCAGCATTGGGCTCCCCGCTTAATGGAGCGTCTGCTTCTCCTTCTGCCTTTCCCTTTCCCTCTGCTCCTCCCCCCTGCTTCTGCTCCCTAGCTCTCTCTCAAATAAATAAAATCTTAAAAAAAAAAAAAAAAAGAATTCTAACATATAATTAAGGCTAATAGAAAGGACCAACTATGGGCAAAGAAAGTTGACTGGGGGGTGGGGAGGTGGAGGAGTGGGGAGAAGAAACCTTATATGGTCAAGTTGGCTAAAAACTAAATGGTTATAATAGGAGTCTTAAAATCAAGCTTTAATACCACCTGTGTGCTTAATATAAATCTAAATCTGCTGGAAGGACAATGTTTCCTGGAGGGTTGGTCTGCTCTTGATAAGATACTGTGAAAAATTTTTCTTTACCTCTTAAGTAATTCGCCTAGAAACAAATGTTTTATCAAATTAATTTTCTGCACTTCACATTATCTTTATCATCAGGTCTTGGATTACTGAAGCAAACCCAAATCTTCCTGGTACTGAAACCACTAAGTTTTGCTCGGACTATGTACCCTTCTATACTTGTCTTTGAATTCTTTTTGTCAGTTTGGTTAAATGGATAATTAAGTTTTGCTTCATAATTATCTGTAATCTTAGTTAAATGCCTAAAGATTTTTGATATTTTTGACACAATTCCCAAAATTCAATTTCTAAATGAAGTCTTCTTGGCCTCAAACTATTTTTTAGGCTTGAGCAATTTCTAAAACATCTCAAAAGATTTGTTCTGTCTCCATACGAAAAAAGGAGGGGGGTGGAGAGAAAGAGAAAGAGGTAGGTTACACTAATTAGGCTTAGTGGTAAATTAATTATATGGGATAACTGTGAAATAAATGATAATATATCTTCTTAGGTTATACTTGGGCCACCTGGCTGGTTCAGTCAGAAGAGCATCTGACGGTATGTGCTATGGTGAGTGCTGTGAAGTGTGTAAACCTGGCAATTCACAGACCTGTACCCTTGGGGCTAATAATACATTATATGTTAATAAAAAATTAAAAATTAAAAAAAAAAGAGCATCTGACTCTTGGTCTCAGGGTAGGGAGTTTGAGCCCCATGCTGGAGTTAGAGATTACTTAAACTGAAACATTCTTAGGTTATATTATATGGGTAAATGTTATTAATACCAATATTCTACAATTGATTGAGATTTCTAAAATATCTAGAATGTCCTGGTATAATGTTATCTCTTGCAATTCAAGTTATTATCTTAAATGTCCTGCATCACAGAAATAACCAAGTTTCCTTATCAATGGTGAGCGATTCCCTGATCTTCAATGACTGCCATTTTTACGTTTTTGGTCATTTACAGGAAGTTTATTGTTTTATTCCGACGCTTTTGCAACAGTATTCCTGCCAGCGTCACTTTCATTTTTAGAGAAATTCATGGAAAGGACTGTGACAAGTACTAGAGAATACAGGTTTCTAAGAACTTTCAGGTTCTATCACTGAACTAGGTTAAGAAATTACAGAACTTTAATGAAAAAAAAAAAAAAACACTGACGGTCTTCATAAAATGAAAGACCAAGATCAACAAGAATTACAAGGGACGAGAAAAGTGATGAGAAAGATCAGTGTTATGACTTTTTATTTGAAATACTGCTGGCTCTTTAATATTTTGTTTTCCAGATATAAGGAAACCTTTCTTCCTAAGTGAACAATGACAGCAGTTTGGTAAAATATACCTTTACAGGCAGAATGGAAACATCTTTATCCACCCCACTTGATCCCTCCAGAATTCAGAAACTCTTAGTATTCTTAATTCATGGCAATACAGTTATTTGTATAAGTTCCCTTAGAATCTATTCTCCTTGTAACAGCACAAAAATGAAAACGTTAGGCTACTAAGGCTTTGATTAGAAGGCCACGTTGGAGAGAGTTGGGCACAGAGGCAGATATAACCAGGAAGCTTTAAGGAGCTCCTGTGGACTTTATGGAATCAATAAGTCCCCTTGAAAACAGGGATCCCCGCAGCCTTACCAGGTGAGTAAGAAGGTCACTCCTGATAGGTACGAGCAGCTCAGGATATCTGCAAGCCTTGAAAGGCTTTTAAAAATCTGAGGTTCTTTCTAAAAACTTCCAGCACAACAGATTAAAAGATTCTCTACAATCACTATTCTTGCTGGACTTATCAAACCAACTTTATTGAAACTAGAAGTGATCGGCAAACAAATTAGTCTTACTATGGTTATCTTCGATGGAAATGGGGGTGGTTGTAGAGAGAAAACTAATGTTTCAGTAGAATACACACATATGAAGATTAGATTCTAGCTCTGTTCATTGTCTTTGAGGTTTTGTTTCTTCCCGTAAGCTGGCTGGATCCGAAATTATTCGCTACCACTCTCCAAACTAACACTTCCAATTTCTCTCTAACCTTCTAACTTGAAATCCTTGAGAACAGGACACTGTAGTTTTACTGAAGCCATGTAAGCTGAACTTGGACACCATGATATATATTCAAAGAAATCACAAACAGGTCATGTATAGACAGTCCCTGTGCCTGTTGCCAGTCCAACTGCAAACCAGGAAACTCTGTCGAATTGCCACTGCCTGCCCTTACTCCATCTGGGCCTGACAGCTAGAAATCTTCTTGACTGGCTACCCTCAGAACTCTGAAACCAGGATTGGCCCTCCTCCGATCATTAACTGTTGTCCTTCTGTTTCTATAGCTCTCCTAATGCATACCTGACTGCTTACGTAAAATGATTTTAACTGGATGGACCTATTGTCAGGACTAGAGCCTGGATCAAAGAGAGCAATCTACCAATTCAGCATCTGGACTGTGAAATTTCGTGGGGAAGTTTCAAAGGTGGGATTCTTGGGGAGAATACATGAACCCGAAATATGGCACTATGACATGTAGATTATTTTGAGCTGAAGGCAATCAAAGACCCAACAGATTTAGTAAAAGGTTTTTGGTTTTTTACACCTCTCCCTCCCCTCTCTAAAAGAATGTGGATAGAGAGCCTGTACCATGAAGAGAAGTAAGACCATAGATAACTTTTTATGTCAAAAATACTTATCCTCATGGCACAGGGGGGAAAAAAGTAAATGTGTGTGTGCCTCTGTGTTTGTGTGTATGTGTACCTAAGTAGCTAACACATCATTTAGAAACCTAAAGTTATATGTTGAGAATCTGGCATTTGACTTATGAAGCTTCTTAAAAAAAAAAAAAGAAAAAAAAAAAAACAAAAAACAAATGGAAACAACAGAAAAGCCCACTACACACTTGAGCAGCTTAGAATTACCTAATCAGCTTAATTGCACTGGGGTGAAACCTGGTCTACATGCTGTCAGCAAGAACAATGGAAGGAGAAGAGCACTCTAACAGTAAGTTTAATTACATGATGTGATTTAATTATTTAGCGATCTCAGCAACTTACCTCCATATACAAATGAGTATGAATCAGACAACATGTACATATCGCTAGGGCCACTCCAGTTTGCTACTCGTCATCAGGAGGCTGATACCTTGCAGGTATCTATAGCTTATAGAGAGCATTTAATTTTTTTGGCACCTAGGGTCTGGGTCAGGAGATTGGTAATGACCTGTGTTACTACTGAACAGGTTCTGAAATTAAAAGAAATAACCAATACTAGTTGGTACTTTGGGGGAAGATATTAAACCATCAATCAAATGGGTCCATGTTCCCTGGAAGGAATGAAACCTTTCCTACCATTTAGAGGTAATTTCCAGGGCAAAGATGTAGGGAGTCTGGGAGAGGATCAAAATTTTCTTGTTAGGTAAGTGCGGAAAAGAGAGAATGGATGCTGAGATCATTACACTATCATTCTTCTACTTCTTCTCCTGTCTCAGTCTTTTTTGAAGTGCAAATATACATTAAAGCAAGTTTGACTACAATAGTTGCCTCATCAAATACAATTTCTGTGGCCATTTTAAGTATTACAGAAGCAATAGCATTGCAAAATCTGAGAAGGAAATATGTTCTGGTATCCTTCCTTTAAAAATGATCCCTGTACTTTTCAGATACAGTTTTATCTAAATGTTTTAACTTATACTTGTTTAGAATTGAGATATATATATATATATATTTTTTTTTCTAATGTAGGCTTAGGCTTGAACTTACAACCCTAAGATCAAGACCTGAGCTGAGATCAAGAGTGGGACACTTAACCAAATGAGTCACCCAGGTACCCCTAGAATTGATCTTTAGGTAACTCTACAATCATCAACCTAAGGGCTCTCAAAGAAGAGACCAACAAAGATGTTTATAGTTGATTAGAATTAGAATTTAATACCATAACTGCAAAGTTGACAGAAAGCACACAATACTTTTATCAGAAGAAAACAAATTCAAGACATTAGAAATTAGTATAAGACAGTGCTTAAAGTTGACAAATGAGGTATACAGCCGTCCTGGAGAAAGCTATTAAGTATGACATTAGAATCCACTCACCAGAAAAACTCCTAGACCCATACTGCATTACATCCCTATTATACAATCCCTAAGATGCAAAATGTAAATTAAACAGAGACTTAGAAATGATCTTTTCCCATTGGATGGATGATAACACAATATGCTGTCTATAAAAATGACCAGTTGAGGGGTGCCTGGGTGGCTCAGTCAGTTAAATGTCTGCCTTCGGCTCAGGTCATGATCCTAGCATACTGGGATCGAGCCCCACATGGGGTTCCTCACTCAGTGGGGAGCCTGCTTCTCCCTCACCTCCCCACTTGTGCTCTCTGTCACTATCTCGGTCTTTCCCTTTCTCAAATAATTAAATAAAACCTTTTTAAAAATGACCAGTTGATTTTAGAAGTCACAATAAATCTCACTGGACATTGTCCATCTTTCCGGTCAGAGCCTCTGGAGTACAATGATTATCACCACAAGCAAGGGATTCCAATCAAAACACCACCTCCTTGTTTATCTACTATATGGAATGCCACTGGCAAGACCAAGGTCCTTGGAGCAAAAAGAGAAGACCCTGAAAGTCTCAATTCAGAACAAAGAGAAAAAACAAAACAACAAGAACAAAAAAAACTAAGGATCTTACAATTGCTTACTGTAAGATCTCAGTGTGAAACTTCTAAGGTGTTCTTATTTATTTTTTTGTCCAGGTGACTTGTTATAGACAGAAGCGCACAATAAAATGCGATAAAAGCAAAAGTGAAGGCACACAAAGTTTTGAGCCATCATAAATACAAGTAACCATTTACTCTCACATAGGCAGTGTGCCTAAGTATGGGGCTGGAACAAATATCAGCATGGAGAGTACGGAAAGATCGAATATCTCAGTACTCACTTAATGGAGCAATCTGGGCATTCAGCTGTCACTAAAAATTACTGAGATATGAGGCGCATTGAATACTCCGTGAAAACCACTGTAAGTGACATAAACACTTATCCCTCTTGGATAATTCCCTCTTCTTGGATGGCAGAAATTAGATTTTTCATATGTGAAAGAAAAGTAATCATCTCTCAACATTTAAGTTCTTGGCCTAACCCTGTAGAGATTAAAAGGTGAACATTGCAAAAAACAAAAACAAAAACAAACAAACCAAAAAAACAATTCACTCTTTCAGTCTATCCTATATTGTAGTCCCCACCTCTCACTAACCCCAGATGAAACCACTAGGACAACCACAAAGACTGGGGGTGATAGGGGAATCCACTCGGCTCCCAAGGCACCACACACTTCGGAGGCCGCATGCGCGGTACAGACGCAGCCAAGATTGATGAGGCAAGCTCCCACTCTTATTATAACTCTGGTGTCCAAGGACTCGAGGAGCCACTTTCTGAAGAATGTGCTGCTCTCCCCATGACTACAGGGAACAACACAAACTTGCAAGATAAATGTGGACTGCGGGCTTGGTTGAAGGTCTGGGCTTGTCGTAAATGCAGATTACTGGTTTTCTATTAGTAAGTGGAAAGCAATAGGCTTCAGTTAGATTAATTATACATCAAAGCCATGTTCTCAATTGACAATGGTAGACTTAAAGGTAAAACGACTAGAACAGAATCATACTTTTTACCTTTGTCACAGGGAGCTATTTCACTCCTGGGCCATTGTCACACTGCAGTGATTCACAGAAGAATGTAATGCTTAATGAGCCAAATATGAAGATAATTATGCCAGTTATATTTGGGACACACACACAAAATAACAGACCGTATTTGTAGACTCTTTATGAACACTCTAGGGCAGGGAGAGAAAAGAATTTCTTTTTTAATAGCTACACTGGATTTTACTATGACTAAATATCTTTGAAGTAACACATTGCTTTTCTGCCCAATTAAAACAAAAAATAAAAGTTGAAGAGTGAAAAGAGAGCATTCTTAATTTCTAAAAGGAATTTCTGCTCTGAAACTAATTTTATCCATTTGACCATCCTAGTGAATAATCAGATATCTTTTTTTTTTTTTAAGATTTTATTTATTTACTTGAGAGAGAGAGAGCGTGCACACAAGCAGGGGCAGGAGCAGAGGGAGAAGCAGATTCCTGGCTGAGCCAGTAGCCTGACATGGGCGGGATCCTAGGCCCTCAGGGATTATGACCTGAACCAAAGGCAGATGTTTAACCAACTGAGCCACCTAGGTGCCCCAGATCTGTCATTCCTTAAAAATTATCTACTAATATAGCAGTATCTCTTCATAGTTGTTTTTGTTTGTGAAGTTATGTTTGTGAAGTTACGTTTTAGATAAACCTACACAACAATGCCATCGTAATTACAAGTAAAACATAGGTGTTTATTTATTTATTTGTTTATTTATTCATTTGACACAGAGAGAGAGAGCACACAAGCAGGGGGAGCAGCAGAGGGAGAGGGAGATGCAGGGTCCCTGCTGAGCAGGAAGCCCAATGTGGGGTTCAATCCCAGGACCCTGGGATCATGACCTGAGCCAAAGGCAGCCGCTTAACCGACGGAGTCTCTCAGGTATCCCTTAAAATAGGTCTTAAGTCACAAAATGACTCGAAGAAGGAAACCATTCTAGATCTATTTAATATAATTTGTTTAATATAGAGCTGTTTTAGACAAAGTTGGTAGATAGCAAGTGGTATCACTAATTGGTAAATTCTATTAATCAGGTCTCTACAGCAAGTATTCAGAGCACGGGCAAAACTCGATGACACTATTTTGAAGATAGGTGCTTAAGAAAAGTACTTTGTAGGGGCGCCTGGGTGGCTCAGTGGGTTAAAGCCTCTGCCTTCGGCTCGGGTCATGGTCCCAGGGTCCTGGGATCGAGCCCCACGTCGGGCTCTCTGCTCAGCGGGGAGCCTGCTTCCTCCTCTCTCTCTCTGCCTGCCTCTCTGCCTACTTGTGATCTCTGTCTGTAAAATGAATAAATAAAATCTTTAAAAAAGAAAAGAAAAGTACTTTGTAGGGACATTTGGGATTTGGGTCATCCTTGTTATGGAAAGGGCAGAAAGGGGCAGAGTGGTTCAAATCTATCTTAGGAATCTTTGTGTGTTAATGATAGAAAGCACTATCGAAATCATCCCACTTAACTCATTTTAGGGAGAAGAAAAATGCCAATCATAGTACCTATTAACTTTGCCACGTTTACTCAACTAGCTAATGATGAAGTCAAGTTTAGGGAACTAGAAACACAGCTCTTAATAGAATTCTTTCTGCCACCTGAAACCAAGATTCAAGTGAAAAAACCTGACATTTAAACCGAAAGTTACCTTAAAGTATTTCTTTCCTTCTAGCTGAAACTTCCTCTCTTTGCATAAACACCTTTCCAGGTAAAAATATGCGAAGGCATTTCAGGAATTGGTTGAAATCGCAGAGCTCATTGTAATCATCTTCGCAAGCTCTCAGAGTTCTGGAGGGCTCCACTGATCAGAAAAAGGAAGCAAGTGAAACATAGCTCTTTGAGGGAATTTAGATTTGGCTCCACATGAGAGCTCATCAAAGACTAAAAGAATTGAGTTTAGATCAGATTACTGCCAAGTGGGTGCACAGCTGATTAGAAATGATTCCTAAAATCTGATTTTAGACATTCAAGTATGATGCCAATTCCCTAAAGCATTGTCATAGAATTTATTCCAAAAATAGTCTTTGAACAAAGTAAACATACTTAAATGTTAATTTCTAGAATTAGCAGATATTACACGAGGATATTAGGATTAGTAAAGCATACAATGTGCCACATTTTGGGGGCTGGGTCATGTGGTCACGAAATGTCAGACTTCGAATATTCAAACAATTATGCGAATTGTTCCTCAAGGCATCTCAAGTTCAACAGCTAAGGGAAGTGCAGAAACTGATCATTGCTTTAATTTTAAAAAACATTTTGATTAAGACTGGGTTATAGAGAGTTTGTTCGTTAAGGTGCTGATGAGACCCAATTTAGATAAGTGTGTAACAACGTTAGAGCAGCTGCTTAAAATACCATGTTACTTTTACAATTTTGAAAAATGGACACATATGCAAAGAGAAAGACATATTTAAAAAAGGCAATAGGGATGTTTCAGAAGGTAGAAATATCTTACAACCCAAGGATGGATACACATATATGTAATACATATCATGGCTTATATATATATCTTATAAGATTCAAATGGGATTTCAAATAAAATTCTCAACAACCAAACCATTCATGGGGTTGGAAATCACAGCATTAGGATCAACGGCTCTTAATCTCTACAAGGAGCCACTGGGAGAAGTCTGAAAGACTAAGCATTTCTTAGCTTCTATATCTTTCTCCCTCTCTAAACTAGTTCAGTTTACCTCCTTTCTGTGTTATTGATGCAATTCCTCTTTTATAACAGGAAAACAATCAAAATTGGGTTTCAGGTAGTCATTTTGATAAAAGGAATTTGTTTCCTCCCCCATGTAATTTTTTTTTTTTTTAAGATTTATTTATTTTAGAGCGAACTAGCAGGGTAAGGGCAGAGAGAGAAAGGGAGAGGACCCCACACAGACACCCTGCTAAGCCGGGAGCCTGACTTGGGGCTCAAGACCACAACCCTGAGACAATGAATGACCTGAGCCAAAAGAGGAAGCTCAAGGGACCAAGCCACCCAGGCGCCCCTCCCCCACGTAGTTTTAGCCTTTTTCTCTCAGGTCACCTCTTACCCTCACCTATCCCTCCTTTGCTATTCCCTCTTAAAGAGTAAAACAGAACAAAATAAAACAAAATCCTTCCTTTTAGGAAAAAAAATGCTTTCCCTCTATTTTTCTACTACAAAACAATTCAGATTTGTATAACCCAAATCTCACTAACATGCTAATCCATGGGCCACCTCTACCAGATGTTACCCCTTGTCCCTCCCTAGCAGTCTGAGGGAATAGAAATAGTATAAACATACGGTTCCACGAATATCAAGTGCACTATCTCCTTCAAAAGATAGAGAAGGGGGCCTGGGTCACTCAGTGAAGCCTCTGCCTTTGGCTCAGGTCATAGTCCCAGAGTCCTGGGATCAAGCCCCTTATTGGCTCCCGGGTTGGCAGGAAGCCTGATTTTCCCTCCCTCCTGTCCCTCTCCTCTGATCATACTTTCTCTTTCATGCATGCTCTCGCTCTCAAAATAAATACAAGTAGTTAAAAAAAAAAGGATAGAGAGGCTGAATTCAGATTGTTACTATTCAGTTCTTGATGCATATGAACATTTCAGTAGTAAGCAATGGTTAAAACAACATGCATAGTGTGAACATGAGGGAAGCAGCACGGGAAAAAAAGGAATGTTCATCTCATCCTAAGGAAACAGAATATTCCCAACACCATGGCTCCATGTTCCCCTGACAGGACATCCTGTCTGAAATGCACTGTTAACTACTCTATGCTATATTTTTCTTATTTTCCTTTTTTCAGCTCACTCCCTCCTTTAGGTTTATGGTTTTACCCTACAGGTATGTAACCGTAGACAACATTCTGTTTACTTGATTGTTTTTGAGCTTCAAAAAAATCACAATAGAGTACATGCATTCTTTGGACTCCTTTTAAAATATAAGTATCTTTAGGATAGAATTCCTATACCATAAAATGCACCCACTTCAAGTGGATAATTCAATGGTTTTAGCATATTCACAATTAGATAACCACCACTACAATCTAAGTTTGCTTTGTTTTTTTGAAGTGGGTTCCCTGACCAACATGGGACTAAAACTCATGACTGAGATCAACAGGGACATGCTTTACAGACCAAGTCAACCAGACACCCCCACGATCTAAGCGGAGAATGTTTTCGTCACCTCAAAAAGAAATTTTTATACCAATGGAGTTGGCAGTTCTAGTCCTTCTCTGCCCCGGCAATCACTAATATGCTTCTGTTTGTATGGATTTGCCTATTCGGGACATTTTATATTAATGAAATCATATAACATGAATGGTGACCACTTCTCTCATTTAGCAGCATGTTTTCAATCTTCATCCATATTGTAGCGTTCCTCAGGGTTCCTTTCCTTTAAATTATCAAATACATACCATAGTTTGTTTTTCTTCATTCATTGGTTCATGGGCATTTGGGACATTTTCACTATTATTAATAATGCTGCTCTGGATATTCACAAACACGTTTTGTGTGGAAATACGATTTCTCTTTAAGATTTTAATTTATCTATTTGAGAGATGGAGATCATGAACAAGGGGGAAAGGGCAGAGAGAGAAGCAGGCTCCCCCCTGAGCAGGGAGCCCGATGCAAGACTCAATCCTAGGACCATAGGAGCATGACCTGAACTGAAGGCAGATGCTTAACCAACTGAGCCACCCAGGAGTCCTGTGTGGACATAGGAATAAAATTGATGGGTCATATGGTAACTAGGCTTAACTCTTTGAGAAACAGCTATTTCTTGCATACTGTCCACATCATTTTACATTCCCACCAACCACGTTCCAAGGTTCAAATTTCTCCACATCCTCTTCAAAACTTACAATCTTTCTTTTTGATGACAGCCATCCTAGTGTGAGTGTGAAGCCTTAGCTCATGATGGCTTTGATTTGTATTTCCCTAATGGCTATGGATGTCTAGCATCTTTCCTATGTTAATTGGCCATTTCTGTTCTTCTGATTGCTTTTTGCATTCAGCATTGTTTTTAAAAATCCATCCTTGTCAATGCATGTGGCTGGAGATCATGCATTTCACTGCAATATTCTACTGCATGAATATATCATGATTTACTTATCCATTCTCTTGTCAACGGCCATTTCACTTCATTTCGTTTTGCTCAGCTAGTGAAAACAATTCTGCTGTGAACTTTCTTGACATATCTTCTAGTACACTCTAAATAATATCATCCCCCTTTTATCAACTAAATAAATGTCTAATAGTAAAAACTGCCTTTGTGCACCACATCCAAAGCCCTAACTGGTCAACCAAATAGGCTACACGCTTGGGAGAAGTCTGAAAGACTGAGCATTTCTTAGCTCCTATATATGTAATCCAGCCACCCAGTACTGTTAGTGCATGATGTGTACTGAGTATACATATTTGTTCTAACTTTTGAAGGCTTGCTCAGAAGGAGCACAATATCTATTTCCTAAATAAAGCAACAGATATATACAGATCAATACAGAAGTATAAATTCAGAAATTCATATATAAAAATTATGAAGTAATACAGTCAGCCCTGTTCGAGGCCATCACATTTTTAAATTTTGAGCCATTAAAGAAAAAAAAAAAGATATGGATCAATCTGAAAAATCCTTGATTAGAACTACACAAATGACCTAGGGCAAGAAGGCCTAGGAGCACAACTTAAGAGACTAGACTTATGAAGTCTAAAGGTAAGAAAACCCTTCAGATCAGCATATGGGAACTTGCAGTTATTTCAAGGGTAGAGGCAAGTAGTTGGTCTTCCTCACTTGTGGCAGAAAAAAAAAAAAAAAAGAGAGAATGGGACTTCAATTAGAAAAGATTTTAGGTAGGGGTGCCTAGGAGGTTCAGTGGGTTAAAGACTCTGCCTTCAGCTCATGTCATGATCCCAGGGTCCTGGGATCAAGCCCCAAATCAGGCTCTCTTCTCAGTGGGGAGCCTGCTTCCTCCTCTCTCTGCCTGCCTCTCTGCCTATTTGTGATCTCTGTCTGTCAAAGAATAAATAGATAAAAATCTTTAAAAAAATTTTTTTAAATAAATAAATCGAAAAGATTTTAGGTCAAATGCTATGAAAAATTTTCCAACTTTAGTGTTCTGAGATACTAAAATATGTAACCCAAGGATCCATGGACTCCTACTGAAGAAGGTCAGAAGGGAGACCAGGCAGACAAGTTGACCAAAGGAAAGCCATTTTGGTTTTAGGCTGACCCTTAACCTGAAAGTCAGCAGGTCATAAGAAGAATCACAAGATCTGGCTCACAGAAAACCGCAAGACCTCACTTCCTCTAGAAGTAAAGGCCATGTAGGCTGGACATTCCTAAAATTGCTCTCTGTTGGTAATTACACAACCCTAAGACAATGGAAAAACTCACCACTCAATGTAATGACAAACCCAAAGTTAACCTCCGTATTTGGTTAGCTAATTAATAAAACAAAACAAAAACAAAAACTTATAAAACTCTTCATTTGAGGCAAAGGGGGGTTTCCTCCTATCCATCTGAGAGGAGACGTTGTGACTTTGTCTATAAAGTAGCCCCTTTCTTACTTCTCTACTTAATAACTCTTTGTCCCTTTCTCAAATGGCTTCCTCTTGAGTTCTTTCTCATGCAAAGCCAAGAACCCTCTTGGTGAGGGGCGTGATGGCCCCCATCTTGAGGGTTTGGCCTATCCAGCATCACCAGTCTGGTAATTTTTCAAAGAGTAAAGAGAAAATTTCTAAAATAACTTAAATTTATCACTGTTCATAGAGAGAGGGGTGCATTATGTCAAATACATTCAATTCTTTTGACCATTCCTTCCTTTGGAGTATATCACTTAAAATACTCTGCCTAGCAACCAATTTCTGTTAAGTAATAATTTCTCCCACTGTTTTTTAGTTAGAGACATAGAGAAATTTCTACCAGGACACGAGCCAAAATAAGCATGCATAAATATGTTCTGGATATTTTCTAGGCAAAAAGTAAAATCAATATACACATCTACTGTGAGTAGAACTAATAAATCAAGTAAAGCATATTTGTGGAATAGGATACTATACTGAAATAAGAAGGGATCATTGATCTATCTACCAACATGGAAAAATCTTAGCATATAAGGAAAAAACAAACATATTACAGAAGAATGTATCTGTAGGATTCCATGTTTATAAATTTTATAAAACATAACCATAAAGCAATACAATAAATATTACTCACAAGTACATAAATGTATGCTAAAATATAAAAATAAAATAGAAGGATATTAAATTGCCAAGAGAAGGTGCTCTTGGGGAAACAGAGGTATGAAAAAAAAAGTACTTTGATTTTTATCTATACTGTTTATTTCTCTTGTTAAAAATACACCAAGCAGGGGCACCTAGGTGGCTCAGTGGGTTAAAGCCTCTGCCTTTGGCTCAGGTCATGATCCCAGAGTTCTGGGATCGAGCTCCACATCAGGCTCTTTGCTTGGCAGGGAGCCTGCTTCCCTCTCTCTCTGCATGCCTCTCTGCCTGCTTGTGATCTCTCTCTGTCAAATAAATAAATAAAATTTAAAAAAAAAAAACACACCAAGCAAATATAGAAAACTAATACCACTTAATAAATAATAGTTAAAAATAACCAAGGTTAAAAATAGGTATACATTTATTTAAAATCCTCAGACAACAATCAGAATCTCTGATTAATCCATTATTCCCAGTGTAACCCTACTGAATTTCAGAAGTTCCAACCCAAATCAGAAAAACGTGCCATGAATAAATGCTCATTTTTCATAATGCTTTGTTAAACACTGGAAATAGTGTGCTTTCCCCAACTGCTCCGCAACCCCATGGCATCCTAGGTTAAAGTCAAGGGGACAACAAAGCTCTCTTACATATCTCCAGCTCTGGAACAGCACAGGTCTATGCACAAACAGGTAATCAGCTTCCTAATCTCATTTCCTGCTCTTTAAAAATAAAAGGAAACACGCAACCAACCAACACATTGCCAATTTTTAATTAACTCCCATGTCAGGATTTGCTCTGTTACAGAGTTACCATACCACTGGCAAGAAGTAGTTCCTTCCTTTCCATTCTTTTCCACCCATATATCTGGTTCTCAAATTCTTTGAACAAGATTGCATGACAACCTGGATGCTCTATCAACCGCCTAGCTACCTCGGTTAGAGAAATCAAAGAGAAGCACATTCACGAAGATGGGACAGAAACTTTGGTTTTTGGGGAGAAGAGAAGACAAAGTTCAGAAAAGAAGGTAAAGAGGGAAAAAAATCTATCAACTACAAAAAGGCTAAATGACCTCAAAATCCTAATCCTACTGCTTTTTAAATTACTGTACTGAAATAATCATAAAGGCAGAAGAAAGAATGTAGATCTCTTAAGAGGGTCAAGTGAGGAGAACAGTGGGACCACACACAAGACATTTCTCTATTACCTCTTTCGTCTTAAAATTTGGGAAAATTTTGAATTTTACTTGATTTATCTAGCTAATGAAAACAAAACAAAAAATGGTCTTGTATTTTTAAGTAAAATTAATGCTCCAAAAAGATGATTCCTCCTCCATTTGCACATTGCCTGTACCCAGGATGGTATATATCTTCTTGGAAAGCACAAAATAGGCAAGCAAAGATATTCATTGGATTTGTACCCAGACAGAGGAAGGAAGAAGGAATCCAAAGGCTAAGCCTGAAGGGAAAGCTCTGGGAAGGTACACCTGGGAGGGGACACAGAGAGGAGGGGAGAGCTGAAGGACGATCCGTCAGCTTTTCCATCCTGTGTCTTGGGTACACCCATCGTGAACGTTGTGTTTCCATCAGTTGACAATGCTATAAGGACAGATTATAGCTTCTAGAAGATTGTTGAAGCCCTCAGCCCACCAGGGTGGCTCTGCCAGTGACGGACCAACAGGAAATAACAAGTCAGGTGACCTTACTGAGCGGTGGGAAGTACAAACATCCAGTACAAATTGGAGTAGGTTTTCAGAAGAAAACACACATAACTCAGGAGTGGAGCTATCACATCCACATAAAAAACCTAACAAAATGCACTTAGAGATCAAATCCATCTTATTCTAGATTTGTATACAACTGACGAGAATTAAAAAAAAAATAGTAAGCTGAAAGATTCCACAAATAAAGTCTATGACGTGATCTGAGTTCACCAAGGCATTATTTCCAGTTGCATGCTTCAGGAAAGCTTTTTGGAGAGTAGAATTTGTATTATGTCATGATGGGTAGTTAGAATGAAAATTTGATCAATAGGATGAGAAACAGCATGAACTAAAGCATGGCAATTTAGGTAATTTTCAAGGAATATTCAGGAAACCACAGTTGGGCTTGACTGGCTTGCAGGGTTCAGAGGATAGAGGAAAATAAGATAGAAAATCCAAGACAGGGGCTCATTATCCAGGGACATGAACGCAGGCGATGAATGTTAGCCCTTCCTCTGGAGGTAACTGAAAAGTCCTGATACACCCCGGCAAAATCCAGGTTTCAGAAAAAAATTCTCTGACAGCAGCAATATTATTGTTACTTATGATGTCCATAAAGGGTTTGAAGAAGCAAGGGAAAAACAGTTTCATATTTATTCTGACAGTTTAAAAGGTTGCTGCCATTATGCATGGATTTTTGAAATCTGTTTTTGTTGATTGCACAGACGACGCTGGCTATACAGCTAACAAACTACAGAGGGATATAAAACTCAGTGCAGACAGTCAATTACTTGAACCTGAAATCAAACAACAATTTCATTTATACCCATGCACCAGTGTCTCTCCTTCGTTCCATTTACCAGGAAGATGAACAACGATAATTTCAGGCAATTAATTCAGATCTTCGGCAAGGCCACAAGAGTTTTGCTAAACATAAGAATTCTGTTGCAGCATAAAAGGAAAACATCCACTGCCACGTAGCAAGTTGAAAAGCGTGTGCGCACGCATGCGCTCATTGGCACAAACGCACGTTTCCGTCATCGAAACTAGTCTTTTGGAAATTGCCCCTAACCACCAGAAATCCTTCCACAGCTCCATAGACACTTTTGCAAGCTGGACTCTGATATCAGGGTAGTAGTTTCATTAGGGACCTCTCACTTCCAAAGATCCACAGTATAAACTTTCAAAGCCGGCAACATAATCCTTCTCATCAAATATTTGGGCGACAGGTGGAAAATTGTTCTGCCAGCTGAAGAAGACAAAATCCATTCCTTCTGGCAATTTTCTGCAATGAAAACTCCAGAAATGAATGTGCAATAACTTGTGGAAATAAATTTCAAATATTATCACACAAAAGCAGTGTACTCAAAATCTCTAGCTGTAAACTAACTCCCGCTTATCTGAATTTTAAAATGTTGATTTCTCTTTGTGTTTGAATTGCCACTAAGGAAAGAGAAAATATTTTCAGATATTTAAAAAGAAAAAAAAAGCCAAAATAAATGGTACATTCAAACAAAGTAAAGCCATATTGAAAGCTGTCCGAGGCTAGTGGCATCTCTCGGGCCCGAATGCAAGGACAAAAGATCATTTCCCACCATCACCTTATTCCTAGAAACCATGAGATTATCCTCTCTGATTGGAATGCTGTACACAAGCTAGCCTGAAAATGTATGTTGGGCTTTGAGTCTTCTTGGATGGTTACAGTGACTTCCATCTGCTCTGGGAGGCAGAGATGGATCACGAACATTCTGATAATGTCTCCTTTAAAGGTTTCTCTCAAAGACCCTCATTTGCTCACTTCCTAACCATAGAAGAGCCTGGCAGATGGGTATGTGATGGCATGGGGAGGCTAAACGGGTTTGTAGCAAGTTAATGACAGAGAGACGATTGTACACAAGCACTCTGGGTCTTCAGTCTTGCCCATGAACTGTTCAACCATTCTTTCCTGCATGGGGTTTACGCATGTCAGCTCATGTGGCTGCTGAGATGTAAAACGGATTCAGCTGGAGAACAGGAGGGCAATAAGGATTCCAGTATTAAAACACTGTACCGAACAGCTTAATTTAATCTATTCTTGTTTATTCGGAAGACTCTCTCTCTCCCCCACCCCTCACTTTATACCAATAGATTTTTAGGCGGCTTGTTTTTGTAACAATAACCAATTAATTCCAATTTACTTAGCTAGAGTTTTATGAAATCCACTGATGAAGTGTATTTTTCTAATAGCTTAAAAATGGTAAAGACTGTAAACAAAATGCATTAGTTTTAAAAAGCAAACTCTTTTCCTAGATTTTAGAAGAACCCATTTAATAAAACAACCATCATACACACCATTCAGTCATTCAAAAAACAGTATCTTTGATGCTTTCTCTGTGCCAGGCACTGTGCTAGGAGTGGTATTTCAGCAATCAAAGATGACAAAAATCCTTCCCCTTCAAGCAGATGTTCTTAGGGGGAGACAGACAATAAATGCGTTTTTACCAGTTTAAAAATATATAGCATATTTGATGATAAAGTGCCATGTTGAAAAATAGAGCAGGTAAGAGGGATTAAAACTCCTGGGTTAGGAGGAAGCGCAATTTACAATAATGTGGTTAAGGGGGGTTTAGGAAAGCAAGGGAAGTAAGAAAGCATATGGATTATTAGCCAAGTATATTTCAGTTATGCAAAAGAGCAAGTGCAAAGGTCCTGAGGTGAGAATATGATTGCAATACTGGAGGAACCATAGGCAGCAAATGCAGAGGAAGCTGTGTATGGGGGAAGAGTGGGTAGGAGGCAAAGCAGGGAGATGGGGAGAATAGGAAAATAAAGGGGAGAAGGCACAGTACACATGTGGAGCCTTTTAGGACATGGGAATTTGAGTCTGAGGGAAGGGACAGACCTTTAGAGTTTCTAGAAAGAAGTGTCATAATCTCACTTTCTTCACATCAGCTCAGACGTTACCTTCCTCTGAGGCCTACCTTGACAACCTTATTTAATACTGCAACCTGCACAGTCTTCATTCTCAGTTCCTCATGTTCTAATCTGCTCACTTCTTACCCTATAGACCTTTCCACCTTCTGTCATCCTACATTCCTGATTTATAATATACACTGTGTATTCCAGGTCTCCTCTACTAGAAACGCCCAATATACCAAGGCAGGGACATGTATTCAGCTGGCTCACAGATGAGTCCCAGATACCTACACGAGGCCCTGGCACTCAGTAGGGGCTTAGCAAGGCTGTGAATCCTGTCAGTTGTTTTGTGTGATCCAAGAAGGTCTTTAAAATGCTAAGAATGAATCCAGAACAGCTCTTACAAACTTCTATATTTTGGGGTGCCTGGGTAGCTCAGTTGGTTAAGTGTCTGCCTTCAGCTCAGGTCATGATTTCAGGGTCCTGGGGTTGAGCCCCACATCGGGCTCCCTGCTCAGGGGGTACTCTGCTTCTCTCCGCCCCTTCCCCTGTTCATGCTCTCTGTCTCTTAAATACAATCTTAAAAAAAAAAAATCTATATTGTGAATACTAAAGGGAAATTCTGAGAAAGTGGGTGCTACAAAGAATAATGTTTTATCACCCAGATTGACAGGGGAGGAGACGGGGAAGGGAGGAATGAGTTGCTATGAGAAGGAAACTAAAAAAACACATTTGCCAGTGTTTCCCTTCAAGACTGTTATACCCTCCCAAGTTCAAGAAATTGCTCTTCGTCAGATTATTAGAATCCTATCTAATAATTGGCCAGGGAAGAAATGTAATTTAAATTCTTCTTAGTAAATCTAATTAGTTTTCTTATAGATAATGGTAAAATTTTCTAAGAACCAACAAGAATGCAGCCAGGTAACTAATGAAGCAACTGCAGACCAGATTGCTCTTTTTGGGTCTTAATACAGAAAGACAATCTTCCTTCCCATATTCATTTTTTCTATGGGAGTACGTGTCTTTGAGTAATAGACCTCAGAATGTGTGGCGAGTCGAGGCTCAGCCAAACACAGACATCTGCAAGCCGGTCTCAATTTCAATAATTTACTAGCCATATATATTTTATAGTAAACAACCCTTCATTGTATACTCTAATTAGAAATGATGATCCTTTATCCTGATACGGAGAGTTCACCAACGTAAAGACAGGGGAAGGAAAAAATGTGAAGCTAGTGAAAAGACTCCTGTTTTTCAAAGACTTCAGAAGCCTCCATTCCACATGGAGTCCAGGTATCTCCACTCAGGAAGCTAGAACTCTTTATTTGCATGATGCTATGAAGTGGGAAAGTTACCAAGTTTCTTTTTTAATTTATACATTATAACCGTAATATAGCATACCATAGTTGATATCCATTAGCTGATATTCTAGGAGGATAAGGTGTTTTGGCCAGGTATGTTTCCTTGTTAGAATTATATTTAAGTCTTATTCCAACTCTGAGATACTAATCCCACCTCAATATACTTTATTTTTTTAAATGCGTTTTTTTTTTTAAAGATTTTATTTTATTTTAGAGAGAGAGAGAGCATGAGAGTAGAGAGGTCAGCGGAAGCAGCAGACTCCTGGCCTAACAGGAGGTCCACTGTGGGACTTGATACCAGGACTCCAGGATCATGACCAGAGCCGAAGGCAGTTGCTTAACCGACTGAGCCACCCAGGCGTCCCTCATCTCAATTGAGCACTCCTCAGTGTACTGTCCATCTCCTACTGGAGCACATCACCGCCTCCAAAGACCCCTCTCTCTCTCGCTCTCAAATGGCCAGATACTCAGAAGGTTCTGGCAGTGATTAAGGCAACCAGCTCTGGAGTCAGAGCATGGATTCAGATCCCCACCACTACACTTACTACTGGGACCTTCAATAATTAACTCCCATGAACCTCTGTTTTCTTACATGTAAAACAGGTGTAAACAAAGAACTTTCTTCCTAGCGTGGTGGTAAAAATGAAGAACCAAACCCCAGAAAACGCTTGTTATTGAATGATACTGAAGTCTACATTGTTGTTATTACTGTCATTAACTTGGCTCTGCACACTGGTTTTGAGCTTCTGAGGGCTAGCTGGAGATGTTAATTAGAATTCTATAAGACTTCATTTTAGCATTTTCTTGGCATTTCAGGATTTTGCTGCACTTCATGTAGCTAAGTAGAGGGAAAGAGCAGGGTTCGGTGAAAGAGGAACTCTCTTGCACTGACCATAAGATAGAATCTAGAAATCACTTTTGAGGGGGTAAGTCCCTGAAAACTTGGTTTTCCGAAGAGTGGTGGATTCTCTTACAAATTCAGGAAGACCCAGAATGGACGAATTTTGGGTCTTGCTAGTTGGATTCCAGTTAATGGAGGCTTTGCTATATAATTGGCCTTTCCTTCAATTAGTCTAAATTAGTAAATTTTACTATACATTTGTTACTGTCAAGAAGGGATTAATAATTAAAATGTGACATTATATAAATACCAGACATTGATTTATGTGTGTCATCTTTAGTATCTCTAGTACATATCAATTTTCCTTTTCAAGTCCTTCATCGTGACAAGAGCACAGATTAGGTAAGGTGATGGGAGAACTTTCATGGTACCTATGGAAACCACTTTTAAAAAAGGCAAAAATCACCTTAGAAAAGCAAGGGGACTGATTCCAATCTATAGCATGACTTGTCTCAATGCTGGGCAAGTGGTCTGCATTTGAGCTTAACTGGTGGGGCTAAGGGGGTGGTGAGACACCTGTCTACTGGGCTTAGGGCATCCTCATGAGGCATGGGTTTTAAGAAGCAATCTGTCACATCCTCCTCAATGAAGCTTTATTTTCCCTAAACAAGTCAGAGCCAGGAGGCAATAAGTCCTTGGAGGTGTTGAAAACATGCAAGCCCACAACTGGTGATGCCTGTTTTAACAAAGGAGCTGATGAGAAAGGATGGGGAACGTATCCAGTGCAGGGAAGAAGTCCAGCATGTGATATGTCCCAGGGTCTCCAAGAGCCATTTTTGCCTCCCCCAACCCCAATAAAAAGGACTGCCCCAGAAAGCCAGGCAAGCTGAAGATCTTCATATGGGATCCATGTTGACCTTGCCTTCCCTTCCTTGCTATAATACCTTTGCAATCAGTATCCTTTCCTGGACCTCCCACTTTGTACTTCTTGGACCTGGTACACCTGCCATGGAGGACTGAGGCCAGGCCTCTCACCCATCTTCCCACTACCACATCTATCCCGACGGAGCCACAGGAAAGAAAATGACTGTGCTCCCCTTGTGACTCTGATACTCTCTCCTGCCCCGAACTCTATCCCGCATATCTATGCTACCTCCCCATGTCGACACAGTTTCTGAATATAGGCCATTATTCCAAAACATAGTAAAAATTATGGGGAAAGAGCAAGTGCCAGCAGCCAGTTCCACCTGAATGTGGACGATATCAGTTTGTGAGGGAGACACGAAGGCTCCTGAGAGGCTCATCTATGAATGAGCATTTTAGAACATCCAACCTTGAGGAGTGGCAGCGAGACATGATGAAAATAAACTAATTTTACATTTTATTTAGACACTAGTTTTTGGTTTTGTTTTTAAAGTGGAGGAAGGAGGGTTGGGCAGGAGGAGAGAGAGAATCTCAAGCAGGCTCCATGCTGAGTGTGGAGCCCAAGGCAGGGCTCGATCCCATGACCCGGCGATCATGATCCGAGCCAAAACCAGGAGTTAGGCGCTCTACTGACTGGGCCACCCTGACATTAGTTACTACTAGTAAACTCGAAATATTGTTTTAAGTGTTAAACTGTGCTCACTAAATCAAACCTGAGGCACCCACACGGCTCAACTCCATTTTCTGAAGCTGACTGAATTCTGCCAGTTACCTCCAGCTCATTTCTAGACGGCAAACGAAGCCCTGGATCTTGATTTTCCAATGCTCACCCTCTCAGCTCCATGTAAGCTTATCACCAGCATGTGGAATTACGGCGCTCAGTGCTTCAGTGGCATTCGGAGACACATAGCCCCAACCCTTGTGCGCCCCGCAATCTATCAAAATTTGTTTCCTGCCATTTTGCCATTTTCTTCTCTAAAATCTTGTTGAGGAGAAAGCTGACGAGATGTGAAGCCAGTTTCTACTTTCCAGCAGGACTTCAAAAAGGGTGCAGTTTGTTTCGGGAGGCCTCCATCTTGACTTGCCTACGTAGTAATGACAGAAGGAGACAGGTGCAGCAGCTTAGCATAAACCCTCCCCATTTTTGTTTCCTTATGGGTCTCTGAAAAGAAGGACCATCTTTGTCATTAGAAAACTCCTGGTGCTCTGATAAAGTCAAAATGTCAGGCCCTCAGCTAACGAGGATAATTAAAAAAAATTGAAATGATCTAGACTGAGGTCAGAGTTTTAACATTTCTTCCCAGCTGCCTCCGAAAATGGTCATTCCCTTTAAAAGGAACAGACAAAAAACCCTCCAAAGTCACCACAGTTAGAAAGCATTGGTGTCCAAACAGTGAGGTAACAGGGATGTCAAGATGCAGGACGTTCCTAGGGGCAGTTTCTAACTTTCAAAGCATTCCTACATGCTTCAAGCCTTTCATTTCTTATAAGGGCTCTAGGGGGTTGCCATGATTAAACTCATTTTACTGAGGAAGAAAATTCAAGACATTGGCCATCTCAGGACCAGCCAGCGACAGAGCAAGGGCTTCTGACTTCAGGCCCCGCACTATTCCATGAAAGCCCAGCTTCTGCAACCCACTCAGTTCTGAGAGCAAGGTTTCTATGGTTTTTCTGACTCCTCTTTTATCAGTCAACCAAGGACCGCTGACAATTTCCCAATCTACCAGATTGTACTGTCACTGTCCTCTGGCACCTATGCCATGAAGCCATTCTTATTACAGAGTGAAGGACAGACTCCCTCTAAAGGCCCCAATAACCATATTATTTCACCTGTGCTGCAGGTCTGTCAACAGGAATTGATGAGAAGGGAAAGGAGGATGGAGATGGGCCCCAAGGACTCACCCATACAAAAACACCTTCGAAGGGCATGAATTCATCTGTCACACATGATGCTGAAAAGCCAGAATGACACTAAATAAATCAGCTCAAGCAATGTGGTCCATCTCATGTAGTCATAGAGGGTGACAGCTCTTTTCCAAGAGCCCTGACCCACAAAGTCACGCGTGTCCCATTCTGGATTCACAGGTCACTTCCAACTCAGTCCTTAGATGCCTACAGAGTCATGAGCTCATGCTGGACCACACAGCTGTCCTGTGGTGAACCCTCCATTCTACAATATCCCCCTGCAATGACTGAATCAGCGCTCTCAGACTCCAAACAGATGCACGCGCTCCCCAAAGCAAATGGGTCTATGAATCACAGTGTAAGGAAGAGTTTTCAATTGTGAGCCTGGGGCGCCTGGGTGGCTCAATGGGTTAAGCCTCGGCCTATGGCTCAGGTCATGATCTCAGGGTCCTGGGATCGAGCCCCACATTGGGCTCTCTGCTCAGCAGGGAGCCTGCTTCCCCTTCTCTCTCTGCCTGCCTCTTTGCCTACTTGCGTTTGCTCTTTCTGTCAAATAAATAAATAAAATCTTAAAAAAAATTGTGAGCTTTAGGGCCAACCACAATAGTTCAAAGACAGGCTCATCATTTTCTAAATGAGATATTAGGCAAACTATTTGAATTTTTGCAGTCAAATGCTCTACCACTGAGCTATACCTCCTTACTATTTGAATTTTTGAATCTCAGATTCTTTTTGATGCTAAGTCTACCTGTATCTCTAGTGGATACTACTGTTGACTAATTTCTTCCTCCTTTTGAAGACAAACCCCATCTTGTACTCTTCTTCATGAGGCCCTGCAATTTCTTATGCCAATCAGAAAAATTCCAAGCCATTTGCCTTACCAGTAATAGACACCGGAAGCAATGTTGACCATTGAGATCTGAATGACAGGATGCTAGGGCACTTTGGGACTTAAAAAGATACACCCAAGAAGAAAGGACCTTTTTTTTTTTTTTCCTTCTACTAGACAATGCTATGTCTGGATGTGATGGCTAGAACTGTTACAGTGATCTCGTTACCAACGGTAGAGCCAATCTGAAGTTAGACCCTGCTCACTGGGGATTACAGAGAATAAAATCCAAAAGAACTTGGTTTTCTGATATCCTTATTGAATGCTGAAGTAATATAATATGTTGCATCAAATAATCAATATCCTTATGATTTAGACAATCTGATCCAAGTCTTTTCCTACCACTTAAACCTGCAAGAAAGCATATTAAGTAAAAATAATGACACTATCTAACATCAAGAAATTTTTCAATGTCGAGTATTATTTGAAACACTTCAGTATATTAACTGACCTAATTATCACAAGGACCCTCAGACTCTGTGAGGGAACAGCACAGGCAGGTTACAGCACCCGTTCCATTCACCCAAGAGGGAACAGGAAAGCGGGCATTTGAGCACAAGAGGTCTGGGTCCAGAGCCAACACTGAAAATCTCTTTCCCTACTTACATACTCTCCTATGGGGTAACAGGTTTAGCTTTAAAAATAAAGCCACCATATAGACCATTCCGCCTGTAAAGCTGAAGGTTTTCTAATACGCTGTTAATTCTGTTAACAATGGGTTCCATTTGTATCCTGTACCATCGGGCCTCCTCACCCACTGCCGTTGCGTACTCATCCCCTTACCACCTCTGTCTTTGAGCTTGTTATCCACACTGACCCTCACCACAAACTGCCCAATGGTGTTTTGATGGCCTACATCCCTACCCCAGCCCTGGTCTCAAATGAGCCCCACTTTTACCTGATTCTCTGTTTTGGGGTTTGTTTTGTTTTTTAGCAAGTGTATGATAGCGTGGGCAAGGGAGGGGACAGAAAGACAGAGGACAATCTCAAGCAGACTCCCGCTGAGCATGGAGGCCGGACACAGGGACTGATCTCACGACCTTGAGATCACAACCTGAGTTGAAACCAATAGGCTGAGGCTCAACAGACTGAGCCACCCAGGTGCTGCTACACCTGATTGTCAAAACCAGCTCCCTTCCATTGGGAGTTCCCAATGCTACATACCACTGCACATACCCCAATGTCATTTTTTTCAAACCCTGATTCAGTTTCTTCAAGCCAGCCTACCAAAATAGCTTCTGACTTTTCAGTTGTTCCAGGACCCATTTTGTTTTTCCTATCTCCAAAATAGTCCCATAATTTTCCAACATCCTTCTTCATTGTTCCCAAGGGATTTGATCCAAATCACCCCGAACAAGTTCCTGTCTTCACATGTTTACCCAGTCCAGAACAATGGCTCCTTTATCTTTTAGGCACATACGGTGTCAGGGAACTTGAGGGTAGAGACGGGTTGCTGGGTCCCGAGTCGTGAAGATGGGTTCTGTTTTACCACAAGGAAAAAAGCCACCAAAGATCCACTACCACCAAATGAGTGACTTGTACGAACTCAGATGTCAGAGTCCTACCCCAGACTTAACACAAGGTTTTTAGACCTAAACCGCTCAAGGATATTCATTTTAAACCATTCCCCAAAAGATTCTGATGTGCACTAAAATCTAGGACTTTGGGGGTACCTGGGTGGTTCAGTGGGTTAAAGCCTCTGCCTTCGGCTCAGGTCATGATCCTAGGGTCCTGGGATCAAGTCCCGAATCGGGCTCTCTGCTCAGCAGGGAGTCTGCTTCCCTTCCTCTCTCTCTGCCTGCCTCCCTGCCTACTTATGATCTCTGTCTGTCAAATAAATAAATAAAAATCTTAAAAAAAAAATCTAGGACTTTATCATAACGGCCATAATGACCAGAAGGAACAAAGGGGCCAACAAAGTAGAAGGTTTGAATGGTACCTAAACACTTTCACATGGTATTTAAGCCTGGGGTAAACCTGTCTCCTTTCCCTTCTCTTCCTTTGTTCTCATACAATTTACTAATTACATCCCACTTAGACATTTCTCCACCCTTTCCCAAGTAGATCATTAGCCCCACAGTTGTATTTATAGGGACTATACCTAATACTACTTTCGTCTTCCCAAAGTGGCTTGGGGCTGACACAGTACCAGGGGTTGACACAGATAAAGGACCTATGACAGGCAATGCCTAAGCGCTCCCGAGGTTCAGTAACTCTTCACGATGCTGTGCTCCTGTCATTTTGCTACATTGCCAATCTAAAACCAGAAAGGTTACGTAACTGGCCCGAGGTCGCACAGCTGCTTGTGGCCGATCCAGGATTGGATCCAGCCGTGTTGTTCCAGAGTGAGGGCCCTTTCACAACAGCGCGTCAATGCCAGAACTCAGAATTTTTCGGTAGTTACTGACTCACTCCAGCCAGCAAGCCCCATGAATGTGACACTCCCTCCCTCCAAACTGAATCACACACTTTCAACCCTGCCTGGGATGCTACCCCCACCCCGCCCCCGCCTTCGTTATTTCTCTCTGCCTCTTATCCATCCTTTAAGGCCCGTGGTTAACAAAAGTCAACCGAACACCGCAACCATTTCATGGGTTAAAATCAGAGGAGATAATGTTCCCGACTTTATAAGTTTCTTGAAATTTAAATTATATGTAAATGCTAATAAGCACTGGGCCAGCACGCAGCTAGCACGCATAGCGGGCAGCTATATTTAACGTTCTTCTCACTGGCCCACTCGCTTTCTTTAGATCTTAAGATAGCATGAGACACAAGGAGGCACTTCTAATATGTGCTCTCGCAGGGTGATGATTCAGAGGGAGGAACACCAGGAGTGGGAGTGGGAATTAAGATTCTAACTCCCTTCCTATTAAGAAAACTTACCGCCGAGCTTTTAAGCATTTTAATTAACAAAAACTTATGCTACTCATTACTCTTAATTTCTCCATAAGAGAATACAACTGTCGCACGCACAGAGAGAGAACTATGCAAAGTCTTGAGCGAGGTCACATCCTATCGGACACATGCCAGCTTGGGATCTTGGGCAAGTCACTTTACCTGAATGTGAATGCTGGTGCCAATGGTGCCTTTGAGCCCTGGTTGGGCCACGTGATCAGATGTGTGAATTTTGGAAATGCTGCCAGTTGCAGGCTCTGCTTAAGTCATTCTGGGAAAAGGTAGGACTTACATTTTTGACGGATACTGATGCTCACGGCCTTTGGACCACACTTGCAGAAGCATAATTTCCTTATCCATTAAGAAAGAAGTTAAAAATAATAGTATATACATCAGAGTCTTTGTGAGGGTTCCAGAAGATACTCTATATTGAGTACAAAGCATCCAACCTTAGAAAACACTAGGGGGCCCACGGACATACCATATGTAAATGAAGGCCAGTTATTAAACATGAGGACTAGTTCTCTGGGAGACTTCATCCAGGGTCCTAAGAACAGCCTGAAATTTGATCCTGCTCACACACAGCTGGGACAACTCTGCTTTGATCTGAATAGTACCTGCTCTTGGACTAGAGAGGACTTTGGCTTGTAGGAAGGATGACTTTATGGGCAGCTCTGGTCTCTAAGTTCACCCCCCACCCTGTTCTCTTTATGTTTTAGGTAAGTCCTGCCAGGACGTCCTGAGCCCAGTGAGACTGCACAGAAATTAAGAGGGGGTCACTTCCCGTAAAGCAGGTCTCTATCTGGCTATGGGAGACAAACACATTTACATGTACCAATGAGGATTAATAAGCTCATAAAACACTAGTGGTAGCTGAAAAGACAGTATCATCATCCCATGGCAGCCCCTTTTGCATTTTAATTCCTCATTTTTACATATCTATCTATCTACCTATGTATACATATATACAAACCAAAAAAACACTCAAATTTTAAATATTATGTATATTGCAAGCTATAATACTGTCTCTCACATTTACTTAATGCAGAGATTAAGAACAGAAACCACATTCAAAAAACATGAGTCAGTCCCTCAAACACACACAAAGCTTTATTTGTTAATACATCAAATGAAGCCGAAGATACTATTTGCTCACAGGTAAAATGCCAGAGAGGGAAGTCTGTAAGACTCAACGGAATCTGTATTCAATAATACGTTCTAATGACGGTAAAGATGCGGTATTTTAATCCAAATCATTTATTTCAACTCTGAATGAGAAGTGCAGTGATTTGAGAATATTGTTTTTTCCTTCCCTGTTTTTGTTTTGTTTTGAAGATGCAACTAAGGAGAACTAGAGAAGCTTCCTGACATTTTTGTTTTACAGAATCTGTCCACCTGCCTTTACACAAAGACATCAACAACCCAGAAAGTCAGATGCCAAAGGGAAGTTTTGGCTCTGGGTAACTGGAGAACATTTCCCCCAGAGGCCTCTCCTATCCCTCCCAGCACAGATGGCCTCCGCCGGAAGCTGCAGCCCAGCGTGGTCTCTACCTGAGACCTTTCTTCCTGCTTCCATAGGATCCTGGGTACAAAAACTTAAAGGAAAGCAGCCACCAGCATAAAAGCAACACCTAGGGGACAAACACCCTCTGGGCTGGCCACTGAAGGCTCCTTTCACTTTTAACCTTGGTCAGGCGGCACCTAGAAGTGATGGCATTAAGAGAATTTATTTCTGGCACTAAGCCCCTCGACATCTATGGGCCTAGATCTACTGCCCTGGTAATCACGCTTTGTGAAATGGGTGAACTTTTCCACAGAGCACCTTCATGGCTAATGGTCACCTGTTTGCGGTCCTCAGACACCACATTTTTATTGAGCACCTACTGTATACCAAGTGTATTGAGCACTTACTGTATACCAGGTCAGATGCTAGGCAGCGATGCACAACTCAGACAAATTCCCTGAGAGTGTACTCAGAGGCACACTTCTAAGACCTGTGGTATTCTAAATGCCTCAAGAAATCTTTCTCACCACTTTTTCTTCACTTATTTCATTATAATTTTTCTTCATAGTCATCTTATGATTTTTAACAGTTTTATGAAGCCCTATCACAGAATGTTTTTGGTTATACTTTTCACTCATTTCTTTTTTTTTTAAATTATTTATTTATTTAACAGAGTTCACAAGTAGGCAGAGAGGCAGGCAGAGAGAGGGAGAAGCAGGCTCCCCACTGAGCAGAGAGCCCTATGTGGGGCTTGATCCCAGGACCCTGGGACCACGACCTGAGCCAAAGGCAGAGGCTTAACGCACTGAGCCACCCAGGTGCCCCCTTTTCACTCATTTCTTAAAACTTATTTATCCACACCCACCCCCTCAACGTAGATAACATCTGGTGAATTTCACAATGGTCTGGCCCCATCTTGAATGACTCTTGAATGCTTCCATTCATTCATATGCGTGCATTCGATTTCTAATTCTTTACTGATCATTCAAGTTTTACAAGGGTTGTGCTGAGCATGATGGGAAGAAACAGCCCTCAGGATGCTCAGAGTCTAGCAGGCAAGGTGGAAACACTCCCAAGGAGCATGAATTGATGTGCTCTGAAAAGTGAGGTCAAGAAGGGCTTCACAGAGGAGTATAATGTATATTACATGTAAGTCATTGGTTCACATACGCAGAGCATGACTAGACACATGGAGAGCTAACAGAATCATCTGGCATCTTATAAGCCTATCAGAGTCAGTAAAAGAGGTAAAGACAAATCTTGAAAACGAAGTAACAGGACTAGCACACATGGCTTAATGCCCCTCAAACATGAAATAAATGACCTAAAATGAAGGGTGATGGTACTAATTTGTTCTTGTTGCTGCTAATGCAGTCTTGGGTTTGAGTGGAGCGAGGTAACATTTACCCGTTCCCAACTTGATAATTTCATTTGCACAAAATCGGATTAGAATATCAGATGTTTCACATTTTCCAGCATGAGTGAAACATCATGGGGTAGGGAAATGGATATTTAAGTCTACATGATTCACGGATGTTTTCCAATATTGTGCAATGCTCCAACTAATAAGCAATAGTTAAGAAGCAATATAGGTTATTAACTGTTACATATTAATGATGCCCTGCTTGGGAATGAAGATGGGACTCTTCCATGCGACTTAGTCCTACAGCTTCTCCCCTGCCCCATGCCCCCCTCCAAGCTTTTCTTCTTTTGAGCTCTTCAACATTAAAACCGGAACTTTCAAGGGAGATTAAATGAGTTCCTCAAAAATTGTTTCCTCTGGCGCAGTGATGCCAGAACAGACATAATTAAAATATATTTACAACATTTGTTTGGAAGTCTTCACCCCAGAGAGCAAAGTTTTCCCAACCATGGAACTTGAGACAGTCACTTGGAATCACATGTGGGCTGCCTGCTGAGAAGGTTTCTGTCATGTCGGTCCATTCCATTATGATGAATCAGAGAGACAAATGTCCATGTGGGAGAACTAACAGAGCTAGCAGGGCCAATACTCCATCTTCCACCAAGGAGGGGACTAACCAAAGATTCCTCCCAAGTGCAATTATTGACCTAAGGTAGATGCTTATGAGGCCTCTGGTCTGAACGGTTTGCGAATGTATTCACCTACAAACTGGCAGGAGGACAGTAATAAATGAAACAGAATCCTGCCCCCACCCCCACCGCCGTCATAATGGCCCCTGTGCTGTGGTGTGTATTCTTAGCCGGAGAAACATTTCATTTACCGAAGCGATGGGTCTGAACCAATTCCCAAGCTCTTCCCTCAACTTGATTTGCAGATCTATTGTTGTGATTAAAGCAAAGAGATGTGAAGGAGCCAACTGCTGATTCAAACGTTAGAGGTGCTTACTGCAGGGTTATTCACATCCTGCTTTAGACTAGGCTGGTAGGGGTCCTGATTCCAAGCAATTAAGTGTTAGGGAGCAGGAACTACCCAGGGAAAGCAGGACACAGGACCCAAAGTCATGAAAATCTGTAAGGTAAGTTCTGAAAAAACGTAATTTTTGTCAACTGTTGAGGAGTCGCATGTTTCCTTCAGTAATTGTGAGTTTCGAGCTCATGAAGCCAGGTTTCTGTCTCCTCTATACACAAGACTGAGCATGCCTCATGTCTACACCCATCCGCCCTTAGAGAAACAGGTCAGCTTTATCAATCCAAATGTTATCAGCAGGGTGGAAACAAGTCCTAAAACCAACGGTAAATCTCACTTCTCCACCCCATACCTTCCTGGTATGCTGGAAGGAGTCCATCTTCCTATTCATGAAAGCATGCCCCTGATCTTGGTTTTCTGCTTTCCCAGGATGCTCGCCTACCACGTTGCCTTTCTTGACTACATACAGCTTTCCAGTTTCCCTACGCTGGTCCTCCTGATCCATATTTAGTTGTGCTAAAATCTCTACCCTGTTATCAAAAGCAGTATTCAGCTCTACCTATCTTTCTTCTCCTTCACAAAAGGTGGCCCTACGTTCATGATTCCATATTACCCAAGCTTTGACCCACTCAAACTAGACTCGTCCAAGCCACACAACTCTAACCAACATCACCAATGGCTTCCATGATAATTAACCAGTGGAAGTTTTCAGCACCCAACCTAAGTGACATTATCTATAGCATTTGACATATTTAACAATTACCTTGTTCTAGAAATGTTCTCATCACTTTACTCTTGTCAGTCCTCTTAGCTCAAAGGGTATTTCCTTTGAACTGTTGAATACCCCCAAGGTCCAGTCCTAGGGCACCTTTTTTCCTTTCCTCTTTTGCTTTTTAATCTAAGTGCAGTGTTTCAATTACCATCTGTAAATCAGATGGTTTCATTGGAAATCTAAGAGGCACCTCACTCCGGACATATCTAAAATCTAATTTATCACCTTTACCTTCTTCATTGCTAATCCTGTCTCCTCTGGTGCTACTTCTCTAAAAGAAAGGACCCCATAGGTTTTGAATGGCGTAAGTAAGCCACAACACAAATGCACCTCAAATATTCAGCTGAGTGGAGAGGAAAAAAAAAAAAAAAAAAAAGCCAGACATAAAACACATTGTATGATTCCATTTATAGGAAATGTCTAGAAAAAGCAAACCTACAGAGATCAAAACTAGATTAGCTGTTGCCTTAGGGCCAGAGAATGAGAATGGAGAGTAACTGTAAATGGGCTTAACTTCTCTTTTTAAGGAGATGAAAGTATTTTAAAATTAGACTGTGAATGAACTGATGGTCACCAGAAGGGAGGGGGTCAGGGGATGGGCAAAATGAGTGAAAGGGAGTCAGAGATACAGG
Organism: Lutra lutra; assembly: GCF_902655055.1. Classification (NCBI taxonomy): domain Eukaryota; kingdom Metazoa; phylum Chordata; class Mammalia; order Carnivora; family Mustelidae; genus Lutra; species Lutra lutra. Next base: position 33,262,981 of record NC_062279.1, on the reverse strand, counting down.
CTTCCAGTTAAGCAGTGATAAGTCACAGGAATAAAAGGCACTGCATAGGGAATACAGTTAATGGTATTGTCATAGTGTTGTGTGGAGACAGATGGTAGCTACACTGTGGTGAGCACAGCAGAGCACATAAAGAAACTGAATCACTGTTACACACATGAAATTAATGTGACATTGTATGTCAAATATACAGATTTTTTTCAGTTCAACTGATGCTGGCAGTACAACAGTACAACTCTAAAATTACACTAGAATCTAATGAGTTAGATACTTAAAATATGGGTGTATTTTGTGGCATGTAAATTGTATCTCAATGAAACAGTTTTCAAAAATTACATAGATATGTGTCATGTTTCATTCCTGCCCTTTTCTCTGTCATCTCCCTTGTCAACCTATTCCCTAAACTCTCCCAATCAGATTACCAAAATATTTCTCAATTCACCCATTTTATGCTCTACTTCATTTTCTTGAAAGATTTTGTTTATTTATTTGAGAGAGAGCATGCACGTACAAGCGGGGGCAAGGGCGGAGAGAGAGGCAGAAGCAGACTCCCCACTGAGCAGGGAGTCCCACATGAGGTCCCATCCGAGGACCTCAAGATCATGACCTGAGCCAAATGCAGGACGCTTAAGCAAGAGAGCCACCCAGGTGGCCCTTTGTGTTCTACTTTAAAGCCGTATCATGGGGACGTGAATCAGGTAAACTGAGGACCAAAATGAACAAGCTGTCTGGTGTCTGAGAGGCCCAGACAGGAGCAGCCAGAATGGGAAAAAATGGGAAAGCCCCACTTCCTTAAAGATCAAAGCAGAAATTACTTCAACGCTTGTCTCGAAATTGTGGCTTTTCTCCTATTTAATAGAAAGAGGCTCGGTCATCCAAATAGAAATGTGCAGCCTCCTCCAAAATTCTGCTCGGAATAAATGTTTTGACATCCCATCCTTATCTCTGCGTACACTGACTTCTCCCTGTGCCTCTGTTCTGAGCTATGACAGCACCTCCAGCAAGTCCAGATTCCTCAGTCTCTCCCTCTTTCCTATGATTAAAATAAGCTCCCGACCATCACTTGGCAATAAGGTTAGCTGTGAGGTGTCTAGTCCTAACCCCGACACTACTTTGTAAGCCCTGAGACTCACAGGGGCCCATCTTCCACGTATCCTTTCTTAATTCAAAACCCAGAGCCCTAAAGGCCATGGAGAGGGGAAAGAACACTGGAACTGTGGAGAAAAAAAAGTATTAAAACAAGATTTTTAAAGATTCTGTCAGAGACTTTAAAAATGAAATAGGGAAAGAGAAAAAGTATAATTAAAACAGGGAAAGAAAAGTCCCTTTTTATAAAACAGAATTGGGGCACATGCTTGGCTCAGTCAGGTTAAGAATCTGCCTTCTTGATCTCAGGCTTCCAAGTTCAAGCCCCATGTTGAATGTGGAGATTACTCAAAAACAAAACAAAACAAAAAATCTTGGGGCACCTGAGTGGCTCAGTCAGTTAAGCATCTGCCTTAGGCTCAGATCATGATCCCAGGGTCCTGAGATGGAGCCCCAACATCAGGCTCCCTGCTCAGTGGGGAGTCTGCTTCCTCCTCTCCCTCTGCCCCTCCCCTCCACTTGTGTGTGCACGCACATGCTCTCTCTCTCAAATAAAATCTTTAAAAAAGATCTTAAAATCTTTTTAATCTTAAAAAATGAAACAGAATTAAAATACATATGAACTAAAATCACAAAGATGGTAGCTGACAAATTTTGATGTTCTAGATGTGGGACAAAATCCTAACCTGTCAGAATTATTCTGGACAATTGCATCTGAATAAATATTCCAACACATTTGACTCAACTTATGCGAGGCACACACACAAAATTAGAATTCTGCCAGTGTGTACAAATGGTTTGAGTAGCAAACAGTTGAATGGAGGGCACTGCTTTTCATCACAGTCACCATCTATCTGTAATTCTTAGAAAATCTATAATCTCTAGAAAGAATTGATTTCCTATCTGTAAAATGAATATAATAACACTTGGCTTTCTCACAGGATTTTTTTTTTAAAGAGTAACAAAAATATTGTAGCCTAAGTAAAGGTTCTGATTAGGAAAGATGTTCTTACATTATCATACATCTGTCATTAGGGTAAATAATCTGAAGGTGTCCCCAAAAAGCACATTATAATGCAAAATAGTGCTTAATACATTATTTCATTATTTCATATCCTTTAGAAACATTCTGAACTACACTCTTAGGAACTGTTCTGTGGAGATGGCAAAGATTGAATCAGAGACTTAATTAATGCAAGTTAAATACTAAGTTATGCAGTTAAACTGTATCACTAAGTACCAATAATCTCACAGAGAAGGTAGTCTGTATCTTAGACACAGATTGCAGGAGAGGGAGAGCCAACGAAAAGGAAACTGTAAACATTGAGGCCAGATGAGCGTGATGGCAAGATGAGAAAGATCATTTTGAGAATCTGACTCATCAGTTGACAACCATTTTATCAAAGGAATCCAACCACTGGTAAAAGGTCGCTAAAATCTTCTTTCTGTATACTTGAATGTTAGTGATCTGAAAACAAAGTTATGAAAAAATGCAATTAATTTTAAAATGTTTTCATTTTAAAAATGTTTTTTTCTTTGCGTAAGAGAAAAAAAACCACCTATTAATTTCAGTAACTTTCTCCCTGATATATTCTAGTAAAACCCAGAAATTCCTGCTCACAGAAATATGGTAGGCAGTTTTTCAATTAAAGAAAAAAAATATAGTACTGACTAAAACCCATTATAAAGCATGCTATAAACCAAAAACTTAGTACAGAAAACTTCAATATTCTCTTTAATTCAAAACAATTTCAAATACTCTTTCTCTCATATTTATAACACCAAAAACTGTTTTTGTTTTAATCCCATTTGTGGGTTTGATTTCTTTTTTTTTCCTGATGGTTCACTTTCTTTTTTTCTGTGATGCAAGCAACCGAAAGCTACCTTTAAATTATGTACCAACTGGAAAAGCAAATTTAGTAATTATAAACATAGGACCAACAACATACGGAAATGCAGTGGAGTTTTAAAGTAATTGGCTTCCAGACCCTCTGTAACACAACATTTGAAAACACATACAACCCTCGCACTCCCTCTCAGCAAGAGGGATAACATGCTGCCTGTTTTCAAGACTAGGAACAGATGCTTAACTACAAAGCAAACTGGTTTTTGTCACAGGCTTCATTGATGCAAATCTTAACTGTTAGTAAAATTAAAGTACAGATAAGAGGAAGTGTTCAGTGTCACCACGCATGTGACACATTCTAGGACCCCAAATTCTCACTCACTGATGGCTAACTAGCATTTCCTTGTTGAGGATGAAAATGCCAGTCGTCACCTTTTATTTCTCTTTTTGCACATATCCCACTGACAAGAGTTATTTCTTTGGACTCACATCATGTCATACTTAAAAAGAAAACAGGTGAAAGACAAGACAAATCCGTAAGCTCTGAAAGGTGAGGAACAGCCTAGCTAGCAGGTGCCTGCGACCCAAACTTGAAGCTCATACTTTGCTTAAAGGAAATAATGACAAGAAAGGTAGACTGACATTTGGACTCCAGGAAAGAAAGCAAAAGAGAAAAGTGCGGTATTCAGGAAGCAACAGAATATAAAGTAAATTAACTAGTGAGATATTTGAGACAAGTTCATTACTCGTTCTCAAATATGTGCTTCCTGCAATGCCGTCTATCAAAGTTGAAGGGTGCATTGGTTCTCATAGAAGAGAAAGAAGGAAATGAGTAAAACAACAAAACAAAATAACCCACAAAATGAAAAAAACATGCAAACAAAACTAAGGCAGGAGGGATCTAATTAAGAAGTATCCCTACAGGGTGTCTGGGTGGCTCAGTGGGTTAAAGCCTCTGCCTTAGGCTCAGGTCATGATCTCAGGGTCCTGGGATCTAGCCCCGCATCGCATCGGGCTCTCTGCTCAGCAGGGAGCCTGCTTCCCTCTCTCTCTGCCTGCCTCTCTGCCTACTTGTGATCTCTGTCAAAATAAACAAATAAAATCTTAAAAAAAAAAAAAGTATCCCTACAAAAACTCATGATGGGTCATATACAGAGTTGATCATTTCTGGCAAATAAAGGTCTGGGTGGAGAATTTAAAAAAATAGTTTCAATATTGGAAGGATAGGGCAGGGGATGGGAAAAGAAATGAAACCAAAGGATACCTGTGTCACAAAGCACCATTTTATCCATCCCTAAAGACATTTCCTAGAAGCTGAAAGAACAAAAAAGAATTATTTTGAGTTGCGGATTTCCTCCCACAAGGAAACAATGTCTCAAGTGCTGTCTTCAAGTATATTTTTGAGTATGTTGCCAGAGCTACCATGGATAAGATAATGCTTGGGTTCCTCACTTCATGAAAATGAGCCATCGAAAACATCTAGTTTGTGAAAACTAGTTCAAATTGAAGGACGTGGTAATGGGACGATCTTGTATTGGGGTACCTTTGAAGAAGGACATCTCTGATGGAAGTCAAGTGGAATTTATCAAACGCAGACTTATTGCTTAAAGACTTGGGTCTGTCATCTTAATAGCCACATTAAAAGTCAGTGTCTCCCTAATGCGGTTAATGTTTGTTTTGAAAAGTTACTAGATGGTAAATAAATGATCAGGTGTCCTCTAAAACAAAGCATTTACATCTCACTTGCAGAAAAACGTCAAAGGACAGGAAGAGATAACCTTTTCAAAAGAGGTCCTTGCTTGATGAAACCCGCTATAAAAGTATTTTCTTTCCCTTAAGTTCAACTCCGCAGCCTCAACTACCTGAATGTAAACAAGCCAACAGAAAGCATAGGGTAATCTCTAAAAATGAATGTTAATACTACAAAGTTCAAGCACTATAAATTAGGCCTATAATCACGCCTATTTTTCCTTACTTTGCAAACAACACTTAGCCAATTCAATTATGTAAGTGTGCAGTGAATTTTTTTTACATCATTTAAAAAAGCAAATAAGGAATGGGGAGAAGGAATGCTATAGACAAGCCTACGAAAAGGAAGAAAACGAAACAATCCAATATTGTTAAGGAAAATTCTGATTTAAAAAAAAAAAAAAAAGCAAAAATTCTAAGACTTTCCTCAAGAACTCAAGTCATAGTTACCTGAAGCTGTTTGGTAAAATGACAACCAGCACTGAACTCTTGTAATAAACATCTCCTGAGCTCCCCGCTCTCCTAGAGGTCAGAAGAATAATAGCGTTCATAAGGAGATCCCGGTCCAGGCTATCTATTACACCAAGCTAAGGCATCATTCGTGCGCATAAAGACATTTCCGTCCAGGATTACTAGAGGGGCTCTTTCAGTTTGGGTACATAGAAAACAACTTTGATTATCTAGAGATTTCCCTCCCACAAACCTCCAGAATCCTTAATAAAAGCAAAATATATTAAGACAACCCCGTTCTCATGTTCCTAGTGGCTGTCAAAAGAGAGAAAATGGAACTGCTAAGTAAGGAGAGATCTGGTTTTAAACAACAACCAACTCACAATTTTAAGAAAATATATAATAATAAAATATACTATCTTTATAATGTATTCTTCCCACTGGGGTTATTCATAAGTGAAGTCAAAGATGGTATATGGGGGTGCCTGGGTGCCTCAGTGGGTTAAAGCCTTTGCCTTCGGCTTAGGTCATGGTCTCAGGGTTTTGGGATCGAGCCCCGTGTTGGGCTCTCTGCTCAGCGGGGAGCCTGCTTCCTCCTCTCTGCCTACTTGTGATCTCTGTCTGTCAAATAAATAAATAAAAAATCTTTAAAAAAAATGGTATATGAATAGTGATTATCTCTCGCTTTTCAATGGGCCATATTTATTAACTCTGGAAACTAAATGATCTTCAACATGAACAACAACAACAACAAAGCCTATAATACAGTTAAAGCTGGATGTAATTGTAATTCAGTATAAATCTTTGTAATTGTAATTCAGTATAAATCTTTGATGAACCTGGCTCACGTGGGGTCTCGGGATTCCAGAGTAGCAGAAAACCTCTGGCTGCCTAAGTTTTACAATAATCAACCCAAGCCATCATATATGTGGAAGGAAACCACACAGAGAAGGCAGACTTTAACAACTGAGAAGTTCAGAATGATCTACTTAGAAGCTTGCCAAGTGCACGAGTTTGCTAGGGCTGCTATAACAAAGGATAGGTGGCTTAAGGAACAGAACTTTAATTCCTCAAAGGTGTGGAGGCTGGGAGTCCAAGATCAAGGTATGGACAGGTTTGATTTATCCTGAGACCTCCGCCCTTCACTCACAGATGGCCACCTTCTCCTGTGTCCCCACATGGCCTTTCCTCTGGGCATGTGTTCATCCCCAGCATCTTTGAGTGTCCAGATTTCCTCCTAGAAGGACACTAGTCAAGTTGGATTAGGGCCCAACTTAATGGCATTATCTTCACTTAATCAAACCCCTTCAAAAGTATGATCTTGGGGCACCTGGGTGGATCAGTTGGTTAAGCATCTGCTTTTGGCTGAGGTCATGATCTCAGGGTCCTGGGACTGAGCCCTGCACCTGGCTCCCTGCTCAGCGGGGAGTCTGCTTCTCCCTCTGCCTCTTCCCCCTACTTGTATCCATTCACTCTGTCTCAAAATTTTTAAAAAAACTTTAATAAATAAAGGACTAATCTCTAAATATACTCACATTCTGAGGTCCTGAGGTTTGGGACTTTGAAATATGAAATCTGGGGGTGGGGGACTGTTGAGCTCATAACACTCTACACTCTGGACCCCCCAAAATTCATGTCCCTCTCACATACCAAACATACTCACCCCACCTAAATGAATCCCAAAGTCTGAACCCATTCCAGCATCAACAGTAAGTCCCAAATCTCTTATAAATCAAGTATAAGTGTGACTTAAGGATTTATTTTGAGGCAAAATTCATCTCCAGCTGTGAACTTGTGAAACTGGGCACATTGTACGCTTCGGAAATTCAGTGGTGGGACACACATCAGACAGACCTTCCCTTTCAAAAGGGACAAACAGGAAAGGAGCAGTGAATCACAGGTCTCAAATAAATCTGAAACCTAGCAGGGCAGAGTCCGTTAGATTTTAAGGGTCAAAATTAATCCACACTGGTCTGATGCTTTTTCCTGGGGGCCAGTGAGTGTGATGGCTCTGCCTGAGCTCCAGGGGGCCCCTCAAAGCCTAGGAGAGGGCCCTGCCTTCTACAACTGAGGAGGAGACAGACAACTGTCTCACCTCCCTAACCTGTGCCCTCTGGGCCCACAGGGGCAGCGGCAGCTCTGCCAATCTCCCAATCACCTTGTAGGTCATTCTTCCCTTTTCTTGAAGGGCAAGGCATGTTCACTGACAGATAGCTCTATTGTTTCACCCCACAGCAACCCAGAAACCTGACAGTCTTCCTTCACGTCATTCTATTTCTGCCCACTTTAGTCCAAACTGGCAGTGTTTCTGTTATAAACCCATGTCTGTTCCCAAGTCCTGTTGACAAGGCTGATTCGGTCCAGGAATCACACCCATAATCTCTTTATCAAATGACTGCCCAGCCACACCTTTGGTGTTTCCTCTGGAAGGGGTTGCTCAGTTTTTTGTAATATGGATAGGCTGAGAATTTTACAAATGTTCAAGCTCTGGTTTCCTTATAAGAACACCTTCTTTATCTTTCTTTTTTTTTTTTTTTAATTTTAAGATTTTACTTATTTGTCAGAGAGAGGGAGAGAGAGCACAAGTAGGCAGAGCAGCAGAGAGAAGGAGAGGGAGAAGCAGGCCCCCCATGGAGCAAGGAGCTAACACGGGACTAGATGCCAGGACCCCGGGATCATGACCAAAGCCAAAGGCAACGCATAACCAACTGAACCACCCAGGCATCCCAATTTAGCTCTCCCATTTGGCATTTTGCTCTGAGCAACAATCAAAAGCCAGGCTACACCTTCAACTCTTTGTGTAGAAATTCACTCAATGAAACATTTAACTTCATTATTTTCAAATTCCACCTCCCACAAAACCTTTAACATCTATATTTCCACCAACTGTCACCACAAGGTAAGCTAGGCATTTTCTATCTTGTGCCAGCCTCTACCCACTACCTAGTTTTAAAGCCACATCCACATTTTTAGGCATTTGTTACAAGCACCAACCATTTATTTCCCAATAACAAAATCTGTATTAATCAGGGATCAAGTGGAAACAGAATCAACAGGACATGTGTGGCCTCTAAGTTTCATGAGGTCTACATTTACACATAAAGACAGAGAGTAGGATTGACAGACTTAAAATTGGCTCACATGGTTGTGGAGGTGTGATAAGTCCAGAATCTGCAGAGATGGCCAACAGACTGGAGACCCAGGGAAGAAGTGAAGTTTGAGTCTAAAGACCACGTGCTGGCAGAATTCTTTCTTGCTTGGGGGACTCTTGGACATTGACACAAAGTCACTCATGACTCAAGTACCATTTTAGTTTCCCTAAGGTATATGCATCAATAGTGCTATGGTCTGTTAGAAGAGGTTCCACAGACTCTGAAAACCTTTACCTTCAGAGAAGAGGAGTAACTGGACTAAAATTGCTTGAAGCTTTGAGTGTAATCGAAATTGTTATACCCGAGTTTTCGTGTCCGAGAGACCACCAAGGAGCCAACACCGATGCAATCACACGAGGGTTTATTCAACAAGCGTAAGCTTGGGCCCAAGTATACCCCACACGGCCTAGTAGGGACGTGGACCCAAGCTTAAGCTTGTTAAATAAACCCTCGTGTGATTGCATCGGTGTTGGCTCCTTGGTGGTCTCTCGGACACGAAAACTCGGGTGTAACAAAAATCACGTACTGAATCTCAGTTACAACATTATGGCCAAAGGTTGGATAGTATGGTCTAGGATGCAGCCACTGTTTGGTGTAAGAGTCCGAGGCTGGGAGGCTTAAGATTCAGGGTCTAACCTTATGAGCAGTTTGTTATAGGACCACATTTCCCAGCCTTGGTGCCTTAAGTGCTCAGTGAGAGGGTGTATTAGAAGCGGAGGGATTCTTCTACCTCTGCAATGACAACACTCAAGACTACCTCTCCAAATAGCTCTGGGAATATCCCTGGACGGATGGCAATACAGGACACTTCTGCATATGGACAATAATGAAACGGAATTCAGTGAAGTGGGAGCTTTGGGTTTTTTGCCTGGTTTTTGCATTTTTTTCCTAGTTTTAAAGATGGACATATTATTTAATCGGCTTTCCTTACCTGATCCCCTCATGACAAATCATAGACATTCGGACTCTAACTGGCTTTGACCTCATGCAGCAAACCAGTCAGTGATGATTTAAACAAAACCAAGTTTGGATTTTTTTCAGATTCGGATCCTTGTAAGTTTCCCATGGCGTGGGAAGGGTCAAAGACCGTTATCATACTTATCAGAAAGAGAAGCTCCGACAAAGATCTCTAATGTCTCCCTGGGCAACACCCTCAGTCGGCATCTGATCTCCTCTAGCTCACGGTCCTCAACCAGGGCACTAGGTCACATGTTTAGGGGACAGATCCCATTAGACTGCGTGTTCTGGATGAACCCCCACTCCAGAGGGAGTTTAACCACATGTATGCATTACGGGAGTTAGAACGTGCTCCTCACAGAGCTCAGCAAACGGCTTTTATAGCTACTCGTGCTAATTAGGAAATTACTGAAAATATTTCCCATATTTAAAGCAGCACTCCTCATTGATAGGCCACTCTGTCCTTATATGGAAACCCCACTATGAATCATAGCTGAATAATAATCCATCACTGTCAAAGGTAAATTACTACCTAGGAAAAGCAGCAGGATGACATTTAAAGCATTGAGAAATAGGGATCCAGTCCCCATGCAATCCCCAAGCCGCAGAAAGGCATGAGTGACATGCACAGCCTGAAGAACCAGAGAGAGGGGAAGGCCAAGTGCAACTCAGACCGGAGACAACACGGCCTACGCTGGAGACTGCAGTGAGGCGACACCATCTGATCACCTCCCCTGTGTCCACCATGGTTTTACACATGTTACTGCATTTAATTCTTGGAACAACTCTCAGGTTCAGATCATCTCCACTAGATACAGCAGAAACCTCGGCCATAGCAACGTGAAAACTGTGCTCAGGTTCCGCTGCTAGGAAAAGTGGGAACCAGGACTGACAAGCAAAGTCCATCTGTCTTTGACACCTTTGTTAGTTTCACTGGTCCTACTGCCGTGTTACTCAGGAGATCAGCAGTATGGGGGGGGGGGGGGGCGGGTAGCACCACAAAGCAAGAGGGTTAACACAGCGGACATTAATATAAAGTCTGGAATATAAAATTGCCTAGGGACTCTGGAGTGGTTCTGTGGTTTAAGTGTCTGACCCTTGACCCTTGATCTAAGCTCAGGTCTTGATCTCAAGATCCTGAGTCCAAGTCCCATGTTGGGCTCCACAATGGGCATGAAGCCTCCCTCCATGATAAGTAAGTAAATAAATAAAGTTAAATTGCCTAAAGCTTCCCATAAATCGGACTCTACCACTCTATAATGTTATAATAGTTACTATCTTATGGTATAGAGATTAAAGGAGATACTACCCATATAAAGTCAGTGTGTGAACACGTACCACATGAAAACATCATGAACCAGAGGATTTCTTCTTCTCACTCTAAATTCTGAAACTAGTGACAAATTTAAGGAAAATATATACCAGTCATCTTGTCCATCTCTCAGTAAAGTTATTTTGAAGCTATTCGGGAAACAAATATTGGCTCAGCCGTAAGGATGTAGGAGCCATTGTTGTTGCCAAGAGTAAAATAGCTGGTATGAAACTTTCAGTATCACATCACTACCTACCCTTCTTTTCTGTGCATTTTGCCTGTCAGGCTTGGTCTTTTTTGAATTTCTGGATTTCTGTCATAGAGGAGAGTGACCCAATGAAATCATGGGAAATACTGTGTGGTGATGTAGAATGTTATCACCACAACATCAGTAAAAATAGAACATTTTAGAGGGGAGACTATTTATGACAAACCTATGTATTAGAGTTAAGATACTGAGAACTGGAGTCAGAGCCTGTCATTACAATCCAGGATCCGCTAGCCACAGGGGCGCTGGGCATACCGTCCCACTTCCGTCAGCCTGAGCTTCTCCACTGAAGATGGTGATAATACTATCCACAAAGGGGTGGTGGGAAGCACACAGAGCACTTGGCATAGTAGAAGACACATAGTATCTGCTGGAAACATTTTTGTTCTTGGAATGCTGGAGTCCGTGTCAATTAAGTCAAGGAAAGGCTTTAAGAATGCTGGGATGATCTTTGCCCAAATCATGTCATACTGGCACCACCAATCCATAAAGCAGGCCTGGCTGAACACGCAGCATATGGCATCTGAGTAAGAACACCCTAGAATTGTGGGGCACCTGGGTGACTAAGTCAGTTAGGCATCAGACTTTGGCTAAGATCATGATCCTGGGGTCCTGGGATCAAGCCCTGCATTGGGCTCTCTGCTTAGTGGGGAGCCTGTTTCTCCCTCTGCCTCTATGCTTTCCCCACTCCTCCTCCCCTCCACCCAAATAAATAAAATCTTTAAAAAAGAAAAAAAAAAAAAGTACTAGGATTGCACTATGGATCCTGAGGCAGAAAACAAAAGCGCCCTACTTTCTCATGGGGTATACCATCAAATTCAGTCTTTCCTCTTGCTCTAGTCCATAGATATGGGGACAGAGAGGCTACTTCAGTGGTACTGACCACCAATAAATATTTATTTATTGAGCATTAACTGTGCTCAGGCACTAGCCTAGATGCTTGGGAAAACAACAGTGAACAAGACTGGCATGGTCCCTGATCTCGTGAAATGTATATTCTATCATGGGAAAAAGACCAAAACAAAAGTAGATGAAAAAAAATTTACTTTGTGACATATGGCTTGAAGGAAACAAACAAGAAAGATGCCAACAAGGAAAAGAATACTGGGAGGGTAAATAGGCTGGTCAGGGTCACCTCTCTGAAATGGTGGCCTTTCACCTGAGACCCCAAGATAGTGTGGGGGGAGATTGGTATGCACAGTAGGGAAGAATATTCCAAGCAGAGAAAAGGAGGCTCCCGTCCTGAGGCAGGACAGAGAGCAGGGTGCGGCAGGCGCTGAGAAACTAGAGTGCAGAAGGAAGAAGGACTCAAGGAGAGCCCTGGAGCATGATGGGAGCCCTTGAAGGCCCCTGAAGGATGTGGTATGCATTTCACTTAAAGGTCAGTGGGAAGTCACCACAGGGGTCTGAGCAGAGGAGGGGTGCTATCCAAGTTACTCCTAAGATCATTCTTCCAGGTGAAGAATGACCCTCAAGGGGCCTGCGTGCATGTAGGGAGACCAGTCAGGAGGCTGGTTCAGTGACAGGAAGGATGGAATAGTGCCTAACACAAGACATGGGTAGAGCAGATGGAGAAAATGAAGGGAATAGAAACAGGATTCAAGTGTAAGTGATAAAATTCTCTGATGACAGATCAAGGTAGAGCGAGGAAAAGAGAAAATGAGGATTAACTGGACATTCTGGCTTGAAGAGTAGCTGGCCAGCCCCAGGGGAAGCCCCGACAGTGAGCAGAAGGTGCCTTGGGCTTTGGTTCTTTGAGAAGGTTTATAAGAAAACAGGACAAAAGTTCTGTGGAGTTGCAAGGGTTTTTTTCCCTTTCCTTCCCCCACCTTATCAGGCTTTTGACAAAGAGCTTGACATTGAGGTCTTGGTGATTAAATATAAATATGCTTAATTCATTATAGGCAGAGATAAAGGAACTCAGTTTTCCCTTAAGGGTCATTATCTAGATATGATTATATTGTGAACCAAAGCCAGGTCTCTGGAGGCAGCTGATCGAGTGGCCAGTTCACAAGTCCCTCCCCATCTCCCCACATTTGGATGCAGTGCAAACATCCTGCCTGGAATCCGTACTCCCAGCAGCTCTGTGTTCACTACACTCTGAGCCTCAGATGTCAGAAAGCAGTCTAAGTGACTGCCTAAAGAAGAAAATAATTAAAATGTTTTTATCTGTTCTCATGTCTCATCCTACACTAATGTATTAATTCAACCACTGCTCCTATGAGTGGTGTTTTTTAATCAATACCTCCTAGGACCCAAGGCGGCTGGGGTACATAAAGAAAAGCCCTTCGTTTTCTTTGTGCCTAAACACCTCTAAGACAATAACAGAGAAATAGAAATTCCTGAGTCACTCTGTTAGGGAATTCAGCATTAGAGGAAGAACCATATTGCTATCAAAGGGGAAACAAAAATGCTCTAGTTCTTAGGTAAGTTTCTCCCTTTCAAGCCAAACTTCACTCAACAAAAGTCACCCTTACGCATGACCAACCTAATCTGTGCTTCAGGAAGATTAGTCTGGGGGCAGTATATGAACTAGAGAATGTGACCAAGCCCCCCCCCACTCAAACAGACACACACACACACACACACACACAAATATATACACTGGTAATCAGGGATGGATACAGACTATGTATCTTGAACCATTTACAGCCAGTAAACTTAGCAGATACACAATTCCTCTAACTTGGCCATTGTGGGGGGGTAGTAATTCTCCTTCTACCTTAACAAGTTCTTGGCTAAGACACACTTAAAATAAACAGATCAACAGGAGAAAAAACAAACATTTTAATGACATGTATACCTCCTATACACATGGGAGACACCCAGGAAAACTGAGGGACTCTCCAAAATGGCCCAAGGTACCACCTTAAACAATATCTCCAGCTAAAGAAAAAAAAAGATGTTGGGGGTAGGGGAGAGAGTTATGGGAGGTTACCAGGAAAAGCACAGTAAACAAGAGTAAGATAGAGACTTGCATCACTGTCTTCTCCACAAATAAGAGTTTCTAGAGACTTACAGTCCCCCTGCTCTTCCTGGTACAGAAAGGGTGACACCCTTACAAACAGAGATTTCCCTTATAAATACAAAACGCCTCTTACGAAAAAGTAACTTCTCCGTTTTCAGAGCTGTCTGTGGTTTCTTACAAAGAGCCTGAGGTCATCTTGTGCCCCAAAAAAGGCATAGTTTGGGGTAACAAATCCAGTTCCCCTTTCCCACCGTCAGTAGAAAGCTCTTGTAGTTGGTAGTGCGAGGTCATTCTGAACTTAGGAAGGAGGAATCTTTGTGAACCTACTTAGTTCACAAGCAGAAAAGATATGGATCACCTTGTGCTGTCAGTGCATGGATCAAAGCTCTGGAGGCTGGCCCACCAAGACCTACAACTCTTGATGAACCTTGTCTCTCTCCTATCTCCCCGCAGACTGAACAGCAGCACAAAAGACTGGAAGGATCTCTTTAATGACAATTGCATTACTTGGCAGATACATACATTTTTAGATTTCATGTTTTATCTTTGTGGTCTCTCCTAAGTTTCCTGAGGTTAGTATTTGTGTCTGTTTTCCTATTTACCCAGCACACTGAATCTGCACAAAGTAAGTACTGTTAAATACAATAGGGGCTAAAATGGAATCACTATACTAAGCCCCATGTCACCAATCTGAGAATTAGTTTTGATTCTCCCAGAAATAACATCTTAAATCAGTCAAACAAGAAAGCTCTAGTTAGGGAGACCTAAGTGACCTTGAAATAACTGTTTTGTTTTTTTTTGTTTTGTTTTTTGTTTGTTTTGGTTTTTTTTGTCCAGGATCATTTCCTTATTCCCTCTCCCTTCTGCCTAACATCTTTCATTTTGTAGAGCTCCTCAGAGCCCCTTTCTATCTGCCAAACTGGATGCTGCCTGACTGATGAATCTTCGAGCAAAGACAGTAAGATCTTTAAAATTTACTCAATTGCGTTTTACTTTTTAATAGTGTTTCAACAAATAATGATAAATTAATGAATTCTTTCTCATTTAGACAACTGTTTTCAATTCGAAGGTCCATATTTTAAGAGGATTTTTACTGTATCTGGAATGGACTGACCGAGATGGCAAAGGAACCTAGAAAGTCTGTTATTTTAACAACATAAAAGTCAGAAATGGCATTGCAGGAATGGGATGGAGGTATAGTAGTATTCTTTGTGGAGCTGAAAATTATATTTCAGAGAAATTAGACTTATTGTGGAATTTCAAAAGGCAAAATTAAGAAAAATGTGTGTAGGGGCGCCTGGGTGGCTCAGTGGGTTAAAGCCTCTGCCTTCGGCTCAGGTCATGATCCCAGGGTCCTGGGATAGAGCCCCTCATCGGGCTCTCTGCTCAGTGGGGAGCCTGCTTCCTCCTCTCTCTCTGCCTGCCTCTCTGCCTACTTGTGATCTCTGTCTAATAAATAAATAAACAAAATCTTAAAAAAAAAAAAAGAAAAAAAAAGAAAAATGTGTGTAAAGCAATGAAAGGCATATTTAACTCAAGTTCAGGAAGAACATGCTTAGAATCTAAATTATATAAAAATGAAGCCTTTCCCTTGGGAAGAAGGGCAGATCCCACTATCAGATGTATTCAAACCACCCCTTAATGACCACAGTCATCTGGAATTCTACAGAGGAGATGCTTTGACCTAGGGTAATGTCCCTTCCTCTGAAAAGGTTATGATTCAGGGATTTTCGTTGTATAGATTTAAATGTACCTTTTGGCGTCTTTTAGAAGTGATGTTTATAAAGCATGTCCTAACATTTTAATCTGGTAAAGTATTTGACAGGATACAGACAAAAGCGTGTGCTTAGGTTTGAAGTCATAAATATTTAATTAAGATGATAAAAGTAAGGATAAATAGGAAAAAGGTATTTGAGGGATATGGGAACAATCCAATCCACATATTCTTGTGATTAACTAGATATGGGGGTGAAGGCATTACAAAGGCATAGGATGACAATTTCAAGGTACAGATGGGTAAAGAGATATCTGTACCATTGATACAACTCTTTTTTAATGTGGGGGAGAATTAGCTTTGGAGGAACAATGCACGTTTGATTTTTTTTTTCCACGTTTGATTTTCAAACCAAAAGTTTAGAGGGACGTATATAAATATATGGAAAAATGTATCCTAAGGTCAGACATTGATCTCAAATCCAAGGGAGAGCTTAAGACTCAGAAGCATTATAGCTGCTACTGGAGGAGAAAAGGAAGAAAAAGATAGGAGCGAGTATGGGCAAGGGGGAAGAGGGAAGTTCTAGTAACCATGTTAGAGTACAGGGCTCTAGCACTTATGTAATCAAATGCGTCAATAATAGCAGCTAGAATTTATTGTGTGCTTACTCTGTGCCCACACACTGCATAACATGTTTCATGAGCACTGTAGTCAGTACCAAAAAAGTAAAACTATCTTGACTGTCCATCTATAGAGGAACTAAAAAATATGACAAATTGATAACATGAACTATTGTTTGGATATTAAAAACAATGATTACACCTATATCTACAGACCAGGCAAGATACTCACCATTCAAATTACTTATAGAAATGTGTGTAGTAGGATCCTAAAAGGACCACATTCAGTGTATTTCTATCACACTACCAATCCAGTTTTCCAGAAAATTCTTTTGACATGCTCTTTAAAATATACCAAATGCCAAAAACACCTACATAAAGGTGCAGAGGTCTAATCAGGCTGTTCATAGTAGTTGTCTAGGAAATCAGAGTGTTGGAATGAGGTATCTAAAACCAAACCAAACCAAAAAACAAACCCAAGTGAACAAAGATTCTAGCATATTACAAAGTTAAATGAAAATTAAAAATACAAAATTCTATCCATGTCAGCATAACATCCAATTATTACCTATGCTTATGGGCCATAATTAGAAAGTTAATTTTTTTTTAAAAGATTTTTATTTATTTGACAGAGAGATCACAAGTAGGCAGAGAGGCAGGCAGAGAGAGAGGAGGAGGAGGCAGGCTCCCTGCTGAGCAGAGAGCCCGATGTGAGGCTCGATCCCAGGACCCTGAAATCATGACCTGAGCCGAAGGCAGAGGCATTAACCACTGAGCCACCCAGGCGCCCCAGAAAGTTAATTTTTTTAAATATTTTATTTTATTTGAGAGAGAGAGAGAGAATGCACAAGCAGGAGGGAGGGGCAGAGGGAGAGGGAGCAGACTCCCTGCTGATGGGGAGCCCAATGTGGGGCTCTCTCCCAGGATCACAACCCGAGCCTAAGGCAGATGTCCAACCGACTGAGCCACCCAAGTGCCCCAAATGTTATCTTTTTTTTTTAAAGAGCATATGCATGCAAGTGGGGAAGAGGGGCACAGGGCATGGGGAGAAAGAGAGAATCTTAAGTAGGCTCCCTGCCCAGCATGGGGGCTGATGACATAAGGGCTTGATCTCACAATCCTGAGATCATGACCTGAGGCAACAGACACTTTACTGACTTAGCCCCTGGGGCACCTCTAAATGGGGACACTTTTTAATGAAGCCACGGACTTGAGACTAAGACTGTGAGCAGTTTCAGTTTTAATCATCAGTTGTTTTAACCCTCTTTCAATATTAGACTTTTCACAAAACTAATGCTTACACCTGAACCAGAGGTAGACAAGAATGTTTGCTCAGGAAGAATATCTGGTCTTGGGGCGCCTGGGTGGCTCAGTGGGTTGGGCCGCTGCCTTCGGCTCAGGTCATGATCTCAGGGTCCTGGGATCGAGTCCCGCGTCGGGCTCTCTGCTCAGCAGGGAGCCTGCTTCCCTCTCTCTCTCTTTCTCTGCCTGCCTCTCCATCTACTTGTGATCTCTCTGTCAAATAAATAAATAAAATCTTTAAAAAAAAAAAAAAAAGAATATCTGGTCTTACTTATTCTAGAGTTTAATACTGCACGACACAGAAAAACAAGTATGTCCTCAGGGGCTAGGTATGTGGGGGCTAGAGAGCCAATACAAATCTATTGTATACAATGGGGTCTGGTTTTAAGTTTTTATTGTGTTATCCATTTACTAATTGCCCTGCTGAGAACAAACACACTCTGCCTCCATGCTGATAACAGGAACGCTATCACCTTTCTGCCTTCTGTGCTCTAATCCTCTGCCCATCAGATGGGCTGTGAGCACTTCATTTAATGTTAAAGGTCAAGTGTTTCTTCTGGTAGGGTATGTTTGCTCGATAAAGTATGTGCACAGCTTTACATGTTAAAAAGCAAATAAAGTCCATTGGCTCGACCAATGATTATTTCATCTACAGAATCAACTAAGTGTGGGCCACAGAGACCGTTTGCAAGAACCTGTTACCTTCTCAGTTTCTTTCTTAGTTCATAAATTACAGGTGTTTAGATGCAATTTCACATCGTGACTTGGCATATCTCCACCTAGGAGCCCTAATTGTCATCTTAAACTACATACATCCAAGACTGAAATCCCTACCTCCTGCCCATTTTCACCAAATTCTCCTCAGTCTTAGTGAAGGGCAACTTTCATCTTAAGGTAGCCAGACCAAGAGGATCAGAGATATTGCTGATAGACTTTTGTTCACATCCCAAGTCCAGCTTATCTGGAAATCTTGTTGGCTCTCCCTTCAAGACATATCCAAATCAGACCTGTATCTTACCATACCCACTGCTACTGGAATGACTGAAGCAAATAGAATAAATAGCATGCTTAGACAAGTAGTTGTACTAGCCTCACAATTAATCCTACTACTTTCTCCCTAGGCTCTAAAAATCTGACAGAAGACAGAGTCATGGCTTAAAAAGGGTAAGTCACATCGTTTCATGCCTTGACCAAACCCTTCAAATGATTCTTATTCCCATTTATTTCCCCCGTCAAATATACATTCTCCTACAACCTCACGGGCTTCTCCCACTGTAGAGGGTTCACTTGGGCTTTTCCTTCTGCCTGGAATACTCTTATTTGATATTGTAGTGGTGCAAGGTAGGCCACCCCAAAATGTGTCTTGATGGCATATTAACTTTTTAATTAAAGGTACTTTAGAAACAGCCAGTGCAAGAAGAATACTCTAACACACCTTCGTCTCCAGAAGGCAGGAAATAAATCTCCCACGTCAAAAGTACCTTCCCTGAACCAGGAGGTAAGGACATCCTTATTGTCAGAAATAGGAAATTCAGGCCCAAGAAGCCTATAGAAACATT
The DNA here is from genome assembly GCF_902655055.1 of Lutra lutra. NCBI lineage: Eukaryota > Metazoa > Chordata > Mammalia > Carnivora > Mustelidae > Lutra > Lutra lutra. The sequence continues at coordinate 33,244,001 of NC_062279.1, read as the reverse complement.
GTTACTTTTTCCTTAATGTTTGAAGCCCCTGAGTATGTTTTCGTTGTTCCCTTAATTCATTACAGATTTATGCTTCTTTATCTGAAGCCTCTGCCTTCACCTCAGGTCATGATCCCAGGGTCCTGGGATCGAGCCCAGCATTGGGCTCTTTGCTCGGCAGGGAGCCTGTTTCCCTCTCTCTCTGCCTACCTGTGATCTCTCTCTCGCTCTCTGTCAAATAAGTAAATAAATAAATAATCTTTAAAGTGATCTTGAATAGGCCTTTAACATTTCATTGGTAACTTAAAAAGAGATCGTAGTTTGTCCTGGGATCACCATTAGAACCACATGGTAGAGATAAGTCAGCAGGGCATTCCAAAGGACAAAGCGATGGATTCCCCAAATTTTAATTCATATATCATTTTTAAAAATTTTTTTTAAAGATTTTATTTATTTGACAGTGCTCGCTTCGGCAGCACATATACTAAAATATATTTATTTATTTGACAGAGAGAGATCACAAGTAGGCAGAAAGGCAGGCAGAGAGAGATAGGGGAGAAGCAGGCTCCCTGCTGAGCAGAGAGCCCAATGCGGGACTCGATCTCAGAACCCTGAGATCATGACCTGAGCTGAAGGCAGAGGCTTAACCCACTGAGCCACCCAGGCGCCCTATGCATATATTATTAATGGAGGGCTCCATAGTCATAGGATGGACAGTTTGCCCTAGAAATTAGATACTCAGCACAGCAATTACTGATTTTAATTCTTTGTATTTCTTCTCTAGTAAAAGAAAATTCATAAAGAATCAAAGCCTCTCAAAGGCTAACAAATAATTAGAAATTCTAGGTGGGTGATGTCCTCCCCCAAGTTTGAGGCAATACAGATTCACTGGTTCTCTGTGTGTCTACACCATCGAAAGGCAGGGTGAATGCTCTTCAAAGCCTCTCAAAGCAAACAGTACGGTGACACACAAAAAATGAAGCAATCCAGTTCAAAAGATGATGGTATAAACTACCTTCCTATTTCTGAGCTCCAAAGACAAATGACATTTCCCAAAGTCTCAGTCTACAAAGACACCATCATGCTCTTCAAAGAGTTGTCCTTTATTTCACACAGAAAATTTCCTAAAACCCTTTTCTATAATGACTAGTTTGAAATGTAATTTAAATAAACCCAATAGCTAAGAGTGAGGAGCTGCAGTATAATTCAACCAAATTGAGCCTTAAATCCCTAATGATCTAATTAAAAGCAGGTTAAAGAATGTTGTACTCGACTTCTCGCTTCCTTGGATACCTCACACTTGATCAAAAAGCACAGAATGTTTAATGTTATTAACACATTTCAATACCGTCAGCTTCAGATCTGATATTCAAAAACATTTAAAATAAAACCAAAATTAAGGATCAGAACTCAGTGTGGATTTCTCCCACCAGAGAGGGATAGATCCCTATAGGTTAAAGCATGGTCTTCTGCTTGAAATCTGACTCTATTATCAACAAGTAAATTTTTAGTACCAAGCAAGAGGGTTGGTAGAACACAGGATTTTGAAATACAAATCTTAGTGAGAAAAGATACTGAAATACAAGTTTGCATATAGGTTTTTATCATAATATTAGAGTATAAGTTACAACTTGGTGATGACAAGTCACTTCCACGAGAGCTACTGAAGGAAGAAGAGCTTTTATGAGTGTGCTTCCAACCTATGGACTGCTGGTATCCAATTCATTTTAGTCACCAATTTAAAAGAAGAAAGTTAGTGTGGTAATATTTTAAACTGAGGTCACGGTGTTGTTTTTCTCAAGGGGGCTCACATAGGTTTGTCACATTTTGAAATAAGCTAAATAAAAATTCAAACAACTTTTGAAGTAGCACACCCATCTGTATTGATTATTTTGGATTTTTCTCTTATGTCACAATAGATTCTAAATATTGGCTTAAGGCGTCAATAATATCTAAGGGCGATGGAAAGGACCGCGGCTAGGTGCAAGATTTATAAATCTACCTACCATTTCTTAAAATGAAATAATCCATTGATAAATAGAAGGCCTTCTATTAGTGATAACAGGCCTCTGGCATGGAGTTCAAAATTCTCTGTGAATATTTACTTTTGTGTGCCAATGTTCGAAGAGTATCTTCCAACTTAAGCCACTGATTTTGGTAATAAAAACGTAAGTAGAAACTCAACAGAAGTCATTAATTACTTTTGTCCGTGTGATCACTAGCATGCATTCAAGACACGGTAGGATTCTGTAATTTTTCTAAGTTGCACTGTGTCTCCAGATGCAATCACTGAGTGTTGATTAATGAATGTTTGCTAGAATGTGCAGAATAACAATGCAATATTATGTTTCTGTCCATGAGACTCCGGATGTAGCTAGCCTTTGGTTTTTACTATTGTTTTTCTTTCCATGTTGCTTAATAGCCATATAGGATTGCCTTGGATTGGATGTCAGAACAGTTTGTGCCTAGGTCCGTTCAAATTTTCTCCATACACACAAATTCAAGAATTTTTTTTTTTTTTGTATGAAAACCCAACATCATTAGTAGTGGCGTCTCTCAACGATGAGCATCATAAAAATCATCTGCAAGAGAAAAGAAGCTGATTTTCAATGATGTGATACAGACTTTGAAATCATGCAGGTAAATACCCAAATAATATGTAATGGATGAGAAAGAACAAAAAAAAAAAAAAAGAAGAAGAAGGAAGGGAAAGAGAAGATAAAATACCATCATAAATCTCAGGCTTGTGTGTTCAACATGTACACTAGGAAGAGTTATTATAAAAAAATGAGAAGGAAATTCTTAAACTAATCAAAGAGAAAAAGACTACAGTCTAAGTTTTGAATGCATTAAAGTTAAACCCTGGACTAACTTCAAAATTAAGTGAAATGAATCCTAAAAGCAAGCAAATGTCTTTTAAAGTACAAAGAAAATTACCTTAGAAGAGGAGACGGAGGGGCTTTTCAAGTGCAGCACATCAGATAAACCAGAAGGGCCCACAAGGGGGCTGGCCGGCTGCCTGGTAAATGCAATAGAAGTTGCTAACATTCCAGTGCATGCCCGGCTATAAGGATCACAGAAGGACTGGGATGCAGACGCTGGAGAGAGGGGCCTGATTCCAGGAGCAAGGGTAGGAGAACAGAATGGAAAGCAGTCTTAATGCCAGAATGGGTGATCAAAGCCTCACAAGTCAACACCCTGACCCTGGGCTGTGAAGCTTGAAGGAACTAAAAGGATAGATAGGCTGGAAAAATAAATGATTATGCATGAGTTTGGAGGAGAAAAATAAACAGGAAAGAATGTCTGTAGAGGAGGCGGTCTTATTTTCAGGAGAGGTCTGAAACCCACTCGAGGCTAACACAGGACAAATAGCCTTGCAGAAGGCAGAGTGGGAGATACCAGAGAAGGGAAACCAGCTTGGAAATAAACTTCAGGAAGCTATTTGTCAGTGGTGGAGTGGAGGACAGATGCTTACTGCTCTGAGCCCATATCGCAAAGGCCAAGTGAAAGCCACAGAGTGTCCATGTTCTCGGTCACAAAAGATGCCCCTTTCTCTTATCAGCCTTCATGCACAACACCCAAACGACACTCCTGGGAAAATGCAGATATGAATAAAAGAATTCAAAACTGTAGAGCTGGGAGAAAGCTTTACAAGCATTTCATAGCATAACTTTAGAGCTCCATGAATAACCTAATACCCAGAGAGGTGAAATGTTACCAGACCTAGACCCCAGGCACCCTTTCCTCAAGGCTGCTATGTTGCTCTAGCATGCTTGCAAGGGTCCATAGCCCCACAGGTGTTTGGAGCAGAGTCATTTGTAGGCTTGTTAAAAAGTGATCCCTGGGACATTGGTCCTAACCCAATATCAAGAGTTGACAAGGCAAGCAGGCCTGAGCCAGAAAGAATTATTCCAGCTCTCACACAGCACCACTATCTTAAATCCAATGTAAGAGACATTCATCGAGGTCTGTGTGCAAGGTACTGCACACAGTACCCAATGACGGAAAGTCAATGAGGGCAAAACACTGCCCTCCAAGAGTTCATTCATCTAGTTATTTAGGGCCATCACCCAGGGGGCGCTCTGTAGACACTGGATAGTGAGGATGCTAGGACCTGCCAGCTGGTGACCAACAGATGCTCAACAGTATGAAGAAATGATTCCTCTCCAAGTACAGCATGGAAGGTCAACTCCCCACGCATGCTCAGAACCGAAACGGCAGAGGGTCATTATGGTCATCAAATGTCAAAGGCATGAAACTGCCACGGTTTTTAAAAAAACTCAAATTAGGATGCAGACCAATTTGCCCCCACCTTCGTGTTGAAACAAGATACAAAACATAAGGTTTGGGGGACAGTTCTCAAAGAAGGTGCCAAATTTGCCTCCCTTCCCCAATCTCCCACACACCTGTTCCCCAGGAGTCAGGCCTGAGCTATGGTAGGTTGGGTCCCTTGGGAACTCCTTGGAAAGGGCTACTCAAAGCTAGAGGTACAAGATCAGCCTGCAGCACTTTTAAAGGCTGAAAGTCCAGGGTGCCTGTGTGGCTCAACTGCTTGGGCAGCCAACTCTTAATCTCAATTCAGGTCTTGGTATCAGGGTCATGAGTTCAAGCCCCATGCTGGCTCCATGCTGGGTGTGGAGAGAAGAAGAAAAAGAAGAAGAAGGCTAAAGGTCCAACAGACCAAGTACAGAAGAACGCCTTGCCCGAAGTTTAAGTCCTGGGTCAGAGCCAACACAGGGAAGAGGTGGCCAGTTTCTGGGTGGTTGTGGTAGCTTTTAAGTCACCTGTAGGGTCCGACAGCTGTGTAGGCAAGTCCAGCAAAAAAGGGCAGACTGGAGATAAAGAGACATGCAGCAGCCCTCCTTTGCCGGTCTCATTAGGGTGCTTTCACTTCGACTGTCACTGATCTTACTAAAGACTTCCAAATGTAACTCCTCCTTGTCTAACATCTTTGTTAAAGTTTAAGAAAAACACAAGTAAAACCAAAGCAAAACCAATCAAGCAAACACCTTTCAATTTACTCATGAAATATTCTTTCCTAATCTCCCAAAAGTTAAAGCGCAGATTAAGCTTCCCAGACCCCTTGGGGAGGACAATGAACTCAGTTCCTGTTTATTCCTCACAATTCAATCCCCTGCATTTAAGTGATTTACATAATGAAGGATCTCACCTACTGAGGCTCAGATTATCAACCCCACCCACATAAAGAGAGCTTTATGATTCACTCCTCTGGTGGGCCTCCTTTCCACCACTATAAAGTGGTTCAGTTCACTAAAACCTTGTATAAAACTTTATTAGGCAGGATAATTTAGCTTAACCAGTACAACAGGGAATGAGAGCTCTGTGGCCTGATACAGGAAATGGATATTCCTTGCTCACATAAAATCCAAAGCAGGTCAGTGGGGGACCACCTACATCCAGGACTCTGGGACCCATAACGCTGCCATCTTGTGATGCCACCATCTCAAGGTTGCCAAGGCAGGGAAGGGAGAAACAAGGCATCCTGCTGGCTTTTAACTACCTCCATCTAGAAGTAACTCGTCACACTTATGTTCAGTGGCCAGAACGTGCTCGATGGCTTCACTCCAGTCTCAAGAGACCCGTAAAAATAAGGAAGCTCATGAAATATTGAGTGTATGCGATCTACAATGACAGCAATAATTATTATCTACATATGACATTAGTATATACGTCCTGTCTGGAATGATCCTTTTCCCCATATTCCCATAGTCCACCTCTCCTAAGTTGTTTTCCTGCGTTTGAATGCTAGGAAACCTTCTCTTCCAGTGTTTTAATGAGGCAGTTGAGTACATCGAAAACCATTAAAAAAAAAATTAACTAAACAGTATCAAACAGGAAATTCTTTTGTTTTTGCATATACTAAAGGATCAGAAATTAGACAAGGTCAAGAGTGAACTGTGGCAAATTATCAGGAAAGGGGTGAAGAAAAAGAATCACCAGTGGTATTACCTCTGAGGAACACCCTGGTTTGCCTCTGAATGTAAACTTATGGTAGAAGCATACACACATACACGCCCAGCAAACGGACCTGATATATTGTCAGTCGTGCTCAGACATATGGCAAGTTTGTGATTCATTCCCCTAAGCAAATGAAGACTAGGTTCCATCCTGATAGTTGGTACCTTCTACCATTGAGCGCCCCTTGTGGCCCTTTCTGATTTAAGAAAAAGAGAGGCCCTTCACCTCATTCTTAAAGCTTCAGGGGGCTCTTGAGCTTATAAAGGGAATGTTTTCAACTTAAAAAATACTTTTGAGACTCACCATAGCACATACCCTCCCCAATGTCCAAAGCCTGACGATTCACAGACCTGTACCCCTGGGGCTAATAATACATTACATGTTAATTTTTAAAAATTTAAAAAAATATTTTTAAGATCTTTCTTTTTCATTTTATTTTTTTAAGAGCGGTGGGGAAGAGGCAGAGGAAAAGAGAATCTTTTTGTTTTTAAATATTGTATTTATTTTGGGGCGCCTGGGTGGCTCAGTGGGTTAAGCCGCTGCCTTCGGCTCAGGTCATGATCCCAGGTCCTGGGTTCGAGCCCCACATCGGGCTTTCTGCTCAGCAGGGAGCCTGCTTCTTCCTCTCTCTCTGCCTACTTGTGATTTCTGTCAAATAAATAAATAAAATCTTTAAAAAATAATAAATAAATAAATATTGTATTTATTTTGAGAAAGAGAGCAAGCATACAAGTGAGAGAATATAAGTAGGGGGAGCGGGAAAGGGAGCAGACTCCCCACTGAGCAGGGAGACCCACGGGGTGGGGGGGGGGGGGGCGCTGATAGATCATGACCTGACCTGAAGGCAGCTGCTCAACCCACGGAGCCACCGAGGCACCCTGGGAGAGCAAGAATCTTAAGCAGGCTCTATGCCCAGTGCAGAGCCCCATGAGTGGCTCGATCTCATGACACGGAGATCATGACCTGAGCCAAAATCAAGTTGGACACTTAACTGACTGAGCCATCCAGGTGCCCCTAAGATGTATCTTTTAATACAGGGCAAACACCAATTACTACTTAAAGGTTGGGGAAAAATTAAGTGTCAGAGGGATAATATACTCATCATCCAAATATTTAACAAATACTGAATGCCTCCCACATGTCAGGCACTAAGTTTGATGATAAAGCAGTGAATAGAGCCTACAAAAATCTGTGCCTTCATCAAACTCACCTTCTAGAATAACTACATTCCCTGGTTTCCAAGTGTTCCAGTTGGTCATTTTCTTCAGTCTTCTCTTTATTCCCCAGCCCCCAAGATGAACTCCATAGGCCTATTTCCCGATACCACATCCTCTCTCGGTTCTCCCACATTGTCAACGGAGGTTCACACCTTCCCGGTAACAGAGGTCATCCACACACTCATTTCTAGGAAGTTCTGTCACTTCCTGTCAGGGCAAGCACTTTTAAAGAAACCTTACATTCTACAGTCGACAACTCAAATATTATTTTCACATTCTGTGTTGCCTAGTTCACTGCTTGGTCAGCCCAGCAGGACAACTCTGGTTTGCCTCGCGGATGTGATTTTGTGACTCCCACACCTGTGCCCTGAACCCTGTGGAAAAATCAGCTTCTAACACTACACCTTTATATAATGCTTTCCATCCCCAAGTCTTTATTTTCCATCTTTTACTGTTTTCTCCTTATTCTTCAAGCCAGGACAAGTCAGGTGTCATGGACAGGTCCAGTCTGAGATGAAATGTGGGTCCTCTACTAATACTTTGTCAGTTGTGCCTGACAACAAAATATGGACAACAAAATACTTCTTAGACTTCTGAGCAAGTCACTTTTCCTCTTTTGTGCTTCAAGAGATTGCTTGGTTCAGAGTGTCTGAGCACAGATTATTTCCTCCCCTTTTACTTACCAAGGGGCTTTATGGTAACAGAGACTATCTGGCCTTTTTTTTTTTTTCCTGGAATGGTCTCGATTCCCCACATCCTTTCCCATAAGTGTGCTATCATTCTTGTCAGACCGTAGCTTAATTCCCATTAAAAACACAAGGTTACAGTTCATCTGGTTCCTTACTAGGGCAATTCACATTCAGATTAAAAGCCTCACACTTTTCTCAAAGTTCTTCCAAATAGCCCTTCTGTAACTTCTTCCCACTTCACCACTCATCACAGCTTAAGACCACGTATCAACCTCCTACTCATCCTGCCAACCCACTCTTGGCTCTATCACTCATCATCCCCTCCCTTTGTGGGCTGCTCTCCTAAACTAGGGAGCACCTAAACAGATTCTAAACTCCCAAAGCTCACTCCTGCATGGGCACCATTCCCCTAAGTAGGCCACAAACACTGACGTATACATTCTCCTTCCCCAGAAGTTTTTCCTGACCTATGGGGTTCAGGAATGCTCTTTTGAGGAGACCTTTTTTTTTTTTTTTTTTTTAAAGATTTTTATTTATTTATTTCACAGAGAGAGATCACAAGTAGGCAGAGAGGCAGGCAGAGAGAGAGAGAGAGAGAGAGGAGGAAGCAGGTTCTCCGCCGAGCAGAGAGCCCGATGCGGGACTCGATCCCAGGACCCTGAGATCATGACCTGAGCCGAAGGCAGCGGCTTAACCCACTGAGCCACCCAGGCGCCCCTTGAGGAGACCTTCTTGTCCGAATATACAAACCTCAAGCCTCCTTTTGCTCTCCTCCAATGAATGGAATCCCTAGTTTCTGTGTAAGTGGAAAACTTCATTTCAACACTACGGACGTGAAATCTGTTTTGTCTCTTTTCAGTTGATTGTGTTTTCAGAGTAGTAGACATTGGTTTCAGAGGTACAACACAGTGATTCAACAACGCTGTGTTATGATAATCTTACCACAAGTGTAGCTATCATCTGTCACCATGTAGCACCATTACGGTGTCACTGACTATATTCCCCATGCTGTGCCCTTTATTCCTGTGACTTACTCATTCCATAACTGGAAGCCTGTATCTCGGACTCCTCCTCACCCATTCTGCCCATTTCCCCATTGCCCTCCCCTCTGGCAGCCACCAGCATGTTCTCTGTATTTATGGGAGTAACTCTGTTTTGTGTTTATTCATTTTATTCTTGTTGTCTTAATTCCTTAGACAGGGACTAAGAAAATTCAACAGCTTTACTCGTCTGGTACTGAACGACAAAGCAAACACTGAAGTGTTTGCTTGTTTTGTTTTGTTTTAATTTATGTAGCCATTAACTGGTTGGCAGTAATCCACAATAAAGCATCGATATATCTCCTTGTAATGGCAGCTTCCTCTTTTAATAACTCAATGGATCTTTAAATACTCACCAAACGCCACATTCTACAATAGCCATCAGGCAAAAGATGTGCCTACCAGTATGTGTTTAATTCATTAAGTAAAACATTAAAAAAAAAAAAAAAAGTAGTTGTGGCCTAGTGCATCATGAAAACACTACCAGATCCCAGAATATTAATTAAGTCTTAGCTATGAAGAACAAGAATATATACTAACAAGAGAAAGATGGAATATGACAGAATGTGTTAAAGCAACAGTTGGAGGTTTTTACTACTTTTCTTTTGGTATTAATTACTCTAAAGTCCACTGGGGAACTTGACGTAACACAACAAAAAAATTCAGAATTTTTTTTTCCCAACGTTTTCTAAGTTAGCAAGGTATTGCAATTCACTGCAATTATAAGAGCCTTCAATAAATGTATTCCTAGCTAGAATTGGATGAATTTTGGCAGTGCCTTCCAGTAGCACGCATGGGGAAGACAAGAAAGTGCTTGGTGTATTCCTCAATTCTCTATTCCTTGTGAAATATCTTCTACAGCCTGTATCAATAGAGATATTTACTCCAGGACTCTCAGAGTGGTTATTCCCTGGATATTGGGGGTTTTGAATAAATGTTGAGGTGAGAAGGTGTTAGTGGGTAAACAACATCTGTCACTCCTGGGTGCAGAACAAGGTCATCAAATAGTCCTTCTCAAGCAATGGCTCTGAACCACAGGTCGGGGTGGGCAAACAGCTAGGATCAAGGAATCAGTTTCAAGATACCAGAATCAGGAAATCTAGTTCAAGGGCTGGAACCTGTAATAGCAGGCTATGGGAGATTAAGACTATCCTTTAAGCATCTGAGTTGGCTTTGATAGTTGCAAAATAGGAAGTCAACCTCAAAGGTTGGTTGCAAAGCTTATGTGAGATGATCTCTAGGAAAGCACGTAAAACACCTAATAAAAATACAAGTGGTGATGGGGGGAGGGCAGCAGGTTGTCACCCACTGATGCCAACTTGTGCTTTACCAGTCAATGGCAAGGCAATCCTACGTTAAGTCTTTACACTAAGGGTGTGTGTGTGTAGGTCTTCCTTCCCCATCTGACCATAACCTCCTTAATGTCAGGATGCACAATTAATTTCCCACAAACCAATTAACTGCCAGGACCAGAAGTTGTTCAATACATGTTTGCTATGTTAATGAGTAAATTACAAAGAATTGTATCATGTCAGCCTATGGCCACAAATGCTTTTTCAAAAACGAGAGTCTTTCCCTACAATCCCCCACACCATCCAGTGGTATTTCCAAATAATTTTAAGCAAACCTACATCAATAGTCTCGGTTAATTGGAATTATTTACACAGTTTGTCTCAATTTCTGCTTGTACTTCCTTGTTAATCCTCAGCACCTAGCAGATACTAGCGGATACTTGTTCATGATTCTACTTAACTTTCTACTGGAAAGTCATTCAAAGGTCAAATCTGAAAAGTATTTGCCAGAAACAGTATTTTGCCCAATACCATGCTTACAACATCCTTTGCCAAGGGGACCCAAAAGACAAGAAAGGAATGGGGTGCCTGGGTGGGTCAGTGGTTTAAGCCTCTGCCTTGGGCTCAGGTCATGATCTCAGGGTCCTGGGATGGAGCCCTGCATCGGGCTCTCTGCTTGGCATGGAGCCTGCTTCCTTCTCTCTGCCTACTTGTGATCTCTGTCAAATAAATAAATAAAATCTTTAAAAAAAAAGAGACAAGAAAGGAGTGGCTTAGCCATTAAGTGGTATCCATTACACATTCAAGAAGGCCAAAGACTTCCAACATCCCTTCCTTCACTCCTATATACATGCATGCACACACACAGAGAGAGAGAGAAAGAAGAAAAGAAAAGGTCTTTGCCATATACCTAAATCTCCATCCTATTTTGAGATTTCTTCTTCTCTTAAGGTATAAAAACTGATGTATGTCAAGCATAAATGAATAATTTGGTCAGGAGATCGGATTTTGAGCTGAAAACCTTATATGGTTCACTCAGATCTTCTTGGAGAAATGCATTACAGTTTCCTTCAAATGCCCTTCTTTGGTCCATTGAAAATATTGTATAAATTCAAAATATCTACCTTTGTGGCTTCTCTGTGAGATAGGGGCAGTTAGTGCTATCCAGCTCTGGGAGTGGTTGGGAAATTAAGGCATAGATGTGTTAATTAAATAGGTATTCTGAAGCAAAAGGAATCATTAAACTCAAGGCTGCAGAGTGTCCTACCTCCTCTCCAACCCCAAATATATGCATCAGATCCAGGCTGTTCCAGGAAAGGGTGACAGAGTGTTTGGTAACTTCTAGGTTCCTTGGAATTAAAATATTTTCAGGACCCAAGCTAATGCCTGAATACTGCCTATGGACGGATCCTAGCCTAAGTGCCTTCTCTGCATTGTATCATTTGCTTTAACTTGCAAGATAATGTGATTAGGCAAGCGCTATTATGCACACATTAAAGATGAAGAAAATGAGACTCGTGGAGCCTAAATGAACTGTAAGTTTAAGTCGAATCTAGTTGGCTCCAAATTTTAACGAAGTGTACGTCCTCCTGATAATTAGAAGCTTTTACCTATGCTGGTGTGGTAAAAAAAATGCAATCGGTAAAACTCGAACTCTCTCTGATCAGAACGGGCTAATAGCTCCTGTCCCATGGCTAGAGCATTTTTAACTTGCTGAGAAAGGTGTAATCATGGATTAGTCCCTATTATCAGCTACCACCCTCTCCAACTCCCACCTGCCACACAGCATGGATAGCTTCTTTCTGCAGAGGCTTCTCTGGCTACTTTTCTCTGGTTTCTAATGCCAATTAACAAAAGCTCCCCCATTTCCCAGGCGCTCCCACACCCTCGAGTTTCTTTTTTCTAACCCACCTATTAATGCAGCACACGCTAAAGAGAAAAATCCTAATTAAAAAGTCATCTGCACCACCCCATGGAAATCACACCTTCTTTGCCAGGAGGTGTTCAGTGACAGCAAAATGGGACTCTGGTCATTCTGCAAGATTCAATCCCCCAGAGCAATTAGCTGCCACTGGCCAGGTGATAACCCAGTTAGTGCAGGAAGCCATCCAGGCGGTGACAGAATCTGCAAGAACAGAGAATCTTGACCCCCCCCCTCCAAAAAATACAATCCCTTAAGGAGACAGAGACCCTACCAAACACGGGGGTCAGAGCTGCGCACAGGAGAGCTGAGGATGTAGTAGCCAATACTGACAACTCATTCTTTCTTAGTAGGAAAGGAGGGGTGGGAGGGGGAGCACTGAAATACAGTGTTCACCACAATGAGTTACTCTACACAACCTGAAGGAAAATTTTGGTATCCCAAAGAATGCAGGCAAAACAGAGAAGTAACAGCTGGCAGGAAGAGCTGGTCATCTTTGGTTTACAAAACTCAAAAGCACTTTCCTATTCCTGTTTATCTGAGGCCTCATTTCATAGCCTTCACCAACCCAACACCAGAAGCGTGCTTCCTGGTTAAGTTGGTTTCATCCACCACTGCATTGGAAGTGCCATCTTCATTTACCCGACGAAAGTCAACAGCTAGTAAAGTCTGTTCCAGTGTTCATTTTAATTTGGGTTAATATTTTACAGAAACAAAACTCAGAGAGTGTATATGTGCACGCATGTGAGTGTGTACATGTGTCTTTTTGATAACAGAATTTTAGGTTTGGTAGGAAGAAAAAAAATCATGAAGTTTACCCAGTATCACTTCCCACCCAATCTTTCCCTACTAAGTGATCCTCTAGCCTTTTGGTGAAAGACAGAGGTCATTATAAGTGCATTCCACGCTTATTTAGCTTATAAGATGATGCTCTGTAAGAGTGAATGAACTCTACCTCCCCGCAGCATCTGCCAATAAGTTCTGGTTTTGCGCTATATGCCCCACTTCCTTCTCTATCTGCAAAGACTTTAAATATTAGAGACAGTTATTGACAGGTTACTCAAACAAGCATTTTTTTTTTTTCCCAGTCATAGTGTCCTTATGGCTGGGGTGCCTTCAGATGTAAAATAATGGCCCTGGATTACTCTGAACATTAATGCTGCATACCTAAGGGGATGAATCCGACAATCTCATACATTTCCGTGGAATTTAAATTATCTTTCAACCCTGCCTTCATAAGCTTAACTTGTGCTTTCAAACTGTCAATCCACCCACTTTGAAACCAACGAACTCAGCATGTCCACACACCCTCCCACACTTCTCATCTTCCCAGAACACAGTTCCAGGATGGATTTGGCATTGGAAAGAGAACAGGTAGCTTCAGCGGAGTTCTCAGAAAAGGACAATAGACATGAGAAACTAGCCAACCATTACTAAATGTAAGGCACATGGCACTGAGGTAGGGGCAGAGAGTATCCTTGACTTTAATTTGTATTCCAATAGAAAAAACGAAACTAAGTTGTAGCAAGGGAGACCATTTCCTCATATTCTCCTGACCTCTTCCTAAAGAGTACACAGAATCCGTGCTATCAGATACAACCATCCTCCACAACACGTCGCCGTTAGTCCACACCGCACTTGCAACCATGAAGTTGTGCTGTTGACTCAAGTCCTCTTAAGCCAATCGATTTAATTCTAGTTTACGTGCATAGCAACCCTTTACCTTAAAATGGCCGATTAAATTTCCACTATATTTATATATATATTTAAATCCTGAGTTATGATTAAAGACACAAAAATTGAAATGCCAATGCTCTCACTTTCAACTAAAAAGCAAGGAGTTTCTGTTTTCAAGAGGGGTCAAAGAGAAATGATCTCAGGGGATAAGGAAATTATTTTTTTTAAGGAAATATCTCCATCTTGTGGGCATTTAGGACTCGTGTTTAGCACTCTATACAACGTGCTGCATTTTTACAATGGGATTCAAAAAAGCATTGGCATGAGTGTAAAGCTTCTGTGAGGGGCTACAAAAATACGTAATAGACGAATCCTATTTTCAGGGCATTCACAACGCAAGGTTACAAAGACACACATGTGCATCTAATAAAGGAGAGAAACCGCGGACACAGCAAAGTTTTAGGTAACTAGGGAGGGGTTACCGACATGAATTTTGCCTGCAAGTACCTAGCAAGTCCTGGAACAAGTGAGATTTACACTGGACCCTGAACTTTACCGGATTTCAGTAAATCAGTGGGAAGGAGAAGCGCACCTTCAACATTAACCTCGGCTTCCGTGTAAGCACAGAGGTGGGTATGTTAGTTTCCTATCGCTGCTGTTAACAAATTATTTACTACAAGCACAGTAGCTGAAAACACAATTCATGATGTTACCGTTCTGCAGAAGTCTGACACAGGTCCTGCTAGGCTAACTCAAAAGTGCGGCGCTCCTTTCTGGGGGCCCTCGGGGAGAGCCTGCGTCTCTGCCCTTCCCAGCTTCCAGAAGCTGCTCACATGCCTTGGCTCAGGGCACCTTCAAAGCTCGGGCAAGAGCAAATGGAGTTCATGTCACATGTTGTCATGCATATCCTCTTCTGAGGTCACAGCCCGTCCGGACTCTCCCCTCTCCCCTCCTCTTCCACTTTTAAGGACACTAGTGATTACACAACGCCCACCTGACTCACCCACGATGCTCGACCTAGTTTAAGGCGAGCTGATTAGCATCTTCAATCCATCTGCAGCCTGAATTCCCCTAACATCTTCCCAGGTTCTAGGAACTAGAACAGGGGTGGGGGGGTATTATTCTACCTATCACCGTGGGAAAAGACCACAGTAAGAGATGGTGGGTAGGATGGGCTTGAGGTAAAGAAACAAAGGCCTATGGGAAGGACATAAGGAGAGATGAAGTTGGAAATGAGAGACCTGAGACTCCCCCATTGGCTTCTGAGCATGCAGAGAGATTACTGTTGGTTCTTGTTACGCAGAACACAATTCTGGTTGCACCTTGGTAGGTGAACGATGAGGTACGTGCTGGAGGTGGGGAGACCAGTGAGGAGAGCCCAGGTGATCACAGTGACTATATACATAGCAGATGGGAAAAACACTGAATAAGGGAGAACAGACACATCTTTGACAAGCGAATGGAAGCTTCTACCACCGCTCAGGTCTCAAAAGTGAGAAAAATACTGCTCTGTTATCAGAACTTAGGAACACAGTAGATATTATACAAGTGTTTTTGAGGGCGGGGGAGGGTCATGATTGAGGAAATGGTCAGGGATGAGGATAAAGGGAGCTTTACTTAAAGTGACCAGGAAGACTAGATGAAATATGAAAACAAACAAACAAAAAAACTGCCAAGAATTGACCTTCGGAGACTGCCTCCACGTAAAGGGTGCACAAAAGAAGAGAACACGAAAAAGGATAGGACAGAGAGAAGGAAGACGTAGGACAAGATAGTTTAAAGGGGAAAAAACAAAAACAAAAACCACACAGTGAACAATGAAAGCTGCACATATGTTGAGCAGGATAAGAAAGACCTACAAACCCAGGAAATTGAAATTAACCTGGGCACCCAAGAGCTGGAGTAATTCAGATTTACCCATGGCTTTCTCCAGGTGAAAGTAATCACAAATATCAAAATCTATAGAGGTCTGGAACCACTGGCACGGGATCACTGGCAAACTATTTCCTGATAGATCAATGTGAAATTAGAAATCTGCACGGGACGGCAGGCAAGTTGTCACCAAAACAAAATCATAACCAACTTTGGCTGGAAATGTTCTACCTACCAGTCACTGGTTTTTCATTTTGGTGTGTTTTTTTGTTTTAAAATTTTACTTATTTATTGGAGAGAGAGAGAACATGAGAGGGGAGAGGTCAGAGGGAGAAGCAGACTCCCTGGTGAGCAGGGAGCCTGATGTGGGACTTGATCCAAGGACTCCAGGATCCTGACCTTAGCTGAAGGTAGTTGCTTAACCAACTGAGCCACCCAGGCACCCCTGCCAGTCACTGTTTTAAGCACTTTACAGTTAGTAAGTGCATGGATATAATAACTAGGCACCATTATAGGTGCTGAGGAGATCTCCATCACCAAAGTGATGCAACTGTTGGTCTTCCCGAAGCTTCTGTTCTCGTGGATTTCATACACTCAACGGTCCTCTAAGGCAGGTCTTGCTACTACTGTTATTGATGAGGTACCTGAAGCAGGTATGATCGACATAGCCAGGAGACGTGGAGCTGGGGGCAAGGCCAGGTGGTCTGGCTCAGAGTAACTAGGTCCTGCCTCTCGGGATATAATTAGTCCCTGATGTAAAAAAGTGATACCTAACATATTTTTAAAAATAGCTGCATTTCACATTAGCATTAGTGACTGTCCAGATCTGCATAGATGCTTCCATTTACCTTCTCACTTTTTCTCTCATAACTAATATTAAAGGTCAGAGTTATATCAATAAAAGAAAGCCATCCTGGGCTTCAGCAGTAGAGTGGGGGAGATGCTAGGTGGGAGAAATGGGACAGGGTTTCAGTCTGTGGGAACACATTCAGGCAATGCTGTGACATGTGCAAATCCAACTGGAAATGCTTTTAATATCTACCTAAACAAGTTGTAGTTCTGCCAAGAAGAAAACACTTGTTGAGAATACAGATCCAACATGTACCCAATCCAAAGAGGTATTGGAAATCTTATATAAGGATTTGACGCTCCAGAGGGGAAGACATTCCATGGCTTAAAAAAGTACAAAGACTGAAAAACCCACCTGTGTTAGCTACATGTCAAGAGATGGTTGCGACTTTGTGAGGAGAGAATTAAGTTCTGACCTTACTTAAAATGGAGACTGGAGCTATGAGATCAAATCCCTTCACACATTCAACTTCGTTGCACACATCAGTAGAGCAATGTCTTTGCCAAAACCAAGTTGTTTGTTTCACCCTAATATTTTGGGTCCTTAACTCACCTATGCAAAGACAAGGACCCCATACCCCCTTGGTATGATGTTCTCTTCCTCTTGTTCGTTGCAAGTGTCATTTAATCCCAGGGAAATTTAGGAAAAAAGTACAAAAATTATAAAGTTGATCAGTCCCAGCCTATGATTATTTTTGTTAAATTTAAGAATATTCTGTGCACAACTGATATTTTAAATACATTATCTGTATTGTTTAAGAGACTTCAATATAGAATACCTAAGAAATCATCTTTATGGTTCAAGTTTTGTTTTTTTTTTTCTTTT
Source organism: Lutra lutra (assembly GCF_902655055.1). NCBI lineage: Eukaryota > Metazoa > Chordata > Mammalia > Carnivora > Mustelidae > Lutra > Lutra lutra. The sequence goes on along the minus strand of NC_062279.1, from coordinate 33,226,660 downwards.
TAAATTTATTTGACAGAGAGAGATCACAAGTAGGCAGAGAGGCAGGCAGAGAGAGAGAAAGAAGAGGAAGCAGGCTCCCTGCCGAGCAGAGAGCCCGATGCGGAACTCAATCCCAAGACCCTGAGATCATGACCTGAGCCCAAGGCAGAGGCTTAACCCACTGAGCCACCCAGGCGCCCCTATGGTTCAAGTTTTAAATGACACATAACTAAATAACTTTTTTTTTTTTTTAAGTAGGCACCACACCCAACATGGGGCTGGAACTCTTGACCCCAGGATCAAGAGTCACATGCTCTACTGACTGAGCCAGCCAGGCACCCCTAACTTTTAAAACTGTAAATTTAAGTTGGTAGTTATAAAAAAAGTTCTAAAGTTGTAAATAATCTTGTAACGTGCAGAAGAATTAAAATCCGCCATATTTACAACTTGAATTTATGAGATTTACAAGTGTTATTGAAGCACAGGAGAAAGTTTATTTGTTAGACAATTTAAGTACTTAAAAAGAAAATCGAGTATCTTAAATTTATAAGTGCAGTTTAAAATATTTAAGTGATTAAATTAACTAGATTGTAAAAAAAAAAAGACTCTTTAAAATGTGATTGCTAAAGTTGCCAGATTTAGTAAAATAATTAGATTGTAAATTGAACTTAAAGCTTAAGAACTCAGTTTTTCAGTTTGTAATTTTAATAAAGCGAATATTAATATTCAAAATGAAAGTAGCCCTTCAATAATCTTTCTAAGGATTAAAATCATGGTTTAAGAACACCAAAAAGTTCACGCAGGTATCATGTGGCTACTCAGAGTATCTGTGGCTTCATGGGTTATAAAAGCCCTGAAGTAAAGTACTTCTAACATCCCAGCCCGTTGCTTATAAAGAGCTGAAGGTCTTGTATCCAGCCTGCTGGGCAGTGTGTTACTCATCGTTGGTGACACTTACAGTCTCCTCCAAAGGGCGACTGGGTCTAATTTCATTCTTACCCCAGGAGCACGGTGAGGACCTGAAGAAGTAAGTGGTTTCGGGGCGCCTGGGTGGCTCAGTGGGTTGAAGCCTCTGCCTTCGGCTCAGGTCATGATCCCAGGGTTCTGGGATCGAGCCCCGCGTCGGGCTCTCTGCTCGGCAGGGAGCCTGCTTCCCCCCCCCCCCCCGCCGTCTGCCTCTCTGCCTACTTGTGATCTCTGTCTGTCAAATAAATAAATAAAATCTTTAAAAAAAAAAAAAAGAAGTAAGTGGTTTCCCACCCTCACACCCAAGAAGCCGACTTCCCAGCCCCAGTTCCTCGGGGTGCCATGAGGACTAAGGAAGCAGTGTTTCTTCATTTCATGTAGAGGCGGCACCTCACGAAGACATGTATATAACCACTTTGTGCTCTCTTGTTTGTCCCTACAAGGCTAAAAGGTGGATGTGAACAACATTCAAAGAGCGGGATCAACGCACCTCTTTTCCGGCTGGAATGGAATCGCCATCATTATGTGTTGCGACCCATTAATGACCGTGTATATTGGGTTTTTGCACACCTCCTCCGGGTGACGGATGGGCTCTCCACCACCTTGCACAGCTCCACTTTGCTTCTGCTCATGGAATCTTTCCAGACACAACCCTGAGCCTTCCTCTTTTCATCAGAATATAGCACAGAAGGAGGAGCTTCGGAACGTAAGCGATGCAGAAGCGTGAGATATAAGCCCAGAAATAGCTCTGGAACTGAGAGGCCCCAGCCCACCTACAGAAACAATGGAACACAGAATCTGTCAACAAATACCCTTCCATTAAATGTCCCTTCTCTAACTGACTCCCCCATCGCCTCTCCTGTCAAAGACGAGAATGCACTGTACATTTCTGCCAGCTATTCGGGTAACTACCTCATCATGCCATCTCCGCCTAGAGGACTTTGTTCTCGGGACCACCCCATCTTGTGTTCAAAACAGTGTCATATCCAGCAATCCCAAGCCAGGACTGGGACCTAGTCGGCTTCGCTTGCCTAAATGCACAAGCAGAATAATAAAGGTAAGAATCTGCTCATGAACCAATAATGGGAACCAACCTGACCACATTTCCTGTTTTGCTTACCAATAAAACAGACCACTAGATGAACAAAGTCCAAAAAAATATAAATAGAATGAATCACTGTTGCTGATGGCAAGGACCAATGAGCCTTCTAAATGTGCTGAATTAAAGGACAGGGTGATCCAAATTAGCCTGAAGGGCATACGCACGGAACAGGGCAAGAAACACAGAAAAACAGCTAGGAAGAGAACGATAAGGAAAATTGTCTCCAACGGGCGAGCCAAGGCTTCAAGGGCAGCTTGCAAAACTTTAAAGGATTCTGCATCACTCCAAACAAAGCGGGTGGGGAGGAGACACAGGCATGATAAATAAAACATACCCTCAAAAATCAATGAATAAAAATTAATTGGGATTGTGGTTTAGCACTGGAGTCGTTGCATTTCCTTGGCTGAAACCTTATCTACCCAGGGGATTTTGAGTAAGCTGATGAAGCCATGTGTGTTTCAGAGGTTTTGTGGTCCTGGTATAATTTCAGGTTAACAAGTTCAGACTTCATGTGACAGCATCTGGACCATTTCCTGATGTGGCGTTCATTTTTAACTACATTTCCATGAGATATCTTGAGTTGCTCCACTCCAGTGTCTCTCAAGCTGTCAAGACAGCTCTCCCTAGGGAGATGATAACATCTTTTAGGGAAAGGAAGCCTCAGGAATGTTTCAAGGAAGAGAATGCATCCCCCTCTCTGTTGTTCAGAAAGCACCAGGGCCGGCATCTGCCATCTGACTGCCCAGGACAGTCTTTCAATGCCCTGGAAATAAAGAAATTTTGACAATTCCAGTTTTCTCAGTTGATGTCAAAATGAGCTTATTTTTCCTTTTCTCGCACTCCAAACTTCCAGATCATTTAGGGACCAGCGCTCCTGCTCGGAGGAGCTGGCTGACCTTCACCAGTTGTCCTCACCCCTTCCTGAGTGTACAGAGCTGAATCCTGCAGGATAGAACTCTCCAGTTCAGTTACATTCTGCAAAGGCCACAGCAGATCTAAAAATACTTAATGAGCCCTGTTCATGCAAATGTTCACCAGTTATAGACAGACTGTCCAATGGCATAAAATCAACCTAAAAATACATGCAATAACATGTTACGAATCAAAGCAGAGGGCTCATTAGTGGAACGGGAAGGGTCTACATGTGAAATAAGATGCTTTCCTAGTTGACAGTACCCGTGGAGTCCACCCACCCCCATAACTAAGCCCTGTTTAAAAAAAAAAAAAAAATAGCATTTCCTTCAACTAATCTGATAAATAATGCATTGGTGATGGTGACAGGTTTGTAAAGACTGTGCAAGAGATCATAGGGGCTATGTATCTTCTTAATTCTTCTCTGTCTAATACATGCCACGACCTTCAGCTTTGTGATTTGAACATTTGGCCTCAAATGTCAAAAGGCTTATGCGGTGAGCCAGTGAATTCAGCTACGTGTGATTGGATTCACCACAAATTCCAGAATTAATGTGTGTTCAACAAGCAGTTATACCTCAATAACATTTCAGCGTGAGAGAAAAATGGGGCCAAGAATGTAAAAATTGAAATGTTATTAGCCTGCTTCTCCTTGTTATTGGCAATACCATCCTTTCTGGTTAAAGGTTTAGCATTGCTTCTTGAAATTCTCTAGCCTCACCTAACTGACTAAGACACGCCAAATGAATGAATGTGGCAGACCACCAGAGGCTGTCATCAACAGGGAACCACAACTATTCGTGAAATCAGATGGATTAGCCTGTCCGGCATTACCCTCCTCCTCCTCCTCCTCATACCACAGCCTCAAAAAGAGCTAGGGAAAATTAATTATCAGTGCATCAATCCATGACTCCGCTAAAATACCTACTGGCTCATGGACCTTCTGAACTGTCTTAACCACACATGCATGGCAGTGGGGACCAAAAGAGGGAAAAAAGTTGGGGGGAGGGAGAAGAGGGCAGGGAGAGAAGTGGTTTGTATACTTAGATAATGAAAATGCTACTTATCTGGATAAAAACAAGAAAGAAAAGGAAAAACCCAAAAATCAGAAGCTTGCCTGAGGTACACTGGCCTTAAAAAGACTATTCGTAATGTTTCATTTCATTGCTTTCCTTTTGGAGCATGTCTTTGACCCTGGACGTGTACCAACAAGTTCCAGCACCCCTGGGCTCTGCTCTTTGTGCACCTGTTTTCACCTATTTGGAAGTGCCTCGGTATTTAAGATCAGCATCTTGGGGCGCCAGGGTGGCTCAGTGGGTTAAAGCCTTTGCCTTCGGCTCAGGTCATGATCCCAGGGTCCTGGGATCAAGCCCCGCGTCGGGCTCTCTGCTCCGCGGGGAGCCTGCTTCCTCCTCTCTCTGCCTGCCTCTCTACCTACTTGTGATCTCTGTCTGTCAAATAAATAAATACAATCTTAAAAAAAAAAAAAATCAGCATCTTGGTTTTCCTTAGGGGCAACAGTGAGGGCTTTCCGTGCTGGCCTTGTTCTCTTGTTTTCCTTTAGATGCTATTAAAGATTCCTTGTTGGGATGAAGTGGGACTGAACCCCACGGCCAACAGGTCAGTGCTGGTGGCCTCAGAAAATGGTAGCACTATTCAGCTACCCATTGTGGTGAGCCCTCAGCAGCAAGCAATCGACAGGGTCAATGACCAACATTAGCAGCACTTCTCTGTGGAACATATCCAGACGATCATTAGTACGAAATTACAGGACTTATTTCTGGGTTCATTACAAGGTAGGAAAAGGCATCGGTAGGTGTATCCATGCCAGAAAACACAATCTCCCCGGACGGGCAGTGAGTTTCCTCCTTTGCGCAATGAGGGGACTCCCCTGGGCCATCTCCAAGAGACTGCTCTAACGTTCTGCTCTGCACGAGGGGGGACGGTCTGGCTGCCACATGACTAAGGTGCAAAGCATCCATCAAAGGGCTGAAAATGAACAGTTTTACAGGGTCTTACCAGGATGCTCCATGCTTTACGGCCAATTTGAATAAGCCTTTTAAAAAGTTGCTTGCCAACCTTTCATGAGATCCTTGCATGACTTGGGATTGTGTAGAAATTCTTTTATTACTAAGCTCTTTTATTCAAAAGCAGTGATTGAGCCCATCCTGTGTGGACACTGAGCCAAACACTAAGAATAAGAGAGTAAATAAGACCCAGTGTCCTCAAGCAGATTCTTCCCATTAGGTTTCTAAGGGACTCAGGGAACAAGTGGCCTGGGAAATTAGAAAAGCAGCAGAGAACTTCCCTCAGACATGTCCCTTGGATTAGGGGCATATGGCACCGTTCAAACCCATCCCGCCCCACTTAGAATCAGGTTCCATATCCCTGCCAGCAGCAGGACCCAAGTCAAATGTACCGATCAGAAAGGGAAAGACATATTCAAACTTGCTACCCTGGAGATGATAGTCTGTAAGAATGAATCAGCTGGAGCAGTGAGATCCTGGGTGTTGCCATCCTGCTCAGACACAGCAGGAAAGACTTTAACAAAGGGAGCAGGTGGTCAGGATTGGAAGTTCACCAGTCTTTAACTGGGAGGCCTCCTGTCTGAGTCTTAAAGAACACCGAAACACCATGAGACCAAAAAATCTTTCCAATTACGTCTGAAATCAGGAGATTTCAATTAATTTTGAAGATTTTTAATGTTAAGCAAATGACATAAAAAGAAAGGGAAAGAATGAAGTATTTATTACATGCCAGTCATCCCACAGACTATATGATTGAATCTTCGAAGTAAACCTAATTAAGGCTAGGTATTATCATCCCCTTTGCAGAGAAGGAAATGTGGCCCAGTTGGAAACAATAAGGAAATGTGCTCGAGGGCATCCATTAATAAATTTCTGAGCCAAGACAAAGATCTTATCTAAATGCACGGACAAGTAAAATAGGTAACGGCATGTGTATTACCTATGTATTACATAGACCAGAGCTGCTAAGGAAGTGAAAAGTGAGACACAGGTTAAGTGAGTGTGATCTTTTAACACCGGAGAGAAAGGCCCAAAACTCACACCCTAAACTGTGTTTCCCATCGTCCTTTCTTAACAAGCCAGAGAACATTACTAAGAACTGTAGCATGGAGACCCAGATTCCTATGCAATGAAGTAAAGCACTATTGGATTTAACAACTCTTGACTTTTAACAAATATTCTGACAGATAAGGTCAATTACATCAATAACTCTTTCTCCAGTGGCCCGCTGTGATCAGGCAGGTCCTGCCTCACCAAACACATTTCTACTTTTAAGCACCGTGATGCTGAGACAAGCCACACGGAAACGAAAGCCTGGTGGGGCTGGTGCATTAAGGACACAATACTAAAGGTTAGGCACATGTGATGATCTGCAACTGTCCACTGAACATCCACAAAGCAGGGGTGAATCTCACCCACATTTCTCTAACTTTTGTGACCCACTGTGTCCTTGAGTCGCAGATGTCAAGGTGTGTTCCCATAACTGGTGGCACCAGCATCACCTACACATGTAGATTCTGGGCCTCATCCCAGACCTGCAGACTCAAAATCTTAAGTTTACTCATCTTTAGCCTGGGAGGGCCTCCAACCCGAGGCTTGAAAAAAACTAAATCCATCCTGGGGATGCCACCCAGCCGATCTGTGTTCTCACTTCAAACAAGCCCTCCCGGTGACTTAAATACTCATCGCAGTTTAGAACGTGTGGCCTAAAGGGAACAGCAGCCTAGTAACCCAGGTTCTAAATAAGACGGAAAGGGGGTGCTTGGGTGGCTTAATCGGTTGAGCATCAGACTTGGTTTTGACTCAGGTCATGATCTCAAGGTCATGATCTCCAGGTCATGAGACTGAGCCTGCATTGGGCTCCAAGCTCAGTGTGGATTCCCCTTGAGTCTGGTCTCTCCCTCTGCTCCTCCCCAGGCTTGTGCGCATGCACATTCTCTCTCAAAATCTAAATAAGAGGGCAAGAATCAGAAGCTTCGGCCAATTATAATGCTAGGTAATATTCTAATGAAATTCCTTACAGAATGTGGAATCCGAAATATGCTTGCCTGTTTTGATAAATGGATGCTCTTCCTTAAAAGAAAAGTAAAATCTGGGGCACCTGGGTGGCTCAGAGGGTTAAGCCACTGCCTTCAGCTCAGGTCATGATTTCGGGTTCCTAGGATCAAGTCCCACATAGGGCTCTCTGCTCAGCGGGGAGGTCTGCTTCCCCCTCTCTCTCTGCCTGCCTCTCTGCCTACTTGTGATCTCATGCTCTCTCTCTGTCAAATACATAAATAAATAAAATCTTTAAAAAAATAAATAAATAAAAGTAAAATCTGAATTATGCAGGCCATTAGGTTTACCTTAACTGCTCTAAAGTACAGTGTCTTAATTCCTGGCTGTTTTGTAGATTTATTTCACAAACGCAATCTGTGGCTTTTACATGATATTAGAATATCATTTAAATTTAATTTAAAGTTTTTAAATTTAAATTTAAATTTAAAAAAAATTTTTAATTTAAATTTTTCAATTTTTAAAACTTTATGATGGCTAGGAAGGTGAAACATTTATTAGTACTTTATCAAATACAGTTTATATTTGAAAGCACAATGATATAAATACATGGAGTGAAAGACAGATGGATGGATGATTAATAAATAAATGACAGATTGGTAGATAGCATGGTACCTTCTATTTGGTAATTTTCACTGGAACAAATCTGAAGTCTCTAAAAGCCTAAAAAGTTGTCTCTGCTAGATTACCAACCACAGGAGAGCAAGAAGTAAGTCTTACTCATGAAAGTGCTCAATAAAATATTTGTTGGATAAAAGGAGTAAATTCCTGGTGTGGCGTATTTTTCCTTTGAAACTCAAGAGTTATAAATGAGCTCTAGAGAAGTTTTTCTGAGTCCAGAAAGAGAAGCTGCCAATCAAGAAACAGTTCTTCACTAGCGCAGGGGAGGATAAACTTTTCCTCTACACTCTTATACTGTGTCACTGGGGTTGGTGAATTAAACCGACAAAGAGCCAGACTAACAGGAAAAAAGGCAAATATGTTCTACTGATACTTTTCATTTTTATGGGACCAGGACTTCATAGAAAACAAGGGACAAACCAATTAAATCGTTAGGCTTGAGAACTTAAATACCATTTTAATAAAGGGTGATAAATTGTAGAGAAGTGACTAGACAAAGGAAAAGGGTTTGAGCTTCTAGGAGCAGTAAACTGAGAAAGTAAATATGCTCGGAAACTAACGAAAAATAAGAGTTATTTTAGTAACATGAGTTTGTGCGGACTTTTCTCAAGGCAATCTTTCCATCTCTGGTGCTTACAGTCATTTTCCTCCCCCTAGTACAGGGGAAGGGAGGAGGGTACACTCACAATGAAAAGCCGATACCCTGCTTTGGGGCCAAGAAGGGGAAAGCAGAGAGTTCTTCCTGGGTTTGCTTTTAAACACTGCCTTTGGCTCAACATAATCGTTATGACAAAGTGGCGTATTTTGGGGTGGCATATTCTGATCCCCTTCACCAGTAACTCCCAAATTTCTAAGTCAGTGAAGAAAAATGTCTCTGCTTGCTGGTTCTCTTTCCTCTGCTGTGTTCATGTACGTGTGACCTCCTCTAAGCTTGGATCCCTACCCATCCTGGCAAAGAGGTTTAAGAATCACAACTGCAACAGTGATGGCCACAGGCTATTTTCCCCTTTCCACTTGTCTGTCTGTCTTTCCCTTCTTCTTTCTTTCTTTTTTTATTATGTTCAGGTAGCCAACATATAGGACATCCTTAGATCTTGAGATAGTGTTCAACAAGTCATTAATTGCTTATAATACCCAATGCGCATCACAACATGTGCCCTCCTTAATACCCATCACCCGGTTTCTATATAACAAGAAAAAATTTGGGCGAGACTGGGAAGGGAAGACTGATCAGGTTGGTAGGTCATACGGTGAGTTATAAACCCAAGATCCAAGTAAACTGGGCCAACTTATTATGTTATGCAGTGGGAACAGCCCAGTATCGGTACCTTTTTTTCTTAATGCTTTCCTCTATTTCTCTGCTTCTATATTCTTCTGCCATTAGAAGAAACAGGGTGTGGGGGTTGGGGGAAGTGATGGCTTACAAAAAACAGAACAGCCCCTTCTACTGAGTGTGGGCAGGAGGTTAATTTTACACTCCAGCTAAAGCAAGATGAGGAATGTCCTGGTAGGCAGGAGAGTGGGTGGGTGGCAGATGTCTCACTCTGCCTTTTAGAAACCCACATTTGAAAGTGGGGTCCTGAATATGCTACCCCTTGAGATGCAAAGCAGCTAGAAGCCCCACATGGAGGGAACACAGACAAAAAAAGAACTAGGCCAAACAGCAATTAGGAGGAGGCATTAACCTGGAAAATGCCAGAGGACTTTCTCCTCTTTATTCTCTCGGTGACAAATTTAAAATTCACTGTTAAATGGGGCGCCTGGGTGGCTCAGTGGGTTAAGCCTCTGCCTTGGGCTCAGGTCATGGTCCCAGGGTCCTGGGATCGAGCCCCGAATCTGGTTCTCTGCTCAGCAGGGATGCTTCCCTTCCTCTCTCTCTCTGCCTGCCTCTCTGCCTACTTGTGATCTCTGTCTGTCAAATAAATAAAATCTTTTAAAAAAATAAAATTCACTGTTAAAAAAAACCTGAATTTTCTGTTATTTGATTTGCTTTACTCTTAACTACTCTGAGGACTCTGTTGTCAGGATGGACCCCATCCGTCCCTCAAATTATAATTGTGGAGATTCAAATGACCAGCAGTTGCCAGAAATTTGAACTTGCAGAGTTAACGGCACCTACTTCTGAGTTAAATTTGCCTTAGATATCCTTTTTAATGCATCTGTTTTTCAAGGCCATCAAAATACAATGCATTCACTCCATCGGTCTTAACTCTCCATTTTGATGGAGATGGTGCGGAGAATGGGCACCATGTATGACTTACAAAAAATTCTGGAATTTGAGGATGAGCATTCATTTGTCTCAAGGTCAACAAATGCTACTGGAGATAGGAACAGAAATTCCAATGTAGAAGGACCCCTTCATTCCCACGCCATCCATCTGAGGTCAGTAATTAAAAAGATTTCCTCACATTCCAATGAAGACATCCCACATTATAAAAAGAGGCTGTGGGTATTCTAGCGATTTTGCATAAGTGTGAGAGCCAGAAGCCTGCAGGACAAATGCATTATTTAATTTTCTACTATCACACACTAAACAGCTTTTTTGGACTCTAGACATCAATTTGTTCCAATACGAAAGGCCCCAGTGGTAAAAAGATATGAAAATATTCAAAGTAAACTAATGCCTCTGAAACTCTTAGATCAGAATACTAATGCCTCCATCTGAAGAGGCCTTTAGTCTGTTATCTTTCCATTAGAAACCTTTCACATTAGTCCATTTGGACAATAAATACCTACGGCTCATGGAGCGGTAGTCAGTAATATCCATTTATTTTTCTATGTAATGCCCTGCTTTGTCTGCACGCCTTGTGCAAATTCATCAGCTACACTGTCTCTGTGCTTTAAATCATCCCAAATTCAAAAAAATAGGCCTCTACTATGTCTCTTTTTAGCTAACTTTGGGTGGCAAGGGAGATAGTATTGTGTGGCTTTGGTGCTTGATAACGTTTGTTAATGAAGGAAATTGGAATCTTTTTTCTACACGTGCGTGCACACAGACGCACACACGCGCACAAAAGCTCTAAGTAATTAAGTTGACGAATCTGTATGGTAAGCTTGTGACTCACATCAATTCACATGCTAACTCATTAAGAATTTGTTAAGTGGTTGCTCAATGCCAGGCCCTGAGTTCAGCCCTTCAAATTGGACAGAGACTGCTTGTCCATAAACAGCTTACACAACACAGAGAAGTGAGATCAGCAACTCTCTCATTAAACAAATGTGTCAAAGGACTGCTCATTGCCTGAGTGGGTGTGGGGAGTGAGGAAAGGGGATTCACAGGAAGTGTGGGTGCTTCACCAAAGAAAGCTCTAGTTTAGGTTTCTTTCCCAGTGGGATGGGGCTTTCCCTTACCAAAGGAATTTCAAATTTCTTCCCTTAATACCACAGTGGGCAGAACAAAATGAACTTGAAGAGAGAACTCCGCCATCCCTTAGAACGACCCAAGGCAGGACCCTCCGTGATCAAACTAACGGACTTTCAGCAACAAGGGCCGACTAAAAATGACCTATATTCAGTAATAAGAGGCAAGCAGCATCATAGTGGTGCCCACACACACCGTTTGGGACACACAGACAAGAATATGGAAATGCCTAATTTCCTACATGGCATACCATTTAAGAGCGTGACAAGATATAAACTCCAGAACACTTCTTCTGGAGTTGAAACCTGAGCCCAACCACCCATGTGACCTTGGTTGAGCATGTCTTCCCTCTCTCTATACCTGTATTTTTTCATTTGTAAAATTAAGATAGTAATAGTTCCAACCACATTAGACCAGGGTGAAGACTACATGTCTTAACATATATAAAAAAATGTTAAAATTATACTTGGTACCTAGTCAAGTGTTTTATAAGGATTTGTTAACAAATGAATGATTCAATTAGTCACTTAGGTTATTTAAAAAAAAAAAAACAAAAAAAAACAAGATTACTCGTTTCTTATTGAGGGAGATGCAGATCACTTTTAAGAAGTACTTAATCTTCGGGCGCCTGGGTGGCTCAGTGGATTAAAGCCTCTGCCTTCGGCTCGGGTCATGATCCCAGGGTCCTGGGATCGAGCCCCACATCGGGCTCTCTGCTCAGCGGGGAGCCTGCTTCCTCCTCTCTCTCTGCCTGCCTCTCTGCCTCCTTGTGATTTCTGTCTGTCAAATAAATAAATAAATCTTAAAAAAAGAAGTACTTAATTAATTAATTAAAGATTAATTAATTAATCTTCAACTGTAAGTATAATTTATAAACAGTACATATCTATCCCTCTATAATATAGACAATAGTCCCTGTGTCATAAAGTGTCACATGAATTACTACCTTATCATTAGACAAATTCCAAAGCACTTTTGCCTTCCTAAGTCCCAAGGTAAAGAACCAATCTACATATTACTATAGAGCTCAATGTTATTAATAAATCAGAGGAGGCCAGAAGAGGAAAACCCAGGGAAGCATATGGTGGCTATCTTACTGAGGATATTTTCTTTATTGGTAGAGGAGAGTAATAACCTACTCTGGGCAAGGCACAGGACTTATAAACTAATGGTCACTAGAAGTGACAAGGATGGCATTTTAGTGGCCATTAGAGTGCATTAGCATGCATCGCATCAATCCAGATTTATCCAGCACTCATGGACAAGACATCTTACTAAGTGCTAAACAAGCTCCATTTGCATTTTTGGCCTTCGAGGAGTTTAAAATTTAGCTGAGGTACCATGTCTAGTATGATATAAACTTAACAAGAATGTGTCACACAACAGTTCCAGAAAAATCCAGAGAAGAGTATTTTATAAGAAATCATTATGGGTCCCAAATGGTCTAAAAAGGCTTTGTGGAAAAGGAGGATAAATGGCAAGACTCTGAGACAGTTCTGTTGACTGTGGGTTTTCTCCCATACCACTGAGCAGTTCTCCCACAGGACCTGGGTGTCCCACAATTCAGCTCAACCCCGACTCTATCTACCTTGAGGGCTCAGTCCCACAAGGCTGTCCCTATTTCAGATACCAATCGAAAGTGCAGGTTGGAAAAAAAAAAAAATTAAAAGTTCAGGTTGTTCCCTGGGCTTTTGACAAACAAGCTATACAAATTGGAGGTACTTATAATCATCTTCTTAGGTTCAATTAATTTGCTAGAGAGGCTCACAAGAACTCCAGAACTAGCTTACTCCCTAGATTACCAATTTATTACAAAGGATTTTAAAGGATCTGAATCAACAGGCAGATGCAGAGGAGCTTCTGTCCTTCTGGGAGTCCTCAGCCCAGTATGGTGGCACATGGAAGCATTCTGGTTCCTCCACCCAGAAGCTCCCTGAACCCTGTCCTTCAGGGTTTTATGGAGGCTTCATTACTTAGGCATGACTGATTGTAATATTTGCTCATTAGCAATTGTACTCAACCCTCAGCACCTCTTGTGGGGGAGGGGGCCTGAAAGTTCCAACCCTCCAATCACATGACGAGTTCTCTAGACAAGCAGCCCACCTGCTTAGGGGCTTTCTGAAAGTCACCTCATTTACATAACAAAAACACCTTTCTTGCTCTCTGCTCTGGAAATTCCAAGGCTTTTAGGAGTTCTGGTGCCAGAAAAGGAGTCAAAGCCTAAATATATGTTAATTATTATAAATGACAACATTACATGTGGGAATCGATTCTTGAAAGACAGAAACCCACAGAACAGTTACAAAGGTCATGCTGAATAGATCAACATTGTAGGCAAAAGGTCAAAGACTGGCAGTTGCAATGCAGAGCAGTCAATGTTAGAGTAAGTGTAGTTACAATACAGAGAGTGTAAGGACCTATTTAGCCATCTAGGTTAAACAGTAACCTTGTTGTTTAACCCTTAAACTGTCCCTGCTCGGGACGCCTGGGTGGCTCAGTTGGTTAAGCGGCTGCCTTGGGCTCAGGTCATGATCCCAGCGTCCTGGGATCGAGTCCCACATCGGGCTCCTTGCTTGGCGGGGAGCCTGCTTCTCCCTCTGCCTCTACCTGCCATTCTGTCTGCCTATGCTCGCTAGCTCTCCTCTCTCTCTGACAAATAAATAAAATCTTAAAAAAAAAAAAAAAAAAACAACTGTCCCTGCTCCCCTTCTTACTTAAAAACAAGTCCCTGAAACCAGCCCCAGGTAACAAAGCCCAGATACAAGGGTGGGTCAGGCCAGGTGGAGACATCCAATCAGTGAGGGGATGCATACTGTCTCCCTAGCTACCAAGGAGTATGGGCCCCGCCCATTGGGAGCCTTTTGGGTGCCAATTCTAAACAAGGTGATAGGCTAGGTCAAATGTCTACTATAGGGTAAATTGTAATTCAGCTGGTCACCTAGCATCACCATGCAGCTTTCTCTGTGTGTTACAATTTCATTGGCCACCTGTGTGTGGCCAGGCTCAACCGCATGGCCTTTGCCCTTAAAAACTAGTCTGTGAAACAGAGAAAGGTCGCCCTCTCTTGTAAGAGAAGCGGCCCCAAACGTTCGGTCTGATTCTTGATGCTTGGCGTGGAATAAAGCTTTGCTTGACCTTCGCTTTATATCAGTCTCCCTCCTTTAATCACGGACCCATTATTGGGGGACCTATCAGAGAGGACCTTAATGGAACTAAAACACACTAAACAACTACTGAGTATAAACAACAATAGGCAGGGTCCCAGAGGCAGCAAGCTAAAAGAGAGGAATGTGATCTCATGCAGATTTCAATACAGTTAAATACATAAAAAAAAGAAAAATACTAACAACTTGATGTGAAATGAGTTTAATTACATTAAGATTCTAGTTCCCAAGCACAGAAAATATAAAGCTCCGTGAGGGCAGGAACCAAAGCTGTTTTCTTGCTATTTTGGCAAAGTAGATGCTCAGTAAATACTTGTTTAATGAAGAATTATCAAGGAGATTTAAAATATTCTAGACAAAACTGGGGTACAGACCAATACTATGGAGGGTGAGTCTGAGAGTCAAGAAATGCTACATGAATGAGCTGCTGTGGGCACTGAGTCTGGACAATAGGCAGATTTCCACGACACAGCAGAATGGAGATGTCATGTTCCAGGCAAAAGGCCCTACAAGGATAAACTGAGGGTGGGGTGGGGACAGAGGAACTGGAGTTTGGTCCAGTAATGATAATGTCCAGTAATGAGGACCGTTATCACCAACTTGGAAAGAGAAGTTTTGAGACTCCCTATGAATAGATGCTGATCACTAGGGTTGAAAGGGGAACAGAGTATGTCACGCCAAAATACGCCACTTTGGCATATCAGTTATCTGAATTGAAGGTAGTTAACAGCCAGCCTGTGGAAGAAGGACCCTCTGACCTTCCTTTGTCACCCTGAAATGTCACCTTTCATGGTAAAGGTACGCTCCCTGTACCAGTCATATCCAAAAATAGTTGTCAAGACCACCCTCCAAGAGCTTGTTGTCTATACTTTCTTCTAGGAGCTTTACAAGTTGAGGTTTTGCAGTCAAGTCTTTAATGTATCTTAAGTTAATTTTTGTGAAGGGTATAAAATAGGGGTATAATTTATTCTTTTGCATGTGAATATTCCGTTTTCCCACCACTATTTATTGAAAAGACTGTCCTTTCTCCATTGAGTATTCTTGATCCCCTTGTCAAATATTAGCTGATTGTATATGTATGGCTTTACTTCTGGGCTCCCAGTTCTATTCCGTTGGTTGATGTGTCTGTATTTATGCTAGCATTACACTGATTTAGTAACTATAGATCTCTAGTGTGCTTTGGACCCAGGAAGTGTGAGGCTTTCAACTATGTTCTTCTTTCTCATGATTGCTTTGGCTCTTCAGGTTCTTTTTGTAGTTCCATTTGAATTCTAGGATCCTTTGTTCTATTTCTGTGGAAAAAGCTATTGAAATTTTGATAAGGATTACACCCAATCTATGGATGGCTTTGAGTAGTAGAGACATCTGAACAATATTAATTCTTGTGATGCATGAACACAAAATATCTTTCCTCTTGTTGGGTCTTTTATTTTTTTTAAGATTTAATTTATTTATTTGACAGAGAGAGAGATCACAAGTAGGCAGAGAGGCAGGCAGAGAGAGGGGAAAGCAGGCTCCCTGCTGAGCAGAGAGCCCGATGTGGGGCTTGATCCCAGGACCCTGGGATCATGACCTGAGCTGAAGGCAGGGCTTTAACCCACTGGGCCACCCAAGCACTCCTTGCTGTGTCTTCTTTAACTTCTTTCATCAAAGTCGTTTTCAGAGTGCAGATTTTCACCTCCGTTAAATTTATTTATAAATATTTTATTGTTTTGGATGCTATCATAAATAAGATCATTTTCTTTATTTCTTTTTCAGATATTTCACTGTTCATGCAGAGAAATGCAACCAATTTTTATATGTTGATTTGGTATCTTGCAACTTTACTGAATTTGTTTATTAGTTCTGAGGATTTGAATTTCTAATAGCTTCCAGGTGCTGCTGATGCTGCCTGCCCTCCCTCCACAATTTAAGCAGCACTGATCTAGAGGGTAAGAACTTAGACAGCAAGGAATTTGGGTCGAGTGAAGTCTATCTTGGAAAGTAATTAGAGCTGGGGGAAAAGAATTTACTAAGGAACAATAAGACATTATTTTTTAGCTTTCTAAACATCCTGTCATCACCACCACCACCATCATCATCATCATATTTAAGGCCAATAAACTAATCCTTCACTTAAATCCTTTCCTTAAAACAATCTTTAAAATATTCTTTTAATGGTCCCAAAAATACAATAACAAAACTCCAGTGGTCAAAAAGCCTATGAAACAACACCAGCCTCATTGGATGGGGGCAGAATAGAATGGAACTCTTTAGCAATGGTCTTTGTTTTCCTTACCTTCCTTCTTTCTTTACTCTGGGATGGCCTGTTTATTAAAAGAGGTTAATTTCAAACTGATGGCAAAATGTGTCCCTGCTGAAGCTAAAAATTCTACAAGGAGAAAGAGGGGAGGTGAAGGGAGAGGGAGATTTTGGAAAATGCTAGAGAAGAGCGTCAAAAATGGCAGGATTTTTGGAGGGAAAATTTCAGAAACTTTCAGACAGAGTAGTATTATTTCCTGATAGAATACTGTTGAATTTCCAGACCTCCTGACGTTCTCCTGTGACTGGTTTAAGACTATAATTACAGCAGGAGACTCCAAACGAGAAGATGCAGAAGAACGATTTGGAGCTAAATTTGCTGAAATTATCCACCCTAGGTGGGGAGGAAGGAATGAATAATAAGTCGTCCGAGGTACTGCTTCCTCTCCATGCAATGGCAGTACCTTTCTGAAACACACAAGGTAGCTCACCCAAATAGTGTTCTGTTTTCATGGCAACCGCCCATGTGTTGGGCACCACTGCCTAACAAACACATTTTTAAGTACTTTAAATGCCATTTAACCCTTACAACATCTTCTAGAAAAATATTAGTATTTTGTCCACTTCACGGATGAGGTAAGAAAAGATAAATGACTTGAAGGTCAAAAAGTCATACATGTTAGCAGAAGGATCCAAATGGTTTCGAAGCCTGGACTCTCACACCTGTGCTCTCCTGGGCCTGTTCCTATACGCAGCTGATGAGAAGTGTGTCATCACAACCTCCCAGCTGCAATGAGGACCTCCTACAGCTCGCCACCAAACAGCCAGTGATTTGTCCCTGAGCAAATACCTTGGCCCCTTGGAATGCCACATTCTTCCCACATAAAATGGAATTTCATCAATTCAATAAGCGTAAGTAGAGATTCAGTAGGTTTTGTGGTAAGTGTTTTACCAGTAAACACTCAGCTATTCCACCTCTCGGCCACAGAACCTTAGGCAAACTTTCTTCCCCTCTGCGCTGTGGTGACAAGAGTATTTACTTCCCAGAGTTTTTATACAAACTAACTGAGCTAGTCCACAGAGACCACGTAGTACAGCCTGGATGGTACAAACTAATCATGGTAATGATGATGATGGTGACGACAGTCGCTGGGCTATGCGTTATCTGTCCCCGCCCCCAAACCTCCCTGTCTCCGTGTAAAGGTAAAAGAGATGCACGGTACAGAAAGCAGAAGCTGTAGCAATACACAGACATTAGTTCCCATGGAGTCATTCAGAAACTCACAAAAATTATGTTTACTGAAGGCCTGGTAGTAGATAGGAAAGCCAACTGAGTCTTGACCTATGAAGTGTCAGAGGGTGTCCCAGGGATTGGGAGCTGAGAGTTATGCTCTGAAGCCAGTGGAAGACGTGGATAAGGATGGATGTCTACATCACTTGGTCAGGTGAGATACTGTACATGTACATGTTACAATTTGACCCCAGGATAAAAACACTGCCCATAGCTAGAGTGACTCTGTAATTTCTCATCCAAATTGAGATGCTTTAAATATGAACAGAGTGGGGTAACATTATTCCAATGGACCAAAAAGTATAACTGAGAATTTAGCCACAATCCACCCCCCTTCCTTTGAAATCAAAATTACTAAATTGAAATTATCTTTTCCCTCGAGTCAACAAAGATCATTCTCCTCAGATTTGGATTACCTTGGGGACTTGGGATTCAGATACTGTCTAGAAGAAAGCATGATATAGTTGAAAGAATAGAAACCTGGAAGACAAAGAGACCTAAATTCAAGATGGTCCACACCAGAAATGTCTATCCTATAATTTCTGTTGCCATTGACCCTTCTAAGGCTAAGTTTACTTAAGAATTTCCCCAGCTCTGGTCTGATTTTAGCAGATGAATGGATTTGAGAAAACACTGTGTGTGTGTGTGTGTTTTCATCATCACATACACATGCATTACAAACACACACACACACACACACACACACACACACGCACACACACACTCTCATTCCATGTGTTATATCAAAGGGAAAAAGAAATCAATCAGGTCCTTCCACAAAGACCAGGGTAAAATCCACAAGAGACTGATTACTTTCCATGAGGTAAACATTCTCTAAACATTTTGAGTAATCTCAGATTGAATGTGCTTCCAAACTGAAATTACCCAAGTCCCCCAAAGAGTTTATCACTCAGCTTAGGAGGAAGAACTAGCAGAATGTACAAAGAGTATGAAGAGAAGCATAAAAGCAAGAAGTAGCACCTAGACACTTCAGTAGGACAGAAAGTACAATAGGGAACATGATATTTGTTCCCCTAATAACTGCCAACCTAGGGTGTTCTGTCAGGAGAATGAACATTCAGAGGTAGGTCAAGAAAAGGCACCCTTCAGAAGTGTAGTTATGCAGCACGGTGAGTAGTTCATAATGTAGGTAATTGCTGAGTCACTATGCTAGAAGCTAATACATCAACTAAACTTCAATTGAAAATACAAACAAACTGCCTTTAAACAGTGGATAAGAATCCCAAATTATCTTATTAAGCTATATCAAATAATTTCATTTTTTCAACCAAAATACATGATTAAATATGAGTCAGAAAAAGTACATAGAAAAATAAATACCATTGGTTTCCATATTAGAAGCAGTAAAGAAAGTGGCCCTTTCTTATGTGCCTCTTCTAAAAGGATCGACACAACTAAAAACTCCTGCCTAAGTTCCCATAATGAAAGGTGATCAGCTACTTCTACCTAATACATCACCCTCAGATACATTAACATATAGACTTCCATATGTGGATCTAATTCTATATTACTTCCCAGGTGTTAAATTTATGGCAACAATCAGACCTGAAGGGAATGACTTCAGAAAGCACCACTTCATTAAAAAGAAATCTCACGCTTTTAACCACAGTTTGTTAGAAAAAAGAATTCTTTCTAGTGTGAAGCTATAACCATCAGCAGGAAAGGATCTGGAGCAGAAATAATGCAGTACCTTTCTTCTTGATTAGAACTAGATATTTATCACAATCTCATTGGAATCCATAATCTTATCTTCTGAGAATCACCAAAGAACTAAAGCCACCAACATCATTTACCCCAAGCTGCATCGAGGCTGAGTAAGAACATACCTCTTCTATTCAGTATCTGGCTGGGAGTTTTTTCTCATTTGTCCCCATCTGAGCATGCCAGCTTCTGTGGCTTACTTCCCCCTGCCAGCAGTAATTTAGAGATCTGTTGAGACTAACTCCTGCTGAATCATCTCCATGCTTCTCCCCTGGACACTGTACCTCATTGTCATACACAGCAAATTGACTCAGGGCATAGAAGTCGTTATGTGCCCCAAGAAAGAAACTGCAATAGATACATATTTTACAGAAGTCCTTAGCATTTTTTTCTTAGTACCAAGGAATACATCAGGCTTAGTAAAATAAGTAGGGTTATTTCATTTTTAGCACCCACCGATAGAAAAAGCTCAGGAGGTATGGTATTGTATAAGGAACATGTATGTATGAATATATGTATGTATGTATGAATATATGTATGTATGAAGACCATGTGGGATCAACTCTCTTTTCCCAGTTTCTAGCTTTAACTTCAGAGGCAAGTTAATTAACCTCTCTGAGCCTAATGGTCCTCATTATAAATGGTGTCATGATGTCTATAATAGATATTAACATTCTTAAGCATAATGGGGCGTGTGTGTGTGTTAAGTGGTAAATAGAGCTTTAATTTACAACCAAGGGTAGCTATTTGTTGAAATGGGTTTGTTCTCCTATAATCTACAGGATACAGTAGCTACTAAAACAGTTATCTTTATCTCTGATCAGCAAAATAGATTTTTTTTATTAAAGAGCGTAAACAACTTTTCAAAAGGGGTTTCGTTGGCGAATTTGGTGGTGCAACTTCAAATTGTGTGGGTAGGCTAGAAATGTGAAATGTTACACATTTCTTTGCATGAACTTGCTATACAAAGTCTTTACCTTTGAAATGGGACCTGAGATTTGGTTTTTAAACAGCCTTGAATCTCAACACTATTACAGAAAATTCTGATTATGAAGGCCAATTATAGTGTTAAATAATTCTTGCCTCTAGAATAACTGTTGTGTTTGATGTAGCCAATATTTTTATACAACCTGTGGATAGAACTCCTAAAAGAACTGGATGTTGCTGTTCAGCTAACATGATTATGACTAATTTCATACTTTCATTCCAATAAATATTTGTATTTGTAGCAAGGTTTGGATCAAAATGTACTTCGACATATGACAGCAAGGTTATCAAGGAAGATACATGCAACTGTCCCTACCTTCAATGGCTGTTCATTAAAAAAACAAAGCAAAACAACAATAAAATGGCACCAAAACCACTTAATTATGAAAAACCAAATTTGGTTCCCTCAATTTACAAACCATAGAGAGAAAAATAAGAAAAAATAATAACTTTGTATTTTATTGAGATACACAGGATACACAGGATAGACAAATTAAAAATAGAAGTACCATATTAGCTAGCAAATTCACTTCTGGGTATTTCTTCAAGGAAATGAAACAAAAACACAAACAGGCTTTGGTAAAGACAACAGGTAGTGTTAACTAAATGTTAACTAAATGTTAAACTAAAAAAGCAGTATGTTATTACTGTGAAAATCAAATAGGCCCTAGAATCAGAATTTTATTGGCACATGGCTGGGTCCCTAATTGAAGGATCTCTGCTTCTTGTTGTTTGCTCCCTTTTTGATACTGATGAATTATAATGATACATGAGTCTGTTGAATACAACATTGATTTTCCTTTGCCTCTCGCAGGCAATACCTAGTATAGACTTTTAGTCAGTCTCTCTCATTAACCTATTCTGTGGCCCTTACACTGCTCCAAATAGCTGCTCTACTTCATACCTCAGTACAAAACATGCTAAATGTGAAAATATGTAAATTGTGACATCAACAGAAAGAAAAAAGATGTAAATTGTGGCATCAATAACATAAGATGTGGGAAAGTGGAGTCAAAGTATGGAGTATTTACACATGAATGAAGTTACGTAGTTGTCAAATTAAAATGGACTGTTATAAGTAAATCTCATGATAATTGCAAAGGAAAGGCCTGTAGCAGATAAAAAGAAAGAAAGAAAGAGAAAGAAAGAAAAAAATCAGAGCCAATTGACATAAAAATATTAACAAATCTTTATTCAACATAATACTGGAAGTAATTGTCACAAGCAATCGAACAAGAAAAGGAAAAAAGAGCCACCCAATTGGTAAGAAGGAAATACAACTCTTACTATTTGTAGATGACATGAAGAACTAAAGAATGAATTCAGTAAAATTGTAGAATAGAACATTAACATAGAGAAATCTGTTGTTTCTATACACTAACGATGAATTATCAGAAAGAGAAATTAAGAAAATGATCCCATTTATGAGTACATCAAAAAGAATAAAACACAAAGGAAAAATAAACTTAACAAAGGAAGTGAAAATCTGTATTCTGAAAACTATCAAACACTGAGGAAAGAGATTGAAAATGACACAAATAAACAAAGATAGATCTTGCCCATGGATTAGAAAAAATATTGTTAAAGTGCCCATATTAGCCAAGGCGATTTATAGATCCAATGTGATCCCTATCAAAATACCAATAACTTTACAAAACTAGAATAATTTGAAAATATAGAGAGAGCCACAAAGACCCCAAATATCCAAAGCCATCTTGAGGAAGAACAAACCTGCATGTATCGTGTTCCTAGATTTCAAACTATACTACAAAGCTGTAGTAATTAAAACAATATGGCATTGGCCAAAAAGAGACACAGATCAACTGAGCAGAAAAGAGAACTAAGAAATAAACTCATGCTTAATTAGTTTATTAATCAATGACAAAGGCAGGAACATACAATGAAGAAAAGACAGTCCCTTCAATAAATGACATTAGAAAAACTGGACAACTATAAGAAAAGGGATAAAACTGGACCACGTACTAATACCATATACAAAATAAACTCAAAATGGAGTAAAGACCTAAATGTAAGACCTGACACCATAAACTCCTATAAGAAAACATAGGTAGGAAACACTTGGACCAAAGTTTTAACAATGTGTTTTTGGGGCTGTCTCTTCAAGCAAGGGCAACGACAGCAAAAGTAAACAATTGGGACTACATCAAACTAAACAGCTTTTATATAAGAAGGAAACCATCAACAAAACAAATGCAAACTACTGATGGGAGGAGATATTTGCAAACGGTACATCCAATAAGAATATCCAAATATATAAAGAATAACTCATGCAACTCAACACCAAAAAATTAAAAAAATCTGATTAAAAAGTGGACAGAAGACCTAAACAAGCCATTTTATCAGAGACATCCAGATGGCCAGCAAACACATGAAAAGTTGCTCAATATCACTAATTATTAGGGAAATGCAAATCAAAACCATAATATCACTTAACACCATTCAGAAAGGCTAGTATCAAAAAGACAACAAATAATAAATGTTGGCAAGAATGTAGAGAAAAGGAAACCCTTGTGCACTATTAGTGGAAAAGTAAATTGGTATAACCATTGTGGAAAATAGTATGGAAGTTACTCAGAAAATTAAAAATAGAAGTATCATATTATCCAGCAAATTCACTTCTGGGCATTTCTTCAAAGAAAACAAAAACACTAACTGAGAAGATATACGCACCTTTACATTAACTGCAGCATTATTTACAATAGTCAAGCTAAGAAAATAAACTAAGTGTCCATCCACAGATGAATGGACAAAAGTGTGATATATATACACACATTGGAATATTACTCAGCCATAAAAAGAATGAAATACTTCATTTTGCAGCAATATGGATGGATCTAGAGAGGGTATTATACTAAGTGAAATAAGACTGAGAAAGGAAAATACCCTTTCAAATAGAAAATAAAAAATAAAACAAATTAAAAAATAGAAATAAACTCATAAACACAGAGAAAAAACTGGTGGCTGTCAGAGGGAAAGAGGTTGGAAAATGGGTGAAACAGACGAAGGGGGTTGAGAGGTACACATTTCCAGTTACAAAACAAGTAATTCATGGGGATATAAAGTAGAGTACAGGGAATAAAGATAATAATATTGTAATAACTTTGTATGGTGACAGATGGTAACTAGTTTTATCTTGGTGACGATTTTGTAATGTATCTAAATGTCAAATCACTAGTTAGTACACCTGAACAAGGCTTCAAAACCCCACTTTCAACAATAGAGATCATCAAGACAGAAAGTCAGTAAAAGCAGACTTAACATTATTGACCAAAGAGACCCAACAGACATTTACAGAACATTCCATTTTTTCTAAAGATTTTATTTATTTATGTGAGAGGTCGGGGGAGGAGCACAGAAGGAGAGAGAAACAGACTTCCCACTGAGCAGGGAGCCCAACATGGGGCCCAATCCTAGGACCCTGGGATCATGATCTGAGCCAAAGGCAGACACTTAACTGACTGAGCTGCCCTAGTGCCCCAGAACATCCCTTCAAATAACAGCAAAGTAGATTTTTTTTCCCTAAAATGCACAAGGAATATTCTCCAGGACATATCATACATTAGAATACAAAAAAAGTCTTAAATTTAAAAGATCAAGATCATATCAAATACATTTTTCCAACCACAATGGTATGAAAGTTAAAATCAAGAGCAGGAGGAAAAATTGGAAAATTCATAAATATGTATTAATTAAACAACACACTCCTCAAAAACCAAGAGATCAAACAAGAAATCAAAAGGGAGATAAAAAATATCTTAATACTAACAAAAATGGAAACACAACATGCCAAAACATACAGGATGCAGCAAAAGCTATGCTGAAGAAGTGTATAGTGATAAATAGCGGTATTAATATTAAAGAATGATCTCAAACACCCAAACTTTACACCTCAAAGAACTAAAAATAAAAGAAAAAAACAAAACCCACATTTAGCAAAGTTAATTATATAGATCAAAGCATAAAAAAAATAGAGATAAGAAAATCAACAGAAAATATTAAGAAATCAAGGAGTTGCTTTTTTTAAAGGATAAAGTAAATTGATAAACTCTTTCCCCCCCCCAAAGATTTTGTTTACTTATTTATTTGACAAAGAGGGAGCACAAGCAGGGGAGTGGCAGGAAGAGGGAGAGAGAGAAGTAGATTCCTCACTGAGCAGGGAGCCCAACATGGGGCTCTATCACAGGACCCCAAGATCATGACTTGAGCCCAAGATAGGTACTTAGCCCACTGAGCCACCCAGGTGCCCCAAACTGATAAACTCTTGACTACACCAAGAAAAATGAGAATAAAAATTTAAATAAAATTATAAGTGAAAGAGGAGACACAACTGATACAATAAATACAGTAAGATAACTTACAAGAAATGGATAAAGTCCTAGAAATATAAAACTTACCAAGACTGAGTCATGAAGTAACAGAAAATTTAAACAGATCTATAATGAGGAACGAGATTGAATCAGTAATCAAAAAATCTCTCCATAAAGTACAAACAAATAAACAAACAAACAAAAAACAGGAGCAGATGCCTTCACAAATGAATTCTATAAACACTGAAAGAAGAATGAATGCTGATCTTGCTCAACTTTTCCAAAACTTGAAGAGGAATGACAGATTCAAACTCATTCTATTAAGCCAGCATCACTTTGATTCCAAAGTCATACAAAGGCAGCACAAGAAAGGAAAGTTACAGGCTAATTCCCCTAATGATTGTATATGCAAACACCCTCAACAAAATTCTAAGGCCCCAAGTTCAAAAGCTCATTAAAAGGATCACACAAGGGGCATCTGGTGGTCCAATAAGTTAAGCCTCTGCCTTCACCTCAGGTCAAGATCTTTCACAGTCCTGGGATCGAGCCCAGCATTGGGCTTTCTGCTCAGCGGGGAGCCTGCATCCTCCTCTCTCTCTCTCTCTGCCTGCCTCTCTGCCTGCTTGTGATCTTTCTCTCTCTCTCTCTCTCTCTGCCAAATAAATAAAATCTTAAATAAGTAAATAAATAAATAAACAAACGGGTCACACAAAATTATCACCTGTCACTTAGCCCTGGGATGCTAGGATGGTTCAACATACACAAACCCATAAATGCGATAAACCACATTAATAGAATGAAAAAGAAAAATCATATGATTACATCAATAGATATTAAGCATTTGACAAAATAAAACATCTTTTCATAACAAAAACTCTCAATAAATTACTTAAATGGAATGTACTCAAACATAATAAAGGTTATAATGACAGACCCATAGATAATATCCTACTCAAAGGTAACGAGCTGAAAGTTTTTCCTATAAAATCAAGAAGAAGACAAGAATGCCCAGTCTTACCACCTCTATTCAACATAGTGGTGAGAAATCCTAGCCAGTGCAATTAGGCAAGAATAAGAAATAAAATACATTCAAATCAGAAAGGAAGTCTTTGCTTACAGAAGACATGATTTTTAATATAGAAAACCCTGAAGATTCCAGCAAAAAAATAAATGAATTCAGTGAAGTTGCAGGATATAAAATCAACATACATAAATCAGTTGTGTTTATATGCACTAATAATAAACCATTTGAAAAAGAAATTAAGAAAACAAACCTGTTTATAATATAACTGAAAAAACTAAAATACTTAGGCATCAATTTAGCCAAGAAGGTGAATGATCTGTACACTAAAAACCATAAAAACTTCAATGAAAGAAATTGAACAAGACCCAAATAAATGGAAAGATATCCCATATTCAAAAATTGGAAAAAATAAGTATTATTAAAATGTCCTACTATCCAGAACATTCCATAGGTTCAAGGCAATTTCTATCAAAATTTCAATGGCATTTTTCATAGCAGGAGTAAAAATCCTACAAGAACACAAATATCCAAAGCAATCCTGAGCAATAAGAAACAATGTTGGAGGTATCACATTTCCTGAGTTCAAATTATGTTACAAAGCTACAAGACACAGTTCAGAGATGTTGCAGGCTCAGGTCTGGACCACTGCAATAAAATGCACATGGCAGTAAAGTGAGCTAAATGAATTTTCTGATCTCCCAGTGCATATAGAATGTATGTTTATACTATACTGCAGGTGTATTAAGTATGTAATAACATTATTCTAAAAAAAGAATATACTTCAATTAAAAATATCTTATTGCTAAACAATGTTAACCATTATCTGAGTTTTCAGCAAGCTATAATCATCCATCATGGATCATCATAATAAATATAAATAATAAATGTAAATAAATAAATAAATATAAATAAATAAAAGGTTTGGAATATTGTGAGAATTACCAAAATGTCACATACAGACACAAAGTGAGCAAGTGTTATTGGAAAAATGGTGTTAATAGACTTGCTAAAGGCCAGGTTGCCAAAGACCTTCAGTTTGTGAGAGCACAGTACCTGAAGCACAACAAAACAGAGTACAATAAAATGAGGCTTGCCTACAGTAATCCAAATAGTACGGTATTATAATAAAAATAGACATACTGACCAGTGGAACACAATAGAGAGCCCAGAAATAAACCCATGCTTTCATGGCCAATTAGTTTTGTTAGGGAGTCCAGAAATATACAATGGAGAAAGAACTCTCTCTTCAATAAATGTTACTGAGAAAACTAGACATCCACATGCAAAAGAATGAAATCAGCCTCCTATTTTACCCCATATCTAAAACTTGACTCAAAGTGTGTTAAAGACTTAACGTAAGACCTAAAACTGTAAAACTCGTCGAGGAAAGCCTAAGGGAAAAGCTCCTTGACATCGGATGTGGAAATGATTTTTGGATCTAACACCCAGAGAATAGACGACAAAAACAAAAATAAACACGTGGCACTACAATCAAGTTGAAAAACTTCTTCATAGCAAAGGAAATAATCAACAAAATAAAAAGTCAACCAATGGAATAGGAGAAAATATTTGTAAGTCATATATCTGATAAGAGGTTAATATCCAAAATATATAAGGAATTCATATAATTCAATAAAGACCCAATTAACAAATAAGAAGAGAACCTGAATAGATATTTCTCAAAAGAAGACATACAAATGGCCATCAGGTATACAAAAGGGTGTTCAACATCACTAATCATCAGGAAAATGCAATCTGAAATCATAGTGAGGGACGCCTGGGTGGCTCAGTGGGTTAAAGCCTCTGCCTTCAGCTTGGGTCATGATCCCAGGGTCCTGGGATAGAGTACCACATCTGGTTCTCTGCTCAGCAGGGAGCCTGCTTCCCCCTCTCTCTCTGCCTGCCTCTCTGCCTATTTGTGATCTCTGTCAAATAAATAAATAAAATCTTTAAAAAAAAATAAAATCATAGTGAGATATCACCTCACAACTATTAGTATGGCTATTATTAAAAAATCATAACATATCAAGGATGGACGAGGATGTGGAGAAAAGCACATCCTGTATACTGTGCATGAGAATGTAAATAAATACAGCTATTACAGAAATCGGTATGATGACTACTCAACAGAACTAACATGTGATTCAGCAATCTCACTTTCAATTATTTATGCAAAAGAATTGAAATCAGAATCTGAAACAAGGAAACGAATGGAAATGGAAAATCTTACACAATATGAAATAAGCCAGACATAAAAAGACTACTACTGTATGACCTTATATATATGTGAAATCTAAAATAGTCAAACTCGGGGTGCCTGGATGGCTCAGTTGGTTAAGCATCTGCCTTTGGCTCAGGTCATGATCCCAGTCTTGGGATCAAGCCCCACACCAGGCTCCCTGCTCCGCGGGAAGCCTGCTTCTCCCTCTCCCACTCCCCCTGTTGTGTTCCCTCTCTTGCTGTATCTCTCTCTGTCTAATAAATAAATAAAATCTTTAAAAAAAAAAAAGAAAGTTAAATTCATAGAAGCAGTTTTACCGGTTGTGGAGGAGAGGGGAAAATAGGGAAATGATGGTCAAAGGGCACAAAGTTTCAGTTATGCAAGAGAAATAATGGGTAGCCGCTATATAGCAGAGTGCTTATGTCTAACAATACTGTATTGTATACTTAAAATTTGCAAGGTTGGTAGATCTTATGTTAAGATGCACACTCAGTGGGGCACCTGGGTGGCTCAGCCGGTTAAACGCCCGACTCTTGGTGATGGTGCAGGTCATGATTTCAGGGTCCTGGGACCGAGGCTAGTACCAGACTCCCTGCCTAGCACTGGAGATTCTCTTTCTGTCTCCTTCTGCCATTTCCCCCTGCTCTCTTGCTCTCTCTCAAATAAATAAATCTTGGGGGAAAAAAAAAGATGCATACTCAAAGCCACATGTACAATATTTTAGCAATAATGGAGGCATGCAAGGAAACAGAAGTGATGAATACATCTACAGCCTTGCCATCAGTGGTGGTTGCATGGGTCGGTTTCATCATCACTGATGATGCTTATCCCCACACACGTCAGTTTCACATTAAATATGCACAGCTTTTTTTTTTTTTAAGATTTTATTTATTCATTTAGCAGAGGGAGAGAGATCACAAGTGGGCAGAGAGGCTGGCAGAGAGAGGAGGGGAAGCAGGCTCCCTGCCGAGTAGAGAGCCTGATGCGGGGCTCGATCCCAGGATCCTGAGACCATGACCTGAGCTGAAGGCAGAGGCTTTAACCCACTGAGCCACCCAAGTGCCCCAAATATGCACAGCCTTTTTTACATGTTACTCACATCTCAATAAGGTGGTTGAAAAAAATAAAGATCTTTTGGCACAAGAAAACCAAATATCATGGCAAAGAATGAGGAATTAGGTGTACACCAACAGGAAATTGCATATCCCGAAGACCTGCAAATCTTCCACCAGCCAACATTTTAGAAAACATCAAAACAGCAGACCTTTATTAAACATAGTTAAGGAAGCAGATAATATCTGTTCTTTGCCTTCATCTTAGAACATTAATAGTCTGCTCATGGAGATAAGATCACCATGTATGAATCACCGAACAATGTATTTGAAAACACATGAATCAGGGACAGTATTAGAAGACAAAAATAGCACTCATTAATCAAAGGATATATACAAATTAATTTATGACAAATGTTTTATGTGGCAGAGTTGTTTAGGGAAGATAAAAATTGGCAACAGCAATGAACATTTGCATAGCACTTCCACGTGTATTAATATTCCTTGTCTTTCATCAAGAAAAGAGCAGCCAAGGAAAGTTGTGCGGAGAAAGTCTAAGAGCCCAAGTTCAGTGAGGTTTAAGTTTGACAAAGGGTCTGAATTCATCAGAAAGCTCCAACAGAAGGAATCATTATACTGTGTGTCTATCTGGACACAAGCTCAAATTTAAACACACACACACACACACACCAGAAAACACAAAAATCTTAAAATTCATGTTTATTTTTTTTTCCCCCTGATAAGGCATGCTTCATGAAAAGCTGCCAGAAGTGGATGTATTTTCTGAGAGACACAGGCTGACTGGGTTTGGAAGAATGCACTCTCTAGCAGTGATTTGTGTTCCTGTGATGTGCTCCAATGATGCACTGGGGACTCTAAAATGAGACCATCAACACACATTCAGAGGGCTTTTAGGATCTTAGATAAGCCCAGATGGCAATGCTTAGTTTTTTACCTATGAAGAAACATTTCTCCAAAACAAAAGGACGGAGTTAGTGAGAGCCACCAGGGGCCCATTGCTACTGCTCAGCAATACAGGTCACCAGAGTAATGGAGTTGAACTTGAGGACAATTGTGGGAAGGAAACAGGGAGGATCAGTAAGGATGCTGGGGTGGGGGATGGGATGGGGAAGTACTAAATCTGAAAGCACCTGCTGGGTGACCTTTAGATCCCTATAGAGTACAACTGAATATACCTTTAAATTTTTTTAAGATTTATTGATTTATTGATTTATTTGACAGAAGAGACAGCACAAGCAGGCAGAGTGGCAGCCAGAGGGAGAGGGAGAAGCGGACTCCCCACCAAGTGAGGAGCCCGATGTGGGACTCAATCCCAGTACCCTGGGATCACGACCTGAGCCAAAGGCAGACATTTAACTGAGTGAGCCACCCAGGCACCCCTGAATACATCTTCTTATAACTGCTAATAATTTTCCTGTCTCCTTTCATTTACCTTTAAAACATGAATTATGGTGGACCAAGAGAGTTTTTGATACGTTGATTCAGGCAGGAAGTCAGCAAAGGGTGGAGACTATTCCTCTCTTCCCCACAGCAAAGTGTCCTAGGAAAAGATACTTTCCATAGCTACAAAGTGACACTCTTCCTGGGAATGACAGGGAATCTAGACAGAGTTTTGTCCCACCACTTCTTTGTAGGTAGCAAAAGGGTAGCCTGAGAGATAGGAAGTAGCTGTTTTGTGGTCTCAAGAGACTCTTGCTACAACAAGCATTCATTAAGTCAGAGACACAGCGTTCCAAACCAGACATTGGTTCTTAAACTTGTCCAAGTAGTGAAACACTTGGAATTTGTTGATTTGGGAAGAACAGCATGAAATATTGATACTGCTCACTCATTTGGTTTGTCATCTGCAGCGGCCCCCTGGCAGACAATGAGCTGTAAACACCAAAGGGTGAAAACACCGATCGCAGACAAACTGTCAATGGAGAATATCCCAACCATACTCAAGTTTCCTGCAAAGTAAGAAAAGGCCACTCTCACGCTGTTTTATTAATAGTGGCACACACTGGACCTGCCTGCAGAATGCAGCCACGGCGCTGGGGCATGACGATAATTACTGTTTACTGGGAGCCTATCAGGCAGGCGGCACTATTTTAAGGACTTTTCAAATCTTTCAAACACTCTGAGAGGAAGGTATTATTATCTACATTGTAAGATCTAGAAAGAGGGCTCAGATCATTTTAAAAACTTGCCTTTACTCACTCAGTTTGGCCAAATAAATATTTGGACCAGACTTGTCTAATTCATTAGGCAGATTTCCAGCCTCTGAATCCGTCTCGCCAGCCACAGAGGTCCCTTTGTCTGCATATAGTTTTATCCCTGTTATCGCTGCGGTGAGATCTGTACCTGATATTTCCCTCTAACCTCATGCCCTAATTACAGTAAAGGGGCTTCTGATAACTGTAAGCTGATATTCCAAATTCTCTAGCGATGGTTTTCTACCTCGAAGTTCTTGATCGTTCATTCACTGGAGTTTTTAACCTCAACTTCAACCTTCTATTTTAGTTCTTACAACCTGCTTCAGATTTCACCAAAGCAAATTTTGTGAAAGCCAGGATCAAAGCAAGTCTTCCACCAAAGGTGGTTGGTTTGTCTTATGTTACATAGTCTTTGACACACACACACACACACACACACACACACACACACACACATTACACATATATCACCAAATATAGTCATCCTTGAAAGCAGGTGTGAATGTAAAGGCATTTATAGTTTCCTATATACAAGGTGACTATACATCTTTGCCTAGACCAGACCTGATTTCATGTTGATTGTCCTGTATAATTAGTAATATGCCCCCATTTAACTCTCAACTAGGTCTGTTTGAACAATAAACTTTAAGGTTACCTCAATCACATGCACTACGGAGACACTAAAGGCGTTCCCCAAACAACTTTACTTTTCTGTGAGTTTGAAAATGTAGCTAACCTTATTCCCATTATGTAAGTGAGCTAAGTGAAAATGAGAGAGCTTAAAATATCTGAATCAATGATGGATGGTTAACTAAACAGAGGGAAAATTCAATCCCAAGTTTGTCTGAACTGAGGCTTCAGGCAGTCCTCTTCCATATTATACTGTTCTCCAGCAGCTTTCCTTATTTTTTTTTAAAGATTATATTTATTTATTTGACATAGAGAGAGCACAAGTAGGGGAAGCAGCAGAAGAGGGAGAAGCAGGCTTTCTGCTGAGGAGGAAGCCTGATGCGGGGTTCAATCCCAGGACCCCGGAGATCATGACCTGAGCTAAAGCCCCTGAGATCATCACCCGAGTCACTTAACCCACTGAGTCAACCAGGCGCCCTCCAGCAGGCTTTCCTAAAAGTCTCAAGAACACCTGCTTGTCTGTCTGTCTGTCCAATAGTTGATGTACTTTTCTGTCTTTTCCAACAAATGGATGGAAAGTAGCTTACAATTAAACATAAAATGTATCAAGATAACATAAATCTGAGGAAATCTGAATACAAATACTAGAAAATAGAGACTTAAAATGGAGCCAGATAGAACTATAATGTCTAATTATTTAACATATAACTCAATATTCTGGCGTCACATGAGAGAAAGCTAATCAGTTTATAAACCAAGTATCAATACGAACAGGAAAAAACCATCAACTGATGTGAAGAAACTTGTTGCTGGTACTAAGTCCAGAAAGCAGCAAACCAATTCACCTTAAAAGCACTCATAAAGGGGATATTGTATCCAATGAAAAAAAATCACAACATCTTTTACGACAAACCTAAAAAAATTTTAAAGGTCTCTTTTCTACAGTGTCCTCTACTATTGGCTAATGGCACCACTGCAAAGCATAATTCAGGAGAGAGGGAGAGAGGGTGGAGAAGACAAACTGATTTTGCAGGAAGCTAATAAAACATAACTCAGGTATGTGAATGTTATAGTTGTGCATAATTTTGGAATAGACACTAGCACATTTAATAGGTATTATTATCATCAGGTAGATCTACAAATGTTGTTTCATTTGGCATAACATTGACAGATACAGGAAGAAATGTTTATGTCTTGCCAGAAGAGAAATTTTGCTGACCATTCTACACAGATCAATGGGTTTATATATATTTTTTCATTGTAGCTTTTAATTACATATGTAGCATCTACTCATTCCAAGCTACAGAAAAAAATTTAATACATTGAGAAATTAAGAATTCAACGGTATGGGCAAAATATGGCGGTTTTCAAGGAAATATTAGTCGTAATATTTCTTAGTCTAAATACTTAGATTTTTATAATGAAAAGATAAATGTAATATCCATCCTGAGAACATGAGAGCATATTTTGTCCCTCAGAATAACTGAACATGAAAACGAGATGTTTCAATGAAGATTCATTACAGTACTAAATTGAGTATCCCAGTATTATTATTAAAGATGCATCTGAAATAGTTTGTTGAATACTTTCCTTTATTCCCCAATGTAGATACATATACCAATTAGCACTAAATGTTTCATTTTAAAAAAGGCTTAAAAAAAAAAAAAAAGCCTCGAGCTGGACTGGACCAGCCATTGGACTGGATGGACCACAGTAAGAATTTTGACTCTTAAGTAGTTATTCCTTTCAAGTTGTGGTCCCTAATGAGTTCAGGACTTATCAGAAAACTTTGCCTCCTGATC
Source organism: Lutra lutra (assembly GCF_902655055.1). NCBI lineage: Eukaryota > Metazoa > Chordata > Mammalia > Carnivora > Mustelidae > Lutra > Lutra lutra. The sequence goes on along the minus strand of NC_062279.1, from coordinate 33,192,959 downwards.
TAATGAATATACTCTGATTCTCTCCTATTGTGACTCCTAAATAGACTTTTTATTAGTATTTACATGGTAAAATCCAAAGTTAGTTCCAAAGACTTCTAGACGAGTTCATCAGTCAACAAAACTGAATGTCAATTGCTGAAAATGCCACAAACTTTCTCAGCTAAATATATGTTTTTTCATGTCTTCAAGAGTAATTTTTCCTACAGAAAAGTCTATTCAGAGCTTTTCTTTACTTTCTGTTATAAAATTTGATTTTTAAAAAATGTGTAAGCTCAAACTCTTTCTTAAATTTTTAAACTAAAGAAATCAATGTGCTATTTACAAATCTAATAAACTTATTTTAAGGGTGCTGTGAATAATGTTTGCTTTCATTATAAATTTAAACATCTTCAAACATTTGAAACTGCATTTACACATTAAAATTTTGTAATATAGGCCTTAGTGAGTAATTAAATTACTGTTAAAATCAATATATTTAAACTTAATGTGAAGAAATGCAAAATTTATAAATTAAGTGTTCCAATAATGTTTACAAGCTTACTAAGACTTAATTTAAAATCATGCTTCTAAATTAATTATTCAAATTATAAATTTGAATAATTAAGTTAGAATTGGAGTTATAGGTGAATCTATTTTTCTATTGGTTCAAATATTCTTTTTTTTTCAAAGATTTTATTTATTTATTTGAGAGAGAGAAAGAGTGAGCAAGAGAGAGTGCAAGCCAGCAGGGAGAGGCAGAGGGAGAAGCAGACTCCCCGCTGAGCAGGGAGCCATGATGTGAGGCTTGATCCCAGCACCCTGGGATCATGACCTGAGCCGAAGGCAGCCACTTAGCCAACTGAGCCATGCAGGTGCCCCTAGATCAAATACTCTTAAATATTGTCACTACAAGTTTTTTTTTTTTTTTTTTTTAAGATTTTATTTATTTATTGGACAGAGAGAAATCACAAGTAAGCAGAGAGGCAGGCAGAGAGAGAGGAGGAAGCAGGCTCCCTGCTGAGCAGAAAGCCCGATGTGGGGCTCGAACCCAGGACCTGGGATCATGACCTGAGCCGAAGGCAGCAGCTTAACCCACTGAGCCACCCAGGCGCCCCTGTCACTACAAGTTTTTATAAATGCTTTTTTGGATAAATACTAACACAAAGCAATCTATGCTCCCTTTACTTCATGTTAAAACTTTGTAAGACAGGCTGCCTGGGTGGCTCAGTGGGTTAAAAGCCTCTGCCTTCAGCTCAGGTCATGACCTCAGGATCCTGGGATCGAGTCCCACATCGGGCTCTCGCCTAGGCAGGGAGCCTGCTTCCTCCTCTCTCTCTCTCTCTACTTGTGATCTCTATCTGTCAAATAAATAAAATTTAAAAAAAAAAAAAAAACTTTGTAAGACTTTAACAAATGCTTACTCCCCAGAAAGTAAGTATTTCAGCTTCCACAATGTAACCTTCTAAAGTAAATTTGGAGTTAATTTCTCAGTGTTCTACAACTCCCAAAATGACCAAAACTCAAGCCAAGAGGCTGACTGGATTTTCAACAGTTATCCTTACAGGAAAGTCTGAATACTATTTATAGGTTCCACAGTCAATAACCAAAAAGATGCGGGTTCCAACATCTGAAATTCAAGTTTTACAGTGTATCTCTCCACCCACAACTAACTTAGAAACCTCTGTGGCTGGATTTTACATTTCTTTGGCCCTCAAGACAAATTTCCACATAATCTCCAAAGAAGGTTTTTTTCTCTTATATAGATTTTTACACTTTCATATGCTTAAAAACATAGATAATGATATATCTAATTGGATTATGGTTAACACATGGCTATGTTGTACTCTTTGCTTACAACTTTCATGGTGATTGTACCTATAATCTCCAGTTCTCAGAAAATAGAGGATTTCTGTATTATCAAATCAGTCACGTTTTAGAGGGCAATTCATTTTTTCCAGTTTTCCCCAGAAGTGAGTTGAAGAAATGACCAGAATTTAAGAATGTTTTCATGCTATGATAAAGTTATGCTGTAGCTTCTCCTCATTCCTGAAGTGAAATGCAATCCTTAATGTCTGCTTTAGTATGTGGATATTTAATTCTTCACAAATATTCTTGGATTAACCACATTTATCATGCTAAGACATTCCAAGACAAATTGCAGACAGTTGTATATGAAATAAAGATGAAAAGATTTGGAGAAACTCCCACACAATCAAATAAAAGAACATTGTTTTCAATCCCCTTTGAATGACTGAACCTCTTTTAGAAAAATCATACTCTAAGGTTGTTCTAGTCTTAAAGGTTGCTAACAATTAAAAAAAAATAGCACTAGCTAATGTAAAAAAAAATCTTTCTCTCTTTCTTTCACACACACACACACACACACACACACACGCACAACTCAAATAATACCAGACCTCATTCCCATCCTTTCACTAATAATCAATAGAATAATTGCTCTGGGTCTATTATTTGAAAGAGAATATATTTTAACTGTTAGAAAATAAAATTATAGTTTTTTGTTTTTGTTTTTGTTTTTTTAATGAAACCTGATCTAGCAAAGAACGTTCATGACACTTTTCAGGCACCCAACTTGCTTTTAAATTTTCGGATCTTTAGAAATACAATCTTCATAATGAATGTAGCTACTTCTAAACTAAATGTAGCAATATAGCAGTCACCCAAGATTTATAGTAAGTGAATAACAAATATGCAAGGAGGAAGACAAGGGAGAAATGAAGAGGAAGAAGAAAAATTGGAAAACAATTTCCTTTTTTTGTTTTTAAGATTTTATTTATTCATTTGAGAATGAGATAGCACAAGCAGGGGGAGAGGCAGAGGAAAGGGAGAAGCAGACTCCTCACTGAGTGGGGAGCCTGACATGGGGCTAAATCCCAGGACCTGGAGATCAGGACTTGAGCCAAAGGCAGAAGCTTAACCATCTGAGCCACCCAGGTGCCCCTCTGGGAAACAGATTCTTACAAAAATGTTAATAGTGTGCAAAAAAGTTGAGAGCAAATATTCTACATTTCTATATCAGAAGTAAAAAGAGATTGTTTCTGCTCTTACATAGCTATTACTTAAAAGCAAAATAATTTCGGGGGAGGAGTCAAGATGGCGGAGAAGTAGCAGGCTGAGACTACTTCGGGTAGCGGGAGATCAGCTAAATAGCTTATCTAAAGATTGCAAACACCTACAAATCCAACGGGAGATTGAAGAGAAGAAGAACAGCAATTCCAGAAACAGAAAATCAACCACTTTCTGCAAGGTAGGACTGGCGGAGAAGTGAATCCAAAGCGACGGGAAGATAGACCGCGGGGGGAGGGGCCGGCTCCCGGCGAGCGGCAGAGCAACGGAGCAAAATCAGGACTTTTAAAGTCTGTTCCACTGAGAGACATCGCTCCAGAGGCTTAACTGGGGTGAAGCCCAGGCGGGGTAAGCGAGGCCTCAGGTCCCGCAGGGTCGCAGAAGGATCGGGGGTGTCTCAGTGTCGCAGAGCTTACCGGTATTCGAACAGGGAAGCCGGCTGCAGAGACAGAGCCGAGGAGTGACTCTCAGCTCCGGGTTGCCTTGAACCGGTCGCAGGCTCGGTCAGCTCGGAGCGCGGCCGGAGGCCAGGGTGACGGGAGTCATTCGGTGCTGTTCTCTGAGGGCGCACTGAGGAGTGGGGCCCCGGGCTCTCGGCTCCTCCGGGCCGGAGACCAGGAGGCCTCCATCTTTATTCCCGTCCTCCGGACTCTACGGAAAGTGCTCAGGGAACAAAAGCTCCCGAAAGCAAACCCGAGCGGATGACTCAGCGCGGCCCCGGGTAAGGGCGGTGCAACTCCGCCTGGGGCAAAGACGCTTGAGAATCACAACAACGGGCCCCTCCCCCAGAAGATCTACGGGAAACCCAGCCAGGACCAAGTTCACCTACCAAGGAGAACGGCGGAATTCCAGAGGAGAAGAAAGCAAAGCACGGAACTCATGGCTTTCTCCCCATGATTTTTTAGGCTTGCAGTTAATTTAATTTTTTTTTCTTTTTCAATTTTTTTTTTCTTTTTCTCTTCTTCTGCTAAATTTTTTTTAACTTTTACCGTTTTCTTTTTTTAACGTTTTTTAAATAGTTTATCTAATATATATATATTTTTTCCTCTTTTTATATTTTTTCTTTATCGGCTTTCTTTTTTTTAATAGCTTTTTTTATTTCTTTCTTTCTGAACCCCTTTTTATCCCCTTTCTCCCCCCTCACAATTCAGGATCTCTTCTGATTTGGCTAAAGCATATTTTCCTGGGGTTGTTGCCACCCTTTTAGTATTTTACTTGCTCCTTCATAAACTCTTATCTGGACAAAATGACAAGGCGGAAAAATTCACAACAAAAAAAAGAACAAGAGGCAATACCAAAGGCTAGGGACCTAATCAATACAGACATTGGTAATATGTCAGATATACAGTTCAGAATGACGATTCTCAAGGTTCTAGCCGGGCTTGAAAAAGGCATGGAAGATATTAAAGCAACCCTCTCGGGAGATATAAAAGCCCTTTCTGGAGAAATAAAAGAACTAAAATCTAAACAAGTTGAAATTAAAAAAGCTATTAATGAGGTGCAATCAAAAATGGAGGCTCTCACTGCTAGGATAAATGAGGCAGAAGAAAGAATTAGCGATATAGAAGACCAAATGACAGAGAATAAAGAAGCTGAGCAAAAGAGGGACAAACAGCTACTGGACCACGAGGGGAGAATTCGAGAGATAAGTGACACCATAAGACGAAACAACATTAGAATAATTGGGATTCCAGAAGAAGAGGAAACAGAGAGGGGAGCAGAAGGTATATTGGAGAGAATTATTGGAGAGAATTTCCCCAATATGGCAAAGGGAACAAGCATCAAAATCCAGGAGGTTCAGAGAACCCCCCTCAAAATCAATAAGAATAGGTCTACACCCCGTCACCTAATAGTAAAATTGACAAGTCTTAGTGACAAAGAAAAGATCCTGAAAGCAGCCCGGGAAAAGAAGTCTGTAACGTACAATGGTAAAAATATTAGATTGGCAGCAGACTTATCCACAGAGACCTGGCAGGCCAGAAAGAGCTGGCATGATATATTCAGAGTACTAAATGAGAAAAACATGCAGCCAAGAATACTATATCCAGCTAGGCTATCATTGAAAATAGACGGAGAGATTAAAAGCTTCCAGGACAAACAAAAACTGAAAGAATTTGCAAATACCAAACCAGCTCTACAGGAAATATTGAAAGGGGTCCTCTAAGCAAAGAGAGACCCTCAAAGTAGTAGATCAGAAAGAAACAGAGACAATATACAATAACAGTCACCTTACAGGCAATACAATGGCACTAAATTCATATCTCTCAATACTTACCCTGAATGTTAATGGGCTAAATGCCCCAATCAAAAGACACAGGGTATCAGAATGGATAAAAAAACAAAAACCATCTATATGTTGCCTACAAGAAACTCATCTTACACCTGAAGACACCTCCAGGTTTAAAGTGAGGGGGTGGAAAAGAATTTACCATGCTAATGGACATCAGAAGAAAGCAGGAGTGGCAATCCTTATATCAGATCAATTAGATTTTAAGCCAAAGATTATAATAAGAGATGAGGAAGGACACTATATCATACTCAAAGGAACTGTCCAACAAGAAGATCTAACAATTTTAAATATCTATGCCCCTAACGTGGGAGCAGCCAACTATATAAACCAATTAATAACAAAATCAAAGAAACACATCGACAAGAATACAATAATAGTAGGGGATTTTAACACTCCCCTCACTGAAATGGACAGATCATCCAAGCAAAAGATCAACAAGGAAATCAAGGCCTTAAATGACACACTGGACCAGATGGACATCACAGATATATTCAGAACATTTCATCCCAAAGCAACAGAATACACATTCTTCTCTAGTGCACATGGAACGTTCTCCAGAATAGATCACATTCTTGGTCCTAAATCAAGTCTCAACCGGTATCAAAAGATTGGGATCATTCCCTGCATATTTTCAGACCACAATGCTCTAAAGCTAGAACTCAATAACAAGAGGAAATTTGGAAAGAACCCAAATACATGGAGACTAAACAGCATCCTTCTAAAGAATGAATGGGTCAACCAGGAAATCAAAGAAGAATTGAAAAAAATTATGGAAACAAATGATAATGAAAACACAACAGTTCAGAATCTGTGGGACACAACAAAGGCAGTCCTGAGAGGAAAATATATAGCGGTACAAGCCTTTCTCAAGAAACAAGAAAGGTCTCAGGTACACAACCTAACCCTACACCTCAAGGAGCTGGAGAAAGAACAAGAAAGAAACCCTAAACCCAGCAGGAGAAGAGAAATCATAAAGATCAGAGCAGAAATCAATGAAATAGAAACCAAAAAAACAATAGAACAAATCAACGAAACGAGGAGCTGGTTCTTTGAAAGAATTAATAAGATTGATAAACCCCTGGCCAGACTTATCAAAAAGAAAAGAGAGAGGACCCAAATAAATAAAATCATGAATGAAAGAGGAGAGATCACAACGAACACCAAAGAAATACAGACAATTATAAGAACATACTATGAGCAACTCTATGCCAACAAATTTGACAATCTGGAAGAAATGGATGCATTCCTAGAGACATATAAACTACCACAACTGAACCAGGAAGAAATAGAAAGCCTGAACAGACCCATAACCAGTAAGGAGATTGAAACAGTCATCAAAAATCTCCAAACAAACAAAAGCCCAGGGCCAGACGGCTTCCCGGGGGAATTCTACCAAACATTTAAAGAAGAACTAATTCCTATTCTCCTGAAACTGTTCCAAAAAATAGCAATAGAAGGAAAACTTCCAAACTCATTTTATGAGGCCAGCATCACCTTGATCCCAAAACCAGACAAGGATCCCAACAAAAAAGAGAACTACAGACCAATATCCTTGATGAACACAGATGCAAAAATTCTCACCAAAATACTAGCCAATAGGATTCAACAGTACGTTAAAAGGATTATTCACCACGACCAAGTGGGATTTATTCCAGGGCTGCAAGGCTGGTTCAACATCCGCAAATCAATCAATGTGATACAACACATTAATAAAAGAAAGAACAAGAACCATATGATACTCTCCATAGATGCTGAAAAAGCATTTGACAAAGTACAGCATCCCTTCCTGATCAAAACTCTTCAAAGTGTAGGGATAGACGGCACATACCTCAATATTATCAAAGCCATCTATGAAAAACCCACCGCAAATATCATTCTCAATGGAGAAAAACTGAAAGCTTTTCCGCTAAGGTCAGGAACACGGCAGGGATGTCCGTTATCACCACTGCTATTCAACATAGTACTAGAAGTCCTAGCCTCAGCAATCAGACAACAAAAGGAAATTAAAGGCATCCAAATCGGCAAAGAAGAAGTCAAACTATCACTCTTCGCAGATGATATGATACTCTATGTGGAAAACCCAAAAGACTCCACTCCAAAACTGCTAGAACTTGTACAGGAATTCAGTAAAGTGTCAGGATATAAAATCAATGCACAGAAATCAGTTGCACTTCTCTACACCAACAACAAGACAGAAGAAAGAGAAATTAAGGAGTCCATCCCATTTACAATTGCACCCAAAACTATAAGATACCTAGGAATAAACCTAACCAAAGAGACTAAGAATCTATACTCAGAAAACTATAAAGTACTCATGAAAGAATTTGAGGAAGACACAAAGAAATGGAAAAATGTTCCATGCTCCTGGATTGGAAGAATAAATATTGTGAAAATGTCTATGCTACCTAAAGCAATCTACACATTTAATGCAATTCCTATCAAAGTACCATCCATTTTTTTCAAAGAAATGGAACAAATAATCCTAAAATTTATATGGAACCAGAAAAGACCTCGAATAGCCAAAGGAATATTGAAAAAGAAAGCCAAAGTTGGTGGCATCACAATTCCGGACTTCAAGCTCTATTACAAAGCTGTCATCATCAAGACAGCATGGTACTGGCACAAAAACAGACACATAGATCAATGGAACAGAATAGAGAGCCCAGAAATGGACCCTCAAGTCTATGGTCAACTCATCTTCGACAAAGCAGGAAAGAATGTCCAATGGACCAAAGACAGCCTCTTCAATAAATGGTGTTGGGAAAATTGGACAGCCACATGCAGAAAAATGAAATTGGATCATTTCCTTACACCACACACGAAAATAGACTCAAAATGGATGAAGGATCTCAACGTGAGAAAGGAATCCATCAAAATCCTCGAGGAGAACACAGGCAGCAACCTCTTCGACCTCAGCCGCAGCAACATCTTCCTAGGAACATCACCAAAGGCAAGGGAAGCAAGGGCAAAAATGAACTTTTGGGATTTTATCAAGATCAAAAGCTTTTGCACAGCAAAGGAAACAGTGAACAAAACCAAAAGACAACTGACAGAATGGGAGAAGATATTTGCAAACGACATATCAGATAAAGGGCTAGTGTCCAAAATCTATAAAGAACTTAGCAAACTCAACACCCAAAGAACAAATAATCCAATCAAGAAATGGGCAGAGGACATGAACAGACATTTCTGCAAAGAAGACATCCAGATGGCCAACAGACACATGAAAAAGTGCTCCATATCACTCGGCATCAGGGAAATACAAATCAAAACCACCATGAGATATCACCTCACACCAGTCAGAATGGCTAAAATTAACAAGTCAGGAAATGACAGATGCTGGCGAGGATGCGGAGAAAGGGGAACCCTCCTACACTGTTGGTGGGAATGCAAGCTGGTGCAACCACTCTGGAAAACAGCATGGAGGTTCCTCAAAATGTTGAAAATAGAACTACCCTATGACCCTGCAATTGCACTGCTGGGTATTTACCCTAAAGATGCAAACGTAGTGATCCGAAGGGGCACATGCACCCGAATGTTTATAGCAGCAATGTCTACAATAGCCAAACTATGGAAAGAACCTAGATGTCCATCAACAGACGAATGGATAAAGAAGATGTGGTATATATACACAATGGAATACTATGCAGCCATCAAAAGAAATGAAATCTTGCCATTTGCGACGACGTGGATGGAACTAGAGGGTATCATGCTTAGCGAAATAAGTCAATCGGAGAAAGACAACTATCATATGATCTCCTTGATATGAGGGAGAGGAGATGCAACATGGGGGGTTGAGGGGGTAGGAGAAGAGTAAATGAAACAAGATGGGATTGGGAGGGAGACAAACCATAAGTGACTCTTAATCTCACAAAACAAACTGAGGGTTGATGGGGGGAGGGTGTTGGGAGAGGGGGTGGGGTTATGGATATCGGGGAGGGTATGTTCTATGGTGAGTGTTGTGAAGTGTGTAAACCTGGCGATTCGCAGACCTGTACCCTTGGGGATAAAAATATATGTTTATAAAGCTGTAAAAAAAAAAAAAAAAAAAAAAAGAAAGAAAGGATGAATCCCCAAGTTTTGTAGCAACATGGACGGGACTGGAAGAGATTATGCTGAGTGAAATAAGTCAAGCAGAGAGAGTCAATTATTATATGGTTTCACTTATTTGTGGAGCATAACAAATAGCATGGAGGACAAGGGGAGTTGGAGAGGAGAAGGGAGTTGAGGGAAATTGGAAGGGGAGGTGAACCATGAGAGACTATGGACTCTGAAAAACGATCTGAGAATTTTGAAGGGGTGGGGGGTGGGAGGTTGGGGGCACCAGGTGGTGGGTATTGTAGAGGGCACGGATTGCATGGAGCACTGGGTGTGGTGCAAAAATAATGAATACTGTTATGCTGAAAAAAATAAAAAAAATTAAAAAATAAAAAAAAAAAAAAAAGCAAAATAATTTTAAAACCATTCCCTCTTTTAAGAACCCCCCCCATAAAAAAAATTATTTCAGAGCAATTCTAAAGCAATAATTCATAATTTTTAAAATCCAAATTTAAGCCACAGTTCTTATTAGTAAAACTTACTATATTTCCATTAAGATGATACCAATTTATTTCTATATTTCAGTATTATGGATCAGCTGATATATAAAAATCCATATGAAATTGCTTAGATTTAATTTAATGTCAAGTCCATCATAAGATTTCATAAAATTCACCAGACTTTTCAAAAAGAGCTAAAATTCTTACTTCCTTCAAACAAGTAATAGATTTTAGTGTTTTATCCCAAGACTTGTCATGTTATCTATTCTAACTCCTTAATGAAAAAAATGTTACTTTAAAAGTACATTACATTCTAGGGGTGCCTGGGTGGCTCAGTGAATCCTGCCTACAGTATGCCTTCAGCTCAGGTCATGATCTCAGGGTCCTGGGATCCAGCCCCACATTGGGCTCTCTGCTTAGCGGGGAGCCTGCTTCCCCCTCTATCTCTGCCTGCTGCTCTGCCTACTTGTGATCTCTCTCTCTCTCTCTCTGTCAAATAAATAAATAAATAAAATCTTTAAAAAAATTACATCTAAACAAGGTAGGAAGAAATAATAAAACATACTGTAAGTATGTATCACAAAATAGACTAGGAATCAGAAAAAGATAGCTTGGTTATACCACCACTGAGTTGATAATGTTTTACTGATATAAATTAGAACATAAGGTGATTATCAGTGAAAATGGTCCTCTTCATTAACATGAAGCTAAGAATTATTCTACATTATAATATTTACAATGGAACTTTCTTCATTCCTATGGCCTCTGAATACTGGCGGTTTAATAATCTCATTAAAGATATAAAAAGTAAATATAAATATACTGTCCATGAATGTTCTATTCATTTATGTTCATGTTCTATGTCAGTAAAATATAGAATTATTTTTAACAGTAGTCTTTCACAACAGAATTAAATAGATTTTAAGATTATGTTTTTGCTGGGGGTGGGAGATTGATTGAAATTAGTCCATTCAAACCCATATAAACTACTATTGCTTTCTTTAGGAGTCAGTGTTTTTTTCTTGTATATTATTCCTACTATAAGAAAGAAATTTTAGAAAATCCAAATAGAGAATATTCTGTATAATTTCAAACTTAATATTGTATTCTTAGTAAATGGACCATAGAAATAAAGATTTTGAGATGAAAAGGGAGATTCCTAGGTACCTATGAACATTAGAGACCAGGGGGATCCATATCTTCCTGGACCCTAACCACTGCATTAGATTATTCATCCTATAATTTGATTCTTGCTATTTTTAGAGAAATCTGGCAAAGCAATGGAAATTTATCAACTAAGTCTTCATGCAAAACATGATATAGTCAGTGAAGATAAATTTTAGCTTTCAGACTCAGCCTTGGAAATCAGGTAAATATTCAATTCAATTACATAAGAATTTATGCACCTAATATATGTCAACACTATTAACTGTCAAGGACATAATGTTGTATATGACATTGATCTTGACCTTCAGAAATCTCAGAAGTTATTCCTGAATATCCTGTTTGTTGGTTTGTTTGACTATAAATCCACTGTTTACCTGTGTAGCTAAATAAAACACTCTTTATTAGAGTCTCAAGAAATTAATTGTTCCTGGCACTAGACAAAGTTCCCTTGGCTTTGAAAGTGATTGCAGATCAAAAGTACTCAGGCAGGACATCCAACTATTTGGCGAACTGAATTGAGAAATTGGAAATCTTTACTCTTATGCAAATATGGAAAATACACAAAATGTGATTTCAGTGTAAGTGAGATAAGGGATGGTTTGTTATTTAACTGACAAGCAACACACTTTTCCAAGTCTTTCCATCATCAAACACTTTTCTCCTGCTTTTCTGCCACTGGGCAGACAATGTTGATTTAATAGAATTATGCACTAACCTTGATGCTCTAACCCAAGTGATTCTAGTTAGAATTAAAATATTCAGTATAAAGGGTAATACTAACAGTAAAAATGGATGGCCCTTTTCAGCACCTTGGACAGTAGCACAGAGCCAGAAAGGGAGGACCTATCTCATAAAACAAGACAGTGAAAATTGGAGATCTCTCAGCAGAGTGTTTCCAAAGTTTTTCTGATTCACTGAACTGTGTCATAATGATATTCTATATTTTCAAAACTTGGAGGATTAAAAAACTATTTTGGTGAGGGATAATAATAATGATGATGATGACAGAGGTCTTTCTATCTGCCTGATATGACTTTAATTATTCTCTGTAGCTAAGCTGGTTAACCCTTCCAATGACACTATGATGTAGTTTGGCATTACTTCCCCTGTTTAATAAATAATTAAAGTCAGGGGTGCCTGGGTGGCTCAGTGGGTTAAAGCCTCTGACTTCGGCTCAGGTCATGGTCCCAGGGTCCTAGGATCAAGCCCCGCATCTGGCTCTCTGCTCAGCAGGGAGCCTGCTTCCCTTCCTCTCTCTCTGCCTGCCTCTGCCTACTTGTGATCTCTGGCTGCCAAATAAATAAATAAAATCTTTTTAAAAATTAATTAATTAATTAATTAAAGTGAGATTAAATAACTTCCCCCAAGATCACACAGTCAGTATATTACAGAACCAGTATTCCAAGACAAATATCTTGACTCCAGACCCCATGTTCTTAATCATTTTTCTGTGACATAATAAAGAAGAAAGTTTAAGTTAAAATGAATATGTTTTTAAGTATTATAATGTAAAGTTTCTGATAACACTCTGCTTAAAATTAATCATAACTTACACAGAAAATTGTTTACTTTCTTCCATTGAATAAGTGGCCCATGCTACTTAATACATTGTAAGAATAATTTATTGTTACTATTATCATCTGAGACAAAAAACAATTTATAAATTACTTTTAATTGAATATTACATTGTATTAGGTTCGGGAACCAAACACACATTATGAAAATATAGAGTGAAAAATGTAGTGATATGTTATTAAAATGTACAAAATGTCTTTCATTACCTAATGCTTAGAGTTTTTAGATTTTATTCATAAAACAGTTTGGCATAAATATATAATGTTTGTGTTTTATTGATGACATAACAGAGTCTTTATACTGAACCTCCAAATGAAAAGCCAAACTGAATATAATTCTTACTACAGTTTTCATTCTACCATTGTTTGCCAAAAGCAAAAAAAAACTAGGTGTTGAAATTTTAAAGGGTAGTTCCAGGACAAATTCAAACAAAATATTAGACTCTACAGAGACTAAAAAAATATAGGATTAGTCAGTAGTTGCCATAGGCTGGGGGCTAGGGCAACAATAGACCACAAAGGGATATTAAGAAACTTTAGGAAGTGATGGAAATGTTCTGTATCTTAATTAGGATGGTGTCAAAACTCATCAAAGAGAACCCTTAAAGCAGAGATTTAGTTTATTACACATAAATTGTACTGTGATGACATAAAATGTATTGTGAAATAGGGGAAAACATTATTTTATCCCTTGTAGAATATACTTATGAAACTTATTTGCCCAAGGAATATTTTCAACCTGAAAGGTTAAATAATAACAGTACTATAAAGTATACTGAATATAAAGTATTCAAAAAGAATGAGGATTCAAGACATTAGAGACACTATGGCATACATATATAGACTTTTATGTTTTTTTGAGTTTGACATCGTAAATAAACAGATATGGTTGAACAAACCCATCCTGGTTTCTACTAGAGATAAAACACTAAGTTAGTGATACTCTATCCACTGAAATATCCATATGGGAAAACAGGTCACACAGTAAAAAAATCTAATCACTGGGTGCCTGGGTGGCTCAGTGGGTTAAGCCTCTGCCTTCGGCTCAGGTCATGATCTCAGGGTCCTGGGATCGAGGCCCGCATCGGGCTCTCTGCTCAGCAGGGAGCCTGCTTCCTCCTCCCTCTCTGCCTGCCTCTCTGCCTGCCTCTCTGCCTACTTGTGATCTCTCTCTCTCTCTCTCTCTCTCTCTCTCTGTGTCAAATAAATAAATAAAATCTTAAAAAAAAATCTAATCAACTGTTTAATTTACGACCTTAGTTTATCTATCTCTGGGAAAAAGCTACAGTTCAAAATCATTTGCACAACATTCCTGGACATTTTAAAGACACTAATGCCCACTGCACCCCCTTCTGTGTTATCAAAAAAGTAAGATTTAAAAAGGGGAGGAATATAGGAAAAGCACAGACCATATTCATGTTGACAATCAACTATGATGTGTGTTTTATACAATGTAAATGAAGCATAAAATAGCCAACAGATTTCACTTTCATTGCTACCATATTTTCCATTTAACTAGCAAACTGGGGCAAAGAGATGCATTTCCTCCAGCTTAGCAACATCTCCCATTCTCTCAATGACTAATCAATTACCATATTAAATTTCTTTGTAAATTGCCTACTTTTTCCAGTGATTACTTACTGTTTGTTTGAAGGCTGTAAAGCCTTTAACAAAGAGCAAAAAATGGTCAGGAGAGCAACCACTATCCCCACCCAACCCTACCCCCATGACGGCTGGTTTCCTGTTTTACATTAGCGAGCTATCTCTTCCTCACTACCACAGAACTTTTTCTTCCAAGTTAAGATGTGATAGAATACTCTGGTAGATGAGTCCTTGCTAGTCAAGGGTTCAACACTAACTTGTTAATTAATCTCACGTACTCATTGAGATACACAGATATCTGACAAGAATTATAGTCTGAGTGTTTGTGTGTGCATATGTTTATGTTCTATGTGTTTGTGTGTCATAGTTTCTGAATACAAGCAGAGTGACCCTATGTTGCACAAGGCAAAATGCATCCTAAGTGGGGCAGAGGAGAGCCAGGAAGGAGTACCATCCGTTATTTTGCAAGAAGTAGGTTTAAAAATATGATGTGACATACCACTGAGCCCCTCAAACTCAAGTCAGTGAATGAGGAAGAGGCGACATGAGCAAGGCTCTCAGCTTCTAACAGTGAAGGATTAGGATTAGGATTCTGGACTCTCCATACTTGGTTCAACCTGAGAACTATGCCATTTATCTATATCAAATATTGGGCTTCCAGAAAAGAGTCACTTTGGAAAAAAAAAATTGGCTGTTTAAAGCATTTGCAAACTACAGTTTTGTTTTTGTTTTTTTTTTTAAAGATTTTTTTTTTTTAATTTATTTGACAGACAGATCACAAGTAGGTAGAGAGGGAGGCAGAGAGAGAGAGGAGGAGGAGGCAGGCTCCCTGCTGAGCAGAGAGCCCGATGCGGGACTCGATCCCAGGACCCTGAGATCATGACCTGAGCCGAAGGCAGAGGCTTTAACCCACTGAGCCACCCAGGCGCCCTGCAAACTACAGTTTTATAACACTCACCAGACCCACTGCCTCAATGAGTTTTAGATGCATAGGCTCTGAGTTGCCCTGACACAGAATAACTTGCTATTTTATTCACAGAAAATGGCAAATATGCCCCCAGAAGTTTGTGACATATATATGAGTGTTCCAGAGAAAACCTTAATCTGATCAGGTTGACTTCATCCTAAAGATTATCAGTGAGGGCAAAATTGTCCAAGAGTACCAAAAATAACTTAGTCTAGCCTGGTCAGTGTACAAAAAAAGGACATGGATTAAAAGCTACTCTCCCGGGATCACAGAGCAGAAAATATCCTACCTCAAATAACCCATGATCAACAATTTCTCCCTATTTCACCCGAACTCCATCACCACTCTATCTAATATCTATCTCTACCCATCCTTCAAAAAGCAGATTGTCTCTCAAGGCTGATGGTAGACAAAGATATCAAACTCTGTTTGGCATCCATCC
Organism: Lutra lutra; assembly: GCF_902655055.1. Lineage (NCBI taxonomy): Eukaryota > Metazoa > Chordata > Mammalia > Carnivora > Mustelidae > Lutra > Lutra lutra. The sequence goes on along the minus strand of NC_062279.1, from coordinate 33,177,313 downwards.
TGCAAAAACCTATGAGAAATTCTTTGATCACAGAAGCAGTTCAGCAAGTAGAATTTCATACAGCAGTAATGAGAAAAGTCTCCGGACTTGTTCCGTTTTCCAGTCTGGATGGATGCTGCCCTAGGTGGCCACAGGTGAGTCTCTGAAGGTCAGTGTGCACCCGTGCGTGTGTGTGTGTGTGTGTGTGTGTGTGTGTGTGTGTGTGTGAACATCCAGTGGAAGAAGAGAAAGAAGGGACGGAGGTAAGCAGAGGTGAAAACAGGCACCGAATCCCAGGCATGTCGCCATATCTTTACGGGTGATTTCATCTAACAGGCTTGACAGAATAATTCAAAAGGGCAAAAAAAGAACCCTGAATTCTACATACTGTATCCAGCAAGAGCTGGATATCCTCCAATTCTGCCAAAACCTGTCTTGTCAATGCAAGAGGAATAAATCAAGGAAGAGGTATTTCACCTTTAGTGGAGCCAAGCGATTGCAAGAATCAACTCGTTCATCATCTTTCATCAGTGAGAAATTTAGTAAATAGTAGCAGAATAGGAGTCGATAAATGTGCTTAAATAACACCTTGGCTTTTACTTGCTGTGCTTTTAATTTGGTAAATAAATGCCTTCCACTGGGCGCACACCCTAGAGTCTAGGCAATGACGTGGATTAAGTACTCTGTTAGTTCTGCAAAGCTGAATGCATCTCAGAGGTCTAGCTAACTATAATGGTCCTGGAACACTCCGCCTAAATCTCCCTACTGTTTAATTTCAAACACTAAAAAGGGGCATATGGGGGCAACAAAACTCTGTGAAGTTAAAAATACCACCTTTTAATAGTTTTAAGTCTGCTAACTGTGAAAATAAGAGATACATGCTTTCAAGTTAAGAAACATGAGTATATCGATGCCCATGTAAGATCATCACAAGATATTTTACTAATTATATGAAGTTAACCTCAACTCTCCTAGTGTAATACTAGAAAGGAATATTTAGCGACTGAAAGACGCCCACTGTCCTCCTACTTGGTTTCAGGAAAGTAACGCAAGAAGGGGAATGCTCAATTATTTTCTAAATTGTGAATTCTATGATTATTCAGAAGAAAAAAGAAAACCTTGACTTCGGTTTCTGCTGCTCATTTAATTTCCTTATTTCTTCCACCTTTCATGAATCTGTGTTTGTCAGATTATATTGAAAATAACACATTAGATGCTGCATAGTCCTTGAAGTCCCTTCAGAGAAGAATAAGGAAATTTCGAACCATGTTTTACAAGGAACACTTGAAAGAAGTCAGGATTACTCAGCCCAAAGAGGGAAAGGCAGGAAGAATATGTTGGGGGACAGAGGCAAGGAATCAGCCAAAATCCTCATTTTCAAATACTTGAAGGGTTGTCGTACTTAGGTGTCCTTAGCTTCAAAGGAGAGAAGTTGCAGAGATAACTATTTCCATTGAATTGAAAGGCAAAATGAGCTATTTCTCCATGACACGGATTGCGTTAGGAGGTGGTGAACTTTCCCATCACTGGTGGTGTTAAAAAAAAAAAAAAAAAAAAAGGAGGGAAAAATGTCAGGATGTGAAAAAGGATATTCAAAAATCACATGAAGGGTTAAGCCAGATTGTTTTTCGGTTTCTTCCAACCCCGAGGGTTAGAAAACAGGTCATTGTTCGGTCGCCAAAACGCAACCCTTCACAAACTCAAAGCCTGCCAATCTACCCCTCCAAAGCGGGGGCAGGGCAGATAGAGAAGCCAGAAGATTTGAACAGTAAATAGGAGAAAGCCAATTGGCTCTGAGGGAGGAGAATCAGAGCCCTTGAGATATGTATTGTCCTTGAACAGTCAATCTGACCTTCTAAAGTACAGCTTTGTTCAAATTTCTATAAACACTCACTTAACTTACGGGCATGCTGTGTAGCTTACCATAATCCTAAGGTGACATGGTATACTGAGCACAGCAGTGTTTTAACCTGGGGGTCTCCGAGGGCTGATACATCAGCATTTACCACATTTTGTGGCTGGATAAACAGAAGCATCAAGAAGCTAAAAGGGTAGCGGAAAGAATAATGCATTTAGCCAGGGGCTGAAACAGAGCCTTCCCGGATTTCTGCCTTTTCACTGACTCTGTTTCTACACAGAGTGTTCCCAGGTAATGGGCATTTGAGCCAGGCTAAGAACAGAGTGAAGACAACTTCCCCAGCACTCACCTTAGCTAGAAGAGGGACAGTTTCAACCTTGCTCTTGACCACCCACCTTAAATAATAGCCCCATGACGATCCCACAACCAAGGGTGAAAGACAGAAAGTTAGCATATCTCTAAGATTCACCACTCAAGTGTCAGCCTCCCATGAGTCCATCTCTCTCTTACATAAGAACAAATCTGTTATAGCTGAGTAACCTTTTGCAAAGCAGAGCCCTTGGAACTGAAAAGAGGGCGGAGGCCTGAGTCCACCGTAGGGAGGTTAGGGTCAGGAACTGAACCTCAGAGTCACCTTGAAATCACTTAAAAGGCATCAGCAACAGATGCAGAGGCCTCACCCCAGTCTTAGCAAGTCAAAACCTCTATGAACAGGGTCTAGAACATCTTATTTTCATAAAGCTTGATAGGGAATTGTGCGACTCACACAAGAACCACAGGATCGTTCCTACACTGCTAAACTAGGTCTGCCTTGCCTAATACAGAAGCCACATGAGTTGCTAAGCACTTGACACATGACGAATCCAAATGGAGATGAGATGAAGAAGACATACCAGATTCCTAAAACTTAGGACCAAAAAGAGACTGTAAAATACGGATGACATTTCAAATGATAATACTTTGGATATATCATGTTAAATAAGATATATCATTAAAATTACTTCCTCTTGGTCCCTTTTTTTTTTAATGTGGTAAATAGAACATTAAAAATTACATATGTGACCTACAGGTACTGCATATATTACCTCTTATATTTCCATAGATGGTCACATTTTCAAAGCATGTGCTTCCCCATCCACTGTCTCATACAAATGCTCCACAGAAGGAAATCATTCAAGGTCATTCAAAAATATACTCTCTATTAACATCTTTCGGGAGGGGATAAAAAAAACATCTTTCAATTTATAAACCCATTACTGCTATTTCTATGTCTTCACTAACTCCAGCTTCTCTTGAGCCCTTTGGTTTCAATTAATGTCAGCAGCAGTCACCCTTCATGCTTCTGTAGAAATGATGCTATCCTTAGTTTCCCATCCTTCAGGAGAGAATTTTCCAATGACTATCTTCTAAACTTGGCACCCATCCAAAATTATACTCGAATTATATATTTGGTGATCAATGGCCACTTGCCAAAAGGGGTGATAGCTCAAGTATTTGTCACTTTTCTATTTATTGAGCATAATCATTGAAAAATTGAGTAAATTTCTATGACCATGTGTCTATTAATCAACTGAGGGGAAAAAGTAAAATAAGGTATATGGTTTTTAGCCTGAAGAAAATTAGTCTCATCACAGAAGAAGACTCATGTGTGTCCATCACCCGCTCCTGGAGTAGGAGCAGCTGACTTGGCAGGGAGGAAGAGACAGTCAAGAGAGGAGAAACACCAGGGCGCCTGGTTGGCTCATTGGGTTAAAGCCTCTGCCTTCGGCTCAGGTCATGATCCCAGGATCCTGGGATTGAGCCCCACATTGGGCTCTCTGCTCGTCGGGGAGCCTGCTTCCTCCTCTCTCCCTGCCTGCCTCTCTGCCTACTTGTGATCTCTGTCAAATAAATAAATAAATAAATCTTAAAAAAAAAAAAGAGAGACAGAGAGGAGAAACACCATGAGGTGAAGGTCTGTAGGGCATCTATAGGGTACAACATGGCCAGCCTGGTTCCTGTGAAGGTGCTTACAGACCCATGTGGTGACAGAGACTTGTGTGGATGAGTGGGGGGGGGTACCCTATACTCAATACAATTATCTTACCTGTTCTTGCCTCATGGGCTGAGCCACGAACACTCTTCCCCATGCAAGTGGAATAACGTCATATCATACTGGCCATCAAACCACTAGCTAAGCTGCATTGCTTCTGTTTCTCAAAAGCGAAAGGGTAATTTCCACTTGACAAGGATCAGTATGGAAGGACGAGTGATAAGACCTGGATTCCAGAACCAGCTCTTCAGGTAGTAACTGTACAATCTGCGGCAAGTCACTAAAGTATGGGGCTTTGTGTCCTCTTCTGTGAGATATTTTTACTTGAGAGCCTCATGTAAGACATCTGCACCTTTTCCCACTTTTAATTTACCATGACCACAAGATGGTAGACCAGAAGCAGCAAGGACTTCAGAAACAGACTATTAATATTTCTCAACCCCAGTTTTCGAATTTTAAAAGAGAGAAAATACCACACATCTCATACAGTTGTTAAAAAAATTAAATTGGATTATTTATATAAAGCATCTGGCACATAGTAGAAGTTCAATGAATGATACGGGTGTTCTCCCCATTATTATTATTTCACGTGATGTCGAGCCACATTCAAATTTTTATTTGCACAAAATCGGCACTAGTTTTAGTCAAATACAAAACAAAAATTCTCTTTGTGCATAGATACTGAAATTCATGGGGAAATGGAACTGCAGTATTCATGGGAAGACATGTCACCTTTTGTCATTTTATTTTTTATTTATTTATTTTTTAAAGATTTTATTTATTTATTTGACAGACAGAGATCACAAGTAGGCAGAGAGGCAGGCAGAGAGAAAGGAGAAAGCAGGCTCCCTGCTGAGCAGAGAGCATGATGCGGGGCTCGATCCCAGGACCCTGGGATCATGACCTGAGCCTAAGGCAGAGGCTTAACCCACTGAGCCACCCAGGCACCCCCCTTTTGTCATTTTATATTGTGGAGGCAATTCTTCCACTCATTAATGCCTGAACCCAATGACTGGTCTCCTGCTAGGCATGACAACTGTTCCTAGACCTTCTTTGACAATGAAAGAACACTGCTTCTTCAGAGATCAAACCCTCTCTCACACCAGGACTGATTCAAACACCCTCTGCTCCGCAAAACAAAGGCTAACTGAGAGAATGGTCTCCAATGAAATTCATTCCTCTCCAACTTCTTCCTAACGCAGACACATTTTCATTAGCACATTCTTCTGTTTTGCTGTTTCCACAAAGCGCCACGAACAGTGGTCCAACTGTTGTCGTTACCGTGTGCCATAAGCTCACAGGAAAAGGGCCATATTGAGGTCTGTGACGACTGGCAGCAACTTAGAGAACATAAGGGTCTCTGCATTCTTGAAACAGCTCCAGGAACCCCCATGCATACACAATCAGCTAATAACCACACACGAATGATCACTTCCGAGTTAAAACTGTCAAAACGCCATGGTTGAAAAAACTCCCCTATTAATGGACAGAAAGACGGCAGAAGGTATACCACACCCTGTTCAAAGTTCAGTTTGTATCTTGTGTCTTTTCAGGGGGACATCAATGAAAATTTATTTATTCAGAAAGGCCCACTACAGAATATGTGCATATATAGATGCTGAGTTTAAGTTTTCCTTTTCACTATTTTTAAAAGTTAAATGATGGTATAAAGAGAAGTTTAGATTAAAAGAAATCTAAGAAATCTAAAAGTTTAGATTAGTCCAAAGAAATCTAAAACTGAAGGATGTGGTTATTTGGGTACACACACACACACACAGAGACACACATACAAACATATATTTGATATATAAATATTTTATGACTATAAAAATACAAGCGCATAAGAAAAGAAACTAACGCAATCAATACTGACATGTATAAATTATAACACTACTTTATATACAATGCAGTTGCCAAATAACAAACGGATAAATTACAAACAACTCCCATTATTAAAGCATAATTTAAAAGTCTCTAAAAACAGGAGCTGTACTTACCAAATCACTTCCATGGGGACCTGATACAAATCTGTCAACAATACAAATACCTCCCTTCCCAAATCATGTTTAATCTACAATACTAATAATTCTCTTCTCCTCTTTCCACTACAGTTAGTAGGTGAGGTCTTGAGGCCAATGCCAAGGCTGACTCGGCAGGGAAGTGGGCAGACTGGGGACAATCCTCCCCAAGTAGAGGGCTTGATGAGATAAGATTGCATTTCGGTTGCATGAAGAAGGCACGCTTCGCCCTCAAATGCCACAAGTCTCTCACCTACTCTGACTGTGCATCTGCAGAACTGACATATACTCAGCTCAAGACTCATGCATCACCCTTCTGAAAATCGGACTTTGAGAGTCCGGGGAGATGGAGGAAATAGCACTTTGAGCCACAGAGTTCCTAAATGGCAAAAAAGAAGTAAAGGAAGGATACAGCGCACTGCGGGAAAAGGGAACACTTTATACCTTCATGAAGTAGCCTCAGCCCAGCCTTGCAAAGAAAGATCGCGGCAACCAAGCTATAACTTAAGTCAAACTCTCTGGTAATGCCAGAACAAAGGAGTCACACATCATTTCTGACCTGTATCCTACTTGACTTGTCAGACACTTTATATAATGGTGATTTTTATAGCTCTCAGGGGTCTTCCCTTTCTATACTCAGGCATGAGAGAAATATACACATACTCTCTTCCAGCCTACGGAAATAGCAGTTTCTCCAGAAAAGCCCGGGGTATTAATGCCTTTAATTAATATGGCATCGGCATGACTTTTCCACTCACTTACCTCCTAACCTGTAGACTATTAAGGGGGGAAGAGAAAGACAGAAAGCACATCTAGCTCCCTACGGGGGAAGTGGTGTCTTCACAATGCATCTGCTGGTCTGTTCTTGAGTTGTGGCCTCCAGAGACTCCAGACTAATTGTCGTCAAATTAATGGAGGTAGCTGACACTTTACCATGAGCTCCGTTCTCATATCTAACTTCGGGATCCATCATAAGGCAGCTCATACAATACGACATGGGCAACTACCTTTACGAACAGTGAGAAAGGCATCCGTACAAGGGAAATCAATAAAAAGAGAAAATGCTATGTTAGTGGACTCTAAAAAGAAGTTTCCTAGAAAGTCAAATCTTGTTCTTAAATCTCTAATCAAGAGGATGCTTATGAGCTTTTTATCAGGTTTGCGAATGCCATTAAATTACAAATATAGGAATAAAAGCTTCACAGCTTCTATAAGGGGGGACTCTTTAATTTTATATTCTTTTCTTCTTATTAAAAAAAAAAAAGAGGAAAAGGAAAAATAGTGGCTCAAATGAGTCTTCATTAGCTGGCCACAGCGATGCAAGGATTCCTCCCTGAGGGAAGTCCAGTCAGCTGGTTAATTAGCGGGACTTCTGATGCTAGAGCATTCTTGCTACACAGAAACCTACACGCAATTTGTATCCTACTTCCTGCAAGGCAGTGATTCCACTTACAAAGTGTAGTTTAAAAGCAGGTGCTAATGAGCCACTTCGTTGTGATACCCATGGCTATATTTTGGCAACCACACAGAATGGTGAATTTCTCAAAAAAAAAAAAAAGTGAATTTCTCTACTAATAAGTGATTCTTGAAATTTTCTGGCTGCTTCCACGACCCTAACGAACAGTGTGCTCCCATTTCCAAGGTCCCAATGCCCAGCTGAAGTCAGGGACCATCCCATGGGCTCTTGGGCTGTTTGCCCACAAAACCTATGCCTCTGCATCCTTCCAACCCTCCAAACGTTTTCCCCGATTCAACAGGGAAGGTTCCAGGAATTTGTGAACAGTTTTGGACATGACTTTTAATACACTGTAGAGACAGAGAGAAGAGCTCAATAGGCCAGAATTTGCTGGGGAGGAGAAGACGATTCCACCACGTTCACTTTATGTAGAACACAACACTATTCGTGAGATGTGAAGGAGAGACGGGGGGGGGGGGGGGGGGGGGGGGGGGGGGCTTTCCTTTCCAGGGTCCTTCCTATTCATTTCCACCTTTCCTTGTCGTTTTGTTTTGTTCTGTTTGCTGCATCACAATCAGGAACTCTGTCAAGACTCTGAATGGCATCCTGACATATTTTGAAGACAGAAGAGCAAATGCTTTCACATTTGTCCAATTCGACAGAGGTAAAATTTCTGTGTTTAATCAGCCCGGGACAGGGGTCAATAGCGTGTGGAGAAGCGGGGAGGCCAAAGGGCTTTAAAATCATCACTAATGGGGGCGCCTGGGTGGCTCAGTGGGTTAAGCCGCTGCCTTCGGCTCAGGTCATGATCTCAGGGTCCTGGGATCGAGTCCCGCATCAGGCTCTCTGCTCAGCCAAGAGCCTGCTTCCTTCTCTCTCTCCGCCTGCCTCTCTCTCTACTTGTGATCTCTCTCTGTCAAATAAATAAATAAAATCTTTAAAAAAATAAATAAATAAAATAAAATCATCACTAATGTACAACAATATGCCCCAAATACCTTTACCCATCAACTGTGAAGTAAGCTTCCGGCACCTGCAGAGGGAGGGACAATGAAATGAAGTGTTGGCAACTGTTCCATAGCCCTGCGAGGGGAAAGGATGAGTGTTTGCTAAGAGCTGCTCCCCAGAGCCTGTTGTGGACAGAGCAAGGGAGGCAGAGGAGACCATAACCAGACACCGAGATAACTTCTGAACACTAGGACACAAAAACGAACGGGGCAGAATTTTTTTAATTAAATAAAAATAATGTTTAAAGCTTATTAGCTTCCAGGTGGTTCTAGCCCCATCTCTGTTTTCAAACCTCAGCACTCGCTCTGGACAGCGGGGCTCAGGGCCTGGACGGAGGGTCGCTCCTGGCTTACGATGGGAAGTAAACATGCTCACCAGATTCAAACTACCTCACCTAAGCACTGTTCAGTGGGGTTGAAAATGAGCATAGTTAAACTCCAGAAATGGGAGTCAGAAGTCCCATTGTCTTCACTCCACTGATTTATTGTGTGACACAAATACTCTGCCTTGGATATTCTCACATCTGTGAATCTGGGGTAATGATTCTTTTGTTGGTCCGCCTAGAGACACAGAAGCAGAACTATGACATGCCCAGGGGTCTCTTGGGCAATCACTTTTAAATGAAAGGACAGTTCCCATTTCGACAGGGAAATTCAATAACCAAAAAGGTGAGTACCTGTCATCATAAATAAGCAAATGAAAAGGCATTAGCATGTTTAAAGGAGAAAAATTTATTTGTGTAACACCTAGATTGGTGTCATTTAAAAAAAAAATCTATATGTTTGACCCATTACTTCAAGCAAAATCAGAATGGAGTGCTGTACCAGCTGATTCATTCCATGTTATATTGCTTTTCTGCACACTAACTTTTTTCAAATGGCTCTGTTGGAGAAAATAAATCATTTGTACAATCCACTCCTTAGCCACATCAATCCTACTTAAAATGTATATCCGAACCTAATACAAGTACCCAAACTCATCTTGCCCCACTGAATCTGATATAAAAATCACTCTGCACATCCTTTCTTGACCAAGTTCTAGATGTTAACTCTTAATAACAGACTCCACATTCAAATGGTTCATTTTAAAGAACCCTTAGATGGCCAAGTTCCATCTCAACGATGACCGGGCTTGCAGTCAGACCACAGATGTTAAAAGCTGCACCCTTAACAATGATACACTCATAAGCTGCCTCTCGAATGAAGTTTGTCTGCAACAGAGACAAAACTCTTTGTGTCATGTCATCCTTAGGAAAGAAAGGTCACACACACTTTCTTCTCTGCCAGATGAAAAAATCACAATTACTGCTGCCTTGATTCTTATTATGAGAAAGGAAAGGCCATCAATGCAAATATTTACTACAACACAACAAACATGGACAGTGAGGCCACCTGTGTTTTCTTCACACATTTATCCAATTAGATATTTTTAGGGTTCTCTTCAACTTTCCCTCTTAGGACTGGCTAACAATTGTTGATATTTACATTGTCCAGGCTTTTATAGGTCAACTTGTTTATGAAATACCCACTAAAACAAATGCCAGATTTAAATGTGCTCCGAATTAGTCATTTTTAAGTGAAAACAAAACAAAAATCAACGCAGGACAATATGAAAGAGTTGTGTTTTTTGTTTTGTTTTGTTTTGTCGCTGAGCTATCTGCTTCTCTTTTTATCTTATTCCCTATATCTTTCTGTGCTCAAAATCTGGCTCTCTTTTTCTAATATAATGATTAATTTAACAAAGAAGCCAGCAGGTGCAATCCCTAGATGAAGTCAATCTTCCTATGGTTATGCCTGACCCCTCTTGGTACCTTGGAATTGTGCATCATATAAAGGAGATAGCAACGGTAGTAGCAATAACAAAACTTAAATTCATTCAGTATTCCCAGAGGAAATCAAATCCAGATCTTTTAATAGAAACTCAGTTATCTTCCTAATCCATTGTGGTTCACTTTTCTGATGCATAAAATAATTCCAAATTTTAAGTAGTTTATGCAGTCGACCATAAGAAAGTAGAGAGCATAACAGGGGAGCTATCATGGGCTTCATAACTAGTGGTATAAATTTGAAATACTAAATGCTACCAAAGATGTCACTGAAAGTAGACACGAAAATCAGGAAAGTAGCAGAAACAGTGGATGACCGGAAATTAAAAAGAATGACCTAGATAATTCTCCATTTGGAAGTGGGAGGGCATCACATGCATCCTCCACAGCCAACGTAGAAGAGAAGTGTATAGCTACCTCGCTGAAAAGGAGTCATATGGAGAATATTCAGGAAACTGAAGAGTGACTGCTTTGGGAGGTAGGGAAAACTAAGTGGCCAGGGGAGAGTAAGGTAGAATACTCTCTTCTCTCTGTCTCATCTTGAACAGATTTTAAATAATTCAAGATGTGCATTTATAGGTTATTTGATACATAAATAAGTTCAAAAAAAAAAAAAAGGAAAAGAAGCCAGGTGGACTATAGTGTCCTAGGTGGACTGGAAATTTGCTTTTCAACATTGACTTCACAACAGAATTATTGAGTCATAGTGAGTCACCTGGTTATCCATGTGAGGGAAAGAAAAAAAAAAAAGCAAGATCCTGAGGTTTGTCAGACCCTAAACATACACAATTATGTCAAGATCAGTTATAAATTTAGAAACAAATACAAAGTATGAAATAACAAGCAGAAAATCTACAATAAATTTTTGTAATAATATTGGGTGGGACAGGCAAAATGTCATAAACAGAATCTCCTAGATAATTTTGTTTTAATATGGTCATCTAGCTCCCAGACCTTCCCTTCCCCAAACACAATTCTGATTTAGTGGGTTTGGGATGAAGTCTAGTCATTATGTACTTAATGGAGATTCCCAAGATGTTGTGGATTCACACTGCTAGTTGAGCGTTCCATTAAATACTGTGGTAGTTATTAGAGAATATTTTCTAATAAATGACAAGAGATAGAGCAAAATAATGAGTCTTCCTAGTCAAGGCCCAGGGCATATTTCCATGTTCACTCCTGAGACAGGAAAAAAAAGATCAAGATTATAATGATTTGGAAAACTGGCCCATGAAGAGTTGAAGGAAAACTATGAATGAATGGAACAACCATTGTAACAGACAGAATTTCTTCAAAAGTAAATTCTAAAGCCTCCTACCAACATCAAAATTTACATCAGTCCGTGGTAAAATGTGACAAGCAGGACAAGGCATTTTTTTTTTAAGAAGCTCAACTTCTCCGAAGTTTTCTTCAACTTCCTCTAAAAATTGTGTCCTTTTTAATATTTTGGTTCTCAAATCTCGCTTTCCAAAAATGAAATTATCCTGACAGAAAATCGTAGCTTTTGTTTTCATTGTGGAGTTTTAGATTTGTAAATAAGTAGCCGGAATATTGATATGAGACTCACAACTGAACTAGAAGATTTTTTAATCAAGACATATGAAGACTATAATAAGAGTATATCAAAGGTAGAAAAAGAAGACTATAGTTGGAGAATAGATAAGACAGCATGTGTTAGAACTACCCGAGAACAGGTGATCGCTATAAATTTTAAACTTTAATGGTCATGAAATCTTGCATTAAGACATACAAGATAAATATTCAAGAGGACAGAAAGAAGACATAAGAAAGGCACAGCTGCAGCCCTTGAGTGACTTACAATTTCATCAAGAGTTCTTGGATCTCTTTTAAACTTCCATGAGAATGTTGCATGCAGACCTTACAGTAAGATTAATATAATAGAGCTGGGGGGGGTGGTGATTGAGCCAGGATCGATGAATTATAGGACAGGGGGTTCTCAGAGTGAACAGCACCTTAAAACAACTTGGGGACCTTTACAAAGAAGCATCACCTTGAGAGTTGGGTCCCATTCCAATCAAAAATCCAAGGATGGCTCCAGGACATGGATATCTTTTAAAAGCTCTCAAGATGATTCTAATGTGCAGCCAGCATTAAGACCCATTGATGTAGACTTTATACTCTTGAAATTCTATATGACAGGAAATTTGTAGACCAATTCTACTAGGGGGAAAAATACTCTTCTGTTCCCAATTTAATAAGAGATGGATTCGAGCAGCTCCGCTTTCCTCCACTTTTTGTGATTTCTCAGGCCAGCCTCACTACGTTCACAGGGCATTTGAAAAGATCTCAGCCATTCTTTGAGTTGAATGGATGATTGGAGGAATTTGAAATAAGTATTTTGGGCTTTGCACATTATTACCAGCTCCCTGGGTAGAAAGACCCTTTCATCAAGATCAAATTGTCTCCTTTTACATCCTGTCACGTGACTTAGATGATGGCAGGAAGTCAAAGGGCAATCATCATCCTCCCCACCTGCCACCATCCTCCTCATCACCACCCCCATTTAGCGCCTGTGGGCAGTATGGCGATAGTTGCCATTTTCACATTTTTAAATGCAGCAGTAAAAGGCTCCTGGAAGCATCAGGCTTCTGGCTATATTCTTAATGAGTTTAAGAGGGGAGAGAACAAACAGCTGAATGCTTTGTTTTGTTGCAGAGTCTGTGAAAACCCTAGTTTCCAGATGTCCTTCTCCAATTCGCCTAGGACTGCAAAGAAGTGCGGGGGGGGGGGGGGGGGGGGGGTCAAAATCTCCCATTAGAAAACCTAAGAGGGGTATCTTTAGAAATACAAAATGCAGGGAGATGGGACACAGCTAATGTAGATTCATTTTATACTGTCTGCACACTGCAATTCACGGTTGTCCTTTGAAGTAAACAGACCAATACCAGCAAACTTTGTATGCAGCTCTGAGCATTAATCCACTACACGGTGTGCTCAGAGCCACTCAGTGTAAACAAAAAACTACTTTAACAGTGAAATTCAATAGAACCAAGTTATTTTAGATGCTGGAAAGGAAGCCAGGGAGACCTACACGTTGTGTTATGATGCTCTTTCTGTGTAGACCGCACACTCGCCTCCCTCTCGAAAGTTTTCTGCAGCTCTCTATGGAATTAGAGTTTGGTTCTGTTTCTGGAAGACTAATACTGGGGAGTTGGAATAAGCACGTTAACTAGCTGGGCATGATAAACAGGTACACACCTGGGCGGCGCCCCTACCAATAACAAGAAGTCTACCCAGTAGGAAAGGCTCATCACAAAAAGGAGCTAAATGGCAAATCCACCACCATCTTATCTTATTGCAAGGATTTCCTTCCCAAAAGGCTGAGCGCTTTATTTACATGTACTGATTCATTTGATAAGATTCCCATTCTTAAAAAGGAAGACACCATTCTGTGTGTTAACAATGATAAAACCATGGCGGGGAGAGGTTAAGTACTCTGCCTGAGGTCATAGAGAAACCCTACAAGATTTGAGATTAGAAGTCACATCTTTCAGATTTGTGGTTCGTGTTTTTTCTGTCATTACATACAAAAAGCAAAGGACCTCAGCAATCCAGTGAGCATCCTTAGCCCAAGGGAACATCTCTAAAGTTTCTGCCAAATCATTTGTTTCCACTTAACCCAATAGTGCACATATTTTTAGCATAAGATTGGATCAGAAGAGCCAAGCCCACCAATCTGCACAGGACACTTTATCCCTATTACTATCAGTGTGGACAATTTAAGGAAGTTCCTAACTGATGCCCATTGGAGGCATCTAAAAATAGGATGAGTGGCAGGAGCTCAGAGAACCTAACCGCCAATATTGCTTTCAAGATACACCTGAAGCCTTCACGCGGAAGATGTAAAGGAGAACACCAGATGTTTACCAGAGGCACTTCAGTCACCAATAAATAACAAAGGGATAAAACCCATCAGGAAATCCAAGGAGGGCCAGCACACCAGATAACAAACCTTTTTCACTAAAAGATATTCTGAGATGGGATCGGGAGTGAAACAAACCTTAAGAGACTCTTGATCTCAGGAAACAGACTAAGGGCTGCTGGGGGGTGGGGGTTGGGAGGGATAGGGCGGATGGGTTATGGACACTGGGGAGGGTATGTGCTATGGTAAGTGCTGTGAATTGTGTAAGACTGATGATTCACAGACCTGTACCCCTGAAGCAAATAATACATTATATGTTAATAATAATAATAATAATAATAAAAGATGTTCTGTCCATTGTGAAAGCCCCTCCTCTCTTTAATACTTACCCTAGTGTCACAGGGGCAGGATAGGACAGAAGGTAACACATGATCTATTCTTTCATTTTTAATAGAATTATTAAAAGCAGGTAAGAGTCATTTTATTCATTCAGTCAAGGAACACCTATGGAATACCTTTTAATACAATAAGCAAAGACATACTGGGTACTATGGAGATACATCGGTAAACAAAGGAAACACCATCTTTGCCATCCCAGAAATTACATTCAAGAGGAAGGAGAGAGAAATAAGCATATAGGTAATATAATGCTAGTGCTGTTTATAATATGAGATTTAAAGAAAATAGGGGCACCTGGATGGCTCAGTGATGGCTCAGGTCATGATCTTGGGGTCCTGGGATGGAGCCTTATGTCAGAATCCCTACTCAGCAGCGTGTCTGCTTCTCCCTCTCCCTCTGCCCCTCCCCCGGCTTCATGTGCGTCCACTCTCATTCTCTCTCTCTCTCTCAAATAAATAAATCTTTTAAAAAGAGAAGTCGGCTAATGGAATCAAGAGTAACAGGGGCTGTCTATACAGATTAAGTGGCCAGGGTGGACTTCTCAGGTGACATTCAACTTGAGATCTAATGAGAAGTATTTCCTTCACTCAGCCATTCATAAAAAACTGGGTCGGGGAGCCTGGGTGGCTCAGTGGTTAAGCCTCTGCCTTCGGCTCAGGTCAGGATCCCAGGGTGCTGGGATCGAGCCCCGCATCGGGCTCTCTGCTCAGCGGGGAGCCTGCTTCCTCCTCTCTGTCTGCCTCTCTGCCTACTTGTGATCTCTCTCTCTGTCCAATAAATAAATAAAATCTTTAAAAAAAAAAAAAAACTGGGTCAGTGTCTACAAGGTGCCCAGCACTGTTCTGGGTAGTTAGTGGACATTAGAAAATGGCATTCCTGGGCGCCTGGGTGGCTCAGTGGGTTAAAGCCTCTGCCTTCGGCTCAGGTCATGATCTCAGGGTCCTGGGATCGAGTCCCGCATCGGGCTTTCTGCTCAGCAGGGAGCCTGCTTCCCTCTCTCTCTCTCTCTGCCTGCCTCTCTGTCTACTTGTGATCTCTCTCTGTCAAATAAATAAATAAAATCTTAAAAAAAAAGAAAAGAAAATGGCATTCCCAAAGCCCCTGCTCTGTAAGAACTATTAAGTGGTAGGAAAGGCAAGATATAATAATATCACTTGGAAATGAGGAATGGTATCTGTAGTTTTATAGATGACTCGTGCAATATGTTCCAGTTGACCTGTTTCTTCTTCAACTATCAAGCAAATCAAATTCACACACTTAAGAAATCATAAATGCAACAAGTTTGAACAGCCTCACTGGCAAATCTCAGGATGGACTTCATGGATTCTGAGACAGCAAGAGACATTTTACTCCAAGGTGAGTACAAACTTTTGAGGGCCTGAAGCTCCTGAATGATTCATGGGCCATGAATAACCCACATGCCATGGGTCATGGCTGGAAAAGCAACGGTCCTGTGCCAGGAAGCCTCATTAAACTACACTGACACCTAGTTTCTGGTAATCTCTCTCTCAAGTCTGTCAGTGTTTTCCACCTGGATTACAGGAATAACATAAAGTAATGAAATCCTGACGGTGAGACTTAGCTACCGAACAGGTCTCCTTACTACGGGGGAGGGGCCTCAAGACAACCTTCTCGCAAATCAAACACTGAAGCTAAAAGTCCAGTCACATTTCTGACTACAGCATACAAAGGAAACAAAAAACAGGGTTTCCATAGAAACAAAGAACCCAGCTTGAGGAAAATCTGAAAAGGCAGTCATTTAGGGCTTTGTCCTAAGAATCAGGAGATGGGAACTCTATTTATGCTTTTGCAACAATGTGTTGTGCAACCTTGGGCAAGTTACATAATCTCTTTGAGGCTCACTTTTCTCATCACCGCATTCATCATAGGAGGCTTTCAAATATCTCTGCCGAGTCCAGTTCAACCTGAGCAGCTCTGCTTTTATCTATTTTGACTGTATTTCTGAGTAAGATTTCATTTGAAATGTATGTGCCCTGATGGAAAAAAAGGGAAACAATGTGATAATCACCGGAAGAGATGTTCTCTGAAGCCTCTTTCTACCCCGTGGACCCAGGAATTCTAACACCTCTCAGACTTGGGATCATAGCTGGGCAGAGGAGGGGGAACCTTTTTGAAAAACAAACTCTGATCCTGCTTTACACTTGCTACTTTCTACTTTTCGAGGGTAGAAGAAGGTACTACCATGATACAGCCAAAACTTCGTTCGGCATCTGAACACAGTAACTATGCAGTGAGTGACCAGAAGGCTTCTTTTCTCTTCTTTATTTCCCTCACCCAAAGAAAAAAAAAATTGCAATTTCCTTTACCCCTAAAGGTTTCCCTTGAATAAAACGAATGAGGAGAAAAGACAAAATCAATAGTAGCTTTGCTAAGCTGCTGCTTTATCCAATAAATATTTATTGAATGCTTACTATATACCAGACACTAGTTGCTCCTAGGAGATAACTAGATGTTCTCAAGTTAGAACACAATCCTTAGTTAAATATAAATCCCAGACCTAAACAAATGGAGATACTTGTGCTCCTGGATTGGAATACTCATTGTTGTTAAAATGTCAACTCTTCCCAACCAGTTTATTTATAGATTCAACAAAATCGCAATCCCAGCAATTTTTTCATAGACATGGACCAGCTGAAGCAAAAA
The DNA here is from genome assembly GCF_902655055.1 of Lutra lutra. Classification (NCBI taxonomy): domain Eukaryota; kingdom Metazoa; phylum Chordata; class Mammalia; order Carnivora; family Mustelidae; genus Lutra; species Lutra lutra. The sequence goes on along the minus strand of NC_062279.1, from coordinate 33,160,191 downwards.
TTTATAATAGAAAGGCAAAGGCACTAAATAGGCAACAATTCTGAAGAAGAACAAAGCCAGAGGACACACAACCCAGTTTTAAGACTTACATGACTTAAATGATGGCAATCAAGAGAAAGCAGTAGATCAGGTTTCTAGTTATGAAATGAGTAAGTGATGGGAATAAAAGGTATAGTGTAAGGAATATAGTCAGTCATATTGTAAGAGGGATGTATCCCGACAAATGGCAGGTTCATTTGTGGTGAACAGAGCATAATGTAAAAACCCGTGGCATCACTATGTTGCGAAGTTGAAACTAATATAACACCCTGTGTCAACCATACTCAAATTTAAAGAGAGAGAGAGAGAGAGAGAGAAGATAAGGCAGTAGTGGTAAAGACACAGATACAGAGCAATGGAACATGAAAGAGAACCAAGAAATAGAATCACACAAATGCAGTCAATATTTTGACAAAGTACAAAGATAACTGTAGAAAAGATACTTTTTCAACAAATGGTGCTTTAACAGTTGGATATTCTATATTCTATGTTAAAAAAGAACCTGGGTCACCTGGTTGGCACAGTTGGTTAAGCGTCCTACTCTCAACTTTGGCTCAGGTCATGATCTCAGTGTTGTGAGATCAACCCCTGCATCAGGCTCCGTAATGGGTGTGGAGACTAATTAAGATTCTCTCTTTCACTCTCCCTCTGACATCACTCCCCCCAAAAAGAATCTAAAAATATAAATCATACTCCATGCAAAAATTAATTCAAAATGGATTAGAGATCTACACATAAAATGTAAAACTCTAACATTTCTAGAAGAAAACAGGAGAAACTCCATATTGTCTCAGGTTAGTGATGCTGGTCTTGATGATATGATATGACATCGAAATCCTGGTCACAAAAGAAGAACTTGATAAATGAGGCTTTGTCAAAATTAAGAATTTTTGCTTTGCTAAACACAGAAAATAAAGATGAAACATAGACAGACGAGAAAATGTTTTCATATCACATACTCAGTTAAAAAAAAAACCTTGTAATCAGAATATGTGTGTGTGTGTGTGTTTGTATATATAGAACTCTCAAAACTCAACAAGACAACAAAAATTCCATTTTAAAAACTGGGCAAAAGATTTGAACTGGCACATTACTAAAGAAGATCTACATATTTCAAAAAAGCACTTAGAGTGACATAAAACCATAATGAGATACCAGTTTCTACCTGGTAGAAGAAGTTTCTTCCTGGTTGGAAGACTAAAACTGAAACAATAACAAAAGCTGGAAACAGCAAGGGTGTGGAAAGGCACTAGAAGGCTCACACACTGCTGGCAGGAATGCTAAAGAGCTACACAGCTTTAATAAAAGTTTGGAAGTTTGGTGGGGGGGGGGTTGGTTTTGGTTTCAAATAAAGTTAACATATACTTAACACAGGAAGCAGCATTCCGGCTTCTAGATACTTAGCCATGAGAAATTAACTTAGTTCCACCCACAATCCCGTGTGAGAATTTTTAAAGCATCCTTCTCCACAGCTGCCCCAAAGTACACACAATTCAAGTGGCTCTCCACAGGGGACTGGATAAGCACAGGGCAGTGCCTCCCTATGGCAGGACGCCCCTCAGAAAAGAAAAGGAAAAACCTATGGGTACATGCACCACTACGGATGAAACATGGAGGCATTAAGCCAAGTGAAACGAAGCAGGCTTAAAGGGCTACATGTTCTATTTATTGGAGATTTTGGAAAGTGCAACACTGTAGGGATCAGCAGCTGACAGTAGCTAAGAGTGGAGTGTTTCCCTACAAAGTGATGGCAGGAGGGGAGATGTCTGGGGGATAATAGAAGTGCTCTGGATCTTGAATGTCATGGTGATTACATGACTACACATTTGTCAAGATTCATGGAATCATGCATTTCGCTGTTTGCAAATGAAAATATATTTGAACCAACTTAAATACATGGGCATCTATGACATATGTAGATAGAGGTACAGATCATCTCTACCTCTATTAAATCTCTGTCTCCTTATTTAGGAATCTAAATGTGTGGTTACATTGTGGAATTTTTTTTTTTCTGAAATCTTACCAGTGAATATGAGTTTTAAATTGTGCTGGCATTGAAGCATGTAATATTTATGAGCACACTTTTGATTTAATACAGGAAACATTCCTTCTGCTTGCCCCCTCCACACACCTGCTAAATAATACATTTTAGCCACGTTCTCACAGCCATGTAAATGAACAAGCAAATATTAGTAGAAAGCAGTATCATTGGAGCTAACTGTCCAGATTTGGCTTTGCATATAATCACATTTCAACACATGAAAAATTACACACACACACACACACACACACATACACACACATAAGCTGTTACTCCAACAGACCTTTCATTTTGCCTAATGTGAGTTGAGACCCTATTGGTAGTAAAGTAAAGATGTTCATTCCTGGATTATTATTTATATGTCATAATTAAAAAATAAAACAGGGGCACCTGGGTGGCTCAGTGGGTTAAAGCCTCTGCCTTTGGCTCAGGTCATGATCCCAGGGTCCTGGGATCGAGCCCTACATCGGGCTTTCTGCTCTGCAGGGAGCCTGCTTCCTCCTCTCTCTCTGCCTGCCTCTCTGCCTACTTGTGATCTCTGTCTGTCAAATAAATAAATAAAATCTTTAAAAAAAATAAAATTAAACTTGCCATAAAAAAATTTTTTTTTCAAAGTTCAAAAGGTAGAAAAAGGTATACGATGAGAACTTTTCTGGGGCCCCTAGGTGACTCAATGGGTTAAGCCTCTGCTTTCAGCTCAGGTCAAAATCTCAGGGTCCTGGGATCGAGCCCCACTTCGGGCTCTCTGCTCTGCAGGGAGCCTGCTTCCCCCTCTCTCTCTGCCTGCCTCTCTGCCTACTTGTGATCTCTGTCTGCCCAATAAATAAAATCTTTAAAAAATAAAAATAAAACAGCAAGGAATTTTCAGGAATACCAGCAATTACAATGAAGGAATGTGAACCAAAGAGCTCTTTAGTCTTTAAATGCTGACTCAACTAAAAAGATAACAAACATTGAAAATAAATTATTATATATGAACACATTTAAAATGTACGCTTTAGGTTTATTTTCAAATATTAATAATTTTATAAAGTATTTTTATAAAAAGTACATGGCTGAAATGATATGAGTGATCACAAACTTTCCTGAACAGAGAGCTGATCCCAAATGATCTAAAAGTGGAAAAATAATTATAGTTTATTCTTCTGTTTTAAAACTTACATTTCTATAATGCAATCTTTGGGACTTTTTTCAGAAAGTAATCAATCTCAAAAGAAAGAGAGAGAGAGAAACTGGTCAAAGTCTATGTAAGAGTGTATGTGTTTCTGTCTGAAAGTATATTACTGGACAATCAAAAATACTTAATGGGGCACCTGGGTGGCTCACTGGGTTAAAGCCTCTGCCTTCGGCTCAGGTCATGATCCCAGGGTCCTGGGATCGAGCCCCATGTCTTTGCGGGGAGCCTGCTTCTTCCTCGTCCTCTGCCCTTCCCTGTGCTCCGGTTCTCTCTCTCTCATTCACTCTCTCTCTCTCAAATAAATAAATAAAATCTTTAAAAAATAATTCATGCTCAAAAGTATTACTATCAAGTGTTTTTTACTTACATACACACATATATACTTTTTACTTATATAAATACATACAGACACATATACATGGTAGTTCATACACACATATACATACGTATACCATATATTTCATATAAATGTAATTCTGGATGTTTGAGTTCGTTGTTCAATGAACATATTACTGGAATACAAGACCAATATAGTAGGAGACTACAATCTTATCTGTGACACCTTGGAAAAGGTATTTGTTTTTCCTTATCCTTTAGTTTCCTAAATCTAGAAGTTCATTTCAAGTTCTAAAGTTCTATCAAAGTCCTAAGGAAGCCCTTCATGGGAACTTAAGTATCTCCTGTTTCGTTCTTCTGCCTGGCCCTTCTTCCCCCTCTCTCAGTACCAAAGTCTCTCATAGAAATACACTCTCTGAAGCGGAAGCTACTCATATCTTTCATTATTAAAAATTTTGGGCGAATGACTGTCTACACTGATCTTTCACTATCGGCCATTATGATTGTGATAACACACAGTCTTGAAAAATTAAAGTAGCTAAGTTTTATCAAGGTAAAGGTATCCTTGAAAGCAACATTACTCATAATTCTTAAAAATATTTCTAACTTGTCAATGTCTCAGTATTGAACATAAAAATAATTAAGGTTTCCCAATTACTGTCTTCTTTTGATATGGCATTCAACTGATACCACGGAAGAAGATTCAGTTACTGTTTTTTTGTTTGTTTAGATTTTATTTATTTATTTATTTATTTGAGAAAACAGTGCATGAGCAAGGGAAGGAACAGAAGGAGAAAGAATCTGAAGCAGACTCCCTGCTGCGTGCAGAGTCCCACTCAGGGCTCCAACTCACAACCTCGAGATCATGACCTGAGCCGAAAACAAGGGTCCCATGTTTAATGGACTGAGCCACCCACATACCTGTTACTGTTTTGTTTTGTTTTTTTAAAACAATAAAATTTAACTAGGTGTGCCTACGTGACTCAGTCTGTTAAGCCTCCAACTCTTGATCTCAGGGTCATGGGTTCAAGCCGTGCGACAGGCTCACCACTGGGCATGGAGCCTACTTAATTAAAAAAAAAAAAGGTAATTATAATGTGGTGAACATAAGTTTGTTATCTCTATTCCATCTCACTTACACTATTTCACCATCAAGTCCAAAATAGGATAAAATGGAAGGAGACATGAGATCTCACAAAGCACATTGCATTTTTTGTACTCCATAATTAATCTGAATTAATTTTATGTTAATAAATATAGAGAGCTCAGAAACATGTATATTTTCATTTCCCTTTCTTTTATCCCATTTAAATCTACAAACCCAGATTGCAGCTAAATCTTTGAGTTACATATGTCAGGATTCCAAATTCAGCAAATTATATTCATATAGATATTATTTTTATATACTCCCGTTCAGCACACCAAAAGGAAATATATAGTCACATGTAATAATATTTTCCTACAAGAAAGAAGTGCTAAAAGCTGGTCAGAGTCGTAACTAGAAATGAAGTTGAAAATTAGAAAATGAATCAACTGTGATAATGTGATTTCAGAACCTATTAAAAAAAAGTTGTGAATAGAGAATGTCAACTCCTGAAAACAGTTTAACGTTGGAGGAAACTTCATTACCAAATGAACATACAATTTTATGAAAATAAAGAATGTGGGGGGATTATTTTTAACTTCTCCTTTCACATTTAATGGAAGCTAAATATTTTCAATTATCATCAAATATATAATACAATCACCATGTCAGCTTTCTATGCAATTTAAAGCCAGTTTGTCAAATCTGACACAAGGTACTATGTGAAACACAGGCTCAGCTTGAATTCACAAGTATCTCTGATATTTTGTCTACTGATCTCTAGAATTTCAAATATTATAACATATTAATTAGAGTATAGGGCTCATTTTCAGTGGAAGCCAATATATACCCCCAACAACCCAATACACTACCCCCATCCTTGATTTCCAACTATTCCCACTTTCCGCAACATCTAGGTGAAAACAGCTACAGTCATGTGGGCTGGAACTGCTGCTGCTATTAAAAATGAGATATTTTGTACAAAGTCTCTAAACTTACCTTGACAGCTCTCGATTTATATATTATTTTAAGAACTGCTTGTGTTTTCATAAGTGTTTTCAAATGTATAATTATTTTTTAAATATTTACAACAATAGTAAGATAGCTACTAAAATCCCCACTTTGCAGATAAGGATACCAAAACACCAAAAGCATAATATTAACAGTTATTAGTAAGACCAATGCTTATGAAACTTGAATGTGCCTAAGAATCATCTGAGAAACAAGACATGGGTGCCCACTCTCACCACTCTTATTCAACACAGTACTAGAAGTTCTAGCTAGAGCAATGAGGCAAGAAAAAGAAATAAAAGATATTAGAATTGAAAGGGAAGAAGCAGAGTTATTTTTATTCATAGATAACATTTCTTTCACATAGAAAATCCTAATGACTACATCAAATCAGCGAGCTCAATAAAGTTGTGAGATACGAAACTAACATACAAAAATCAGTAGCATTTACATACACTAATAACAAATTTTCTGAAAAAGAAATTGATCCAAAACAATAAATATTTAGGAATGCGTTTATTAAGAAGGTGAAAGAGCTCTACTCTTAAAACTACAAGGAACTGATGAAAGAAACTGAAGACACAAATAAATGGAAAGGTATCCCATGTTCATGGATTTAAAAAATTAATATTGTTAAAATGTCAATACTACCAAAAGCTATCAAGATTCTAATGGCGTTTTCTTACATAAGTAGAAAAAAAAAAATAAAAAACCTCCAAAAATATATATGAAACCACAAAAGTCCCCAAATAGCCAAAGAAATCCTGAATATAAAGATCAACAGGCATCACACTTCCTCATTTCAAGCTATACTGTAAAGCCAGAGTTCTCAAAACAGTATGATACTGACATTAAAAAAAAAAACAAAACTGACCAATAAGACAGAATTAAGGGGCCAGAAATAAACCTAAATAGATATGGTCAAGTAATATTTGACAAAGGAGTTGAGAATACTCATGGAGAAAAAACAGTCTTCACTAAATGCTGCTGGGATAATTGGATACTCACATGTAAAAGAATCAAACTGGACACATATCTTATACCACTTCCAAAAATTAACTTGAAATGAATTAAAGACTTAAAACCATGAAACCCATAGAAGAAAACATAGGAATAAAGCTCCTTGACAGGAGTTTTAGTAATCAATTTTTGGATAGGACACCTAAAACGTAAAGAACAAAATCAAAAATAAACAAGTGGAACTACAAAAAACAAAAAGATTCTGTACAGCAAAAGAAACCATCGACAAAGTAAAAAGACAATCTACAGAATTAGAAAAATATCCACAAGTCATATATCCAAAATATATAACAAACTCATATAGCAACTCAATAGCAAAATAACAACAACAATAACCCAATTGAAAAGTGGGAAAGGTACCTGAATAGAATAGAATAGTTCTCCAAAGAACTGAATAGTTCTCCAAAGAAGTCATACAAATGCCAAGAAGAACATTAAAAGATGCTCGATATCACTAGCCATTAAGGAAATGCTAATTAAAACCACAATGAGGGCGCCTGGGTGGCTCAGTGGGTTAAGCCGCTGCCTTCGGCTCAGGTCATGATCTCGGGGTCCTGGGATCGAGTCCCGCATCGGGCTCTCTGCTCAGCAGGGAGCCTGCTTCCCTTCCTCTCTCTCTCTGCCTGCCTCTCTGCCTACTTGTGATCTCTCTCTGTCAAATTAAAAAAAAAAAAAAAATCTTTAAAAAAAATATATAAAAAAATAATAAAAAAAAAAAACCACAATGAGATATCACCTCATGCCTATTAGGACTGTCATCATCCAAAAGACAAGAGATAACAAATTCTGGTGTAGATAAGGAAAAAGGGAATCCCTGTACCCTGTTGGTGAGACTGTAAATCAGGGTAGCCACTATGAAACTGTATGGAACTCAGGTATACTGTGGTATACAGGATCTACCCCCCACCCGCCCAAAGAAAAACCCATAAAAATAAAATGACTGTATGACCCAGCAATTCCACTTCTAAGAAAATACTAACTCAAAAAAAAAAAAAAACAAAAAAAAACAAAAAAACCCCACATCTGTAAATGCATGTCCATAGTAGTGGCATTTATAATAGCCAAGACATGGACACAACCTAAGTGGGTAAAGAAGTTGTTTTCACACACATGGACAAAGATACACAAACATACGTAATGTAATATTATTCAGCCATAAAAAATACGGAAGTTGTACCATTTGCAACAACATGGATGGACTTAAAAGGCATTACACCATTTGAAATAGGACAGGAAAACATGAATAGCATATAATTTCACATTTGCTAAAAAAACAAACAGATAAAAAAACTTCATAGGAAAAATAGTCATATCTGTGGTCACCAAAAGTGGGGGGTAAAGGGAAGCAGAATTGGAGGAAGGTGGTCAAAAGGCACAAACTTCTAGCTAGAAGATAAATTGGACTGGGGATGTGGTGTCTACAGCTAACACCGCTGTATGATACCCAAGAAAGTCATCAGAGAAACCCCTAAGAGGTTCTCCTCACAGGAGAATTTTTTCTCCCTTTTTTCTTTCTTTCCTTTTTATTCTATCTCTATGAGAAGGTGGATATTAGCTGAACATATCATGGTAATCATTTCATACTGTATATAATTCAAACTGTACTGTACAGTTTTTTTCTATTTCTTTAAAGATTTTATTATATTTATTTGAGAGAGCGAGAGAGCGTGCCTGCGCGTGTGTGCACGCACACCCGCAAGCATGTGTGGGGAGGGGCAAAGGGAGAGGGACAAGCAGACTCCATGCTGAGTGCAGAACCTGATGCGGGGGTCCACCTCAGGACCCCAAGATTATGACCTGAGCCAAAACCAAGAGTTGGAGGCTTAACTGACTGACCCACCCAGATGCCACACATACCGTACACGTTACATGTATACAGCGACGTTTGCCAATTACTTATCAATAAAACTGGGGGAGAAGAAAGAGAATCACTGGGATATCTTGTTAAAATGCACAATCTAATTTGATACAGTTCTGGGGTGGGCCCAATTCCCTGCATTTCTAAGAATCTCCCAGATGATGTCAACTCTGCTGTTCTCAGGTCACACACGGAGGAACAAAATGATAGTCAACATTCAAACCCCAGTTTTCTTCATAGCCCCAGCACCCCAGAACCTCACTGTCTTTATAAATAATATCTACTTCTTTTCTTCCTCCTCAAGCCCACTGCTGGGCATCAGAAAGGCAGAATGTATCTCACATAGGGGTGTCAATCTTGAATGACTCTTCTGGACCCTTCCCAAACCATTAAGAGGCCTATTCTTCCAGACGTGACTAACCACACTGGGCAAATCTTCTCTTTCATCCTATTACACACGTTCTTGTATTTTCTAACAGACCCATCAAAAGTTACCATTTATCAGAATGATTGTCTTCTTGTCCTCTTTTTTTTTAATATTTATTTATTTATTTATTTGACAGAGATCACAAGTAGGCTGAGAGGCAGGCAGAGAGAGAGAGGGGGAAGCAGGCTCCCCACTAAGCAGAGAGCCCTATGTGGGGCTCGATCCCAGGACCCCGAGATCATGACCGGAGCTGAAGGCAGAGGCTTTAACCCACTGAGCCACCCATCACCCCTGTCTCCTTGTTTTCAATACTAGAGAGACCACAGGCGCTTGACGGACTGTAGCAGGCTGCCTCAGGCCTCCAGGGTGGCAAGGCTGGAGAAGGGAACACCATCTGCAGAATATGTGCAGACAGCACATCACAATACCCACACTGTGATTGCCACACAAGAGTGACTAACTGGATTTCATCAGCTCTAGTCAGCCAGAGGACAGTTGAGGAAGATGATGAGAATTATCCCTTCCTGAGATAATCTCCCACATCAGCAGCAGAATGTTCTTACTATAAGTGAACTCAGGGCACTGATGTATTTACAATCTCTTCTACCTCAGGTACCTCTCGAGACTATGTGCCCAGTGCCTCGTTCAGTGTCTTCCACACAGTACAAGCAACATGGCGGCTTTTGGAATGGTCAAGAGGACTACAGCACTAAGGAGTAGGCCTCAGGCTGGATATAGAAGCATCTCCTCCAGCTATCCTGACCATCCATCCCATCCAGAATAGGCAGCAACATAAAGGTCTGAGGAGGTGACATGAATGTGGCTATTACAAATGTGACAAAGGGACTGGAGATTGCTGGCTGGCAATCTTCATCAAAAGGTGAGATCATTACCAATAGCTTATGCTTTCATTTCCATGATTTACACTGTGTAATGGGATGGCTGATCCTGATTAATAAATACAGGGGCAGGGAGCAGAACAGTAAAAAGTGGCAAATGTTCACTCACATGCTCCCTGATTTTCAGGACCCTATAATGCCTATTTTTCAATGATCTGGCAGGACCTGACCATGACAAGAGAACCAGTCTCTGAGGGAAAATGGATGTTTATGCAGGTATGGCTTTCAAAGACGGGGGTAGTACTGGAAGTAAAGCCAGGACCATTAGAACCCCACAGGGGGGGCATCAAACCGCCCCCAATTCCTTAACGGTAACAGTTTTCAACTTTTTACAATTCTTCTGGGACTAATGGGAAGGAAGGCTTAAGGATAACAAAGAATAGTAATAGTACTGTGAAAGGTAATCAAGCTCCTAATGGAGAATCCTAATGCCTCCTCCACTGGACAGACAACATGAGAAGCTATTGTGAGACAGCTTAATTGGTCATCAAGTTGGTGAACAGGCCAAAGAAGCCCCTCTCCCCTATGGAGTTTGCATAAATTTCAAATTCCTACCTAGAAGGATAGGAAATAATGATAGACGCATCAGATAGAGATTCAGTTTTCTGTAAGCCACTCAACAGAACAGAAACGAACCAAACTCCTTGCAGGTTAGATTTAACATTCAGAAATGCAGGACATTTCAGTGACCCACCTTGAGCATGAATAATGGAGCAGAAAAGCAATCATACAAAGACTGATCAGAGAGCGCACAGGTACGCCTGTGAGCAAAAGCTTTCCAGGTTAAATCCATTATTCACGCGGCCAAATTAAGATCAATATTAATTAATTAAGCTAATTATCATGGAAGCTAATATTTCTCTCCCAGCTTCATTCCCTCATTTTTGCGGGGGGGGGGGGGGGGGCAGTATCTTTGTCATGGTTAAGTGGACCTTGCTCATTCTATCTTCTTCTTCTATAAGATGTGTATGGCTCATCAGGGTGGACATTTTTGAGATCATGTAACCCTACTGCTTATTTCTGGTATTTCTAAAGAATATTATGAATGTAAATTGTATTACTGGTGCCAAGGTAACAGTGAGGCTGATTGCTTCCTGGGGATTAAAGAGTGATAACGAGTAGACATTATGTATCAGCTATATATCCCCTTCCACCAGACATCCACACACTACCCAGTAAGACAAAGAACTGAACTAAGAGCCACAAATGACAGACCTTCCAATCCCACTTCTCCTACCACTCCCTCACAGATGAACTGAGCAGGGAGGAGTGGTATACAATTGTAACCGAAGTCAATTTTGATGGTGGTAGAATATCTACAAAACTTGATCAAAATGTATCCCTTGGGGCGTGTGGGAGGCTCAGTGGGTTAAGCCGCTGCCTTCGGCTCAGGTCATGATCTCGGAGTCCTGGGATCGAGCCCCGCATCGGGCTCTCTGCTCAGCGGGGAGCCTGCTTCCTCCTCTCTCTCTGCCTGCCTCTCTGCCTGCTTGTGATCTCTCTGTCAAATAAATAAATAAAATCTTTAAAAAAAAAAAAAGTATCCCTTTCCAAAATCCAGTCTACAAAGTTTTCATCAACTAGTCAAACAACACCTATGTTGATAAAATGCATCACGCTGGTATCTTTGTTGCTTTTATGACCAGAAGGAGAACACAGGAGAGATGAAGGTAGGGTTTTATTTTATTACGGAAAAAAAGGAAATCTATACCTGTGGTTAGGCCTCTGGGGAACAGAAAAGGCCAGTAAAGGAGAAAGTGCCCTTGCTAACAAAATTTTGCCATAACTGTTAATATAATCCAGGATAATGAATAATGTGATTGTTAAGCCTAGTGGTAAAATACCTATTGCCTAAATTCAGATACTGACTAAATATTTCACCAGTACACACACACACACACACACACACACACACACTCTTCAAATAGGTATCTCATTTGAATTTTTAAATTAATTTCCTCAGTGTACTGACAAATTTTTTTTTGTTCAAAAAAAAAAAAAAACAGAATCTCATCTAAACTGGCTTAAATTACAAGGACATGTATTATCTCACATGCATTAAGTTTTGGGGGACACCCAGTGCTTCCAAGGTTGCTGCAAATGCCCAATGGTGTCATTAAAGATACATCTCTTTTCTTATCTCCATCTGGCCAAAAGATGGTCAAAAGATTGCTGCCATAGCTCCAGACATCACATTCTTATTAACCTTATCCAAAGGCCAAAAAAAACCCAAAAAGGGGGCAGTTTCTCCACATATAGCTGTTTTTAATCATTAGGGAAACATTTCTAGGAGTTTCCAGGCTGACTACACTCAACCCTATTCCCTACTGTCAGTCTTCTCCTCTGGTCTAAATGTGCCATTTGCATACTTCCTGGATGCTGGGGTTTCAGGAGTATTATATCTTTTAGCCCTATAGTTGAAGACAGCTCTGTTGGCAAAGAGGAACCCTACTGAGTAGGCAGTCAACTGTGTCCAGAGCCAGCTTTCACAATTAAAATTTAAACTGTTTTATTGAATTAAGATCAATGAAAAGCCTTTATTCTGTAATTAAAGCAGTCTCCGTTCTAATTCTCAATTTTTTCTTATCCCTTAAAGAGACACAGATGTTAAGTATACTAACTTTTGACATATATATGCATGGAAATTTGTGATGCCCAGATGTATAAATCAGTGTATAAACAAATTTCCAAAGATAGTGGAAAATACGTGGCTTGAAAATTGATAAACCCTTTGCTTTGGGTTGAATCTGAAACAAAATAAAAGCTCTCACTCTAGAGAAAAAGGAATTAAACTAGCAGGATGACAGCAGTTGCACCAAATCGTTAATTCTACCCACAATAGGACACCTATATGACCTGTTTAGACCTTTGAAAAAAAAAGAAGAAAGCAGTGCCTGGATCACCACCTAAAAGGTTGGGAAATGCCAGAGTCTTCCTAGCATTTGGAGTACACGGCTTTGTTCATAGAAACTAATTTTGTGCTTGACTGGTTCTAGGAGATCAGAGCAAATCCACACCTACAAGGGTGAGATGAATTAATTGATATAAAGAGAACCATTTTTTTTTAATTGAATAGTGTTTCTGTTTAAAAAATAAATGAATGAAATAAAATTTGAAGCATGCCCATTTAAAATCCACACAAATCTATTTTGGAACACTGAAATAAAATAAAATTAAATTAAAAAATAAATAAAATAAAATGCACACAAATCACTAGCAAACCAATATGCCTGAGAGTTTTTGCAGAGGTGACACGTCAACACCTAACCAAATTAATCCTTTCACACACTCAGTAAGACAAATACAAGAAGAAAAATCCAAGAAGTTGAGGCACCTGGGTGGCTCAGTGGGTTGGGCCTCTGCCTGTGGCTCAGGTCATGATCTCAGGATCTTGGAATCGAGCCCCTCATTGGCCTCTCTGCTCAGCGGGGAACCTGCTTCCCCCTCCTCTCTCTGCCAGCCTCTCTGCCTACCTGTGTTCTCTGTCAAATAAATAAGTAAAATCTTTTAAAAAAGAAAAGAAAAAAGAAAAATCCGAGAAGTTAATGAAGAGATCCCCCAATACAAGTTCAGTGTGAGAAAAAACAAAGCAGGAGGAATAAAGACAAGACAGATAAAAATAAATAAGTAAGAAAGGAAGAAAAAGAAAAATGCCTGTTTGGAAGCACGGCCATTACCTAATTGTGAATTGAGGGACTATTTATAAATTGCCTCCTGGCACCACAACTGGTTGCTGGCTGTAATGCTCATGAACTTGTGAAGCTTCATAGCATAGTGGAGATAAAAGATGTTAAACAAACCATCACATAAATTGGTACATAATGATTATGACATGAGTGGTGGAAAGGAAAATGACAGGTTGTTATAGAGAGGCAGACAGTCATCCAATTTAGAAGGACGGGTTCAAGAAAGGTCCTCCAAGGGAGAGACCGATTACTAGGATGACGACATTTCCAAGGTTGTACCTGCTGACCTGGAAGAATTACAAATAACATTCCCTTTTACTCTAAACAGTATCCTGGTTCAGATGATAAATTACATGGTTGCGCTACTTTAAAGTAAGCTATAAATGGCACGTTTTAGCCTAAAAAGAAAGAAAATTAGCCTTCCAGGTCTATGAATGAGCTTGTGTGACTCCTAAGGATGGAGAGAGGCTGGGGCATTTGAAGATAGCAGGGAAGGCCAGTGTCGCTGCAAAATAAGAGAGAGAATGAATGGTCCTAGATGGGCTGGATGAGTCAGAGCAAGCTGATGTCACAGACTTGGCAATTCATCATAAGAACAATGGGAGCTCCTAGAAGAGCTTTAAGGAAGGGAGTAATGTTAATCAGCTTTAAGAAACAGTTTCAGTGGCTTTGTGGCACATGGAAGCCGGTTTGGTGGTCCCTGCGACAGTATCTTCAAGAGACGAGTGTCCTAAACTAGGATAGGGCAAAAGAAAGAAAGTGGGTGGTCTCTGGATCTATTTTAGGCACAGAGGACATGGAATGTGACAGAGGACTGTGCGCTGGCATGGAGGAGAAAGAAAGTAAAGCACCTACTAAGCGTTCAGCCAAAATTTTAAAAAGTTAGATGTAATCAGAGTTTTCAACAAGAGCTTACTCTATGTAAAGTTTCAAAAGGTCAGGTAAAGAAGTTGAGAAGATTATAGATTAATACATAGATGGTGCAGAAAAGGAACAACCCAGCAGGCCAGATGGCTATCTTTTCAAGGGCCTGTTTACAAAGTCGATCTTTAACTGGCCTCTGTGAACTTGGATTTCCGAAGGCTCCCACCATTCCCAGAACTGGGAAGAACGGTGCCACATGACCAACTTCTTATATGAACATCATGGAATGGAACATCTGCTTTCCTTGTAGGAGTCTGGAATTTTGGTTCATGCCAGGCAGACAGTGGCTACCTTACCAGCCCCAACCAAAACCCTGGGCATAGTCCCTAATGAACTTCCCTCATCGGATTGGCAGCACCTCACATGTACTGTGGCAATTTGGTTCTGGAGGGACGAAGTCCCTCCGTGTGTGACTCCATTGAGAAAGGTCGCTTGGATCCCTGACTCTTTTTTTTTTTAAATTTAATTTAATTTAATTTTTTCAGTGTTCTAAAATTCATTGTTTATGCACCACACCAAGAGCTCCATGTAATCTGTGCCCTCCTTAATCCCCACCACCAGGCTCATCCAACCCCCTACCCCACCCTCCTCCAAAACCCTCAGTTTGTTTCTCAGAGTCCACAGTCTCTCATGACTTGTAACCTTTCTTGGATTTTGCCCTGTGAACCTTCTCCCTCAGTGATTTTTGCTTTGTACCTTTGGCTTTAAAACACCATGGCCGTGAGTCCTCTTAGTGAACCACCCAACCCCAGGGTGACCTTGGAGACCTCTGACACAATAATCAAATCCCAAAATGGAGATTTCAGCATTAACATGCAATAGAAGAAGGGGAAGGAAGAGTGGACAATGTAGGATAAATAAATACCTCAGAGACAGGACTTCTGGAACTACTTAGTCTAATAAACACTAAATGCTAAATGCTAAATGCACCCCAGCCTGGTGTTCCCACAGCTCAAGCTCTGGGGCTTTTCCTTCCTCTCTTCAGGGAGATAAAGTCACCATACCAAGAAAAGGAATTACTGCTAACAGTATTTTCATGACATTCAGGATAAATTTTCTAGTATCTCAGTGCCTGGCCTCTCTACTGTGCTGAAGAATCGAGTTTAAATTCTGCACCTGTGGGCCACACAGAGCACTTGGGGATTGCAACAGAGGGGAGATGGGGTCCCGCTGATGTCTGAGAAAAATAATGTCAGGGGCTGAGGAAATGCCTGTGGATTTCTTTTTCCCCCCTTAAAAAGAGGTGCTTTCTTATCTTGTGAAAATATAGAATTAGCCATTGCCTACCTATTCTGGATGGAAGGGGACCGGCGCTAAACACAGGGATGTGAATTCTGAGCAGGTTTGGTACTGGTATGGTGATTATTCATGACTTCTCCAAGCATTTGAAATGATTTACTCTCTAGTATTACACATCTAAAAATAAGTTCTTAAGAGAAAAACTTCTATAAATACAAAATAACAATTCTAGCAATACAGGCAAAAAAGAATCCAAATAAACGTTAGGATAATTATAACATTAACTCTACCCCACAGTCTCTTCTGGCTAGCTTTCTCTTTTTGCTTCTTTTAAATGATGCTGAGAAGGCTGCTCAGATGAGTGTTGCTTTTTACTCGATCAGATGTGCAAAGACCTTATCTGGTTAGGCCCTCTATTTTCCTAGCCACATGTTTAGGGGAAAACAGTATTTACCTACTCACTTTTATAATTAAATAGCTTTATCAACCATCCAATGTTCAAATTATAATGCTAGATATTGCTGGAAAGTAATAAACATAGGGGGGAGTCCTTGCTTTTGAAGATTCTAGCATTGGCCCACTACTGCTTGGAATAAAAGGTCTCCCTTCTGACCTGACATTCCCAAAGCACTCAATACACATTGTCCATGTAATTTCCCACAAGTGCCACAAAGAAAAAAGAGTAGCTCTATGGTTTTGGAATTGGGAGAAGGGGTGCTTGTTTCTGTTTTTAATTTTTTACACATCAATACTGAAGGCACTACAAAGGGAAAACAAGTAACTATTTGCCAAAGAAAGGTAAGGTAGGCTAAGGTATTCCCACTGCTCTATCCGCTTATTCAATCCACAAATGCATTTGCCGACAAGTACCAGGTTCTCTGCTAGATTCTGGAGATTAAGAAAAGAGTATGAAGCCCAATTTACATTACCCTTGATCTAAAAATTGGCCCTTCTGCCTTTCTCATTACTAACGTGACCTGACAATTGTAATGACCAGATTTCTGGCACTATGAGAAAGAATACCTCTTCATATATACATAGACACTTTTATATTGTTTTTTTTTTTTTTTAATTTCTTTTAAATTTATTTGAGAGAGAGAGAGAGAGAGAGTGCATGTGCAAGTAGGAGAAGAGCAGAGGGAGAGAATCCCAAGCAGATGCCCCTCTGAGCAGGGAGCTCGATGCGGGGCTCCATCCCAGGACCCTGAGATCATGACCTGAGCCGAGGGCAGACGCTTAACTGAGCCACCAAGGTGCCTCAACTTATCCTATTTTCTTAATTTTCACATTACTTGGATGACACAGAAGCTGGTATTGTTTTGCCTCATTTTTTTGTTGTAGTTAGTAGTATCTTAAAGTTTTTGCTTTTTCATTTGCTTAAATCGTGTTACTAAGCTGTGTTACATAACATAAATTCACCAGTCTTCATTTTTCTTTCTTTAGACAGTAAATATAAATGCTGATCATAAATTTCAAGTTCTCCAGATATGCATGAAGCAGGAAGTAAAAGCCCCAGCACGACTCTAATCCTGTTAAGTTATTAATATAGCCATCCACATGCTTCTATCTCAGCATAAATATAGATACATAATTTTTTTAAAGATTTTATTTATTTATTTGACAGAGAGAGAGATCACAAGTAGGCAGAGAGTCAGACAGAGAGAGAGAGAGAGAGAGAAGCAGGCTCCCTGCTGAGCAAAGAGGCCGATGCGGGGCTCGATCCCAGGACCCTGAGATCATGACCTGAGCCGAAGGCAGCGGCTTAATCCACTGAGCCACCCAGATGCCCCTACATCATTTTTAATAGTATTA
Source organism: Lutra lutra (assembly GCF_902655055.1). Lineage (NCBI taxonomy): Eukaryota > Metazoa > Chordata > Mammalia > Carnivora > Mustelidae > Lutra > Lutra lutra. The sequence goes on along the minus strand of NC_062279.1, from coordinate 33,142,638 downwards.
AAATAAAATGAATATACACAAAAGTGCACATATCATTGGTGCACACCCTCTCTATATTTTCATCCCTCTGCAACTATTTCCCAGATAAAGAAACATTGCAAATATACCACAAATGGGATTCTACTGTCTGCGACTTTCCAGGTCAGTAAATATTCACTAACACTGCTCTGCTTTCCTGAATTATTTAACTTAACTCTATTTGATAGGCATTTAGTTAATTTCCAACTTTTCATCATGTGGTGAATCACTTAACAAATCCTCTTAAGCATGCAATTCTCTTCTGCTTATAAGGAACTACTTCTGTAACACAAACCTTGTTGGGTCCAGGACAGAATGGTCAGGTAGTGTGCTTAAAAGAGATGTCATTTAAAGTCCTAGGGGAGGAAACCAAAAGAGAGAGGGGGGGAAAAATGAAAGAGAGAAGAAAGGAAGAAGAGAAGGGGAAAGGGAAAAAGAGCAGAAAGAAGAGGGACAGAAAGAAATTCCTATACCGGCTCTATACCTATGCCTATGTTTCACTTAGTCACACAAAAGTTTAAAACTGAGATTATCTTGGTTTAAGCTCTACAATGGGTTATTCCAATCTCATTTCAAACAACCATGAACAAGAGGGGGGCGGGGGCAGGGGCACCTGGGTGGCTCAGCTGGTTAAGCACCCAACTATTGGTTTCAGCTCAGGCATGATCTCAGGGTCCTAAAATTGAGCCCCACATTTGGCTCCATGCTCAGTGGGAAGTCTGCTTGAGATTCTCTTTCTCCCTCTCCCTTTGCCCCTCCTTCCTGCTTGCTCTCTCTCCCTTTCTCTCTCTTAAAATAAATAAATCTTTTTTAAAAAGGCCAATTTTGACACTTTAACAAAGCTAGTTATTTCCCCTTTCCTTAAAACATACTTCACATAGGTGTCACAGGGTAGTCATGAGATGGCTTGAGTCTTCCCTGTGCTTTTCGTTTTTAGCAACAAAAGTAAGGCACTCAAATCTATGGGTACCACTGGTGCCATTCCAAATGGGGCAAAATCTGGGCTGTTGATGTCTTTAACTTGGGGAATACTATCTGCACTGTGTCTTAAAGAAAGGAAGGTTCCTACTTTATGTAAAATGATACTGAGAATGATCTGGATGACGGTGTGATATAAAAAGCTAAATGCAAGTCATTTCTCACCGAAGATAATTTGAAATAGTACTGTATCAAGGGAGTCACTAGATTACAGAGGATAAAATGGAGGAATAGGTATTCAGATATTTAGCTATATTTGCATAATCATCTGAAGTAGGTATCCCATGTTCTCCTGGGGCGCACTAGCAAACCAAGAACAGAATGGCAGTTTCCTCTAAAAAACACCATAGAAAAGATTTTTTTAAAAGCACAGAATATATGAATGTTATCAAATAGATCTCATTGACATCCATCTGATTACAAGAAGAAGCTCTATAATTCTTGCTTTTTATGAATATAAATAAACGCTCTAAGAATTATCAAAGAATTATCTGTACCATGAAGTCATTTTGGTAGCCAAAGCTTGCAAGAGGATAATGTGTTCCCAATTTCTGGGGGAATCTGTCATCCGTGCAATAGGCCAAACACTGCAACCTCCCCACTCCTCAAGATGTCCTCATCCTGATCTCCAGAACCTATAAATATGTTCTCTTACATGGCAAAAGAGACTTTGAAGATGTGACTTTGCAGTGGAGGGGGTATCTTGGGTCATCCAAATAGGTCCAATGCAACCATAAGGGTCCTTAAAAGTGGAAGATGACCACGTAACTAAGGAAGGTCAGACAGATGCAAGTTTGCTGGCTTTGAAGATGGGAGGAAGGGGCCGCTAGCTAATGGGTCTGGGCAACCTGTGGTGGTTGAGAAGTTCAAGAAACAGATTCTCCCTGGAAAACATCTAGAAATGAATCTAACTCTACCAATACTATGAAAGGAGTCCAGTGATACCCATGTGGGCATTCCTACCTCCAGAACAGTAAACTAACACACATGTTGTTTTAAGCCGCTAAGATTGTGTGGTAACTTATGAGAGCAATGGGACACTAATACCTCCTATTTCTCATCATGATGTTTGAGAACTGAAACTATCACACACTCCAGTTCCTGTGATAAGAAATACCAGAATCAGGCAGAAGGAAATACTTGGTTGGTTGGTTGGTTGGTTGGTTTGTCTCTGGAAGCAAAAGACCATAAACCAGGTAAAATAGATGACTTATTGACAGGACTAACAGCTGGCCTGAGATCCTGATCTCACTGTACCCTCCAGATCAGTTTTTACACAAAGAACTCTGCAATCCTAACCAGCTCTTTACTTGCAAGACCTGCCTCAAGCTCACCCACCCCAGGCTTTTTACCTCATAAACAGCTTCCCTCATTTTTCTCCTTTTGTGAGACTCCTAAGACTCCTCAAGTTGATATTCTTCCTTACTGCAATAAGTCTACCGAACTTATGCTTCATCAATAGTGTTTCCTATTTGAGGGGAAGTCGCACACAACACAGGACATTTCTTCCACTGGCACAACTGAAAATTTCTTTGCATAACTATAAAGGCAAAGGCGTACAGATCCAAAGTACACTTTTGACTGATATGTCACAACAGAATGATAGAAATGAAAATGTACATTGAAGACCACTTCACTTGTTTTTCTTTTTTTAAATGCTATACCTAAACTTTACATGTCATAGAAATTTTACATGGAGATGGGTTAAGTCAGTCTCCAACAGCTAATTAACTTGGCTCATGTTACACAGAACTGAGGAATTCCATCTGGAGCTGAGGAACAATGACGGAAAGAAAGAGGTCTACTCATCCAACTAGGGAAAGCAAACAGGATGGCTTTTCCCTCACTCCATAACCACGTATTCCATAACACGAAGATGGAACAAATATCTCACCTCAACAGAATCAGTCCAGTCACAGGTTTTCTTCAAAAAGACTCTTCCACCCATGCCTAGGGCACAGGATATCCAGCTTTTATCCCCCGCCCCCCAACTAACCACCAGCGAGTGCCCTGTTGTCCAGTCACAGATGAAAGGTCAGCGACTCAGCTCCCACAAGCTCCAACCTCACACAAAACAGAAAGGCTCATTGAATGCCTTAAAGCATTCCAACATTATCACTAAAAGCAACTGCCTTTTGGCATGTGGAATTGAGCTTTTGTTCTCATTCTTATTGTTTTTTAACTCTCTCAGAACAATAAAGAGAGTAGGCTGGTGCATTGGTTTAACCAGTTCCAATGACAATGAAGAAGAGTTCTAATCCATTACATCCAGATTACATCCCTCTCTTGGAACTGGGTGTTTACTAGTGAACATGAACATTTAATCCATAAAGGGGAACTAATGAGATATTTGAAAATGGAACACATGCATCAGTAAATTTAGAGAGACTTGGCCCGGATTAATGACATGCCAGAGTATTATCAATGAACAGGAAAAATATTTCTTGAGGATGTTTACTTAACAAAAAAAGAATTTTTGCTCTTTTTTTCCTCAAGTTGTTATATTTTGGTTTTATCCTACCCCTTAAAGATTTTGATTCTCAGAATTTTTCTCTTCAGAATTATTCTTATTCTTCTTATATTGTAACCAATGCTGAGGGAGTTCTCTTAAAAGGACCTTATGAAAAAGGAGCACTGCCACCAGTGAGGATAATGTTAACAACAAGAATGATGGCCATAACTACTATTTACTGAAAATTTACTGTGTATGCAGAGAGTTTCAAACCTATTTTAAATCCATGCTCTTAACAGGTGGGTATAACCAGGAGGTATTTTCTCTTAATAGCCAATGATGATTATAATTATGTAGCTATAACTGTATCTGGATATCAACGAACATATTCTTTCTCATTTCCTTTTAACTTCTCATTACTTCTATATACTGCCCCAAAAGACTGACTTTTTTATCAGTCAGAACATTAACTTCTAGAATTCCATTAAGGAGGTGAACCGTGGTTGCAAAATCCTTTCTATACTACAAAGTCATTTTCAGGCTTGGTAATATACGTTTAATCATGTAAAGAAAGAAAGGGCAAGTTATTTAGAAAGTTGTAATATTCTTTTCCATTGTTATAAAACAGGAAGGGGAAGAACAAGGGATTCGGGATTGTCATAATTAGAGTCACGGTACAATATTGTTTTTTAAAGTGTAGATTGTGATCTAGTTCTTTACTACTCAAGGTATGGGCTGAAAACCTAGGACATCTGCATCACCCCCAACTTCTCAGAAATGAAAAGCCCTGGCCCTACCCCATTTGGGCAAAATGTCCAAGTGATTTGCATGGCCATTAAAATTTGAGAGCAATGACCTAGATTCTTTTCTCTTGTAGCTTGAGAAAGCCTGTACCAGGAGTTAAGAATAAAGCAGTGCTTCTCTCCTAGCCTCAGCAATGAGACAACAAAAAGAAATAAAAGGCATCCAAATGGGCAAAGAAGTTAAACTTCCACTCTTTACAGATGACATGATATTCTATGTAGAAAACCTAAAAGACTCCACCAAAAAATAGCTAGAAGTGATACAGGAATTCTGTAAAGTCACAGGATATAAAGTCAGTGCACAAAAGTCAGCTGCATTTCTATACACTAACAATGATGAAGAAGAAAGAGAAATCAAGGAATTGACCCCATTTACAATTGTACCAAAACCCATAATATACCTAGGAATAAACCTAAACAAAGGGATAAAGGATCTGTACTCTGAAGGCTCTAGAACACATACAAAAGAAATTGAGGAAGACACAAAGAAATGGAAAAACATTCCATGCTTACGGATTGGAAGAACAAATATTGTGAAAATGTCTATGCTACCCAACACAATCTATACATTCAATGCAATTCCTATCAATATACCAACAACATTTTTCATAGAGCTGGAACAAACAATCCTAAAGTTTGAATGGAACCAGAAAAGACCCTGAATAGCCAAAGGAATGTTGAAGAGAAAACAAAATCTAGAGACATCACAATTCTGGATTTCAAGCTCTATTACAAAGCTGTCATCATCAAGACAGTATGGTACTGGCGCAAAAACAGACACATAGACCAATGGAACAGAATAGAGAGCCCAGAAATGGACCCTCAACTCTATGGTCAATTAATCTTTAACAAAGTGGGAAAGAATGTCCAATGGAAAAAAGACAGTCTCTTCAACAAATGGTGTTGGGAAAATTGGACAGCCACAAGCAGAAGAATGAAACTGGACCACTTTCTTACCCCATACACAAAACAGACTCCAAATGGATTTAAGAGGGGCACCTGGGTGGCTCAGTCAGTTAAGTGTCTGCCTTTGGCTCAGGTCATGATCCCAGGGTCCTGGGATTGAGCCCCACGTCCAGATCCCTGCTCAGCAGGGGAGTCTGCCTAATTGCCCTTCCCACCACTTATGCTCACTCTCTCTCTCTCATTTGATCTTTCCCTCAAAGAAATAAATAAAATGTTAAATAAAAGTGGATAAAAGACCTAAATGTGAGACAGGGATCCATCAAAATCCTAGAAGAGAAAACGAGCAGCAACCTCTTTGCAACCTCTTGCTAGATATACGTATCTCCAAAGGCAAGGGAGACAAAGACAAAAATGAACTACTGGGACTTCATCAGGAAAAAAGCTTTTGCACAGCCAAGGAAACAGGTGACAAAACTAAAAGGCAACCTACATAATAGAAGATATGTCTTATCAGATAAAGGGCTAGTATCCAAGATCTATAAAGAATTACCAAACTAGACCACTTTCTTACCCCATACACAAAACAGACTCCAAATGGATTTAAGAGGAGCACCTGGGTGGCTCAGTCAGTTAAGTGTATTTGACTCAGGTCATGATCTCAGGAGGGATCGAGCCCTCCATCTGGCTCCTTGCTCAGAGGCGAGTGTGCTTCTCCCCCCCCTCTCTCCCTCTCTGTCCCTCCCCCTGCCCATGCTCACTCTCTCTCTCTGTGAGGTAAATAAATAAAATCTTTAAAAAAAAAAAAAAAATGAATTACCAAACTCAACACCCAAGAAACAACAAATCCAGTCAAGAAATGGGCAGAAGATGGGACACCTGGGTGGCTCTGTTGGTTAAGTGACTGCCTTTGGCTCAGGTCATGATCCCAGCATCCTGGGATGGAGTCCTACATCCTGCTCCTTGCTCGGCAGGGAGCCTGCATCTCCCTCTGCCTCTGCCTACCACTCTGTCTGTCTGCCTGTGCTTGCTCTCTCTCTCTCTCTCTAACAAATAAATAAATAAATAAATAAATAAAATCTTAAAAAAAAAAAAAAGAAAGAAATGGGCAGAAGACATGAACAGACATTTCTGCAAAGAGGACATACAAATGGCCAACAGGCACATGAAAACATGCTCAACATCACTCGGCTTCAGGGAAATACAAATCGAAACCATAATGATACCACCTCACACCAGTCAGAATGGCTAAAATGAACACCTCAGGAAAGGACAGATGTTGGCAAGGATGTGGGCAAAGGAAAACCCTCTTACACCACTGGGAGGAATCAAACTGGTGTAGTCAATCAGGAAAACAGTATGGAAATTCCTCAAAAACTTAAAAATAGAGCTACCCTACTCCGACCTACAACTGCACTACTAGGTATTTATACAAAGGATACAAACATAGTTATTGGAAGGGGCACCTGCACCCCAGTGTTTATAGCAGCAATGTCTGCAATAGCCAAAGTATGGAAAGAGCCAGATGTCCATCAACAGATGAATGGATAAAGAAGTGGGGACTGTGTGTGTTTGTGTATAATATATAAAATATATATTCCATATATATGCGTATATATGGAATATTACTTATCCATCAAAAAAGAATGAAATCTTGCCATTTGCAATGACATGGATAGAATGTAGGGTATTATGCTAAGCAAAAGAGTCAATCAAGGAAAGCCAATTACGTTATTTCACTCATACGTGGAATTTAAGAAATAAAACAGATAAACATAGGGGAAGAGAAGGAAAAATAAAATAAGATGAAATCAGAGAGGGAAAAAAACGATAAGAGACTCTTAACTATAGGAAACACACTGAGGGTCACTGGAGGGGAGCTGGGTGGGGGGATGGGGTAACTGGGTGATGGGCATGAAGGAGGGCACTCGATGGAATGAGCACTGGGTGTCATATGCAACTGATGAATCACTAAATTCTGCCTCTGAAACTAATAATACACTACATGTTAATTAAATTGAATTTAAATTTTTTAAAAAAGGCAGGGCTTCTCAACCTTAGCTGTCTATTAGACACTAGGGTGAAATATGACCTACAAAGTCAGAATCACCAGAAATCTACTCTAAGCTTCTGTATTTTTAAAGAAAATTGGACACAGGTGGTTGTGAGGTAAATTAGTGTTGAAAACCACAGGTCAAAGTTTTTATTTTTTAATTTTATTTTTTTTTTTTGGTAAAAGATTTCATTTATTTATTTGACAGACAGAGATCACAAGTAGGCAGAGAGGCAGGCAGAGAGAGGGGGGGGGGCAGGGAGCAGGCTCCCTGTTGAGCAGAGAGCCCGATGTAGGGCTCGAACCCAGGACCCTGGGAACATGACCACAGGTCAAAGTTTAAAGACTCTTCTTTCCACCCAGTTAAGAACGAACTACACACACACACCCCCTCCCAAACATTCCTCAGTCTATTTGTCAACTCTGAAGTATAGGAAAGTTACATTTTAAAAAGCAAAACAAAAACTCTGAATGGATTCAGGGAAAGGAACTACTCCATTCACTCCAAGAGACTCTTAAGTCTTTTGGGGGGGAAAAAAACTTACTCCTTTTACTAACCTTAGAAATCTTCATATACATGAACTATATTTTTTTTTTTCATTTCTAAATGTTGACTTCTTTATCAATGTTCAGATTCTACCTCAAAAGATCCTTAATTCAAATACATTCTGGAACACATCAGTGCCTCTCAATTCAAAAACTAGAAAAGCAAAAGAGAACAGCCATTTAGAAAAATACCATGGAATTTTGAGAACTGAACTACCTTTCATACTTGTTTCATACTTGCTTATATCTATAGCCTGGAGCATGGGGATTGCACCGAATGTTTGCAGCTAAGCGCACGGACTGAAAACATGCCTGTAGATTGGTAAGAGTCCTAATCCTCACTGAAAAAGTACCGTCATGCCACACATCCGCCACTGATCTCTCGGACTGTAAACCCATTTATTTTGGTTAGTTTTATGATACTGTAGAAGGCTTGGATTTAAATCCGTGATGCTGTGGAAACAAGGCACCACACCGCCTTTGTAAGAACACGCTGAACGCGCTCGAAGTGTGGTGGAGTGAACATTCCGTGTTCTGTAACACAGGGAAGAGAAGGCTGTTTAAAGCATTCTGGATTGGGGAGTGCCTGGGTGGCTCAGTTGGCTGAGCGTCTGACTCTTGATTTGGCTCAGGTTATGACCTCAAGGTCGAGAGACTGAGTCCCATAACAGGGGAGGAGTCTACTTGGGATTCTCTCTTTCCCTCTCCCTCTTTTCCTCCCCTAGCCAAAGTAACTAAATAAATAAAATAAAAATAAATTTTTAAAAAATTTAAAAACTGAAGGGCTCTGAATTAGCATTCCTTCTTAATAAAAAGCCGATCCCTGAACAGGACTTAAGGAAATACCTCTTCAGTATAACTCTTTACCCATTCTTGATCCTTTCCTCATCGATTTGTGTACGGTCCTTTAGAAATCTGGTATTATTTCTCTTCTTAACTGTTTATCCCATCAAAGGCTGCTTTCAGAAATAAACCAGATAGCATTCATTCACACGTTATCAAAACACCTTAGCTCACCTCTTCCAAAATTATTTTTATTGTTAGTCATAATTAAAATAATAGATAACTTTACTCCATGCTTACTAGGCCCCAGGCACCATCTCTAAACATACATACACATAAAATCTGTTCAGGTGGGTAACACAATGATCCCTGTATCATCCCTATGATGATGTCTTCAGGAAGACACTGAAGACCAAAAAGGTTAAGGACAGGGTTCACGGTGGCTCGGGCATCAAGTGGCCTAGCTAGGATTCAAATACAGAGAGCCAGCTCAAGGGTCTTCACATTGGATCCCTATCCTGTTTGTATTTTTTTTTTTTTTTTTTTGAGAGAGAGAGAGAGAGAGAGAACGAGCTGTGGGGTGGGGAGAGGCAGGGGGAGAGGGAGAGAGAGAATCTAGAGAAGACTCCATGGGTCAGCAGGGAGGCCAGCATGGGGCTGGATCTCACAATCCTGAGTTCATGACCTGAGCCAAAAATCAAGAGTTGGGCGCTTAACCAACTGAGCCACCCAGGTGCCCCAATCCTGTTAGTCTCTTGCTACCTCTCATTTCTTCAATGTTAAAGAACTCTGCACCATACATCAGTGTGTGTCTGATTCATGCTGTCACTATGGGAGGGGGGCTGGTGGGGGGCAGGTACATTCTTTCTCAACATCCATCATTTGTAAATTACATTCATCACATTTCCTAAGTCACTTTTCATTTTCAATCCTGGACTCCCCCTCATTATCACCTTCAGAAGAGAGTCCCGGTTTTAAAGAAAAAAGAAAAAAGGAAGCCCCATGTATATCATTTTCTACCAGAGCCCCATGTATATCATTTTCTACCCTTCCCATAGTCACAGATCTAGCCACTTCTTGAGTTTGCATTTAATGTGGAAAGCCTCCTGCATGCCACTTTTGATAACAAATAACCCCAGATTCTCTTCAATGCCATTTCTTCAATTATATTTTCTTTACTGCTCAAACAAGATAAATGGGGGGAATCCAAACAATTTTTCATAGGTCAGAGACTCGGTGCACCTGCTGCAGCTGGAGTTTGGTTAACAATACAGCAATAGCTCTTCTAAAATTATAACCTAGACATTTTTTTCTCTCCTTGGGCTTTTTGGGCATTTCCCTTTCACAGCACTGAGTCTCCTTTTACAAAAAAATAATTAACAGAAGAAATCACTCGATGTTTCAGTTAGAAAACAATGAGGTACCGTTGTTAAAAAGGGAAGCAATTGATTTATAGGTCTCGGGGCTGAGTGATTTCCTTATATAAATTGCTAACCATCCGTGTGCGTGCGCGCGCACATGCGTGTGTGTGTGTGTGTGTCCCTTTCAAGAAAGATGTATCGTATTTCTACTCTTCGCTAATAATTTTAATAGTTCCTGATTGAAAAGTCCATCTATAAATTTGAGCACATGGTGCTCTTACAGAGTTTGGGTTACGTGGTTTGGAAATAAGGAGAGCTGAATTTATAGTTCTTCTCCCCCCCCCCCGAAATGTTTACTAAGGAAAGAGAAACTGGGGGAAAGAAGTTTAAAAAAATCAAATGAGGCATGAAGGTTGACATTCCAAATAGAGAATAACCTCCTTTATTATTCTGAGTAATACAATAATTGTTCCATGCCACAAGACACGCCTGCGAACTGAATTGACAAATAATTACACAGAACACTGGATCACAGTCAGAAGTGAAAGTGAAGGCAGTCTACCACCACCTGATACAGAACCATTACCTGCGTAGGGCTAGACGTGTTGGAAATGACTGTGAACCATGAAACGTTCAGCTACAAAGCAATTCCCCTTTTTGTTGGCTAAATAATCCGCACAGCTCTGAAGCGGGTGCCTCTATGGCCGTCTTTGTTGGGAAGAGGAAGGCAGAAAGATGTGGACACAGAGCCACGTGCGTGTGACCTTCTCTAATAGAGTAACCATCCCATTGAAAAATTGGTGGCATGCAGGTTTCAGCGGATGCAAGAATCTTAATGAGGACCTACAAGAGTCTGTGTGCAGAATGACAGCCTGAACACATCAAAAGAAATTCACCACTGGGAAGGATCAATACCTTATCACTTGTGCCAGTTAGAAGTGGACTAGACAGAGAACTAGAGACTCAACTCTAAGGAACAATTCCCAGCCTAGTGGAGAGGTAAGAAGTGGGGGACATCGAAGAGACTGTTCCTATCTGAATCTCTATGACTTCACAGTACTATCCACACCAAGGGAATTTCACTAAGGAAGCAGTGTGCTTCGAGCAATGGCTTCTTGCCAAAGCTCCTTTGACTTCACCTTGGCATTCCCAGAATACCACTTGGGGTACACTTTCAACACGTGGCTTGGAGGCTCGAGATTTTTCTCACCACCTCCACTGCAATGCCTGTTCCCCAAAGCTCCAATGTCATTTACCACCCTTTCATGCCAATTCCGAAGCGAAGTCCCATGCCTTCCAGCGTCCCGGACATCCCCATGCTGCTGTCAGACTGCTGTAAACTCACAGCCCCCAAAATGTAAACCTTTACCTCTATTGATCTCAAGGGCTACACTTAACGGTAGGTAGATAAACCTTCTTTTTGGGGGGGTGGGGGGAGGGAGGGCAAAAATCTCCACTCAGCCTGTCAAATTGAACACTGAGAATAAAATAAAGGCACCTTTCGCTGGCTAATTAATTAGCACAATCCCTAAATGTGGGTCAACTGCTCACCTCTGTCTTCTCTTCCGCCCTAGTTTGGGTTTGTGCAAGTACCACCATCTGTAACTTTGATTAAGAGTCTGGCATTATTATTAACTGCCAAAACTGTTGAGGGGAACAAGCCGACACATTGGGAAGCAAAGTTCCACCAAATAAACAGACATTAACAACAGAAGGCATGTTTAGAGGGTTGACTCATTGGTGTGGACTTGAAAGATAGAGACTCCTTCCAACTTCAATGGGGAAGAAGGAGAGAGAACCTGGAACATAAGGCAAGACGAGACAGAACATACATATACGCACGCACCCACATTTATAGCACATTCTTGTGGCAAATCAAGTCTTCCCTGAACCTCTCTGTGCACAACCTACTCTAAATACCCTGAGAGACAGAGTTAATCCTCAAATACACTAATAATTTTCTGAGACCATCTTATTCTAAATGTTGTTTTTTTTTTTTTTTAACTACTGTCATAGGCACATTGTTGCACAATGAACTTGGCTTTATTAAAAATGTAAGGACATTTCAACTACCAAACAAGGTGGAACACCGGAAACTCAGCTTTAGTCTATAATTTATTTTGAATCCCACCTGTTCAGCCTCACTTGTTACCATTTCTTCCAAAGCTCAACCACAAACCACAGGCATTCACACCACCATACTTCTGCCAGTGCTATGTCCCCTAGCTCAGCTGCTCCTTACCACTTACTTATCCTTCAAGCCCAGCGGGAAAGAGCTTTCCTCCTGGAAATCTCTCAGATGACATCAGTCAGGTTTTCCCCTATGAACTCAAAGAAAGGGGTATATAATTATCTAACTTTAATAGCACTTCTCAACTTGCCTTGCAATGTTCATTCCCTCTCTGTGACTCTGGGCTCCTCAAGGGCATGATCTATTTACTGTAATATGCATACGGATATTCCTAATACTTAACTAGGATTCTTAAGTGAAACACTTGTTTGTGACAGGTGCTGCAGGAAATGACACAGATCGGTGAAAGCAAGCCCGGCCCTGAATTAAACAGTCCTGGGTGCCAGCCAGGGCTCTGGTTTTACCAGTGGTGAGCTGCTGGACAAACTTTTCAAAATCATTGTGGCAAAGCTGCCTTATATGCAAAACCTGGAAGGGAAATGGCCCGACGGCTGAATTGCTTAAATCGGATCACTGATACGAAAGTGTTCCTTCCACTGGAATGGGTTGTCAGATCACTACTCAAAATGCAGGTTCTCCTGTCCTCCTCCTCAGCGGGGAGTGTTTTAAGCCAGGTTCCATCTAACACCTAACGTGGATAGCCTTCTGGCACAGAATTCCTGGGACTCTCAATGGAAAGTCGATGAGGAAAGTATTAACAAAATGACAGTCATATCTGTGAGTGGGAGAAGTGATGATGATCAGGGATATAAATGGGAGGCACACATTTTCACAGAAGCATCAAAGCCACGCTCACAGTCCAGGAGCACAAAGCACCTCCCCAGGGTGCTGAGCTCCATGAAGCAGCAATGAAAGGCGGCCGGTTAGCTCAGTTGGTTAGAGCGTGGTGCTAATGAAGCAGCAATGGTAAACGGGCAGGTATGGCTGTCCTCCTTGAGATGTGAGCGCAGGCACAGCCATTGTAAATCTCCAAAGCAAAAATCTCCTTTGCAATTCCTATTCATTTGCTGGAATTTATCACCAATGAAATATTAAAGCTTAGCCTCAAGACAATACAAAAAGATAAAGTACTTTAGCCAGTAAACTCTAAGGTGAATAAAAAAAAAAAAAACCTGTATTTTTTAAAATAAATAAAATATCTGTAAACTCCCAAATCAGCAAAAGGGAGCATTACTTTTTTTTTTTTTTAAGTCAAAAAATAAGAATGAACATCTCTGTTCACAGTAGCATAAGCTAAGGACTCCAAACAGGTTCAGTTTTCTCTTAGAAAAAGAGACTTGAATAAATTCTAAAAATCTCTCCAGTGTTCTTTTCCTCTTCTGTTTAAGGACATCACAGCCACGTAAAAGAGGATAAGAAATGCAGTTGTCTGACCCGAATTTCATATCAAATAATGTCATCAACTGCTGTAGGGGAAAACACAAACCCTCACACTCCCGGCTTCTGGATGCCTTTCAATTCACCTTGACAGAAATTATCTTCGTCTGGGCAGGACTGTGAAGAACTCCTCAAGGTTACTGGAGATCGCTTTATGGTGGGTCTACCGGGTCAAGGTTTTCAGGCGCTTGTTACCGAAAAATGTATTTGCACGGAAATAATCCATAATTACAAAGTTACTTTAAAATCCCGAAAGGCAGACGAATGCTTTCAAAACACTGCAACACTCACTTTTGATGTCCCTTCCACCCTTTAAACAGGTGATCTTGGCAGTGTTGCTGTCCTAACATCCACTCACCTTTGAAGTTAATGAAGATTTCATATGAAATGCAAACTCTGTCACAAAACCAAAGCAGCAGAAATCTATGACAAGAACGCAAGAAGAGGAGACGAAGCCGGGGCTCTGTTAAATCAAACCCAGGCAAGTGTGCAAAGCGCAGGGTGACTATATGCTTTGTGATAAGGCTTTCTGCTAGAATCAAAGGAGCAAAACTTCAATATTTCATGTTACCAGTGTGGCTTGGCAGGGCTAAAAATTTAATAAGTGCTATCTAAACTAATGGCAGTGCTTCCGACTGGGGGGAAAAAAGGCTGCATGAGATTAAGCATTCTAATGACTACTTAATGAAACTTAAAAGAATATAGATCATCTTTTCTTGAATTAAATTACTCACTCTAAATAATAACAGTTAAGAAACATAATAACGGCCATAGCAGAGTGCTGCATGGGAGCCGGGAGCAGAGCTGGTGATTAGTGTAGGATCTCACCAAAGCTGACGCCCTGTGTGGGGGCAGGGGTAGGGGTGGGAGGGGGGTGGAATGCTATAGCTAGAATGGATCTGTTAACAGAGCCTTAGCTGGCCCAGCTCCTCTCCAGTGTGAACGTCTACGGTTATAAATCACCCAGGATTCAGGGCCCTGGAATAGGTAGAGGTAAAAAGAACAAGATAAACTATTTGGACTCTACAGGCAAAATTTAAGTATCATTTGCTCCGTAAAAGTTTTGATGATCACCCCAGTCAACCCATAGAGATCTCATTCAGATTCCTAGGAGTTCCCGCTTCCATTCCTCTGGAACATTGAGGAAGCTGATTTTCCATGCTGATTATCATATTAATTTGACTACCTTATATATTTAACTAGATCAATAATTCATCCTGGTAGAATTTTCTCTCTCTCTCTCTCACACACACACACACACACACACATGCACACATGCACACACATAGAGCTTTCTATCTATCCACAGGGGCTGACACAATACCCATTCTACTGATTACCCAGTGAATATTTTGGGGGAGATTATAAGGCTAATGGCTAGAGCAAGGGTTCCCGAGAACATGATGTTAGACCAAGCTCTTCGTTTTCAGGGCTTCTTTATTTCTCTCAAGAGCAGATCTAAAACCTGCTACAGGTTTAACATAAGAACTATGACTCAAACACATACATCCTATCAGTTCCCACACAATATACCCAGAGTGACATATTGCTATAATTAGCAGTGTATGTCATTCTTAATTGTGTAAGATCCCAAATCTTCCTTCTTTGTCGAATTTGCAATTTTAAAGTAAACTGTTTGCTTCCTCTGTTTTATGAGATCAAGTTCAAAGAAGGCTTCCTTTTCACTTTCTAATCCAGAAGGCAGATTCTTAAAAACATGAGATTATAATTTTAAAAATATAATCAACATTCAAGGAAATCACACCCCAAAAAACTCCTTACATTGTATTCCTCACAAAAAGATTTCAACTTCCCCCAAAAACAAAAATCATGCCCTTAGATGTAACAACATTCTTTCCAGCCATAATTCACGAGCCCATACTATAATATATTCAAATATATTCATACACATTTGTGTTTGTGTATGTGTGTATATTAAATGTACACAAGTATAAAATACAAATATATAAAAATGGCAACCTTACTTGTCAAACTGTACACTGTTCAGGCTATGACACAAGGAAAAGATATCCTTAAGGAAGCACCAATATTCCCTTCATCTCTCCTCACAGAACCCTTTGTGTAAATACAAGGTGCCTTTGTGTAACTACAATTAAGTCACTGGTTTTTCTGTCTCTGGGTCCCAAACAGAAACACTAAGGTAACGGGGAGTCAGGGGAGGGGGGGCTCAGATAAAAGGCAAAGGAGAAGAAAGGTAGATCTACAGCTATGTATTTGGTACGTGGAACTGGCAGTGGGATTTTAGAGCAGAATACCCCAGAAATCAGGAAAACCCACTGCAATCACTACTGGGACTGTTCTGGGAAAGAGTCATTGTGGACAGAAGTGCCACATCCAAAGAAGACAAAGATAATGAAGGACGGGAACAGGTAAGAACAGATCTAGAGATGGGAGAATCCACCAGTCCTAGTAACTGACAGGGGTCAAGAGAAAGGGCAGAGATGTCAAGGACTTCAACTTAGAAGATGGAGGAGTTGGGTGTGATGCCATTTGTAGAGAGGGACAAGAAGAAGGTAGACCGTTGGTGGGAAATGAGCTAAAATGTAAGAAACAATGTGGACGTTGTCAGAGCAAAAAGAACCCCAGAGAGGGAGAGCTCAGGCACCCTCGCTGAGCAGCGGTGACCTTGGCAGGACAGGTAAATCACCCTAGGCTTCAGTTATCTCCTGTCAAATGAGCAGGCTGAATTAGATGACTTTTATTCTTCCCTCAGCTCAGGAGACTACAACTCTAGTGTTATCGCTCCTATTTCCCCAATCAGCAATATAGGAAATCAAAAGAAACATCTATTCTCCTTGACATGGGCAGTAGCTATAAAAGAGGGTGAGAGAGAGACACCAGAGAATTTCCTGCTATCCTTCTTTCTGGGGCTCTCTCGATAATCAAGGACACCTGCGGGGGCACCTCCACATCTGTGTGACCTGACATAACAGGGACGTGGCCTCCTGCTTTTTTAATGGAATGAGAGGAGCACCATGAGAAGGCAACGGGACTGGAGTGGTAGGAATTCCTAGCCCATCACCACAATTGCAGGGCCCACCTGTTCCATTCCTCGTCCTTCCTTCCATGTTGCCCTGTCACCCCACAGAACTTCCACAACCCAGGTGTTTGACAGACATACCCAGATTGGGGCACCTGGGATGGCTCAGTCCATTAAGTGTCCAACCCTCGTTTTTGGCTCCAGTCGGGATCTCAGGGCCCTGCGATTGAGCCCTGCATGGGGCTCTCTGCACTCAGAGGGGAGTCTGCTTGAGATTTTCTCCCTCTCCGTCTATCCTTCCTGTCCCTATAAAAGTAAAAGCCTTAAAAGAAAGAGGAAGAAGAAATCCTCAGATAGTTCAGCTCTGTCTACGACTTTCATGAGCCAGTGAAGCTGACTGAGCTCAAAAACGAAGAGAAAGAGGCTTGAGCACCTTGTCCTGAGGGACCACAGGGCTTTCCAGCAGGAGCGAGAACCAGAAACCAGGCCAGGATCAGGCAGATGCAGCCAAAAACATGGAAGCTGTGCACTGTGTTTGAAAGAGGATGCCTAACCCTGTTAGCAGGAGATACCCGAACACACCGACTCGGGTGGTAGGGTGAGGTTTTGTCTATGGGCCAAACCAGAGGAGGCAAAACCTCTTGACACCACCTCAGCTTATAGTTTGGAAGCAGGAGCACGAATCAGAGTCAAACAGGAGGGCCAGGCCACACTCTGGGACACAGGGATTGTCGGGCAGGAGAACCCAGGACAAAGGGCACACCCAGGGCCCTGGGACAGGGGCTTCTGCTTCACATGTGATTGGACACATCCTTTTCAGTCAGACATGGAACGGAAGGCTTGCCTGACCCTTCAGAACTGGGCAGGGTTCCTCCATCCTTTTTGCTCCACCTGAAACCCAAGAAGGAGGCTGGAGCTTCCAGGGAAATGCTACAGGAGCACAGGAGGGTAGAAGCCACGTGAAAAGTGAGTCCAAGGTACAAATTTCCTCCATGGGCAGAAAATGGTGCTCATACAGGTTTTCCTATCTGTCAGATGTTCTTAAGGTCCCCATGTTTATGCCCTCAGAGGAAGGGCTGTCCTACGGCACTGCAGGCAAGGAGATAAGGGCATCAGAGTTAGGAAGCCGGCATGTTTATCCTCACAGGGGCATTTTAAAGAACACTAAAGATATGAGGGTACCAACGGACAGGAGATGAGTAATGAGACAGTAGTAGCTACAAATGATTCATAATCACCTCATCACCGGACAGCCAATGTCATACAAGCGGTTCTAGGGAGGGTAACACAGGGGCAGCAAGCGTCCTGGATGCCAACGAAATGTCTAATATGGTAGGAGGACAGAGCTTGAATCTCATAAAAAGGAAAGCAGAAATAAAGTATATACAATCGAAATGGACAACTCCTCTCAGGAGCACTGGAAGCCCAAAGCAAATGGACAGACTCGGAAGAAGAGCATATTTAAAAAAAAAAAAAAAAAAAAAAATTGGAGATGTGACCCTTTTGCTAAATCCTTCAGAAAAGTGACCCATGGTGTCCCAGGGACCCAGCAGTATCCACCAATATGAATGTCTTTCCACGGCTCACCTGGAGACTCGTCCAAGACACGTCACCACCTTTCTATGTAAACACAGAGACACTAGAGGGAAAAGGGCAGACAAATCAAAGGAATTCAAGCCGTCCCTGCACTCCTCTAGAGGTTTACTAATATATTCCCAGGCTGCACAGCAGGCAGCTGGGGTCAGCAGACAAGGAGGTGACTTGGGGAGCTTTCCCACTGTGCGGCACTTACAGAAGCACTCCGCTTTAATCACCCCGAACCCAAAGCCTGCAGAGCTATGCCGCTCACTCTCTCTGCCCTTGTGCTCCCACTGGGCTCTGCAGGAGGCTGCGCACCCTGGGAGCCGGGTTCAGTGGCTCCTGGAAGATTTCAAATGCAGAGAAAAGACCTATGTTCCACATTATAGGACCATAGACCTCCCACACCTGAGCCAGGGTAAGGGTCTACCAGAAAACGTTGCCCTGTGACAAAGGCGAGAGGGCTACCAGGCCCCAGCTCAGGTCGGACATCCAAAGGCACTTCTGTCACCAGGGTCTGCGATGCTCCATGTGGCCAAACAAGTATTTGCTGAGCAACAAAGCACTCTGCAGTATATCCTCTGTGAACTGGAGAAGATGATTCCGACATAAAAGAAATATGTAAGAAGTAAGGACTCACAGATGGAGACCCAGGTTTACAAAAGCCAAGTAGAAAAGAGAGCAAGCATTATGAGATGGAGCAGTCAAGGACGTTCTTATGAGACGGTTAGGATTTTTGTAGGTACGTGGACTATGGTGGGCTGGGATGATGGCTCCTGGCTAGAGGAAAATCATGAACTAAGAGAGGAAGGAAGACCGTGGCTGGGGACAGAGCAGAGACTGCATCAGAGAGCATACGGATAACGCAGAGGCAGGCAGAAGACTCTGCGCATGGAGCCCAGCATCTGGGAGCTGGGCTCCATGCACTGAAAGGAGCCACTGAAAGGTCTGGAGTTGGGACTGACTGCCAAGAAAACCCAAAGGAGTCACAGATTTGGAGGATATGCCTTGCCACTCTCTCTTTTTCTCAATGGCATTCATTAGCAAAGAAGCATCTGCGTTCCCACCTTGCCCTCCATATAGCCCTGCTCACTCACATACATATAACTCGAGTTATTTAACCCGGAGCCTCTTCCCAACCAAGCTGACCAGCCAGCATTCCGTGGATTATACTTACTCGGCCACCGAGCCCTGTATCTGTTCTGTCTCACAGAGGACATCACATAAGCCAACATCATTTTCTTTATCAAATATTTTATTGTGCAGAAATTCCTTCTGGCCTATTGTCCAAAGTTATGATAAGAAAAGCCTTTTAAGCAAAGGCCTTCGGGGAGAGGCTTCAAATTCCTACGTGCCTGTCTTTGCTTCCATCGCTGGTGCTTACATGCTGGCTAGTGCAAGGGAAGGTGCAGGATACACAGAACGCTTGTTGATGATCCGCTGACCGTTAAGTGTGAGTGTTCATTTCCGGACCATCCGTTGCATTCCACCAATCTGTTTCTCTCTCCTAAACTGCCCTAGATAGGTCTTTGCATTAGTCACCAAGAAAATACAAATCAGAACCACAGTGAGCTGCTGCTTCCACCCACCAGGATGGTCAGAATCAAAAGGACACACGATGTAAGTGCTGATGAGCAACACCAAACCGAAGGGGTTCCCCCAAGAAGACAATACTTAGTGTGCTCTGCTTACGCTTCAGCTCCACTAAGGTGCATTTAATCTATTTCTGACACATCAGTTTTTTTGTTTTTTTTTAAGATTTTATTTATTTGACAGAGAGAGATCACAAGCAGACAGAGAGGCAGGCAGAGAGAGAGAGAGAGACAGGAGGAAGCAGGCTTCCCGCTGAGCAGACAGCCTGACGTGGGACTTGATCCCAGGACCCTGAGATCATGACCTGAGCTGAAGGCAGCAGGTTAACCCACTGAGCCACCCAGGCGCCCCTGAAACATCAGGTTTTGTTGTTGTTGTTGTTGTTTTGTTTGTTTTGTTTTTTTAAGATTTTACTTATTTGACACAGAGAGAGATCACAAGTAGGCAGAGAGGCAGGCAGAGAGAGAGGAGGAAGCAGGCTCCCTGCTGAGCAGAGAGCCCAATGTGGGGCTCGATCCCAAGATCCTGAGATCGTGACCTGAGCTGAAGACAGAGGCTTTAACCCACTGAGCCATCCAGGCACCCCTGAAACATCAGTTTTATTAAAGATAGAAAGTGATAAGGTTTTCTGCGAATAATAAAATGCACAATATAAGAACTTCTTTGGCACAATGAGATACAGACTGCAGTTGGCAGAAACCCACTTCTAAGATAGTCTCACATTTCTTCGGAGATTCAGGAGGTACAAAAACACAAAGAATGTTTTTACCTGGAATCTCCTTTCTTTCTTTCTTTCTTTCTTTCTTTCTTTCTTTATTTATTTATTGAGAGAGAGAGAGAGAGAGAGAGAGCTTGCACAAGCGGAGGGAGGGGCACAGGGAGGGTGAGGGAGACAATCTCAAGCAAATGCCTTCTTGAGCAAGGAGCCAGACGTGGGGCTCGATCCCAGGACCCTGAGATCATAACCTGAGCCAAAACCAAGTCAGAGGCTTTACCAACTGCACCACCCAGGTCCTCCTACCTGGAACTTTCATATTGAAAGAATCTGAAAATGATCATTTGGGAGTCCATATACCACCCTGGGTTCCTATTCTAAAGGGATTAAAAATATAATTCCTCTTTTCAAAAAAGCAATTGAACTAATGGGACAAATTTAGTTGCCCAGCAAATCCACTATAGCTTCAGGAACTGCAGCCTCCATGAAGCTCAACTGAAATCAATAGTTTGGATTCGAGAAGAAAATTCTCAACGACCTTTATTTATTCTGTTGCTCTAAAATGTTAGTGATTTCTAACAAATGGAATTCCCACGGTCAAAATTAAATATAGATTGTAAAGCCACCACCATTAATCTTATTTGTTACTATTGTTATTGTATGAGGATTGGTTTGCCATCATTCGTGCGGTCTGAACTATAACTCACCGTTATGGTTTGTGTGCCTGTTGTCTTTTTTATTAGATAAAAGCTCAACGGCAGCTGGGGGCTTCTTATAACCATCTCTAAATCCTACAGGTGGATTCCTACATGCACACTTTCTTTCTCTTCTCTCTCTTCCCCAGTACCAGCAAGTAAGCCAATTCTCAAGGTATGAACTCTTGAGAAAGGCCTACTTTAGTGATTCATACGAAATATCTTGATCCTTTAACAAAGTGTTGGCAACAGACACTTTTTGCTTCAAATACTTTGTGGTTCTTCCTGGACAGTTTTTAATAGAAAGCAAACTTAATAAGACCTCTTTCTTCCTTCCCCTTTCACTATGCGAGAGATAACATGAATCCACATGTAAGTAAAAGATTAGTTTTTCCAACCTAGATTGCAGTTCACATATCTTCCCCTATAAAACAAGCTCACTACTTTCAACTATTTGTTATAATCTCTAATAATCTGCATATAATTTTAGCTGACCTCCACCTTGATATTATACATGATTAAAAAACACCATGCAAATAAATAATATAGAAAGGGTTATAAAAAGAACATTTAGCTCCTTATAATAAAACAAATTTTCTCATTCTCAGAAGGTTCATTTATATACAAAAACTTGATCTGCTAAAGCTAATTAAAACAAGTCTTACTTCCTTATTAAAGCAGACCTGTGAGCTTTTAGTTCACACAGCATTCCACAGCAATAAAACATGCTCCAGTTTTTAAATTCCACAATCCAAACTTGCCAATAATTTCACTTTTCCCCACAAAGGGTCGGAATTGATGAAGATCCTGAAAGTATGTTTGTGACCACTGTTGGAAAGCAGGGACAATGAAGTCTAACTGAAGTGAGTCTTTTGTGTGTGTGTGTTTCCTGGAAGGGGGGTGGACAGCAACAAGCATTTGGGAGCCTGCTGAGGTTCCACGCGGACCACGGATACGAACGTGGGTAGAAGGGGGTGGGGTGGGAGGCAGGAGGCTGCTAATTCCTAATAGCCTCCTTTGGACCTGTTCTCTTTATGGACCCAACCTAGCTCTACCACACCCAGTCCATCCTTTATACACTAAAAGCTTTATGCATCCTCTAAGCTGTATGTTACCTTCTTCTCAGCCCTCAGGAGACTGTTTTCATAGCAGCTTCTCATTCTGACCAGAAAGGGGCAAATACCCTTTGAAAAATCATTCTCACTAGTATTTCTTTCCTCCAACTTCTTTTGGACCAAAAGTGCAACTTTCAACCCTTACCGTTACATCATCATCTTTGGACACCTGGCTGGGAACAGCAGACAAAGTCTATTTAAAACATATACATCCTGTCATCATTTAAGTGAATTACTTCCAGTACTAAACAGCAAAGGAACAGTTTATGGTGAAAGCAAAGTAAAAGTACAGCGGTAATTTCTCCAACCGAAACGCAACATCATCAATACACATTTAAGATGTATATAAAACTACCAGTATGTCACCAAAAAAACCCACAATTTCTCTGCAAAGTTCAGGGTATTTTTTGCAGCTAATCTGTTGTATAAAAAAAAATAGTCTTTTCAATGCACATCATTCACCCACTTGCTTATCCCTTCCCTTAAGACAAAATAGTTCCCAGCCCATCTTGGAAAATAACACACAGCAAAGAAAGACCAGTTTGATCTCTGGAACCCTGGTGCTCAAATGAGATAAGGAAGCCTCCTGTACTGATGTATTCATCGACATTTTTTTCCCCCTATAATGATACCAAAAAGTGAAGACAAGTTTAGACTCATGAATTTTGAGTTAACTCTGGGGTTTACATGTTCACACAGTGTGTAACTGCAGATCGTTGATTCTGTCCTCTCTTCTCAATTCCCTATCCGCTTTCCAGGGTAAGCCAATCCTAAATGCACAGCTGATAAGTTCTCAAGACAGGGTAAATCCAAAATAACAACATCATCTTCCTTATCAGGGGGCCCCTTGGCTGCACGAACTGTCGCTTTATTGCACCAGAGATAGTAATTAAACCTTCACCGGCTCACGCATATGTCCCAGTGCAAGGAGAACAGGCACGCGGCTTCCTATTATGTGACGCTTATTAACTAGAAAATAAAAGCTGTGTTAAAAAAAAAAATGTGCCTGACAGAAGAGAAGGATAAATATGGCCATGCTTTATTGCTACATGTATTTTTTAAAGAAATGCCTAGTGTACCGTGGAGTAGGTAACATTTCCCAGTATGTTTGAAATCATTCAGTGTAGCACCATATGGTGCAGTAATGTCACTGAACAGTGGGGCACAAATAACTCACAATTCATTTCACTTTGTACTCTTATTTGTTTAAAAAGTAAAACTATTTGGAGAACGCTGCCATTTGGGGTACTTCAGAATCAGGAAAGGCTGTGCATGAGCGAAGTTCTTCTTTTTTACATATGAAGCCACTGTAGAAATACAAGAGGAAAGGCTAGCCTTCTGGAAAGGGTACCTGCGTTAGCCAGTGTGTGAGATGGGAGTGACCAGGCGGAGAAAATGAAGATGCTGTTTACCTAGCACGCGAAATAAAGCAAATCATTGGCCCCGAACTTGAATTGTATTTTGGCGCTCACTGGGCTGGACAAAAAGATGATGTGGTCAAAGGAAGTAGGAATGGAATGGGTAGAACTAAAATATTCAGACTGCCTGACCCATTAGGAAATTGGGTGCCTATTCCTTTTCCTTCCAAAGCTTCAGTTTCACACATCAAACGATGGCTTCGTTAGATAAGCCAATGTGGTTCTTCTGCAAAAATATATTAACCCCTAAAAATATACAAGATCAACGCAGTTTCAAAGGGCCCAAAACGGTGAGGAGCCAAATCAAGAAACATATCTTCTCATGTCATTACTAAAGGTCAGCATGAGGATGGGGGAAGTGAAAGGGATAACAGGACTCAGATCAGAGGCCCAGATCAAAGAACCAAAGAGTAGGTGACATATGTCCCCATGACTCCTCCTAAGCCACCCAATCAGACAACTGTTCATTTTTATACTTGTTTGATCTGTTCAAAAGGACCAAAGCCTATAGGTCCTTATGAAGAACCACTGCCAAAATGTCTTTAACTCTAAACATCTAAACATCTGAACCTCCTGATGGGACAGTATGCAGAAATACTTACCGTAATACACAGTGAGACAGATAAAACTATAACCAAACCAAAAAACCTATAGAACTCAGAATTATAAAAGGATGTTCCGGGAGTGTCGGAGATTCAGACTGCAAAAATTATAACTGGGACCAACTTCTCTTTCCAGGATGAGGCTTGAGAAGTGCTGACAGCTATCAATACCTAAGAAATTATAAAGTGGTTCAAGTTCCATTTCCCAAACCAGGAAAGACAGACCTTCAATCAACAGGGTTCCTTCTCAACCCAGCCATTTACTAGACAAAGGCGTGATATTGGGCCAACCGTTGCAATAAACCTTTCATTCCTCTAACATCTTCCATACTTTTTTTTTTTTTTTTAAAGATAATGCCAATCGAACACACGCCAAAACAGAGGACGTCATCAAGTGCAAGGGAGGGAAGTACTGAAATTAGTACCAGCCCGGAAAGAGCACCACGATTTTTCATTTCTCTCTTCCATATTAATGGGACCCAGGTGTTACAAAATGACTAAGACATAACGGTCCAATGGCAAAACAGCTGGAGGCTACATCAGAACACACCTTACCTACATCCTCCATTCCAACGGCTTGATACACTTCTTGAAAAAATAAAAAATGAATTTTGGATGAAATGTAACAGGTACATGATGAGGAATTCAACAGAAATTTTCCTTGGGTTTCTTTAGATGTGACTGACGAGGCTGTTTCAGCACTTTCTTCATGCCTCCATTTATCCTGCCTCTCCCCATGAAGGGGGGGTAACGCTGATTATGCTGCACCCCACAATTTCTCCTGCTGATAGAAAACTATGCTGGTACCAGGCTCCGTACCAACAAATAGAATGGATTCAGGGGCCTCAGCATGGCTGTCAACGAATATGGCCATGCTTTATTTTCACGACGAAAGTTACTTTTATTATTTGGTTCCATTTTTTTTCAGCTAATAGGAAATAAAGCAGAAGTTGACAGACTGTTAAATATATATATATAACATTCTAAACAGCACAAATAAAAGTGAACCATAAAAATCTTGGGGAAATTACTGTTTTTTTTTTCCCCTCCAACGACAGTTTTAATTTTAAACATTTCAATATTCTTATGAAATCTTCTAGACACAATTACACTGAAAAGGCTTCATACATTTAAAAGAATATGACAGAACACTTAGTTAAATGTTATATTAAAGATTCATTGTAAATTAAATATTAAAGTATTCAGCAGATCCAAGTGTGGTTCAAATCCATCTGTTGCTACAAAGTGTATTTTTTCTTTATCTTAGCATTGCCATATGCCATGGCAGAGCACCCAAGCTTTTTTTTTTTTTTTAATTTTCCATTTGAAACCTTCCCTAGAAATGAATAGCCATGGTTAATCTATGGCATTTATTCTGCCCTATAGATTATCACAGAGTCATATTTTACTAGGTTCAAGTGAGAAAGACCATAGGTAAAATTTAACTAGCAAAAGCCTCTACGCGCCCCCTACCAACAGGTGTGCTAGCTTCTTAGACTGTAGATAAAATGTTCATCATAAATTGATCTCAAGGTATAAGAAAAATGAAGAAAGGGAAACACACTTAGAATACTCCTAAGAGTGGAAAACAAGAATGTAGAAAGAAAAGAGATGCCAAACACAAAGCAAAAAAACAGAAATCTGCAACCCAGGAAATAAGTGAGCACGCATCCATGGATGAACATAGCCATTTAAACAAACTCAGTCCTACTGGACCAAGGCAAGAGGGGGAAGCTGCTGAGACAGTAGATCTACCCACATGATAGAGATTAGAGCCTTCTTGGGCAGAGGCAAGAAAAATCTGAGCGAACACCTGCCCAACCGCTCTTGATAAATATCCCCATTAGTGTTTTCCACCCGACCATAAAAGCACTATCTCTAAGTGTATGTATACTTGAATTCTATTTCAAATGCCCTAAAACCTGACTATTGAAAGGAGTATCATTCCACCCATTAATTTAAATAAAATGAATTCAAATTACAGCTCCACTCATCAAGTTTTCTGCATCCCACTCAGCATTATTTGGATGCTGAGAATATAAAGATGGCTAGTATGTGAATCACAAATTATACCTGATCCTTGACCTTTTAGAAGCTCACTCTTTAGGGACAGAGACAATGGGAGAGACGGGGCTTGTCATGACCGCATGCTAATCACCGACATCGTTCTATAGAACATTAAGTCCTTACATTGCTAGATAAAATGTGTTTAAGGTAGGATTAAGATATATTATCTTAAATATATTTATATTACATCATAAAATATTATACGACAATTTTATAGTGGCGTCTTACTGCAAGCTGCTATACCAAAATACCACAGATTTGGTGGCTTCAACAACTCCAAGTTCTTTTCTCACAGATCTGGACACTGGTCCAGCAAGGTTAGACTCTGGTGAGAGCTCACTTCCAGGCCTGCACAAGGCCACTTTCTCGTTGTTTCCTCACATGGCCTTCCCTCAGCATGTGCACTTTGATAGGGAGAGGAAGCTCTCTATTGTCTTTTCCTAGAAAGGCACTAATCCCAGCGTAAGGACCCCACTCTCATGACCTCATCTAACCCTCATTACCTCCCCAAGGTTCCATCTCCAAACACCATCATATTGAGGGTTAGGGTTTTAACTTATGAATCTTGAGGGATACATTCAGTCATTCAGTCCATAATAAATACATTATATAATATATATTATATATGTTATATATAACATATATAATACATGATTATATCATGTTATCTTAAATTTATATTATATATCTTAACTTCGATTAAATACATTTTTTAAGATTTATTTATTTATCATAGAGAGAGTGAGCGTGTGTGTGAGCAGGGGGAGGGGGAAAGGGAGAGGGAAAGAATGTCAAAGCAGACTCCCCGCAGAGCGCAGAGCCAGATGCAGGGCTCCATCCCATAACCCAGAGACCATGACCTAAGCTGAAATCAAGAGCTGGATGCTTAACCAACTGAGTCACCCAGGTGCCCCTAAATAAATTTATATTAAACATTTAAATTTATGTCAAATTTCTTGAGTGTGATATGATACAATTCAACAGAATGCTTTTGTTTTTAGCAGGAAATATAAGTTCAGGTATTCAGCAATTAACTGTAAACATTTCTGCAAATTTCTTTAAAAGAGGTTAGTTTAAAACTCTGTGTAGTGTGAGAGAGAGAGAGAGAGAGAGAAAGGAAATGTTACAAAATGTCAGTCACTGTAAATCTGAATGAGAACTGCACCCAAATGTATTTGCTGCTCTTTCAACTTCTCTATAGGTTTGAAACTTTTCAAAATAAAAATTGGGAAAATGGGATGCCTGGGTGCCTCAGTGGTTTAAAGCCTCGGCCTTCAGCTCAGGTCATGATCCCAGTCCTGGGATGGAGACCCCCGTTGGGCTCTCAGCTCAGCGGGGAGCCTGCTTCCTCCTCTCTCTCTGCCTGCCTCTCTGCCTACTTGTGATCTCTGTCTGTCAAATAAATAAATAAAATCTTTAAAAGAAAAAAATAAAATCTTTAAAAAGAAAAAAAAGAGGCACCTGGGAGGCTCAGTGGGTTAAGGCCTGTGCCTTCAGCTCAGGTCATGATCTCAGGGTCCTGGGATCGAGCCCCACATCGGGCTCTCTGCTCACTGGGGAGGCTGCTTCCTCCTCCCTCCCTCCCTCTCTCTCTCTCTCTGCCTACTTGTTATCTCTGACTGTCAAATGAATAAATAAAATCTTTAAAAAAAAATTGGGAAAATCACCAAGTTAACCAAAATGATGTTTCAAAACCCAAATAATACTATTATAGCTGTGCCAGCCTTAAGACCTCTTTCTTCTCCTAGGCATTTGGAAATAAATCACTTAATGGACGAAACTTGATCTATTTTGCTCCCCCATAATAATGTTCTGCCACATTATTAAACCACTATTTCCATTAACGCCAAAAGCAGGATGACATCTGTGTGCAAATGCACACATTCAAAGAAATCTCCTTGTTAATACATTTAAAATAGAGGTATAGAGAAGTATAAAAATATAGAGAGGCAGAGAGAAAGGAAGGAGCTGAGGCTATTGTAAGTGACTCAGGGACTGGCAATCTTTTTGTTATGCTCCACACCACACAGAAGAATGATTAACTGGTTTGGTGCATCTGGTCAAACAAGCCTGTAAAAGCAAGCTTCAAGGTTCCTGCAGCCCAGAGAACCACCGAGATAAATTCACTCTTCTTGCCCATTTTGTTTTACAGATGTCTCTAATGCCATATTTTTTGTTTTAATTGCTGACATCACTATTTTAGATCCGCTATTTTATACCATTACGGATTCAGAATTGAAGCACTCTGGAGTGTACATAGTTGAGATAAGCACGTTCAAGAGTTCTAGCATGTTCCCAATACTTAGGAATGCTTTCTCCCTCCAGGAAGATGTCAGGGTACGTTCTCACGTCCACTCCCAACACACTGGTCTGCAACATGATTCAGTTACGATCACGTTATCCTGCGCTGGTGAGAAAGTCTAACATGTCTGAACTCCTCCTTTTTTTTTTTTTTTTTTTTTTTTTTTTTAGTATATAGGGAAGAAGTGAGAAAATGAGCAAAACAAAAGAAGTTGAATGGCAAACAGGAGTTGTGGAAGATCATGAAAGCAGGGGGAGAGAGAGAAAAGGAAAGAGAATGAGAATCTCTAGTTCCACAAGATGCTGCATTGTGGGGAGAAAGAGAAAGTGTTCCAGGATCATTGTGCAAAGGCCAATACTATATTCTCTGTGAGAGTCGCAATGAACAGTAGTATTTACATGGCAGGCTCAGTTCCCTGCATGGTAACAGAATTACTAGTACCATTTTAGGTCAAGAGATCTGTGGCTGGTTGTTACTTTCACTGACTAAATTATAGCCCAGTCCGTGATACCCTTCCCCATTCCTCCCAGTGTGGGCTAGCCCTAGGAAATCATTCCTGCCATCTTTGACCAAGGAAGTTCTCATACCCTTCATCTCTCCAACTATGATGACTGGTAACAGTTCATTGCTTTGTTATCCCTCACTTTTTTTTGGGGGGGGGTGGGGGGTTGGTGTTTAAAAGCTGCACACTGAAGAGATCATCCTCCACTCAGAGAATTTTGGACAAAGAAGGGATGGGAAGAAATTTCATGAAGGCACACTCTATAAGGACTTTCTAGTAGGGATCTTCTCTCTCTAAGATTTATTTATTCATTTGTCAGAGAGAGATCACAAGTAGGCAGAGAGGCAGGCAGAGGCAGAGAGAGAGAAGCAGGCTCCCCGCTGAGAAAGGAGCCCGATGTGGTACTTGATCCCAGGACCCTGGCATCATGGCCCGAGCCGAAGGCAGCCGTCCAACCGACTGAGCCACCCAGGCATCCCAGTAGGGATCTTCTCTTAAAGCTATTCCTTATGTACTTCTTTATTTTAACTTAACAATATATCCTAGAATTGTCTCCAAATTAGTTCCTAGAGATCGTCATTTTTGTTATAGCTACACAGCCCAGCACCAATGTGTATGGATGTATTATTTACAATAGTTAATTCAACCTTTCTCCTATGTGCAGACATTTAGGTTGTTCATAATATTTTCCCAGTATAGACAATGCTGCAATGAACGTATTTTATACATATGCATTTCCTATTGCTGGGTAGAGGAGAATGTATACATTTTCCATGTACCTGGCTCACTTGTATAAACTGAAACATAGAAGGCATCTACTAGGCACTAAGGAGAATAGTTACATCCAAGGGATAAGTGGGAGCAGAATGGAAAACTGTACGTGGAACTGGGGTAGAAGGGACAGAAAGAATGACATTTCTCTGAAGATAACTTTTCATGTATTTCTGACTTTAGAACTATGGTAAAGTTTTAGATATTATGTAATACACAATTAAAATAAATAAATGTAGAGGCCCTTGGGTGGTTCAGTCAGTCAAGCACCTGCCTTTGGCTCAGGGTCCTGGGATTGAGTGCCAAGTTGGGCTCCATGTTCTGTAGGGAGTCTGTTGCTCCCTCTGCCTCTCCCCTCGCTCACACTTGCTCTCTCTCTCTCTCTCTCTCTCTCAATCTCTCTCTTGCAAATAAATAAATAAAATCTTTAAAAAATAAAAATAAGTAAAATAAATAAATGTGGGAAGACAGTATACAAACACTAAGAAATGAAATTAACTGTATTACAAATGAACGGCATCACTATGCTGAAGGTGGGTAACCTCGATCACCCTGGAAAATAATACACTGACTATATAATCTAAGGCTAAAGACAAAAAAAAATGCACACAAATAGTAGGTATATTTTCACAAGGGCATAGAGAAGCAATTTCAAAACTACCCTGTTTATTCTAGGATTGAAGAAGTCAGTATATCATGCATAACGGGAGCCACTCTCCTCAGTGGAAAGGAAGGGAGTTATAAATAAGGAAGAGGGAAAGGCTGGATTCCCCTTATGTTGAACTGAAATTAAAGGTACTGGTATGAATTTTAATATATACACTGGCAGACAGACACAAATGCACACACAAATGTGTGTGTGTGTGTATACCTGCATGTGTTTCTTTTCCAGCTCAGTTCACTGATAGGACATAAAGCCTATGGTAGTCCAGTAACACCACCACGCTTACTTCCTCTCTTCACTGCTCCTAAACACTATTATTTAATAAAATGAGCCAGCAGTTCTTAGTAAAATGCCCTAATTCCAGGATTTGGGCAACCAAAGTACAAGATGAACCTGGAACATCCTGTCGTCCCTCAGTCATTAAGCATCTGCCTTCGGCTCAGGTCATGATCCCAGGGTCCTAGAATTGAGCCCCACGTCGGGCTCCCTGCCCAGCTGGAAGCTTGCTTCTCCCTCTCCCACTCCCCTTGCTTGTGTTCCCTCTCTGGCTGTCTCTCTCCCTCTCTATCAAATAAATAAAATGTTAAAAAAAGAAAAAAAAGTGATTAAAAATTGATGGCGGCATACGAAAGGATACAACAGCTAACTAGAGGGGCCTCCCATCAGCTAAATCGTGATGTTTCCAGAAACAAAATGAGGATAGCAACAGAACTCAGCCCAATGTACAAAATAAAGAAGTCGTGAGCTCATACTAATATAAACAAACAGGGAATAAGGGAAAAGAAGGTCCTTACAGTAAAATTCCAGCTGATAAATGGAAAATGAATAATGAAACTAAAGATGTACCTTTTGACAAACAATATGGTTATAAACTGTTTAAGGAAAGAATAAAAAATGAACACTAAAATTAATGGGCAAAAGGATGAACACATAGTGTCATATACATAGTCTCAAAGTGTGATCTTTGCAAAGGAAAAAAATAACTTTTTTTTTTTTAAGATTTTTAACTAATCTCCACACCCGGTCTCAGGCTCAAACTTACAACCCCGAGATCAAGAGTCTCATGCTTTACTCATTAAGCCAGCCAGGCACCCTGTAATGTTTAAACTGAAAATGGAAAAAGAGTAAGTGTATAGTGGAAACACCTGGCAGATAACATGCCATCCACGTGACCCACCACCAATGCTAACCACGTTAGCATCACCAATAATGGAATAAATAAACTGCCTGTTTCCTGATGTGGTGCACAGAGAAGGTCACAGTATCACCTCTGTGTTATTCTTAACAAAAACGTACAATCTCAATACAACCATGAAGAAGTATCAGAAAAGCCCAGATTGACATACAACCTACAAAATAACTGGCCAATAGGCTTCAGAAGTTTTAAGGTCACTAAATATAAAAGCAGACTGAGAAACTGTTCCAAATATAATGAGTAGGATGAGGACATGTAGCATGGGACCTGGGATTGACTCTGGGACCAAGAAAGGATTATTAGTAGGAAAATAAACACATTTTGAAAAAAGGTCTTAGAGCTCACAGGTTGGAAAACGAGGGCCAACTGGTCACCTATTTCTAGGATTCAGGTCTTTGGACCACAGCCAGCCCTATTCATGTCAGTATCATCTATAGCTGTTCTTGAACTACAATGGTGATGAGCACTAACGACCGAGACCTTACCTCCAGCAACACCAAAAATATTCATTTTTTTCTGGTCCTTTACAGAAAAAGGATTCTCATCCCTGGGTCAGAAAATGGTACTACATCAAGGTTGCTAATTTTGTGATTTTGGTCACTGCACTGTGGTTTTTGAAAATGTCAGTTTGGGGAATCTGAGAAGGGTTTACAGGAATTTCTGTTTTTGCAACTGTTTTGTAAGTCTGTAAATATTTCAAAATGAAAAATTCAAAATAATCTATACCTTGGAGCCTAGTCATTTCCATTGTCAGAGTGGTTCATTCATTTGTAAGATGGATTCTTCCTTGGCTTCAATACACTGACGTTTGGCCCTTCATTGCCTCTGGCGAGAGACAGCTACTTTTACAAGGCACTAAATATGGAAATGCAAAATCCATGCACTCAGCCAGAAAGTGCTCTTACCTAGAACACACTTTATGGTCGCCATTTATTCTGTGTCAGGCTCTAGGCTAAGTGCTTAACACCTATTTTCTTGTAAAGAAGTGCATTTGCAAAAAGGAAAATCCATTTACTTAGAGATTTCTAATTCCATAAAAACACTTTTTACTAGATAGTAAAGTAAGCCGCAAGAGCTGAGACGAGCGGCATGAGATACTGACCCAACCATCAAGGAAACCGCATGAAAGGGTTATTTTTAGCACAATTCCTCCATCCCAACACCCCAAACATATTAATGGAGGTTTTCTGTATCTACTTTACGATGAATATTGTCTGAATAAAGAGACTCATACCCATACCCTTCCTGGTGATACAGGTTAATCTCACAATCCATCCAATCTAAGATACCAATAATTTTAAGATATACCAGTATTTTACTGACCACAGAAAGAAAAGGCTTTGCCAATTTTACCTGAATATGCCATCAAGTACAAGTACTTCTAAATTCAAAAACAGTAAAATGTGCATCTTTGAATGAATTACAATATACGACATATACTCAAATGTGTGACCAATATATATTTTGGAGGTACCTTTTACCAATTTGGATTGTTCTCCGTGCAATGATACTCCAGGTCTGCCCAAGTAAAGAAAACAACAACTGAAGCAGATGGCCAGTTAAAGCCGTTGCTAAGACTCACACTAATGGGAATGCTGGTCAACACTGGAAAATTTCAGCTCTGATGAAAGAAAGAAGCTACACAAGCGATTCTGAGAACCCCAATTACCTCCTGTACAGACTCTGTTGGCTGCAAACTAATGACCTTCTCACACATCTCTGCATTTCTATGAGTGCTCTGTTCCTGGTATCCATGACAGTCAATATCCCACCTGAAAGAAATCAGTCCACTGTCCTTATTTCTAAACATCCAGAGCTGGCATCTTGGAGAGACTGGGATAAATGGCTAATTTTTTGTGATTTTAGTCCTGAATGTTTGTTGTTCTGGAGAGGTTGTGCAGTCCGATAATTTAAGGTCAAACTACCCTATTTATATCCTTATTTGTCTATTGTCCATGTTAAAATCAAGGGCAGCCAGAAGACTTCAGAGGTGGATCTTAGATACCATCTAGATGTTATTCCACAAAGGAGAAGGGCGGGGGCAGAGAGGTGTGAATATTTGCATAAAGAAAGACAAGAAAGGAGACTGGGGCAGAGGCCAGACCAGAGCCCAGTGTCCTCACTCCTGGTCCCATAGCCCATCCATTTCATCATGCAGAGAAATGAGCCTGATTCCGTGTTTTCAACCACCTTAAAACTCCTCCACTACCCCCATGCCCATTATCACAATCCTGGCAAACATACTTGTTTTCATGTATTTTCACATCCATTAAACTTATTTTCCTTTTTAAAAAATGAGTCAAAATGTGCTTTTCATGTTTGAGGGCACATATTTTTAAAAATCTTTTTAAAAGCACATTGTATAAAAATAGAGCCATCTAAAGCAACAGCAATTTTATAATAGTATTCCAATCACAACTCTCCCACCTGGGGAGATGAACTGCAAAAACACAGTAGGACTTTTAAACTATTGTCAGTAGCTGTAGTTTGAGTTAAAAAAAAAATATTGCCAATTTCCTATCACCTCTTAGTATATGTATTCATATGTATTTAGCCGCACTTTACACCTACCACCATGCCCATCTAATCTTCCACACTCCTAAAATATGTACTCAGTGAGCAGAAATTAATAGATTGAATTCAGAAATGCATATACTTGACTTATAGCACAGCTACGGTTAAAATTCAGGTCCATGGAACAGAGAAGACAATTTTCTTTTCAAGTAATGACTGGTAACCTACAGGCAGTGCACTAAACAAGACAGATTATGGAATCCTGGAACACAGCATTCCAGAGACGAGGCTGACCAGTGCATCACGCCAATCAGCAGCTCAGCAAAGCCCAAGATGAGAGATCACATCTTCCCTAACTCTGATTTAGTAAAGTTCACAAAAGCTACTTTCAAGGGAGAAGGCTTGGACAAAACGGAGAGTACGGAGATTCTCTAATTGAAGTCCTCCGTACAGAAGAGATGAGTGAATTACAGGAATTCAACATGTGATGACCACTTGGAAGGGCTCTTCACATTCCCACGTGAGAGAAAATAAGAGACAAAGCTGATCTTTGAGGTGTGATGAGATAAGCACCATATCAGGCCCAAACTTATCAATGTGCTGCAGATAGAGCCTTCAAGGACAGGGAAAGAAACCGAGAATGGCCCAACGGACATTTAGGACAAAACCTAAAACAAACCAAATTTCTAATGCATTCTCATTTGAGTGTGCGCACTAAGTAGAGTAATTTCAACTAATTCAGAACAAAATGGAAAGTGATCATAGAGTCAGCTAATGTACAGAAACTCTCCATTAACAGTCACTTTCGAGCTTTTATGGTAAAATGATAATTGGTATTCGTAATTTTTAGATCCTATGCCACTATGAACCATCATAGGAAATCAACAGAAACATCTGCTTAATGAATGCAAGGCAGAGCATACTTTGAATAAGCTACTGTACTCACTGCTACAGGACTAGAAGACACAATGGTCATAATGTGGGTATTATGAAATAAGAAAGAAGGGGAATAACTATTTTTCGACACCAGGCAATCAATCCACATGGGTATAAATGGGAACTTCGTCAGATATGCAATTAACCAGAATACTACAGGCCAAAGAATCCAGAGTTCACATGGATTGCCACATGAACCACAATCCCCCCACATATAGGAGACCTCGTAATATTATAAATGTCCATAAATAAAAATATATACAGGGGCACCTGGGTGGCTCAGTCAGTTAAGGGTCTGCCTTCAGGTCAGGTCATGATCCCAGGATCCCATGATCCCAGAAGTCAGCTTCTCCCTCCACCCTTCCCCATGTTGCTGTTCTCTCACTCGCTCACTCTCCCTCTCTCTCTCTAAAATAAATAAATATAAACATATACAAAGGGATACATGTTCTAAAGGGGTGATGAAGTCTTCTTGTCCCATGATTTGGCAATCTCACAGAATCTGGTAGCTGTGTAAAGAATTTCCGCTTTGAGGATAAATGTTGATAATTTGTGTACAAGGAAGAAAAGGAAACCACAGGGTCACAGAGGTGTTCAGACTTTTGCTAAATGTAAAAAGCAAGAATGTAAAACCAATCAAAGCTATGTCCCTTCAAAAACAAATATAATTTCTGTGTTAAAAAAGACATAATCCCTAGGCCCATTTTCCACCTGTAGCTTATATGTTAATAAGCAATCATGATTTTAAAGAGGTTAATTTTTAACATTTTCATATAAAAATCCAGTTTCCAGGGGCGCCTGGGTGGCTCAGGGGGTTGAGCCTCTGCCTTTGGCTCAGGTCATGATCCCAGGGTCCTGAGATCCAGTCACGCATCGGGCTCTCTGCTTGGCAGGGAGCCTGCTTCCTCCTCTCTCTCTGCCTCTCTGCCTACTTGTGATTTCTGTCAAATAAATAAATAATCTTTTAAAAAAAAATCCAGTTTCCAGTTAACCTAGTAAATTTGTACGGTGGTATCAGCTCCGCAGGCATAGAGAGATGCAGTATTAGTCCCTAAAGTTTTCTGAATAGGGAGGCATGAATAATTATTGAACAAAACTGTGTGTATCACAAATCTAAGAATGCTTCCTAAGAAAAAAGGTAGTTGTGATGGAATGGCTCAAGGGTTAGAAGAGAGCTCATGAAGGGGCACCTGGGTGGCTCAGTGGGTCAAGCCTCTGCCTTTGGCTCAGGTCATGATCTCGGCGTCCTGGGATCGAGCCCCGCATCGGGCTCTCTGCTCAGTGGGGAGCCTGCTTCCCTCTCTCTCTGCCTGCCTCTCTGCCTACTTGTGATCTTTCTGTCAAATAAATAAATAAAATCTTAAAAAAAAAAGAGATCTCATGAAGAAGAAATGAATGTTGCACTTTGATTGAAAACATGATATAGTAGATGTAGAACACAGAACTTGATCTAAAATATTTGGAGATTTAAGGAAAGATCTGGAGGCCAAAGAAGAATTTCCCAGACCTTCAAATATGATATAAATACGGAAAAATGCTGTTGTAAATTATAGTACCTTCCCACTCATCTGGAAGTCAGTCATTTAGAAATATCAACTGTCTGGATTAAAATAGAACCAAAAAGAGAAAGGAAGGAAGAAGGAGAGGGAGGGAGGGAGAAAGAGAGGAGAGGAGAGGAGAGGGGAAAAAAGGAAAAGAGAAGAGAGGGGAGGAGAGGGGAGGGGAAGGAAATGAAGGGGAAAAAAGAAGAGAGAAAAGTCATAGGATGGGAAGGGAAGGGCAGGGAAGGGAAACAAACTGGGTAGCTCTCTGGGTCAACCACAAGTATGCTATCAATAACAATGGGCAACAGTGCTTTAACCAAAGAACCACTAACCAAAGGGTATTTACTACTAGCTTTACTTTTCCATACATCTGATCTTTATGTGAGGCCTAGGATGTACCAGGTACTATTCAAAGCAGGTTGCAATAAAGCTTCAAAAAACTCCAGTCTCTTACACCTGAAATGAATGTAACACTGTGTGTCAACTATACCCCAACTAAACAAACAAACAAACAAAAAAACTCCAGTCTTCAGCCCTGCAAGCTTCTAAGAGAAGATACCAGACCAGCAAATGAGCAAAGCCAATGCGGTAACATGCAATCTTATCTATCATGGAGAAAAAAAAGAGTGAATCAGGATCATATGCAGTGGAAACCAGGCCTTGGTGGGTCGCAGAAGGCCCCTTGAAGAAACCGTGCTCCCACCTGAGACTTAAGAAGTGAAGGAAAGAGAAGGGAAGGGGAGAGAACGAGGCAGGGAGACACCATGCACACCATGCCTGAAGTTAAGAATAAGCAAAGCATGCAAGGGGAGCAAGAACAGTTCACCCAGTTGGAACCAAGTAAGAAGGGGAACGCGGGCCACAGTGAAGCCTGAGGAAAGCAAGAGCCGATCATTCAGAGACAATAAGTTATTTGACTTCCGTGGCAACAGAGCCATTAAAGAAATTGAAGCAGGAATATCCCATCACTAGATTTTCACATTAGGATGAGGACCTCAGTGGCAATGTAAAGAATAAAACAGGAGATGAGACTGTTATCAGGGAAATCAACTAGGAGACTTCGGATGAATGAGATCTAGAATAGTAACCAAAACAGAAGCAATAGTAGAGAGGGGAGATAAAATGGGTCGGGCGATAGGTTCATGAAGTGTAACGGGAGAATAGCTGCCTCATCACCATTCATTCATGTAGCTATACTGAGCACTGACCACCTCGCAGAGCCTCTTGGTGCTGGGGAAACAGACACAAACAAGATGCTGAGCCCACTCTTACGTATCCCCCCAGTCCAGGGCATTGGTTGAATGATGAGAGCAGAAGAATTGGAAGTAAGCTCCCGTGCCTTGTTAATGGTGGCGCTGCCTAACAAGGTTCTCAGCAGCTACTTCGATCTGCTTGACATACCAAGATGGAAGACCAAGAAAGCTATTTTTAAAAGGCTTTTATGGAAGCACAGATAAGCACAGCTTTGGGACTGAGGATCAGATTACAGATTGCTAGGATGAAGAGGAAGAACAGAGGCTGAATTCAATATTCACAACTCCCATCTAGGCAGGTATTTCCTAATAAGGTCAAGAAGAGTAAGCTGCTTTGACTTGGCACAGAAGCACAGGCCAACTGCTAACAAGGAAGGAAGGTACACTTTGCAGTTTGAGCTGAGTGAAGGCACTTTGAAACCTCCCGATAAAGTCCTTAACAAACCATAAGAGACTCTTAATCATAGGAAACAAACTGAGGGTTGCTGGAAGGGAAGGGGGTGCGGAGGCATGGGTAATTGGGTGAAGGACATTAAGAAGGGCACATGGTGTAATGAGCACTGGGTATTATGGAAGACTGATGAATCACTGAACTCTACCTCTGAAACTAATAATACACTCTATGTTAATTAATGGAATTTAAATTTTTTTAACTTTCCTGAGGTTCATGTTTCTTTTTTTTTAATTTTTAATTTTTAATTTTTTATAAACATATATTTTTATCCCCAGGGGTACAGGTCTGTGAATCACCAGGTTTACACACTTCATAACACTCACCATAGCACATACCCTCCCCAATGTCCATAACCCCACCCCCCAACCCCCCTCCCCCCAGCAACCCTCAGTTTGTTTTGTGAGATTAAGAGTCAAAAAATTTTAAAAAAATTTTTAAAAAAGCCCTTAGGATCCTGTCCAAGCTCCTCAAAAATAATAATAATAATAACAATAATAATAATAATAAAAGTTAGGAGGATTAAAATTATTCACTAATTCTTTGACATGCCTTCCATCAACAGGTTGGTCCATGTCCAACCTGAGTTCAGTGACTCTGAGACTGCATCAACTAAAGGAATAATGGTAGAAATCACTTGGCACCAGTTTCCAGGTCCATCCTAAAGAGACTGACAGCTCCCACTTCCTGTCTAGGAAACCAGCTGCCATGGAAGCAGAGTGACTACCCTGACACCACTACACTGTGAGCATCCCAAGTTACACAAGAAGGCTCTTGTAGGACAAAACACTGCATGGTCAGAGAAGCTGCAGAGAATTGAGGTGCCTCACATTTGAGTGAAGACGCCATCTTGGAAACGGATCCTCTAGCCCCAGCCACAGATGAAAACCAAACCACAGAGTCGAACTCTTCCTAATATCTGTACCCAAAAGAAAGTCAGGAGTCACATAAAATGGTTGTGAAAGCCTCTAAGTTTTGAGGTACTCGTTATGCAGCAATTATCTAAGGATAACTGGGATGAAATTATAAGTGAACCAAGAAAACAAGACCACTTTTTTAGGATCCTAAGTAAAAAACTGCTTCTTTGGTATCAAGAGAGCCTCTCCCTCTCCTCAGTGAAAGCATATTAGCAACATAAATAGTGACCAGGCCAATGATGGTCGTTACTATGTAGACTAAGCAAAACAGAATAAATTATGCATAACAAAAAGGAAAAGCTCAGTCACCTTGAAAACACATGCATATGAAATAGCCCGAGTTGCACAGAAGCTCACTACACCCCACTGTTAACATCTTGTAAGATGATAATTTTAAGTGCTTATTAACAAAGATGTCATCAACTCATAAAAATTCCCACAATGAACTTTTGCAATGACAAGCTGTCACTCTTGTACTTGGGGCATTGTCCCCGCTCTGCCTAATATATCAGAAGAAAGAAAAGACAAGGGGTAAGAAAGACAGGGGTAAAGTAAAGAAAGACAGGGGTAAGAAAAAAGAATAAACACATAGCCCAGAAAGAAATGACCCACTTATTTCACTGTTTGAAGATGAAGACTTTGGAAAAAGGAAAAAGAGATAATAGTTCTCAGTGATGCC
This sequence comes from Lutra lutra, assembly GCF_902655055.1. NCBI lineage: Eukaryota > Metazoa > Chordata > Mammalia > Carnivora > Mustelidae > Lutra > Lutra lutra. The sequence continues at coordinate 33,102,661 of NC_062279.1, read as the reverse complement.
AATACATTTTCCTGTACTCAGTACAACCTGTGAGTAATTACTGAACACGCCTGAAACAAACTGTGGGCTGTCATATTAGTATCTTATTTATATTTAAATATATATGGGGCACCTGGATGGCTCAGCCAGTCAGAAGCATCTGACTCCTCATTTTGGGCCAGGTCTTGATCTCAGGGTCATGAGATCGAGTCCTGAGTGGCCTCCACACTGGGTGTAGAGTCTGCTTGGGATTCTCTCTCCCTCTCTGCCCATCCACCCGCCCCCCTGCTCTTGCTGTCTCTGTCCTTAAAAAGTAGTAATCATACACACACACACACACATACTTTCAGGCCAAGTAATATATTTGTATTATTCAAACTCTAAACTTGGAAATAAGAATAGAAAGAAAAGTCACTTTCCCTGCCCTATCTTCAGCCATGCAGCACCATTCCCTGGGGAAAAGAAATATATTCAGTTTCCTGTGCATACTTCTAGAAATATTTTATTCAATGAAAGTACATATGCTTTTATACAATTATATTAAATATATGCCATGTATATGGGGATATATATACATATGCACATTTTATATATAAATTTTATGTACTCAAGTATGAATGTCTAGATGTACAAAACTTTTTTCCCCTTTTCTACACATACAATGTCCTAAACCTTCCCTTTTCCAATATGTTTTTGAGAGATTTTCCAATATTAATACATAAAGGTATCTTGCTCATTTCTGGTATAATAATACATAACACACTGCTCTGTATTTAATTGGAGCCCTTGATGACCGTCAGATGCCGGCAGTCTTTGCACCTTACCAGCAGTGCTATGATGAACGACCTCCTACATACATCCTCTGCTAGCAAATATCACTAGCATTTCCAAGATGTGAAGGTTCTGGGTGAAAAGGTACTTGATTGACCTTCGAACACGGTTTGATCTGTGTGGGTCCACTGACCTGTGGATTTTTTCCTGATAAATAAAGTACAGTACTATAAATGTATTTTCTCTTCCTTATGGTTTTCTCAATATTCTTCTCTCCAGCTTACTTCATTGTAAGAATACAGTATATAATACACATAACATATAAAATATGTGTTAATCAACACATTTTATATATTGTTTACAATAAATACTGCTTATTGTCATTGGTAAGGCTGGCTTCTGGTCAACAGCAGGCTAGTAGTAGTAAAGTTTTTTGAGGGTATAAAGTTATACGAAGATTTTCAACTGCATGGGTGGGCAGGTGGGACTGTTAAAGGGTAAATTCTCTGTATATTTATAATGTGGATAATTACAGATAATTTGCCTATATAGAGACAGTATGAAGTTACAATCCCAAAGGCAATGGCTAACTATATCCACAGACATGACAACAGTCTTATTAAATGGTTAGATTTTTGCCAATTTAACAGGTGACAGATTAGTATTTTGGTAGGTCTTATCTTGTAATTCTCCTATTCATTATTTGTGTATAAGTCATTTGTGCTTTCTACTCTGTGAACCCCTGGCTCATATTCTTTTTTCTGTTTTCCTATGGAGTTGTTAGTAGTTTTCCCATTGATTTCTAGAAATACTTTAAAGAAATTAGCAGTTTGGTTGTGAGTTCCAAAAATTATTTTCCCAAATTGTCCTTTGAATTTGTGTATGAGGGCTTTCTATGAGAACTTTTTAAATGTAGTTGAATTTATCAAACTTTTCACCAGTGGCTTGTGCATTTAGGGTCATAGTCACAAAGACTACTTTTCCTGATATATTTTGCTTTAATGAATCCACCATCCTTCTCTACCAAAAGCAAACAGATATTAGTCAAATGTCATTAAGAAACGCCATCACTGAGAACATCTTCATATAACAAAAATTTTTCTCATCTCCTTATTAATGAATCCTTTATTTCTAGCAACATTTAAATCAATGCAATTATAGTATAATTTGGAAAAAAAACAATGGAGACAACTTCTTGGTTTTCACTAGACAGCACAATTTTATATAATTTTTGATGTTGACAGTTTTTTACTTTTAAATTATTGAGGAGGTGATACAAGATGGAGGGCTACAGGGTCAAATAGACAACTACAAATTGAGGAAAAATGGTTCTGGGAAATCTTGGGACTACAACAAAGCAACAGAAACTCTGTAGAGCCCCAAACTGAGGATTCCTACATAGAATAACATAGAAAGCATCTTCCCTGAGTCATCCCATCCCAGAATCCAGAGCAGCTTGGCCACCAGAAGCGATCCCTTCAGAGGAATTTCACTGCACCCGGAAAAGAGTAGAAAACACTCAGCAAGCTTTACTGCCATAGGTGTTTGCAGCCTCTGCTACCGAAGACCCCAGAGTCTTCACCCACACCAAACACAGCTGATGGAGCTACCCAGAGTCCAGTCAATGCATCTCTTCCCTAGCACCAGAGATACTGCTGCCCTGCACCCCACCCTCAAGGCCCAAGTTGGGCCTCTGACCATCATACTCTGGCTGAACTGCTGCTACTCTACATCCCTCCACCTGGGGCCAAGTCAGAGCTCTGACCCACAATAACCATTACAGCTGGACCTTAGATTCTAAGTCACTGCTCTTACTTGTGATCATTTGCACCCTGCTGTTGCTGCTTTGCGCTTGAACCTCTGGGGCCTGAGGTGTTAATGGGCCATCACCAGGGCCATGCCACTGCTCTTCCGCAACCGCCCACAGTAGGTACTCCGTCTTGGCTTTGACCTGCCATTCTTGGGTGCACTGCTGCAGCTCTGTGTCCCACCCCAAGGGTTCTAAGTTATGGCTTTGACCTGTCCTTGCTGGGGAACACTGCAGCTGCTCTGCACCCCAGGACACACCAAACAGAAATTACAGAGCTGAGGAATAGAATGAATAAAATGAAAAATGCAGAGAGATACTATGGCAGGTTCAATCAAGCAGAAGAAAAAAACCTGAAACTGATGTCTCACTATTAACCAGGAGAAAAGAAATAAGAATGAAAAAGAGTGAGAAAAACCTGCATGAATTAAGGGATAGCATGAAAAAAAAAATATTAGCAATGTGGGAGTCCCAGGAAAAGAGAGACAGGAATCAAAACTTATTTTAAAAAATCATGGCTCGGGGCGTCTGGGTGGCTCAGTGGGTTGGGCCTCTGCCTTCAGCCCAGGTCATGATCTCAGGGTCCTGGGATCGAGCCTCACATTGGGCTCTCTGCTCAACAGGGAGCCTGCTTCCCCCTCCTCTGCCTGCCTCTCTGCCTACTTGTGATCTCTCTCTGTCAAATAAATAAATAAAATCTTAAAAAAATTTTTTTTTTTTTTTAAATCATGCCTCAAAACTTCCTAAATCTGGGGAGATGTATGGCCACCCAGGCACATAAAGCTCAAAGATCTCCAAATGGATTCAACCTAAGGAGATCTTTACCCATACACATTATAATCAAACTTTCAAAAATCAAAGACATGAGAATTTTGAAACCGGCAAAAGAAAAAAGACTAATCACATACAATGGAACCCTGATAAGCCTAACAGCAAATTTATCAGCATCAAATTATAATAAGAGACAAAGAAGGTCATCATATAATGATGAAGGGGCTAATGGACCTAGAGGACACAACAATTGTAAATATATACATACCCAATACCAGAAAGCCTAAATCCAGGGAATTATTGTTAACAGATCTGAAGGGAGAGATAGACAGCAGTGCAATAATAGTAGGGGACGTTAATACCCCCAGTTTCAACAATGGATAGATCATCCAGACAGAAAGTCAATAAGGAAATAATGGAGTTGAACGACACATGAGCCCAAATGTACCTAACAGACACATACAGAACATTCCATCTCACAGCAGAAGAACACACATTCTTCTCAAACACACACAGAACATTCTCCAGGATAGATCATACAAGAGCTCACCAAATAAGTCTTAATAAATTTAAAGAGACTGACAAAACCATAGTAAGTTGGCACCTCACATGTGTTCCCTTGGCTCCTATCAAAAGCAAACAAAAACAAGAAGTAACAAGTGGTGGCGAGGATGTGGAGAAAAAGGAATCGTGTGCACCACTGGTGGGAAGGCAAACTGGTGCAGCAACTGTGGAAAACAGTGTGGAGGTTCCTCAAAAAAATTAAAAGTAGATCTACCAAATAATTCAGCAACTCCCCTCCTGGGTATATAACTGAAGGAAATGAAACCAATAACTAACTTGAAGAGATATCTGCACTCCCATGTCACTGCAGCGTTATTCACAACAGTCAAAATATGGAAACAACCTAAATTTCCTTTGATGGATGGATAAAGAAAATGTGATATATATACACATACACACATTCGCCCAGTGGAATGTGATTCACAAAATTTAAAAAAAAGGAAACAAATCCTGACATTTGCAACAACATAGACGAACTTAGTAGATGTGACACTAAGTGAAATAAGAGAAATATAAAATAATGTGTATTATCACTTATATATAGAATCTTAACAAATTAATTTTTTAAAAACCCTGATTTCACAGAAATAGAGAATAAATTGGCAGTTTCCAGGGGCTGGGGTGAGAGGGAAATGAGGTACAGTATGAAACTTTCAGTTATAAGATGATTAAGTTCTTAGGATCTGATGTATATACTACAGAGCGGCTGTAATTTAAAATATGGTATTGTACACTTGAAGCTGTTGAAGAGTAGATCTGAAGCGTTCTCCGCACAGAAAAATAGTTAACTCTGGGAGGTGACAAACGTGTTAATGATCTTGATATGGATAGTCATTCCAAAGTAGGTGTACGTGTCAATATGTTGGAATAAAATTAAACACGCAACAAATCATTGCTATGAAAAGCCTGGAAAGGGAGTATGGACCAATCAAATCAAGCCAAAATTGTTGAAATCTCTCTACCAGAATAACAGCGATTATTCATATATATATCTTTCCTGCTTTCTTTCAATGCATGTGTATATGTATGATTTTTAACAAAAAATTGAACGTGATTATTTCATTTAACATTGTTAGAACATCCTTTTGTATCAATAACTTCAGAACTTTATATTTATTTTAATGATTATATAATACCCTCTAAATTTATATATTTTTCCAAACCCCTAATGTTGGGTTTAGCTTATTTTTCATTTTGGCAAATACTAAAGATATTTAGATGTGTCCTTATGTAAAAACATCTCTGTATATTTACATGATTATTTTCTGCTTCCTGGAAAAATTTCAAAAAAGGGAATATAGGAACCACTTTCAAGGAATTTTGATAAGTACTGAGAACTTACCATCAAGATAATTGCCCAGCACCAATTTCTCTGTGTACACACGTCCAATACCCACATCCATGCCAATACCAGCACCAGTTATCAAACTTTAAATCCTTTGTTCATCTTCAAAGGGGAAACACGGTACTTTCATATTTTAACTTGTATTTTTTCATTATCAATCATTTTTTAAATAGAATTATAGTTTAATCATTTATAATTCCACTAACACAAACCATTTCTTACAGTAGGCAATTGCCTGATGAATGTCACCTAGGGACAATGAAATTAGTAAATTTCATTTTCTGGAGGTGGTAGTTATTCAAAGCAATGAATTTCTCCCTTCCTCAGATAATCATTCTTGGCCTTTATGTGCAGAAGAGCAGCTGTTTGGTTCAACAGTCTTCAAGAATACCATAGATAGAATGGCCCTGACGATAATTTAGCAAGGAAGAAGCTACTCTGATGGTACCATTTGCCATAATATAAGAGACTTGAAAAATATTTTTATAAAATGTATAGGTATCTTTAATATTCTGAGCTCAGCTGCTTTAAATGCCACTATCAGGAATATTTTAGAACGCACTCCCTATGATCACCTCTAACTTTTAAAAGCTGTAACTGTTTAAAAAGTTACACGAGCCATGTGGGGACTAGGTGAATAAAGAATGAAAAAAGAGGAGTGCCTGGATGGCTCAGTGGATTAAGCCTCTGCCTTCGGCTCAGGTCATGGTCTCAGGATCCTGGGATCGAGCCCCACATTGGGCTCTCTGCTCAGCGGGGAGCCTATCCCCCTCACCAGAATAACACGGAGCCTCAAGACATGAGCGTCTATTTAGAAGAAATTTTTAATTTTCAGAATCCACCACTCCCCTTTAAATAAAATCCTAATGTTTTTCACTTCATAAGTATAGGGAATATAGGAAAACAACGGAAACAGCAGCAAATGCAACAATCCACAAGCACTTGATGGTCACAAAAGAAGAGCATACACAGATTGTAAATCAAAACACATGCAAAAACAGAAAACAGCATGTTCTAACCCATTTTTCTAAACCACATTCCCTCCATCCCCTGGTTTATTGAAGGAACGATAAACCTCACTTCCATGAAGACTTCCAAGGAAGATGGAGGATAGGAAATTTGATTGGTTCTAATAATTATGCCAACACAATCATTTGGAAAATTGAACTCACTGTTCAAGTCAATTTTAAAGCGAGATGTGAGTTCTGAAATCCGAAGTGGGAAGGGTTGAAGGAGCTTATTCCCCTGGTGCTTTCTAAACATTGTATTGTTTAGTTTTGCACACTCTTGAAATTTTATTAATGGAAATTATTGATTTGTTTAAAAAAACTACTTATTGAGTGGGGTGCCTGGGTGGCTCTGTTGGTCAAGCATTGGACTGTTGATTTTGGCTTAGTTCGTGATCTCAGGGTTGTGTGACTGAGCCCCACATGGAGCACCACACTAGGCACAGAGCCTGCCTGAGCCGCTCTTTCTCCCTCCATCACTCTCTCATCTTGCTCACTTTCTTAAAAAAAAAATTTTTAAAAATTTTTAAAAGCACTTACTGAGTGCCCATTACTATGTGCTAGGCACTTTTACTTATTTAAAGATGCAAGCATGAATGAAATAGATAACAATACCCACCCTCACAGAGACCACATATGTCTGCTCTAATCTTTTTCACTTCTCTTTTTCACCCGAGTTCCCAATCAGAAGTTACTCTTAGTTCTGCTTATGTTAGATCCTCATTTGTCTTCCGTAAATTACCCTGGTCTTCCACTGTGACTTGCTTGGTTACACAGCATTAATGTAAATCGAATTCTAGAGTATTGTACAGAGTTCAGATCATCATACAAAAATCACAAATTGGAATGACAGTCAATAATGTGCAAGGAGCACCGATCTTAAGGATAGGTCACTTTCTTTCTTTGCTATCTATGACCATATCAAGGCTCATAGGAGTGGACATAGCCAGGAGGGATGTGTTGGGAGTCTGAACACTGCACAGGGGCACTTGAATATCCTCCAACCAAACCCTAAAGGAATCACATCATGGTTTTAAGAGAATGAGCTCTAAGCATATTGGGCAAGGCGGGAATGACACCAACTATGATGATTCTAGCAAAAGTTCTGCATTAGTGTTCTTAAGAGAATTCTCATTCATCCCAGAGAACACACATCAGCTATAATTAAAGTGACCCCATAAATGTATTTGGATTAAATTGAGTATAGACTAAAGATGACTGGTCACTGCCATATTTCAGTCATACAATATGGTACAGAAGTTTAGGTTACAAATCCTGAAAAGACAATGACTAAATATACACCATCCACAACCTACCACATGGGTAGATGATTAGCTCATGAGCCACCACAGCTGCTGCTCCTGGAATTAGCCTCTGTTTAGGCTCTGTGAAAAAGAACCTATTTCTGGTCCAAATGAGTCAATTATTTTAACTTATCAATTGGTGTGATCTGTTGACCACACTTACATTACAAGCCTCCAAAGCCATTTTCCAAAACATTAAGTTGTTCTTCACTATCCTTTTAAGAGTGGCAAGCATCCCTCTCTTATATTTGTTTAATTTCAGTTCCACTTCTGCCAAGCTCCAATTAACCCAAGGAATAGTGGCTATTGTGTTCTAATGTATAAATTGTCTCATCTACATTGATGTATTGTGCTACTCTGAAGAGATCCAGGGTGGTTTTGCAGAAACAAACACAAACAGAAAGAGAAAATCATTGCTGTGGATGCCAATACCTGACACATAGAATCATTAGGGGAAAAATACATATACAAAAGGTGTACAGATGAAGGAATAGTGAAGGCTTACTGACTCCTCAGAATAGTCACACTCATTGTAACTCTAATAAAGAGATTAATGTTTAGGATGGTGATATTTCCTTATCTACCGTCCAAATGAGCAACTGATTCCATTGTACACTCAAGACAAAATTTTCCTCTGATTCTTTATTGCATTAATATTTAAGCTTAAAAATTTTTGGTTATATGAAGATGCAATATTTATTCATATATACTAATATCTATATTTTAACATAGTTTATATATATATATACATATATATGTTTGTGTGTGTGTGTGTATGTATATATATATATTTCTTTATTCCACGGTTTTATATTTTTCCTGAAGACGATGACTGGAAACTGTTCTCCGCTATATTATCCCTCCAATTTTTTTTTTACAATTAAGCCTGCTTCAACTATATAATGTATACACTGTCCAATCATATATTGGAAAAAAGCAAAATCGCACATATGTTTAAAGATGAAAATACACCTCAAATTCCTTGTCACCAGGGTTTTATGTTAATCCTTCAAATCTCTGCAGCCCTCATTAGTTTTCATTACTTTCTCTATAAATATATATTTAATTAGTCATTATTATCACTGGACGTCTCTAATCGGATTTGCAATTCCACACAAAGACAATGACTGTTTCCACAGGATTCCTCTGTCAGCTCTGACTTATCTAAATGATGATATCATGGCGGCCACCAACCATTTCTGACTACTTTATACCAAGCTAGAGTTCATTTCCTTTTCTCCCCTGGAGAATATACAAAATAGAAAGGGAGCATCAGGTACAGCAAAGTGTTTTTGAACTCACAGAATGTTTTTTCTCTCTTAAGAATTTCAACGGCTGAAGAAGGATTCGGAACTCCTCTACAGAAACTATGTACCATGACCCAAAAGGTCAGGGTAGACTATAGAGAGACCTTTAAGACCACCAGGAATTTAATGTGCAAAATCTTCTTTCTCTTTCAACTCATGGCTGATACACCTCACAAAGAGAGGACTCTGCTTTTGAACTTCATTTTTTTCTGTCAGGTCTATATTAAAATCATAAAATCCTTGTTCCTCCTTTGGACATTATCCATTTTATTAGGCACTTTCATGCATGAGTTTTTATTCAGTGTTTGAGGCCAAAAAAAAAAAAATCTAATATGTGTTTCATATCCTCTAAATTTTTGTGAGCACACAGAAGAACATTTAAAATAAAAGTTTATAGCAAAGTCCCAGAGATATAAAGTTGGCATATTGTGTTTCTGTGCACACAGCTACGTTTACTTTTCTTCCCATGCCTTATACTGTCAATGATGATGAAAATTACTTTCCCAAATAAAAGAAATCCCTCTCTTTAAATGAAAATGGAGTCAGAGGAAACTTACCAACATTGAGATGTGTTATTCAAATGTACCTAAAGCAGAGTGGGGCAGAGTTTTTGTTTTTAGAACCACATAGTAGGAAAGCTCTCTCTGAGTTCCCGAGGGAAGATTTAAGTATTTTCCAAGAGGCATTTTTCTCTCACACTTCTGCTATTTTATAGCAACTTATTTTCTCTTCTAATGTAAGCAAAGGGGTCATGGAAAATTCTCAGAGAAACTCATGAAATGAAGATAGAGCAGGTCAGGAATAAATGTAGGCATTATGAAATGTAAACAGCACTGGATACAATTAGATATAATTAGATTACAAGAATTCTTTCCGGCTCCTGCAAGGAGAAAAATATGCATTTTGAGGTAAATGCCTATGATTTAGCAAATTCAGAAGTTAATATATAGATTAAACTCTGCTATATTTGAAACATTAGGTGTAACTGAGTTGTACCGTGGAACCCTTCTGGCATTTACTACTGCAAACACTTTACTCAACAGGCCAGAGACATAACGTATATTACCATTATGTTATTTCTATACAAGCACACAAACCCACTTACAGAAGTACTAGTATTTATCTAGGATACTAAACATTAACATGACATCATCTCACATTTTGAAACTTGTGGTTCTTACATAAATTTTGTAACGATTAACAATACCATGTCCTGGCCAAAATGACAAACCCGTCCAAGCCCCAAGTAACATTCCCAAGTTTTTAAAAGATAAAACATAAATGGTTTGAAGCATCAGTGTACTGGATAACCATTCGGAAAAGCAAAAGATTCTGTGTAGTAAACCTCTTTATGAGACTGTAGTAGTTGGAGATGAAATTGTACATGGGGAAGGGTAGATTGCTTTGATTTAGAAAATTGTTGCCATTAAACAGTTTACAAAGAGCCTACTGTTTCTGCATCATTATCCCCAATGTGTCAAAGTCAGCGTTTTCACAATATTTAAAGCACTCCCAACTTCCTCATAAATATCATTTCTATTCCTGCACAGCTTTTCAGCATATCAAGGAATATCATTTACAGTCTTCTAAAGTTACACCGTATGATTATCTGAGCCAATGCCTGTGAACCCAAAATAAAGACAAAGAAGAAGGCAAAATTCTTTCCAAGCAGAATCATGGAGATCAAGTACTTTTGCCGCCAAGGATGACCCAAGACTCAAGCTATCATGTGTTTTGCATGTGAAGAGTAGCCCAGGTCATCTGGCCACGTCAGTCTCGATACTGGGGAACTCAATTGTGAGTGAACAGCTGGCCCAGGTACTGGCACTGCCATTTATTTTTATATATTTGCTTTGTATTGGACGAGATCTTTCTTGTGTCAACCTTAACAGTAAAATGCACAGTTATTTCATGAGCAAAGTGAATTTATTCTGGAATAGCAGAAGAATGGCAATTAGGGACATGCAAGGTATCGGGAACCACAGGCAAGACCAAAGAGACAGAGGAAGGGCCAGCTTTTCTTAGGTTTTGGGAACAAATCAAGGAAGGTTGTTTTAAATAAAATTCACTGTATAAGAACAAGAGTTTGAGGTTGTGGAGGGTTCTCATTGGCTACAAGTGGTGGTTCCTGTGTTGTTGATGAGGCAGCGAAGGATCTTCCTTCTTCTGCTTAAAAGCAGGGATGAAATAAATTCCTTTGTGGAAAATGTCCTCCCTTGTCAAGATACTTTTTTTGGGGGGAGGGGGACGAGGGGCGGGGACAGACTCCATCCCCAACACGGGGCCTGATTTAGGACCCTGAGATCACGACCTGGGCGAAAATCAAGACTCAGATGCTTAACCAACCTGGTGCCCCTTGTCAAGTAATTCTTACCTTCTTTCTCTCTGCTGGTTCTAAGGGCTGCACTGAATGAGTGGCAAGCGCACGAGAGCGCCCCCTTTAGAGCTTCCCAACTCCATTTTAAATAGTTTCCTTTATTATCACACTTGGTAAAGAGAAAATAGAACCAGACTCAGAACTGCCTTTCCCTACCTCTCTACCTCTTGAGACCCCAACAGAGCCATTCCAAGTCACTGCCTCCACGAGAAGCAACGGTTCCAATGGCAATGGTCAAAGCCTTCTCTAAAATCCTCTGGCACTTGTTAACACCAACTTTGATACGCAATCTAATATAACCTTCGGATGAATCCTTCATGACTTTTCTGTGTAGGCAAATAACTGTAAGCCATGAGAATGACAAAAGCAGTCTTTAATGGGAATCTGCAAACAAATTCATTTATGCTCGAAATAGCAAAGCTACAGAATTGTAAGTGCCTTCCGACATGGGAAGCTCTGAAAAACAGTGGCCACCACAGACAAGATACCTCAGGTGCTGTGATGGGAAGAATTGAAGCCTGCAGCAGCCACAAGGGAAAAGGGAACCAGCCAGCAAAGAAGATCTTTAATTTGTTTATTAAAAGTATAACTCTTCAAGTAGCCACTACAAAAGCTAAACATGCTAAAAAGAAAATGCCAAGGGCGCCTGGGGGGCTGAGTCCATCAAGCACTGGGACTCTTGATTTTGGCTCAGGTTATAGTCTCAGGGTCCTGGGATAGAGCCCCTCAGCACAACGGGCTCTGTGCTGAGCTGGGAGTTGGCTCACCCATCCCTCTGCCTCACCCCCCACCCCTCCTCATCCCCCGCTCAAGTGCTTTTTATTAAAAAAAAAAATCTTTAAAAAATAAACAGAAAATGTGCAAACTGGGAAATAGTTCCCAGATATATATATAAGTTCTTTTGCCTATTAAGCCCCTCAATACAAAGCATTGAGACTAACAACCTCACCAGAAAAGTAAGCTACAGACAGAAAAGCAATTTGCTCGATGAAAACGGAATTTTCTACCTTACAAAAAGAAAGTATCAATATTGAGAGTGGTCAAAAAAACAGATGTTTTACACGATATTAATTATTGATTTGTTATTTGCCTATCTGATCAACAAAGACTAGGATAGAATGATGACCTCTTGGGTTTTTGAGGTCCTGGCAAAATCACCATAGCCATGTACTGCTGGAAGGTAAGTTAGGAACACAGATCATAATATTTGAAAATTGCAATCTCCAACCTTGTAATTCCACTTCTGCAAATGATCCTCAGGAAATTATCAAGTCAGTATATAGACATGTAAACAGCATAACTTACTATCGGAGAAAAAAAATGGAAATACCATACATGCCCAGTAGGAGACTGGGCAAATAAATTATAGTCTTTCATTGAATCTATGATATAGTCTTGGATTGAGTCTATGAAATCCAAGAGTAGTGATGACCGGACATACATAATTCTTAAAAAGGAAAGTATTCATGCATCACTAAGTGGAAAAAAAAAAGTGTCACCAAAAAATAAGGCATGTTATAAATATCTGTGTCTTAGAACACATTTTATTAATCAATTAATGTCTTCAGATCACCCTAACCCCACCCACCCTGCTAAGGGAGACTGGGGATCTGCTTCTGCAGTAACTTCCCTCCCAAGCTTTCTAAGGAGTGACCCAGATGTCAGTCAGACATCTTCCTTCAGACTGCTGTTCCATTTCTTATTCTTTTAAGTTTTATTTATTTTCGAGAGGGAGAGAGCTCATGCACACAAACAGGGGAAGGGGGAGAGAGAGGGGGAGAGAGAATCAAAAGCAGAATACCCTGAGCAGGGAGCCTGAATACCTCAGAATACCAGAGCAGGGAGCCTGATGTTTTAGCTCCATCCCATGACCCTGAAATCAAACCTGAGTCAAAACCAAGAGTCAGATGTTCAGCTGACTGAGCCTCCCAGGCACCCTTCCTTCAGACTTCTAATATCATGTAAATTTAGGAACAAAAAGAATCTGATTCTGGGTAGATTTGCATGTGTGAGGGGAGTTTTAGAAGAAGTTGTACTACTAAAAAGAAAAAATTGTGGAGCTGCCCTAGGATTTGACAGGTACGGACAGAAAAGGATATATTAGAAGTGAATTACCATGTTTCACATACTTAACCTTTAAATATTTCAAGAAATACAATTAAAGAATTTGTGCTACTATAACTGCTTCTCTGTTGATGGATGTGTCCTTCTGAACACATTACAGCTCTGAGATTAGACTCTGGGAGTCGCGGTTAGGGGTATATGATGGTATGTCATTTGACCCCCACATTCACCTCTAGATGCTATGTGACTTAAACTTTTAAGTCTTGGTAAATGAAATTTCTAGTTCTTCTATAATGAAGATTCATTTCTAATAAAGTAAGTATACTTCACAAAGAGTTATTTAAAAGCTGAGTTGCTATAAAAATGTTTCTTAGGTGCTCATTCTACTTTCCTGGCATTGTTTAAGTTTTTATTCCCCACGCCTGAAGCAACCTATGAGACAGGGATATAAGTGAAAGTTGGTTTCTTTGGGATGTATTTCGAGGAAGCACTGGCACGCATATGGGGAATAGCGATGTCTGGAGGTATAGTGATGGAAAGGAAGCAGGGAAGGGAAGGAAGCCAATACATGATATAGATCAGACCAGGTTGCTCTGCGCCATGGGTCCCAGTCCTGCTGGGAAGCTCTGAGAGATGCTGTTAGATGCTTTCAGAGCTGTCCCTGCCTCGAGGTATTCATCTCTTTATTTCCTTGGAAATTTCCATCTCCAACAAATACGCCCTCAGGTCCATAATGGTCAGCCAGAGAAAGCCCACAGCCCTACCTGTTCTGTATAAGAAAGCGTCAGCTACCTAGTGACAATGCCATACATTATTCCAAAAGTCCCCTCCTTTCTTACATCCTCCCAACAGTAGTACTCAGACTAAATAAAAAGTGTTACAGGGAGAGTGCTTGGGTGGCTCAGTGGGTTAAAGCCTCTGCCTTCGGCTCAGGTCATGATCCCAGGGTCCTGGGATCGAGCCCCACATCGGGCTCTATGCTCCTTGGGGAGCCTGCTTTCTCCTCTCTCTCTCTGCCTGCCTCTCTGCCTACTTGTGATCTCTGTCTGTCAAATAAATAAATAAAATCTTTAAAAAAAAAAAAAAAAAGAAGTGTTACAGGGTCACCTGGTGGCTCAGTCAGTTAAGTGTCTGGGATCAAGCCCCACATCAGGCTTCCCTGCTCAGTGCGCAGTATGCTCCTCCCCCTCCCTCTCCCCCTCCCACCCCACTCATGCTCTCTCTCGTTCTCTCTCAAATAAATAAATGAAATCTTAAAAAAAAAAAAAAGTGTTATAAGATAACACTAATCTCACCCAATACATCTGGGTCCTCACTCTAATGTCCTTAGAATGCAAGCCCTTGCAGAGCAACCTGCCCCAAGAACGCCGTGCACTGGACTTGGGTCTTCATCTGTGTTCTCACCCAGGGTATTTGGTTCTTGGCTGATGAACTTAGTAAACAACAAACAAAAAAAGAACACATTTGATGAGAATACAAATATATGGCATAATTTAAAGTATCACTCCATTCTCATCCAATTATAGAAATTAGAGGCATTAAAAAAAAAGAAAGAAAAGGAAGTTAATAGACTGCACTAGAAATAAGTTTTGTTTTGGTTTTTTATAACACTTATTTATTTTGAGAGAGAGCACCAAGCACAAGTAGGGGGCAGGGCAGAGGGAGAGAAGCTTTCAAGCAAACTCCCTGCTAAGCAAGCAGCTCGCCCGCCACTCAATCCCACAACCCTGAGATCATGACCCCAGCTGAAACCACGAGTCAGATACTTAACTGATTGAGCCATCCAGGCGACCCAAAACAAGTGTGTGGGTTTTTTTTTTTTTTTTGAGTCCTCATTAAACACAATCTGTATTTCAACACGCTACGAGAGATTCTCTTCTCCAAGTGTCCCCAGAGCAGCAGTGTCAGTCTTCCCCAGGAGCCTGTTGGAACACAAATCCCTAGCCCTCAGCCCAGACCCACTAAACTTGCCAGAAACTCTCTAACAAGACCTCCAGGAGATTCTGATGCATGCTCAAACTGGGGAACCACTCCTCAGAACACTGGTTTCAAATTATAACTTATTATCATGTGGCTGCAGAAACTTGCTTGAAATGTTACATGTCAAGTGGTCTGCAACTGACTTTGTGCTACAACATCCCCTCTGCATTAGATAGAAGAGATACAAAAAGAATCTGGCAAATAGTATCTGTAAATGCAGCGGACATGACACACAGTCTTCCCAGAGATCTTGTTACAACAGGTCTGTGCTCAGGAATCTGGGTTTTTACCAAGTGTCCTGGGTTTTCCTTGGGATGACGGCTTACATCCCTTTAAAAGAGCATGGTTAAAAAACACTGCTGTAGAGAAATTCCATATTTGTTAGTATACGATAGATTTGGCAGAGCAGTCATCGACCTCGGAAGATACAAGCAATTTATATTTGAGAAACCAACCCCGCAGATGGTTTTATGGTGTGTTTCTCTGGCCCACGCTCCCATTATCTGCACACAGTAGTTACCAACAACTTCCTGATGGTTCCTATTTTCCTGCACCTACCACAGAAGACCATAATCAATCTGTTTTGAATCAGAACACATGCAAAACTCGCCATGTGGTCTCTCACTAGAAGATCAAGTCAGTCCCGCACAATAAATAAGAACGAGTTTCAGTGAGTACAAGAACAGCCTTCCTTCTTTCTGTCCATCCACAAGACACATTCCGACTTCGGATTCTCAGGTCACACAGTAGATGAATACCCCTATCTCCTAAATACAAATAATTGGGGGGGGGGACAACCCACATGCTACTGCATGAACCATTTACACAACATCTTTTCATATACGTCTGTCTCATAAAGCTGAGTTAGCTATGATTTTCTCATTTTAAAAACGTTAGCTGGGGGCGCCTGGGTGGCTCAGTGGGTTAAGCCGCTGCCTTCGGCTCAGGTCATGATCTCAGGGTCTTGGGATCGAGCCCCGCGTCGGGCTCTCTGCTCAGCAGGGAGCCTGCTTCCTCCTCTCTCTCTGCCTGCCTCTCTGCCTGCTTATGATCTCTGTCTGTCAAATAAATAAATAAATAAAATCTTAAAAAAAAAAAAAACGTTAGCTGGCAGCTGCATATTTCACTATTAATTCCATTTATGCGAAATATTTGTCACATCACTGGCCACTTGTTAATAACATGTTTTGTTAGTAGTTATTTCTCCTATCAAAGATGTGTCTGTTCTGCCTAATTTACATGATTATTAAGCATCTTGACTTTCTTCTGAGTACTTGTGTAAAGGTTACGTCAAGATGACGAGCTAAAATGTTTTAAAATGGGGGAAGAGAAGGGGAAGAAGAAAACACAATGCTGTTAGCATACCCAAGGATCACTTCAGTCAACTTCATTTGAATCTGTCCCTTCTGAAAACAGAAGCTTCTCCCTGACATTCCTGCCTCAATTTTGGTTCTGGTTTGTCTGCTCACTACCTGGAAGACCCGCTGAGCAATAAATAAGTCAGGATTAAAACCCATGTAGACAGGGTTGAATGAGGCTGAACTCGACTCAAAGACAATTGTTGTTTAACTTAGCCCTGGCCTCTTTCCACCTTAGATATATATCAAAAATGGATGCCAAATGTCTTCGATTTCACAGGCTCAGTTTTGAGTACTTTTAGAAATCATTTCTAGATTATAATGGAAAAAATCATAACTATTTCAATATAATTTATATGGTAGAAAATCCTAGGGGTTTTGCTCTGTTACAGCTCCCCAAAACTGGTATCTTGGTGATTTCCTTGTGTAAACACAGAATACAGTAGGTGAATAATCCCAGAGAACTGCTGTTCCAATAGCCATAGGTCAGGGTTATGTTCCTAAATTCTGAAATCAGCCATTTTTAAACTATGAAAGATAAGATTTAGAAAACCATTCTATTCTCCTGGAAATATCTTGTACTCTCAGGAAGAAGGCAGGTATCAAAGGAATAGATTTTTGACAGATCACAAGTAGGCAGAGAGGCAGGCAGAGAGAGAGAGGAGGAAGCAGGCTCCCCACTGAGCAGAGAGCCCAATGCGGGACTCGATCCCAGGACCCTGGGATCATGACCTGAGCCGAAGGCAGAGGCTTTAACCCACTGAGCCACCCAGGTGTCCCACAGAGGAATAGATTTTTGACCCAAATACTTTTTCCCCACCAAACATCTGACTAGAAACATATGACCTCTGAGCTTCAAGGCTGGTAATCAACAAATCTTTTTGTCCCCTTGTGTGGCTACTATGTATAACCCAGCTATAGGGTCACAAATTCAGAGTCCTATGTCATCCATGCTCTGCACACTGCCATACACACATTCATATTTTTCTCCCAGTGGTATATCCCATATGACCAAGCACACTGCGAAGAAGGGAGCAGAGACTTCAAGACATGAGTGCCAGAGACAAAACGGACCTAAATTCTCTGTTTAAGTTACAAATGGAATATCCCAAATTACCCCAGTGACCATGAAGAGATACTCACTTTCTCCGATGGCATCTGCTGCCTTATTGTTTTTATCTACACTTTATAATGCCCACATAAACCTGCAAACACACCAAACTCATGACCATATTGCAAGTAAAGCAATCTGTCACCAAATAAAACCCCACAGAGTAAGAACAGCTCTGGTCCACACACGACCATGTGCTAGGTTGACGGATGTGTCATTCAACAGTTTACAGTGTTCTCCATAATCCCGTACAGGGTGTCCAACAAGGCATTCCCAAGAATATCTGCATTTAGAAACATATATTCCTGCTATCAGACAGAGAAGTATTTTGTACTATAGAGATAAACTGATTTGCATCCTTTTGTGAGCATGGGGTGTGCAAAAGTGCCTTTGATAATTCTTTCACCGGTCCTGGACTGCCTCGTTAAATGCGCTCTGCATGGGGGCATGGGCCAGAAGGAGGGTAAGGTAAACAGCGGTGTGAAAACAGTGAAGAAATGAAGTGTTTCTGAACAATGAGGTGGGAAGAAAAGCATATCGAAGTCAGAGATGGAAACAGAACTCTTCCTCTGCCCCTGTGTCCCAAGGCCAATCCTGCATTTTCTCTAACAGAAAATATCCAAGGTCACAGGAAAATCTGAATATGATTTATGCACCGAGTGCTCTTGGGCTTAGTTGATCTGGTTCTTAAATCTGTCCTAAGGAATCAAACATGGTTTTTTGGCAAATCATCTCATAGGTCTTTCTTATTTTACACACACACACACACACAACACACACATGAAGCGAAATTTGATTAAATGAATATTGCTGAAGACATCACTGAATTTTAGACACAAATCCCTCCTGCCAATTGCTGTTAA
The DNA here is from genome assembly GCF_902655055.1 of Lutra lutra. Taxonomy (NCBI): domain Eukaryota; kingdom Metazoa; phylum Chordata; class Mammalia; order Carnivora; family Mustelidae; genus Lutra; species Lutra lutra. The sequence goes on along the minus strand of NC_062279.1, from coordinate 33,084,053 downwards.
TTAGTTGCTTAACATTTAAAAAAGAAAAAACCCTTAAGAATAGCAAATTGGAAAATTTGGACAAATCTCCCTTTTGGGATACTGGCATTTGGCAGCCTATCCTGTGAGAATAGGTTCTAGGCGAATTTCTACACTCTACAGGAGAATATATTACTTTATGTTAAATGGTCATTTAATTCCCCAGAAATTAGGTTAAAAAAATAAAGACATTCAAGAAGATAAATGGATGAGCATTGAAAGGTTTCATTTTGAGTTTCCTTTTAAAACATGAACTAGCACACTGATTATGAATACTGTACAACAATTTTAATATAACCATTTGCATTCTGCAAACATTTTAAAGCAATGAGAAAGCAAAAGGCAAATTAAATTTTTACCGCATGCCAATCAATTTGGATAAAGCAGAAGTAAAAAATATCACAAACACAGACCTTTAATAATTTATAACTTTGACAGTAATAACTAAAAATATGATTACCACTTTGGGAATGTTGAAATTAAACCAAGAGTTGACTTTCTTGACTATCTGATTTGCCTTTTTTTATTTTTTTGCCCCAGAATAGGGAAAGATAATACAGTTTTTCCATATTTGCATAGAATGAGGCTTTTACAGTTTTTCCAACAAAGATGATCAGAAGTTCAGTTTGTTTGAGAGAAAACATTCTAGCGATTTACTGAAGGGAACAAAATTCAATGTATGTTGTGTACCACACTGGAATGCTAAAAGGAACTACCCACAAATTGGGACATATTCTCTGAACTCAGTAGGAAAAGCTGACTGCTTTCTTGATGACTGGAAGCCGAAGTCAGTGCATGTGCTCAGTCCCAGCGGACCCACTGTATAGGCTAAACGCATGAATAAAATGTCAGCAGTGGCCCAAAACATCACTTCCTTATGTCAGAATGGAAAAGAAATCATTCTGTTTAAAAGCAAGCTCTAAATAAGATACTGCCAAATAAACTTACTCGGCCTTTGAGGATTCCTCAAATAAAGTAACTGGTTTTTAATTGAAGAGATATTTGCAACAACCTTGGAAATTCCTATCAAAACTCCTCTCCTGCAGATGGCTCTGGTGGTCCTGCGGAGATGTGGTGGCAGGGAAACCGAAATTTATTAGAGACACTGATGTCTCCTCAAGTGTGCCTCTGAAAGAGACAGCGTTAAGATCGCTCTGCAGTTCCAGTCTATGATATATTGTATCAGAATTTATAACCACTGCAGTATTTCTAAATCATTACTCTCCGACAATGGGGTCAGCGTTTTGAATATTACTCAGGGAAAAGCAGCTATACATATAAATAAATAAATATGAAAAATGCAAATAATAGTCCTGGCAAAACAGTGCAGGGTGGTTATTGGACAGCAATTGCTCACTGGCATCTGTTCATCCAGCTGCTAGTTGAAAAGACAGACAGCAGGTGTCAATTTAAGTGCAGTGTGATGGTTAATTTCATATAAGGCACTGCCGAAAAGAATCCAAACAACAGTAAAACTAAAGTAGAAGAAAAATCAGCGTTTCCTTGTGTCTCTCTGGGCTTTGTGTCCCAAAAACCACATCCTCAGAAGGGGCTTTTTCTTTCACGTACTATACCACGGTTGGGAGGAAAGAAAAATGACTGCATACTGCTCACTTCTAAGAGACTTTCAAGCAAACTTGGAGGGAGGGCAGCTGCCCAGTTCTGACCCTCCATCAGAGGGAATAAAACCTGAGAGCTCAGCTTGGTCTCCTGTGATACCTGGCTGGTTTTCAGCATGCAGACCAGAAAGATAACAACAGCACTGAACCCGGACACCCAGTGCGGACTTCTGCATGAATGCATTAATAGCTACACCTCTCCTTAAGTAATCATAAAACTCTCTATGGGCATAATTAAAAAAGGACTTCAACTCAATGTTTAGATTTGAGGGAGTGCCGGAATGGCTAAAGAAGTATCACGTCATATAATGTGTCACAGAATCATAGATTTTTGAGCTGGAGGCTAATTCTTCGAAGTGGCAGAGAGGTTAAACGATGTCCCTAGAGCAACACAGCTAATAAGGAAAGTGGATCCCCTCTCAAACCAGAGATCGCTCCTCAAGCACTACACCACAACTCAAGGAGAAGCTACAGAACTGCATTTGCTTTATCTTAGCTCTTTTATCATTTACTTTTCATATATAAATGGATACTTATTATTAACCCTCATTGAACAGATTACAAATTTCGTGCATTTTAATATATGGATAGTCTTTTGGAAACTGAAATCTCTCATTCACTCTACCATTTCAAAGGGTGCCAGCCTGGTAAGCATTCTATGTATTTCCTTGGCTGATAACTATGCACACAGCACATCACTCCTGTTAACAAGTAAACGTATCTTTTAAGTAAAGTATTTATTAGATCCGCCATTATGTAGCATGGTGGGATAATCCCTTTGCCTGTGAATCAATTTCCCCAAGAAATAAAGCTAAAAAATTTCCACAATGAAATTTTCTAAAGTTTTAAAATATTTAAAGTTAAAAAAATTACAGTGAAGATGATCAATGTCGCTCCCAAAGTTTCCCACCTCTGAACACTAGAAGCCAGGCACAGGGCTCAACACTTCTCATGAATCCTATGACTGAATCCTTCAAACAGACTTGTGCCTTACATACCGGAGATTCAATGACTAATGCAATGTCATCAACTACTAAGTGGTACAACAGAGATTTAAATCCAAATAGTCAATGTACACTTAGCATAGGACCCGGCCGTTTCCCTCCTAGGTATTTACCCAAGAGATTGAATGCATGGCCAAACAAAGACTTGCAAATGAAGGCTCAGAACAGTTTTGTTATAGCTGAGTAATGGAGGCAATCTAAACATCCACCATAGGTAAACGGATAAACTCTGTCACATGTACACACAACAGAATACTACTCAGCAATAAAAAGTAATGACAAGTGCATGAAATTCAAGACAAGCTGAGTGAGAATTTTGACCAAAAAATAAAAAGAACATATATAATTCCATTTATATAAATTTTTTTAAGATTTTATTTACTTATTTATTTGACAGACAGAGATCACAAGTAGGCAGAGAGACAGGCAGATAGACAGGGGGAAGCAGGGTCCCTGCTGAGCAGAGAGCCCAATGCGGGGCTCGATCCCAGGACCCTGAGATCATGACCTGAGCCAAAGGCAGAGGCTTTAACCCACTGAGCCACTCAGGTGCCCCCATTTATATAAATTTTTAGAAAATGCAAACTAATCTACAGTAACACAAAGATAATCTGTGAATGCCTAGAAGGTGAGTACACAGTAGGTAGGGACAGACTCATAACGGGTATGAGGAAATGTTTGAGGGTGACAGGTCAGTTTATTAATTGAAGTGACAGTTTCAAACGGACAATATAGGCCAAACTTCATCAAACTGCCCTTTACATGTGTGCAGTTTATTGTACATTAACTGTATCTAAATTTAAAACGCCAGCATTCCAACTCCAAAGCTTGTGCATTAGCCCACACACACATAGAGCCTCAGATATGATAAAATTTCTACCGTAGCAAAAGAAGCATGTTGAGTTTAATTCAGTTTTACCTAGTGCAACATCACTTATTTTCCTCTATTTAAATATAAAGGGCTAATTGATGCCTGTCGTTCTAATGTGTGATTGTTACCTCCCTGCAATGAAATCCCTAGGGACAATCTCAGTTTTGATCAATTCACCACTACCCTGAATGGCCCCACGTGGCTGCTCCGTTCTCACTGACGCAGCCCACCTTTCCCAGCTGTGATCTGTCCAGTTTTGTTACGTTTTGCTTCTCTACGTGGGTCTTTTCTCTTACTTATTCTTTTCGTCTATTTTCCTCACTGCCTGCTATTCTAATCCCTGGGGTTGTGAAGTTACGTAAAAATGGTAAGCACACCCTGCATATAAAATTAAGTGGGAAAAAAATCTTCAAACTGGATCTGTGCTGAAGGAGGCTGTCTGCCCCACGTTACCTACAGAAGGAAATGTTGTTAGAGGCATTTCTATGGATGCAATTCTAATTCACTTAAGAGAACTTGGGTTTGAACCTGAGGCTCTCCCACATTTTCCCACATCTGAACACCAGGTAACGAGTCATTGACACAAGTCACAGTATTGGGGCGCCTGGGTGGCTCAGTGGGTTAAAGCCTCTGCCTTCGGCTCAGGTCATGATCTCAAGGTCCTGGGATTGAGCCCCGCATTGGGCTCTCTGCTCAGCGGGGAGCCTGCTTCCCTTCCTCTCTCTCTGCCTGCCTCTCTGCCTGCTTGTGATCTCTGTCTGTCAAATAATTAAATAAAATCTAGAAGAAGGGGAAGGGGGAGGGGAGGGGGGAGGGGGGGAGGAGGGAGGGGACGGGGAGGAGAAGAAGAGGGATGGGGATCTGGAGCTCTGATGGGTGCCTATGTGGGACTGGTGAATGCGGGGGTGAGAACCTGGCAGGTGGCGATGCTGCAGCTTCCCAGACCTCAAACTAAACCCCTCCTCTGACCCCAGGGCAGTTACCGGGTGAGGCTGGATGGAGAGTGGCATTTAGCACTCATCAGTGGTGGCCCATTAGCAGATTTCTTAGCCCAGAACTGAGACATCCAGAACCTGCTTGGTCTCGAGCAGGACTGGTCTGCCCCTATACAACTGAACATGGATTGTGTGCAATACTTCAGGTTCTTACTGAATAATAAAGGAGTGACACCTGCTTCGTGTGGTGGTGGTGACATTGCCACTATCCTCCGCTGGAACCTGGGAGATATGCCTTTGGGAATATGCGACCAGGAACTTCGAGAGAGAGCTCTTTATGAACCTGCTCTGCTGCATTCCGGTCGAATCATGAAGGCCTCCGAAAAGGATGCAGCCTGGGCGCTCCACCTGCATTTGACATTATATAGTTTAAAAGTGCCAGGGAGCACACTCCTGGCACCATGCCCACCCTAGTTTTTAGCCTGTCTGGGCCTGAATCAGCGAGCTTAGGAGTTTATCGCTCTACGGAGGGTCCTCACGAGTCATTCCGAAGTTCCAACTCACAGTAGATGGTTCAACTCCAAGGCCTCCCTCCCTTAAGAGTTTGCTCCCTTCAGGCAAGAGTGAGAACAAGTGCAAGTGAAATAATAATGACTACCAAACATTGAACCTGACCTATACGCAAGGAACTATGACTTATGGGTACTGCACCCACCTCTCCCAAGATCTGCCGAAGGAAACGTTGTATTCCTCTTTTCCAATGAGGCCCAGAGAGATAGAAGCACTGGGAAAATTTCCTTCTGCCCATAGTGTCAGAGGCAGGATGTAAGGCTGAATCCAAAAACCCATTCTTATCTTGTGTCTCAGGCAGCTGGATGGTGTTCATGTCACTTTCATTATCCTTCTTGGTGAGAACAACTGGCTCAGGGTAGGAAGGAAACATTCTAAAAATGTGTATAAAGTGAGGTCTGACCTCAAAGGCTGGTGCATGTTCCAAGACAGGTGCAACTGACTGGTAATAGAAACCGCTTTCTCTCTGGTTAGCTACTGACCTATCAGACAAGTGGTGCAGATGACTGAAGACATGAAGATAAGACAGACAGACAGACACAGCTCCTCTCCACTCCTCCAGTCTGCGGGTCCTCTGGAAGCTTTGTTCCACTGCTACCTCCACGGACGGGACAGTCTACCATATGAGAAGAGCAAAGGGCTCTGTGAACATTCATGGATCCAAGGCTGGGAAAGAGGTGATGTCCACACTCGGGGGTCTATAAACTGCTAGAGAAGCGGTCATGGTCATCAACTTTGGTTGTTTGTTTTTTTGTTTGTTTTTTTTTTGGCATCATTGGACTTCAAGCAAGCCCAGCGTCCTCCCCAAGATACCAGCCCTGTGCCTTTTTATGGTTTCAAGTATCTATCTATAGGCTTATGAATTAACATCTATTTCGCTCTCTCTGGTTCTTTTCTCTTTTTCTCAGCTCTTATCTTTCTCCGTCTTGCTGCCTTTTTGTTTCTGCCTCTCCACAAATCACCTTTGAATAACAATGCATTAAAAAAAAAACACAAAAAAACTCAGGACTAAGATTATCTCAATTTAGCAAACAACAAACAAACCAGCCCATCAATGGCAACCCTGAGCAACCCAGAAAGCACTTAAAAGAAAGGAAATGAGGCTGCCTTACATTTTTGGTCTCCCCCGGGCAAAATGCTTTACAGTATGACAGTGCACTTCACTTATACAATCATTTTTAAACTCACTTATCACTTTATCCATATTTTGTATAATGCAGCGAAAGAATACACTTGAAAGCCAAAGCATCCGCACATTAAGGAGGCCTGTCACGGTTCATATCGGGTTCAATTTTATAGGTTTTTTTTTTTTTTTTATTGCAGCCCCCCAGCTATGCCACTGTATGGTAATCAAAGTCAGCCCTGTTCATATCATCTTATGTATATTTCAGATTTCCAAACTCGGGGTTAGAGGCCTAAATGTATTTTGTTTTTCAAACATTCTGAAAAATGATAGAGGCCCTGCAAAAACGTATCTAGATTGGATCTAAATGGAATTATGCCACTCCAGCTGAAGTGAAGACCGACTAGAATAAACCCGTAGCTATTTGCACACCACCAGGCGCATCGGCGGGCAGTTCTGAGTGATTTTCCCAGTCCCCACTCCTCACTGTATTTGTCAGTTTTTAGAAGAGAACTCAGAGCTCAGTAAACCCCTTCCCTCGCATTTTAAAGCTGAGGAAAAAGGGGGTGCGGAGATGTGATGTGAATTATTGGGGTCACAAAGCAAAAAGTGGAGAATATGCAATTCAAACCTTGACCTTCTGATTATAAGCCCGTGGTCTGCTTCAACAGAATTCAGTCTCACTCTTTTCGATTCGAATAGCCCTTCCGAGCAATGACTATGAACAAAGACTGGGTCATAGAAGGGATATCTCGTGCAAGGACTGAGACCTTGGAGTCAGAAGAACGAAGAGTTGGAAGCTGACTTGCCCACCCACTATCTCTGCCGCTTTGGGCAAATCACTTAGCACCTGTGAAACCTCAGACAAGTTACAAATATCCCAATGTTATCCCACAGTCACCCTCTCCTTTGCGAGTGTGAACAATTAAATGAGATAATGCACCTACCGTGTTTAGCACAGTGCCTGGAATTTAGTAAAGGTATATTAAATGTTAGCTATTGTTATTACCAGGAGAAGAAAGCATTGTGCATATCTGCTCTAGGGCTATAAATGCAAGCCTAGAGACCAGCAGAGAAATGGGAATTAATAATGGGGTGAGTTCAGAACAGTCCCAGAGGCAAATGCAAAGGGCAGAGATGCCACTGATCCTAGTTAGAGTGACGCTCCCTTGGGCACACTGGGCAGGGTCTCAGATTCAGACTTTTTATTTATTATTGTTAGTTCCCAGGCTTTTGTTTTTACAGGTTCAACTACATAGCAAACCTGACTGTAGCCTAATACACAGAAAGGAATCAGGGAGAAGGAAATAACGAAATACAACTGAAATAATGAATGAGACTTTAGCCATTCTTAACAGAAGTTAATAACGACGGTTCAGGTGCTTATCTAGTCTCTGGTCTCATTAGAACTCCCATCTAATTTACCGCTTTTGGGATTGACATCTAATTTTTCTTTTTTTCCAGATATGTCTCCCGAATAAGAACCAGGAAACTGGGAATATTCCCTACTTACACTCCTTGCCTATGAGGGCAGATGCTTATCTTTCTTTTTTTTTGATCAGGAATATGTAATTTTCTTAAACACAGAAAAAAGGGAGAAGCACTGGGGACTACAGCATGGAGGGAAAAAATGAACTTTGAAGGTAGACAATTCCAAAATCGAATTTTGGCTCTGACTTCCAGCAAGTAATTTCACCTCTCTGAGCACAATTTCCTGTACAAGAGAGAAACCATATCTATTTTACAGGTGCCGGTGATGAGTAGCGGGTATAACACACATCAGAGATGAAGCAGACCAAACACAGAACAAAACCAAAAGGCTATCCTCCACAAAATTTAAAAAAAAAAAAAAAAAAGCAAAACTGGAGAGAAAGAGGACTTTATAAGTATGGGAACTCTGCCAAGGCCTCACTCGTCAGGATCTCAGAGAGTAAGATTGAGATCATGAACTCGGGCATGAGTGTGTGTATTTTTAAAGCAGGGATGTGGGGCAGATACAAAAAAAAAAAAAAAAAAAAAAGAAAAGAAAAGAAAGAAAGAAAGAAAAGAAACAGAGAAAGACAAATAGTGTAATGAGTATGCATGTGTGAAAAGACAATACTTCCAAATGGATCATGGAAGAACCAGTTCACGCGAGTAATAGGCTCAAGCCTTTCTCCCGTTGTCTCAAAGAGTCAACGCAGCTCCCGACACAGACAGCTTTGGAAAAACAGTGGACACATCAGGCCAGTCTGACCTTAGTAAGTTTATATGTGACGTCTCAGCTGGAGTATTAACATTTTCTCTCAACTCTAAGTCCTATCTGCCTTGGGGAGTGACAACATAAGTCCCAGTATGTTCCATCGGGCGGCCTGATACCAGCGAAAGTTTGCAAGAAGGGAGATTCACAGACATATTTTGGGAGTGTAATTTGCCTAATTATTATAGCGGGAAGAAAGAAAGAGTTTGAGGTTCTGCGGTGACTGGAGCCAATTAGTTCATAGAAACAAATTGGGCCTAGGTCCCTGCCAGGAAATGAATGTCAAAAGGCTTCCTCAAAGCCAATGTTTAGACAATTAAAACAAACAAACAAACAAACAAACAAAAAAGAGTGTCAGAAATAATGATTTAATTTTACTTCCCTTGGGAGGCTGAAAGAGCTCATTGTCTGAAGAGCTTGACACTCATGAACTCCGTGGTCTGTGACTGAAAAGGATTTGAACCAATGCTGTGTGCAGCTTTTCTAAATTTTAAGATCTTATTTATTTGAGAGGGAATACAGACATGCCCCAGAGAAAAAGAGAGAGAGAGAGATCGCACAAACAGGGGGAACAGCAGGCAGAGGAGAAGCAGGCTCCCCGCTGAGCAGGAAGCCTGATGCTGGGATCGATCCCAGGACCCTGGGATCATGACTGAGCCAAAGGCAGACGCTTAACCTACTGAGCCACCCAGGCGCCCTATGTGTGTCTTTTCAAAAGGATTACCAAATTACTGTTAAGGCAGCATTAGGCACACACACAAAAAGTTAAACCTGCTTTAAAAATGATTTCCATGATATCTTCCCTTTAGGGTTTTTATATTTCTCCACAAATACATACACAGACATTATACAAGGGTTACAGCCAATGAGACACGGGGTCACCCAAATCTTTGCAGGTGTTATTCCAGGCACAAGTAAGAAAGAAACCATCCTGGCATGGAAACAGAGAAACGTCCATGGAGATCTTCCCTTACCACGATTTCCCAATCGCACAGACCAAAAATTAACAAATGAACCCACTGTCCTCTATCACAGACTGTCTTATCCTAATCTTCTGTGAGTTATTTCTCTAAGCAGTGTGTCTAACAGCTGTCACCTCAAACATCTAAATCTCTGGGTTCACACTTCTGATAAATGACTCTTGCAACATTGTACTTGTGAAATCAACTGACCAGCTGGGAGCTCAGAACTTTCACTCAGACTGTCACCTTCAATCCATCACCGCAGATCGGAAAGCAGTCATAGTTCCACCACCAAGCTCAGAAAGTTAAGCGGGTTAGGAACCCAGCTTTCCAGGTTCCCCCTGTAAGAGATAAGCATCCTGCATTTGGACAGTCAATGCAGAAGAGCCGAGGAGCCCTGTCAGTCCTCCCCCTGGAGTCACAAATCTGGAAGGAAAAGGGTCTTCCTGACAAATAGGGACTATGTGGCATTTTCTAGAAGTTGGGAACTCCTTCTTAGAGCACAGGAGGTTGGAATGAACGGACACCACTTATGCACAGGTCCCTGATAGGAGATGGGTCCTCAGACGTGCCACCTGTGACATACACACGCAGAAAATGCATTCCAGAGCAAAGGGCATCGCTATAATCATTTGAAAAGGCCATTTAGTCCATGCGAAAATTAACTGCTACAATTTACATAGTCTCAAGTAAGTGAACTGTATGCTTATCACTAAAATATCCTTTGGGAAACATGATTTAGAAAATATCATTACGGCTGTATGTTTCAGAGCTCCGTGGGCGTCTAATTTTAACAGGAAATTCCTCCTGTTCATCTCTCTGCCAACACACTTGGGTAATGAGCCTTCAGTTCTTGGCCCTTCATACAGGTACACATCCGACCACTTCCACTGATTCAGACAAATGCCCTCCCCCCACCACCACCAGTCAACCCAGTCGGGGGCAATGTTCATTACAACCCACCGCAGCTGGACCTTAAAACAAAATGATGTTACTCCTGGAAGTCAACCTATGTATACAGAGTAGAGCACCCAGGATCCTATACTCCACACACTGGTACTGTACCTGTCACTGGGGACTGCGGACTCTGCAGAACTTCCCCTCTGAATCAATGCTCTCCAGGTACTGGTGACTTGTTTTTTTTGTTTTTTTTGTTTTTTTTTTTAGATTTTATTAATTTATTTGAAAATGAGAGACAGCACAGGCAGGGGGAGCAGCAGAGGGAGAGGAAGAAGCAGGCTCCCCGTTGAAAAGGGAACCCGATGAGGAACTCGATCCCAGAACCCTGGGATCATGACCTGAGCTGAAGGCACACACTTCACCGACTGAGCCCGGCTGATGGCCTGTTTATTTCTTTTCCACATGAGACCTAGCTCTCTCGGCTCCTCTGGGCTACTCTGTGGGCCTTCCCTGCCTTGCCTTTTAAACATATCTTCTGGTTTCTCACTGTCTACCTTGACCTGTCCCTTCTCTGCCTGCATTCAGTTACCCTCCTTCGTTTCCAATGTGCTAACTACACTTGGATGCTCAATTGTTGCTCAATCCGGGTTTATTCATAAAATCAGGAAACACACACTTTCAGGGTTGGAAGGGATATTAGAGGACGTCATCCAGAATTGTCCCTAAAACACTCTCAGTTGAGGGGACATCCTGCTTTGGACTGCGTAATTCCTTTCCCATATAAAAACCTCTTGAATGGTAAGAGAATTTGGTAGAAAAGGATTTATTATATTAATCTAAATCATCGTGAAAGTTTCTGCCTATTGGTCTCAATTTCTAACCCCCGAGGACAGAACAAAGTGGAAAATAAGGAAGATGGGCATCGAAGGCCAGGAGATCCTAGTGGGGATCATGACAACACAGGGTACTTCTGCTGTGAATTTGTGCATCACACCCAACCTCTACAAGCCTCATTTTCTCAACTCCATACTGAGTGACCATGATTTTCTTTGGTGAAGCTTAATTGTGACATTTTAGTCTCTATGACAGGGCCTAGAACACAGGGGACAATACACAGATGTTCTTCCTTTTCTATCTCCCCTTCTCCCACATAAAAGCCAGTCCCTCAGACACGTAAAGAGTCATCCCTCCTTGAACAGTCTCTTAGTTGCAAATCCCTTCATACTAGTGGAAACTCCCCCTTCTACTTGATTATATTCTATTTTTTTAAAAGATTTTATTTATTTGACAGAGAGAGACACAGCGAGAGAGGGAACATAAACAGGGAAGTGCAAGAGGGAGAAGCAGGCTTCCTGCTCAGCGGGAAGCCCGATGCAGGGCTCGATCCCAGGACCCTGAGATCATGACCTGAGCCAAAGGCAGACACTTAATGACTGAGCCACCCAGGCACCCCAGTACATATATATTCTTAACGTGGAACCCAGAATGGAATGCATTACCTCCTGTGTGTTCATGCCAGTGCAGAGCCGTACTGGGACTTGTTTGGTACTAATGCTACACTTCTAATACACTCCTGGTTCCTCGTGCCGACTCAGTACCCACGCCCTGGTCACTCAACACAGACACCTGCCCTATCCTCCCTCTGCCCCCACCCACTCGCCATGTCACTCTGAGCTTCCTCAGTCGTACTTTTCTGCCTGTGTTCCTTGTCCTGGCCCTTGTGTCTAGCTACCCGTCACAAAACCAGGTATGATCCTCCTCCATTTTCCCTGGTGGTCTCAGGATCTCAACCTAGAGGTATGTGGGGAGCATGATCAAGTTAAGTCCCTCTTCAGATAATCACCAGAAAATTTGTTTTGTGTCTCCAACCCCCAGCCTCTATACACTGTGGCTTTAGAAGATCTGTCTTGAAAATCAGTTCCTTAAGCATTGACCCCTAAGTGCAAAATTCCTTACTCACTGATAAAGATGGCTTTGTCATTTCCCACTGGATTCCACTTGTCTGCCTCAGCCCTGAATCCAAGAGTCCCCCATCTCCGGCCTTTACAGGCATCCGTTTTTCACTGGCAAGGAACAACCCACCTCATCTGGAACCCCCAGTCTTTCCAAGGTTTGCTTTTACTTTGAGAAACCTGATCATCTCCGGTTTAGTCATGCCTGCAAATGAGGTGATGCGTGGTGTCATTCAACACAGCTCCTGGCACAGGACAGTGACCCTCCCCTGTCCTTTTCTCCTGCAGGTGCCGGTAAAAAGGAGGCAGGAACAGTCCTTCAGAATTGAGACGGCTTTACAATACCGTCCTGGGGCAGAGATGGGCTGCCTTCTGCAGAACAGAGAACTAATTAGCATTCATTTTCTGTAACAAGCAAGCTGCTAATTTGATAGGAAAATCCAAGTAAATTTGCAGCTTCCCTTCATCATATAATATGCATTTTCATTTAGCAACATGGCCATCTCATACTGAATATTAGTTCTGAAATTTTAATTGACTATGTGTCTTTTACTCAGTAACCACAACACCAAGTTTAATCATTTGGATGGAATATAAATGGAATGAACAAATGGCCAAAGTTACCTATGAGGAGGGCACATGAGATGCTGTTCAATAAAAGAAGCAATGATAAAAATAAAACCTAATATCTGCACAGCGGTTTAGAATTTATGGAGCGCTCTTTATATATCTACATTACCCATTTTAAGTACTTTAAAACAGCAGGAAAACAAAAGATGGAAATGATGTAATGAACAGCTTAAACTGCGTATGAGATTGGGAAAATGGTTTCTATTATTCCTCTTTTTGGCTGATATAGCACTTGATGCATAGTAAGTACTCAATAAACATCCATCTAATGCATAGAGGGTAGAATGAACCACCACTATTCTTATGTTTGACCAGAACTCGGGTACAAAGGGCTTGCTCACAAGAGCGGAACAGGGAGACTTTTCCTGACAAAAATGGCCGACTGGCCAACCTGTGAGCAGGACAAAGGCAATGACTTTGTTGTCAGTTACTTTTGTACAGCTGGTTACATGTATATTGGATTTGTCATAAAGAAAACCACAGGCTCGAAAGACAGTCACTTGTGCTAGGCCACGTCACCAAACTGGGCTTCATACGTAACCTGGACGCAGTGTCAGCCTCCCCACCTCAGAAATGGAGTTTCGCCCAGTCAGGAATTCTCTGGTAGGCACCAAGGAGGTAATCTGCCACAAGGACCCTCCCAAGTCCCCAGTGGATGCTGAATTAATCTGTCTGCTGAGAGGCCCTGCTCGTTCCCCCTGAGGGAAAGTTACCTGAACCGAAATAATCCTTTCTTCTGTTTTACTCTTAACATCCCTGTTGCACCCTCCTTCTTCTAAAAACCTTCCATCCGGGGTGCCTGGGTGGCTCAGTGGGTTAAGCCTCTACCTTCGGCTCAGTTCATGGTCTCAGGGTCCTGGGATTGAGCCCCGTGTGGGTCTCTCTGCTCAGCGGAGAGCCTGCTTCCACCTCTCTCTCTGCCTGCCTCTCTGCCTACTAGTGATCTCTCTCTGTGTGTCAAATAAATAAATAAAATCTTTAAAATAAAAATAAAAACCTTCCATTTTATACAACTCCTAGGAGCTCCTTTCTACTGGCTAAACGGGCTGCTGCCGAATTCATGAACTGCTTAATAAAACAAATTAGATCTTCAAGTTTACTGGGCTGAATGTTAGTTTTTGACACATTTAACAGGATAGATTCTGGAGATGGACTGCATTGGGACAGATTCCACTCCAACCTGGAAAAGTTAACCAGCTCTCTGTGTTTCAGCTTATTCTTTGCTAATATGGGAATACTAATAGTCCCTGCCCCATGTGGATGTTCCAAGGAAACTAGATTAATCTATGTAAAAACGTGTAAAGCTCTGCTCCCCACACCATCAATATCTTCTCTGTCTGGAGTTAGCGGTAGTAGTACTCGGAGCGCCCATACCATGTTTGCCATGAGGAGCTGCTCCAGGGTTATCTGTGAATCAAGAAATGATCCTTCAGACCTGTTTCTACTTGGAAAACCTGTATCTTTTTATAGTTTATACTGTCCAGAATGATTCAAAAATAATAAAGGACTAGAAGGTGGGCAGATGAGTCACTTTGCAACTCATTACAGATGGTATGCTGCATTTCCTTAGAAGGCCAAGTGACCCAGAAGAAAGGCTGCATCAAATACATTGTACAAAACACATAAAGATCCCAATTAGGTAGCCTGTTCCCAGTCTTTCGAGGCAGAGACTAGTAACTGGTTAGTTCCTCAAGATGGTTCCAGGTCTGACAGGCTTTTCTACAGTTTTGATTCCTGTAAAAAAAAAAAAAAAAGAGAGAGAGAGAGAGAGAGAAAGAGGAGAAAAAAAAAAAAACAGTAAAATGTCAAGCTTTTTTTTTCTAATGTCAGAAATGGAAATGATGTAATGAATTAATATCTACTTTCTCTGATGAAGAGTATTAGTTCAGCTTTCAGATTAAATAGTGTGTGATTCTATTCTGATATATGTGAAGGTCAGACGAGCCCTAGTTAAAACTGGATTGCCAAAGAAGACATGTCTAGGCTCAAAGAAAAAAGCCTAAAGATGTATCAACCAGAAATACAGTTTGCTTAATGGAAGGGACCTGCTGCTATAACTAGATATTATGTGGCAAAAAAAAAAAAAAAAAAGTACTGTATGACTTGTCTCTTTAAACCTGTCAATCCAACCTCTTCGGAGAGTAGTAAACTCATCAAATCATTATAACGATTTAGAAAGATCATTTAAGAAATCATAGTACTAAGCCAAAACCTTGTGCCATGATTAGGAAAAATTAGAAGCATTAAGTTACCTATAAATAGGAAATCAACATATTAACCTTTACTTTATTTAAAGAGGCAGACACAACATGCATTGCAAATGAGAGACATTCGCATACACTTATTCCCTATTCACATCATGATTAAGTCCTCCCAAGGAAGCTGGGTCAGAGAGGGGATTAAAGCACAATGTTTCCTTTAGTTCCCAGGGGGAATCCAAAACTGTATAAATGTGTGAAAACAAGAGACTGACACAGGGAGTATGTGACCATAGGCAAAGGGACGTACCCAGAGCAGATGCTAATCCCAAGAAGCTAAGAAGGTGAGTATGTAAAATGAAGATTTACACATGCTTTGTCTTAGTTGATTCAGGAGGTACTCTTGCAGAAAAAAAAATTCTTGTCTAATTTAAAGGAACAGAGAGAGAGAGTGAGAGAGGAAGGAAGGGAAAAAGCAAGGGAGGAGGGCAGCCAGAGAGGAGGGAGGGAGGGAAGAGAAAATCCTTATTTGTTTTCAATTCTTTGTGTCAGGAATAAGAACAATTAAGTATTTGAAATTCAGCCTGAGAACTGAGCGGAAGGAAGGAAAGATGGAAGAAAAGAAAGAAGGAAGGAGAAAATCCTTGATCAAATCAATAAATAACCCCTTCACTGTAGCTAACTCTTTTTTAAAAGATTGTATTTATTTGTCTGACAGAGAGAAAGAGCACACACACAAGCAGGTGGAGTGACAGGTCGAGAGAGAGGGAAAAGCAAGCTCCCCCCGAAGTGAGATGAACACAGTCCCAGGACCCCAGGATCTTGACCCAAACAGAAGGCAGACACTTAACTGACTGAGCCACCCAAGGGCCTCTGTAGCTAACTCTTAACACCAGGAGCTGTTCATCCGATGATAATACATACTATGTTCACATCAATTATTCAAAATATTTTTTGTCCTCGGGTGCCTGGGTGGCTCAGTTGGTTGGGCGACTGCCTTCGGCTCAGGTCATGATCCTGGAGTCCCGGGATCGAGTCCCGCATCGGGCTCCCAGCTCCACGGGGAGTCTGCTTCTCCCTCTGACCTTCTCCTCGATCATGCTCTCTCTCACTGTCTCTCTCTCTCTCAAATAAATAAATAAAATGTTTAAAAAAAAATTTTTTTTGTCCTCAACCAATGACTGATCACGTGGACAATAATAAAAGCTAATGTGTACTGTGTTGAGGGCACCAGCCTGAGCATTTCACACATATGTCCCTAAAGCAGTCCTTGAAATAGGTACACATGAAATAGGCACTGTGGATTTTCGTTTCCTGCCTACAAGACAGGGAGAAACATCTATCTAACAGTTCAAAAGACTTTCTTTTATTCTGCACAAGTATTTGTTAATCAGTTTAAGGGATGGTGAAATGAGACATGATCATGGCATAGAAAGCCAGCAGCCTCCTAGCATCTTAGAGGCAGCACTTACAATATAAAATCCTGGTGACCCAGGGACCCCGACTTCAAGGGAGACTCTGGCCTCTGATCTGCTTATACAGTCACCCGGTCCTATTATCTGTATACCCTTGAACCTGCTACGGAGTTAACCTTCCATGTCCCCAACGCTGGCTGCTGTCATGAGGACAGAAGGTCCGACATAAGCGACAGAAAGGCTGTCTGATAGTTTGGGGCTGCCTCCTAACAGAAGTTTCTGTGTTGAACAGAGTTTGGTCTAAGACCTACTATCCTTATAGCCCACTGTCCAAAATAAGTCATGGTACAAGAAATAAATATACAATCCCCACTTCTCCTTGGTCTCCAGATGCTACTGATATTTCCCAGAAGAACATGAGAATTACGAAGGCATATATCCTCTTCAGCCACTTTACAAAGTTTCAATCCTATCAGCAGTTTATGACCAAAGTACAGTCTTGTTCTTTTCTGCATCTTCACTATGTAAATTGAAGTCAATTTATCTCAGTCTGGTGGTTCTCTTAACAAACCACCGTTTTAAAGGAGAAAAAGGCAGAGGCTTGTGGAAAGGAAGTTGGTAGTGGAGTGGTCTTAACCCATATACACTTTCATAGAGACAAAAGCTATTCTATATCATAGAGAAATAAACAATCTTATTAAGGAATACAGATTAATCCGACCTTTATCCAAATGCACGCTGTACCAAGGATTCAGACAGCCTTACATGCATCCCTTAAGATTCTGGGCTGCTGCTTATGTAACAACAAAAACAAAATGTGGGCTGTTACTGACAAGTGAAGGAGCAAATTAAAAATGTATCCTACAAACTGTAGCAAGTCAACACTGTCGAGGCCAGTGGGGGGCAGAGGGAGATATGTTCATGTTTCTATAATGGAGATGTTAAGTGGGCCTGAAGGGTAGATTTTAAGAGGAAGTTATAATGCGGTTGGATGCTTCATACAAGGGGGAAAAATCCAGACTTTATCACCACAACTTGTGCAGCTGAGCTGGAAGATGCCTTGTCAGCTAAGTGCTAAACACAGACAACATATGGTTACGAAATGCTACCATGGGGGGTCATCCGAATCCTTTCTTTGTCTAAAGACCTGAAAGAATAGGTGACTATTGTTCAGGGAATGTCGATGAGGTCTTTCCCGAAGACTCTGTGCGTTCAGGCAGACTGGCTGTTAAAGGAAACTCCTAAGTGAGGATTAATTTTTGTGTGTTCTAAGGAAACACTCTCAGCTACATCTTGAATAGGTAAGTTACGGCGATTCCAGAAATTCGCATCGTTACAGTTTAGGTATCTAAAGGTCTCTGGTGAAAATTCATAGTCTTATTGTGAAAATTAATACAGGGAACCCTCACTGAGAGGGAGCTGGGAGGACAGAGGGACAGCAGTGCCACTCATTGTCAATTATACAAAGAACCGTCAATTACAGACCCCCACAGAAGACCCCTCCACAGGAAAGAATCCTCAGTTACACAACCCAAGAGGGAAGGATGCACACCGAGTCCCCCACAAGGAACTGCCTACCCCTGCAACCCAGCCAATGAGAAACCATTATCACCCTGAACCCCTGCTTTTCTTGAGTGGACTTTCATTCAAAACAGCCGCTCCCAACTTCCACCCTCTTCTTCATAAAATAATGGTCCTCTCGTTTGTTGGACTTGCGGACGGTTTTGCTATAGCTTGCATGTTCCCAATGGCAATTCTCTGCCGTTCTGGAATACAGCCGCTTCGCTGGTAAAATAAGTTTTATTTTTAAGGTTAACATCACCGAGAAGGTGCTACATTGAAGCACCCCCTGCTCAGTTTTTAGGCTGTTCTGACTATGCTAAGGATATCCAAAAGTCTTAGCCAACGTGAAGTCACTTTTTCCATCTTTAAATATGAATACTCTACAGTTCTCGGGTAGACAATATAGAATTAGTAAACATCTATGTGGTAGCCATACTAATAAAGCCTTCATGTACAGAACTGCTTTAAATCTTAACAATCTTAAAAGGCAAATATCATTAAAATATAATATATGAAGGGCGCCTGAGTGGCTCAGTCAGTTAGGCATCTGATTCGGCTCAGGTCATGATCTCGGGGTCCTGGGATTGAGCCCCACGTGGGGCTCCCTGCTCAGTGGGGAGCCTGCTTCTCCCTCTCCCTCTGCCTGTATGTCCCCCACACCCACTTGTGCTCACTTGCTCTCTCTCGCTCTCTCTCTCAAATGAATAAATAAAATCTTTTTAAAAAACAAAAATAAAATGTCATATATGACAAAACAGAATCAGATGCCCCACGTCCCAGTTGGTAAGAGGTGAGGCCTGCTTCAACATCTGATTTCCAAGTCCATCTTTTTTGTCCCTATGTCAGGGATTCATGTATTTCTCATGTGCTTACTTTTTATACTGCTTACAGGAAACAGAATCTACCAGTTTCATTGCTATTAATAGGTGAATGAGAATTAGTACTTATGAAGGTTTGCTGAGCACCAGGAAGATAACTGCTCTTTACATCAGTCCAGCTAAACCCCTGGCAGAGTATGTCAACATTTATGTAGAATCTGGACTCCAGCTGAGGCAGGGCTAGAGGCAGAATGCAGAAATGACAATGAGGTGATGTGGTACCTTCCAAGAATTGGCAGGTAAAGGGAATTAGGTTGCCTTGCAAAAGTTAAATAGTAAAAGGAGATCAGAGCCATGTAAAGCCCCCTTTCAGAGAGATCTCTGATGTCTAACAAGACTTGGGAAAGTATTAATATATGCGATGGCTGGGGTGGGGCGGGAGTAGCCATCAGAAAAGATGAGAGTCGGAACTTGAGAACATGCCAGCTTTGGTCACACCTTTTGGTCACTATGGTCATAGTGGTCATAGTGACCAAAAGGTGTGTTATGCATGCCTCCAAACCACGTGTCCTGGCAGAAGACAGTCCCACAGTAGACACAGACAGAAGAGGCAACATTAGCTTGGCACTGTGAAATAACTGACAATTACCAATACCTATTCTCAGTCTAACTCTGACCTTGACAAGTCACCTGGTTTCCCAGGTCAGTGGAAGCAGGACAGTGCACACAAGAAAGCCAAAAGAATGTCTCCTTTGACTGATGGTCATTGTAATGCGATGAGCTGATGAACACTCTGCTTTCTACCTGTAAGTGTCTTCCAAGTATAGTTAATGTGTTGTAGCATCCTTAGTCACATCCTGTATACTGTCATCATGTAATTTTTGGGCTGGTAAGTAAAAAATTATGCCTCTGACCATGACAGACTTACCCAGATACTGTTACAAGGTCCTTCCTAGACAGTGAAGTCAGCTAGCCAATACAACCCAGGGTGCTTTCTTCTAAATAGCTTCAGAACCATGTAACTATTCAAGGAGAGATGTTCTCCATCAGCAAATAGAGTTCTTCACTTTAGCAGGAATAAGCACACACTCTTCTGAACATATTTGGGGATCAATTTAATCATAACTAAATGATAATGCATTGGATGAAAAGTAGAAAGCTGGGTTATTTCCCTAATCAGGCTGCTAATTGACAATATAACCTTGGAAGTGTTATTTAACTGTTCTGAACCTGGATGTCTTTATCCATAAATGGAGATATTAAATACATGCTGTCCGAGGTCCCTTCCAAAGCTCTAATGTTCTCTCACTTTAAGATGTTAGCTGATCCTCTAAAAGTCAGAGCATTTTATTTTATGCTGAAATGACTTCTTTTTCTTTCAAATATTGGCTCTTTGGCTGTTATGGCTGCTCTCGGTGATTAAATGAATGTCCTCTGGTGGCCCTTAATATTGCCAACCCATCTGACAGTGTATTTCCTGAAAATGCAACATAATATAAGCAATGAAGAAAACTAATCATAGTCTCTGCCTTATCTCTGACCTTACTTACTCATCACACCAAAATGCAGGCTCGATAAAAATCTAACCTAAATAATTATACTCTCGATTAAGTCTGTCATCCTTTTCATTTGGGCTCACATGAAGCATCCCAGAAATCAAGAGGCTGTGAGTTGCTAAATCAAATAAGATAACAAAAATCCCTCTTTTATTCTTGAGTAGCTAGGGCAATGTATCTGATTTTTCTTAGATGCTAAATCAGTATTCCGTAAAAATGTATGTTCACACCTTGCGAGTTAGTTTGGCAGATGGACAATCACAAAGGAGTTTTGTGTTCACTGAGTAAGTGCCATTTACATGTTTCCCTTATAGAGAAAGAATGGCGACTGGCATCTTTACAAAGCCAATTAGCAAATGTATTCGTTGAAGTCCCTTTCACACCTCTATTGTCAACTTCAATCATTTATTTATATCAACTAAAATTATCTGCCTTGATTACTCATTATTGACTAAGTAATGATAAAGTAATTGTACCTCCCAAAATGTGTTACGGACCCACAATCCCAGTTTTTCCCGGCTACTAACAGCCAGTCAATAGTGTCATATAAGTCTGATCATTTTTAACATGGCATTTCCTTAATTTAGATAAAACTATATAGCTATCCAATTACTACTACTACCTTAGGTCGGTCTTCCGTCAGCATCCTGACAGATTAATATACTGAGGAGTGGGCTGATGAGTCAAATTTCAATATGGTCCTCCTAGAATTAATTCCCCATCATGCAATTCTACTGATCCTTCCAAGCTGTAAAGATGATTGTGTTAGTCTTCTGATCATCATTCTTCCCTCAGGATAAAAGCCCAACTTCTCACAATAACATACATTGTTCCTCGTAGTCTTGTACCTATCCTACCTCTTCCCTAAAATGCCAGTCGACTACAGTGGGTGAGAATCAAGAAACAGACTGCCCTGTTGGAAAATCCCAGACCTACCACTTGATGACTATATGACCTTGACCAAGCTAAATATTCCCCATACTTTAGAGGTAACTGGGGTGGACAATAAAAGCACCTACCCTCAAGGTCTATTTTTAAGTTGTAGCAGATTACAAAACTGGTCATACATATTTTCACTTTTTTCAAGGTGTGAATCACGTCTCTCACACCCTTCGATCCGGGGTGACCCCGTGAACTTGCTTTGGACATTAGCAGAGGCTGTAAATGTGCTTGAACATTGAGAGCAGTCCTCCTGCTGATCTTCGAACCTTCTGTCAGGTGAACAAGTCTGGCTTACTCGCTGAATGACCAGAGACAAGGGGTCAAGTCTTTTCCGCTGCCCCAGACAAAAGCAAAGCAATTACTAGAGATGTGAGTGAGATCATTTTAGACCATCCGGATTAGATGAATAATAACCAGCTGAGCAGCAATGAAGATAAGATGCAAATCCAGCCAAGACAATCCAAGCCTTGCAGTACCAACAGTTACCCTGCCGACTCCTAAACTCACAAAATAACAGTAAGGGACTGTTGCAAGTCACCGAGTTGTGGGTTTACTATGCAGCAAAACTATGGGATAAAACACAGTTAAATGAGTTAGTAAATGAGTTAGGAAAGTAAAACACTTTCACATGTACCAGACATACATGAATATAAGGTATTAAAACTCAGTGGTCTCAGGGCGCCTCGGTGGCTCAGTGGGTTAAGCCTCTGCCTTCAGCTCAGAAGGCTCGGTCCTGGGACCGAGCCCCGCATCAGGCTCTCTGCTCAGCGGAGAGCCTGCTTCCCCGCTCCCTCTCTGCTCCTTGTGATCTCTGTCAAATAAATAAATAAAATCTTAAAAAAAAGCAAAACTCAGTGGTCTCTACCTCACATTCGATTGTTACTTGGACCACTGGTACAAATGGTCCTAGAACACCCACGTGTTCCCATCTCTGGCCCTTTCCATAGTTTATCAACCTAGAATACAATACAATGCCCCTACCCTAACTTCACAAACTCCTATCCCTCTGAGTTTAATTAGAGCCTCTTTTGAGGATCAATGGCTGACACCATTCTGTGGTGTTAAATGTCCTTCCTGAGAATTTTTGAGAATGCTGTGCTTACACCCTTCTGGTATATCCATACCCTGCTATTTTTACTTGTAGATTTGTCACCAACACTATTCTACCAGCTCCTGGAAAGTAGGGCCTGTGTCACGGCTGGGTATTAGTTACCATTTTTACCTGGGACTCCTCTTTACCACACCTCTTAATTCAACCTTATCTAACCAACCAGAGTTGACTCCAAAAGAAAACTCTTTGCATTTAAAGTTCCAAAGTGTTGTGGGTTTTTTAAGTTATTTTGTTTTTTGTTTTTTGTTTTTTGTTTTTTTTTTTAATTCACTTGACAGAGACAGACACAGAGTGAGTACAAGCAGGGGAGGGGCAGAGGGAAAGGGAGAAGCAGACTCCCCACTTAGCTAGGAGCCTTGCATGCGGCTAGATCTTAGGACCTGGAGATCATGACCTGAGCTGAAGGCAGGCGGCCAACCATCTGAGTCACCCAGGCACCCCAAGGTTCAAAGTATTTTTAAATAAATTTCTATTAACCCTAAAGTGCTTTACTATTGTGAGTTTTTAAAAAATAATGACTTTACATATGTACCATTGTTCTACTTTTTTTTTAATGTACATTTGTCATCAACATCAGCTACCTTTCCGAAATGTGTGTCACTCACATAATATGCATCTTTCCCTAGTCTTCATGGAAACCAGGGATACAAATACTGAATGAAAGGGGCAAAATAACTGTACTTTTTTTAAACTGAGCTATGCTGCCTTGAGAATAACAGTCATTCTTGTGGGATTTTACCCACAAAAATAGAAACTATTTGAACACTTTTTTTTTTTCATTTTGATCAAAATATGTAACGAAAGCATCCATATACCTTGCAGAAATCCCAATAAGGCATCTCTTTTCCAACAACCCCTATAACTCTCTCCAAAAACGGGATTAGGCTAGTTTGAAATGACTTGCTTTTAATTAACACATTATGATGGTGGTGACCACCACGGTTTTTTGTGAGCACTCACAAGCCATCTGTTTAGTAATTTCAACTAGAATTTTTCAAAGGAGAGACTGTAACAATCTATTATTTTCAGAATCCAAATGTTCCATCAATTTAGAAAATTAGAACATTTCCATTCTCCTGACACCTTCCTTGTGCTCAGCGAAGCATCAAAAAACTTAATAGTACTTAACATCAACACATCAATTCATATTAACAAAAGTTATAATAATAATGGCTAAATTTACTGAGTTGTTACTATGTGTCAGGCACGGCTCTCAGACAGAAGGAAACATAAACTCATTCAATCCTCAAAATAATCCTATAGGGTTGTGCTACTGTTATGATGCCTATGTAACAGATGAAGAAACTCACTTACAAAAAGGTTGTAACTTGCCAAAACCACACAGCTCCTAAGGGGCAGAGCCAGTGTTTAGACCTGGACAGCCCCATCCTGTGTCCATCCTCTTAATTATAGTGGGGGTGACAAAGCCAGACAACTCAAATCAGTCCCTGATGGCTGGTGGAATCAATCAGACTTCCCACCTCTGTTCCCTCATTTGGAAGGTAGGTCAGTGGAAGACCACCACAAGAGTCTGCCCATTGCTGGCGTGAAGGACTGTTGGATTCTCTTTCAGCCAATAATGACAAAGCTTCCATGTAGAATGGGATAATTAAAGTAATTTTCTATCACTTGGGACATGGCTCTATTTCATTTCATGGAAGAGAAAATTTGATGAGCAGTCTATGATATGCTCCCATGTTTTCTGTGCTTCAGCTCAGCACAGTTGAATGCAGGATCACAGAAACAAAGCACCATGATATTAAAGAGCATTACTGTACTCAATGACAGAGAAAAGATTTCCATGAACTATATCCTTCTAGATAAATATTTGAATGGATGCATCATATTTGCAACTTACAGGACTTTGCACTCCTTGTATTTTAAGAAAAGCACAGTCCATACTAATGACATATCGTGGTCTGATAAAATACATGTGGACTAACTATTCCAGTGGTGGCTGTTCCACTCCAAGTAGACATCGCCGTTGAATTTGAACAGATTATTCCTTTCAAAGGACCTGCTGAATTCTTTTAATGTGGTTATCCAGCTGTTAGACGGAACTGTCTTGCCATCTGAGACCAAATTACCAAATGAATGTCCATTGATACAGCCAGGTCCTCTGCTGGTCCAGGAGGAGGCTGGCAAGGGGGCACTAATTTGACAATTTAGGCTATGAAGCCAAAGAGTAAATAAATGTTAGACAACAGTGACAATTTAGTGAGAGTTTATATTCGGGAATACTGTCCAAAGTCACAACGCTAACTGCTAACATAGAGGGGAAATTTCAACACAAGTTCAACACTTCCTTTGATCCCAGTGAATCTGACCTATGATCTGACATCCTCCGAAGACAGCTGGTGTCACTACAGTCCATAAGTATTCTGAGATGCTAATCATTTGTTAGGAAGTCTATTGAACATGTCAAAATTCATCTTAAAATATTACCCAGTATGACAAACCCATCCTTATTCCCATCAAAAGATCCTTGTATCCAATTTCCACATCTAATAACTCTTAGTCACACAGCCGGGGCTGGACAACCCTGCATTCTTCCCAAACTTGAAATGTAGTGTGAACACACAGGCAGACACTTCTTGATACACAGGACATTAAACTTTAAAGTCGCCAAGGAGAAGTGATGCTTTTTTATCTTGGCAGAGGATGTATTCCGGACATATATTTAAATGTTCGACTTGCCTGTGGTAGTAATATCTGACATTTTCAAATGGTAGTGAATGCTACAGGCAGTAAAAGCACAATTACATATTTGACAATTATGTCATCCTGGTTAAACATTTTGGATATTACTATAAGCTGTGTCGGATCTTGCCACGAGAGGTGCTTTCAGAAGCTGAGTGATGACAGCAAGGCATCACAGTGATTTATGGAGCTGGTGACAGCACTCAATTAAATATTTCTTAACTGATTTTAATTAATTGAAAAACAATGTTAGTTTGGGAAACATGACTTTACCTCCGAGAATGAAATACTGATTGATTGGAGTACAGTGTGAGCATAAAAGCAAGAATTTTAAAAGAAGGAGGGAATTAAAAAGACAAAAGAAAAAGAAGAATGGGGGATTTTTTCCCCCCATCGCTCTAGGAAACAGATGGAAATGTATTATGCCAATGTGGAGTGAGGAGTGTTGAGACCAGGACTCAATCCGACAGATGAAAACACATCCCACTAATTCTTGAGAACCCAACTGAAGATTCTCCTCCTTGTACTGTTAAAATAGCTGTGATCTGTTTTCTTTGCCTCCAGGACCTCCCCCAATTCCTTCTCAGTCAACTCCTCAAACTCTTGGCCTTGATTGCAGGTGCAGACGATGTGACAATGTATTGTAAATCCTATGTTGTGTTAATCATTTTCATATTTTTTAAAGATTTTATTTATTATTTATTTGACAGACAGAGATCACAAGTAGGCAGAGAGGCAGGCAGAGAGAGGAAGGGAAGCAGGCTCCCTGCTGAGCAGAGAGCCCGATGCGGGGCTCCATTCCAAGACTCTGGGATCGTGACCTGAGCTGAAGGCAGAGGCTTTAACCCACTGAGCCACCCAGGCACCCCAATCATTTTCATATTCTTAAACCCCTGGCTGGAGCATCACACCTACCGTACATGTATTTACCAAGTGAAAAAAATGATCTCCTCTCTAGCCAGGGTTGAGTGTCCACTGTAGGCAAGCGCATCAGATGCTTTCTCTCCTTCATTCTTCAGAACAGCCTCCCGAAGATGGGGAGGCGTTAGCCCTGTTTTGGAGCTGAGGAATCTACGGTTTTCTGAAGGTAAGGAATTTACCCAACCAAGGTCATACAACACCCTGCGTCGGAGTCTGAACTTCTGACCATTGCTACAGGATCTACAACCCAGGGATCAAGTGACTTCTCCTCACAAATGAATGCCGGTCATCCACGGTCCAAATCACAAGCATGGTGTCAAGACCTTTTCTAACGTTCTCTGAAATAACCTCTCAGCTTCATGCCCTGCTACTTCTCTGGACACTTCCTCACTTTTATCTCTTCTATGTGTAGATGCCCAAATAAGCATCTGCCATTCCCCTTGCCCCAAGTCTCTGCCTCCCCCTCCTTTTACAAAACCGTATTTGGCACCACAGACTGGTTTCAAATATAATCCCCTCCATGAAGCTTTCCCCACAAGGTCCTATGCCAGCTTTGCTCTTCACAGGTTCTGTTTAAACTCATCATCTTGGGTGCCTGCGTGGCTCAGTCAGTTAAGTGTCTGCCTTCAGCTCAAGTCATGATCTCGAGGTCCTGGGATCGAGCCCCGCATCAGGCTCTCTGCTCAGCGGGGAGCCTGCTCCCCCCTCCGGCCCCCGCCCCCCCGGCCGCATTCCTCTCCGCCTACTTGTGATCTCTGTCAAATAAATAAATAAAATATTTTTTAAAAAAAATATCGAGTTATCAGAATAGAGGCTGAGAAATGAAGAATCTTGAAGAGCACCAAACTAGAGAATCACTTCTGTGTATTTCATTTCAAGGTAATGCTGTAATTCACAAATTTCTCAGAAAAACAATGACTAAAATTTAAAAATAATCAGAATTCAAAATCAGCACACTTGGCAGTCCCAAAATGTCATTTTGATTTTTTGTAATAGAACCACCTAGAACACCAGCTGAACGCATCACATCTTGGGCCCTGTGACATCAGGACTCGACAGCAATCTCTGGGGCCTGTAACCCCAAGAGTCTGCACCTTAAATAAGCTCCCTAGGAAAAGCTTCTGTCTTTGAAAGTTCGAGAACATTCCAGATTATTAGGTAAAACATGATAGATACCTTGTATTGACAAAAATATGAGTGAAATGATTCATGGGAATCCTCTATTTCAGCACAGAACAAAGAAGCTTGGAAAGCCACTAAATACCCACAATTAACCTTTCAAATTAATATTTATGTTGTAGCATTCTGAGTTTGTTCCAAAGCCGACTCACACTTAAGCAATATTTATAGTGACAAAAGTTCATTTTCCAGACACATATTTCCTACTTAACATCAAAGACCCATGACAACGAAGAACTCGAGTAAATGACAAGGCTGAAAGACTGGACAGGAGGTGACTCTGGGCATTGTCCCTAAGCCAATGCGGCCATGAGCGACCACGTCATCTATCCCTCAGCTGAACTCCTCCACGCCTCAGTGCCACCTCTGCAACACAAGTGGGTAGAGCTAGAAATCACTGCAGCTCCTTCTACTGAGGAGAGAGAGTGTTTGGGGGGCAAGGACATTCATTGGCCTCATGCTTCAGTTTCTAAACCCCTACGCTGAAACGGAGCTCTGTTCATTGGCAAACATTAGTGTTTATTGATACCAAATTTGTGAGAGAAGTTGCCAAGCATTTGAAGGTTCCAGAGCTGTTCACTCTTGAGGAATAACAAAGAGCCCAGCTGAGCCAGTGTTCTCGTGGACAGCAGTTTTCATGGAAGGCACCAAGGACAAAGCAAGTGGGAAGCAGCATGGCTGTCTTGCCATCACTACCCCGTGTGGCTCGAGGTTATCTATTGTCTCTCCAACCTGGCTCTCTCCCTCCAATTCTCCTGCCTTCCGTCAGGGAAAGCACAGGTTTCACGTCCTCTACTTTTCATAGCATAATGGTTCCTTCCTATTAAAGACTAAAAACATCCACGGCATGGGATAATCGTTACTGACTCACAAATCATGGCTGTGCTTATAATTCTAGTATAAACACTAACCATGCGTTCACTGAAGTTGAAACGGTCCCTTCTCAGGAACTGTCATTCTGTATGTATAAATATTGATTGAGCTTTGGTTCCTACTACCAGATGGCAGACCTGTGAAATTCTAATAGAGTTGAGGAGATTCAAACAGATTATCATTCACTGACAGGCGCTGGAGACCACAGTGAAGGCCAAAGTTTTTATTTCAAAAATAAGTAATTAGAGGTGACAGCAGAACTGTAAATAGGGCCCAAATGAATAAATTTGTTAATTGGACTTCCCCTTGGTAGTTGTTAACCCAGTCCTGTTTGGTCATAAAACATGTTCGCATGTCCACAGCTTCCCTGGAAGAACGTCCTTGGATTCATGTCACAGAAGAGGGTCCCAGGTGAGAAGAGCATTGTATTAACCAGTAAGAATGTGGCTACTAATTTGTGTCTATTCCACATACAGCTCTGTTAATTACTGACAGGATGTCCTTCTGACAGAGACCCCTGGTACACAAAATTCACGAGCTGCTCTCTCGCTAAGCTTGTTTAGAGACCTATGTCTATCATTACATGGAAAAGGCTTAAGATAGGTAACTCTGTGGCTTCTTGCTGCAAACCCTTCCTTCATTTTAGTAAGAAATAGATATGACATAACCCAAGTGGTTTGAAAAACTGCTTCTATAGCAAATGAGAAGTGAATCATCACTGGCCTCAGCACATATCCTCAAGATCTCCCCAGCAGTCAATAATTAGGGCTTGCACTTTCATACACTCCAAATGAAAATTTCAGGATGTTCCCCCCCATAGTCTTTTCCCTCACAATCAATGTGGTGCTTCTGACACTGAATCAATATTAATTGTAAAGTCCCTGCATGGCATTTCCATATGCATGTGTAGGAAAGCAAGGTCAATTTTTTTCCCAGAGCATTCTCTCCTCACCTACCCCAAAGACTGCACAAGTGGAAATGCAAGGTTAATTAAACCGGGTACAACGCAAATGATGACGCATTGCCTTTTCTGTTTCAAACTCTATCATTTCAATCTAAGGCCATTTCAATGATTTTGCACTAAGCGGACATCCCTTCCCCCAACTCATCCCTTCTCGCTCTCTTTTAACCAAAGAATCACTGGTAAGTCTTCTCATCATCCCATTAGTTAACTAGCTCCAGGAAAATGGCTGGGTCGCAACCATCTCAGAGAATACTAAAGATTACCCAGCTACTTAGATTAACAATGCCATCTCACCCGAAACTCTTGGGAAAGGGCAGAACGAGAGAACAGCAGGCAGATAAGAAATCTTAGGATGACCTGTAACCAGTGAATACTAACGAGGCAATGCAAAGTACATCGCTTACCTCAATGTAAGTCCTGTCCTTGGATTTTAAGCTACCGTGTGGACTACCATTTTCTAAGTTCCAAACTGTGAGTCCTTTTCCTAACAAAATGTGAGAATTGCCAAACTGTCTTTCAACTTAAAATATCAAGTGACAAACTAAAAACAAAAGTGCAACAACAGAGTAAATGGAATCAGTAATGTTTCAAATTTCCCATTAAACAAGTTTGAACTGTTTCAAACATAAATGGAATTTTGGGCTGAGAAAAAAATGTCCATTCACCCCAGAAGTGAATTCCAACTCAGTAAATACCCTTTGTAAAAAACCAAAAACCCTATGTCAAATTTCAGAAATGTTTCGTGATGGTGATGATTTATTATGGGAGGTCTTCTTCCTCTACTGCCCTTACATAAACTTAAACTAATCCCTTTCCAGAGGTAGTTCATAAGTTTTACCAAGCTGGTTGGTAACCAAGAATTGCTAAAATTTCACCAGGCATTTAAAAACCTAAATAATTAAGAAGGCTCACTCAAAACAACCCCTTACAAGAGATACACATCCCTGTCTCACTGTGTCTCTGCCTCTCACGCTCTGTGTACACGTCTCAATAATTTTTCATGGTATTCAGATAAAATGACACTGCTTACAGTATCTGTCCCTTTAAAACGGAGTGATTTAAAAAATGACCAAGATTATGTCTAGAAAAGTGTATCTCAAACCTGAAAACATAACTGGCAATCTCGAGAAACAGAAAAATTAAGTGGATATTTTTAAGCCGGTGAGTCAAAGGGTGATCATTAGGTGAGAACATACTGAAAACATCTTACAAATGAAAATAATTAAAAAAAAAAAAAAGCACATGGAAAACATCTGCCTCCCCTTTCAAAGGTCATGTGTGTGTGTGTGTGTACATACATATTTATATATTTTTTGCCTATCTTGCATCATTTATGCACTCCCCTATACAGTTTAAATCAACGTCTTGTTGTTCTTTTGCCGTTCCAGATAAAGAATAAAACACTTCAATATCTTTATGTTAAAGTGATAGTTAAAGTTTAGCAAACAGATCTATGTATATCACAGAAAGCCATATTAACCTATTTGAATTTCTGCCTGTAAAGGAAAAAAGTATCATTACCTTCTTTTTAAATACACTTGGAATTTATATATTTATACATTAAAATTCCTCCTATCACTCTCTTCCTAGGTGTGCATACCTACATAGTGGTAGGAGGAATTTTCCCAAAGTCACGATATCCAAGTGGCTCCCTCACAATTCAACAGTATTTTGCTACAAACCCAGGCTCCCTCTAGAGGTCTGATTTCATGGGTCTCGAGACTGGAAGTAAAAGGACTTTAGATGCTTTCTGTTGTTGTTTTTAAATCCACCTATCTAGTTACTCAGATCAAGGTCGCTTAAAGGAAGCAACCTCCCAGGACACTGAGGCACTGGGAACTCCTCAGCTCTCAAGGAATTCCCTTCTGCCTTTAGATAGTTCTGCCCATGATCATGACTTCCTTATATTCAATTAAAATCTGTGTTGTCCCTTCCAGCCATTGATCCTATTTCTCCCACCCAAAGTCCTACAGAACAAATAGAACCCCTCTTCCGTAAGTCTTCAAATATTTGATGATAGCTATCATCATTTGCTTATATATCAAGTAAAATGAAAAGGCTGGGATGACCACGTTTCATGAAGATGACCTTCAGGATAGAGCTGGATTAGCGGGGTGGGGGTGGAAATCATCAATGGCACAGCTTCAATCCTTCAGCCTAAAATAATATAATACATTTCTCTGGCTTTCAAACTAATATAAATGAATATAATAACTTCCTTTTGTTCATGGCCGATTACATTATATTACAACAGCACAACTTCCAGGACTAGCATGCAAAAGTAATTTATTTTTCTCCCACATCTGTAACTATTTGGGAGAACACTAAGTCTTCATAATTATGCCGCAGACACAGTAAATAGAGCAAACCCAATAGGTCACCCTGTGACTATAGTTCAGGGAGAGAACAATTATTTTATCCCATATAATTTGCATCCAACATTTCATATAGAAAACTAAGAGAAAAACAAAACACTGGCTTACAAAATTATTACAGGTTTTTAATATTTGCTTTTTTTTTTCCTATTGAATGGCTTTTCTGTTTAATAGGAAAACATGCACACATAAATGACATGCCTGAATAATTTTCATTAAAAGGTCATTTTCTTTTACATTGTGATTCATTTTATTTTGTCTGATGTAGATTAAGTTATTATGAAATTAACTAAAATCGCATGTCATTCAATTTCTCCTCTTTTACGCTTTTCCTTCTCTGTGTACAAAAACAATTATACACCATCTGAAGAATGGTCAAAGTCAAGAACATGGTTTTCTGTTTTCATAGATACTGCCCAGCACGTTTTACTTTCCCAAGGAAAACCCGTTGTCAAAATGCAAATCACTAACAGGTAAGCGTCTATCCTAAGAAACATGCCCGTAACAGACAGGTCAGCATCAAGAAATGAAACCAATGTGTTTGCACGGTTCCTAAAAATATTAGTAGTAGTAAAAAATATAAAACATCAAAGCAATTCTCTAATGATGCTGGGGGTGGGGTGGGAATCAAGTCCATGGCAATTTTCTCTGGCAATTAAAGGATTTGTCTAGATTTCTCTTGTTTTAGAAGCCAAAACCCCTCACTGGGGAGAGATCAGTGGGAGTCCCTTGAGAGAAGGAATCTAATTGCCTTTTCTTTTTTAACATGAAAAAGCCCCAAAATATACAAAACAAAAATAAAAAGGATATGACAAGGACAAACAACTCAGACTACTAAGGAAGTTCCATGGGGGAACCCGGGTAAAACAGAACCAGCCTTCAGAGTGAAATGGTTTCAGCGAACCATTTGCATTTTTGTCCTCATTGCATTGTGGTGATGACTGGGATTGACCAAGAAAGACATTAGCATTTCTGCCTAGGAACTGTGTTTGCTTGATCCTCTCGGAAGGATTGGAAGCCTGCTCGTGCTTATAAACAAGCCGCCTCACAGTGGACAACGGATTAGAGGCCCTCGGCCCATCAGCTTAAATACAATCACCAAAAAGCAGAGGGGAGAACACCTTCAACTACTCAAACGCTCGTGACCTCCCGGCTTCTGCTAAGCAACGGGTATTTTCGCACAAGAAGTTAGAGGAAAGATCATGAAATTCTGAGCCATGTTCATTCAGATTTAAATGTCAGTTCCAGCACTGATGAGCTCTGAGGTCTTGGGTAACTAATTGTAATTCTCTGAACTCATTCTGTCCCCTGTGATCTCCATCAGCCACATGTTGCTACTGGGCACTTCAAATGTGGTTAAGTGTGACGGAGGAGCTGAATTTTAAATTCTATTTCATTTTAATTAATTAAAATTTGAATTTAAAAACAGGTAACTTTATTCCATTATTGGAACAACCCTGAGCATGTTGGAACAACCTATGTATATAAATCTGTTTCAGTGGTACATTTTGTGAAATCTAAATACAGATCAACTATTTCCAATAAAAATTTAGCATCCAAACTGAGATGTCAATGTATAAAGAAGTGCCAATTTAAAGACAGAGAGTAAAAAATGTGCAATATCTCATTAGGAGTGTTTTATATAATTACCTAGTAAAGTGATATTTCAGACAAATTGAGTTAAATATACATACAGTTAAAATTAATTTCACTTGTTTACCTTTTTAAATGTGGTTACTAAAAATTAAAAATTACAGGCGTATCTGGCTGCCTCAGTCAGTAGAGTGTGAGGATCCTGATCTCCGGATCATGAGTTCAAACCTCACGCTGGGCGTAGAGATTACTTAAAAATAAAATCGTGGGGCGCCTGGGTGGCTCAGTGGGTTAAGCCGCTGCCTTTGGCTCAGGTCATGATCTCAGAGTCCTGGGATCGAGCCCCGCATCGGGCTCTCTGCTCAGCAGGGAGCCTGCTTCCTCCTCTCTCTGCCTGCCTCTCTGCCTGCTTGTGATCTCTCTGTCAAATAAATAAATAAAATCTTTAAAAAAAAATAATAAATAAATAAATAAATAAAATCGTAAAAAAAAATTTTTAAGTACATATGTGGTTTGCATTATGTTTCTATTGGACAATGCTGCTCCAAACATTAGATTCTTTATCTGTCAAATAGGAGGATAAATAACTACACTGTAGGGTTTTATAAAAATTAAAATGCACATATATAAACAATATTCCCTAGTGTCTGGCATACCACTCAATAAATGGTAATTTTTATTAATTCTACTACATTACACAATAGAACGGCCTACTTATCTTGAACATTTAATACCTTAAAATCCTAATTAACTATCTAAATTTCCTAGATCATTATTTTCTTTTTAATACATTGCAATACAAGATTTTTGTCAATGCTTAACATGTGTTCTCCAAAGAAGTGAAAGAACTTTTAATAATCTCATCTTCCACCCTGCCTTCAGATAGTATCCCTTCAAAGTCCTTGCTCTCTCTATTCTACCTTCTGCATTCAGGTACACACACACAGCTACCGCTATTACACGTGGTCCTGGAAAGAAGGTTCTTCCAAGCAGCTTTTGAAAAGTCCCCTAAAAGTTGTGATGTCATACGGTATCAGAGAAAAGAAAATATGTAATGAGTCTGGTAATTCTCGCATTTGGGAGTAAGGTCATTTTGTTGCACTGCATTTCAGTTGCATTTGGGCTTAGCTTTCCCCTTTTATAATGCAGGAAACATCCAGAATCTTAAGAAGAGTGGAGAGATTGAATTTCTCCCATGAAAGGATTTGCTGTTTTTGGCTCTTGGCCTATCTCTATTTAGAGATTTGGAGCTTCTCTGGTTCCTCAAAACCCAACAGCACCACTGGGCCGCTCAATGCTGAATAAATATTTCAAGCAGAAGGGTCAGCTGTTGCATTTACCCAAACTGGATTAACAAGAGTCAAATTCTACCCTTTCGCCCTCCTCCCAACCCCCACTATCTCTCACCCCACTTAATCAGGCACAAAACTATATGTCTTCCCGCAACTCTTTCTAATAATTTTAGGCTTACATTGTACCAAGTGTTCCTCCCAAAAGCGAACTAACGGTGGTTTTTAAACAAAACATATTCAAAGAGGCCATGGAGCCAAAGTTTAGGGGTGAGGCAGGTTGGGAATGCCCAAAGGTGGGAGAAGGCCAACAGCTCGACTGCGGAGACAAGACTGGCTTTTCTGGGAGTAGGAAGGATCGGGGGGGGGGGGGGGGGGGGCGTGTTTTTTTAAGAGTCTTATATCCTGCTTGTATGCAAAGCACACAAGTAGAAAAAGGCTCTGACGGTCAGGAGATGCAGCTGCGTAGAGGTGACCTTCCAGAGCAACGGGGGAGGCCCCTGTGGGTGAGCCTAGGGTCTCACCCTGAGGGAGCAGCTCGTTGAGCAACATCTCTGAGATTAGTCAGAAAGAACACCAGTGCTGAGTGTGAAGCTAAGGGAGAACCGTACTGACCAAAGACCAGGCTCCTACCCTCTGTTTTAGACACCAAGAAGCCCCATTTTTTAACCCACCCAGAGGAAGTCATGGGACTCTCCCAAATTTGAGTAACACCGAGGGTGTACCATTCTTGGTACCCTGATGAGTGTAGATATTTAATTTGCTAAAATTTAAAAAAAAAGATAAACAGAAGAGTTTACAAATCATACTTGTCACAGCTATCACCTATTAAATGCTAAAGGGAAAGGACTGAAACTTTTCTACCCACTTTCATCATTAAGATTAGGTCCACTGGAGGACAAATGGTAACTGCTGGAGTAAATTCTAGGTCCCTCTGGCTCTTCAACTGCCCAATATGGCCTCGGTCAGCCTCTTGAGGGGAAAAAAAATCTCCTTAACGGATGTAGACTCCAACATATAAATCCTTCTAACCTCTGCTACTCAAACCACTGGAAATGAAGGTCCAAGAAACTAGACACAACATCATTTCAGAAACATCTCCAACCTCCTGGCATATTGTTTTACTGATATCTAGATGCTTGTAATTTATTGAAAAATGATAAAGCTGGTTAAGCGAAAATTTAGAGTCAATTGTTTTCTTAAAAATAAATCCAACAGTCAAAGAATACTTGTATGACTAGTTATGAGAAATTTTTCTAAATAGAGAATGTTTTTCTAAAAAAACATTTACTTTTTTGAGAGGCATCAAAAACAATGGTCAGACAGAACACAACTTTGCCTGGGGTCAACCCTGCTGATTCCAATGAACGGAGACAAACATAAGCTTCCCAGTGACAGTCATTATCTAAACATCTGTTTTTCCTACAACTAATAAAATTGTTTTTGTGCCTTTGATTCAACTAAACACCTTTTAAAAAATTTCATAGATAGGCATTTCAACTCTAAGGAATCCACCAACACCAATGCTATTATGTGGTTGACTTTGAATGACACAGATTTGGCATGATATTATTTGCTGAATGCTCTCGGACTTGAAAATATGAGATTTACACAATAGACAGTGTGCTATATGAGAGACAGGTCTGGTACACTGATTTTTGACCCTGAATATAATCAACTAATTTATTTTAAAATAACTCAAGTTGCTTTATAACTATCTCTGGAAGCTTTGACCAATGTCCAATATTGCAATGCTATAGTAATTAGAACAAAAATTTTCCACTAGAAATGAATTAATAACTGAAGTTGTGAATATGCACTAATCCTGGTTTTTAAAATCTCTAATGGGCTTTGTAGCAATGCAATTTGGCAAAATGAGTAAAATCCTAACATAATAGATAAAGGTAATTAGAGATGCAGAACAAATTCTTTTTAAATGCCCTGAATGCAATTCGGACACTTTAGTTCCCTCCTCAAAAACTGGGAACTAGCAAAGGGAGGAAAAACAACAAATCAAGAAAAATAAGGAAAAATTGAACTGCATTTGTCTCAAAGGGATTTGGAGTCTGAGAATTGTTAAAATTCCTTCCAGCTATTTTGACTTTCCAAAATCTCCCAAGAAACTGGCCAACTTATGGTTATGAATCTCTCTAGTTAGGTTAACTTAGTTAGCTTTAGTTAACTTTAGTTAGGTTTAGTTAACTTTAGTTAGATAGCCAAAATGGGGGAAAGACAACCAGTGGTCTCAGGCACCAGAAGAAACCAGTGGTGAGTGCCTTAGGGAAAAATATATCTTTTTGACATAGCTACACAAATCTTTCATAACCAACAGCAACCATTTCAAGTTAAGTTCATGAAGAATAAATTTGGTTTATTACATATAGGATTATATGTACATATATTCTTTGATTTATACCCTAATATAATTACACCTAATTATATAATTAGCTTATATGTATATATTATATAATATAGTATATTTATATATCCTACAATATAGCTATAATATATTTACAATAATTATATATTTCTGGGCTGCCTGGGTGGCTTGGTTGGGCATCTCTCTGGTTTCAGCTGAGGTTGTGAGATCGAGTCTGACATCAGGCTCTGTGCTCCGCACAGAGTCTGCTTAAGATTCTCTCTCTCTCTCTAGAATGGATTAAAAAAAACTTAAAAAATAAAAATAATAATTATATATTGCTATATAATATAGCAAAAATTTATACTTAATATATTAAACACATAACTTTTTCAGGGTTGAACTTCAACTAACCAGATACAAATGTAGCTCAGAGTGACACCACTTGCTATAAAGATGAAATTCAGTTCAAAGTCTAAGCAGGTACTTATTTTTTAAATTTTATTTATATAAAAAAGTAGCTATTTATAATATTATAAGTAAATATTATACTTACCGTTTAATAAATATTTAATTATATTTATATAATTTATTTAAAGTAACATATTTATAATGCATTTAATATTTAACATAGTTAAGGGCATCTGGGTGGCTCAGTGTGTTAAGCTTCTGCCTTCGGCTCAGGTCATGATCTCAGGGTCCTGAGATCGAGGCTGGCATGGGTTTCTCTGCTCAGTGGGGAGCCTGCTTCCCCCCTCTCTCTCTGCCTGCCTGCCTACTTGTGATCTCTCTCTCTCGCTCTCTGTCAAATAAATAAATAAATAAAATCTTTAAAAAAAAAATTTAATATAGTTAAATATTAGTTTTAACTACAGTTAAATAGTATTAACATAGTTAAATACATAATAATAGTCACAGGATTTATATTTATATTGCTATATTTTGTTATATTTTATGTATATATATTATATACATATGTAATATATATTTCTATATTTATATTGCTGATATTTACAAGTTGCTATTTATATAGTACCTGAAATTCAACAATGCAAGAGGAAGAAATAAAAGAAGGAGAATTTACAGTCAAGGCATGTCAGAGGTGAGATGGCCTTAAAGGCCATACAATCCACCACTACTCTCATTTAAGCATTAAGAAGCAGAGTCTAGAAGAAACCCAGGTATCTAAGGGCTGACCACAGGGACAGGTCAAGTTGGGTCGAGAACCAAGTCTTCAGTTTGCCACTCAATGTTTTCTCCACCGCAGTGGCCTGTTCAGCCACCAACTGCTCCAGAAGCCCCTGGGACACGGTGCCTCATGACCACACATGATCCTCAGTCATGTGACCTTGTAGAGCCATTTCCAATATTCATATGTAAACTAGTTGGGTTGCTTGACTTATACACAGAGAAGTGATTTCAAATCCTTTATACTACGTGCTCTCAGCTTATGAATGAGAATTCTGAACAACTCGGTTTTCACTTAGGGTACTAGACATTGGTTTGAGGGTTTTATTCGAAAGGCTCTCTCCAACAGTAGCAAGTAGCTGATCTTTGCCTATTTCTTCCAATTGCTTTGACACACCTTGTAGTCACACTTTCTTAAAGTCCGATTTGTGGGTTATATTTGACGGACAGAGTGAAACGCAGCCCTATTATTGATGATAATGCCTTTTAACAGTTGTCAAGACAGATTTAACAGAAGGTTACAGTAATTCATAACTCCCAAACAGCTTTTTCATCTTTATATAGAATTTTGGGGTCCCATGAATAGTTATCATTTTGAATTTTTTCCTTAGAAATGACAGGTTCACTAAACTGTGACTTCTTTTTCGTTTTTTTTGGAGTGCTGGTCTAAATTTTATTCATTTTCCAAGTTTTCTTAATTTTATTTTAGTTCCAGTATGTTAACATACAGTGTTCTATTAGTTTCAGGTTTATGATATGGTGACTCAACAGTTCCGTAAAACACCCAGTACCCATCATGTTATATTTCTAATGTTTCTGTTTCTAATGTTATTTTCAAATTTATACTGTCACATGAAAGTTATTAACTACATAATCATAGGACTTGCGCCTCTGTGGCTTGCCAACTCCAAACCATAGATAGACAGATGTGAAACAGCTAGACAGTGCTGACGGCCTCATTGTCAGGTACACAGATGAAGAAACAGATCTCTGGATTCCTCCAGCCCTCTGTGGGGTAACTTTTCTCCAGGCAAAACCCTTTTTGCTGGGTCTTAACAGGGTAGGGTTCCTCAATAAGAAGCTTAACTTGATGTGATTTTCTTCACCATTCTGTGCTCTGGACCAAAGGAACAAACTATTTACCCCGAATCACTGAATAAATTTGATCAATTACCCTGAGAGTTTCCTCCCCTTTATCTCACATAATAGCAAAGGAAATGCTCTCCAGAAGGTTCACCCAGAAGATTCACCCAGATTCATCTATTATCTCCTGTGAAGAAATTTAATTTTATTTACAGATCCATAGAACCCTAGGAATCGAACTTACTCAAAGCTTCCTCTAAAATCAGTTACTATCAATATTGTAGCCAAACATTTGGAATAACAGTTACCTTCCCTCTGCTACAGAATGTCTTACCATGAATGCTATAATTCTCCTACTGAGACCCAGGG
The DNA here is from genome assembly GCF_902655055.1 of Lutra lutra. Classification (NCBI taxonomy): domain Eukaryota; kingdom Metazoa; phylum Chordata; class Mammalia; order Carnivora; family Mustelidae; genus Lutra; species Lutra lutra. Next base: position 33,044,734 of record NC_062279.1, on the reverse strand, counting down.
AAAGGTGTTCTCCTGAAGATAAATTGGCCTCATCCTGCAGAGAATGGGCTGAAGAAACCCACGTGCCTTTGCCTCATCTATGAACCTGACAATAAGGCTATTACCACTGTCACACAGCTGCCCATCCATCTAGCTACAAGTTGGGATTCGTAGGCCACGGAAGTGAAAGTACTACGATTACACAATTACTGATGTTGTAATGGACTGCATAAGCTTAAAAACACACCAGAAATGAGTGTCGCCCCTTTAGTGAGTATTTTATTTAAGTGCTAATAACTATCTCAAAGCCCCCGAGAATGAGTCTGTTTTAAGATCACAGGTCAAAAAGGCAGCAAAAAGCAAAAATGTAGTCTACATCAATGGAGGCAAAGTGATTAAAACAACTTAACTGTATAGTACATAATTCAGAGCAAGAAATGTTTGACTTATAGAAAATGCACATTGTATTTTTTTAATTTTATTTTTTATAAACATATAATATATTTTTATCCCCACGGGTACAGGTCTGTGAATCGCCAGGTTTACACACTTCACAGCACTCACCATAGCACATACCCTCCCCAATGTCCATAATCCCACCCCCCCTCCCAACCCTCCTCCCCCCATCAACCCTAGTTGTTTTGTGAGATTAAGAGTCACTTATGATTTGTTTCCCTCCCAATTCCATCTTGTTTCATTTACTCTTCTCCTACTCCCTTAACCCCCCCCATGTTGTGCACATTGTATTTTTAAAGTATTTTTCCCCACTGCTAAATCAAAAAGAGATGTGGTTTCTTTACCAGGGATAACTAGTACAGATTACTGAAATTGTCAGGAAGTAGTTTATCTCCAAGTCACTGCATGACCCTGGAGTTTAGATGGATAGCGCTGGAGGTGGCAGAGGAAGGTGATATTTTTGACATTCATGTACAAAGAAAATCTGTCACCAGAAGCAATTTTTAAAATTTAAATTAAAAAAGGTTTTCCAACCTGTAGGTTTTAAAAATAATATTCATTATTAGTTTAATAAAAGCTACCTATGCCCTCTGAGCCTATAACCAGTTTATATACATAACTTCTGAAGTCAATGCAATTATTTCAGCAACAAGTATAGAGAAGGATAATACAGTCTGATTTCGCTTCATGTAATCATCATCTTTTTCTGTTTATTCACAAACCTGGCCAAGACCGAGATATTTTTGTTGGTATTCTCACTAAAGCATTTCTTATTCTAAAATGAATTTCTTCCCAGTAAGAGTCCTTTTCCACACCTATAGAAATGACTCAAGTGAAAAGGTTTCAAGATTTTTTTTTGAAGAGTCTAGGTACTTGAATGATTCTTGATAGATGTAGTTCTCACCCTTGGCTCTGCTAGAATTGTCTGGGAAACCCTTAAGAAATGCTCACCTGGGCCCCATTCTCGTGGATACTACATTAGAATCTTTGAAGATGGAGCGTGGGCATCCGTAGATTTAAGCTTCCCCAAGCGATTCCAGCCCACATCTGGGTACCTCTGCTGCAGGCTACTCTGTGACTTGACGGGGCACATGTCCCCAGCAGAGCTGTCTATGCTTCATCTCACCACCTGCAGATGTTGCTACAGAGAAAACACAGTAAGTGCTGACCACAGTCACCGACTCTACCACGAATAGTTAGAAATCAACCCTTTTATTTGCATACTGGGGACAAAGGCAGTCAGAAAGACCCCAACAGATAATGCTCTGTTTTAAAAAAGGAAAAGAGGGGCGCCTGGGTGGCTCAGTGGGTTAAAGCCTCTGCCTTAGGCTCAGGTCATGATCCCAGGGTCCTGGGATCGAGCTCCGCAGAGAGCCTGCTTCCTCCTCTCTCTCCCTGCCTGCCTCTCTGACTACTTGTGATCTCTGTCAAATAAATAAATAAAATCTTTAAAAAAAATAAAAAATAAAAAAGGAAAAGAGAAATTATTACATGAGTCAATTTTCTCAAATTAAATTATTCTCCCCCTGTACATGATATGGTAGTTTTACTTCAACATGTGAAATTAAAACTGTCGTCCTAAACATCTTCATAAAAGCATTTTGAACTTCTATTTAGAAATTCAGTTTTTGTTTATAAATCAAGTTTTTCCTTTGAGACTCTGTTTTCTCCAGTCTACCGTACTCAATCTTAATTACAGACTATCCCATTTTCTTGTGAAAAACGTTTTATATCTCTTATGGACAACCTCAAGAGTGAACCCTCCCTAAATAAGCCCTGAAGAGCATTAAGTCTTCGAATGAATAATGCTCGTGTAAACTACATGTAAACTGATAGTTTTAGCCAAACTGGGAGTTCATAAAACATCAAAAGTGTTTGTCAAGACTGAAAGTCTATTAAGATAAATGTACTGATGTTTTCAGGGACGCCTGGGTGGCTCAGTTGGTTAAGCAGCTGCCTTCGGCTCAGGTCATGATCCTAGCGATCCTGGGATCGAGTCCCACATTGGGCTCCTTGCTCAGCAGGGAGCCTGCTTCTCCCTCTGCCTCTGTCTGCCTGTGCTCGCTCTCTCTCCCTCTCTCTCTCTGACAAATAAATAAATAAAATCTTTAAAAAAAAAAAAAAAGATAAATGTACTGATGTTTTCATATAATGAGCGATTTAAGAAAAAACGATTCCTTTACAAGACGCTTCACTCTACATTTAAAAAATAAACATCCATCATCAATATATCTGGAAGGTTCCATTAGTAGTATTTTGATTTTCTTAGCTTATAAATATTATCGCTCCAGGATGGAATATCCAGAAAGAAATATGTGGGGTGTCTAGGTGGCTCAGTTGGCTAAGCCTCTGACTCTTGGTTTCAGCTCGGGCCCTGATCTCAGGGTCACAATCTCAGGGTCTTCAGATGGAGCCCCAGCTCAGCAGGGAGGCTGCTTGAAGATTCTCTCCCTCTGCCCCTCACCTCACTGGTACTTGCATGCTCTCTCTCAAATGAGTAATTAAAAAAAAAAAAAAAAAAAAAAGGAAATATGTTGTGTTTTCTGAATTGTTAAAGTAGCAAAATAAAGTTCAGCCCAGAAATAACATTTTGAAAAGCATGGGGAGCATTTTCACCTCAGAAATGATGGTACTGGGTTAAGTTTTATAAACTCCTGTATACCAACTTCAGTAACTTGGAAGGGTTTATGTAAAGTTACAGACACGAGACAAAACTACAGAAATTCTACCCTTTCCTAACCACCTCTCCTCCTTGTTAAAGAGAACTTACGTTGTGACACAACTTCTGATAATGCATTTGTGAAAGTGATTAAAACTGGTACTGGGGGTGAGGATCAAGGAGTGGTAGAGTGTAAGTTTGGTTTGTTGTTTCTTATTACAGGAGAGGGGGTTTACTGCACTACATTTACATTATTTGCAACTCAACTTTAGCAGAAAACAGGTAAAAAAAAGGAAGGAAAACTGCGCAATGAAGTTGTTCATGGGGTTGGCAGCCAGCAAGGCAAGAGAATGCTCTCCTTGGTCTTGGATGATGTGGTAACAGCAACAGCAGTATTCAGAGAGTGGCCACTGTTTCATGAGGCATTTTTAGAAAGAGGCCATCTAGGACTAGTTTTTCTTCTTATTTTAAGATATGTATATAATTTTACAAATATTTTATTCATAAAATTTAATTATAATTAATTTATTGTATTTAAATATATTTATATTATATAAATTATATATGAATATATATTTATATATGTGTGTGTGTAAAGTTAATATATATTTTTTATTTAACTTTACACACACACATATATACACACACACATATATTTGAAATATATATATATACATATATATATATTTGATTTTCCTGTCAATTTGACCAAATTCCTGCCTCTGCAAATTCTGCTGAGCCTTTAGAGATGGAGAACTGTTTTTTACAACTGACTCTTTGCCTAGATTGCTATGAAGTGATGCAAAAAAAAACCAGTATTTTAGTACCTAAAAAAAAATGAGTACCTGTGAAGGGGTACATCATTAAATGTGAATATTCAAGAAGTGATATAAAAGTAATTCGTAAAACAGGGAACGTACGAGTTGAGGGGTATTACAGGAACACCACTCACCAAATGAAACCAAGGACATAGGCTAGCAGTGAACAGTATCTCCTAAGAAGCATCAAAGGCATGACAGGATTTATTCCCCATACTAATGCAGAGGCAATATCAAGACTTTACTAGTGTCTTCTCAAAAAGATCCTGTGGCACAGGCATTTTACAGAGTGGAGGAATTCCAGATGAAGCCCGAGAAAGAGAAGGCAGCACATCTTCCTACCGGGTCATATGCTGTCTGAGCCTTTAACTCTACGGCTGAAAAGGTGATGTCCCCTTCCCTCCATGACAGCCTTCAGAATCCTGAATGTTTCCACATCCATAGGTTCCATCTTCTGTTTCTGTTTTGGCTCCAATGTGCTGTGGCTGATCGGAAGCCGGGGATCTTTTGCCTATGGCAGTCAGCAGCGGCAACAGCCTAAGCCTGTCTCTGCCCCCGTGGCTTCCTGAAGCAAAGCAAGGTCATTTCAGAAGTGTTCCTCATCAGAGCGCTTCTGTATGTGTGTGGAGGGAGAGGAGATGAAGGTGAGAGGGAAATCATCATCATCCCTTGAGGTCTACTGTGGTAGTAGACTGGGTTATTAACTGGCCGTGGAGGACCGATTCCTCCACATTTTATGTTTGGGATCCGTGTTCATGAATCACCAGTGTGACCTACAACAAAAATACAACACTGACAATTTTTTTCTTCATTGCAAAGGGTCAAGAGACTTGGGAGCAATTTGCCACCCACATAAAATTTGTATTATGTTTATGTTCTCCAAATAGTTTACAAGTTCATCACTATATCTCAGAGATAGCTGGTCCTCATTCCCAACCTCGTCTCCCCTGACCGCAGAAGAAAACACAAATACAGCTTGTCACAGGTGGCCAAGGGAGTAAAGACACACCTATTCCTTTTGAGTGTATTTATCTTCCCTTTTTGGAAACACTCTAGAATAATGCCTTAACACAACTCCATAAGCACCAGTCCCTATTTACAAAGTGACTGAACAAACAGATGTTGAGTCCACACAACATTATTAGAATTCAGGAGAGGATCCTCATCTTCCTCGGTGCATCTCTGCGGGGCGAGAGAGGTTCTGCCAGAGCTCTCCAGATGCTCCTGGTCTGGCGGGGCTCAGAGCAAGGAGTCTGCGATAGGGCGGAAAGCTGATCTACTTGAATCCTGCATCTTTCCTAGGGAAGATGATTACTCACTACTGGAGAGAGTAACTGGTACCTACAATACTACTACAACATTTAGTGGATTGTTTTTAAAAGATATCATCTCCTTCTCTGGGTAATATACAGCCTTGAACACACGATGCTCCATCCCCTAATTAAGATACCCACTGAAATGATCAACAACTGGATATTTTCAAATGAAAAATAACCTGCTTTTTTTTTTTTTTTACAGCACAAAAAGGACGTTTTGTTAGATATAATGCGGATGCAATCAAAATTTGGGAAAGCATGACCTGATGAACACATCTCACATGTAAAGGAAGTATATACCTGGGAAGGTTGGAGAAAGGATCCCAGAAAATCAATGTTGCTAATGCCCATTAGGTAGCAATGGCAGGTCTGGAAAATGAGTGTGGGTGTGATAGAAGGCGCTTGTGACGTTCCTAACACATCTCGGGGGCACAAGTGGCTGGAAGGCTCCCTGAGCAGGACTTCACATCAGAACTCACAGCTGGATTAAACTTGGCTTTCACTGGGCATGAAGAATGAAGCAGAGTCCTGGCTGCCTGCTAATTAGAGAAACCAGACCAGGCCAAGGAAGGAGACAGTAGTCCCAACTAGTTCTTGCATATCACACTATAGAAATATAGAAGGAACGGGCAAGCAGGTCAAGCTGTAGGGATACCTGCTTTGGTTCTGGTCACCGCAGCCCAAGCTATGGAATCTATGAAAATTTACCATCTTCTTTCATTAAAGACTGAGAAAGTTGAAGGGCCCTTAATATCCTCTCTGAAAGAACACACTACAATTGCCAACCTATGAAAAGCATAGATTCCCCCCAACCACCAAATATAGAAACAAAATTTTGAAGAAACAAAGCGATTGTCTTCCTAAGAAAAATAGTAACAGGAAATAGGAGAAGTGATTTTAAAGGTATTCCTTTGGGGCCCCTGGGTGGCTCAGATGGTTAAGCATCTGCCTCTGCTTGGGTATTGTCCCAGGGTCCTGGGATGGAGCCCCGCATTGGGCTCCCTGCTCAGTGGAAAGCCTGCTTCTCTCTCTCCCTCTGCCTAGCGTTCCCCCTGCATGTGCTCTTTCTCTAAAATAAATAAATATTTTTTAAAAAATTCAAAAATAAGGGGGGAGGAGTCAAGATGGCGGAGAAGTAGCAGGCTGAGACTACTTCAGGTAGCAGGAGATCAGCTAGATAGCTTATCTAAAGATTGCAAACACCTGCAAATTCAACGGGAGATCCAAGAGAAGAACAGCAACTCTAGAAACAGAAAATCAACCACTTTCTGAAAGATAGGACTGGCGGAGAAGTGAATCCAAAGCGACGGGAAGATAGACCGCGGGGGGGGGGGGGGGGGGGGGGGGGGCGGCTCCCGGCAAGCAGCGGAGGAACGGAGCACAAAATCAGGACTTTTAAAAGTCTGTTCCGCTGAGGGACATTGCTCCAGAGGCTTAACCGGGGTGAAGCCCACGCGGGGTCAGTGTGGCCTCAGGTCCCTCAGGGTCACAGAAGGATCGGGGGTGTCTGAGTGTTGCAGAGCTTACAGGTATTAGAACGGGGAAGCCGGCTACAGAGACAGAGCCGAGGAGTGAGCTCTAAGCTCCGGGTTACCTTGAACCAGTCGCAGGCTCGGTCAGCTCGGAGCGCGGCCGGAGGCCAGGGTGAGGGGAGTAATTGGGAGCTGTGCTCTGAGGGCGCACTGAGGAGTGGGGCCCCGGGCTCTCGGCTCCTCCTGGACGGGACCTGGAGGCCGCCAACTTCATTCCCACCCTCCGGAACTCTATGGAAAGCGATCAGGGAACAAAAGCTCCCGAAAGCAAACCCGAGTGGATTACTCAGCCAGGCCGCATAAGGGCGGTGCAACTCCGCCTGGGGCAAAGACGCTTGAGAATCACTACAACAGGCCCCTCCCTCAGAAGATCAGCAAGAAACCCAGCCAGGACCAAGTTCACCTACCAAGGAGTGCAGTTTCAATACCAAGGAGAGCAGCGCAATTCCAGAGGAGGAGAAAGCAAAGCATGGAACTCATGGCTTTCTCCCCATGATTCTTTAGCCTTGCAGTCAATTTAATTTTTTTTTTCAATTTTTTTTCTTCCTCTGCTAAATTTTTTTAACTTTTACCATTTTCTTTTTTAATGTTTTTTAACTAGTTTATCTAATATATATATTTTTTTTTCCTTTTTATATTTTTTCTTTATTGGTTTTCTTTTCTTGTTTCTTTTTTTTTTTCTTTTTTTTTTTTCTGAACCTCTTTTTATCCCCTTTCTCCCCCTTCACGATTTGGGATCTCTTCTGATTTGGCTAAAGCATATTTTCCTGGGGTTGTTGCCACCCTTTTAGTATTTTACTTGCTCCTTCATATACTCCTATCTGGACAAAATGACAAGGCGGAAAAATTCACCACAAAAAAAAGAACAAGAGGCAGTACCAAAGGCTAGGGACCTAATCGATACAGACATTGGTAATATGTCAGATCCAGAGTTCAGAATGACGATTCTCAAGGTTCTAGCCGGGCTCAAAAAAGGCATGGAAGATATTAGAGAAACCCTCTCGGGAGATATAGAAGCCCTTTCTGGAGAAATAAAAGAACTAAACTCTAACCAAGTTGAAATAAAAAAAGCTATTAATGAGGTGCAATAAAAAATGGAGACTCTGACTGCTAGGATAAAGGAGGCAGAAGAAAGAATTAGCGATATAGAAGACCAAATGACAGAGAATAAAGAAGCTGAGCAAAAGAGGGACAAACAGTTACTGGACCACGAGGTGAGAATTCGAGAGATAAGAGACACCGTAAGAGGAAACAACATTAGAATAATTGGGATTCTAGAAGAAGAGGAAACAGAGAGGGGAGCAGAAGGTATATTGGAGAGAATTATTGGAGAGAATTTCCCCAATATGGCAAAGGGAACAAGCATCAAAATCCAGGAGGTTCAGAGAACCCCCCTCAAAATCAGTAAGAAAAGGTCCACACCCCGTCACCTAATAGTAAAATTTACAAGTCTTAGTGACAAAGAGAAGATCCTGAAAGCAGCCTGGGAAAAGAAGTCTGTAACGTACAATGGTAAAAACATTAGATTGGCAGCAGACTTATCCACAGAGACCTGGGAGGCCAGAAAGAGCTGGCATGATATATTCAGAGTACTAAACGAGAAAAACATGCAGCCAAGAATACTATATCCAGCTAGGCTATCATTGAAAAGAGAAGGAGAGATTAAAAGCTTCCAGGACAAACAAAAACTGAAAGAATTTGCAAATACCAAACCAGCTCTACAGGAAATACTGAAAGGGGTCCTCTAAGCAAAGAGAGACCCTAAAAGTAGTAGATCAGAAAGAAACAGAGACAATATACAATAACAGTCACCTTACAGGCAATACAATGGCACTAAATTCATATCTCTCAATACTTACCCTGAATGTTAATGGGCTAAATGCCCCAATCAAAAGACACAGGGTATCAGAATGGATAAAAAAACAAAACCCATTTATAAGTTGCCTATAAGAAACTCATCTTAAACCCGAAGACACCTCCAGGTTTAAAGTGAGGGGGTGGAAAAGAATTTACCATGCTAATGGACATCAGAAGAAAGCAGGAGTGGCAATCCTTATATCAGATCAATTAGATTTTAAGCCAAAGACTATAATAAGAGATGAGGAAGGACACTATATCATACTCAAAGGAACTATCCAACAAGGAGATCTAATAATTTTAAATATCTATGCCGCTAACGTGGGAGCAGCCAACTATATAAACCAATTAATAACAAAATCAAAGAAACACATCAACAATAATACAAGAATAGTAGGGGACTTTAACACTCCCCTCACTGAAATGGACAGATCATCCAAGCAAAAGATCAACAAGGAAATCAAGGTCTTAAATGACACACTGGACCAGATGGACATCACAGAAATATTCAGATCATTTCATCCCAAAGCAACAGAATACACATTCTTCTCTAGTGCACATGGAACATTCTCCAGAATAGATCACATTCTTGGTCCTAAATCAGGTCTCAACCATTATCAAAAGATTGGAATCATTCCCTGCATATTTTCAGACCACAATGCTCTGAAGCTAGAACTCAATCACAAGAGGAAATTTGGGAAGAACCCAAATACATGGAGACTAAACAGCATCCTTCTAAAGAATGAATGGGTCGACCAGGAAATTAAAGAAGAATTGAAAAAATTCATGGAAACAAATGATAATGAAAACACAACGGTTCAAAATCTGTGGGACACAACTAAGGCAGTCCTGAGAGGAAAATATGTAGCGGTACAAGCCTTTCTTAAGAAACAAGAAAGGTCTCAGGTACACAACCTAACCCTACACCTAAAAGAGCTGGAGAAAGAACAAGAAAGAAACCCTAAACCCAGCAGGAGAAGAGAAATCATAAAGATCAGAGCAGAAATCAATGAAATAGAAACCAAAAAAAAAAAAAAAAAAAACAATAGAACAAATCAACAAAACTAGGAGCTGGTTCTTTGAAAGAATTAATAAGATCGATAAACCCCTGGCCAGACTTATCAAAAAGAAAAGAGAAAGGACCCAAATAAATAAAATCATGAATGAAAGAGGAGAGATCACAACGAACACCAAAGAAATACAGATAATTATAAAAACATACTATGAGCAACTCTACGCCAACAAATTTGACAATCTGGAAGAAATGGATGCATTCCTAGAGACATATAAACTACCACAACTGAACCAGGAAGAAATAGAAAGCCTGAACAGACCCATAACCAGTAAGGAGATTGAAACAGTCATCAAAAATCTCCAAACAGGGTGGGGGGTGGGAGGTTGGGGGCACCAGGTGGTGGGTATTGTAGAGGGCACGGATTGCATGGAGCACTGGGTGTGGTGCAAAAATAATGAATACTGTTATGCTGAAAAAATAAAAAATTAAAAAAAAAAAAATCTCCAAACAAACAAAAGCCCAGGGCCAGACGGCTTCCCGGGGGATTTCTACCAAACATTTAAAGAAGAACTAATTCCTATTCTCCTGAAACTGTTCCAAAAAATAGAAATGGAAGGAAAACTTCCAAAATCATTTTATGAGGCCACCATCACCTTGTTCCCAAAACCAGACAAGGATCCCATCAAAAAAGAGAACTACAGACCAATATCCTTGATGAACACAGATGCAAAAATTCTCACCAAAATACTAGCCAATAGGATTCAACAGTACATTAAAAGGATTATTCACCACGACCACGTGGGATTTATTCCAGGGCTGCAAGGTTGGTTCAACATCCGCAAATCAATCAATGTGATACAACACATTAATAAAAGAAAGAACAAGAACCATATGATACTCTCCATAGATGCTGAAAAAGCATTTGACAAAGTACAGCATCCCTTCCTGATCAAAACTCTTCAAAGTGTAGGGATAGACGGCACATACCTCAATATTATCAAAGCCATCCATGAAAAACCCACCGCAAATATCATTCTCAATGGAGAAAAACTGAAAGCTTTTCCGCTAAGGTCAGGAACACGGCAGGGATGTCCGTTATCATCACTGCTATTCAACATAGTACTAGAAGTCCTAGCCTCAGCAATCAGACAACAAAAGGAAATTAAAGGCATCCAAATTGGCAAGGAAGAAGTCAAACTATCACTCTTCGCAGATGATATGATACTATATGTGGAAAACCCAAAAGACTCCACTCCAAAACTGCTAGAACTTGTACAGGAATTCAGTAAAGTGTCAGGATACAAAATCAATGCACAGAAATCAGTTGCATTTCTCTACACCAACAACAAGACAGAAGAAAGAGAAATTAAGGAGTCCACCCCATTTACAATTGCACCCAAAACTATAAGATACCTAGGAATAAACCTAACCAAAGAGACTAAGAATCTATACACAGAAAACTATAAAGTACTCATGAAAGAAATTGAGGAAGACACAAAGAAATGGAAAAATGTTCCATGCTCCTGGATTGGAAGAATAAATATTGTGAAAATGTCTATGCTACCTAGAGCAATCTACACATTTAATGCAATTCCTATCAAAGCACCATCCATTTTTTTCAAAGACATGGAACAAATAATCCTAAAATTTATATGGAACCAGAAAAGACCTCGAATAGCCAAAGGAATATTGAAAAAGAAAGCCAAAGTTGGTGGCATCACAATTCCGGACTTCAAGCTCTATTACAAAGCTGTCATCATCAAGACAGCATGGTACTGGCACAAAAACAGACACATAGATCAATGGAACAGAATAGAGAGCCCAGAAAGGGACCCTCAACTCTATGGTCAACTCATCTTCGACAAAGCAGGAAAGAATGTCCAATGGAAAAAAGACAGCCTCTTCAATAAATGGTGTTGGGAAAATTGGACAGCCACATGCAGAAAAATGAAATTGGATCATTTCCTTACACCACACACGAAAATAGACTCAAAATGGATGAAGGATCTCAATGTGAGAAAGGAATCCATCAAAATCCTTGAGGAGAACACAGGCAGCAACCTCTTCGACCTCAGCCACAGCAACATCTTCCTAGGAATATCGCCAAAGGCAAGGGAAGCAAGGGCAAAAATGAACTATTGGGATTTTATCAAGATCAAAAGCTTTTGCACAGCAAAGGAAACAGTGAACAAAACCAAAAGACAACTGACAGAATGGGAGAAGATATTTGCAAATGACATATCAGATAAAGGGCTAGTGTCCAAAATCTATAAAGAACTTAGCAAACTCAACACCCAAAGAACAAATAATCCAATCAAGAAATGGGCAGAGGACATGAACAAACATTTCTGCAAAGAAGACATCCAGATGGCCAACAGACACATGAAAAAGGGCTCCACATCACTTGGCATCAGGGAAATACAAATCAAAACCACAATGAGATATCACCTCACACCAGTCAGAATGGCTAAAATTAACAAGTCGGGAAATGACAGGTGCTGGCGAGGATGCAGAGAAAGGGGAACCCTCCTACACTGTTGGTGGGAATGCAAGCTGGTGCAACCACTCTGGAAAACAGCATGGAGGTTCCTCAAAAGGTTGAAAATAGAACTACCCTATGACCCAGCAATTGCACTGCTGGGTATTTACCCTAAAGATACAAACGTAGTGATCCGAAGGGGCACGTGCACCCGAATGTTTATAGCAGCAATGTCTACAATAGCCAAACTATGGAAAGAACCTAGATGTCCATCTACAGACAAATGGATAAAGAAGATGTGGTATATATACACAATGGAATACTATGCAGCCATCAAAAGAAATGAAATCTTGCCATTTGCGACGACGTGGATGGAACTAGAGGGTATCATGCTTAGCGAAATAAGTCAATCGGAGAACGACAACTATCATATGATCTCCCTGATATGAGGGAGAGGAGATGCAACATGGGGGTTTAAGGGGGTAGGAGAAGAGTAAATGAAACAAGATGGGATTGGGAGGGAGACAAACCATAAGTGACTCTTAATCTCACAAAACAAACTGAGGGTTGATGGGGGGAGGGGGGGGGATTATGGACATTGGGTTGGGTATGTGCTATGGTGAGTGCTGTGAAGTGTGTAAACCTGGCGATTCACAGACCTGTACCCCTGGGGATAAAAATATATTATATGTTTATAAAAAATAAAATTAAAAAAAAATTCAAAAATAAAAAATGAATGCATTCTTTTAGCAGAACTCAAAAAGACACACATCTCTGAAATGAGACTAGGTGGTCAATAAAGGCAGCAGTCAAAAACAGGAAATCCAAGAGAAAGCCCAACCCAGGTAATTAGAGATTTAGAGGTGACAATGAAACCGGTGGGGGGAGGGTGGCAAAGCAAAAAGTTTAAGGAAAGTCTCCCAAGACCCAAAGGGAAGGATAAAGTGATAAAAATTTAAAATTAAAAGATAAAGGGCAATGAAGGCAGGCCCAGGATGGCCAGTAGGCATTAAAAGAACACCAGCCAGGGAACAGAGCCAACACTGGAAAAGAATCATCAAAGGAACAAGTAATTGAAAACTTGTCTTTCCAGAGAAAAAGCTCTGACAATACACAATCTATTTACCATTCCTTAAAATATACTGTCCTTAGAATTTATGCCTGCCAACCAACAAACCAGTATTTCCAAATGCTGATCCATTAACTAACAGTGATAGATAATCGCCATGCAACATTCACCCAGATTCTCCTTGCACACAGACAGACCTACATGGGGACATGTATCATAACTCAAAAGACTGCTCACTGAGCACGGGATGGCTCATGGACAGAGATGGATAAACCAAACTTTAATGGCATCCTCTTAGAGTAACTGGATACAGCCATCTAAAAGTGCATATCGCCATACTAATGGCTCAAAAATGCTCAAATCCACTGGCAAAAGCTCACTGTAAGTTGGGGAGTGCTTGCACTGGCATTAGCCACAAGGGTCTCCTTGAGGCCCCCTGTTCAAGCACTGAAGTCTGATGGATATTTGAATGGGTCATTATGTTAATTCAATCACCCAGTTTCTAGTCAGAGTCAAATCTTGCGCGCCCAGAAGCAATTCTGACTAAAAATAAATAAATAAAATGCCACATATTAGACCTTTCCTCTACGACATGTCACTTTTCAATTTTACACTCAGAGGACAAGCTCACTGCCATTATTATTGGGTTGTTATGGGGCAATTCAGTGTAACCCCCTGTACTGACGATTTTCTCAAAGAATTTGAAAAAAAAATTGAGGGGTAATTAGATGCCAATACATTGGAAGCTTTATAACCTGTCTATAAAAAAAATGTGCATTTTATTTTCAATTTCCCTGAATCACCAATAAAAAAATGATCATCTAGTAAGTCACAGGGAATCTTCTCTATCCACCAACTTCCAAAAAATATAATCATTACATGCACCTATCTATCCCTATTTCCCTGGCCATCTGCCCCTAATTCCCTAGAGATTTACAACTGTTTTGTTTACCAAAGGGCTCGGTGCTATGAGAATAAATTTGAAACTTCAAATGAAAAACATAGGTCCATACACTGACAGAGATATGTACGAGTTACAGCCTGCAAACAAAACTGTAATTAGAGGCAAATCAGTAGCACTTTATATACTATCTCAAGGTCAGGATGCCAATTTTATAGATAAGGAAACCACCGGGGACACTGCTTGCCTGAAGGTCTCACAGAGAGCAAATGGTAGAGCCTAGACCTACACGTGCCAGATTCCGAAGTTCACACTTCTTGTGAACATACCAGCTGCACTTCAAAAATAAGAAGACAGGGCTCCTGGGTGGTTCAGTCGGTTAAGCATCTGCCTTCAGCCCAGGTCATGATCCCAGGATCCTGGGTTCGAGCCCCACGTCAGGCTCCCTGCTCAGTGGGGAGGCTGCTTCTCCCTCTCCCTCTGCCCCTCTGCTCACTTGTGTGTACTCTCTCTCTCTCTCTCTCTCTCAAATAAATAAAATATTTTTTAAAATAATGAAGACAAATTAAATAAGCATAATTTCATGGAGCTGAACGTAAGCAGAGAAAAAAACATACCTAAGAAAATGAATACCAATTTTCAATTATATCATTCCAGAGAAAAGAAGCAAATTGAGTTCCTCTATATAAAAGACATGTCTGTCACATTGATTTGTCACAATAATATTGATTTGTGTTTATATGACTATTTTTTTTCCAACACACTTTGCCTGAAATTAGGACACACTAATTAATTTATAACAGATGGTGACACTTGTTATCAACTTTTAATCTAAAATACTTGATTTCTTCTGCTGAAAGACTTTGGGAGAAGGGGTGGTGGAAAAAAACAGGCAACACAGGAGCAGTTATGAAAAGAAATTGGGCCAAAATATGGAAGGCAAATGAGGAAGAGCAGGGAGAAAGCAGTGCAGATTTATTTTCCTGTTCATTATATTTTGATCAAAAGGAGATTGTTAGAATTGATCAATTTAAACCACTTTCACAACATATTTAGTCGTTTTGCCTGCTAAGTCATTTTCTCTGGCTGTAGTTACCTATGATTAAAATACATAGTCAATGTTTCAGACCCAGAGAGACGAACTTTGAAGTGATAAAATTGCTGCTCAGCCCACCTGTGTTAGGGAACAAACAAGGAATTAATGTTGTTAAACTCTGCCACCAAAGGACACCATGAGGTATATATCATAAAGCAATGAGGTTTGAAGGTTCTCTTCCAGGCTGATAAAACCGCTTGTCATGAAGCCTCCTGTCATTACCATTTCGGCTGCACCCATGCACACCCGTACTCAGGCGCACGCATGCATACACACACACACACACACACACACACACACACACACACACACACACACACACCCCAACCCCCCAAAGGCGCTGGACTTCATCCAATATCTGCTGGGTAAACAGATTACAAATTCAATTCGGCTGGAAAACCATTTTCTCTCCCTTTTGAGACAGTTTAGTTTCTGAGAATGTGATTGCTGTTACGCTGGACTTAGGCCATGGGTCCTTAAGAAAAATCCTTCCCAAAGATTCCCTAAATCATCTGAAGAAAGCATTTCACTCTTAGGATTTTCACCCAGCTAGTCCTTTAGCTTTGAGGGGTATTTAAAGCCTCAAACTCACATCATCATCGGAGGAAACCTACATAATATTATGATGACTAAGAAAAGATTTTACTCTTTAAATGCCAGCTGGTAACCAGCAAGATCTTTTGAACTTTACAGAGACAAGATTTGAGATTCTCAAAGGTTACAATGGGCTCCATTCAAACCATAATTATGCGCAGTTGAAGTAGACAAATGAGTCCTCCTTCTGGAGAAAGTTTAAAAAAAAAACTTCACAATGAATTAAAAGTTCATAACAGGCTTAAAAATGACACCAGGAAACCTAGGGAAAGAACAAAAAATGCTTTGAGAGGTTAACCCCTGTATTTCTCCCAGAGTTAAAAATAAAATTAATGCGGAGGATGTGAGACTTACATTTAACAAACTTTTCCAGCTCTATGGACACCTTCTGACTCACACTTACGGGAAAAGCAACTGGATTTGGGTAAACCAATAAATATCCATCAGTCACATGGCACATGTTTAATTACTGACCTGGAATAGTTATATGAAAGTAAAATATCAAAATTAAGTTGAATATATTTTTGTTGAGTTTTAATTAGTCATTTTTTTCCTACCTTCCCTGGGGAAAATTAAGTCTGAAGTCAACTTTTTGGGGAGCTTTCTGAACACACCAGGGGCTCTTTACCACTGTTTCAAAGAACTTGGAGGACCCTCCACCATGAGGGAAGTTGGATTATCTGAAGTCCAAAAGAGGCCAGGCTGTCAGTTTCTCATCCTAACAAGATCCAGCATGAAGATCCAAAGTGCAAACGTGGGGTAAGGAGCTTAAATCACACCTTCTGATTCCATCTTGAAACAGCTCTACACTTCCCCAGATACACGTCTGCGTGTGTTCACATGGTGGAGAGCAACCAACGGATCCGAAGAAACACGAATTGCCACACATGCATCACTGTTTCAGTTGGCTCTAGCGGATTCACGTAGGAAGCGGTGTTTTGTTTGATTTTGTCCTGTAGACTTTCAAGACTTGTATCTGGCAGGAAGGTTATGAGACACTCAGTTCTTGGTCATTAAAGTGAATGCTATGTGCTGCGACCAGATTCCATCCTTCAGGACAAAAGCACGTGTTCCCCAGCTATTCAGATGGATGGCTTTCAGCTAAGCCCTCCTCTCCCAGCACCCTTCTAATGTTCCTCAAACTGGGAGCCTTTCACAGCACTGCTTAAATTAAGAGGTGCCTAGGGGCACCTAGGTGGTGCAGTAGCTTAAACTTCCAACTCTTGGTTTTGGCTCAGGTCACGATCTCAGGGTCATGAGATCAAGCCCTGCATCAGGCTCTGTGCTCAGCATGGAGTCTGCTTGGGATTCTCTCTCTCCCTCTCCCTCTGCCCCTCCCACTCATGCTCTCTCTTTCTCTCAAATAAATAAATCTGTAAAAAAGAATGAGAAAGATGCTTACCTAACCTACTACTTATAAGTAGGTCAAACAACTTAATATGTATTCAAATCTTAATGTCTTAGGGCCCATCAGGTGCTACACTTTTCAAGTCTTCAAAGACTGGACACTTAGCATCTTCCTTTGCGGTTCTGCATTGTTTCTCACATGGTACTTGCTTTTTCCCATACTGACAACTGAAACCTGGTTTTGAAAGGAAAACTACCCAGGGTGGAAACTCTGAACTATCTCAAGCTTGTAGTTCCCTGCAGGGTCCCCGTGTACCCACTGGGGAGCCAGGGACACCTCGGGTGGTCTCTCAAAGAGTGCCATGCCTTGAAGAAGCACTCCACGGGAAGGCCAGATCTCATGACTGTTGGGGTCAGAAATGGGACCAAGAAGTATATTTAAAGTCAGAGGCACTTGCCTCATCTGGGGACAATTCTAAAGGGTCATTCCAGGTTCCAAAGACCCAGGAACCCCTGAGGCCTCCATAGCAGCCACACTGCCTTCTTCCTGGGCAGCTTCTCCCTGCCCCCTTCTCCCTGCCCTGGACTGATTCCCAGAACGCTTGCCACAAATATTCTGCATGCTGGTCTGGATCCCGCCATGTGCCTCTCAGGAAACCCAACCTACGACAGTTACTTAAGATGAAACATTCAAAAATGCAAGAAAATATTATACTCTCCAGCTAGACAACTGAAATTTTACTTCAAGTAATATTTATTTTTATGTATCATTTTTCAGTTTTGTCTGCGGCTGCATAAACACTCAGCAATTCAACTTCACTTTTTTTTTCCCCCTAAAAATCCAACAATTTCAAAAACAGCATTGCGTTAACTCCATTCCACAGCTGCTAGGATCTTTTGGAGTTTTATTTCAGTGGTGGGTAGACTGTCCATATGTCACACCTAACTGAGGCTACACTGTGCTTGTAGCTACAAAAAAGCCTCCATCCTTACTATGTTTTCCATGATAATTTTATCTACAGCAATGACACAAAGGCTTCTAAAAAGCTATCCTTAGAGATACAATTTATTTTAAACATACACAAAGGGAAGCCCCGTGAGGGGAGAAACCTGTCCCTCTCACCCCAGTGTCTACAGCAATGCCTGGCAAATATATTTGTTATTGAATAAAAGAAACACTGATAATCCAGTTTTCACACTATCTTTAAGGATGGTTACTTTTCTGCAATGTAAGTATAGGACAGAATTCATTAATCTCTCCCTAAAAGATCAATTGTGATTATTATGACATGTGGATATTTTAAAAACAAATCTCACCCAAACAGATGTGCTCAGCGGATGGGAAATGGCAGGAGGCCACCCCCAGGAATAGAGTAACATATCCATAATGTACCTTAGGGGCACATTTCGATGTTAAAAGTTAAGGAAATAAATAGTAATTTTTTTTATTGCAGTCACAAGTACAGTACCATAAGCTGGCGAATCCAAGAAATGACTGCCTATAAATTTATGACATGTTATGAGCACTGTTTTAAATAGCCATGAAGCAGGTGTCTGCTGGAGACTTGCACAAAGTGAAGAGGTTCATAAAAATATAAATGAACAGTGCAACTCTGTCTTAGACCTTATAATTTAAAATCTGACAGGACACATGGTTTTACTTTTAATTTGAAGAATATACTAGATTGCACCAACCACTACTATAACAATAATTACACACACTCTATCAATTGTCATAATAACTAATAAAGTAAGACGGCCTGTTGTGTTATTATTATTGTTATTATTAAAGTTATTCTGAAGAAAAAGGCAAAAGCTGGATGGATAAGGCTTAAAATTAATTTTAACCAGAATGAGAAAATTGTCATCAAGTTTGTCTACTGAGAAAAGGAGTAGAAACTGATTCCCTTGCAAGGATGGCCAATGGTTGAATTAAATCAGTTAAGGATGGGGTGCCTGCGTGGCTCAGTCCGTTGTGCAGCTGGCTCTCGATTTGGGCTCAGGTCATGTTATCAGGGTCCTGGGATCGAGTCGCATGTGGGGGCTCTATGCTCGGCAGGGAGTCTGCTGAACTCTTCTCTCTCCCCCTCTCTCTTTGCCCCTCCCATCCCTCATGCTCATTCTCTCTCTCTAAAATTTTAAAAATCTTAAATCAGTCAGTCAGAAAGGGTAGAAGCACCTGGGTAGCTCAGTTGCTTAAGCAAGGGACTCTTGATTTCCACTCAGGTCATGATCTCAGGGTTGTGGGACTGACACCTGCGTCAGGCTCTGCGCTCAGCACAGAGCCTGCTTAAGATTCTCTTCCTCTGCCCCTCCCACACTATGCGCATGTGTGCACGTTAGCTCTCTCTCTCAAAATAAAGAAATCAGTAAGACTAGTAGGCACAGCAATATCTAGTACCTAATTCTACAAAGAGCTACAACCACATGCAATTTTATATCTAAAGCCCAAAAAAAGAACTACTTACCACATTGAGTTTATGTGGTCACACACAAGCATCTAGTAGGGGATTGCTTCATATCAGACTGAAAAATTACAGGAAGAAAATAAGAAGTTCTTACAAGGGAAACTGGGGTAGATCCCAGGGCTACTGGAAAGTAAAAATTCACATCTCCATCGGCCTCCATTTCATTTCTTGCCCCCTACCCTCAATTTTTGTATTGTGTCGAGAAGAGAAAATATTCAAAGTCAAGTGGCAGAACAGCAGCTCTCTTCCCATCCTAATCACAACTTTAAAATCCTTTTTTGCACAACTGAAGATGTCTCCAACTTTGGTGGTTGGCAGGTGCCAACGAAGTTGTACTGAACACAGGATTTTATCCACCTCTCTAGGAGGACGCGAGCCAGCATTTCATAGTCACCGACCTGAGTGTGACTCTCCTCATCTGCCTGGATGACTCAGCTTCCCCCAAGACCTCCCTTATTAGGTTTATTGTTCAGATTAAACAAAATAATCTACTCAAGTGCTGAATACACACAGTGCTTAATAAATAAATCAGGAGTGGGAATAGGAGTACAAACCCAGCAATGGCAGAAACCATAACAGGATGTGCCTTGCATTGTGCCAGCCACTGGGGATTAAAAATCCAACAGTCCTGCTTCTTGGTCTGTGTAACTATATTCTATTGGGAAAGATAAATGAGAAAACTAAGCAAAAAGGGAGGTAATGCAGGAATACATGTATGGTACATAAAATAAGTGGAAACAGTGCACATGGGAA
Source organism: Lutra lutra (assembly GCF_902655055.1). Lineage (NCBI taxonomy): Eukaryota > Metazoa > Chordata > Mammalia > Carnivora > Mustelidae > Lutra > Lutra lutra. The sequence continues at coordinate 33,024,395 of NC_062279.1, read as the reverse complement.
CCAGAAATTTTGCAGAGATAGTCAAGGTGGACAGCATGGAAACGGAGGCATTTGAGCTCCATCTCCAAGAATAAGTGAGCACGTGGAAAGAAGAGAGCAGAGCCCAGATTTGGAGGCATGAAAAAAAGACAAGTGTTTAGGGCCACTTGGGACCTGACTAGACCTGAGGATATCGGGTCACTATGGACCAGAGCCAGGCTATGAAGAGGTCCAGAAGTTGCTTTATGAATTTCGCCCTCTAGGTTAATGGCAGCCAAACTTAATATCATTATATGCCTTTTTCTCTTAATAATTTTGTTAACAGACTCCCAATAAATGTACATTTATTAATACACAATGATATTTCACCATTATCTACATCATTTAACTGTGAGACCTTGTATAAGACACTTCTCCATGATTTCCGGGTGGAAATAATGATGGTACCTTTTCCAGGTGGAATTAATGACAGTACCTTTTTCATAGGGGTGGTATGAGGATAAAATGAGTTAATATGAGCAACATTTTTAGGACAGTACCCAGAATCTACAAGTTCTAAATACAAGTTAGCTACTATAATAGTATTATTTAAAAAATGTATCAAAACAGAAAATATTAAAAAATTAGAAAACCTGAAATAAATATTTTTAAGACACGTCATTTTATTAAGAGCACAAAAAGTTTTGATATCACAAAATATCAATTATTAATATCTTTAGCAAAAGAAATGTGATGGAACATACTCTGATATTTGTGATTACCTTGGTTTACCTGGTGATGAAGGAATTCACGGCTCTGGTTCTAAATTCTATTTATCACTAACTAGATGATGGCCATTAGAATCACAACAGATCTCCCAGGAAAACAAGGTGACCAAAAGAAGAGTTACATTTCCACATGCACTCACAAGTAGTTTAATCACCCTTCAGTTTTACCCACCTGTTTTTCAGCTATTTTTTGTTAGTTTCATCCAGTAAATTTTCATTTTTGCTAAAGTCATTCAGTTGTTCTAAAAATGAATTAGAAGATATGAAAATTTTATATTTTTAACAAAAGGTTGAAAGATACTGAAAATGTTAACTGTTGGAAGACTTTAAGTAGGTTTATAAGTTCTGCTTCTAAGTTTTCTAAATGAATATGGAAATTTCTAGGGAACATAAACAGTATTTGATAACAAAATATAAATTAAGCCATTTCCAAAGTCTCATTTTCAAATGGTCTGTACATTGTAGTTTATTTTAAAAATCACTAAGTTTTTACTTGTTTTTATGAGAAACATCATATATGGGGCACCTGGGAAGCTCAGTCGGTTGAGTTTCAGACTTGGTTTTTTTTTTTTTTTTGTTTTGTTTTTCAGACTCTTGGTTTTGACTCAGTCAGTTGAGCACTCTGGCTCAGGTCATGACCTCAGGGTCCTGGGATCGAACCCTGCATTGTCAGGCTCTGAGGCCAACGGGGAGTTTGTTTAAGGATTTCTCCCTCTCCCAGTCTCTCCCCTGGCTCATGTTCTCTTTCTCTCTCTCTCAAATAATAAATCTTAAAAAAAAAAAAAAAATCAAATGTAATTTTTCAAAAACTTTGCTGAGAATCTAGTGACACTCTCTTGTCACCACAGAAAAGGTTAGCAAACTTGGAACAATCTTTTTAGGAAAAAAAAAAAAAGATATTCGTCTTTTAATCTGACAACTCTTTAGGTCATTTTGCTTAAGATAACCAGAGAATCTCAGCATGGCTCCAAAAGTGTTCATAGTCATTTCCCAACTCATCACAAAATACTGTCAAGATTCTACAGTAATTTAACAAGTTCTATTCTCTCATAAAATAAAGTATATCAATGCAACATGCTATTCAGTGTGTTGCTCTGGTTGAGGGTTCTCAACTTTGAGAGTTTTGTCTTGAAGGATAGACAAATCAACTTCCTCTAGGTGGTTTCTCATTAAATGGACTCTGAAAAAAATCATTTTTATCGCCATCAACATGGCTGCTCCACCAGCGATTACACTCACACAGATGTATTGCTTACACTTGAGATTTATCTTCTCTGACTTCCCTTTAATGGCTCATCAAAAGAAAAATTCAGTCCTTGTGATAGATTTGTCCACGTTCCCCAATACGGTGATACTCTTCCCATCAAAAGGTGAGGTCTGTGTCCCCTTCCTTGCAATTCAGGTGGGCTGGTCGACAGCTTCAATCTACACCATGTAACAGAAGTGAGGTTCCAAGGTTGACTGGAACCCTTGCCCTCTGGAGGCCTGGTCTTGGAATACTTTCTCTGAGCACCTAGCTGCCTTGTGGTGGGAAGCTCAGCCACAGAGAAAGGCCACATGTAGGTACTTCCGACCTACCAGGTGTATGAGTGAAGAAATTTCCAGATGATTCCAATCCCGGCCGTTCTTGTCACTTTTATAAGCATTCAAAGTCATCCTAACTAAGACCCCAGACATCATGGGGCAGAGACAAGCCACCCTCCCTGCACCTTCCTCCATTTCTGACCTACAGAATTCAAGAGCATAATAAATGGTGGTTGTCTTATGCCACTAAACTTGGGAAGGTTTATTATACAATAGTCGCTGGGACAGATCTTTATATATTTCACTATTAGAACATAATCTAACAAACAACATAACTTCTGAGATGTTGAAACTTCTGTACTTCTACCTAACTATGCAACAAACTTCCCATGTGGTGAAAATACTTGTTCCTTGAACGCTTTGATATTTTTTACCCTGTTTTCCAACAGTAATTGTCAGCACAGGAATGCATTTCACTTGAATGCCATAATGTTTGGGGCATACTAACTACTTCATCCATTTTTACCAAGGAAAGGGAAATAAACTTTTTTTCCAGTAGTATCTAGCCAATTACCTTTTGGCCTAAAGATGCCTCAAATAAGTTCCTAAGCATTTGTCATCAAAAATAGTGAAATTTTATAAACTACTGCACCGAATGCTGATTTTAAAACACTCTGGGGGGGGGGGGGGGCGGGGAGAGGTCTGTCCTAATGCCCTGAAGGCTGGTTTTCTTATGAAAAGTTTAAATGGGCACAGTCAGAAATATGTAATTAGCCCTCATATATCCGTCACTCAACTTCAACATTTATCAAAATATAGCCCATGTTTTCTTGTCTTTATCTCCACACACTTCCCCCACAGTCCCAGGACATTTTGATGCTAATCCCAGATATCATATTATTTCCATAAGCATTTCTGTATGCGTCTCTAACACAGCGGTCAGCAAACTACAGCCTGCAGGTCAAATCCAGCCTGCTGCCTGCTCTTATAAATAAAGTTTTATTGGAACACAGCCATACTCATTCATTCACTAATGGATTGTCTACAGTTGCTTTCATTGACAGAGTTAAGTTGCTGTGAGAGCAAGCCTATGGCTTCAAGCCTAAGTACAGTGAGGCCAAAAATGTTTACTATCTGGCCCTTATTCAAAAAAAGCTTGCCAACCCCTACTTTAAAAGATGAAGTATTAAAAAAAAATAATAAAAGGAAAGGTAACATAATATGCCTTGCTAGTCATTATAGTCCCATATTAAGATTGGTAATATGGAAATAGCTTCCCTCTATGATTCAGTAAGAGTCTGAATATAAATATACATATACATATAAACTAAAGGCAGGATTAATTATTCACTGTAGTCAAATAACGTCACTTTAAAATGATCTGGCTGACATTCTGTCAAACCTGATTTGATTGTTACTGTTTTTCCTCACAATTCAGAACACAGGGTACACGTACTCAGACCTGAAAAAGCACATCACTCTTGTTTTCTTCTGGTTTCATCAACGCTTGCCTCATTAGCACTATTTTCAAGGTACTGTTCGTTTGCAGGAATAAGCATGACCCGTCTGCTCATTTCATATCTATGAGTTAAGACAAGAACATGCCTTAGCATCCCCTGGAGCCCTGAAGGTTGTGTCGACCCCGCTTCCCCCCAGCCCCTCATGTGCCACGGGACGGTCCTGCTGTAGCCTGAGTGGGCACAGGAGCCAATCTGTGTCTTATATATTTTAAAAGCATAATATCTTTGATGATTTTCTAGATACAAAGTTAGATGTCTGACAAAGCTTGGGACAGGGACCACAGATAATCACAATATAGTATTCTCTGTGCCTTTGTATGTACTTGAAATATTTCGCAGGAAAACCTATGTTGCTCCTGCACACCAAGAGATCTTCTTGCAAACCCCACTTTGAAGGCTTGTGCGAGAATTTTATCCCTCCGTTCATGTGCACTTAAAACATCTGCAATGCCCGAGCAAAGAGATCAATGAATTGATAAGCTACAGCTTGTGCTGTCGATTTAGTCTGTATATTCTGTGGCTGGATATAAATGAGCCCATGCTTTCACTCCCCAAAATGTCACCATCTCTTAAAAATCACATGTCCTGCTTTGATTACATTTTCCCCTGGACCAAATAAAAGAAGACCCATGTAAGCCCTGTCTCAAAAAAAACACAAAGTGTTTTGGGTTTTGCTTTTTCTGGGAAGTACATTAAATTGAGTACTGGTATTAATTACTGTCAAAAAAAAAAAAAAGCCACATGTGAATATTATTTTCAGACAAATTTATGGCAATTTTAGACCAGTGGAGTTGGTATCCAGTACAGAAGGACAGAATGGCGTTATTTACTCTCATTTGTCAAATGAGAAGGTTACAGGCTAGGAAATTTGCTGACAGCCAGCCACAAGTCAAGTCGGTGGTCAACCGTGTGTCATCCAGGAGGATGGGAAGAACGGAAAACATCAAGCACGTCACTCTCTCACTCCTAAGGTCAGTTTGTGTGTTTGGTTTGTTTTCTCATATCTGCTCTTACTGTTATCAAGGCTTAATAGTCAGGTGCTCTTCTAAAGTCTAAAGTCATAATGTGTGGAGAGTCTTCATCACCACTAGGTTGAATGAGAAAGCCCATTACTAGTTAAAAAGAAAAATGACAATTTATTAAGTCTCTGTAATGTGCTGCAGAGATGAATAAGACACAATCCCCTGGGGTGCCCAGGTGGCTCCATCAGTTAGGCAGACGTCTGCCTTTAGCTCAGATCATGATCCCAGAGTCCCGAGCATCGTTGGGCTCTCTGCACAGTAGGGAGTCTGCTTCTCCCTGTCTCTCACCCAGCTCATGCTCTCTCTGGCGTGTTGCTCTCTCTCTCAAATAAATAAATAAAATCCTTAAACACCACACACACACGTACACCTCTCTCAAATAAAATCCTTAAACACCACACACACACACACACACACACCTCTCTCAAATAAATAAAATCCTTACACACACACACACACACACACACAATCACTTAAAGTTTAGTACAAACTTACGAGAAATAGGCAATCTATTCATTTCAACTTAATATAGCAAATGCCAAATTTTAACTACTGGCTTCAGAGAGGAGTGATTCATTCCGCTCCGTGGAATTATTAGAAGAATTTCCAGTGGGGCTCACCTTTGAAATGGGCTTAGAAGACGAAGTAGGAGTTCACCAGCCCAACAGAAAGGTCAGGCAAATTTGTGTCTTAGAAAAAAAGCATATGCACAGCTGCAGAGCTGGGAAAAGTTCAGGGAATGTTTTTGTGATTGAAGTGTAAAGTACACGGTAGATGAAACCAGAAGAGTCACTGAGGCCAAATGACATTATGAAGGAATGTATACTTCCGCTTAAAGGCACCGGAGAACTGCTTTCCACTGGTGCGGGGGAGGGGAGGGAATAATAAAAATGAGGCTTTTAGAAGCAGATTCCTGGTAGAATGGTTAACGGAACTATGGGACCTGGGAAGGTGGCCCAGTCTTGCTCTAGTACCTAATGTTACGAAGATTCTACCTTGAATTTATGAAGCGATTGTTTTTTCTAGGTCTATAAATCATTTGGGCAAACAACACAGTTATTTTAAGCATTTTGCTGAGAAATGAAATTTCTAGATCAAGGAATCTCCCCACGAGGGGGGCACTGTGATGTAGAGCTGGGACGCCAGCAACCTTAGCTCCCAATCCCAGGAACTGGAGCTCACCCTGTGCTTTCCAACGAAGCCCTTCTTAATTCTTTCAATACAATCTTAGCTCTTCTGACTTGGGTAAAATTCTATTTCCTGCTGAATACAATATTTTAAATTTAACTATGCTTGAAAAGGCGCTTTTTTGTTTCCTCCTTTTTAAGCTGGTATGGCTGTGTTCAATAGTTAATAGTTAATAGTTAATAGTTAAGCTTTTAAATCATTTCAAATTGAACCTAATATAAAAGGCCAAATATTTAAGAAGCCAGGGCTGTCTATTGGGCAAATATTTACACAATCTTTAAAACATTCAATATTTATTCACCCAGCCATAATTGTCGTTTCCAAGACATTAGTCGATGTAAATACATGCTAACTGGAAACAGGGGGAAGAAACAGCCGTGAAAGAGAAGCAGCTCTTATCCTGGTAACTCTCCTGGTTTTGAATTTCCTGGAGTTTAATAGACTACAACAGAAGTATTTTTTAATTTTAAAAAAGTCCCACTATCATCTCTTACTAGTTGCACCTAAACCCAGACCCCTCCCCCCAAGATTGTTGAAACTTACTGTGCAGGTACAAAAGTTTAACCCTGTACCACCGCCTGCCATTGTCCCCTTACATCATGAAGGAAATCTGGAGAGTTTTCACTGCTGTATCCTGGAGGTATTATTTGTAAAGTTCAATAAAAAGAGATCAAGAAACCCAGGTAGATATAACGAGCCCATTTTTATTTTTGCTAGCTCTGGTTTTATTTAATAGCATCAGATATATTCTTGCTAGAGATATATTTGGCTTCCAACACTGGGGGGGGGAGAAGCTGAAGAGCTTAATTAAAAATATCCTCCTTCCAAACCTACCAGCAAAATGAAATTTCTAAATGCTCCCTATTATTCAGCACTAGGAAACAATAACACAGAGCACTTGGGATTGCTCCCATCAGAGTTAAGAAAATATGTCTGAAAACCGTTGCTCCCCCCATAATAAGAGCAAGTCCATATTTTGCACCAGTAACGAGCCTCTGTTAAGCACACACACGTGCACACATGCACACACGAATTATTGTGCAGCCAGGTTATGTTTCCCTTAAAAGGAAGGGTACAAAGATGAGCACAGAGCCTCCACTGAGGGATAGCTCTAGCTGGCTATAGCATAATAAACTGCTGTTTACCTTTTGGATTCTATTTATGCCACATGCACATTGTTCATCATTATTAAATGATCCTTTTTTATCTTTCTATGACAGTTACATATTTTAACAGGTGACAGTTTGCCTTTATAAGCAGCAAAACACTGGTTTATTAGTATGCTTGTGTGGCATAAAATAGAGTTCATTTTTTACTGAAATAACTGGAGGAAAGAAACATCAATTGTGCACAGTTCTGAATAGCTCAATGGGTATAGAAGGTACTGGCAATAAATTAAGATAGGTTTGCTTTATTTATGAGTCTTAGGTATTCCTTCACAGTTGCTACTGTGCAGGAATTTTAAGTGGCCCTTTGACGGGCAAGTCCATATGAAGCAGAATCATAAACTCCTACCCAGTTTCACAATTAATTGCTTCTCTGTAGTAAATTCAAGGAAGAGTGTAACTCGACCACTCAGAACATTCTCCCTGTCTCCTGACTACCGCAGTGCAGGCTGTCTTAGAAGAGAGAGGGAAAAGGAAAGAGAGAGAGAGAGAGACGGAGTGTCAGAGTCATGACAATACCACCGAGTTCTTGAAATGGCAGAATGTGTTGCTTATCAGCTTTAGATTCTAGCAAACCCCAACCCAACTCATTCTGCAAACGGCCAGTGATGTCCTGGGTGTCTTCTTGAAATGAGGAGGGTCTGGGGCAATTCCTTGGCCTTAATGCTGTGGCCCCCAGGGACCCAAAGGAAGACACCATTTCTCACAAATAGCATTTCAGAACCTCAAACGCCACAAACCTCCTAGGCCATTGCTCACGTGTGAATTCGATAATAAACATAAAGAAGTAAAACCGTGCCTGCAGATAATACCTTGTTGTACGCGCTTTGGGGAGAAGGCAAACAGCCCATCCAGCATAGACGCCAACAGCCAGCCCTGCCAGCGGAGCCGGAGTTAGTAGATCATTTTGATGGCTGCTCGTGGTAAGCACCTCATTGGGTAAAATATGGCCCTTTCGAATGACGGACACCCCAGAGGTGCCTACCGTGCACAGGTGTGGTGCGGAGGGAAGATAATGGGCCTGGCTGGTGGCTCGGTTATTTGTTTCTTACCTGACGTGTGAACTGTTCTCTCTGCATTGTCAAGGAGACATAACTACACCCGTCACTCTGAAAGCAAAACTCACTCAGGAATGCCACTGCCGCCTTCCCGATGGTTATGCTTTCATTCTCCGGGGTCAGTCATTTGGCAAATCAGTGCCGAGGAAGGAAGCAGGTGTGTCCTCCATTAAAATTCTGAGGGACACCACTTATTTTATCTCTGCATGAGCTTGGGCGTGGGGGAGGGGCAGGGATAAGGGCTCTTTCTTCTCCAGTAAGTTAAAAAGGGGAAAAATTAAAAAAAAAAAAAAAATCCTAGCAACAGAGAAAGCAGTCATTAACTCTCCCAAATACGCATCCCTCTCTCCTTCTCACCCTCCTTCCCTCATCTACCTTTTTAGCGGCGTCCACACACGCGGGCCCGGAAGATATGTCTTATACATGTTTTCATTACAGCACTTAAAAAAAAAAAAAAAAAAGATCAGTCAGCTTCTCTCTCGCTAAAGTTGCTTCTGCCCTTTGAAAATATGAAAGCCCTTGAGTGATTTTATATTTTCAAAGGGTAAAAGTGCTAAAGAGCACTTCTCTATTTCAGAGAGGAGGAAAAAAGGTAAATCTGTCTGCCTCAAGTGTTCACTTGGAAAAGGTAAAAATGAACTGCCGACGTGATGGGGGGCAGCCCCAGCATCTGGACACACGGCGCTGGGGAAAGCACAGCCTGAGGCACTGCCTCCACCCAAACCTTTGTGGCAAGTCTGAGGGGAGCAACGCTTCTGGAACTACTATCGCGACCTGCCTACTTAAAATCCATCACTCAGCCCGGGTATCAGTTCCTCCGGGTACACTCACACTTCCAAGGCTGGGGGGTGGGTGGGCAGGTGTGGAGGGGGCTCTCCGTGCAGCCAGGGCACCCTGTGGTTTCTTTTCCCACAATACCCTGTAAGGTTTATTCTGCCATCCCCCTCATGAGACTGTAAGACTCTTGAGAGCAGTTGTAATAGTTCTTATTTCTAGATCCCCGTTCCCAACACAGTGACTCAAATACAGTAGTTCTAGTAATAAATATAAATGATTCGGTATCAGAATTATTTTTAAATACTTTGACTGTATTAATTAATCCTCAGAATACCTCTATCACTTATCCCCATGTTACAGGAGAGAGCTGAAGCCATTTTCCTATAGCCACACAGCTAATAAGCACTAAAAACTGAATTCTAGGGGCACCTGGGTGGCTCAGTGGGTTAAAGCCTCTGCCTTCGGCTCAGGTCATGATCCCAGGGTCCCAGGATTGAGCCCCACATGGGGCTCCCTGCTCAGCGGGGAGCCTGCTTTCTCTTCTCTCTCAGCCTGCTTGTGATCTCTATCAAGTAAATAAATAAAATATTTAAAAATTGAATTCAAACTCAAATGGTCTGATTCAAAAAACTGTGTGCTTTATCGCTATTCTTCACTGCCTGTCAAAAATAATGTATGCATACAGTAAACATACTCAATTGTTTTTTGGGAGAATTAAAAAATTCAGATCATTTACAATATGCATGATCCCAAAAGAGCTCATTTAACATCTTCCAATTTTATTTCCTTCTCTGCAATCTCAGTTTCCTCCTTTCGAGAACTAAATAAAAAAAGGCCCTGCAATCTGGCTAGCACCACACATGGATGTTAAATACACGTCCATTCTCTTGCCCAAATACCCGCCAATGAGACGAATTCTCGTAGTGAGTCTCAGGCAATAAAAGCCCAGTTGGAAATGCAGGCACCTGATTTTTACCTGAGGTGATCATTTGGTCTGTAATTAATATTACCAACTATTATCAGTTCTACATCAACTCAAGTACCATCTTTGCCCAAAGCAAGGTCAGTCATACATAACGCAGAGTCCGTGGCAGAAAGCTTACTATTGCAATTTTTTCTTAGTGCACAGGAAGCATCGACCCCGAAACATCAAGGACCATGCAAGTTAGGGCCCGGTCACTGTACAACAGGAGACCAGTGAAGTGGGCTTACAGGACCAGCAGAGCCCCCAGAGAGCCAGCCTCCTTCATGCTTGCTGTATCCACTACCAAAGAGAAGAATAGGGCTAGTGTTCAAGGACATTTACATATTAGTAAAAACTATAATCAACAAACTGCTGATATGAGAGACAATAGCCAAGGACAGAACCAAAGGATAGATCCCAATACACATTCACTTAGGGAAGGGGTGCCATACCTGGTAACTAAGAAATGGCTGGGAAAACTAACCACAGCTGGCTTGCACAGGAGTATTTTATACAAAGAATCTCAGACACTCGTGTGAATCTTCATCATAAAGTTGGAAGGCACCTTGATAGGATGCAGAAAAGCCTACATGTGTTAAAGCTAACCTGACCTGGGCTCAAATTCCCCCTTCCACTGTTACGAGTATGGCCTTGGGAAAGTATACTTGAGTTTCAACTTCCTTATTTGGAAACAAATAATAATGCTTACCTGACACAGTTATTGCAGGAATTAAAGCATATATACGACAACCATTTACCATACTGAACGGCACACATAGCTGTCAGTCTCATGATCACATACAGTTAGCAAGCCAGAGCTCCGTTAACACACAAATATTCGTTGTACTTAGTAACTATTCATCCATTCATCTATTCGTTTATTCCTTGAATTACTAAAATGTACCAAACCACAAGTATTTGCAAAGATTCAGAAAACAACCAGCCTGTCATCAAGGTGTTTTATATGGAAACATAAACAGGCATTCAACTCACTACACAGATGACCACCAGCTATGAAACTCTGATACCATTACAGATATGCACACATTGGGGAAAACATTTGTGTACATTAGGAAATTCAGAAGCTTTCATTTTGGAGGTGAGGATTTTAGCTAAGGGAGGTGGTGGTGATGGTGAGGGGACAGATGCATTGAAAACATGTTAAGGCACACATTGCCAAAAAATATGGTCTTCAGATTTTTATTTTCTACATCTTAATTACTTCAGATACATTTTATTGACAAATCAGCTTAAGAAGAAAGTACGAAGGGCACTTGTCAAAGACTAACTGCTCTAATCTTCATTAATTTTACCTATGAAAATTCTATAATTCTTTCTAGCAAGAAAAGAAAAGAAAAAAATACAGAACCTGACTGTATGTATTGCTGATTATTACTGGCTACCAAAGGATAGACTTCACCACAACTGAGACAGCCTGCATACACGTAAGAACAACAAATATTCCAAACAAATGTATCCCTATTTATTTCAGTCTACAATAGAAGTGCTCTTATTAGCTAAGGTCTGACTCATCCTGATGCTGAGATAAAATCCATATGTGGTAACGTACCAGGTATAGAAAAAGCATCCTTCAAAGTTGTCTTGGGAATGTTAAAAAGAACAAAAACTGCCATTCTGAATTTCAAAGCAGTAACCAAATCACATACCATCCTCATACTGAAAGATTAAGAAATGATTTGGTGTTCTTTTATCGAGTCAGCTCAATGAACACAAAGCACTACTATGTAAGTTCTCCAGAGACATTGTTGTCAAGGGTCTTGGGGCGCGGCAGTTACGATGGGTGTCCAGAAGCTCTGGCCCGTGTTCGAAAAATAACAAATATGTGCTGTTCTCACATTATCCAAAGCACTGAAGGTATGTCACAGGGAGACTCAGAATCTGCTACCGAGAAGTCAACATTCTGAAAAGAACAGAAGAACTGAAGTATTTGGTTTAGTATTCAGATAACTGGTTGTTCCTCTTTCAAAATGGTAGAGACAGAGAGGAACAACAGGGATTTACAGACTAACTAACAGAAGCACTGTGAGGAATACGGCTTCTACCTGGAGAATTCCCCTGAGTGATTATTTTTTGCGTCTCTACTGGGATTTGGTTCTTCTTAATACTCTCCTATATTTTCAGATTTCTTCTAATAAACACATACTTTCAAAATTAAGGGAAAAAAGACTTGCACCTAAAAGAACCACTCAGAGTAAGTACAGTTAAGTTCCCCTGGGCTCCCTAGTTGCACTAATCTAACCATTTAGCTGATTCGTGACTTCCAGGATGGAAAAGAGAATGCCACCTCCTGAAACTCCCAGCCCTGCTGGCTCATGGACTTAGCCTCTCGATGTTCTCCTGCCTGGAAGCTTCCAGCAGTGGAGGAGACACTCAAGAGTTCACCTTCATGACTTACAAGTAAGAGCAAGGTGGAATGCTTACTCCAGAACTGTAACCACTGCAAGGCCATCTCTTGAACCAAAGCATTTTGTAGCTGGTACCCCCTTATTTCCACTCCTTTTCCCATAACTGTCCTCTTTTGAACCTTCAACTCAAATGCCTACGATCCTTAAGTTCTCTTCTGATTATACAGATTCCAAATATACAGCATCATTCACTCAGAGACCCAGCCTGTTTTTAACCCAGCAAAGCTTCCCTAACGTGGGACCTTTGTTTTTTGTTTAAGAGTTTATTGATTTGGGGCACCTGGGTTAAGTTAAGTGGGTTAAGCCTCTGCCTTCGGCTCAGGTCATGATCCCAGGATCCTGGGATCGAGCCCCACATCGGGCTCTCTGCTCAGCAGGGAGCCTGCTTCCCCCTCTCTCTCTGCCTGCCTCTCTGCCTGCTTGTGATCTCTCTCTCTGTCAAATATATAAATAAAATATTTAAAAAAATAAAAAATTTTAAAAGAAAGAGTTTGTTGATTTTTTTTAAAAGATTTTATTTATTTGACAGACAGAAGTCACAAGTAGGCAGAGAGTCAGACAGAGAGAGAGGGGGAAGCAGGCTCCATGCTGAGCAGAGAGCCCGATGCGGGGCTCGATCCCAGGACCCTGAGATCATGACCTGAGCTGAAGGCAGAGGCTTTAACCCACTGAGCCACCCAGGCACCTCAAGAGTTTGTTGATTTGACAGATAGTGAGAAAAGGAGAGAGAGCACGAGCAAGGAGAGCAGCAGAGGGAGAGGGGGAAGCAGGCTCCCTGCTCAGCAGGGAACCCCATGCGGGACTCGATCCCAGGAACCTGAGATCATGACCTGGGCTGAAGGCAGAGGCTTAAGCCACCGAGCCACCCAGGTGCCCCAACGTGGGACCTTTGTATACTTAGACCAGGTTCTTCAGCTAATTTAGGCTAGCGTGATAACAGCTAACTTGTGTAAGTGTGTTATCATTCCCATACATTTTGTTAGAAGGAGTAGCACAATGATTCTATCACAATGAATTATACACCAAAATGGTGGAATAACAGAACATATTTATAAGCTCACGTAAAAGTTTTGGTTGTTTGCCTGCCTGGTGCTGCATTCAGAGTATCTTGGAAACCTAATGTATTCCAAACATGGCCCTGTGTTAGGTGTTGAGAAGATACAGTACAACAGAAAATCGCCTCTGACCTCAGGCAGTAAAAATCAAGAGCAGGAGAGACTTATACATATTTTAAAAAACCAGAATATGGTCTAATTGGTGCAGTATCAGAAGTGATGTCAAGTTATGGAAACACAGTATTCAACAAAAAGAAGTTAATCTCCAGGAGTGGGGAAGATTCATGGATAGTGAATTTAGCATCGAGGAGAATGTATTTAATTACATTCAGAAAGGATTTCCTAAGCACAACCCAAAGGAGCGAAGCATAGTAAGACCAAAAACACTGATTACATTAAAACTGAGACTAAAGTTCATGAGAAAAATAACAAAGTATTCAAATTATTAGAATATACTATAAAGTAAAAAAAAAAAAAACTAGAAGAAATTTCAATCACACTTAACACATTAAGGATTTTATATCTATAAAACATGTATGACACATATACACTCAAAACTACTACAATTGAGTAAGCTACAATCATAGGGAAAAAATGAGCAGAAGACTTGAGTAGGTGTTTTGTAGAAGAAATATAAATGGCAATGAGATATACGAAGAATGTTAAACTTCATCAGCAATCAGAAATATGAAAATTAAGTCCGTGTGGAGACAATCATATTGTAACCCACTCAAAATGAGCAGAAACCTCCAGGCCTATTAATATCCAGTGGTAGCTGACGGGAAATGATGAGAACTTACATTTTGCTGAAAAATGACGTGGCATCGTCGGAAAATTTAACATGCTCACACTCTAGGTCTTAGTAATCTCCTCTCAGATAGGTAAGAAACACTTAAAAATGGGTACCAGGAGCCTTGCCTAACAAAGTTCCTGGGAGCACTTTTCATAAGAGAAAAAAGAAAAAACTTGAACAAGCCCAAATTTCACTGATGGCAACATAAGTCAATTACGGTTGAGTCACACCACGGAATATTGTATCTGAGGGAAGTGAATCAACGGTATGTGTAATAACAGAGACGAAACACAATCTTCTCGTGACAAATGACTGCTGAGAAATATGTAGACTCTAATTTAAATACATCTCAAGAAGAAGCAGAAGTAAACTGTGTCTGTGTCAAAGTACATACATATTTGTTGAAGCTTTTTTATTTTTTTAGAAACAAGGAGAGGATGAGCACAGAATGTGAGCCACGATTGCTTGGGCAGGAGAACCCGAGCAGTGCATTATGGGAGAAACACACATGTTGACAGTCACAGGTCAACCGTGCCCTGCTTCTTACATGAGGTGCTAAGTGGACAAATACCCAGTTTAATTTGATTTTTAAAAAATCATTCATATAAAATGTCTTACAGTTTGTATTTGAATTCACAGACCAATAAGGAACCACTGGCAGTTGGGAACAGGGCAGTATTATTAGAAATATGCGCGTTCAGAAGAGTTCCTACACCAAGATGCCTGGAATGGCAATGGCGTCCCCACTTACTCTACGTCAACAACAGTGGTGCTGCCTGGTACTTTGCCCAACACTGCAGAAGGAGCTACACTGCCTATATCCCTCAGACACCAAGACTAGTAAAAAGAGATTAATCCGTTCATAAATAGGACCACTTATACGTTACATCATGGGCCTAGGAGATGTTCAGTGACGTTTCAAGGGGATAGGAATCTCTATCTGTGGGCCCTGTGCTTTTGTCCAGAAGGGAAAATTGGTACAACCTCCAAACCTGGGTTCTTAATACCTAATCCCTCTCAAATAATGTCATCCCTTTTAGTAATACCCCAGTTGTTCCCTCCTAGCAGAAGTCGGGCTCCCAAAGGCTGAAATGTGTTGTGCCAGCATCCGATTTCATTCATCCAAGTCATCTGGGGAGCAACGTGGAAAGACGACACCTAACACAGAAGGGGAGGCAAATGGTGTATGGTCCCCTTCCATCCCTTAGGACAGTGATTTCCAATTCAATTCTCTAAATTTCAGAAGAAGATCAGAGTCTATATTTGTACACAATCAATGCACCCATAAAATCAGTGGCTCTCAATCCTGCCTTCCCAAACTGAGAATCACCTGGGAAGCTTAAAAATATAAGAGTGGGTCATTCCCCCAGGAGATTCCAACTCGACTGCTCTGAGTTAGAGGTCCCCGCAGACTGAGAACGTCAGAGAGACACTGTCTTCATGGTTGAAATCACACCCATATGGACTTCTATAAACCAGGGCTACATAAACACTTGGTGCTCATCTTTCTATCTACTGTGTCTCGATAAAACTGTTTAAACATACTTTAAACTGTTAAACATCAGTTTGAAGCTAAAACAAAAAAAAAGGTTAATATGCCCACACACCTTCAAAATACCTGCGTAAGATTTTTCTCCCCTATCCAGGCTGACAACACTACAGAAGTCTGCCTTTCTGCTTGGGTTTGAAAAAAAACAGCGTTGGGTGAGGACCAGGGATTTGCTGATCTAAAACCTGATCACCATTTCCAGCAGCAAGAGCCCTCACTGGTAATTGCTTAAAAAAAAAAATAAAAATAAAAAAATAATAAAATAAAATAACAAAACCTGAACACTCCAACACCTAACCTCCAGGAATCGGAAGTTTCCTAAACCCCATGTGTTTCACGCTTCCCCAGCAAGGTGGCTCGGATGTGAATCATCGCCATGATCCAGTCACCCGAAATTCCAGCCTCAACCACAGGGATGGCTTTGTGTAAGTTATCCCGGCCTTCAGAGGGGCAAAATTCACTTGAAAATGAGGAAAAATAGGGACTCCAGGAGAAGCAGCAACTGAAGCCTTTAAAATTATATCCATTCTCTTTGATTGCAGATTTATAGCCTTTTGTGGATATCAGAAGCACGCGGCTGCCAATATCAAAAGCTCTCTTAAAACAACCACAAGTCAAATGTTGATGCTCGTTTGAAATCTGCCCCGCCCCGTGTCCTGAGTGTCCAACCTTAATATCTACTTGAATACCACCAACTCATAATGGGCCCAGCGGACCATTCAAACTGGAAAAGGTTACTTTCTCACCACACCTCAAGACCCAGCTTTACACACGGAAAACTGGAAATTGGAAGTGATTTATTTACCCAGATAAGAATTTGTAGCTGTGCGGCAAATGCCTTTCTAAAACCATATCCTTTACGTAAAGCGTAACTCACGGCACCAATATCACAATTAGTGGAAGTGCAGTTACTATACTATTCTTTTCTGTGTACAGATTTTTAAAATAATAACATTTAGAAAGTACTTAGGACCTATTAGTGATTGTAGTAGATCCCTGATACTGGTATTTGTTCATAATGAACACATTTATTACCAAGGATGCAGAAGTAATTGAAACAAAAGCTTAAGGTCACCCCAAATTTCCTCCCAACATGGAACAAACCCATAATGTAAATCCTTTGTATGACTTTAATTAGCTCTGCTACACTGAACTAACCTGAGCCCCTCAAATCAAAACCCTAATGTTCTCTAAGAACTAAGCCAAGAAGAGAAATCTATATTATTTCAAAGGTGTTTAGAAAAATACAAACATTTTAAATAAAAGGAAGACATCCTTTAACACAGAGGAAAAATGATCAATAGTCTTTAGTCTTCTGGTATCATTTCTTTTGAATTCTTCTGTGCCTCTATTGATCACTTTTGTTATTATAGCCCTGGAAAGGAAAAGAGGTAAGAATGACATTGAGAAAGTGAAGATCTGGATTCACAGGCAAGCACCAATGGGAAGACCTATAAAAGTCAAGAAAGCTACTTTGCTTCTCTAGACTTTGGTTGTTCCTGTAAAAATCTGGGCTTTGGCCTAGAAATTTTAGGGTTTTATTCAGGGAAGTAATTTTATGATTTTCCTCTACAAGTGGGAAACAGAAGTACATAGAAACTCGGTGATCAAATTAATGTTTATCAAACGTAAAACGGATGGTCACGTAAATGCTTTCTGTCTTCTGCTTTGAGGCAGTGCCCCTCCACGAAGCTAGACGACATTTTAGAAGCGCAGCTCAAAGAAAGAGGAGTACTGAATGTGAGAAGAGATTGTCTCCTGGATCCCTTCAATGTCTTCACAAAATACACCAAGGTCACTGAGACAAACCAGAAGACTGAGTGTTCTATATACTGAGTTTTGTTTATCAAAGGTGTTTTATTAAAATAATGTGAGAAGACTCGGAACCTGGAAACATAAAATTTCATAAATCTGGTTTCTATTGGAAAGAAAAAATCAGTCACTCTAACAACTACAAGTGCCTGCCCCCAACTGAGCAAAAATGAGCCACCGTGGGGTTGAGGGGGGTCCTAACACTTTCGGCCATTTTCCATGCAAACCCACCTCGGTTGCTAGAATTGCTCATGTATGCTTTAGTTTACAACTACTGATTGAAGAGAAACTGATACCTGGAATTAAATTTTTTATGGTATTGGTACATTCCTCAAAATGGCTAAGTGAAGGCTTACCACACCATCCTTCCTGAAGTCCCACTAACTTGTCCTGAAAATTCTACTTCCACAGCATTTTTTATTGAAGATTTTGATACATACTTAAAATGCCAAGAAATGCTTCCTGGAATGATAAAAATACTGTGAATGAAAGGGACTGAAAACAATGGAGAGCGTCATAGAATGTTAGAGCACACAGGCGCTTTAAAGGTGATTTAGTCATTTCTTCTCACAGTAGAAATAAAAAAAAACAGAACGAAGCAACGTGTTCAAGAATATGTGGTCAAGAGCTTCCGAGGCTCATCACACTGCTTAAAGGAGAAGCAAGTGACTTGAGGAAGAAACAGACAGGGGGCCCGGGTGGCACAGCTGGTTAAGCATCCAACTCCTGGTTTCAGCTCAGGGTCATGATTGAGCCCCACGTCAGGCTCCATGTCCAGTGGGGAGTCTGCTTGAGATTCTCTCCCTGCCCCTTACTCCCGGGCTCACATCCACGCATGCACACTCTCTCACTCTCTCTCTCTCAAATAATCTTTTAAAAAAATACAGACAGGGCGCCTGGGTGGTTCAGTGAGTTAAAGCCTCTGTCTTTGGCTCAGGTCATTATCCCAGGGTCCTGGGATCAAGCCCCTCATCACATTGGGCTCTCTGCTCAGCAGGGAGCCTGCTTCCTCCTATCTCTGCCTGCCTCTCTGCCTACTTGTGATCTCGGTCTGTCAAATAAATAAATAAATAAAATATTTTTAAAAAAATTCAACAAATAAATAAATTTTTAAAAGTTTAAAAATACAAAGATTTGGGGGTTAGATGAGATATACCATGGAGAAAGAGAGAAATGGGAGTACCTAAATTAAGAAGCTGACTCAGAAGTCAAAATTAAAACGACATCTCACATACAAGTGTTATTAATGTCATTTAAATTAACAGCATAGAACTTTAATGATCTAAGTTTGCTATAAGGATGATATAGGATATTCCACTAATATATAATATATACACAGATACCCATGTATTAAAACACTTATCAACTTGACAATTATTAATAATTGGCTATGTAAGTGATGGTCTTCTCTGCTGCAGGATGTGATACGGTAGAGCTGTGTTCTCACAGTACCAGTCCAGAGGTCGAAATGCACCTCAAGCTGTCTGTTAAACTTGAAAAAATATTAAATGGGCTGTATGGGTTTTCCTTTTTTTTTTTTTTTTTGGCTTTATTTTTGCCCTAATGTAAAATTTAAAAAAAGAAACAAAGAAATTAACAACAAATCTTTTATTCAGCTTCATTTCTTTAAACCAAACCCCCGAACACTTATATCCCACCCACACACCTCACACTGACAAAACGTGTGAACCTCCTGATTGTTTTTGTTGTGTGGTTTGTTTTTGTTTTTTTTTCCCGTAGGAAAACAACTTTGGAAATCTGATGTAATCAGTGTAGCTTCTGGTCCCAAGACTAAGGTAGATACAAGGTTTGTCGATTTAGATGCAGGAAAGTTAAACTTTTTCCAGCCCCTTTGAAAACAGGTTTTCAAAGAATTTTATATTGCCTGGCAAAGAATTTTATTCGGTGGTCTGTATTTTTTTCGCCCTATCTCTTTTTTAAAGACAGGTTGGAAAATTCTTTTTTTTTTTTAAAGGATTTTATTTATTTGACAGAGAGAGATCACAAGTAGGCAGAGAGGGAAAAAGAGAGAGAGAGAGAGGAGGAAGCAGGCTCCCTGCCGAGCAGAGAGCCCGATGTGGGGCTCGATTCCAGGACCCTGGGATCATGACCTGAGCTGAAGGCAGAGGCTTAACCCACTGAGCCACCCAGGCAGCCCAGGCTGGAAAATTCTTGAAGACACACTGATGAAAACTGTTACTGGAAGTGCAACTGCCTTGTGCCACGGCACTACCTTCAAATACAAATTGAAAGACTTTAATCTTGTTTTAAAAATATACGCAGAACAAAAAAATGAAGCACATACACTCAAAATTAATAATAAAGACAAGGTATTTAGAAAGCCATGCAGATGGAGGGGCTCGTTTCTATTTCTAAAATGCCTGGCTTACAATGGCATCTTCAAAAATAAAACCAGAGAACTAATTTGTGATTTTTACCTACTTTAATGAACACTTTCATTCCTTTGATTAAGACAATCTTACTGCTTGGCAAGTTTCTCAGGGTATCTGACATACAACCTACTCCATACCATAGCATGTCATCGTGATACAGTCACAATTTTACTTCCCTCCAATCACTTCTGGCACATTTCCTAGGCAGGGCCACCTCTGTTTATAACCATGAGAAGCGTAATACCAATAGACCGAAAAAGCAACACAGGTTACCTTTTTTTTTTTTCCCCTCAACCAAAATTTTTATTCATGTATTTCACATATGTTCACGCATCCACCATCCACGGCCCTGTCTCAAGTGTAATGACAGCAAAATGCTGTATCATCTGGCTCAGGTCTGATCAGTCCATCCGGTAAGAAAATAGAATTACAAGGTAAAGAAGTCCAAAAGGCCCAGAAGCCATTTGGAGACTCAGCTTCTAGGCCTGGTACTATTTACTGCTCCCTGTCTGGCCTTGGTTGAAGAATCTCTAAATCTAATTTTATCATCTGTTCGAGATCAGAGCGGATGTACAAATACAGAGTAATCACACTTGTGAACATCCCTTAAAAGTGTCAAGTTCCATGCAAATGAACAATTACTCAAAAAACTCATCCATGAGAGTGTCACTCTTACACTTAACCATATTTCTAGAATAGTCTGTCTAGGCATATAGGCTTTCCAACCCATCAAAGGGAAAAAAAGATATATATATATATAAACCTCTTACAGTTATTTAATTCTTTCTCTGGCAATTAAACTTTCCTAAGTTATTTTATCACAATATTGAATAAATTTTAGGAACTTCCACCTAAATAGTACTCATACCTTAACAAAATGAGGTTGGAGTCAAAAATATTGGTTGGTGTAGGCTATTGGACAACAACTGTCAGGGGCTGGGTGAGTAATGGCAAGCACAATGGGCCCTTTAAGTACAGAGAGCTACCTTGCAGCAGAGACAGAGACCCCAAACACCAGCTCCTACACAACGTCCTGAGAATGACAACCCAGCTAGCTGGGGAGCCTCAGTACGCTCTATGAACAGTGCTCTGTTTCGTTTTGTTTTTGTTTTGAACCAACTGGTTTTACCCTACCTCTTCCTTAACTATACCCTCGTTCTCTCATTATCTTGAATTCCAGATCATTTTCCAGGCAGCTACAGTCAAGAGATATGATAGAATGAAGGAGTGATCACAGGAGTAGAAAAGCTTATTTAACAAAAATCTGACTTTGTGCAAACTGCTCAACTTCCCGGGGACTCAGTTTCCTCTTTATTACGTGCAATAAATTAGATGCAAATATCCATCCTCAATTCCTTCAAAACAGATTTCAAGACTTTCCAAATAGTGCATCTGTCTTTATAAATGCTGGAAGATGGACTATATATCATCTCAGAATGGAGCTCCTGAATGTGTTCGTTTTATGAGTGGCTGCGTGTCTGAGTTAAAACTGACATTTGTGTTTGCCTCTTCCTCTGTTGACATTTTAAAAATAGTCTTACACTGAATTCCACTTCTTACTGCCTCGCACATGAAAAACAATATTGAAAATACAAACTCTGAATTACTATCCCATATGGCCCTGCAACTCAAAGAGGGATGGGGTCCCTGGATGGGGTCATCTAGAAGCCTGTGAGAAATGCAGAACCAGCCCCCTCTGCGGGCTGAGTAAATCAGAAGGTGCATTTAAAGGAGATCTGCAGTTATTCGCATGCACATTAACATCTGAAGAGCACTGATTTGTGAGTTTCAAAGATATTACCAGCTTAGCTTCCATAACCCAGGATCATTTGGTTTCCCCTCCTCTCCGAGTAGATTTTATTAAATTAAATTCAAACAAAGATGGTAAGTCCTAAGTAAGTACTGTGGCTAGCAGAAGCCACCAATCACTTTCACACTACTCCCAACAAGCGCACAAATATATTGAGGCAAATTTCTCATCCAATATTTAGAAAATAAATTTGCCTTTATAGTAAGTTATCAAAATCTGTGAATGATATTACACAAAACACAGCTACGCCAGCGTGAGTTGAGCCTTTGAAGGATGCAGAAAGATTTCTTCCCATGCTTGCCTGCCAACCACCTACCTTCTGAAATTTCTGCAAGATCACTTTCCCGTGGACTCACCTGATTTGAGAAATTACAACATTTGATTTTAGATAACAACAAAGCATCTGAGAAATTCATTCTTATTCAAGCTTCACATTGCTGCAGTGATGCTCTCCCCCCATGATTCCTCCTAGTCTTACAATGCCAGCTTGGGTGGGTGGGATACTGGCACGCTAAAGTCTCTCTTTCTGGGGAGGAAGGCCCTTCTGCACCTTATGAACCAGAAACTTGGGGACAGAGAGTCAAAATCTGCTTTAAGTGAAGCTGTCATTGACCAAACTTGGAAGGCAGCTTTTGGCTTTCCAGTTTCCTTATTTATGAAGAAAGTAACTGGTCATAGAGGAAGAATTCGGACCTCGCCTTGTTCGTCTTGTTAGTAACAACATTAGGAAATGCTCTGATTCCTGGAGTGGTCTGATATACCTGAGAAGCATCACACAGGTGTGTTGTTTCTACTCAAGCCCCAGAAACACAACCCAGGACTCCTGCCCCCAATTACTAGTTCAGTGAAGTCGGTGGGGAGGGACAGGGGATGGAGCCCAGCAGACGCGGTTCACACCCCGTCCTGCACACGCATGCCCGCTTTCAGAAGAAAATACTGCAAAAGCACCGCAGAGTTCACAGCAGATTTCTAAGGCAGTCCAAAGGGAATACGTGAACATCCGCCTAATTCTGAAAATTATCTACACACAGCATGTGTGTGCGCCCGGTAAGGCCATACAACGCAATGTGGCACAAACAATTAAAAGTTCTTCTCAAAGTGGAAATGCAAAATAGAACGAATATCTATTTTCTATAAATGAATCGAGCCATCTGCCTCGAAAGAGCAGCAGCAGGAGTACCCAAAACAGCAGAAACAGCAGCCTCTGGTGTTAACAATCTACTCTGAAATCTCATGCTCCACATTTCGCCGGCAAACAAGGCTAAAAATACAAGACATGCAACAAATACTCTCTTGGGATCTGCCATTCCATGGATGGCGCATTCAATCAGAGTAATATTTTCTGTTGAAATTCAAAATTGAAAACAAAACAAAAAAAAAAAAAGCAAGCTATCATATTAGAAACTGGCGTTCAGAATTTTAAGTGTGGT
Organism: Lutra lutra; assembly: GCF_902655055.1. Taxonomy (NCBI): domain Eukaryota; kingdom Metazoa; phylum Chordata; class Mammalia; order Carnivora; family Mustelidae; genus Lutra; species Lutra lutra. Next base: position 33,001,162 of record NC_062279.1, on the reverse strand, counting down.
TCCAATCCCAAAGTATATTAAGCTGAATGGTGAGAGGGTGGTTGTTTTCGTACAACACAAATCTCTGAGATTTATCTGAATGTATTTATAGATTTATTTAAGCTACTTTGAATTCCTCTACAACTCTCACAGTGATAGAGAAATAATTTTAGTCCTTTTGTCACCAAAATATAAGGGTTGTTTTATTTTTGGCATAGTTTAGAAAACAGTCCTTGTTGTAGGCTCTGGGGCAGGATGGTATAAGTTCGAATCCAGGCTCCTCCGTCATATCTCTGTGACCTTGCACAAGTTATCTCACCCCTCTTTGCCTTCCTTTTCCTATGTTAAAATGAGAATACTACTTACCTCAGAGTGCAGTTTTTTTTAAGTTTTTATTTATTTATTTGACAGACAGAGATCACAAGTAGGCAGAGAAGCAGGCAGAGACAGAAGGGGGAAGCAGACTCCCTGCTGAGCAAGGAGCCAGACTCGGGGCTCGATCCCAGGACCCCGGGATCATGACCTGAGCCGAAGGCAGAAGCTTAACCCACTGAGCCACCCAGGTACCCCTTCATAGTGGTATTTTAAAGACTAAATGAGTTGACAGATGTAAAGCATTTAGGATAATTAATGGCACACACTGAATACAATAATTGCTATGATTATTTCGCACTCAAACAAGGCTACAAAAATGCCTCCTCTCAAGGAATAGGCATGATGTAAAGAGCGGCAGCAATCGGACGTTGAGATCTCATGCCAAAAGCGGCCATTTAGCAAATGAGGGAGGCGAGCTGCTCAGGGGTCTTCACCTAGAGTTTGTGGTTCTCACTACAGTAAAGTCCCCGCTGGCCATGCGGTCATGCCATCAGTTCATGAAGGCATTAGGAGGGGGAGGAGGACAGAAGAGAAGACAATGACATGGCTGGTCAATGGCTGGCACTTTCCTGAGTATGGGATTAGAATTAATGGCAAAAGTGCAATCGAAAGGCATGACCAGGGGCACCTGGGTGATTCAGTGGGTTAAGCCTCTGCCTTCAGCTCAGGTCATGATCTCAGGGTCCTGGGATCAAGCCCAGGATCGAGTCCAGCATGGGGCTCTCTCTGCTCAGCAAGGAGCCTGCTTCCCCCCCACCCACTCCGCCTCTCTACCCACCTGTGATCTGTCAAATAAATAAATAAAATCTTAAAAAAAAAAAAAAAGCATCTCCATCGGGACTTTCTGTCAGTGTGTGTGCCTGTCCATTACAGGGACACCTGTAACTCCACTACCACCTTCTTTAAGAGGATGTTATAGAATATAACTTTCTTAGTACATATTCCTGTCTTTGGGATTAGACGTAAATGTATGTAGCCTGGGTCTCTAACCCTCATATTAAAAAAAGAAGAAAAGGCACAAGACACGGTATCAAATATTCACTACCTCCTGTACAACTAATTCCTTGAGGAAAATCTTTAGAGTTGCAACATTTTAAGCTAGGTACTATACATAGTAAAGGCGGACCACAAAGTCATGGTAGAGAGAAACGTGCTTCCCTAACTAGTAAGAGGCAGGGTCTGAGACTACCTGACTCACCCAGTTGTACAGTTCTGAGCGCTCAAGGAGGATTCCGGCCCCATAGCTTTTCCCACCCTATGGGCCACCACTTCCAGAACCACACACATGTCAAAGACTGAGGAAAGCCATTTATTTTTCATAGGAAGACCCTGCAAAAGAACAACTTTCTTTCTAAAGGCCAGATTAGAACAAATAATCTCTTCTTAAGAACTAAAATACTTGAAGGCATTTCTTTTTATTTGTTTGTTTGTTTGACACAGAGAGAGAGAGAGATCACAAGTAGTCAGAGAGGCGGGGGGGTGGGGGGCAGGCTCCCCGCTGAGCAGAGAGCCTGATGAGGGGCTTGATCCCAGGACGGGAAGACCATGACCTGAGCCGAAGGCAGAGGCTTAACCCACTGAGCCACCCAACTGCCCCGCTTGAAGGCATTTCTTGAGCAGAATACTTCGTCAGGCAGGAAAACCAGCAGCCATAGACTGTTCAAGCTAAGAGCACAACCCAAAAAATCAGAAGAAAACATTCCTGGGAGGAAAGTGGGAGAAAAGACACTTTCTTCATAGCACTCTGGAGGGAGAGTTTTTTGAGGAAAAGGAGCAAAATGAGAAAGGCCAGAGAGGGGAATTGGGGGGTGGGGGAAATGGGGGTATATAAAGCTTGTTAAGAAGGAAATGACTATGGATTTTAAAACGCATGAACCAGGTAGATAAATGGATTTAAGTATGTGTAAAGGGTCTGAGCCTATTATGCCCAGAAAATAAATGTGTACCTCTCTTGCCCTTAATGCATTACTATAGCGATTATAAGGAAGATGTCATTGTCCAGGACATTTTTTAAAGCAGGGAACTGTGCGGAAGTTTAGCCTATCTAAGATTACCTCACTCCCTGCCTTTAGATGAGGATATCTTTATGTACAGTATCTAATACGGGAATCACAACCAGATCTACAGCACTACTCCCGTTTTTTCAAAGAACAAAAACAAATCAACATGACAACACGATGTGGATTCAATTAGCACTTGGCAGGTCATGAATAACTTTTAAACAACCTTCTTTTAAGTTGGAAAGTGTTAAGATATACGGTAATCATGGCACCAAAGTGCCTTCCTTACAGTAGGCCAGCAGTCAGGAACATAAATCTGAAAACGTAAGTCTTGTTTGCAAAGGAAAGAACCAGAACATTCCTCCTTGGGCCATACCAGTTTCTATGGGTGGTCCTTTGTCCCAAGCATCTTCCTCTTCCAGTATATTCATTTAAAGCCCATCACCTGAAACCTCCCTCTGATTTTCAGATGGTTTTACATTAAGTATGGAGGAGAAGAAAAGGAAAAAAAAAAAGTTGGTGCACTCATCTTGCAAACAAAAGCATAAGTCGTTATAAAGAAAATGCTACTGAATTGTTAAATATTCTTAGATCATCAACGCAAACTACATAATTCTATACATCCTGTGGTTTGGGGGGAGGGGACAGAATACCTTGGTTCAAATCAACATGGAAAGACTTGCCAAAAAAAACACCTATTTCGTTGGATAAAGAACAACCTGAGGCCAACCCCACAGAGTCTGGTGAGACGACTCAACAAACATACCACAAGAGTGCAACTCATCTTGCTTTTAATGAATGGGCAGAACTTAAGTATCACTGAAACACACCCTTTATTCTGAAAACTCCATGGTGGCCACCTGCCCGAAGCCAGGTGCCACAGCTTCACAGGTTCCAGAGCTGGCTTACGGCTCATTTCATGCAGAATCCCTGACAGATGCTAAGGAACGGGCTTCAACCCCCCCCCCCCCCAAAACATAAAATACTACAAGGGAAATATTAGGCAGATTTACTGCTCTACTCCATGTGTCTTGAACATTACTATGATCTGTGCAAGACATTTTGTTGTAAATAAGCCTGCAGAGTGTACAGCATGTTTTCTAGAAGACCTTTAAAGAACAGCTTGCAGACAAGAGGTGCTAGCCTTACTTTCCCAGCCAGCAAAACTCCATCCAAGAGGCTTCTGGCATGTCCCCACCTCTCGTTGGGCGCTAGCTTCAAGACAACTCCAACAACCAAATTCCAAGGGGTCAGTACTCAGAGTCAGGTGCTCTTAGGTATTTCCACATCAAACAGCAACTGGGAATTCAGACACTTAGAAAATTTAGAAAAGAAAAGGCCCGCTTTTTCCCCAGAACAGTGCATTAAAACCAACTCAGAGCTGACTTTGCAAGGAGGCATTCTCCATAGTAAATTAAATGGCTGAAGCTTGTGCTTCTTCCAGCAAAGGGAAAAAACCAGGCTTCACCAGAACCCAGAGTGTGCAATCACTGAGGCTCATTTTTAAACCTTTGCTGCCTTTTAAGAAGGCTGCTCCACCAAAAACAAAAACAAAAAAAAAAGAAAAAAAAGTTTTCAGGAAATGAAATGCAAATTGTCACTGAACAGGACCATAAACGAAGCTTCTATCTACCTCTTTCCTTTTTTTTTTTTTTTTTAATTCTTCATTCTAGGCACCCTGACTGCTTTTAACACACCATTAGCTGTTATAAAAATTAGATTATGTTGGTTCTTTTATGATTGCGGACAGCCCCTTCCTCCCTCTTGTCTCCCGGCTACTCATTATGTCCAGGATAGCCAAGAGAGCAGAAGGTGAGGCGGTCAGCTCAGTTCCCCGCTCTTGCCAGACAAGCGTTAGGTAAATCATTCAGTGCAATTACATATTCTAAACCTAATGGATGGCACACAGGGAAGGAGAAAGGTAAAGACGGGCGGGAAGGAGAAGCTTCGGGATTATTTCAAAGGTAAAGCCACAATACTCAAGCTATGTCTCAAATCGCTTCTGATCGTCTTCAAAACAAGTCGGCGGGATTTATCTTTAACTTGATGCTCCCGGTTCTCGTTCACAGTGGAGGTGAAACCAGTTGCAAAATTTCATTCTACTGGAGTCCGGAGGATCCAGGAAAACGGGGCTTGTCTTTCAAAGTCAGCAAGAAGCGGCGGTTTGAGCCCTGCGCTCCCTAGCTCCCTAGCTCCCTAGCCGGAGGAGGCACCGGGTAGCGGCCGGGTGAGCGGCCTCCGGCCAAATGCTTATCCCGGCTCCGCACAGCGGGCACAGCTAATCGTGCGGGTTGCACACAGCTCTCCCCGGCTCCCGCACACCGCGGCCTCCTCGAAAAAAAGCCCAGTGCTAAGACCTCGGGTTAGTGTCGCCCGTAGGTTGCCAAGCTCAGCGGACTTTAGCTTGGCTGTCGCTCCCCAAAGGGAAAAGGCTTCCTCACCATTCAAGCCCACCCTACAGAGACTCCCATCACCCCGCCCCTCTCCCAGGAACTCTCGGACACCACTGTGCGCGACCACCCGTGGTCTCTCGCCTTAGAGGCAAGTGGAGAGGGCAGGGGAGAGCGAGACTGGAGTGAAGAGATGGGTACCCCGGTCTGCAGCAATTGGGGAGGGCTCGGAAAATGGAGCAGGCGGTGGGCGTCAAGGGTAGGGGCCCCCGTCACAGCAACCTGTAGGATTGCGGCTGATCGCAAACTTGGGGTGGGAGGAGCGGTCCCCTCCGAGGTCCTCCGCCCGATTCCCACCCTGTGGGGTCCGCGTTCGCAGAGGTGCAGCGCGCAACTTGGGAAGCCAGCGCCATGGGCGCGGGTCCCGCTGGGTCTCGCCGTCGTCCCCTCGCCTCTCCCCCGGCCCCGCCGCCCGCTCCGCCCGACGCTTACCTCGGGCAGCCGCAGCCCCCGCCGCCCAGAAGCAGAGCCCCAGCCACGAGAGCCACCGGCGCGCCCCTCCAGCGCCTCCTCCTCCTGCGGCGGCCGCTCTCTCCATGCTCCTCGCCGCGCTCGGAGTCCGGCTCCTCTTCCACGCCCCGGGCTCCCGGGAGAAGCACGGCGAGCCGAGGACCGAGACGAGCGGGTCCCGGAGGTCTTCGGCGAGTAACTGATCCACGGCGGCTCCCTACAGCCCCGGGGCAGGGCGCTCCGAGCCGCCGCTGGCCGGGCACCGGGAGCCAGCACGCGCCCCCATAGCCTCCCACGGCGGGGCGACCGCTGCCGCCACCGCCACTGCCGGAGTCGCGCTTCCTTCCCGCAGCACCGCTCGCCGCGCTCCCGCCGCTGCCGGGTCCGGGACTACCGCGCGGAGGAGCGAGTCCGCATCGCTAATGAGATCCCCGCGGCCGCCCCTTCTCCTCCCCTCCCAGCGGCAGCCAATGAGCCGGGCCGGGGCGGGGCGGCGGCGGGCCGCGCGGGGCGGGAGGCCGGGAGGCGCAGGTGAGCCCCGCGGTGGCGGCACGCGCCCTCGGGTTCCTCCACGCGCCGCAAATGGCCCCCGCTCGCGGACAGAGGCAGCGGGTCCGGAGCCCGGCTCGGGTACTCGAGCGCACGCCCGCGGACTTGAGTGGCGCCGGCGGGCCTCTTGGAGGCGAACCCGGCGCGGAAAGATGTGAGCATCTCGGCAGTCCAACTCAGATTCTGCCGCTTCCAGGAAACCTCTGTTTTGTGCAACTTTGAGCCCTTTCTCAGTCCTGCCTCTCCTGCTTCCATTTTTTAATGTCAGATCAGACCGCACTCCGAAATGTTCAAAGAAAAAAGAGAAAGCCTTAAATGCCAAGTGGGGAAAAATAACACTAGAATAAATCCATTATTGTAGCTATGCTAAATCTCCATGCATATAAATAGAGAGGTAGGGAAATTGCAGTCAAGGGTGCTTTAAGGGGTATGTGATAGATTTTTATTCCTACCTTTTTTTTTTTTTTTTTTAAACTTATCTGAAAGCTTCCTCATTTCTGACGCCTCCTGGTTTTGTTTGTTTTAATCTGGGCCCTGGGAATTGCCTTTCTTCTAAGTATCAGGGAAAGTGAGTCCTGCTGGCCTTTGTAACAAGAAGGAAGAAAGACTTTTTCTTAGAAGTGTGGTTTATTTTTAATAAACTGTCAAATCTTTGTTTAACTGGTTTTGAAAGGACTCATGGTTGCCTGTTACTCTTCTCTCCGGAAGTAGTAACTTTGGACAGATTGCCTTAGGCCACGCAGTTTCAGAGCACAGAACACACCTGGGGAGTTGGCCCTGAGTTCAAGACTCCACAGTCAGAGCACGCGCCATCTCTCACAGCATTGAGCCCCCAAAATGGTGCCAGAACTCAACCGGTTAGAACACATGTCCCCTTTTGCCTGGTTGCCCCCAAAATGAAGTCTTGGCTCAAAAGAAAACCTTCCCAACCGTTAGTTCCTCACTGCCCACACTCAATATTGATAGAAGTACTTCTAAAAAAAACCCATATCTCTCTTGCCAAAGTGCTCCATGCTCCCAAACACCTTTCTCCGGAGAATTTACAGTTTAAAGTGAGGTAATTGTTCTGGATGAGGTAATTGCGTTAACTCGCTTTCTTCTGAAGAAAAAGAGGATAGGAGGCAGAAAGATTGATTCCCTGATAAGCACATATGCCATCCCTCTCCTGAATGCCACCAGACCCGTGAATGTGGAGAGGAGCCAATTGCTTCCTCCAGTCTTCTTGCAGCTCAATAAAAGGTTTGAGTCCTGGTCAAGAAAACCAAGCTCTGGGGAATGAATGCTTCAAAGCAAAGACTAATGTGGGGCTGGCTAGGGACTTGCCTGAAAATCTCTTTAGAATCTTGGTAAATGAGCGTTTTGTCCTTTTCCTCTGAGAAGGTGAATTGAGAATTAATCTACCAAATATGCTTTACCTGTCTTCTGGAAAGTAGTCATTCATCCTCTGACGTTCCTTATTCTTCAAGAGTACGTGGCAGTTCTATCACAAATGAGCACTTTCTTTAAAAAAAAAAAAAAAAAAAAGTGGGGGTTGGGGAGACTTACTATGTTTCCAAGATAGTATTTAAGTATTACTACTGTCCCCAGAGGGGAGCAAAAGTAAAAACAATTTTATTTTAAAAAAATACACCTAGGGGTCCCTGGGTGGCTTAGTGGGGTAAAGCCTCTGCCTTCAGCTCAGGTCATGATCTCAGGGTCCTGGGATCGAGCCCCACATGGGGCTCTCTGCTCAGCAGGGAGCCTGCTTCCTCCTCTCTCTCTGCCTGCCTCTCTACTTGTGATCTCTGTCTGCCAAATAAATAAATAAAATCTTTTAAAAAACTAAATAAAATAAAATGAAAAATAAAAAAAAATCTGGGAAATAGTTGAGCTAATATTAATCATTAAAGTAAAATTGCAATGACAAATGCAATGAGAGAGAAAATAAGAAAACTTGAGTGCATACCCTGTTCAAGGAAATGGTTGTTTCACATATATATATATTTTTTTTCTTTTCCCTTGGCAGAACCAAATCCTAGAATATAGGTACTATTATCCCTTATTGGCAGATAAGGAAAGTCAGGCTGAGTATAGGAATGACTTTCCCAAGATCACGTAGGTAAGTGTCCAAACATCAAGAATGAGACATGGGTTTGTGAATTCCAAACCTAAGATAAGGTTGAGGTGGTATCCTTTCAATCAGGTGTTCCAGAAATAGATACTCCACTCATCGTGCTCAGTACTATTTTGAGTTGAGAGAAGTTGGGTCTTCAGTATTAACCCCCACATATTATACATCATTTATGAATTATATACCACACATTAATTAATTCTGTACATTAGAATATCCTGTATTAATCTAATTCTGGCTATTTTTAAACATGTATGAATTGTATCCCATTCCATTTGGAGAAACAAATTGAATAGTCACTACCCAGGATCAACGTCTCCAGCCAGCAAGGCATAGTAGAAGAACCAGCCTGAGAGTCAGGAACCAAGGGACTAGGGCCATGACGCTGCCGGGATTGGCTCCGTAGCCCAGGGCAAGTCAACACCTGGTTTCAGTTTCCTCATCTGGAAAAGGAGAGTATTTAACTAGAGGATTTTAAGATCCATCATTTTCAACTGTGGCATGTTATGATTTTGAATACTCAGTACAACCAAATCAGAAATTAAGCCACTGTTCTGGAATTGGGGCAATTATGTAACAAAGGCAAAATGTGCTCTAGACAGGTTATTTGGAATGATAGCCACCCTAAAGATATTAGCTGTAACCAGGTAATATTAATTCAGTGAACAGACTTGGTAGTGTTTTCCTCAATTCTTTTTTTTTAATTTTTTATAAACATATATTTTTATCCCCAGGGGTCCTCAATTCTTTGTTGCTTGAATTGACTATGCCTATTTTCTAACACTTTATACATAAAGATAAAGAGGTAGAATATTCCTACTCCCATTGCCTTTTGGCCATCTTTAGCCCAACTAGTCTCAAAAATAGAAAATGTCTGAGTTGAATCTAATTAGAGGAGGGGAGATAGAGACTGGGCATAGAGAGATCTGTCCTTCCAAATGTAACATTTTTTTTCCCCAAATATAATGAATTTTTTTTAATGACTTGCTATAATTCCTTAGGAAAAGCTCTGTATTTGTCTGGAAAAAAGTATTTAAATACTTTAGCCAACCTGCTTGGTGTAAATAGTAAAACTCTAAGGGAAGTTAAAGAAAATAGAAATATTCTACATGAGTAAGGGGAAAAGTCTGTTGTTATAGGATTTGGGGAAGGAAAAGGGGGGCCAAGGGGTTGGTGGAAAGCCAAGACCCGGCTAAGATGTGGCCTTTCTCCTGGGAGCTCCAAATCCTCGTTAAGGTTACAGAGGCAAGTGAATTTATGGAAAATGGTGAAGGGATTATAGTTTGCATCTAGATTACTGAAGACGAAACAGACACTCAGGAGAGAGCAAAAGGACCTTGGACATGAAAGCTTTTGAAAAGTATGGAGATATTTTGGGACAGTCCTAAACCTTTGACCTGCATTCTTCTGGGAACAGGAAGTACCTCATTTAAAATCTGAACAAAAGCAGGGTGTCAGAAATCAGTGAGATCAAGACCCTTGGGAACAGAACACAGCTGTAGCTGAAAGGAGAGGAAATGGGCTTAAGAACATTGAACATTAAGACTAAGGGAAAGAAGGGGCCCTGGGTGGCTCAGTTGGTTAAGCAGCTGCCTCCTGCTCAGGTTGTGATCCTGGGGTCCTGGGATTGAGTCCCATGTAGGGCTCCCTGCTCAGCAGGAAATCTGTTTCTCCCTCTCCCTCTATTCCCCCTGCTCATGTTCTCTCTCTCTTCTCTAAAATAAATCTTAAAAAAAAAAAAAAGACTAAGGGAAAGAGGAACCGAAAAGAATTCTGCAATATATTGGTAGTGTATTTTACCTAACCTGGGCTCAACTGGCAATTTTAGTTAGAACTGCTCTAAGAATTTCTAAGCTTTGTAGGGCCTTTCTATGCTGCGCCCAGTTCCTTTCCTAGGCATGGGTTATAGAGGAAGAACTGTCTTCCCACATTTGGGATGTTAGCACCGTAGGCTCTCTCCTCCCCAAACCTGATGACTGTTTCTGAAGACACAAGTACTTCTAGCGCTGCCACTGGCGGACATTTCTGACAAAAGCCACCATTTCTATTAATCATACAATTACAGTAATAAATAAGGACGACCAAAAATCAACTGGACAAAAGGCCAACAGCTGGCAACTTCAACGGGTGAACTTGACGATGGAAGTAAATGAGATATTCTGCAAGCACTATTTCCACTGGGAATACTCTGTGCCAGTCATTTCCCAAGAAGGTCTTGTTCAATCAGAGCAGCCCATTTTAGAAATGCATGCGACTCTCAGAGAACATGCTGAATTTTATTCAGCCGCACTGTGTGCTCACAGCCCAGCTCATGATTCATGAACCTGCTGGAAGCATGGGGGAAAAAAGGATGCTCAAAGCCAGGGAGCTGTGAGTTCCTCACATGTCATGTTCTATCTGTGCACAATAATCCAGGTTAACAGTCCTCCTTGTTAAAAGCAATATGGGATCGTTTTTGTTAAGTAAACCCTCTCACACAAAATTAGAGAAGTCCATTTGAGATATTGGGCGATGAGGCAGCAATAAAGTACAAAAATCCAATACATTTGTTTAAAAAGGGCAGCGGGGCACCAAGATAAGAGGCTAACTAAACCAGTTTTTCCTGACACTGCAAGTGTGCCTTCCCCATTTTGTACCCAGGGAATTCTTCCTGGAATCACGCATCCTGGAGTTTCAGCTTCAGCTGCTGACACAGACGAATGAAAGAACGTCATAATAATAACAAGAAACACAATTCTTTGGCAGTAAAATTAATGTGTTAGTACTTAAAAAAAAAAAAAAGAATAAATTGAGAAAAGATTAGATGTGTTTACCCATCAGAGATGCAGCCCCGGATGACAGCACAACATGGGACCCCTGAGTTCCCTGACCTTGGTACTGAGCATCAGACATGTGACAATGTACACATCCCGGCACTTTGTGGTAGGTGTCTTTCCACATTGGGAGAAAACACCACAGCTCGTACTTCCAAGTGGCGGTTGCTGCCAAACCTCTGTGGAGTGTGTATTTGGGGCAGGTTTTTTCCTGCTCAGTTTTCTTTCTATTTGTTCCCTTCCCATTCTGCCTTGGGACATCATTTAGTCATTCACTCATCTTTTTCCTCTTCACCTCTTCTGGTAGACACTATACCTACTGGAGGAGGCAAGAGAAGAGACATCCAAATTGGGACGCCTGGGTGGCTCAGTTGGTTAAGCCGCTGCCTTCGGCTCAGGTCATGATCCCAGCGTCCTGGGATCGAGTCCCGCATCGGGCTCCTTGTTCTGTGGGGAGCCTGCTTCTCCCTCTGCCTCTGCCTGCCACTCTGTCTGCCTGTGCTCACTCTCTCTCTCTCTCTATGACAAATAAATAAATAAAATCTTTAAAAAAAAAAAAAAAAGAAGAGACATCCAGAGACAAGTAAAATCGGGGCATCTGGCTGGCTCTGTCGGTGAAGCATCCAATTCGATTCTCGGTTTCGGCTCAGGACATGATCTCAAGGTCCTGAGATGGAGCCCCTAGTCAAGGTCAGCACTCAGCAGGGAATCCGCTTGTTCCTCTCCGTCTGCTCCTCCCCGAGCTCTCTCTCTCTCACACCCACAAATAAATAAAATCTTTTTTTAAAAAAAGAAAAAAACAAAGACAATTAAAGTTATAGTTCAAAGTCTGATGTGTACCCTTCTAGAACACACAATTTAACCACACAGCTAATCTCCAAACAGAAGGCTGAAGCCTGGAGGAGATGGTTGTCCTGCAGGTTCTGGTCAAGAATAGACTCAAGAGTCAAAAATGTAACAAGTCAAGCAAACTCATATTCCAACCTTCCCTTCCCCTCATGAACATTACAAGATCCAGAGGTGTTTGACTTCCCTGGTTCTGGCACATCACCCAGAGCAAATTGTTGTGGGAAAGTAGGGTCTGGTGCAGTTTCCATATACAGACATGATGAGGGCCAGCAGGTATCTTTTTACACTAAAGCTACCCATTTTCCTCCCTGGCAAGGGCTAAGTAATAAATGGACACAGTCAGGAGGATATCTGCATGCCAAAATTGGAAACTAGAAGGGAATATGCACCTGTTTAGAGTACCAGAACCAGAACCTGGCCTCTGGAACAAAAACCTAACAAACAGAATGTTAGTGTACACATCTAGGGAGTAGCCTATGCTACAAAGGAATTTATCTAAAAGTCTTTAATCATAATAAGCCACTTGTACAAATGCCAGTTAGAAATCACTAAGAAAAGAAAGGAATGGCTCTCTGAAAGGTAAAAAACAAAACAAAACAAAACAAAACAAAACGAAATAAAAACCAATAACCATAAGTTTTCTTCCTAGTTTTTACTTTCTGGTCTCATTTTCCTTTTCCCCTCACTTACCTTGACTTCTCATCTGGAATAAGATATTATAAATTAATCTCTGTCACTAGGAAAAGGATGACAACTCTAGCAGATTCTTTAAAGCAGGACTTGAGTAACTATTACACGATTCCACTTGATGGTGTGCAAAGAGAAAATGCTAGCTTAACAAACAGAGTTGTTTCCAATTTTTAAATAAAGCTTTGACTTTCATGGTCCAAATCCTACCATACCTGTTTCCTTTCTCCATCTTTATTGCCCAACCCCTAAAAACCCTATGAATTTATAATTTGCTGTATCTTAAGGCTCAGGCAGTAGATTTAAAAGCATTCATTAGTAAATGGCTGTCATGCATTTTGAAGAAGAAAAGATCTACTTTACATGTTAAGTAGTATTTTACTGAAAATAAAATTTAAGAGAGTACCATTTGCAATGTAATTCAACCACAGATTCCACTCATCTTGTCAGGTATAAGGATGACTTCATCCTGATTCAAGAACCAATTTCCCTGGAGATAGACAATCTAGTTCTAGAGTAGATTTGGGGAAATCTCTAGAAGACCATGATCATTATTATTACTTTGGTAAGAAACTAATCCAAACAGAAAATAAAGCTAGAACTCCTTTGATTCTCCTTCACTCAATACTGACAATATACTTCTCTGTTGAGAAGAGAAAGCAAATACATATATATATATATACACATATATACATATACATATATATACACACAAATACATATATAACATACATATATTTACACACTCTGGGCAGATGTTCCATTTCATTTACATGTATATGAATGAATGTTATATATTTACAAATACATATATGAATGAACTGTTTGTATATATGAATGAATGAATCAATATATCTTTACACACATGCATTATGTATCACATATGTGAACATACATGCATGTATGTGTTATGTGTGTATTTGAATGAACTGGCATATCCAACCAAAGTGTGTACGTGTGTGTGTGTGTGTGTGTGTGTGTGAGAAAACAGAACTGAAATATTCAGAAGTCTGTTTTTTTTTTTTAAGATTTTATTTATTTATTTGACAGAGAGAGAGATCACAAGTAGGCAGAGAGGCCACAAGTAGGTAGAGAGGCAGGCAGAGAGAGAGGGGGAAGCAGGCTCCCTTCCCGCCGAGCAGAGAGCCGGATGTGGGGCCCAATTTCAGTACCCTGGGATCATGACCGGAGCCGAAGGCAGAGGCTTTAACCCACTGAGCCACCCAGGCGCCCCTCGGAAGTATTTTTTAATGCTCTTTAAGAAAAGATGACTTCTGACCAAGATGACCTCATAATTTTAACTTTTGTCTGCTCTATATATCTAGACATGAGACTGTGTAACAAATAGGAAACTGAAGAAATACAGCCTGCCTGGCTCAAAACCAAGATAAATATCTGTATGGATCATCAACAAAACTGATAAATGATGAGTGGGGCTAAATCCATGTACTTTCTGGGTCCTGGTTCTTGAAGCAGGCAGTGGAATATGGAAGGCTGAATAATGCAATGTAATAGGGAACAAATGGCTCCATGACAAATGAGATGTCAGAGCCAGTTGCACAACTTAAAGAAGGAATTGGCATGGAATTCCCATACACAAGGGAATTGCCTGAAAAACACTCAGCCAATCTAGGACTGTTATTTAGGGAAGCAAGAATTACAAAGACACAGCTTCTTCACTGGGAACTGTACCTAACCATACACTGGCTTAAGGGCTGAATGTGATACATACCATTAATACTACAACTCAGATGTCCTGAATGACTTTTATAAGACCTAGTTTTCCACTTAGGGCCTTGGGTTTAGGTGAAGGTGGACACAAATCTTCAGTTCAAAGAGTGGTAATCCCAGAAGGTGACCGATGATAGTGAGGAGGGGAGAGAAAAAGAACCCCCCTCCCTTAAAATGAGCATACTGACCAGCATCCTAAAACACTAACAGGTAACATGATGTTAAAAGACACAGAAAAATACAATCAATGTTTGGACATCAAGTCACACTTTATAGACGAAAAGCATCAAAGAATTTAAAATGTATGTATTTGGGATGCTCCAAGTAATAAAAGAAAGAACTACATTGATTACAAAATTATAGAAAATGAATAATAACTGAATTCAAACAAACAAAATGTAATGAGTATTAGTAGATATGAAAAAATATCAATCTAGAAACTTGATGTTATGGTCAAAAAACAGAAAAATAATAAACACAAGGCTCAAGGCTGGTAAAGATGAAAAGACAACTAGTCAATTTGAAAGTAATACTGAAGAGACATCAAATATAGAAAAAATATACAAGGATAATTGAAAAATTTAAGTAAAATTAAAAGACTACGAGGCTAGATTGAGATACTCTGACAAACATCTAATAAGAGTTGCAGAAAATTATCATAAAGGAAATGGTGGAGAAATAACTTCTAAGGAAAGAGAAAATGAAAATATTCCAAGATTAAAGACATAAGTAATTATTCAGCTGAAAGTTATACTAAACTACTAAGTAAATACATAAAAAATATATGCACATATCAACACATCACAGTGATATGACAGAATACAAAAGATTAAAATAACTACTAAAAGTTATGAGATTTAAAAAAAATAAAAGTTATGAGATTTAAAAAAATACATATTATGTAGAAAGAAACCGATTTTTTTTTAAATATTTTATTTATTTATTTGAGAGAGAGAGAGAGACAGTAAGAGAGAGCATGAGCGAGGAGAAGGTCAGAGGGAGAAGCAGACTCCCCGTGGAGCTGGGACCCTGATGCGGGACTCGATCCCGGGACTCCAGGATCATGACCTGAGCCGAAGGCAGTCGCTTAACCAACTGAGCCACCCAGGCGCCCCGAAAGAAACAGATTTAACATCAGCCATTATGGATGGCTAAAGACGATGGAATGATAGACTATTAGACTGAAATAAGTATCAGTGTAAAATATAATTAATTTAATCTATAGTATAGAACATTTTAAATGATGTTTTATACACTAAAAGATTAAGGGACACAGATCAATACATCAATATGATTAATATTTTTAGCAAATTACATGAAAATATGGAAAATTTAATCACTGAACTAGAAAAGTCAAAATAATCCATTAGAAATTCTAGATCTAAAGAATTTAGTAACTGAAATTCAAAATTTGTTGGATGGGTAACATTATAATAGACACAGAGGAAGTGATAATTGGTGATGTGAAAGAGAGATCAGAAGAAAATATCCAGAATGAAGCACTGAAAAATAAACAAAAATAAAAGGAGAAAAGAGCAAAAGAGACATACTATATTCTGGAAAAGCCTAATTTGGAATTTCAGTAGCAGAAGACAAGAACGAAGAAAGGGCAGGTGCAATATTGAAAAGATAATGCCTGAAATTTTTATTAAATCAATGGAACTTATTAAAATAAAGTTTCAGAGGGTGCCTGGGTTGCTCAGTGGGTTAAGGCCTCTGCCTTCGGCTCAGGTCGTGATCCCAGGGTCCTTGGATCAAGCCCTGCATCGGGCTTTCTGCTCAGCAGGGAGCCTGCTTTCTCCTCTCTCTCTGCCTGCTTCTCTGCCTACTTGTGAACTCTGTCTGTCAAATAAATAAATAAAATCTTTAAAAAAATAAGGGACGCCTGGGTGGCTCAGTTGATTAAGCAGCTGCCTTCGGCTCAGGTCATGATCCCAGTGTCCTGGGATCGAGTCCCACATCGGGCTCCTTGCTTGGCGGGGAGCCTGCTTCTCCCTCTGCCTCTGCCTGCCATTCTGTCTGCCTGTGCTCGCTCGCTCTCCTCTCTCTCTGACAAATAAATAAAATCTTTAAAAAAAAAAAATCTTTAAAAAAATAAAATAAAATAAAATAAATAAAGGTTCAAAAGTGTGAAAAAGCTGGAGCAGGATACCAAATAAAACAATACCACATCAAGTAAACCTGTTGGAAGAAGTAAAAAAGAAGGACAAAACTAGTTTTTAGAAGGAAGCAGTAAAAACAAAGAAATGGCAGAGTAATGATAATAATCATTGCTCCCCTCTCAACAAAATGGTGGAAGTTATAAGACAGTGGAAAAGTGTAATCAAAAGAATTATAAAAAATGTCAACTTGAATTCTAGACTCAGTGAAAATACCCTCCAAAATGAAAGTAAAGTGGGTGACTTTTTTACATGAAAAAATTAATTTATCATCAGCAGATACCATATAATGGAATTACTAATAGGCAGTTCTTCAGGCGGAAGGAGAAGGATACCGTGTGAAAGGACAAATATGAAAATGGAGAAGAAAAGCAATAAATTTTAGTAAACTGAAAATTGATTGTAACAATGAAATTATAATGTGTTTAAGATATGTGTACATATGTACATTTTAATAATGAGCAAAACTAATCCATGATGTTAAAAGTGAAGGATGAGGGAGAGTGTGATGAAATGAGAAGAGATACAGGAGAGTTTTTGGCTCCTGGTTTTGTCCTATTAATCTGGGTGATGGTTTCATGGCTATGCTCACTTCATGATAAGTTAAGCTCCACAGTTATGATTTGTTCATTTTCCTACATGTAATTTACACTTCAGTAATGATTTTAGAAAAATTATGTCCAGGGCTCTGGGTGGCTCAGTTGGTTAAGCGTCTGAGTCTTGATTTCAGCTAGAGTTATGATCTCAGGGTTCTGAGATCGAGCCCCATGTGGTGCTCAGCACTGGATCTGGAGCCTGCTTAAGGTTCTCTCTCTCCCACTCCCTCTGTCCACCCCACTCCCAGGTTTACTCTCTCTTTCTCTTAAAAAAAAAAAAATTATGCACAAACGTTATAACTTTTTTTTTTAAAGATTTTATTTATTTATTTGACAGAGAGAAATCACAAGTAGGCAGAGAGGCAGGCAGAGAGAGAGAGGAGGAAGCAGGCTTCCCGATGAGCAGAAAGCCCGATGCGGGGCTCGAACCCAGGACCTGGGATCATGACCTGAGCCGAAGGCAGCGGCTCAACCCACTGAGCCACCCAGGCGCCCCACGTTATAACTTTTTAAGTCAAAAAACAAACAGCAAAATGGGGAATATTTTTGCAACTTAAATAACAAAAAATAGCTACTAAAATAACTAAAAATAGTTTCTAATAATGACATGCTTCTATATATTGATAGATAAGAGCAGTTTGGATAGATAAGAAAGGCAATTATTTAAAAGAGAATATCCAATGGAAAATAAACACGTGAAGTGATCAATCTCATTAGTAGTCTAAGAAAAGCCAATTTAATATAAAATGTTCCTCCACTGCTCACCTATAATGTAAGATACAATACAAAAATGATGGTGTGAAGAAGAAATGCTCACCCATATTTTACTGATGAGCATGAATTACCATAACCCTTTGGGAAACTTTTCTGAGAATATCTATTGTACTACAGTGACACTTGGATAAGTTTATCTTATAAACTTAAAAATATTTGCATATGATTTATATATACAAAGATGTTAATTTTTGGTAAAGGCAAATAAAAACAAAACAATAACAAATTCTTTGTAAATCCTATTTCATCCATGGGAGGAAAATGTGAATAAATTACAACTCATCCATATTGGGAAATACTGTGCAACCCTTAAAAAAAAACAGATGACACATTTGTACATATAGACCTGAAGAGATACCCAATTTATCCAATTGAGGAAAGTAAGTCATGAGCACTATGGATTCTATTTTAATAAGAATAACAAAGCACCAAAAAAATGAAATATGTAAAGTATTTCTGTATTTTTATTAACAGTAAAATGTTGAAATAAAGTGGGAGAAATTTCAGTGGGAAGAGATTGCTACCTTTATTTTTTGCATCCTTACATTATTCCACTAGATAAAATGAGCAGGTATTTCCTTTGAAATTCAAAATTTGATGAGGAAAATTTAAGAAAAATTCCTTCCTAATTATAAAAGTAGCATAATTCACTGAAATATACAGAGTGTACAAAATAAATTCTATATGAATATAACTGCAAAGCTCTAAATTAAAACAAATATATTATACATGTATGTATGCATATATGACATATAAAATATATATTTAAAATATATACATTTACATATATGTTTATATACATGTAAAATATGACCAAGCAAGGATTTTTCAGGAATGCAGAGTGGTTCAATATTAGAACATTGTTGGGGCGCCTGGGTGGCTCAGTGGGTTAAAGCTTCTGCCTTCAGCTCGGGTCATGATCCCAGGGTCCTGGGATCAAGCCCCACATCCATCTCTCTGCTCAGCTGGGAGACTGCTTCCTCCTCTCTCTCTCTGTCTGCCTCTCTGCCTACTTGTGATCTCTATCTGTCAAATGAATAAATAAAATCTAAAAAAAAAAAATTAGAACATTGTTGGGAAAGGCCTTTGTTTCCTTTCGTGCATGTATCTTTCTACCGTGCATGTCTGCTTAAGAGTGGCCTTGGGCCTGTAATATTTCCTTACAGAACGCCAAGAAGTCCCCACAGCCTGTGCTGGGCATACCTCCCCATCTGGGAGTATTTTCCCCCATTTGGGGCTTGATGTGTGCTTCTTTGTTCTGCTTAAGGGCATGTATCATGTGACCCTCAGCCACGCCCCCAGCTTTCTGAATTTCAGACCCCATGGGGGAGGGGCCAGGACCCTTTGCTTGCAGAATACGGGTGCATGAAGACCATCTCTCTGTCACTTTGGGAAGAGACCCACTGGCTGTGGGGGGCCTAACAGCCACTACTAAAGCTGATGTTGCTCTGTCTCTTCGGAAGTAGACCTTGTTCCGTCTAAAATTTGTGTGACTCCTATGTTTGTTGCCACACCAAACCATGGACGGAGTCAACGTCCTGAGACTGTGGCTCCTGGTGGAGTGGGATTCCTCCCCTGAAGGTGATAACATCTGTCCCTTGCTGGGCAAAAATACTATAGTACTTGAATACTTGAAACTTGGCAGTCATCCCAATAGATGTGAAAAAGACATTTGCTACATTTTGGGTATATATTCTGACTAAAAGTTATTAACCTAAAAAGAGGAAGACACTCTTATGATTGACTATTCCAAACCCAGAGCCAAATTTATAAAGCAAAATATAGTCATTCTCGTTAAAACTGCGAATGAACTACAGTGCTCTCATCCTAATTTTTTAACAAGGTTCAGGATGATTCAGCCACTGTAATGCACTACAATTGACCTTGGAACAATGCCGAGTCTGGGGCATAGATCTTCCACACAGTCAAAAGTCCGTGTGTAACTTTTGACTCCTCAAGAATTGCCTACTGTTGACCACAAGCCTGATAACATAAACAGTGGATTAAAACATATTTTATGTGTCGTATGTATTATATATTGTACACTTACAATAAAGTAAGCTAGACAAAAGAAAACGTTATTACGAAAATCATAAGAAAGAGACAATACATTTACAGTCCTGTACTATATTTCCAATACCCTGTGTTTACATGGTCTGTTTACAAGGTGAATCGTCTGTCAGTACCTACATCAATATTGTCTTATATAATACAAAACAGTGTAGTTGTTATACATATTACTAACACTAGGCATAAAAATGAAAAGATGATGTGAAAAAGAAATTCATATTTACTTGCAGATATAATGATTCATGTACTGATACGATTACCAGATGGCAGCTTTGTGTCATTGATATGATTGTTTCATGGTAGCCTAGCCCATACACTAATAAATTAATCATTACAAAATTTCATGGAATACAGCACTGCAGTCATAGTCACAATACAGTATTAGAAAATTGTAATTTTTTAAAAGCACTTACCTATGATGATATGCTGATACATAGTTTCTCTGTTTATGTGAGAAAGAGACATAATGTCCAGTAATGCCATTCTTCAAAAGCAAAGTTATAACAGTAAAAAAAACCCCACATTATTAATTTGATATTAAATATTGCTATCAATATTAATAAATATATAATTATTTAATTATATATAATTATATATAATTATATATAATATTTACATTATATATATTATATATAAAATTATATATAATTATTTAATTATTAATATATATATTAATAAATAAATATCAATATTAATTGATATTAAATATTGCTATCAATATTAAATATTGATATTAAATGATGCCTATGTAAAGATAGGCTAAGCACTTTTTTTTTTAAGATTTTATTTATTTGACAGAAAGACAGCAAGAGAGGGAACACAATCAGGAGGAGTGGGAAGGGAGAAGCAAGCTTCCCACTAAACAGAGAGCCTGATGTGGGGCTTGGTCCAAGGACTCTGGGATCATGACCTGAGCTGAAGGCAGATGCTTAATGACTGAGCCACCCAGGTGCCCCATGGCTAATTACTTCTGCATGAGCCTTGCATGCCATGTATTACACAAGGAATATCTAAGTGAGGATGATGATGATGCAAAATGTCTCCTCTAGTTTCTGCTATACGGTTATTAGATCTTCCTACAAAGACACACATAAACAACAGGTAGGCTTTTTAACTGTGTGGCATCGTCATTATTCACTATTCACTAAATGGAAGTGGTTCCTCATTGTTTCCACATTGAGCAGACTGAGGAGGAGGAAGAGAACAGGTTGGTCTTGCTCTCTCAGGGGTGGTAGAGGCAGAAGGGGTAAGGCAGGACTCAGTGTTACATTTACAGAAATACATCCTAGCTTCTGTCTGGATGTTTTGCTCTTTCATTTCTCTAAGAATATTTTTATATGGTACCAATCATTCTTCCATTTTCTTTAGTTTCAGTGCCCATATCATAGAAGGGTCCATGTTGTAAAAGAAGTCACCAACAGTTTTGAGTAATGAGAACCTTACTGCCATGTGATCTAATGTCAGTTTGTTTTGGGGGGGATTTTTTTTGTCTTTGCTTCCTTTATGTCTTTTTCTTTGTCATCAGGAACTGGTTCAGAAGCACTCATCTCCATCAAGCTGTCTTTGGTTAATTCCTCTGGTGTGGTGTCTCTTAGCTCTTAAATCTCTCCAAGGTCAGTGTCTTGAAACCCTTCATCTCCCACTTTTATGGCCATATCCACAATCTCTTTCATGATTTCCTTGACTGGTTCTTTTTTAAATCCTGTGAAGAGTCACGTACAACATCTGGACATAGTTTCCTCCAGCAGGAATTTATTGTTTCAGGCTTGATGGCTTTCATGGCTTTTTTTTTTTTTTTTTAATAACAATGATGGCATCTTTAATGCTGTGATCATTCTAGACTTTCATGATGTTCTCTTCATTGAGTTTCTCTTCCATAGGGTTGACAATCCATCTTTTCCCTAGGGTATTGTGTATAATAAGACTTAAAGGTCCTTCTGAACCCCAATCTAGATGCTGAATTAGAGACATCGTGTTTTGGAGCAAGTAGATTACTTTGACACTTTTGCTGTTGAATTCATGGGATCCTGGGTGACAGAAGCATCATCCAATATCAAAAGAACTTCAAAAGACAGTCCCTTATTAGCAAGGGACTTCCTGACTTCAGGGACAAAACATCACTATAATCAACCCAGAAAAAGGTTTCATTATCCAGACTCCTTATTGTACAACCAAACGACCAACAGCTGCCATTTATCTTTTCCCTTCAAGGTTCAGTGTTATTAGCTTTATAGACAAGGGCTGTCCTGATCATAAACCCAACTGCATTTCACAAAATATTAGACTTAGCCTATTCATTCTGGCCTTAAATCCTGGTGCTCACTTCTCTTCCTCGTTAATGAATGTCCTTTGTGGCATTTTTTTTTTTTCCAGAATAGGGCACTTTCACCCGCATTAAAAACCTGTTCATGGGTGCCTGGGTAGCTCAGTGGGTTGAGCCGCTGCCTTCGGCTCAGGTCATGATCTCAGGGTTCTGGGATCGGGTCCTGCATTGGGCTCTCTGCTCAGAGGGGAGCCTGTTTCCCTCTCTCTGCCTGCCTCTCTGCCCACTTGTGATCTCTCTCTCTCTCTGTCAAATAAATAGTCTTAAAAAAAAAAAAACCTGTTCATGCAGATATCTGTTGTCCTCAATAAATCTCTTAATGGCCCCTAGGGACTTGTTGGCTTCCTCTTGCTGGGCAGAAGATACTTCTAATGTTATCTTGCAATTTTTAAGCCTAACTAATAGGGTACACTGTTAGTTAGGTTTTAACAGGATACCTAAAGGCCACCAAAGGGGGACATCATGACCCATTATGGGGTGGGGGGGCAGAGACTTATCCTGGCAGCCCTCCAAAAATAAAGCCATAAGAAGCTGGAACAAACCAGAGAGGCCCAAGACAGAGAATGCAGAAAAGGCATGAAACCCTGCTCTCAAAGAAATCTCCTCCCCAAATAATGAATATCCCACCCCCTACTTAACAACTGTCAATAAAAGATAGAGATCCAAACAGTGGGCTCATCTGTCCCTTTAACTCCCCTGCTCTCACACCTTGAGAGTATATTCTCATTTTAATAAACTTGCCTACTTGCAAAGCTCAACATTGTGTCTTGTCTGTCTTTGAATTCTTTCTTGCTAAGAGACCAAGAACCTCCAATACCCAGGGCTGGGTAGAGGCCTCAGGGCCAGGGGGTCTCCCCAGGTCCACCTGGCAATAAAGCATCTCTGTAAAATTATCAATCCATTCTTTGCTATCAATCCATCCTCCAGCTTTAGACACTTCACCTTCCTTTTGGTTTAAGTTGTCATATAATGACTTCGCTTTCTCTTGAATCATATCAGAGGTATACAGGTATGCCTTCGTGATAGCAATCCTGAACCACATAAAAGCTGCATTTTCAATACGAGAAAAAAAGACATTTAAAAAAAATTTCAGATTTTCATGCCAGTTGGCTTAGCTGAAGCAGTGGCTTCACAAATTTCCCTTTCTTTTTTCACAATGGTCTTTACACTGGATTCATTATCTTGAAATGATGGGCAGCTGTAGCTATAGACCTCAAACTATGGTACACATCAAGCAATTCAACTTTGCCTTGTAACGTCATGACTTTGCTCTGCTTCTTGGGAGAATCTCCAGAATCACTAGTGGCACTTTGTAGGGTCCCATGGTATTATTCAAAATTTACACCATTGCACTAAACATGATGAAAAATACACAAGAAATGCAAGAGATCACTTTTTTTCTGTGATATGGGATATACTGGAGAGATGAACTGTTCATGGAGAGAGGATTAGGCTCACATGGCATTTCAAGTGGATACTCATAACCCTTGAGCTCACTGCAATAGTAACCAGATGAGGCTACAAAATTATTTGAGTAGTACAATAGCTAGTAGAGTTAATTTTATGCAGTCCTGACTCGATGCTGCATCTTAACATTTGTTTACATTCCTCTAGACTGGGCATGGGGCCATATATGGTTTGTAAGCGTGTGGGCAAGTTTAGTATGTCATAGATTTGTGCATATTTTATGGTAACATATGATAAAACAAACATCCACATGCATGTTATGGGTTCACAACATTCCTAACTTTGTCTTAGAGTTTCACTATTTCTAGGCTACGTGGTTAGTCTGCAAGTTTTCTCAAATATTGCCAATCTCGAACAATTTAAAAATTATATTTGTTGGGGTGCCTGGATGGCTCAGTGGGTTAAAGCCTCTGCCTTCAGCTCAGGTCATGATCCCAGGGTCCTGGGATTGAGCCCTGCATCGAGCCCCGCATCGGGCTCTCTGCTAAGCAGGGAGCCTGCTTCCTCCTCTCTCTTTCTCTCTCTATGCCTGCTTCTCTGCCTACTTGTAATCTCTGCCTGTCAAATAAATAAATAAATAATCTTAAAAAATTATATTTGTTTTTAAAAATCCACATGTAAGTGAACCCATAACTCATGTTGTTCAAAGGTTAATTGTATCATTAAATTATACTTACCATAATGGAGACTAGTAAACAAACATTATTTATACATGTATGATTATCATTTCTTTTCTTTATACACATATAATTTTCTAAGTAGAAACTAATCTCTAAAAATTACTAAAACCCCTATGGTGATTTCTGCTTGTGGCACCTGGAAAAAGAAAACAAAACTAGAAATGCTGGATAAAATATCACAAACTTCTCTGTAGTGCATTGTCAAGTTCCCATTAAACTAAGGGGAAAATACAGAAGCCAAAAATTTTTTCAAGACCTGGAAATCAGAATGATAAGCTTACTTTGAGGCTGTGGTTGTTCTGAGGAATTTGACAATGTCTACAGACTAGGGCCTTGCATTTTAATGCTAATTATGAGGACAAGACGCTAATTCTTAGGTCTTCCAAAAGAGAGGAATTAGACTTGAGATCTTCATACAAACCAGGGACCCATTAAGTATTTCAATACAACTGAAAGTGTGGACCAGAAATATCCACTTATCAGCAGAGAGGCCGCAGAAAGGCTCATCTGTCTTGGCCTAAGATCTAGGTTTTAAAAAAAGAGCAACAACAAAAAAACCCATTTCTAACACTTTTAAATGAGGCCTCCCTGAATGTAGGTTTGAGGGTCAAAATTATATTACCTATGTAGTTACAGAAAATCGAAATCATGAAATCTTGTGCTAGACGGGTAGTGTCACAGGCCCAACGTATGTAGCAGGAGGAAAAGAACGTCCTCTTTGGAGCGAGTACTCTTGATCACTGGGAATTTTTCCCGATAAAACTCAGGCAAATATAAACTTACAATCTGTATGACAAATACTGGAAAATAAGCATCAATAAGAAGAATCCATCAACAGAGTCAGCAAGCTAAAGAATCACATTACTGAAAATTTTAGATAGTGCAATTTTGTTTATACAATTTAAATAAGACTTTTTATGATATTTAATGAAATAAAATAATCAAAAATAGACTGGCAAGAAACAAGATGTTATACAAAAAGACTAAATAGATCATTTCCCTCAGGAAGGTTGCAGAGAGTGTGTCATCCTTCTCTATATGTTTATAATCCAACACACAATTAGTAGATAGAGATGTTCAGTAAGAGTTTGTGGTTGGTATAACTTCGCCAATATAGCTGAAGACAGAATTTTGCAAGACAATTTATGAAAACAAAATTAAGAAGCAATCCATAGAGTATTGTTTTATTTAACTTACCTTGGTGGACTGCAGAATAGAACAACTATTTCAGAGTATTCAAACTTGATAAAGAAGACAAACTTAGGCCTTTGTTGGCATTGAGTGTTAATGAATACTATATAGAAAAAGTTTTTGGATGGAAAAGCCATTTTAGGGCTCTAAGAATGGCAAGAGAAACCAAGGAGACAAAATGAGAAGAGTTTGAGGGTAAGAACAGTGACAGTCTGTGGCCTTTTGGCCTGGGACACTCCTATCCTTCCTTCCTATCTTGACTGGTAAGAACTATAGCTTTATCAGCATAACAGTGGCAACAATCCTAGCAGTTTTGCTGCCAGAGTGGGAGGCTCAGTTTTGGGCAGGGGTTACATTTGGTAGCTTTGTCAACTTGAAATGGAACACTCAATAGGAAATGAATGGGAAACACCTGCAACTGTGCAGTTCCTAGACTGAGGTCCCAAGTTGTGGCAAGCAATCATGCAAAAATTAATATGTGATTCTGGAAAGATGAGAGCTATAGAGGTGCTGAGATAAGTTCTCTCTATCTACCTAGGTGGCTGGGAAACTACATACAGGAGCAATCTGGCAAAAAGTAAAATGCAAGGGAGATGTGGGCATTGGCTCTGAAGTTGAATGTACTACCCAAACCACAAAGAGATCTAAATGCTTAGGATGGCAGCCTTATGAGCTTCAGGTGTTTGGGTATAAGCTCTTTCCAAATCACCTCGCTAACCACTAAGCTATGCAGACATCAGGGTAAACCCTAGGCAACCAGACTAGAACATAAAATAGAAAAATCAAAAAATAAAGAGAAATATCAGTTGCACTGAGTGGGAGACAGACTTTGTGGTTTCATTCTAGGCAAGATATTCAAAACAAAACAATGAAAAAAACAAAATAAAAAAACAGAAAAGAACCCAGGATGTTGCTAAGATATATTATTTTAAATGTCCAATTTTTAAACAAAAATTATGAGCCACTCAAAGAAACAGGGAAGTGTGACCTATCCTCAGCAAAAAAGATAGTCATGGAAATTCACTGGGCCAAGACATTGGATTTAGTAGAGAAACCTTTTAACAGTTTATAAATGTACTCAAAGAAAAGAAGTTCCATGGAATCTATCTGAAAAAAAAATTTTTTTTAAACTAGATAAAATGAACAATTTCAGGACTCTGAAATTAAAATATAATAAATTGACTCAGTAAAAAAAATTAAAAAATAAAAAAAAATTGACTCAGTAAAGAGGCAACCAAATGCTGAAGGAGAAATAGAAACCATAAAAAACACTAGAAATATAGCTGGGACGATAAAATTTTAAGACATGTGGTATGACCCAGTTGGGTGGAGGGTGCAGCACAGGTGGTAAAAGGCTTCACCTAAGACAGAACAAAAGGGACAGAAGCAGGTAGGACAGCAAAGTAGAGACTATCTACCAGGAGGCAGTGGTGGGGAGCTGTAGTTAAGTGGGGGAAGGTGAAGAGGTATGGGAACATACGGAATTTTCCTTTTTTGGTACCAGTGCACAGTTATAAGTAGCCCATTGGTTAGCTAGGGCTTATGGACATTTTGAGGTGGGTCACCCTAATGGGCCTATTTGCATTCAGCCTGGTAGTCACCGTGGGCCCTTTTTTACCTTACTAGGATTTCCATTGCTCAAGCCTGTTGCCTAAGAGTGTCCTCTACAAGAAAGAGAATTAACGAAATGTCCAAAATAAGTTTATCAGTAATTACTTTAAAATTTGCAAATGGATCTAACCTCCCAATCAAAACCCTTAGCCTGGTGGAATGGATATAAAAACAAAATCCAACTATCTGCTGTCTACAAGTCTCACTTTATATTTAAGAATGGAGCTAAGTTAGAAATACAAGGATGACACGGAAATTCATGCAAATAATAATCAAAAGAGATTGGGGTATCTATAATAAAATCAGACAAAGTAGACTAAGTCAAAAACTGTTACAAGAGACAAAGGACATTATATATTGATTAAAGAGTCAATTCACCAAGAAGCTATAACAATTATAAACATATATGCACCAAATATCAGAGCTTCAACGTATACAAAGCAGACATTGACAGAATTCGAGGGAGAAATAAACAGCTCTACAATAACATAGGAAACTTCAAAACCCCATTTACATTAATCAATAGAGCAACCAGAGAGAAGATAAATAAGGAAATAGAAGACATGAACACTATGGACCAGCTAAACCTAACAAACATATACAAAGTACTCCACCCAAAAATAGCAGAATATACATTTTTCTCTTCTGCACATATTACACTCTCCAGATAGATCAACATAAGGTCATAAACAATTTTAATCCTTTACAAAGATTAATATCATACAAGGTATCACTTCTGATTACAGTGGAATAAAACTAGAAATCAATAGCAGAGTTGCAAATATTTGGAAATTAAACATGTCACTCAAACAATGGGTCAAAGAAAAAAATCATACATGAAATTAGAAGCTATCTTGAGACAAAGGAAAATAAAAACCCATACAAAACTTCTAAGATGCAGCCAAAGCAGTTTTAAGAGGGAAATTTATAGTTGTAATGTTAACATAGATTATAGCAGGGAGAGAAAAAAATTGATAATATATGATAAAGATTAGAGAAAACAGTGAAACCAAGACTTAGTTCTTCAAAAAGATCAACAAAACTGACAAACCTTTTGTCAAATTGACTAAGAAAAAAGAGAGAAAACTCAAATAACTAGAGCCAGAAATGAAAGTGAGGACATTTTAAAGATTTATACAGAAATAACAAAGGATTATAAGAGAGTGCTATGAACTATTGTTTGCCATAAAATTATATAACTTACATGAACATATTAAAAAAAAAACACCTATAATCTACCAAGGCTGAATCATGAAGAAGTAGAAAATCTGAATAGACTTCTATATAATAAGGAGATGGAATCTGTAATTTAAAGCCTCTCAACAAAGAAAAGCCTAGTTACCAGTTGGCTTCATTGGTACAGTCTACCAAATATTTAAAGAAAAATTAACACCCAACCTTCTGTAATACCTCCAAAAGAACAGAAAATGAGGGAATGCGTCCTAACTCATTCTATGACAGCATTACTCTGTTCCCAAAGCCAAACAAGGACATTGTAAGAAAAGTATATTTTTTAGTTTGGTGTAGTCCTACTTGTTTATTTTCAATTTTGTTAATTGTGTTTTAGATGTTATATCCAAAAACTTGTTGCCAAGACCAGAATCAAGGAAATTTTCCCCTGTATTTTCTTCTAGGAGTTTTATGGTTTCAGGTCTTACATTTAAGTCTTTAGTCTATTTCAACTGAATTTTTGTGAGTGCTTTAGGATGGGGTCTAGTTTCATTCTTTAAAGGTGAATATCCAATTTTTTTCAGCACTGTTTTTTGAAGAGACTGTCTTTTTCACTGAGTATTCTTGGCTCCCTTGTCAAATATTAGTTGACAGTATATGCTTGAGATTATTTCTGGACTCTTGATCTGTTCTATGTCTATTTTTTATGCTAATACCTTACTGTTTTGATAACTATAGTTTGGTAGTATACTTTAAATTGGAAGTGTGACACTTTCAGTATTAGTTCTTTTTTCTCAAGATTGCTTTGGTTATTTGGGGTCTTTTGTGGTTCCATACAATTTTAGGATTTTTTTTTCTACCTGCAAAAGATCCTATTGGAATCTTGATTAAGAGTTGCAACAAGTATTATGGACATTGGGGAGGGTATGTGCTATGGTGAGTGCTATGAAATGTGTAAACCTGGCGATTCACAGACCTGTACCCCAGGGATAAAAATACATTATATGTTTATTAAAAAATTAAAAAATTAATTAAAAAAAAGAGTTGCAACAAGTATATAGGTGGTTTTGGGTAGTACGGAGATTTTAAAAATATCAATATCAATTCTTCCAATTGTATAAACACACATTTATTTGCGTCTCTTCATTTCTTCTAAGAGTGTTTTATAGTTTTCTGTGTACAGACAGATCTTATACTCCCTTGGTTTAATTTATTTTTAATATTTTATTATTTTATAGTATTATAAAGGGGATTATTTTATTTATTCCTTTTACACATAATTTGTAGTTAGTGTATAGAAATGCTACTGATTTTTTATGTGATTTTTGTATTCTGAAATTTACTGAACTTGTTGACCATATTAAATGGTTTTTTAGTAGAATCTTCAGGATTTTCTCTATATAAAATTGTGTCAGCTGAAAACAAGGATAATTTTACTTCTTCCTTTATTAGTTGGATGACTTTTACTTCTTTTTATTGCTTGATTGCTTTGGGGACTTCCAATGCTATGTTGAATAGGAATGGTGAGAGTGAACACCCATGATGTGTTCTTGATCTTAGAGGAAAAGCTTTCAACCTTTTTCCATTGAGTATGATATTAACCATGAACTTGTCATATATGACCCTTATTATGTTGAGGTATGTTCTTCCAATACCCAGTTTATTCAGAGTTTTTATTATTAATTGATTTTGAATTTTCTCTAAATTTTTTTCTTCCTATTAAGATGACCACATTATTTTTATTTTTAATTCTATGCACTAATATAATGAACTAAAAAGCTTTTGCACAGCAAAAGAAATAACAAAATGAAAGACAACCTATGGATGGGAAAATATTTTGCAAACTACATATCTGAGAAGGACTTAATATTAAAAAATTATAAGGAATTTATATAACTCAACAGCCAAAAGTTAAACATCCTATTAAAAATGGGCAAAGGACCTAGCCAGAGATGAAACCGTTTTTATGTTTTAAATCTCTACTTCAACAACTAGCATTTCCTTACAAGCCCTAAGAAACAACTACATCTTTCCTGACTAGCATAAAACAATTATTTAGATATTTAAAAGTATGAATATTCACAGGATCCATCACATGACAAAATTTCACAGGTAAATTCCACACTACAAAAAGCTTGAAGTATGGAGTCAGCCCCCTTAAGCAAAATAAGAAAGAGTATATCTGATACATAATTTACATTTTTATTAAAACTCATTTGAAAAATGGCATTTCATTTATTTTTTGTAAATAACATTATTCTATTGGTAAAAATATAAAGTTTGAAGCTGTGTCATTGGGTAAATTACCCCAACCCTTGGACTTGTGGTTCTTCTACTAGAGATAAAACAATGCCTTGGTTCCATTGTTGTAAAGGGAGTTACTTCTTTGTAAGTATCAACTCTCTTTGCCTATGGAATCATGAGACGGCTCATTGTCTGTCAAATGTGATGATGATGATTTTTTTAAAAAAAAGATTTATTTATTTATTTTAGAGAATGATAGATAGAAAGTAGAAGAATGGGGGTGGGGTGTTGGGGGAAGAAGAGAGAGAGAATCTCACATGGTTTCCCCAATGGGTGTGGAGCCCAACACGGGACTAAATCCCATGACCCCAAGATCACAACCTGAGCTGAAAACCAAGAGTCAAATACCCAACCAACTGAGCCACTCGGGCACCCCATGATGATGATGATTTTGATAAAGATTTTATCATAAAGAAAGATAGGGTATTTCTGAATATTGACACTTAATTTCATTTCATTTTATTTTATTTTTTAAGATTTTATTTATCTATTTGACAGAGAGAAAGAGACAGCAAGAGGGGGAATACAAGCAGGGGGAGTCAGAAAGGGAGAAGCAGTCATCCCTCTGATTAGGGAGCTGGATGTGGGGCTCAATCCCAGGACCCTGGATTTATGACCTGAGCCGAAGGCAGACACTTAACTGACAGAGCCACCCAGGCATCCTGACAATTTTAGAACAAATAAATTGAAGATAGAGAAACTAAAATCTTAGCCTTGTAAAAACCACATTATTTTTAAGTATTTCCATTAACTGCTTACTAACCAGCATGTGACAAAAACAATTGGCTACCTTGGACAGAGAGAAGTTGGCATTCAACTTAAAGCATGGCTACAAGGATCATCTACACTTTATTTCTGACACTGCAAATCAAAAATCTTGTCTCACCTTAGTGGGTTCAAGAACTTATTCTCAGTGACTTGACCTCAACTGATTTGGCTGCTTTGTAATTCCAAGCCTATATTAAACTGACAGACAAGAAATCTTACTTATTACAAAGAAAAATAGGAATTTCTAAATAAATAATCCTACCTGTTGCTGCAACATTGTGGTGTGCAGTGTGTATTTTGGAGTTCTGATGGGTGACCTCCATTTTGTAGGCAGGCAGAGGAATGGGCTCCAGGGCTGGATGCAGGGCTCAGTCTCGTGACCTGAGATCACGACCCCAGCTGAAATCAAGAGTCAGATATTCAACTGACTGAGTCACCCAGCAGCCCCACCCAAAGCAGTATTTAATACAATTATGTTTTGCTTAATGTCGCTTTAGAAATGAAAAGCTTATGTGTTCTTATTTTTTATGCCAGGTCAATATGATTATTACCTTAAAACTTAAAACTTAAGTTATAAATTTGTTTTTCTGTTTTGTTTTTAAAGATTTTACTTATTTATTTGACAGAGAGAGATACAGTGAGAGTAGGAACATGAGCAGAGGAGCTCGAGAGAGAGAAGCAGGCTCCCCGCTAAGCAGGGAGCCCAATTCGGGGCTCGATTCCAGGACCCTGGGATCATGACCTGAGCTGAAGGTAGATGCTTAATGACTGAGCCACCCAGGCACCCCTTAAGTTATAAGTTTTAAGTTAACTTAAAACAGTTTTATTGTATATTGCTCAAGTGTTCTGTCAAAGAATGAACACACCATTCATCACAACATTAACTTGGCCACAGTCAGTGTTGCTCTTGCTGCATTACAGAAAAGCAGGTTTGACAATTTAACCAGCTCGTTTTTATTTATTTTTAACACAAGGCAGACAGTATCCCTATCATCTAGGGGTTCTTACAAAAATCATGACATAAAGAAAACGTACTCAGAAAGAAATACAAACAAGGCAGAATTTCAAGTACCAAGAAACAAGTCAGAGCAAAGCCACCTGGTAAAAATAAATTAAATGAATTGTATTATGCATAAGCATTTGTGTAAGAGGATTCTGTTTCTTGAAAAGTGTGAACTGCAAATCACAAAACAAGAGAAGGAAGGATAGTTTGGTGTTGCTTGTGAAAATGACCTGCTCACTTCTGATTTTCACTTACCGTGCTACAGACAAGGGAAAACAGGCGATTCATTTTTTTTTTAAGATTTTATTTATTTATTTGACAGACAGAGATCACAAGCAGGCAGAGAGGCAGGCAGAGAGAGAAGGGGGGAAGAGCAGGCTCCCTGCTGAGCGGAGAGCCTGATGCGGGGCTCGATTCCCAGGACCTGAGATCATGACTTGAGCCAAAGGCAGAGGCTTTAACCCACTGAGCCACCCAGGTGCCCCAAAATAGGCGATTCTTTACTGACACCTTGGAAGTGGCTTTTAGGATTGAAATAGAAAAATACTCTCAGAATAGAGTACATACAGTTTGAGGAAAAGCACAAGCACGGCATGGGAAAGATTGCGCTAAACATCTACCTACTTTAAACTAATACAATTGTTTTGAACTGTAGAATAAATATGACATTCCTTGAGTATACCACATCTGCTTGGTGGTGTTTTTTCTCCCTGAATGTAGTTATTTAATTACTAGCATGTTAGTAAATGATGCAAAGCATACCAAGGTGCTCAGTTATAGAATCGAGCAACCCAGTAAGAATGCAAGGCAACTACTGGCTCTCAGAAAGTCATTATATGTATGCACAAGTGTGTATGTGTACAATAAGTAGATAGACACATATATATTTCCATATATATATAATGAATGTATATATATGTACATGCCTGGGCTATGAAATTCATAGATTCATCCATTCATATATATATTATTATGTATATGAGAGAATTAAATTATATCTAGACTCTTTCTTCCCCCTCATATTTTAGACACAGAGGAAGGAGCCAACTTGGCCTTATTGGAGTAATTCCTTGAGTTAGGACTTACAGTAAGAAGAGCTATAAAAATAATCACACTGAGCCAAACCATCATTTAGCACTGTCTTTCTGCGTTGGTACCAACTGATATTTTTGGTGTATGCCCTTTCACAGTGCTGTTATAGTGACCCAAATAAGACATGAGAACAGAGCTCTGCCAAAATATTTCTTGAGTGTGCATGACTCTCTAGTGAATAGTCACAGTTACTGGTGCAAAACTTGTCAAAATGGTAAGTAAGCCACGGGCTGTGGCGAGTGGAGCTGAGTTGAGTGGTGGTATTGTTGCTAAAAAGATCTGCCTTTTGGTTGGGTGATGGACATTGGGGAAGGTATGTGCTATGATGAGTGCTGGGAAATGTGTAAACCTGGCAATTCACAGACCTGTACCCCTGGGGCTAATAATACATTACATGTTAATAAAAAATAAAAAAATTTTAAAAATTAGCAAGAAGAAAAAGATTCAAAAAGAATGTTCATGAAAGTTTTTAAAAATTTAAATAATAAAGGAAAATAATATTCATGATCCCACCACCTGGAAAAATCCACTAGAAACACCTTACAGGATAGTTTCTCATTTTTTTCTGTGCAAAAATGTAAATATGTTAGTATTTTATAAAAGTGTGATTATAACCTCCCCCCCCCAAAAAAAATTGCCTTTTGGTTATCATGGGGGATCTCTAGCTTGTGTTCTGGTGATGTGGGAGTGGCTGGGCCTTGTCTGAATTCAGGTAACCTCTCCTTGTTAGTGCTTTGGATTCAGGTGGTTCCATGGAAAAATATCTGTCCCTTACGTTCAGAGAGTGCCAGGTAGGTTCAAAGAGTGTCATGTTGGGAAACCACAGATACAATGGCAGCTCCCATGCTTCTTTCATTGTGTGATGGAGGTGGGTGGAATTCAAAGACAATGGACCTTGTGCAATACTTGATATTTTTTTTTAAGATTTATTTATTTATTTTAGAGAGAGAGAGCAGGGGGAGGGGCAGAGAGAGAGAGAGAGAGGATCCCAAGCAGACTCCCTGCTGAGCACAGAGCCCCACGAGGACCCAGAGTTGGTGACCTGAGCCGAAATCCACATCTGGCTGCTTAACCGACTAAGCCACCCTGTAACACTTAATATTTAAACACCAATTTAAGCACTATTTGTGCTTCCTGAACAATCAAACCACGCATAACTGGATAGCCTAACACTTAAGAATCTTAGCAGAATCTGGAAGAATTGAAGATTTGGTAATTATTTACATTTCAGAAGCTGTTTGGAATGTAAGTCAAGACCCTCATTTGAATCAGTAAGTAAAAATAGATGACTACAAGAGACAAAACATTAGTGACACCATATGCACAGGGTCTGGTGTTGGGTACTCCAGAGCAACATCATAAGATGAATGAGAACCTCTTGCAACAATTACAGATCAGCTTGATGACTCAATTGATTTTGTAGCTGAGTCAGGGGTACACGTTAGTGCCATGGGAAAGGAGAAGGGATGATTCTGTGAGTCATTACAGCTAACTGAAAGGGGAATCAACATATTCGCTCTCTTTGGAAAGTATTTTTTAAAAATTAAGATACAACTTAGTATATAAGGATAGATTTTTACCGGCTGTGCTGGTAAAAAAAAAAAAAAAATCAGATTAAGTGCCTATGGGGGGAAAATCATTTTCATGAGCGTATATTATATCTTGTACCACCAAGAACCTGCCACAATGATTTTGCCTAGAAATTAAAAGACTTTCTTCACTTGTTTTCAACAGTATGAACAGTATCAAAATGGTCATGCTGTTTCTGTGATTTTTGTGACATTTTTGCTACTGTATAGGGTGGACCTTTGTGTTGGAAACCCCTACATGACCAAGAGCTGTTTTCTTTTCTTTTTTCGTAACACCAATGGAACCAAGAATGGCCGGCTCTTAGTGCACAGCACCTGCTTACCTTGCTGGTCTTCCGCTGCAAGTCCTTCCCTCATTTCACATCACCTGCTCATTTCCCTGCTCTGCTTTTCATCTGACCAGGCTGTACCATATAAAACTTCGGCTAACTACCTGAAGGGAGGGCATCCCCTCCTGCTGCCAGCAAATAAATGGTTCTCTTTACTGCTCCAATTTGTGCTCTTGATTTCAAGATCTTTCTTCATTTCTGAGCACACTGTTCCTCTTTTCTATATAGAAATGAGGGGGAATTGCATGGCCATAAGAATATACGCATTCTTCAATTGAGGAGAGGTGGCCTTGGGTTTATATAAGCAGGAGAAAAACAAGGGAATTTTAAGTTAGCCCTTTAACTGAATCCACAGGTAGGGACAGCTGGAACATGTCTGCTTATTTAAGTATATTTTTCAGTCTTGAATTTTTTAGTTGACTGGCAGTGCAGGTCGGCCCACTTTTGGTTTTGTGTGCTGAATGCCCCTGCTA
Organism: Lutra lutra; assembly: GCF_902655055.1. Lineage (NCBI taxonomy): Eukaryota > Metazoa > Chordata > Mammalia > Carnivora > Mustelidae > Lutra > Lutra lutra. The sequence continues at coordinate 32,965,570 of NC_062279.1, read as the reverse complement.
ACTCAGGGAGAATTTGAACAGATGTTAGCGTCGCTTTCTGTGATGCAAGGAGCAAGACTGTTTGAAAATGAACCTGGACTTCCTCCAGGTGGCCTGGACAAGGAGCTAGCTAGTGGGACAGGTTGGGGAGGGGTGTCTCCAAGCTAGAGGGGCTGCCTCAAAGATCAGCTTCTTTAGGGATTCATGGGATCTTTCCTACAGGACGGGAGCCAGAGCAAGTTTACAGGAGTCCTAGCTTCTGGGCAGCAGGCATTTCCAGAAAGTTCCTGCAAACTGCTGGTAATCATACCTGTGTAGTCTGGAACCCAAGATGTGTAGGTATCCTCACTAATCATGTTGCTTGCATGCTTGCCCTGTAAAGAGGGAGGCAATCAAGTAGGGAGACTTGTCCTCAGGAATACCAACGCACATGGAGCGTCTATGCCCTGAATTCTTTACTGTGGAATCCTGTGGGTGAGGGTGTGTAGTTTTTCTTCTCTTAATTACCCCAGTGGTGAGGTGGGTCTGATCTTCCATGAAAATTTGAAAAAATACAGGATGAATATTAGCAGTGTGGATGTATGTGAACATAAAACATACAGGTCTGAAGCCTGTAGGCAACTAATTTGTGTTCCCAAATTACCTCCCTCCAGGTTACAAGCACAGTCTCTCCCTTGTAGGCACATTGATGCTCTCTGGAAGCTGGAGTCATGAAAATAAGCTGTTGGGATGGTTCACCTTCCCAACAATATGGAATGATGTTGGCTGGGTTACAGAATAAATACATTACAAACATGAAGCAGAAGGGTGCTTTGGTGAGGGTCTCATCTTGAATTCAAAGAAGGCCACATTCCAGTGGACAGACTGATCCTGAAAAGATGAGATGTAATGAACAAGAAGAACTAATTTGCCAACTGAATTCCACTGGAAACCCACAGTCAACATGATCTTCTTCTCTTCCAGGAACATCCCATGTCTGCATTTTGTCTCTTATAACAAATTTTCCTGCCCAAGAATGGCTTTCATGTTTCACTTTCACATCATTTAAAGTACCAACTAACTTTGGTTTTAAAACCCTTGACATTTGCAAGGCACTTTGACATATATTATTACCTAATGGCACCTGGAATAACGTTGCAAAGACATTTAAACATTCCCATGTTGTCGTGGAGCAGACAGAGTCCTCTCTGCACTGCCTGCAGTATTTAAGTTTTGAGAGAGAGTGATGCTTACTCTGACACACGGGGGTGGAGTGGCCTCGGCTTAGCTGGAGGTATTCACTTCAACCAAGTATCCTCCCTTTCTCCTTATACGAGTGGACAACCAAGGCTTTCATTTGGTTTTATAAACACTGAAATACAAAGATCAGCCACATGTTAACTCAAATCTTTGGGCAACAAAATCAATGGCCAAAATTCAAAAGATTCTGCTCATGGATGCATCCATTCATTTACTTATTTGTCCATCCATCCATCCATCCATCCATCCCTCTCCTTCTAGTAAATACTGAGTGAGTGTCTACCATATGCTGGAGTTTTCAAAGGGACCACGGTAGTGTAACTGTGTTCATAAAGATGAAGTAAGTCCTGGGATTCCTGGATGCCTCAGTCAGTTAAGCATCTGCCTTCGGCTCAGGTCATGGTCCCAGTGTCCTGGAATCGAGCCCTACATCAGGCTCTCTGCTCAGTGGGAGCCTGCTTCTCCCTCTGCCGGCCACTCCCCCACCTTGTGCTCTCTTGGTCTTGCTTTTTCTCTCTCTCTCATAAATAAATAAATAAGATTAAAAAAAAATGATGAAGTCCTAACACGGGAGAAAGAGACACTAAATAAAGATTTCTTACACAGAAACTAAATAAAGTTTCTTACACAGCTGGGTTTGTGGACTAAAATCATAGATGTGGTACATATTATTACATAACATAAAAATAATGAAATCACAACTGTGATCAACAGGGGAATAGAGTATTGTGAGTGTATATGAAATGAGGACATAGTCTGGGATTAGGAAATGCCCAATTAAGGATGAGGGAATTGCCTGTGCAAAGTCTTTGAGGAGAGAAAAGGATTGACAAAAACAAAAATAAAATCTGTATGGAGATATATATTTAGATAGATGATAGATAGATATAGATATGGAGCTATAAATATACATACATATATTTTTTCTTTTTAAAAGTAATCTCTATACCCAACATGGGTCTTGAGCTCACAACTCTGATATCAAGAGTTGCATGCTCCAATTGAGCCAGTCAGGTGTCCATGTTTGGAGCATAATGAACCAAGTTATAAACACCTAAAACTTGAGAAGTGGACACGGACTCTCCTGCAGGGACTTTTAGGACATGTAAAGATTTTATACCAATTTATACCAATGGGCTTCATATGAAGGGTTTTAAGCACGAAAGTGGTGTGATCAGTCATACTGTTTTTCACTTTCTCTTCTAAACTCTAGTTTTATTATTATAGAATTATATTTTTTGGAAAATGTAATGCTGTCTCATAGTCAAACTGTAAAAGATATAAAAAATTATACAGTGAAAAATCTCCCTTCCACCATATTTTCCTACCCTCTGGTGACCCCTACTAGAGGAAAACAATTTTTTGTATTTTCCTTGAATCCTTCCAGAGATGCCATTAGTGTGGACTTAATTTGATAAAACTTTTTATTGCAGAAAATAGTAAACATCTTTAAAAGTACTGATAACAGTTTAATAAACCTCCATACACCCATTGTATAACTTTACCAGTTATCAAGTCACAGGCAATCTTGGATGTCTCTAATGTCACCTACTTTGCCAGCAACTCATAAATTAATTTGAAACAAATCTCAGACATCATATAATTTTATCTGTAAAGGTTTTAGAAAGTATCTCTAAAAGGACTTCTTTTTAAAATATAACATCAACCAGTGGAAAGAGCCAGGATGCCCTTCAAAAGACAAATGGATAAAGAAGATATGGTCCATATATACAATGTAATATTATGCTTCCGACAGAAAGGATGAATACCCAACATTTGTATCAACATGGAAGAGATTATGCTGAGTGAAATAAGTCAAGCAGAGAGAGTCAATTATCATATGGTTTCACTTACTTGTGGAGCATAAGGAATAACACGGAGGACATTGGGAGATGGAGAGGAGAAGTGAGTAGGGGGAAATCGGAGGGGGAGACAAAGCATGAGAGACTGTGGACTCTAAGAAATAAACTGAGGGTTTTGGAGGGGAAAGGAGTGGGGGTATAGGTAAGCCTGGTGGTGGGTATTTAAGGAGGGCACATATTGCACGGAGCACTGGATGTGGTGCATAAAAACAAATCTTGGAACACTGAAAAAATAAAGTTAAATAAAAAAAAAATAGAACATTGGGGCGCCTGGGTGGCCAGTGGGTTAAGCCTCTGCTTTCAGCTCAGGTCATGATCCCAGGGTCCTGGGATCGAGCCCTGCATTGGGCTCTCTGCTCAGCGGGGAGCCTGCTTCCCCCTCTCTCTCTGCCTGCCTCTCTGCCTACTTGTGATCTCTGTCTGTCAAATAAATAAATAAAATCTTAAAAAAAAATGGAACATCAACCTATAATCACACTCCAGTCTAAGTCTAAGTCACCCAAATCATCCCACAGAAGGTCAAGGAGACTCGGTATTTATCCTCTGTCACATCTCACTGGTTGAAAGTTATGTTCTGGGACTTTTGGCCTGATTCTGAGGCCAGAAAATGTCCTCAGAGAGATGCAGGAAGAGTCCAGCAGGCCCAAGAACCATTGCCTCTGACATCTGGAACAGACAGGGAATGTTCCTGTGGTGTAGTCAGCATTAGATACATCACTCACTTGTCATAAACTCTACTCTGCTTATAGAACTGGGATCCAAACAAGATCCATGCACTGTGACTAGCATATCCCTTAAGTGTCTTCTCCATCTTTCTTTTTTTCTTGCATTTTTTTTCCCTTCCTGATATAGAATTCAGTCATTTTTTCCTGTAGAATTCATTGCAGACTGTTATGGAGGTTTGTTATGTTATGGAAGTCATATATATAATGTTAACACACTCTGTTCTCTGTATCTCATGTACCCTGGTAATCATCATATTCAAGTTAGATTGTTTTTTTTTCCAGACTACTTTATAGGTGGTGGTGTGTCCTTCCCATAAGGTGTACCTAATTTCCAGTTTTCCCTGTTGTTAATGATAGTAGTAGTTATTGAAAATCAGCAATTAGATGAATTAGTTCATTGGAGGTTATAGAAGGGTAATATTCCATCATTCTTTCTTCAATCATTACTGTGAATACTTCTATAAAGAGAAATCTGTCTTCATCAACTCTTTGGTTGTCCTAAGGTATCACTGTCAAAGGTTTAATGCTTGGCTATTTTCTTCCATTTATGAGCTTTCAAAATAGTGAGACTTAATATTTTCCAAAGGTGATGACTGAGTTTTTAGGCATAATTATGAACTTATGGATTTAAATAGTTTAATATTTTTCAAGCTACTGTGGCCATTACCTTAATTGATGTTCAAATTGTCACATCTTGGGACGCCTGGGTGGCTCAGTTGGTTAAGCGGCTGCCTTCGGCTCAGGTCATGATCCCAGCGTCCTGGGATCGAGTCCCACATCGGGCTCCTTGCTCAGCGGGGAGCCTGCTTCTCCCTCTGCCTCTGCCTACCACTCTGTCTGCCTGTGCTCATGCTCGCTCCCTCTCTCTCTCTCTCTTTCTAACAAATAAATAAATAAAACCTTAAAAAAAAAAAGCTCAAATTGTCACATCTTTGATCAGCGAGAACCTATTTAAGTTGGTTCCTAAGTTCTTTTGACACAGTGTAGTTGTGTCAGGTAACTCCCTTGCTTTCTGGTGTAGAAATGCTCATCCTGTTTCTTCCATAATCCTAATGCTTTCCCAGGTATCCTGTCTTTGATTATTCTGAGAAGACACATTTTTCTTCCTGGTAACACCTATGTCTTCAAAGGAGAACAAAACTGGAAAATATACATTTAAAAGACCCAAAATGCACTGTGAATTTATACTGATATTTCCAATTAAAAATCAAGACTAAAGAGATTTTACTTAGTATCAGGATTTTACTTATCCCATGCCCCAAATCTTAGTTCTCAGTAACATCAATGTAATTACTCATTTCCTTTATCTCATAGACACAACAGTCTCATAACAATAATACAAAATTACCACCAATAATATGATTACTGAAAACAGCTACATTTTTTCTTTTGTAATTTGTTTCCCTTGGGATCTATTCCACTATGGACATGCAGCCAAATTATTCTGTTTTAGAGTCCCTTGAAATATTTCCTTTCTGACTGGCCATGCCAAAAATTGAATTACACAGTTATTATTTGTTTCATTTTATTTTTTATTTCTAGGATCATTTTTTAAATTTACATTTTGTTTTATAATTATATAATGCATGTACATGATTTCAAATTCTAATTTAGAAAACAAGCTACATTCAAAGAAGTTTAACTTGAATTGTTGTTCCCTTTACCTTATTCTCACCTATCCCCTCTTAGGTGTTCTTAACAATGTAAGCAACATACATATCACGTGTATATGTACACACACACACACACACACACACATATTTATGTACACACACATTATATTCCCTTCCTCCCTTAGCTGAATCATAGCAAACCATACATACTTTTCTATATTTTTGAGAATGCTGTTTTAATTGGAACTGAGACAGTATTTAAGAAGACAACTTGTCATTCCAGAGGCTCCTCTGTGATGAGAGCAGGGAATGTGTAGATGTGAGGTATCTGTGAAAAGGGAAATCCTTCACATAGCCTAGTGAACATTTGTATTGTTTTATGGCTTTTCCTAAGGAAATTCTTAATTGCCATCTACCTGCTCTTCTTTGTTTGTGCTTGGTTTTGCCAGATAAAAATGTTTCTTTGACTTGCCTGAGTTAAAGATTATGGTGTATGAATTTTTTTTTTAAAGGATTGCACTTTTTTTTTTTAAGATTTTATTTGACAGACAGAGATCACAAGCAGGCAGAGAGGCAGGCAAAGAGAAGAAGGGAAGCAGGCTCCTGGCTGAGCAGAGAGCCTGATATGGGGCTCGATCCCAGGACCCTGAGATCATGACCTGAGCTGAAGGCAGAGGCTTAAACCACTGAGCCACCCAGGCAGCCCTGGCTTTTGAATTCTGATAGAGTTTCACACAGGTTTTTTTTTTTTTTTTTTTTTTTTTTTTTTTTTTTTTTTTTTTTTTTTTAATAAGAACAGGCTGCAAAATTCCCATTTGACACATGTGCCTTATGCTACATGCATACCTCGTGCTGGAAGATGTTGACTTTCCAATGTATTAGCAATTTAGAAATACGGTTTGGTCTTCTGTTATTTTCAATTTAATGTACTACTTTTGCATTTAACAGAGTCAGTAATAACTGAAACAAGATTAGTCAGTTTCACTATGGATTACTCTTCAATTTCAGTCAGTTTTCTCTTGCTGGCCCTCTGGAATTAGCATAATGAAGTAAGCTTTGGCAGCGAGAGGAAAACAAAGGCCATTTTGCAGGTTATATGTTCTTTGTTATTTTTAAAACACATTTTCTTTCAGTTGTTTCAGGAAAATTAGTGATCCCTTATTACTTCAGACAAAATGCAATTTCAGATTCTTTTTTCTTCACACCAAGTCTGGAAAATGGAGGTGGCATTAACTAGAGGAAGCAAGTACTTATAGATGAATTTATTGCTACAATAATAAACATTCTCAGAACCGGTGGGAGTGTAGGGGGAGAGGATCTAAGAAGAGGCCCTGGGATAGGAGTTTAAGGAGCTTCTGTGAGTGGGTGCTATGTGATGTGGAATTGGGTGGTCAGATTGTAATGTGTGAGTTGGTGCCCTGGAATGGGGGTGTGGACATTTCATGAAGCCCTGTGTAAATGTAGGAAAACACAAACCTTTTTTAAATAACAGAATCAAAAAGTAATATTCTTACTAAATTCTCATTTCAAAAAATCAAAATCATTTCATCTAACATTAACAAAACTGAAACTATCAAAACCTGCAACATAAGAAACAAATAAAAGAGATAAATATCATTTGCTTAAAAAAAGGGTCTTTTTTGATTTCCTTTAAATAGTGAGCTTCCCTAATATTCTCAATTCACCAACATTTGACTTAGTGACATTTGACTTAGTGACAACATTATACAGAACTGGTAAGTGAAAGTAGGTATATTAATGATGATAATTTTTTATAGCTTTGTCCACATGAGATCATTGTGACCTTGGGAAGTTAACTGCAAATATTTATGTGATAAGTAGAAAAGGGTGAGAAAGTGGAGAAAGTTGATATAATTTACTCAAGCTTTTATTACAATAATATGTATTACACTTCTAAGAAGTCTGCATGTACATTAAAACGAAGTCAGGTGGTAATGTGAAGGGACAATAGAATCAAAGGACAGTTTTCTGATGAAATTTTGCTATTGGAATGTAATTTGTCTTATTTCTAAATATTTAATTTTAAATTTTTAAATTTTTATTTTGAATAAAAATTATATTTTTACAGGTAATATACTCATTTTGGGAAAAAAAAATCAAACTGGGACACCTGGGTGGCTCAGTGGGTTAAAGCCTCTGCCTTTGGCTCAGGTCGGGGTCTCAGGGTCCTGGGATTGAACCCCGCATCGGGCTCTCTGCTCGGTGGGGAGCCTGCTTCCCCCTCTCTCTCTGCCTGCCTCTGTGTCTACTTGTGATCTCTCTCTCTCTCTCTCAAATAAATAAAATCTAAAAAAAAAAAAATCAAACCAAGAGAAAAGTGTAATGTCAAGATGAGTCTCCATTTACTGGTTTTGTCAGTTGGCCTTTAATAGGCCACTACGTGAATCATCTTCTTGAATCTCTTTCTTAATTTTTCTTTATGCAAATACAAGCTGGTATGAATATACCATTCATACCATGGTATGGTATGAATATACCATTCATACCATGGTATGGTATGAATGGTATGGTATGAATGAGTTCCATTGTGTTTACTGCTGTCAGTGGGCTCTTAGTGATGTAGTAGTGAAGGGTGGGGGAAGGGGAAGCATTCAGTAATGCTGTAGTCAGGGCTCAATCTTTTTTTTAGGGGATGGAGGGGCAGAGGAAGAGGGAGAGAGAGAATCTTAAGCGGCCTCCATTCCCAGTGCAGAGCCTACCCAGGCTCCATCTCACAGCCCTGAGGTCATGACCTGAGCCAAAATCAAGAGTCCGATGTTTAACTGACTGAGCTACCCAGCTGTCCCAGGACTCAGACTTTTCTTGAACCCATGCCTTCCAAGTGTTTCTTAGGGTGTCTTCTCTTCCCCTGGGTAGAGGGGGATGCCTGGAGTTGCTTCACGTGGGGTATTTCCCTTCCCCCAAGTCAGTTAGGTTCCAGTTAGGTTCCAGTTAGTTCATTTTTCCTGAGGGTAGGCTCCACTGTGTTTACTATTTGCTTTTTAAAAATTGTACATCCTCTGATATTTAAAATATTTCTGTTATTCGATTTGCCAGTTTTTAGCGCTACCTCTTGCCTCTTGGCTACCAACCATGAGGCATTAGCAAATTTATTTTACAGGCACCCTCTGAGTTGTGAATCTCTGTAAACTCCCTGAACATTGCAGTCTTTATTTGGGGAGATGAAAACTTTATCCAGCCTTTTGAAACCAAAACCACCTTGAACTACTGAGCTGGGCAAGGGCTGATGACTGAACACAAAGCATTACACCCCCATTCTTGATAAAAGTTTGATACTGAAAAACCTATTTTCCTAGTTACTGTCATAATGTACACAGAAAACCAATGAATGATAAAATATCATTAGATCTTCTGGTCATAATTTTTGGAAAACAATTTGTGTATGTTTCCTAACACTTCTGCCATCTGCTAATAAAGGCTTTAAAAAAATTATTTATTTTAGAGAGAGTAGAGATGGGAGGAACAGAAGGGGAGGGAGGGAGACTCTAAAGCAGATTGTGTGCTGAGTGTGGAGCCTGACACAGGGCTCAATCCCAGGACCCCGCAAACACTACCCGAGCCGAAACCAAGAGTCTGTCGCCTAACTGACTGAGCCACCCAGGTGCCCTGATCATAAAGTCTTTTATGTCAACAGGGCATAATTTGGGATGCTACCCAAATCCGTGCTCTTGAATTGCAGTTCTAAGACCTAAAATAAAGGCTTCAGTTTTGTTTTTGTGGTTCCTCTTTTCTTGGTCTATATTCTTCTCTTCTTCTTTTTGAAAGCTGTTTTCTTTGTATGTTACCAAGCCATCTTGTATTTCCATATGACGCTGTTACCCTTACCCCCACACTTGTCTTAATTATAGTTGTAGCAAAACATATTCACAGTTTATCCCACAGTCTGTTGCTAAACTTTTCTGCAGTCATCTCTTCACTGAGTGAAATTCTTGAATCATTTCTTCAAGTAGAGCTTATAGAAAACGTATTATTGGAATTTTTCTATTTTAAACTGCCTGTAGCTATCATATATGGCTTTTTATATCTTATATGCTTAAAGGATAGCTTAGCTGGATATAAAATTTTGACTCATAATCTATGTGCCTTTTGTATTTTTTTTAAGTGCTACTTCACTGTCTTTCATCTTCTGGCATTGGATGTTGTGGTAGAAAGACAAGTCTGATGTTACCTTGATTGTATAGAGGTTTTTTCCTTTAGGACTTTTGTTTTGTTTTGTTTTGTTTTATATCTGGAAGATTCTTTTATTATTTTTGACATTCAGTAACTTTACTAGCATTCATCATAGAGTTGACTATTCTGGTCCGTATTTTCTAGAACACAATGTAGTCTGAGTTTCTCTATTTTCAGAAAAGTTCCTTGAATTACATTTTAAAACATTTGTTTCATTCCATTGCTTTTGTTGTTGAATTTTAAGGATTCCAAATATGAATATGTTTCCTGCCCTTTGCCTTTCTCCTTTACACTTCTAAGAGTTAAAAGAGTTCATCCATTTTATTTCTTCTCTTTTATCATTTCTACTGTCCCTTGGGGCTACTGATAGCCACAATAACTCTTCTGTGCTCTTTTCGATAATCTTCATTTGTGCTATCTTTTTGTCTTCTGTCTCTTCCTTCTCTGAATGTTGTCAGCTCTTGTTTCATTTGTCTGCATTGTGTGGCCTTTTCCCACATGCTCTTATTTTCCTGCTTTGTGGTCCTCCCTCTTGCTGTGATTGCTTCATAACTCATTTTAATGGTGGGATCTTTGGCTAAATCTTCAGCTACAACTTGACAATATTTTTCCAGTGACTGTTCTCCTGTTGGAAAGTTTTACTGTTCCTTTACACATTTTTAATAGTATTTTTGAATGGATTCTGTGCCACTGTTCTTTTATGACTCAAGGTCAACTGGGTTAAAATTTTCTGGATCAGCTATTCGCAGGAGGGACTGGAGAAGTGCAGGGCAAGGAAAAGGCCACATAACTCAAGCGTCTGTCTTCTGCTGCCAGAGGAACAACAGGCTGTTTACTCCAGCATGACACTTCTGTGTGCTTCTCTCTATGACTTGTGAATAGGCCTCCACCCTTTTCTGAAATTAATTTGGTCCAGGAGGGCTTCTGCTACCAAGCTCTGGGCTGGCAAGGGCTGTTTTCATGCGATGTATTTCAGGGGTATTTCACTAAATGCCTTTTTTTTTTTTTGGGTTATTTATTTATTTATTTTTTAATTTTATTTTTTATAAACATATAATATATTTTTATCCCCGGGGTACAGGTCTGTGAATCGCCAGGTTTACACACTTCACAGCACTCACCATAGCACATACCCTCCCCAATGTCTATAATCCCACCCCCCCTCCCAACCTCCCTCCCCCCATCAACCCTCAGTTTGTTTTGTGAGATTAAGAGTCACTTATGGTTTGTCTCCCTCCCAATTCCATCTTGTTTCTTTTTTTTTTTTTTTAAAGATTTTATTTATTTATTTGACAGAGAGAAATCACAAGTAAGCAGAGAGGCAGGCAGAGAGAGAGGAGGAAGCAGGCTCCCTGCTGAGCAGAAAGCCTGATGCGGGGCTCAAACCCAGGACCTGGGATCATGACCTGAGCCGAAGGCAGCGGCTCAACCCACTGAGCCACTCAGGCGCCCCTCCATCTTGTTTCTTAATCAATAATTAATTCAGTAATGAATTGTCTTCTTGTCCAAGCTTTGTTACCATTTTTCTTGCTATCTCTGTGCATTGAGTCTCCTGGATAATCCCCACCTCTGTTCTCAACATTCCTAGACAGCTTTTGGACCTTAGGATATGACCTTTATCTTAGGAATTATTTTTGCCAGGGTGTTCTGGGGACTCCCACATTGAGGTCCTTTCATTTCATTCATGGCTCACTGCTGCTCTTGATTCCAAATATTACACCAATTCCCTGACAACCCTCCCCCTGCCCTAACAGCTTTCTCTCTTCTTGTTTCATTTTAAACGGAGTGTGTGCATCTTTTTGTGGGCACTTATTTTTTTCATTATTTCTTTCTGTGATTTCCTAGAGGACAAGGGGAAGATTCTGATTTAAATTCTTGCCGTTACATACTAGGGTGCTCTTTATTTGTTAGCTTTTAGTTATTTTTATACATGAGGAGACTTGCACACAGAGAAAAACAAAAGGGAAAAAGCCAATGGAAAGCCACAAAATAGAATTGTGAAGAAAAAGAAATATGAAGACGTTCTCTAGAGATGCAGTAGACTATAGTGTCTACTATAGTGTCAGTAACACAGAGAGATGTCTTGTTCTTCATGATAGGAGGAAAGAGAGCATAGCACAACATTCAGGGGAACCCTGAAATGATGGGAAACAATGATCAGGTGAAAGAGAGATGGAACCAGGAATTAAGGCTGGATGAGCTAGCATTTCTCAACTAGGTAAGGAAGAAGAAGAAAGGCCACCCCTTGGGAGTTAGGGATGTGGAGATGACAGATACTGGGCATCCAAATACTATGAAAGGGGTGTAGAATCACCTGCTGTGGGCTATTAAAGGAAATAAGAGATGATAAATAAGTTTTTTTTCTGGATAGTACAGGCAGTCTAATTGAGTTGGGACAGATGAGTTAAGAGATAACAGAGAATACATTTTCATGACTTGTCTCTTCATGTTCAGCCACTAGGAGTTAAAAGATTGGGAGAGCACAGGATGGAAGGCTTAGGAATTGGTACAGAAATGAAAGAAGCTCGTGGGGTGATAAGAGATTCTACAATGCTCCACAAGGTGTACTGAAATGGTAACCACAGGGTCTGTGCCTGGTGATCACCCCAGCCTCTACCGGAGGCTCTCTCCCTCACACACAGGTCACCTCAGCTCTGTTCAGCCAGCCCCGCACCATGATAAGCAAGAAGGCTTAATACCAGGTAAGGACAAATTAACTTCCCTGCCTATTTTTCATACTTATGAGCATCCACATAAATATTATCTAAAGTCTAAAATTCTGTGTAAGAGATTATGGCCAATAACATTCAATTCATTACTTAGTTAAGGGCTTTGATTTATCTCAATAGGAAAATCATTTCAGGTATATAAAAACCAGTTAAAACATGCTTCATCAAAATAATCACTTTTTTTGAGAGGCGTATTCTAGGCCTTTCCATTTTAGCTTGAATAAAGCCAAACTATTTTTGTGAGAGTGAATTTTTGTATATATCAATTTAGGTTGTGTTGTGTGTGTACACACGGATATGTGTTTAAGTCAGAAATTCATTTTTAAAGATTTTTTTCATTTATTTGAGAGAGATAGAGAGACAGAGATAGTGAGAGAGAGCACAAGGAGGGAGGAGAGGGAGAAGCAGACTCCTGCTGAGCAGGAAGCTGATGCAGGGCTTATTCCCAGAACCCTGAGATCATGACAGATGCTTAACCGACTGAGCCACCCAGGCACCCCTTAAATCAGAAACTTCTAAGTAGTCTGTTTTTATTCACAGAAGCACACAAGCCTTCATTTCCTAATGGGTATCTCAAATAAACTTGATGAAATCTTTACCTTGAAGTCCTAATATATCCCAAATCAGATACCACAGAACAAAACCAATATTCAGCTAGCTCATAAACCAACTCTGAGAGTGAATAAGCAAAATATTCTAAGATGAAAGGGAACAGACATTCAAAATCTGACCAAATTCTATAGAGAAACTTCTCGCCAAAGCAGAAACTCTTAGGAGGTGCTGAATTTTCTATAGAGTAGGTACAAAAATGGGATTCTGGTCACAAGTACATAATCAAATTCAAGCTCTTGAATCATCGGTTCGGTTATTTAAAGAAGTGGCATAAATCCTTATAATACTTTACTTGTTCTGTAACTGAGAGAAATTATCCCTACTTGATATTCTCTTGACTTAATTGTGTCATGATCCAGGTTCAGGGAAGAAGCTAGTCATTAACTACTTGCTTGCTTCTAATTTTAAGTACCTCTGATACGCGTAGAACAAGAGTCCAACTCCGTCTCTACCCGAAGGAGTGCCACCTCTGTGACAAATTTTCTTAACGCAAAGGTCCGTATCTTCTCATATTGCCTAATTAAGCACATAGAAAAGTCTTCAAGAAACATCTGTCTCTGGTTCTTACGGGAGACCTTTAAGGCAGGCTAGCCATCACCGCTTGACAAACAGGAGACACGGAAGCACAGCAAGAAGACGATGCTGACTCCTGGCTGCTGTGATTGCTTGTTTGCTGCTAGAAATTGGACTAGAAAGTTCGCAAAGAGTCATTAAGGATGCCAATTAAAACATTAGAACCCCAAACTTTTTCTCATTCCGTCAAAATTAATATTTCTCCAGGTACTTATTACTGAAAACTGTCTAGAGTTTTAAAAGTGAGAAGGGAGACGTGGCAATTGTGGTAGGATTAAAAAGAAATCAGTAATATCTTATACTTGCTTAAGAAAACAAAAGAAATCAAATCAGCAGAGTAATTTCTGCCTCTCAGAGAGGCAATTTAGCAGCTTGCCTATATGGAAAATTGTGGGTTTAGGGGAAAACATTTCAGATTCAAACATTACAGCAAAGTCACCCAAGACGGTCTTTAAAACATCTTACACATTGTTGTGCACAGCACTGCATAGTGTAAAGTAGGGCTTTTTAAGTGCAAAAAAGCTACTGAGCCTCTATAGGAGAGAGCAGGATAGAGAGATTATACCCAACACAGAAGATGTGGGGAAAGAAATAATCTAGGATTTTACTAAATAATTCTTTGTGTATCTATTCCCTCCCCACCCTCATCTATCAGTTGAAATCGCTTTTATACACTCACGGGCTATTGTAAGTATTTGTTCCATAAACGAATGCCTTATGCCACAAGTAATCACAACCACCAGCCCTACTGAGATGTAGGAAAGGAAATAAAGTAAGGGAAGAAGAAAGCTGTGACAAGAAAGATGGTTGATCAGTGAGTCATCTGTCATCTGAACATAGTGGTTACAAGTAAAGATGGAAATTTGAACCCCCCAGGCTCAAACCCTGATTTTACTATCTCTTCTCGTCTGTCACTCGGCAAGCCATTAAACTCTCTTAAGTTACTTACCTCATCTATATAATAGGGATACTTCCCCAGCATCTCCCTCATGGAGCTGTTATGAGATTGAATGTTATAACCCATATTAAGTACTTAGCGTATTACTCACCTATAGTAAGGACAAAGAAATATTAGTTGCCATCCTTAGGTTATTAATAAAACATTATGTAGTCCTGCTTGTTTATTTTTGCTTTTGTTGCTTTTAGGTGTCCTATTAAAAAAAAAATCATTGTCAAGACCATTGTCAAGGAGCTTTTTCCCTATTTTCTTCTAGGAGCTTTGTGGTTTCAGGTCTTACATTTAAATGTTTAATCTATTTTGAGTTAATTGTTGTGAATGGTGCAAGATAGAAATCTAGTTTCATTCTTTTGCATGTGAATACCCAATTTTCCCAGCATCATTTACTGAAGAGACTGTCTTTTCTCCATGAGTATTCTTAGTTTCTTTGTCAAATATTAGTTCACTGTATATATGTGAGTTTGTGGATAACGATACTGTACTGTGTATTTGAAATTTGCCAAGATAGTAGATATTAAAAACTTTCATCACAAGAAAAAATACTATAACTATGTGAGGTGATGGGTTTTAACTAAACTTATTGTGGTGATCATTTTATAATGTATACATGTGTCAAATCATTAGGTTGTACACCTTAAACTTATACAATATTATATGTCCATTATATATGGACATTATATATGTCAATAAATATATGTCATATAATATATGTCAAATAAATATATGTCATATAATATATGTCAAATAAATATATATGTCAATAAATATAATTTACTGGAAAAACAAACAGAAAACAAGTTATGGTGGTATAAGCTGTTTTGCATGGAGGGAATCACCTCAAACCCTGTTATTTCAAGATCATTTAAACCCTGGAATATCTTTTGATTTGGACCTCAGACAAGGAATATTAACTTAGCAAAATAAAATAAAAATAAAAATAAAAAATAAAAAGTTGCTAATTTATATGGTCTATGTTAAAAAAAAAAGGTGTGAGAAAGCAATGGTGCAGTGCTGACTGCCCCCCGCCCCCGCCCAAAAGTATACACAGTTAAACAACCCCCCCCAGGGAAGAGGAATCAGCTTAAGACCATCTCTGGGGATATGACAGCACTCATTGAACTTATAAAAAGGATCTCTTGAACTGTTAATGACTGCTGAGATTGGTAAGTGAAAGATGGAAGAGAAAAATGTCTTCCTCTGTCCACTGAAGCCTAGTTGGGTGGGTGAAGGTAGAAAGGTAGCTGAATGAAACATTGGGGTCCAGCTGCTTCTATCCACTGCTTCTGAATCATCTTGTTCTTATTATAATCAAAAATTACATTAAAGTCCCACGAACACAAAATCTCAACCACCAGACTGTGAGAGCCGGCCAGTCCAGTGGGAATAGAAATGCAAGACTTCACTTGCCCCATCAAATCTTATATAGTGAAACTCTTAATGGTGTATCGATGTTGACATATGATTAACAGCATGTGAAGAGCTCCATCCTAAGGAAACCGCATGCTGACTAGATGGAAGAAAACCACTCTAGCAGATCCAGACTGTACCACTAACCTAGCATGAATTTTCTTCCCTTTTTTTTTTTGATAGGAAATCAACCATCTAAGCTTGTAAAAATTACCCAAGAATACCTCTCAGAGATTAAATAACATAAAGAATGTACAGTCTGTGACACGTTGGTACAAGAAGCTCAAATGTTTCTCTCTTACTACCTAACCCCACATGCAGAATGGTGCACGTTATGGATGGAATGTTTCTCTCCCCTAAAATTCATATGTAGAAGCCCTAACCTCAATGTGACTATATTTGGAGATAAGGTTTATAAGGAAGTAATAAAGGTTAAGTGAGGTCATAAGCAAGGGAACCTTGCCTGATAAGGCTTCTCAGTGTAGGAAGAGATACAAGAGCTCTCTCCCTGTGTCATGTGTAAACACAATAGAATATTATTCAGCCTTAAAAAAGAAAGAAATCCTGCCACACGCAACAATATAGATGAACCTTGAGGGCATTATGTGAAGGGAAATAAGCCAGTGAGGTAGAAATACTGCATTTCTATGAGGTATCTAACGTAGTCAAACTCCTAGAAACAGACAGTAGAATGATGGTTGCCAAGGGGTTGAGGGAGAGAGAAACAGGAAGTTGTTATTCCTTATGTATAAAGTTTCAGTTATGTAAGATGAAAAAGTTCTAGATAAATCTGTATATCATTTCGCTTATAGTTAACAATACTTACAGTATTGTTTTTGATTTGTGGAGGATAGATCTTCTGTTGTATTTTTTATCATGATAAAAAAAATGAGCGTGACCCCAAGAAGGTTAAGAAGGAACTACGGTCCACACTGTTAACGTCGATAATGCTGCTGCCTCCCTCAGAGGCACCAGTTGAAACACTGGTGGAAAACTAACATAACCCTGCCTTTGTGTCCTCAATATCTGAGAAGTATTTACGTTGTCCCGTCCCCAAAAGACTCTGCTTTTACTGGTAGCCAATTAGGAACAGACGCTGTGCTCAGGAGGTGGTATAACTATCATCTTCATTTGTCCTGGGTCTC
This sequence comes from Lutra lutra, assembly GCF_902655055.1. Taxonomy (NCBI): domain Eukaryota; kingdom Metazoa; phylum Chordata; class Mammalia; order Carnivora; family Mustelidae; genus Lutra; species Lutra lutra. The sequence continues at coordinate 32,948,537 of NC_062279.1, read as the reverse complement.
TATTCAATCAGTGACAAGTTCACCTCCCAAAAAGGCAGCTCTGTGTACCCTCTGCCTAGCTGAGACAACCACCCTCCTTTTCTACTGCTGTTCCTAGGATCCTCACTTAAAACAAACTAGTCTCTGGAAATTCTCATCTCCTGCCTTGGATACTCACCTCCTTAAGGGTGGAGCATTTTACAAGGCAATAAAAATTTTCTCTTGCGGCTATTGGCCATCTTTCAAATGGTCCCCTCCTTTTAGTAGTAAAGAACAAAAGGGGTGAAATGGGGAAGAAAATCCCACATGCTCGTATACATGGAAATGTTTATTAAAATGCAAAGCGAAATAGGAGTTTTCACATCATCACTATGGGTAATCTGTGTTGTAGGCACAATATTAAATGTCATTGGTGGATTAGCTCATTTAGTCATTATGACAACTCTATGAGATAGGACAATTATTTCCCTTGTTTTACACATGACAGAGGAGGATTACAGAGGACAGGTAATTTGAGGGGTGGGTGGAAGGGCTCACCCGAACACAGGTAACAGAAAACAAAGTATGAAACTCAATCTCTTACAAGTCAAGAATAACTCTACTCACCTAAGCCCCGGTTTTTATTTTCAGGCCTTTAGAACTTTTGTTTTTGGACCGCTTTGGATCAAATAATATATTACCTATGTATCAACAGGTTTTTTGTGGCATTGGGGTCATGAATGCTAACAATTTTCAGTGACAAAGAGAAAAACTAAATTCCAAGTTTTTCTAGCTGATTTTGTGAATCAGAATATCTCACCATTAGCCCAATCTTTTTTTTTTTTTAAGATTTTATTTATTTATTTGAGAGAGAAAGAGAGAGAGAGAGCATGAGAGGAGAGAGGTCAGAGGGAGAAACAGACTCCCTGCCAAGTAGGGAGCCTGATATGGGATTCGATCCCAGGAGTCCAGGGTCATGACCTGAGCCGAAGGCCGTCACTTAACCAACTGAGCCACCCAGGTGCCCTTGCCCAATCTTTTATGCATGGTGATGAGTAAACGAGGAGGAGCATGTATGAAAATGCAGACATCCCCCAAGTGCTCCAAAAGACACCAGTGCCTAAAGCAAGAGGAAGCAGGGATTTCTCACTCATCACTTACGTTGTGGATAGTGTTTGCCCTGACTGAAGACATTTCACTGGGCTTTGACCTACTCATTGCTTTGAAGTCATCAGGCATGCAAATTTTATTTCCTCCTAGCCAACCAGAATATTGAGACCTGCTATGATATGAGAAAAAAAGGTCTCTATTTTGGGCTGACGTTTGTCCAATACTGGAGTTTGGAAAACTGCCTCCTTCTGTCATTAACTTGCTTCCTTCTGGGTAGAAAGAGCCTATAATGTAGCACAACCTGAAATCAATAAAGAAACTGAAAGTGATTTCCTATTTCTTATAAACCACTGTCCCAGGAACACTGGATACCCCTGGTCACTAAGAAGCTGAATTATTCCAGGTTCACGTGACCTGTGCACCTGCAGTGGCTTGATGCGTTCAGCGAGCAAGGAGAGACTTATCCTGGGTCTGGATCTAGCTGGAACTTCTTCCCCAAGTTGGCAGAGACCTTTCTGGTAGGAGGGCACACGTTCATCACCTAAGCCAATAGGAAATATAAGACTGGCGCTGAATCTGGGTTATCCAGAGGTACAAAGAGGAAGATTCTTGCTAGTGAAGTGGAATTAAGCACAAGAAAAATAACTTAAAGAGGCTGTATCAGCGCTCTCCATATGCTAACAAGACAGCCACAGAGGGCGGGGGTAGGCATGCTTGATGCCACTGGCGGACTTCCTTAATTTCACAGCATAGGCGAGACACTCTCCTTGTTAGCTACAAAGGGAAGAGCTTCATCAGGTTTTGCTCGGCTGCAGGTAATATCAGAATTTGTGGCAGTGGGGATAATGGTACCAGATGTCCTTAGCTGGGTATTGTTTGTGGGTGAAGAGGGGTTATGACTGTCATGATTTCTTTCTCGTCAAGTGCTTACTACAAACTAGGTGCCATATGGGATGGTAAGTTAGTTTCCATCCCGCCAGGGCCAAAAGTGATTGTGCATAGACGAAGCCGACTGGAGATTCTCCCTGGGGTGGCTCAGGCCAGCAAATAGCTTTGATGCGTTTCAGGCTGACAATGTGATTTTCAGCCATTCGCCGTGATGCCTCACAGCCACTTCAGATCTTTGTCAGATGCCAACCCAGTGGGGACAAGCTGACTTTGGTCTCTTTATTTCTCCCTTTGGGAAGCTCAGAATTCAATCCTCCTGGAATATTTGCTGGGAATTCAAATCTATATTGGCATGAAGGGAAGGGTAAGAAATAAGGAGCAGGCATCCTACGGGTGTCCTGAATTAAATGGCGCTGCTGGTCTCCCAGTGTTAGAAACTGAAAACATTGGTCATAAGATAATAATAAATGACATCGATCAGACCCTTGTGTTGCAGGCATGGCTACAGCACATCACAGATATTATCCTGTTTAATCCACAAGCCTGTATTGGTGTCTTGTTATGACTTCCATTAGACAACGTAAGGAGGGGGTCTAAGTAGCCCACCTGTAGTCACCCGGGTTACGGTAAGCTGCAGAGGCAAGCTTTTGAATCCCATCCTTCCAGCTGGTTCCAGAGTCCACCAGATAATTTGTGGTTTCAGCAGGCTTTGAATATTTTGGAGGCTATATTTTTGTTGCTGAATTAATAGGACCTCAATTTCATAAATAGTTTCCAATTAAATAATGAATTTTCACCATGTTCTCCGCAATAAATTTCTTGTCATGATGTAAGAAAATTCAGAAACCTTCCTGTTTCAATAGTGTATCTGCCCTATTACAGAGCTATTGCTCATATTCTTTTTAAAAGCCGTTCTATTTTTCCACAGACATCACGATCGTATTTGCGAGGAAGTCTGAAAGAGCCTTATTAATGCGGCATGTTGCTGACAAGTAATGCACGATTGCCATCTATTGTAATGGAGACTAAGTTGATTTACAGCAAAGGAGAGTGAGCTAATAAGAAACGTTCCATATGCAGTTGGGAACCACAATTCATTGTTCTCCTCTGTCCAGGAGCACCTCTCAACAGCTCAGGGCAAGCCATGTGCCTTGCTCTGGGGACAGGACTTGACCAGGGAGAAGCCAAAAATCTCCATCTGTCTGGGGTCATGAATCCCATTCACTGATGAGGAGGCTGAGCAGGATGAAGCAGTTCTTTTGCTCTTTTTCTTGAAGCCCAACAAGAAACCTTAGCACCATCTTCTGCAAAAGCGGCATTTTGGCAGAAGATCTAATTCAAAGAGCATTGGAGCAAGTGAGGCTGGGACTAAGCTCCCAGCAGCTTCACAGCATGACAATGAAGGAAATGCCCTCCTGTCCTTTCATGTTGGCACCATCCCCTACTCCCCAAGGAGATGGAAATGATGGTTCGCTGATTTTGGAGGACGGTCTGCTGAGTCCCTTTGCCTTGCCTTCCAAGCTCATCAGAAAGCCTTAGGAGGACCCTGATACTTTTTTCGTTTCCTCTTGCCTTAAATAAACTGGTGATCCGCTGATAGGCTCTGGGATCCTTCACAGGGGCAGCCATCATCCCATGCTTTCTCATGTCTGATCTGCTGTGGTGCAGACCAGAGTACTCAGCTGATCTCTGGAAGGCACCGCAAGGCAGCCAGCACTCACTATCTATTCAGCCCATGGCTGCTTAAAATCTGGCACATCCAAGCAAGTCTCAAAAAAGTGTCAGTTCTTCTAGGAAATTAACTTGAATTCCTTTCCATTTATGCTTAAGCTCTTTGGCTTGCTGTCTTTTCTCCTGTGCCAGGAGAGCACACCCTTTTCGTGTGGTATCACTCCATTCTGTCTGCTTGCTGGATTCAGGGCTTCTCTGGTGATCATCAGAAACCCCCCACTCCAGCCCTGACGCCTGTGGCACCCCCCTGGTGGCATCAGTTTCTACCTCTTTCCTCCTGGGCCTTCCCACCCTCCTAAGGGAACTGGGACGGATTCAATGACTTGTTAGAACTTCCCCATTCTGTTTTCAGTAGCAGTTTTGGATCTTAAAAAAGTGAAATATAAATGGAGTTGAGTTTCTGGGAGGCAGCGTGGAGTTAATCTGGAGAAAATTCCTGCACAAGCAATCCTTTTCCAAGAGACGAGGAAGACGCCGGTGGCATCTGGGACGCCCAGCTCTCTTGTTAGCCTCATCGAGTTCCTGTTTCATCCCATTCTTCTGTGCAACCAATGGAACCGAGCTCAAACTACCAGTCAGGCCTGGAGCTGGGCACGGAGATGCAAGGATGCGAGAAGAGATGATCTTTAGTCTCAGCGAGCTGACGGAACCAGATATATTACATGGACGCCGCTGACAGACTAGTTCAGGGATGTGATAGAAGCACGCATGGCGTGGAATGGGGCTTTGGACAGTTTCCTGGAGGGGAAAACACCTAGCTGAAACTTGCAGCTAGGCACGTGAAGAATGATGGCAAGGCATGTGGACAAGCCCCAGAGCCTGAGCTGGGTAGGAAGCCAGCTGTGGGAGTTTGTATCGCTTGCGTACAAGGTGTGCAAGCAAGAGGTGCTGACTTGCAAAGGAAATATCATTGCGGGCAAACACCACCCTCGCTGCCAGGAAGGATCTGACTGTCTTGCTTACATTCCTGCCTGATTCAGGAGCGGAGAGTTTCCATGCCTTGACAGGATCGTTGGGTTACTCTTTTTACCAAACTAAGAGACTCTGGATGGTACCAGAGAAGTCTTACAAATGTGTACGTCCAGGAATGGGAAGCATCATGAGAGAGGACCAAAAAAAAAAAAAAAAAAAAGTCTGGACAACACTTGTCCAGGCTTGCCCTGGACAACCTTATTCCCCTCAGCTCCTGCTCTGGCGACAGCGAATTCTGTGAACTGTGAATTCTGTGTCTCCAGCTTGCAGACCCATCAAAGGGCTGCACTGCCTAATTTGTCATGGACTCCCTTTACTTGATTTGGGCAATTTAATCAGCAGGAAGATGAATCGGCGGCAGGTCTCCTCTGAGCATGCGTCATTTCTCTCTTTGCATGGAGTCTGTATTTGGTGGCACCGACCCTCCTTGGAGCTCTCACGAGGGAGGCGGGGTGTAGTCGGAAGCCAGAGTCAACAGAAGCTGAAGCTCTAAACTTGCTACTAACACATCCAATAGGCACAAAGCAGAGTTTGAAGAGCATTTTAGGGTCGTACAAATCCTCGCTTGCTATCTGCTTTCTCTCTGCGACGAGGAGAGAAAATACTCCTGCAATGTACCGTTGTGATCGTCATTCTCCCCATAGAGAAAAGTACCAATGCCTCTTCTAATGAACTAGTCTTTTCTTCCTGCTTTAATCAGCGGACTGGACACTCTTTTAGGATTAAATAATAATGGCCATATAATCTAATACAGTAAAAAGGAAATCAGCAAAACTATCTAGATGACCAAGAGTTATTAGCCAAGCCACTTGGAGAAAATGCTATCTGCTCTGCCTTTTACAGATCGGGAATTTTAATATCTATGTGAGGGAAAAAGACATCTACAGAATTTTGAGGGAAGCAAAAAATACCTGATAAACAAAATAAATAAATAAATAAGTAAAATGTATACCTTGTTGAATTATCTTCAGTTTGTGAACATAACTTTGTGGCACTTAGATCACTTATTCTAAAAAAGCTCCTCAGAAATACTATTTCATAGGGACTTCTCTCGTGCTGTACTCCTAGAGTACTTGTTATCTGTATTTTAATTTAGCGAATAATCATACCGGATTCATGTGCATTGTGTATTGAGCTGTTATTTATCTCTTGTAGTGCCATTTAATTTTTCATGGTTTTATGAGTACTGGCTCAACATAGGAGAAAGGATATGGGTTCTAGAGAGAGAAGAGCTTGGATTTAAATTGGACAAAACAACTAGATCAGACAACCTGGAGAGCCTACCTTGCAGGAATGTGGACCAACCCAATTAGGTAACAATTCTGAATCTCAGTTTCCACATCTTTAAAATAGAAATAATACTCATTTTGCAAGATTATTAGGAGAATAAAATAAAAGATATTCATAACACCTGGCATAGAAACAGGTACTCATTAAAATATTACTACTGTTGGAGCACCTAGGTGGCTCAGTTGGTTAAGTGATCCATTCTTGGTTCTCGCTCAGGTCGTGATTGCAGGGGCGTTGGGCTCCCGGCTCAGTGGAGAGCCTTCCTGAGGATTCTCTCTCCCCAACTCTCCTTTTGCCCCTCCCCCTTCTCATGCTCTCTTTTTCAAATAAATAACTCTTTAAAATATTACTATTGCTTTATTTTATCTCCTAAAATGATTTTAAGCTCCTGGTACACTTGGTTAGAGGAAGTCAGTTGCCATGGTGAGAAGTTCAATGACTGTGAGGCTGCCATGCCAGGAAGGAACCCAGGCTGAAAGGCTGCACGGAGAGAAGCTGTGAGGGCGAGAAAGACATGCCCAAGCAGATCCCCTGACGTCCCATGCAGGCACCACACATGAGTGAGAAAGACTCCAGATGACTCTGGCTTCATGACTACCTAACTGCAGTGGGGTGGGAGGCCCCTAAGTGACACCACTGTCATGGAGCTGGTTGACTCTTAGAACTAAGAGGGAGATTACTGAATTTTTGTGTGAAGCCAGGGAAAATAATGGCAATTTCCTTTAAGCAAGTATTTATGTCATCTTTTGTACTTCCCAAGATCTAGTGTCCTACCTTATATAACAATCACTATTTACAGGCAGACTGTTGTTTCTGTATCTTTATTAAGCTAAAATACCGATATACTATATCAGTGGATATCTGTAACAATACACAGATTTAAAAGCATCTGATTTTCTCTCCATGCATTTTCACAAAGGGACTCTTTTTTCAAACATATATAGAGGGCATCATTGTAACGTAAAGTAGTGCTTATTTACTCAGAACATATGGTATGCTAGTACTAAATCCAACTTATCTATAAATCGTAAGAACAAAAAAATCAGAAGAATCTCACAACAAAAAAAATATATTTTGGGGGTTGTTTTCATGTTGCTCTTAAGTCCCCAAAAGAGATGTGTGGCTTCACAGAAAATGGAATAAAAATTCTCATAGAAACTTAGCTAATGCAATAGTTGTCTCACATGTCATATTTAGTCAGAGCTTCCAGATAGCCAGTCCCTAGACAGACAGATAGTTAGATAAGAAAAGGTATATCGCCTTTCACAGCCTGAAAAAAACATATATTTCATTTCAAAGAGACAATGTCTGACACTGAATTCTGTACGGAACAACTTAATATAGATCCTCATGTTAGAGTTCCTGATTAATAACAAATGAGTCCTTCAAAAGAAAATTTGCTAGAAGATGCAAATCTTACTTCATGAACACACTTATCTCTATTTAAAAAAAATATATTTTATTTACTTTTAAGTAATCTCTATACCCAACATGGGGTTCAACCTCATAACACCAAGATCAAGAGTTGCAAGCTCTACCGACCTAGTCAGCCGTGTGTCCCATGAATATATTTCTTATCATGATCCTGCATAAAACTTAGGATGTCATGTTAGATTTTAATTCAGTCAGAGTATTTTACTATATCTCATGTGGTACCAACCGAGGTGAAAGTTTGCTGAAGAAACGGCAAGTTTATCTTATTAATTCTCTGTAATTAAGTAAAAACAGATTTGAACACTGCAATGATGGAATATACAAGAGAAGATAAAAACCATTCAAGAGAGAGAAACCAGAGCTAGAGACAAGAAACTATTACCTGGCATCGATAATTCAAAAAGCAGGTTGAGCTGATCAAAGAAAGAGGTACAGGAAAGATGTAGACCTCAAATGTCATTGGATGTCCCAAGCCCCCAATCTGGAGTAATTTTTATAAGGCCGGGCTAGTGTTTTGTGATGCCTCAAAGGTGTTCCCTGGCACCCAATAAATTGGTGCGAAGTGAAGAAGTACATCCTAGATTATGTGTTCTCTTTACCAGTGAACTTCGTATAAAATAAACTCAAGAGGGGGTGCCTGGGTGGTTCAGTGGGTTAAAGCCTCTGCCTCTGGCTCAGGTCATGATCCCAGAGTCCTGGGATCGAGCCCCATGTCAGGCTCTCTGCTCAGCAGGGATCCTGCTTCCTCCTCTCTCTCTGCCTGCCTCACTGCCTACTTGTGATCTCTGTCTGTCAAATAAATAAACAAAATTAAAAAAAAAAACCAAAACTCAAGAAAGCCTGTAAGAATGGACGAATAGCATTTTCCTTATACTGCCCTTAGCATATTCCAATCATTTGGAGTTTTCTTTTCACATGAGTCGAATAGGAGCTCCCCCAGATTAAGGTCTGACAAGAACCTGGAGTCCAGACTGTTGGCACATTAAGGCTCTACAAACTTGTCTAGATGGCAAAACTAACATTTTCAGATAATGACATGAAGTCCTCCCCCAATAAAAATTACACACCACGTCTCCCACGTCTCAGAGATGGATAGAGGTGCTTGCTTGTGGGCAAAGATTCCTGATAACAGCTACAACAGTAATAAAAATATTAGTAACTTACACTTATTAAGTGCTTAGTCTGTGCTAGGCGCTCTGCCAAGCATTCATTTCCTTTCATCTTTATGGCAATATGATGCCGGTATGCAGTAATATGCCTATTATTAAAATTGTTTTACCAATGGGAAACTGAGGCCTACAAAGGCCTCAGAGTTGATAAGGAACAACTTCTAATCTTCTGTGAAAGTTCATAGGAACTTTGCCTATATATGTCCATGTTTTCTTATATACCACATTATATAACTCAATATATATAAAATGACTTTTCCCTTTTATCATGCCAAACAGAAACATAATCACAGAGTTTATTCAAGCATATGAATTTACCAGTTCAGCAACTTATACAATCTGTTGCTGCAATGCATTCAGGAAAGATCCTTAATGAAACTAAATCCCACAAAAACTGATCAGTAGTTATAGGTCATACATAGATCAGCGATTGGCAAACTTCTTCTGTAAAGGGCCAAATAGTAGATATTTTAGGCTTTGCAGGCCAGACTGTCTCTAGTACAAGTACTCAGCTCTGCATTGGGTGTGCATGAAAACAGCTACAGATAATATATCAACAAATGAATGTGGCTGTGTTCCAAAAAAACTTTATTTACAAAAAGGGACAGGATGTGGCCCTTGGGTGTGGTTTGCCAAACCCTGATACAAAAGTATCATAATTCACAAGTTACAAAAAGTTACTTGTAACTTAAAAGTAAATGTGTGTGTATAACGTGTGTGTATTTAGTGTATAATGTGTGTGTATACATAATATACATTCACACATACACATTATACATTATATATATGTGTAGATACATAATAAGCAGTATACACACATACACATTATACATTAAAACCAGATATATGCAATATATAACTATTGCTTTTCTACTTTCTATAAATTTATTTCTAATACTGGTGAAATATTCAGCTAGTCTTTGTTATAGTATTCTGATAATTACCTTCCATGAAAAATAATTATAATTACAAAATTCATAAACAAACGAGAATTCAATTAGATGTTGTGTATTCATTGCTATATAGATTTTCAAGTATATGATTCCTCAAGTTTCTCTACCACACACATTTTATTTTATTTTATTTTTTTTTTTTTTTTAAAGATTTTATTTATTTGACAGAGAGAGATCACAAGCAGGCAGAGAGGCAGGCAGAGAGAGAGGAGGAAGCAGGCTCCCTGCCGAGCAGAGAGCCCGACGCGGGGCTCGATCCCAGGACCCTGAGATCATGACCTGAGCCGAAGGCAGCGGCTTAACCCACTGAGCCACCCAGGCGCCCCTACCACACACATTTTAATTCATAATCAATAAATTGAGTTGCATAAATTAGATTTTTAAGGGTACAATGCTAACATTGTATTAAATTTGTAGAGGGTAGTGATTCTTTACCTGTTGATCTAGGTATACTTGTAAATGCCTTACACAAAGAGTTAAAAACGCTTTGTGCTCTTGTTACTAACATAAGATAGATTTCTTTCCCCCAGAGGAAAAAGAAGATTTCTCATCATTCACTGTGTGCTTTTATATTCCATTCAGCTTGGGTAATTAAAGGGCCAGATTTTTTCTATTAGGTTTCTGGCTTTCAGCACTGCCATTTTCCTTTTCTTGGCATTTTTTAAAAAGGTCTAGAAGATGCTTAAAGAGAGGTAAAAATATTTCCTATTTTTCTTGGAATTAAACATATACGTTTATTAGTTTCTGAAGACTATTTTATATTAACTGATTTCTCCTAGTGCTCATTAAAAAAAAATCTTATGACATTAATATTAAAAACTGAAGCTGAAGGACTTAACGATTTTTTATTGGAAAGGCAAGGAAATAAAAAATGCCTAGTTTGAGACTTCCTGGACCCTTTCTGCTAGATCTCACAAGCCCATTTAATGACCTTGGGGAGGGTACGCTGTGGCAGAGGGAAGGTAGGCTCAGCAGTAACAGAAGCCTGGTTTCGGGTCCTACCTCTCAGCTGAGCTGTGCGTGAATCACTCCCAGGCTCCTTATTTGCTACTTGAGATCAGTGATGCCTGGAATATGCTTATTACAAAGAAAAAGCATTATGACATATGATAGAGGATGGGTGGGGTCCATCTCTCCTCTCTTCCTTTTCAAGGTAGTATTTTCCTTGTTCTGGAAGTCACTTTTTCATTTTACAGTGAATCATTCTTTAAAAACAAGCATGTGAGTAAAGTGAAAGCTACCCCAGAAAGGAAAGCAAGGTGGCCACGGATGAGAGGGAACACTCTGGAAGACACATTTGAGAGCAAATTGCCTAGAAAGGGAGAATACCACTTCTGCTGACTTTCATGAATCTTTTAGCCCAAGATAGATTTCAGAGTTAAAAAAGGGTCATTACTGATTATTTTTAAGGGGATTGTAATGAGCTGAGGTTTAAAAAAAAATAACATCATATTTCAAAGCTTGGAACTCCTTTTTTTTTTTTCAAGCAAAGGAAATTATTTCATCGAGCAGTATTTGAGATTGCTCAGGTCAGACTCAGGCATGATGTCTAGAGGGAGACTGAAGACAAAGTCTTCTTGAATGCAGAATCTTGCCTGTATTTGTTGACACATCAAGGAGAAAAAAAGGAAAGGTGTATGCCTAAGACAGGAAAAGATCATTTTATCCAAAAAACTGGACATCGTAAGTCCTCAACAGGGGGAACTTTCAAGAACATCAGCTAGCTGCTTCTCAGGTTTGCAGCAGAAATTGAAGTCAAAGAGGGGAATTTTTCATCTGCAGAGTTCCTAATTCACAAGAAAAGCAAGACTTTCTTTGTAAATTGATTTTTGAGTTTCTCATCTGAGGTGTGAAAGAAACCATGGTATTGTTTTCCTATTAAAATTTTTTGTTTGACTGTTTTTTCTTTTTCTTTTTCCTTTACAAAGAGTAAAATCCCTTAACCTTATCAGACTTTAACTCTGAGACTTTTTGATGCCAGAGAATGATTTCTTAGAAAAGGCAGTTGGGGATCCAGAAATGTCACACCATCCCTCTCTGTTAGGTGCAATTATTTTCCTCAGCAATTTCTCATTCTGTGTATCTATTTACCTAATGTCAAGCCATCATGTCAGAACAGCCAGTAACAAGTTTAGCTGGTGAAGGGACTGGGTAGATACCAACTCACCCTGGTCAATGCTCACTCAATTTCTCTGTTGGGGACTGAAATCAGGCTTCCCGCTGATCACTCCGATGGTTCTTCCAGGAAAAGCTTTCCCGGAGTTTCTTCAAGATGCAAGAGGCCCCCTCTGCAACTTTCCTCAGAAGTGTATCCTCCTATTGATCATGAGCTGAAAGGGAGAAAATTTCTGTGAGTCAATGTGTGCAAGTGAGAGTGTGTGTGTGTGTGTGTGTGTGAGAGAGAGAGAGAGAGAAAGATGATGGCGACAGAAAAAGAGCATGCTTTCTTGTTGAAATGAAACAGAATTTATGGGTAGAAGCAGACAGTGTTTGCTCCTGCTTGGCACCATGCATAAAAAAGAGGCCCGTGTCTCAGGTTTCTCAGGGACTCAGCTCCGGTGAATTTCAGGTGTGTGTGTGTGTACCAAGGAAAAAGGATTTGAGAGCACGGGGAGAGCGAAAAGGACTGTGCAGGCAAATTCATCAGCACCGAGGAGTGAGGAAAAAATCTGTATCAAAACACTGTCCCTTTCCCTGCAGAACAAGGGGTGTCCACAGGCTGAAAGCCACTTCTCCAAAGAAGTGTTTGAATCTCCAGAGTGATGCCAAAGTCTGAACGCAGCATCCTGCTGCTCTGTAAAGAGGAGGTACTTGCAGGACAAGGCCAAGGTACCAGGCAGGCAGGGAGGCTATGGTGAGGGCTCTGGGTTACAATTACCTTGGTTTTCTCTTGGCCTCTGGAACTCTGGCCAGGATCCCTCACTGACAACAAATTCACATTCTAGTGCACCATTACTTTCTGCATGGATTAAGGGGCTTTGCTTTTTTTTTTTTTTTTTTTTGCTGGATCCAACCACACTGTGAGTCTAAGGTTTTAATGTTAACATTCTGTATTTTCAGTTTAATTAAGTCCATATCCTGGAAAGTGTTTTCCTGCCAACCCCTACAATAAGACTCTTGTCAGGCAGACTAATCTTCAGTGCTTTCTGGACTACCCCATAATTACTTTTAAGAACAAAACTAGAATTATTAAAAATTATCTATATTTGATCACATTTGGGTGGTGCAAAGTATATACTCACTTCCCAGGGTTCATTTGTCACTGACTGTTCAGATCTGTGCCTGGAATTTGATGAAGACACCTCAAAGCCATCAAGGGTCCCTCCCTGCCTCCCCTCAGTAATTTGTTGCCAGCGAGATCTTGGCTCAAGCAGCAGTGAATTCCTAAGAGACAGAGTTTTCATGGACACATTTTTACACTTTTCACAACTAGCAGGAAAGAAAGAATCTTCCTCTCCAAAAGCAGACAATTATTTCTAGGCTTGATTCTCTGTGATGAAAGCGAAGAGTGTGTGTCAGTCTGTGTGGGGTGTTAGTGTGTGTGTGTGTGTGTGTGTGTGTGTAAGTGCTGATTGCAATGAGGAGGGGCAATGTGTGTGTGCATTTGGATGGCGGGATTGCTACCTGGAAGCACCTTGCCCGTAGCATTTAACGATTGTCAATGAAACAAAGACAGTGATGGGAATTAGCTTCCATGCTGTATCTGTAGTGGCTCCTATCATTAATTGAACTTTAGCTAAGTAGCATGCTAGACCCCTAGAGGACTAGCTTTGTATTTCTCCCATAAAATGTCCAAGTGGCAAAGATGCTACACACTAAAGACCACAGAGGGCTCTTGAGTGCTGCAGGAAGCCTTCGATGAGGATTATGGGGATGTGAAAATACACAATGCCACAGTCACTCCAGGCAGACTCCTTAACTAAAATAAATGTTAAATCATATAGAAACACTACTAGCATTTCCAGAAAAGAGCTCAAATCCCTCATGCACAAAGATGGCAAGATGTCTGGGTAGAAACCTCCTTGTGAGAAGAAATAGGGATCTTTGACAGACAACTGTATAAACTATATAAAAAACATAGTGATCCGGGGAAGGTCATGTCATATCAAGTGTTGTAGTGCATATAATAACAGTCAATCAGACTCAAAGGTCTTAATTTTTCTATATAACCTCCTTCTGAGACACTGACAGAAACAGATGTTTTATCAACCATTTGGACCACTAATGGAGTCACTGATAGCTGAAAAAAACATCCAAAACCAAATCACAACAAGCACCATGTCTTTACCAGTCACAAGTTGATGAGATAATGTCTGGATTATTTTAAGGAAGTCGCCCTTTTATCTAAGAATAAGGGTAAAGATATTTTCATTTAGAAAAATGAATATTGCCAGCAATTAAATCCAGTGGCCTATACTGCAAAACCATTATTTATACAAGAAGGGAGTCCTGTTGACTCTGCCGACCTGAGGTTTAGCTGGACTGGCTCATTCACGGCGACCTCCACCCAGCTGTGCCCTTCCTGGCTCTAACTCTGCTCATGCTACACATTCCTCCTACTTTCTCCATGTCCGAATCCCAACCACCCTGCAACACCCCATTCCTTATCTGCTCATTCGAGCTCACAGTGATGTCCTTTCTCAATGTTGGTCTTCACTACTCATTTGGCAGGTATCATTAATCAACTTGTTTTTCTTTTTTAAAGTTGTATTTTGAAATGATGTTAGATCTACAGAAGTGTTGTAAACTTCTCTCTGTAGAGTCCTGGATGCCCTCCATCCAGTTTCCCATGATGTTAACATCTTATATAATCATGGTACACTTATCTAAACTAAGACATTTGCTTGGTATGATACTATTAACTAAACTGTAGAGTTGATTTGGATTTCCCTCTTTTTTCCCAATATGACCTTTTTCCTGTGCCAGGATCCAATCCAGGATTGCACACTGCATTCAATCATCACATCATCTTGTCCCCACCAATATGTGACAGTTTCTTAGACTTTGTGTGTGTGTGACCTTGACATTTTTGAAGGGCACTAAACAAGTGTTCTGTAGACTGTACCTCTGTCTGTGTTTGTCTTGGGTTTTCTCATGACAAGACGGAGGTTATGGATTTTGAAGAAGAAAACTGAAGAGATGAAGTGTCCCCAACATCACGTTATACCAGAGGGCATGTGATGCCACTGTGACTTATCACTGGCAATGTTAGCCTCACACACTTTATTAAGTTTTGTCTGTTAGGTCTCTCTACTAAGTTATTATTTTTTTCCCTTTCATATTCTATTCATTAGAAGTGAGTCACTAAGTGTAGCCAACCCACATCAGAGGAGGGAAATTAAGCCGTATCTCTTGTAGGAAGGAGTATGAAAGGATTTCTGGAAATATAGTAAAGATGATGATGGCAATTATTAAGTGTTCTGGGAGACATGCTTTGAGGCTATTCATTTATCCTATTTCTTCTTAACATTTGCTTATTAACTTTAGCATCTATCAGTATATCTTACAAAAAAGTAGTTATTACTATGATGGTCTAAAGGTGCTTTTCTATTTCCCTCACTTCTTCTGTATTAATCATTTGGGATTCTTCTATATGGAATATTTGTCCATTTGCACGTTTATTCATTTATTCAATTGCTTATTTGTGTTAGTATGTCATAGATGTTTGTTTATATTATTGAGTTGTAATCTAATATTCTCTTTATTTTGTTCCAGTATTGGCCTTTAGAAACTCATGTCTTTTTGACATGCCTCCATTTTTTTTTTTAAAGTAGGCACCCCACCAAGTGTGGAGCCCGTGGGACTTGAACTCAGGACCATGATGTCAAGACCTAAGCTGAGATCAAGAGTCAGATACTTAACCAACTGAGCCACGCAGGGGCCTCCATTTATTTTTTTGAACACTTCTTTAATTTCTGGAATTTCAAGATGTTCTAATATTATCTTGTATTTCATGAACCATAGAATCTACTATTTTCCCAAGAAGTCTCGGTGCCTATGATCAGAGAAAGGAATTTAGAAACCAAGGCCTGGGCACTAGCTCTGTGTGCTTGCTGCTACTAGCCTGTTATTGCTTTATAATCCTCTCACTGCGCAGAACTGGGAAATTTATTTGTACAGAAATTATCCTGTGGATATTCTCATATCTACATTTCAGCACCCTCCCTCCCTTTTCCCACTTGTCTCTCTCTGCATATGCACAAACACACACACACACACACACACACACATGCACACAGACACACACCATCTCTTACTCTAACCCATTTCTTACTTTGGCAGTGAGAGAGTTGGCTTCCATTATTTACAACTAATTTACTGAGTGTTAAACTCACTAGAGTACACACAAAGTGCTTCAGAATTGCTTAACTGTATCCCTGAAAAACAAAGTTACCGACCATAGTACAGTGCTTAGGTCAAGTTCTTATTTGTCTTCAGTCCTACATTTTCCAGTTAAACTACTGCATGCCAAATTTACTTAGGTCATCTCATTTTTTACCCCACCCCCTTCAGAGTGACTTTCTCACATATCTGTAATATAGTTAGATTTCTTAGTCAGAGTCTGCATTCCATCTGGGATTCCCAACATGCTCTGTTTATTTGTTTGTTTAATTAGTATGTACTA
Organism: Lutra lutra; assembly: GCF_902655055.1. Lineage (NCBI taxonomy): Eukaryota > Metazoa > Chordata > Mammalia > Carnivora > Mustelidae > Lutra > Lutra lutra. Next base: position 32,932,407 of record NC_062279.1, on the reverse strand, counting down.
AAGTTCTGTGGGTTTTGACAAATGCATAGTCATTTATACTTCCCAGTGCCATGCAGACCTGTTCTATCACCTCATAAATTCCCATAGATGCCTCTGTGCATCAATCACTCTCCCTCCTTGAATCCCCTAAACAAATACTGTTTTCCTCTGCTATAGCTTTGCCTTCTCAAGAATGTCACACAAATGGACCATACACCACACGTAGCTTTTGGGGCCTGGTTTCTTTTACTTAAATTGAAAAATGAATTTAAATTTCATTAAGAGCTCATTCCCTTTTATCATTGAGTAATACTCCATGGTATGGATATACCACAGTTCACTTATCCATTTACCTATAAAAGGACACCATGGCTGTTTCCAATTTCAGCTCCATTATGAACAAATTTTCTATGAACATCTGCATGCAGATTTTTTTGTGGGTGTAAATTTTCAACTCAAGTAAATACCTAGAAGTGGGATTGCTGGGTCCCACATATGCTGGGTCATATGGCAAGTGTGTTTAATTTCATGACACTGGAAAACTGGTTTCAAAACTGTCTTAATACCACTTTGTATTCCCACCAACAATGAATGAAGGTGAATTAACTTTTTATATTATTTTCATATATAACAACAGCATGTGTAAGGCATTATTTATCTGTAATTGTTGAATCCCTATGTATCAAACCCTAATCAAATTTTTTTTGATCAAGATTTAATTTGGTTGTCAGAAAATACATGTGCATATAAATAAATAATTTGGAAGAGCGATGAGTACCACTGAGAATATTGTTCTGTGATTGAAATGAACCACTTTGGGGAATTTGAGCCTTAAAATTTCATTTGTCCCACTGGCTAAGAACTTAACAAAAATTCACTGAGACCAATGAATGTGTAATGGGTCTTCTGAAATGATGCTTTGGAAATATGTTGTTCAAAGGAAATTTAATAAACTATAATCTTCTGCTAAATTTCTGGTTCTAAAATCTCTTGCTTGCATAGCAAGTGGACAAGGATCTCCTGAAGTAGGCTCAGCATCTATTTTTTTGTTTGCTTTTAAAAATGTTATTTGGTGAATAAAAAGTAGGGAAGCAGAGTGGGAGAGAGACCAGAAATAGAGGGAATTTCTCGATAGTCATCTAGGATAGACCCTGCATTGACTAAGTTGACTTAAAGAATGTTTTCACTATCAAGGAGAAATAATTCAATTGTGCTGCAAGTATTCTATCTTTAGAAATGGAAGATATAATATATCTTTTTAAAGAAAATTATGAATTAATTTAAAAGAGCATCTGGAGAGACGTAGAGTAATCATGCATGGAAAGCAGGAACAAACTTAATGTTTCACTGTAGGAGGTTTAGCAATTGGTTTTCATAATATTGGATTTATGGTTCAATAATTTTCTATTTGGATGGAGGTCAGGGTGTCAGAGATGTTTCCCTGATACTGTCACATTTCTCTTATATAGAAATGCATTGTTACCTAACATAGAAGAGACAGAGTTCCTGAATCCAGATATTTTAAAATATTAGTCATGGAACTTTCGCCAATGGGATATCCTAAGAATGTCCAGAAACCTATAATTGTGCAAGATGCACTGAACACTGAGCTGAATGTGCTGAACCCATTTCTGGGGACATGGCCCCTTGTTACAAAGGCTGAGCTTGGCAGGCCAAGAGACTTCACTGGTGATGCACCTGGAGTTGAGAACAAGTGAGTTCCAGGGACTTGAGTGTGAACCATTTCTATTGGTATCTGCCTTGGGATACTACTATCCTCCCTGTTCTTCCAAGCTTAGGAAATGACCATTTGCCTGTTCTCACTTAATGATGTGGCTTTTGGAGACAGTTTCCTTTGGTAGCCTCCTGGGGAGGGAATGATGTAGGGGGAAGTTATATTGGGTATCAGTGGAAATCAATGCTTTGCCAGAATTACGAGCAAAAAAAATTCAGAATCAATTTTGAAAGGCTTAGGTCATGTTTCTATGAAGCAAAAAATTCAGAGATGTCTTGGGAATTTGGAAGAGTTTGTATAGGTCCACATGACATTCTTTGTAGGATCAATATTCTCTGACGCAGAGCCCCAATATCACTCACCAGCTAAAGACCCCCACATGGGGGTCATGGACATGGACAAGCATAAGGTGGGGAGGATCACTGGCCTTACTTACCTTGTACTTCCTTGCAGCTTCTCTTTACATGATCAGCAACTCATTTCAGATGTATAGGAGTTACTTGTTATTTTAACCTCACTTTATGCATGTCATTTTAATAAAATGACTACATTTTCTCTGTCAAGATATGAAAGGCATTGATGAATAAAACATAGATGAATCTTGTAGGAAAGATAAACATACATACATATATACACATAGATTTGTATGTATAAATATGGGTATATGTGTGTGTATATCTTCTTTGATCCAGTTTTGATTTTCCTTCCTTGTCTCTGACAGATTTCTGAAGTCAGAGCTTGTGTTCTTGTCCATGGCCCATGGCACGATTAGACGCTATTTTCCTCAAAGCTGAGGATGACAGCGTCAGGTAAGGGAAGAAAGGGGAGAAAAAAAAAAAAAAAAAGGAAAACTTGTTCCTCATACTTAAAACTGACAACAATACTCTAACCGGACTTGCTGAGGGAATTGTAATGCAATGAATATGTAAAATATTTTAATGAGGTAAACTATAGTTAAGCTCATTTAAAGCAAAGAATCCAAAAATGATGAAAGGAAAGCCTAGATTTATTTAAATATAGGTCAAAGTTTGGATCCTTTGCAGTCCTACACTATTTTAGTTTGTGGATGATCCCCCGCTTAATGAATAAATACCGTTTTTGGCGATAGAATTGAGGCTGGTCCCTCTGCTGTTAGGGCGTACTGGATCGCATATGCTCCAGCGCCTACAAGTCTCCGCCGCTGTCTGTCTAGCACAATCCCTTAGGCACAGTATATATATATATATATTGATCTGCTTTGCAGCAGCTCCACCTATTGGTAACAAAGGGCAGGGGACAGACCAATGCAAATTGACTTTGAGGCAGATTTCATTAAGTTTGGCTGCAGTTTTCCACTGGGGAACAGAAGGCAACCGGACGTGGAACCACCATTTTGAACCCGACACTGCCTGCTCCCCAAACTGAGCTGAAGGGGAAGCTGTCCCTGTGTGTTATTTTAGTGCCGGTTCTGGGAATTAACTCTGTTCGGCAGAAAAAAGGACAGTGAGGCATTTGCAGACGAAACGAAAGAGAAATACTGTCTGAGGATATAAGGCTTCATGTTATTAACAAATATGAACCGAGATTTTCATCCTGCAGACACCATGACAGTAGATTGTCCCTCTTTCCCATCTGTCAGGTGGTCTCGGGGAAGAAAGTTCAGATGTCCATAGACATAACGAGCTTTGAACATTCGATTAAGGATTTTCTTTCTGCAAGTAGACTTTCTGGCTCAGGGGTTCCAGAGGCCTTGAACAGCAGGTTGTATACTGGCATTCTAACATCTAAAACTGTCCATCCTCCACAACCCAGCAGGGTGCTGCCAGGTCAATAGATGGTTTCTTCGGTGGATGCTTACCTGGCCAGGCATTATGGCTGTGTTGAGGTCGGAATGGAGCTGCCCTGAAGAAAATTCAGAAAAACACTCAATACCAATACAGCCTTATCTTCCCATTCCAAATGTAACTGGAGTCACTTGAATTTCTTGTTGCTGTTGTCGTTATGGGGAGAAGAGAAAGAGGGATGCTTAGCAACACTGGTGTTCTAATTTTCTTATAATTACCTTTAATTCTGCCCCTGCTTCTGACTGCTTCCTCTCTCTTTCTCCCCAGTTCAAAATGGAGGGTGAAGGAAGACAGATGGGTCACTTTAGAGTTTATTTCTTAATTAAATAGCCTTGAGGACCCAGTTGCAAGCCCTCATTTGCTTTCGATTCTCCTTCACTCAAATAACATATGAATAAGAATCTGAGGCAAGTGCATAACCATTAAGGAGGCAAATTCTTTCCTGACAATATGTGTAGTAAACAAAAACAATGAAATGAGTAAAGCAATAGTTGACAGTCCACTGGCCCATGGGAGTGAAAACTGAGTGTAAATCAGTCTTGGCATTTAAACTCCACTGTTATTAACACAGACTGAATCTCGTCCTCTCCTTTTTGTCATTTCTCAAAACCAATCCTAGAATCATGTATGCTTAAACACTCATGTCCTGAGCAAAATAACATGAGTCACAAATGATTTCCCTTAATACCATCCCACCAAATAACTTCTGTCCAATCAAAATACACCAAGTGAGTGTTGCTGGAATCAAGCGATCACCATTACTCAAGTAAGGGATAGCAAAGGCCAAACATGGAAAATAAAGTTAAATTAACCAAATGAAGCCAAAGGAATATACCCCCTTCTCCAAATAAAACACAAAAAGCATGAATATTTCATTGTGTTCTAGGGATTCAAACAAAACAAAAATCCAGTTATTATTTGAATAAGTTATAGAGGAGACCACTCATTTCCAAGGAGATTTTGTGCTTAAAAAGTTTAAAATCTTGCAGAGATCAGGTGTGTGCTTTTTCATATTAAGTAGCATAATAATAGTAGTAAACAACAACAGAGGATGTTAAAAAGTCAACAATTAATTAGCAAATGAGTGGTATATCATGTTCTATGTGTTCATAGGAGGTGGTCACTGATGGTCTAGAGAAGCAAAGGGGGCTTCTTCTGGCTTTGAAAAATGGGTAAATTAAAATGATTATATGGTAATATGACTACCATTTTCTAATTCTTAAATGTACTTTCCAGAGACTTTGATCTCTTATGCATTTTCTAAGGTAAGTGGTTTTATGCTTCTTAATTCAAGAAAACCTAAAATATGTCATAAAAAATGAAAAAAAGAAGTTAAAAGGCAGCTTTGAACTCCAACCTCTTCAAAGAGTTGAGATAAATGAACAACTATAGAAAACAACAGTAACAGATCTTTGATGAGTTGGAATATACAGACAGAGACCATTAGACCTTGTTTTGAAAGCAGACAGTATATCATGAACCATTTTAATAAATACTGGTACTTAGCAATGCGGTCTACAAGGGCAATATGTTTTGATATTGCGTTTGTACCATATATTTATTTCCTCAAAGATTTGCTGAATCTTTATTGGGTACTTACTTTAAGTTATAAAGTCTGGTCTAGAAATAAATACTTGGAACCAGAAAATAAACACTGGGAAAAGACACTAATATTTGGCTTTAAGAATCTCTCAAAGGAGTGAAGAGACAAGTGTATTCAGAACTAAGGTGAACAATGTGATAGTACAGTTACACAAAGGGTATAGTAGTCATTTCTGACCTTGGGATTAGAGAAAGTACCATAGAGATTATGATTTTAATCCTTGATGAATTTTGACAGTGGAGGAAAAAGAATTATAATTTTTTATAATTATGTACTTAAAAATAGAATAAAAAATTGATGGAATAGGGGTGTGAGTAGTTCAAGTAAAATGCTAAATAATTTGGAGCAGTAAAAGAATAGAAAACTGTCAACAAACTTGTGCCAAGATAAAGTTCGGACTTCTCCCTGGTAACAATGATTTAAGACCATGGAATGATTTTAAGACTTGATATTTTAGATGTTGACTTGTGTTAGCAAATGAATTTGGCCAGATATTTGTAGCAAAGGACAATGGAGAATAAAGTGCCTTAGTTCTAGTAAAAGATATGAAAGCATGAAATAAATGGGAACAATTACACTGGGATAATAGTGGTAAAAATGGAGAGATTTTCAAAAATGATAGGAAGAAGTAATGGGAATTGGGAATGACCAGGTAAAAGAACTAAAAGTATGGGGTGATTAATGATTAAAGTTACTTACTTAGGTGATGCTGTTAGGGTAAGTTAATTTCTGTGACAACCCCCACACGGTGCTGAACTCAATAAAAATGTATTTTTTTTTTTTTTTACTTACATTCTAATGTGAGTTGACAGAGGAGTGACCATGACTGGCTCTGTTCTATGAAGTAATTCAGAGACCCAGGCTCCTTCCATTCTGAGCTCCACAACCTTGTCAGAACTTGAATTCCTACACTGAAGTCTCTGCATTGAGCCAACAGGTGAGGTAAGAGAGAAAGACAGAGTGGAATATTTTTAAAGGCCTTAGGATCAGACTCAGAAAGGCTTCACACCACTTCCACCCAAATTCCATTAAGTCACATGATCCATTTAACCTCAAGGAAATCAGGGAATGGGTGGCATTAAGGAACAGAACACCAATACTGGTGACCAATAGGCCAGTTTTGGCTACAATGATCCACAGATGTTGATGATATGGAACCAAAAATTTTAAAAAGCAAGTTTGATGGAAAGTAAAGAAAATGAGTTCAAGGTTGGACATGGTTAGTGTTGCATGTGTTAACTTCATGCTGGTTGAGATATTCTGCAGGTAGTGTTAAATTTGAGTACGAGCATCAGGATGGAGTTTCTGATGTGGGAATTATTAGGATGGGGTGGTAGTATAAACAAAGTTGTGATTGAGATAAAGGGAATACCATGGACGAACCAGGAGCAGCCACATATTGTAAGATATGGTAGAGGAATATAAGCAAGCAAAGGAGTTCAAAAAAGACAGGGGCACCTGGATGGCTCAGTGGGTTAAAGCTTCTGCCTTCAGTTCAGGTCATGATCCCAGGGTCCTGGGATCGAGCCCCACGTTGGGTTCTCCACTCAGCAGGGAGCCTGCTTCCCTCTCTCTCTCTCTCTGCCTGCCTCTCTGCCTACTTGTGATCTCTGTCTGTCAAATAAATAAATAAAAATCTTAAAAAAAGAAAAGAAAAAGACAGTCAGATTTGTGCAAAGAAGATAGGGAAACAAGACAGTCAAGGGAGCCAAAGCAGACTAGTGCAAAAGGAAGGGGAGTTCAAAACGGCATATACTGCAGGAGAAGGGCAGAGGAGAGGAAAGACAGAGACATGAGAATTGGTAAAGACAGAAATAATTGCTGAAAAATGCAAGAAAAGTAAAGGGGCAGGAGACTAGGTAAAGGATGGTATCGATTAGCAATGAATACAAGCATTGGCAAAGTGTGTTTTTTGTTGAGGTGAATTATACCATAGATTGTGGATCCTAGAAATGTGAAAAGAACATAGACTTGAATTTGCATTATGGCTTCTAATTTAGATCTGCTTAGCCCTGACACCTTGGGCTAAACATCTAATCTCACTTAGTTTCCCCACATGTGAAATGAAGCAACTGGACTCAACGTTCTCTAAGTCCCTTCTCTCTACAAATGTGAATCAAATTATTAGTTAAGGCAATGCAGTGTAATCATGAAGAAATGAGCTCTGCCTTAGTATCATCCCTATGATGCAGCTTTGATCAAACCGTTAAAATTCTCTAACCTTCATTTCCTCATCCCTAAAATTGAAAATGATATATACCCCCTAGGAGTGTTTTAAGGTTTAAAAAAACTCACTGATTATAAAATGCATAGCACAATGTCAGCTATCTAGTAAATAATTCTAAATGTGAGTGCTGGCAGGACAGGAGCACAACAGGCTATTGGGATGGATGTAATACAGAGTGAATTCAGAGAAGGCTCTTGGTGTGAAATTTTGGAAAGAGAAGAACAGCTTGTGGCATCTAGGAATTGCCTGATTCTTACTGACTATACAAAGTGAATGTATGGGCACAAAGAGGTTAAAAAAGAAGAATGGAAATTTATGTATGCATTCAAAACAGACATTCATGAGGACTTATAACCTATTCAGGCTCTGTTCTTGGTGCAGGGAGAAGAGAAGTAGATAAACAAATGTCTGGTTTCCATATTTAGCCTGTGTAAATGCCTAACTTACCTCTCTTTGTAGCCTACCTGACCTTAAAACAATGAAGAGTGATCTCGTTCTTTTTTGTGTGAGCTGAAGTGGGCAGCCTACAAAAGACAGCCGTGAGCCCTTGAAAGACCCACTTTTAAGTGTCTCCGGTAATTTTTCACACAAAAAATGCACTCTTGTTTATTTGAGTAGCAGAACGGAAAAAATAGATGCACCAGAAGCAAGATAGATCAACATTCTCGCTGGAGTAGAATTAGTTGGCCGCAGACAGTGTTTTAAGGGCTGTTTCCCTACCACTTTAATTAACTTCAAACGAGGAATACATTCTAGCTTAGCTCTTTTTCCAGTGTGTGAAGCTGGATTCCATATGTGTGATGATTATAACATTGAATTCTACCCTTTGGGAAATCAACCTGACATTGCTCTGAATTGCCCATTGAGTATACAAGGCATTCAGCTCCTTTAAATTATAAAGGACAATGTGAAGAGAGTCTCGCCTTCTGTGATCCTGATTGGCTGTTACCTGTTCCTCTGAGCCAATAGCATTAACAAGTCCAATTAGAAGGGCTAACACTGGAGCTGGGGTTTGGGATTTAGCAGATTGAGGAGCTGGAAAGAGGGCTAGGGATATAGTATGATAGCTACAAGCAGGACTTTTAAAATTATTAAACTTCAGAAAGACTTATAAAAGAAATAGAATTCAGTTGTGACTTATATCTTTAGCAGTTTTCTTTCTCCTTTAGTTCCCCCGCCCCACCTTAATGTGTGAGATGTATTCCTTATTTTTCTTTGAGGGATACATATAATCCTATGCTCTCTGTAGAGTTACTGTTTATTAAACACTTGCTATGTGCTAGGCAATGTGCTAAGTGCTTTTTATATTTTACTCTTATACACTTCACGATCACCCTAAAAGTTAGTTATCATTATGCCCACTAAACAGATGGAAAAAGTGAGGCTAAAAATTGGTAAAGCTGGCATTTGAACACAAACTCTTATACCTTAAGACAACCTGCTTATTATAAAGCAAGGCTATAGAGCTTACCAGTCACCACAAAAGAAAGTGGAAAAAAAAAGGATTAAGCTTGGACAGACTGAGACTAAGGGTGGTGGGCTGGTGGGCTGAACCTTGTTATCTTGTGTTGATAATTAGCTGAGCTTGTCCTTGGGAATCTCATAAGATCTGTAGAAAACTGCTTTTTCTTAAGTTTGAAGGGGGTTAGAAAAATGGTTTTTTTATGTGGCAACTTAGCTGAAAAATTCTACTCCAGTCCAGGCAGAAGACAGGAAGGTGAATAGGGACCCTCTTATGAGCTAGAAGCAATTTTTATCACTTCTCAGTTATGAGGTAGATCATCTGACCTCACGGAGTTAGTTCCTTTCTCCTTTATACCACCTGGTCTGTGGTCGTCTTGTGAAATGGAGAAATGGAGATTTTTCAGGTAGGGTTTGGCTGAAGCTGGAAACCTACTCAGCTGAGAAAGGAAAAGATTTGTCTCCTAAAAAAGCCAGCTTTTCCTAACTCTGGGATATTGTATGAGAAGCTCAAAGTGGTAATGGTCTGCCAAATTTCTGCTTTAAAATCAAAGTCTCTTCACCCTTCTTACTGTCCAGAGAGTTACTATTAATTCTCACTGTGGTTTTTCTATGGTGAAGCATGGCTGCATATAAACCCAATACTGTGTGTGGTTTAGGAAGCGGTTAGTAATTGTTCCACATGACAGGAATCACTCAAAAATATGAATTTTGGCTCTTGGTTTTTCTTTTTTAAGATTTATTTATTTATTTGAGAGAGAGAAACACACACACACACACACAGCAGGGGGTGGTGGGCGTGGGGGAAGAGGGAGAAGAGGGAGAGAGAGAATCTCCAGGGAACTGTGCTGAGTGTAGAGCCTGACCTGGCACTTAATCTCATAACCTTGAGATCATGACTTGAGCCAAAATCAAGAGTCCAGTGCTTAACCAACTAAACCACCCAGGCGCCCATTGGCTCTCTCTCTCTCTCTTTTTTAAAGGTTTTATTTATTTATTTATTTATTTATTTATTTATTTATGTATGTATGTATGTATGTAACAGATAGAGAGAGAGATCATAAGTAGGCAGACAGGCAGAGAGAGAGGGGGAAGCAGGCTCCCCACTGAGCAGAGAGCCTGATGTGGGGCTTGATTCCAAGACCCAGAGATCATGACCTGAGCTGAAGGCAGAGGCTTCACTCACTGAGCTATCCAGGCACCCCTCTTTCTTTTTAAGGGTTCCTTGTGAGCATAAATTTATTAGTGTTCTTTCATTCTCCATGGATACAGACAATTGTTACATGGCTGGACTACTGTCTCTGGAAATGTCCTCTCCCCATTAGGGATCCAGGATGATGTGTGAGCTCATCTGAGTGTGTGTTGGTGGGTCTGTGTACATTATGCTGAGAGAATTTGTGATACAGAGGAAGGAGAAGTGGCAGCTTGTTCAGCACCGATCCTCTCTGACCTTTCACTCTCATTTCAGTGAACCACCTCCTTGACTTTGGAGAATAGAGGAAGAACTCGTCTACCATGAGATTTGAAAACTGGGTTAAGAATTCCAGCTGCTGGGGCGCCTGGGTGGCTCAGTTGGTTAAGCAACTGCCTTCGGCTCAGGTCATGATCCCTGGGTCCTGGGATCGAGTCCCACATCGGGCTCCCAGCTCCATGGGGAGTCTGCTTCTCCCTCTGACTTCCCCTCTCATGCTCTCTCTCTGTCTCTCAAATAAATAAATTAAAAAAAAAAAAAAAAGAATTCCAGCTGCTCCAATGTGTGTATGCCCTGGGTGGCCATCTGACTGCTCTGAGCCTTAGTTCCCTTCGCTATGAAATTAGTGCTGTCATGCTTACCTCACAGATTTGTTGTCAGGATGAAAACAAGGTGATATAAAGGAAAAAAAAAATGTGACAAAAAGAGCCTCATATAGCGCCAGTGTGGTATTATTTCCATTGCCTTTGGGTAGATGTGCTAAGTCCTGCTTTTCCCTTGCCATGACCACTTACCTGGACAGGGATGACATGCATGTGGTGCAAGGAGATAGGGGGAAGGGAGGGAGCCAAGGCTGATCTGTGAACTGCTGCTAAAACAAGTCAGGGCTTAAACCTGCAGGTATTTCCTCAGCTTTCCTATAATACAAAAACCAATTCTTAGTTTTGGAATTACCTTTTCCCCTTAGACCTCTAAGGATGAAAAGTTTTGCAACTTATAACTTTTGGTGCTCCTTTGTGTTTATTTAGAGCAGATCTTATGCACATATTAAGGGATGGAGGGCACCTGGGTGGCTCAGTGGGTTAAAGCCTCTTCCTTTGGATCGGGTCATGATCCCAGGGTCCTGGGATTGAGGCCCGCATCGGGCTCTCTGCTTGGCAGGGAGCCCGCTTCCCCCCAGCCCCCCCGTCCCTGCCTTCCACTCTGCTTACTTGTGATCTCTGTCTGTCAAATAAACAAATAAAATCTTAAAAAAGGCGGGGGGGATGGAATGAGGTGAAAAGGAAGATCAAAAAAATTAAAATTTCCTTTGACCTCAAACTTTTTAGGGATAATTTTGGGCCCTATGTCGATTTAAGACATCCTTAGGGATAGGATAAATTAAAGAGTATGATATCTCATTCCATTCCCTTTCTTTCCTTCCTTCCTTTTTAATAAAAAAGATAAGGCTAAGTTCACTGGAGCATTCTTTTTTTTTTCTACATGGATGTAACTAAAGAGATTCTGATTATGAATTAGTCATGGAGAGCTTGGCATTACTGCTGGTAGGTATATTTCTATATTTACATTTCACTTGGATAAGCCAAAGGTTGGTAAGAGATTGAGTTATAAAATAGGTAAAGATCTTTGGTTTACAAGTAACTTATTTTTGTGTGCATGGATTCCAGATGTTTCACTGAAAGGGAGTCAAAATATGCTCCCTTAAAATAAGATTGGAATTGATGTCAGAAAGTGACTCATACTTATTAACCCAAAGAAGAAGACAGATTGTATATATTCAACTCCAATATGCCAGAGTACAAATCTAAAGAGACTCATCATCCATTTTTGTTGTTTTAGAATTTATATTGTTCCTTCTTCAGCACTGAGAAGCGTCCCTTGCAGAAAGCACTTCCCCATTAGTCCACAACCAGCAGGGAAAGAGTCTTCTTCAGTCACTGAGACCATAGAGAACATCTGGTTGATTAACAGATGTTAATGCCAGAATAGCTTTGGTTTGATCAATGATGTAATCAATCATGAAAGTTATAATTTTAGCAAGGTTTAGACTGTTTCATTAAATAAAGATGGAACATGTCTGATGTTCCAGATTTTCAGAAAAAAATTATATTTCTCTAAAACCAGTATTTGTGGAACATCTGCATACATACAATTTTAGATGTCATTTTTAACATGTCCATATGGCAATTACCTTACGTAAAATGAGACAGTGGGGAAATGTAAAGATTAATTTTTCCCCTGTAGTTGAGGAAAGGATATGAATTTAGTTTGATTTTATGGATTAAAGAGACAATAGAAAAACATGGGCTGAAAAGCCAACTGAGATCCAGTTAATTTATTTAGGAGGAAATTGTTTAATGAATTATTTTATGTTTTAGATATTCATATTATGAATCTGAATGTGATTTTTAGTTTTACTTTCTGTCATTAAACAAAAGGAACAACAGTGCAACTAAATGAAAATGAAAATGAGAAAGAAAAACCAAAGTAAAGTCAATCGTTAGAGTAGAAGTTATGATACAAAAGCAAAAATAAAAACAAAAAAGAGATGTAATCTAATAGCAAAGAAAGAATGCAACTCATTAGGGATATGGCAAAGGACAGAGATTGAAGATGGATGAACAAGGAAAAATATTCAAGTGTTTCATGGAAAATTTTTTTGAAATGAATTTGAAGAGGAATTATTTGTCTATAAATTGTTGCTGAAATAGCAGAAGGGCATGGTTTTCAGAAAATTTCTCAGAAGGATACCCTCTATCCAGGAGAGCTGATTACTTGCTATCATCATCAGAAGTATGAGGCCTCCCATCAAAGAGCCATATCCAGAAATGAAGTCATGACACGGGAAACTCCATTACGTGGATTTACACAGCTCATGTTCAATTAGCCAATATGCCCAAATGGAGGCATCAAATAAAACTTGTGAAATCAAATTATTAGTAACAAGTTCCTATTTGTTACACTGAACTCAGATGTGTCTCTTAGTTTCCACTAGTTTTACATGTAAACACAATCAGAAATATAAACTAGAGGAGCGCCTGGGTGGCTCAGTGGGTTAAAGCCTCTGCCCTTGGCTCAGGTCGTGATCCCAAGGTCCTGAGATCGAGCCCCACTTTGGGCTCTCTGCTCAGCAGGGAGCCTGCTTCCCCCTCTCTCTCTGCCTGCCTCTCTGCCTACTTGTGATCTCTGTCTGTCAAATAAATAAATAAAATCTTAAAAAAAAAGAAATATATATACACTATACACAAAGACCACATGGCTTGAGTGTTTCTTACATTCTAAGGGGTTTATACGCATTAAACTCATTTAAGCAGCACAAAACTTTTGGAAAGATACAATTATTTTCTCTCTGTAGAGATGAGAAACAGAAGGTCAGAGAACTTAAAACTCCTGATTACATGGTTAAAATGGTGACAAAAATTAAAATTCAGACTCAGACACAGTTGTAACCACCATGATGTCTTGCAGTTTTCAACTAAAGCATGACTCAAAAAGAAATTTAAACATTTTAGAATTTTTTTGTCACATAGTTTTGCTAAATGCAACACAGAGATGGCCAAACTTGATTCATGCTTGTAAGAAACAGTGTTCTTCACCCAGATTAAAAATTTACTTCTCCCCACCCCTAAGGTTCAAGCATATTTAATAATATGCTCTGACATAAGCCTATTTTTCCTACTTATGTTATCTTGGGACAAAGAAAAAAACTTTTGAGAATAAATTTTAAGCCCAGTGTTTCAAACACTTTGATTAAAAAAACAATTTTCCAAATGTCATCCAAGAGTAGTGCTCTCTAAGACCACTCTGTAAAAGATACTCAAGAGCCTATACTAGCAAAGAGAAACATTTAAGTCTCTGAAATATACCACTGTGGGAAGTGTTATATAATCTTCTGTTGGGAGTCCAAATTAGGAAATATTTTCCTTCTTAGAAACATGCATTCTTAAAAATAACCAAATAAATAAGTTTCTTGGTTCACTGATACCAAATTTAGTTTAAGAAGGAGGGGAATGACAAGCAATAACAAATTTTAACTTGCCTTCATATTATTTTGGAACATGGTTTTCTTAGTAGTATTCAGTGTTAGGTATATTTCTCAGGGTTCTCCGGAGAAACAGAACCAATAAGATGTATATAGACATATATAAGTAATCCATGTATATATCTTACCATATATGTATTACATGTTAATGAGAAAGATAGGAACATGAGAGAGATTTATTTTAGGGACTTGGCTCATGTGATTGTGGAGGCTGGCAGGTCCAAAATTTTAGGGCAAGCTGGCAGGCTAGAGACTCGATCAATGCTTCAGCTCAAGTCTGAAGGCAGAGAGAAGGCAAAAACCTTCTTCCTTGGGGACATCCATCTTTCTCTTAAGACCTTCAACTGATTCAGTGAGGCCCTTCTACATTATGGAGGGTAATCTGCTTTACTCAAAGTCTACTGATTTCCATGCTAATCTTATTTAAAAAATACTTTGACTATAACATCTAGACTAATATTTGTTCAAATATCTGGATACCATGGCCCAGCCAAGTTGACAGATAAAATTAACCATTACCTAATGAGAACCTTTCTTCTAAGCATTTGTTTTTGGCAAAGAGAAACAGATCTCTTATACCTAAATCCAGGGCCAATAAATGAAGATGCAACATCTGATTTCACAATGTATTTCTATTGTATATAGAGAAGTACAATTTGTCAGTTACAGATCGCTCATTTGAGATGGCTAGAGAGAATGTTGTTACTCAAAGGAGTAGAGAGCAAGATTTTTCTGTTACAGTTGAATGTTATATTCTGTGCCAGCTTTGATGTCTGTCCATGTGTGGGATGGCAGCATATATGTGAGATCACTTTATTATAAAGATTTTTGGATTACTGTAGAAACAGACCATGGAAGAAGTCCAGGATCAATGAGCCATATCTTGCATATCATTGTTGAGTGGTGCATACCATTATGAGGGATGGGTAGGGAGCACTTCATTTTGAGGCATTCCTTTTACTGCTTGTGGTGTTTCAGAAGTTAACATCCAACCTTCAATCTTTTATTATTTTTATGTGACTTTAAAAAGCTGCATTTCTGTGGAGCTGCAAGGCTTTTGAAAATGAATTCAGCTGACACATTGAATTGGGATGTATCAAGATGGATGGCAGATTCATATTCCAGTATATCACATGACTTGCATCAATTTAGTGTGTCAGCTAAAAAGTTTAAGGAGAGAGAAAAAAATCAGTTAAAGAAATTTCATTTCTGGTAAAACTGGATTTAGGAAACCTGTGGTTATTAAAGAAACTTTATATTGTGAGTCGTCATAGAGGTTTTAAGGACTGTAAATATAGTGATATTTCCTTTTAAACTTGGATGTCAACACAGTCCATGGCAAAGATTTTGGACAGCATTTTGAAGTCCAAAGAAAAAAGCAGGGAAGCATGAACAAAAAGTGATAGATATCAGGGGGAAAATGAGGCTTGCCCATAATTTAAGATAGGAATATCTGGGTGATAGTAATTGGAGAAATAGAACTGCAACAATTTTATATGGCAGAGAGTTGAGCTCAATCAATATGGAAAGTAAAATTTTGTAGATTTTCTAATATTTAGGTAATATTTTTAAAATTAAAGAATAAACACACTTATGGGTCAATCAATATGTATTTATTACCTACTATGTACCAGATACCATTCCAGGTACTTAGAATACAATCCATAAACAAAGCAGACAATCTTGGAGCTTGCATTTTGACAGGGAGAGGTAAAAATGAGCCATGAATATAATAAACAAGTAAATTGTGTAGTGTGCTAAAGGATAGTTAGTGCTATGGAATAATAAAAAGAAATTCATCAGGATTTTAGAGATTGAGAGTGTCAGTGGGGGTCAGGGGGAGGGCTGGTTGTTAAGGTAGGACTCACTGAAAATGTGACATTCAAGAAAGAATATGAGATAGATGTAGAAGTTCACCTCTTTGCTGCCTGGAGAAGGACACTCCAGGAAGAAGGAACCAAGGCCATCAAGAAGGAATCTTTGGCCATCAAGACCAAAGTCCAATGATGGAAGGAGGATAATGTAAGGATATGAAGTCACTGGAAGCCAAATTAGCAGAGTCCTAAAGATGAATGGATTAAATTTGACCTTTATTCAGAGTGATATGAGAGCCAAGATGGTTTTGAGAAGGGAAGTGAAATAATCTGACTTATGTTCTAAAAAGGTGACTATGGTTACTCTGTTGGGAATAGAGTATAGAGGGCAAAAGTAGAAGCAAGGAGACTTAGAAGATAAATAAATTCAAAAACCCAGAAGAAAGAAGATGGTGATTAGCACTAGGCTAAGAGTGGGGTAGGGGGCAATGAAAGTTGATTGGATTCTAGATATATTTTGAAGATAGAACCAATGGGATTTATTTATTTATTTATTTATTTATTTATTTATGGCAGCTTGCATTTGGGGAACAGGAAAAAGAGAGCAAAGATGACTCAGAGATTTTTGGTTTGGGCAATGAGAGAATGAAATTACTATCAATTTAGATGGCTAGCATGAAAAAGAGTAAGTTGGTGGAAATGAGCAGGAGTTCAGTCATGACAGTTTAGGGTGAGATATCTATTAGATAGCCAACGGAAATACTGAGTAGGCATTTGGCTATATTGATTGGGATTTAGAAGATACATCTGGGCTGAGGGTTGGCACCATGTAGATGGGATAGAAGTTAAACCATATATGACTGAGAATGCTTGATGGTTTTTGACTGCAAATAGCAGCAATTTCATATGGTTCAACCTAATAAAAATCTTTGGAACTGGAAGTGATCACCCATGTTGTTAATACAGAGAGAGAAGAGTACTAAGGATGGGGACTCGAGACAGTCTCTTTTAGGCTGTTGGAGGGGAGATGAAAAACTAACCAAGGAGATGAAAAGTGGAGAAGAAGGAAACTGTGTTGTCTAGGCAACCAACCTAAAAGAAAAGAAAGAAAGAAAAAGGAATCAGAGGATACAATCATCAAGTTAGATGCTAGTGATAGATTGATGAGGATTGAGCATTAAATCTAACAAAAAAGAGGACTTCAGTGATCCTGATAAATTTTTTTTGGATAGAATGTGGGAGTGTATGTATAACTGGAGTAGTTTTAAACAAAATGGAAGGGAAGAGAATTAGAGATGCCACAGATAGAAAACTCAACAAAATTTGTTGCAAAAAGAACCTGGTAAATGAAGTATTTGGTGAAAGAGGACTTCACATAACATTTTTTTTAATATGGGAAAAATTCATATACTAATTGGAATAAATCTACAGAGAAGAGAAATTTTGTGATGTGGTAGAAGTAGGGAACAATTATTAGAGTTATGTTTTGGGGTAGGCAAAAAGGGAATGGAATTTGGTGTACAGGTAGATTTATATCATCATTGTGTGGTTTTATAAAGCCGCAGAAAGAGTTTAACTCTCAAAACAACAGAATGGAAGTTAGGCCATATGGACACAAATAGAGTTGACATAGAAGTTGTACTGATAGGAGCATGTGAACTTTTTTTCTGTTTGATAATTGTTTGTATTTTCTTAATTAAAAAAAAAGTAACATCATAAGTTGAAAATGAGGAGAAAGGCAAAAAGCATTAAAGGCTGCAACAAATGTATGAAGTAGTGACTAGGTGATTTGGAAATTGAATGGAAAGGGGAAAGGAAATAGGATCCTCCCATGGTACCGAGGGCCCTCTGAAGATGGTTGTCGTGAATTAGAGTGAGGATAGTCAGCAGGGTGTATGCTTTTCTCCAACCACATTCTGCTACATGGATACTGGTATAAGTAGAAAGAGAACTGAATTTAATCAGGGTTCAATTTCTGAGCAAGTAGGATCAATGGAGAGAAGGGCAACTGAGTTGAATATATCTATACAAAAGAATAATCACCAATATAATGAGAACCTAGTACCCAAATTGTATATGGAAACTGATGAGGATATAAAGAGTGTAGTGGAAAGTGAAAAGAGATTATAAGATCTAAGGACTTTAGGGCCTTTGAAGTTGGGATTCTAAGGGCAGTGAACTGGAAAGACAGGAGATGGTGCTTGAAATTGATATAGAAGAGATGTAATCCTTGGCACAAGAAGCCCAAGATATGATTATAGGAGTGAATAAATGAGGTACGAGGAAGGTAAGACCATTGGAGGAGAAGAGGTTAGGTAACTGAAAGCCTCATCGATTGGAAGCATCATCAATGCGAAACTTTGGAATGATCAGGAATTAAGCCAGTAGGCTCATTTCATTCTTGGACAAGAAGATTGATTATTTTATGGATGTCAACTTATTTTATATGTTTAAACACAAATGAATTGAAAAATCTCAAAAGGTCTCTTTTTTTTGGAATTTGAAAGCATGAATAAATAATTCTGTAAAAATAAAATGACTGGGAACCCTGCAAAATGTTTGATTAAAGATTCAAAAATTAAAATAAAATATTTTGAATATTAAAAGTAATAAGGGAAGAATTCTTACCAGGTAATATAATACACTATAAATAAAAACAAAAACAAGACAACAAATAAAATTAACACAGAGGCCAATTTAAGATTTTATATATATATATATATATGTGTGTGTGTGTGTGTGTGTGTGTGTGTGTGTGTGTGTCTGTAAATCATTGTTTTAACATCTATTTTCCTAATGGCTAATGGTGTTGATCATATTTTCATGTGCTTTTTTCAACTGTATATCATATTTGTGAAATATTTATCCAAATCTTTTGCCATTAAAAAATTGAGTTGCAAATCCAGCTTACTCTAGCTATCCTGTCCCACCTAAGGAAAGGAAAAACTGGAAAGAATTAGTGAAGTTCACATTTCAGAGGCAAACTCTCACTAAAGGAATGAAACCTAATCATAGGGCTATAAAATACTTCCCCTATCTTAACACCTTACCAACATAATTAAAAATATATTTACAAAAGTTTCTTCTACTTAGTACTTCTCATGCCTGTCTACCAAGAAGAAACTGTAAGTCATAATGAAAGGCAAAAAAAACCCATTTTAAGAGACAGGAAAAGCATCAAAATCAGACTCAGATGTGGTGGGCATGTTGAAATTGATGGACCTGGAATTAAAACACCTAGATTAATACTAAGACTTCCATGGATAAAGTAAATAGGATGTAAGAACAGACAGAAAATATAAGCAGAGGGAAATTATGAGAGAAAAGAGAAAAAGAAATACTAAAGATAAAAGAAAAATGTAACAGAAATTAAGAAAGCTTTTGATGGGCTTAATAATAGTTTGACCATGGCTGAGAAAATAATCTCTGAGCTTGAGGCAATCTCAATAGAAACTGCCAAAACTTAAAAGCAAAGAGAAAATAGACCAGAACAGACAATGCTAGAATTGTGGGGTAACTTCAGAAGGTATACTAAACACACACACACACACCCCAAATATAAGTGAAATTAATAACAGCAGTGGCACATGGCACAAGAGATGGGAGGGAGTAATTAGGATACTTTTGTTGTTATAAGAATTTAGCACAACCTATGGAGTATAGTGTTATTTGAAAATGGAGCTGGATTGGGGCGCCTGGGTGGCTCAGTGGGTTAAAGCCTCTGCCTTCAGCTCAGGTCATGGTCCTGGGGTCCTGGGATCGAGCCCTGCATTGGGCTCTCTGCTCAGCAGGGAGCCTGCTTCCCCCCCTCTCTCTGCCTGCCTCTCTGCCTACTTGTGATCTCTGTCTGTCAAATAAATAAATAAAATCTTAAAAAAAAAAAAGAAAAGAAAATGGAGCTGGATTAGTTGTAAATGTATTCTGCAAACTGTAGGGTAACCACTAAAAAGAGTAAAGCAAAAAAGTATGAATGATATGCTAAGAAAGGAGGAAAACCAGAAACATATAAAGTGCTGAATTAAAGTTATAAAAGGCAGAAAAAGACCAAGGGACAAAAATAGCAACAAAGAACAGGACAATGAATAAAAAAATATAATGAATAAAAAATATGTAGATTAAAAAACATACCTCTTAATAGCACACAGGGCAAAGAAGAACTTTCAGGTGAAATTTAAAGGTATTTTGCACTAAATGAGGGTAAAAGTAAACTTATTAAAATTTGTGGAATTTGCCAGAAGCAGTGCTTAGAGGCAAATTCAAAGCATTGAGTAAATAAAAGAAGAAATATATAAAATCAAACATTTAAGCTTTCCCTTTAGGAAACTAGGAAAAAAGAGCAAATTGAAACTAATGGAAGAAGAAGAAGAAGTAGTAGTAGTAGTAGTAGTAGGAGGAGGAGGAGGAGGAGGAGGAGAAAAAGAAGCAGCAGCAGCAGCAGCAGGAGGAGGAGGAGAGGAAAAGAGCAAAAATCTACAAAATTGAAAATTGGAAACCAGTGTAGAAAATTAATGAAACCCAAAACTAGTTTTTTGAACAATCAATAAAATTGATAAATCTCTAGCCAGGCTAACTAAGGATAAAAGAGAACACATATCATGAATACCAGAAATGAAAGGGGAGACATCACTCTAATATCACAGACATTAAAAAGGATAGTAAAGGAATACTATGAACCACAAATCTGATAATTAAAATGAAGCAGACCAATTCCTTAAAAGACACAATATACCAAAACTCACAGAAGAAGAAATAGATATCCTGAATGGGCCTGTATCTACTAGAGAAATTGAGTCTATGAATCTCAAATTTAGCATCATACCAATAACAAACTGTTGAAACAAGATCAGGACTAAGACAAGGATGCTCCTCTTGCCACTTTTATTCAACATACTACTGGAAGTCCTAGCCATAAAAATTAGGCAAGAAAAAAAAAAAGCATACAAATTAGAAAAGAAGAAGTAAATCTGTCACTATTTCCAGATGGCAGTACAATGCACATTAAGATACTGAAAGAAATTGCAGAAGACATAAATAAATGAGAAGATATTCCATGCTCATGGATTGGAAAAATTAATATTGTTAAAAAGACCATGATACCAAAAGCAATCTACAGATTCAGTTCAATCCCTGTCAAAATCGCAATGGCATTTTTCACAGAGATAGAACCAACAATCCTAAATTTCTATGGAAACATCAAAGACAAGTGGGACCATATAAAACTAAAAAGCTCTTGAACAACAAAGGAAACCATCAACAAACTGAAAAGGCAACTTACTGAAGGAGGAAATATTTGCAAATCATATGCCTGATAATAGTCTAATGTCCAAAATATATAAATAACTCATACAACTCAATAGCATAACTCAAAAAACCAAAACAACAAAAACAATCTAATTTAAAAAATAAGCTGAGGATCTGAATAGACATTTTTCTTAAAGAAGACATTCAGGTGGCCAACAGGTACATGAAAATAGGTTCAACATCACAAATCATCAGAGAAATACAAATCAAAACCACATGACTTATTGTCTCATACCTGTTAGAATGAGTATTACCAAAAAGAAATAACAAGTGTTGACAAGGGTTGCTGGCGGGACTGTAAATAGATGCAGCCACTATGGAAAACAGTATGGAGGTTTCTCAAAAAATTAAAAAGAGAACTACCATATCATCCAGCAATTCTACTTCTGAGTACTTATTCAAAGAAAAGAAAACACTAACTCAAAAGATACATGCACTCCCATGTTTATCACAGCATTATTTACAGTAGTTAAGATATGGAAGCTACCTAAGTGTCTATTAAAGGATAAATGGATAAAGAAAATGTGGCATATGTATATAACAGTTTATTATTGAACCACATAAAAGAAAGAAACCTGCCATTTGCAACAACATGAAGGGACCTTGAAGACAATATGCTAAGTGAAAAAAGGCAGACATTGAAAGACAAATACCCTAACATCTCACTTGTATATGAAATCTAAGAGAGAAAAAAATTATAGAAATACAGTAGAGTAGTGGTTTCCTGAGGCAGGCTGGGAGGTGGGATTGGGGGCAAAATGGGTGGAGTCTAATGATACAATCTTCTAGTTATAAAATAAGACATGAGAATATAAATTACAGCCTGGTGCCTATTACTAATACTATTGTATTGTATATTTGAAAGTTGCTGAGAGATCTTAAAATTCTCACCACAAGAGAAGAATTGTAAAGATATGTGGTAATGCATGAAAACTAGATTTATTGTGGTGATCATTTTGCAATATATACAAATATTGAATCAGTATGTTGTACACCTGGAAGTAATATATTATATGTCATTTTTATGTCAATAAAAATAATAATGATAAAAAAGAATTGGGTCTAATTAATGAACTTCCATAACAGAAAGCACCAGACACAGATGGATGCCCTGTTGAATCTAACTAAAATTAAGGAAGGAATTATACCAACTCTCTATAATTTATTTTAGAAAACAGAAGTAGAGGGGCACCTGGGTGGCTCAGTGGGTTAAGCCTCTGCCTTCAGCTCAGGTCATGATCTCAGGGTACTGGGATCAAGCCCCACATCAGGTTCTCTGCTCAGCAGGGGGCCTGCTTCCCCCTCTCTCTCTGCCTGCTGCTCTGCCTACTTATGATCTCTCTTTCTGTCAAATAAATAAATAAAAATCTAAAAAAAAGAAAAAGAAAAAGAAAAAGAAGTAGAGGGAAACTTCCGAAATCATTCTGTGGAGAGAAGAATTACTCTAATACCAAAACCAGAAAAAGACATTACAACAAAGGAAAACTATGGACCAATATCTCTCATGAACATAGATGAAAAACCCTCAACAAAATATTAGCAAGTTAGATCCAACAATGTATAAATAGAATTACATGTCATGAAAACATGAGGTTTATCTGAGGTATGCAAGATTATTCAACATTCAAATGTCACTTAATATAATCCATTGCATAATAGGCTAAAGAGGAAAATCACATGATTATATCAATAGATTCAGAAAAAGTATATGACAAAATCCAACACCCATTCATGACAAATTCTTGGTAGTAAGGAACAGACAGAACTTCCTCAATTTGATAAAGAATATCTACAAAAACCTGTAGCTAACACCATAGTTAATAATGAGAAAACTGAAGCTTCCCCATTAACTTGGTAAAATACAAGGATGTCTCCTGTCACCACCTCTTTCAACATTATACTAGAAGTCTTAGTTATTGCAGTAAGACAAGAAAAGGGCTCAAAGTATAGGTTGTGAGGGAAATAATAAAATTATCTTTGTTTGCAGATATACATATCTCTATATATCTGTATGTCTTCTTAAAAATAAACAAAAAAGTTACTAGAACTAATAAGAATAAGCAATAATAGCAAGAAAATATACCAAAGTAAATATTTGCAAGTGGGTTCAAAATTAAAAACACAATAACATTTACACTAGCATCCCCAAAGTGAAATACTTAGCTATAAATCTAACCACAATGGTATAGATAGAAACCAAAACAGGTGGAAAGTTGAAAAATTCACAAATATGTGGAAATTAAATAACACTCTTCTGAACAATCAATGGGTCAAGAAGAAATCAAAAGGAAAATTTAAAAAAATCTTGAAACCAATGAAAATGGAAACACAATATATGAAATCTTACAAAATGTAGTAAAAGCAGGGCTAAGAGAGAAGTTCATACTGATTTCCACCTCAAGGAACTAGAAAAAAAGGAACAAACTAGGCCAAAGTTAACAGAGAGAAGGGAATAATGAAGTTAAGAGTAGAAATAAATAAAGACCAGAAAAACAATAAAATAGATAAATAAACTAAGAATTTGTTTTTTGAAAAGATAAACAAAATTGAAAAAACTTTACTTAGACCTACCAAGAAAAAAATTGAGGACTTAAGTAAATAGTTATAAATGAAAGAAGAGACATAGATTGCACAGAAATGCAAAGGACCGTAGAAGATTACTATAAAGAATTATATGTCAAAAAATTGAATAACCTAGGATAAATGGATAGATATTAAAAAACATAATCTACCAGGTCTGAATCATGAAGAAACAGAAAATCTGAATGGACCAATTAATAATAAGGAGACTGAAACTTTAATCCAGTGTCTTGCAATGACAACAAAAAAGGCCAGATATATGGCCTTATTGGTGAAGTCTATCAAACATTTAAATAATTATGACCAATCCTTCTCAAACTCTTCAAAACAATTGAGGAGGAGGGAATACTTACAAAACTTATTTTGTGAGACCAACATTACCCTGATACAAAAGCTACGTAAGTATACTATAGGAAATGAAAACTACAGGTCAATATTTCTGATGAATACAGATGTAAAAATTCTGAAAGAAATACTAGCAAACCAAATTTAATACTACATTAAAAGGATCATATACCGTGATCAAACAGGATTTATCCCTGGAATACAAGGATGGTTCAACATATGAAAATCAATAAATGTGATATATCACATTAATAGGATAAAAAACCAAAAATCATATGACCATCTTAACAGATGCAGAGAAAACATTTGATAAAATAAAACATATATTTATTATGAAAATGCTCAAGAAATTGGGTATAGAAGGAACATACCTCAACACAATAGAGACCATATATGACAAAACCATGCCTCGTATCCCAAAAAATAATAAGAGGCTGAAAGCTTTCCCTCTAAGATTAGGAGGAAGACAAGTGTACCCACACTTCCTATTCCTATTCAACATAGTACTGGAATCTCTATTCCAAGCAAGCAGAAATCAAGAAAACAAAAAAGGTATCCAAATCAGAAAGAAAGAAGTAAAATTGTCTATGTTCACTGATGACATGATGTTGTATATAGGAAATCCTAAAGACTGCCAAAAAACTGTTAGGACTAAGGAACACAATCAGTAGTTTCAGGATATAAAATCAACATACAAAATCAGTTTTTTTAAAAATATATTTTTTTAAGATTTTGTTTATTTATTTGACAGGCAGAGATCACAAGTAGGTAGAGAAGCAGGCAGAGAGGAAGGGAAGCAGGCTCCCCACTGAGCAGAGAGCCCGATGTGGGGCTCGATCCCAGGACCCTGATATCATGACCTGAGCTGAAGGCAGAGGCTTTAACCCACTGAGCCACTGAGGCGCCCCCCAGTTTTATTTTTATACACTAACAACGAACTATCTGAAAAAGAAATAAATAAAACAATCCCATTTATAATAAAATCAGAAATTAAAATACTCAGGAATAAATTTAACCAAGGAAGTAAGCAATCACACTGAAAACTATAAGTCATTGATGATGCAACAAAAGTAAATGCAATGATATTCCTTTTTCATGGATCTGAAGAGTTAATATTGTTAAAATGTCCGCACTACTCGAAGACATATAGAGATTCAATGCAATCCCTATCAAAATTCCTATTTTTCGCAGAAAGGGAAAAAAATCCTAAAATTCATATGGAACCACATAAGATCCTGTACTGCCAAAGCAATCTTGAGAAAGAACAAACCTGGAAGCATCACACTTCCTGATTCAAACTATATGCTCAGAATTAAAGACACACATACATGGTTAACTAATATCTGACAAGGGAGCCAAGAATACTTAATGGGTAAAGGATAGTCTCTTTATAAATGATGTTGGGAAAACTGGATATTCATATGCAAAATAATGAAATTGGCCTCTATATTATATCACTTACAAAAATTATCCAAAATGGATTAAAGACTTTGAACATAAGACCTGCAACTAAAACTCCTAGAAGAATGGATATGGTTATATGGATAAAGCTTTTCTGACATTGGTCTTGGTAACAATTTTTGCGGATATAATACCAAAAGCACAAGCATCAAAAGCAAAAATCAATAAATGGGACTACATGAAACTGAAATCTTCTGCACTGCAAAGGAAATAAATAACAAAATTAAAATGCAATTGTGGAATGGGAGAAAATATTTGTACACCATTTATATGATAAGGGTTTAATATCCAAAATATTTAAAGAATGTATACAACTCAACTGCAACCCAAAAGAAAAAAAAAAGCAACCTCCCCAAACCAAAAGGAAACAACAAAACCCCAGGAATAATCCAATTAAAACATGGGCAGAGGGCTTGAACAAATATTTTCCAACGAAAATACACCAAGAGCCAAGTGTATAAAGAGATGCCCAACTTCACTAATATTCAGGTAATGCAAATCATTAACAACAATAAGATACTGCCTCACCCCTGTTAGAATAGCTATCATCATATACACAAACAATAACAAATATTGGTGATGATATGGAGAAAAGGGACACTTGGCATACTGTTCTTGGGAATGTAAATTGGTATAGCCACTATGGAAAACAGTATGGAAGTTCCACTAAAAATTAAAAATTGAACTGCCATATGACCCAGCTAACCCCACTTCTAGGTATATGCCCTCCCCCTCCCCCCAAAAAATGACTTAAAGAGGTATCTGTGCCCCTATGTTCACCTCAGCATTCTTCACAATAGCCAAGGCATGGAAACAATTTGAATGTCTATTGATAGATGAGTAAAAAAATGTGATCTGTATTTATATCATGGGATATTATTTAGCCATAAGAAAGGAAATCCTACATTTGTGACAATATGGATGGACCTTGACAGCATTATAATAAGTGAAATGAGTAATACAGAGAAAGAAAAGTATTGTATGATCCTACTTAAATGTGGACTCTAAATATATCAAACTCATAGAAACATAAAATAGAATGATTATTTCCAGGGGCTGAGGAATGGAAAGTGAGATCTTTGGTCATGGGGTGTGAACTTTCAGTATTAGATGAATAAGTTCTGAGGATCTAAGGTACAACATCAACTGTAGTTAACAATATGACATTGTTTATTTGAAAGTTGCTTTGTGAGTGGAACATTAGTGTTGTAACCATAGTACCAACAAGAGTAAAATTCTAATTATGCAGGGTAAAGGATGTGTTAACTAACCTTATTGGAGTAAGCATTTCACAATATATACGTGTAAATTGTATCTGAATAAAGCTGGGAAACAGTGAAAGATAACCCACACAATGGGTGAAAATGTTTGCCAATTATATATTGGAATTATATATAAAACATAAAATATCTTTATAACTAAATGTTAAAAAGGCAAATAACCCAATTAAAAATGGGTTTATAGGAGGGGAGGGAGGAGTCAAGATGGCGGAGAAGTAGCAGGCTGAGACTACTTCGGGTAGCGGGAGATCAGCTAAATAGCTTATCTAAAGATTGCAAACACCTACAAATCCAACGGGAGATTAAAGAGAAGAAGAACAGCAATTCTAGAAACAGAAAATCAACCACTATCTGAAAGGTAGGACTGGCGGAGAAGTGAATCCAAAGCGACGGGAAGATAGACCGCGTGGGAGGGGCCGGCTCCCGGCGAGCGGTGGAGCAACGGAGCAAAATCAGGACTTTTAAAAGTCTGTTCTGCTGAGGGACATCGCTCCAGAGGCTTAACTGGAAGCCCAGGCGGGGTCAGCGCGGCCTCAGGTCCCGCAGGGTCGCAGAAGGATCAGGGGTGTCTGAGTGTCGCAGAGCTTACCGGTATTAGAACGGGGAAGCCGGCTGCAGAGACAGAGCCGAGGAGAGACTCTCAGCTCGGGGTTGCCTTGAACCGGTTGCAGGCTCGGTCAGCTCGGAGCGCGGCCGGAGGCCAGGGTGACGGGAGTCATTGGGCGCTGTTCTCTGAGGGCGCACTGAGGAGTGGGGCCCCGGGCTCTCGGCTCCTCCGGGCCGGAGACCGGGAGGCCACTATCTTCATTCCCGTCCTCCGGAACTCTACGGAAAGCGCTCAGGGAACAAAAGCTCCCGAAAGCAAACCCGAGCGGATTACTCAGCTACTCAGCGCGGCCCCGGGTAAGGGCGGTGCAACTCCGCCTGGGGCAAAGACGCTTGAGAATCACTACAACAGGCCCCTCCCCCAGAAGATCAAAGGGAAACCCAGCCAGGACCAAGTTCACCTACCAAGGAGTGCTGTTTCAATACCAAGGAGAGCGGCGGAATTCCAGAGGAGAAGAAAGCAAAGCACGGAACTCATGGCTTTCTCCCCATGATTTTTTAGCCTTGCAGTTAATTTAATTTTTTTTCTTTTTCAATTTTTTTTTCTTTTTCTCTTCTTCTGCTCAATTTTTTTAACTTTTACCGTTATCTTTTTTAACGTTTTTTAAATAGTTTATCTAATATATATATTTTTTCCTCTTTTTATATTTTTTCTTTATCGGCTTTCTTTTTTTAAATAGTTTCTTTTTTTTTTTTCTTTTTGAACCCCTTTTTATCCCCTTTCTCCCCCCTCACGATTTGGGATCTCTTCTGATTTGGCTAAAGCATATTTTCCTGGGGTTGTTGCCACCCTTTTAGTATTTTACTTGCTCCTTCATAAACTCTTATCTGGACAAAATGACAAGGCAGAAAAATTCACAACAAAAAAAAAAAGAACAAGAGGCAGTACCAAAGGCTAGGGACCTAATCAATACAGACATTGGTAATATGTCAGATATAGAGTTCAGAATGATGATTCTCAAGGTTCTAGCCAGGCTTGAAAAAGGCATGGAAGATATTAAAGCAACCCTCTTGGGAGATATAAAAGCCCTTTCTGGAGAAATAAAAGAACTAAAATCTAACCAAGTTGAAATAAAAAAAGCTATTAATGAGGTGCAATCAAAAATGGAGGCTCTCACTGCTAGGATAAATGAGGCAGAAGAAAGAATTAGCTATATAGAAGACCAAATGACAGAGAATAAAGAAGCTGAGCAAAAGAGGGACAAACAGCTACTGGACCACGAGGGGAGAATTCGAGAGATAAGTGACACCATAAGACGAAACAACATTAGAATAATTGGGATTCCAGAAGAAGAGGAAACAGAGAGGGGAGCAGAAGGTATATTGGAGAGAATTATTGGAGAGAATTTCCCCAATATGGCAAAGGGAACAAGCATCAAAATTCAAGAGGTTCAGAGAACCCCCCTCAAAATCAATAAGAATAGGTCCACACCCCATCACCTAATAGTAAAATTTACAAGTCTTAGTGACAAAGAAAAGATCCTGAAAGCAGCCCGGGAAAAGAAGTCTGTAACGTACAATGGTAAAAATATTAGATTGGCAGCAGACTTATCCACAGAGACCTGGGAGGCCAGAAAGAGCTGGCATGATATATTCAGAGTACTAAATGAGAAAAACATGCAGCCAAGAGTACTATATCCAGCTAGGCTATCATTGAAAAGAGAAGGAGAGATTAAAAGCTTCCAGGACAAACAAAAACTGAAAGAATTTGCAAATACCAAACCAGCTCTACAGGAAATATTGAAAGGGGTCCTCTAAGCAAAGAGAGACCCTAAAAGTAGTAGATCAGAAAGAAACAGAGACAATATACAATAACAGTCACCTTACAGGCAATACAATGGCACTAAATTCATATCTCTCAATACTTACCCTGAATGTTAATGGGCTAAATGCCCCAATCAAAAGACACAGGGTATCAGAATGGATAAAAAAACAAAACCCATCTATAAATTGCCTATAAGAAACTCATCTTAAACCCGAAGACACCTCCAGGTTTAAAGTGAGGGGGTGGAAAAGAATTTACCATGCTAATGGACATCAGAAGAAAGCAGGAGTGGCAATCCTTATATCAGATCAATTAGATTTTAAGCCAAAGACTATAATAAGAGATGAGGAAGGACACTATATCATACTCAAAGGAACTGTCCAACAAGAAGATCTAACAATTTTAAATATCTATGCCCCTAACGTGGGAGCAGCCAACTATATAAACCAATTAATAACAAAATCAAAGAAACACATCGACAAGAATACAATAATAGTAGGGGATTTTAACACTCCCCTCACTGAAATGGACAGATCATCCAAGCAAAAGATCAACAAGGAAATCAAGGCCTTAAATGACACACTGGACCAGATGGACATCACAGATATATTCAGAACATTTCATCCCAAAGCAACAGAATACACATTCTTCTCTGGTGCACATGGAACATTCTCCAGAATAGATCACATTCTCGGTCCTAAATCAAGTCTCAACCGGTATCAAAAGATTGGGATCATTCCCTGCATATTTTCAGACCACAATGCTCTAATGTTAGAACTCAATAACAAGAGGAAATTTGGAAAGAACCCAAATACATGGAGACTAAACAGCATCCTTCTAAAGAATGAATGGGTCAACCAGGAAATTAAGAAGAATTGAAAAAATTTATGGAAACAAATGATAATGAAAACACAACGGTTCAGAATCTGTGAGACACAACAAAGGCAGTCCTGAGAGGAAAATATATAGTGGTACAAGCCTTTCTCAAGAAACAAGAAAGGTCTCAGGTACACAACCTAACCCTACACCTAAAGGAGCTGGAGAAAGAACAAGAAAGAAACCCTAAACCCAGCAGGAGAAGAGAAATCATAAAGATCAGAGCAGAAATCAATGAAATAGAAACCAAAAAAACAGTAGAACAAATCAACGAAACTAGGAGCTGGTTCTTTGAAAGAATTAATAAGATTGATAAACCCCTGGCCAGACTTATCAAAAAGAAAAGAGAAAGGACCCAAATAAATAAAATCATGAATGAAAGAGGAGAGATCACAACGAACACCAAAGAAATACAGACAATTATAAGAACATACTATGAGGAACTCTACGCCAACAAATTTGACAATCTGGAAGAAATGGATGCATTCCTAGAGACATATAAACTACCACAACTGAACCAGGAAGAAATGGAAAGCCTGAACAGACCCATAACCAGTAAGGAGAGTGAAACAGTCATCAAAAATCTCCAAACAAACAAAAGCCCAGGGCCAGACGGCTTCCCGGGGGAATTCTACCAAACATTTAAAGAAGAACTAATTCCTATTCTCCTGATACTGCTCCAAAAAATAGAAATAGAAGGAAAACTTCCAAACTCATTTTATGAGGCCAGCATCACCTTGATCCCAAAACCAGACAAGGATCCCAACAAAAAAGAGAACTACAGACCAATATCCTTGATGAACACAGATGCAAAAATTCTCGCCAAAATACTAGCCAATAGGATTCAACAGTACATTAAAAGGATTATTCACCACGACCAAGTGGGATTTATTCCAGGGCTGCAAGGTTGGTTCAACATCCGCAAATCAATCAATGTGATACAACACATTAATAAAAGAAAGAACAAGAACCATATGATACTCTCCATAGATGCTGAAAAAGCATTTGACAAAGTACAGCATCCCTTCCTGATCAAAACTCTTCAAAGTGTAGGGATAGACGGCACATACCTCAATATTATCAAAGCCATCTATGAAAAACCCACCGCAAATATCATTCTCAATGGAGAAAAACTGAAAGCTCTTCCGCTAAGGTCAGGAACACGGCAGGGATGTCTGTTATCACCACTGCTATTCAACATAGTACTAGAAGTCCTAGCCTCAGCAATCAGACAACAAAAGGAAATTAAAGGCATCCAAATCGGCAAAGAAGAAGTCAAACTATCACTATTTACAGATGATATGATACTATATGTGGAAAACCCAAAAGACTCCACTCCAAAACTGCTAGAACTTGTACAGGAATTCAGTCAAGTGTCAGGATATAAAATCAATGCACAGAAATCAGTTGCATTTCTCTACACCAACAACAAGACAGAAGAAAGAGAAATTAAGGAGTCCATCCCATTTACAATTGCACCCAAAACTATGAGATACCTAGGAATAAACCTAACCAAAGAGACTAAGAATCTATACTCAGAAAACTATAAAGTACTCATGAAAGAATTTGAGGAAGACACAAAGAAATGGAAAAATGTTCCATGCTCCTGGATTGGAAGAATAAATATTGTGAAAATGTCTATGCTACCTAAAGCAATCTACACATTTAATGCAATTCCTATCAAAGTACCATCCATTTTTTTCAAAGAAATGGAACAAATAATCCTAAAATTTATATGGAACCAGAAAAGACCTCGAATAGCCAAAGGAATATTGAAAAAGAAAGCCAAAGTTGGTGGCATCACAATTCCGGACTTCAAGCTCTATTACAAAGCTGTCATCATCAAGACAGCATGGTACTGGCACAAAAACAGACACATAGATCAATGGAAAAGAATAGAGAGCCCAGAAATAGACCCTCAACTCTATGGTCAACTCATCTTCGACAAAGCAGGAAAGAATGTCCACTGGAAAAAAGACAGCCTCTTCAATAAATGGTGTTGGGAAAATTGGACAGCCACATGCAGAAAAATGAAATTGGATCATTTCCTTACACCACACACGAAAATAGACTCAAAATGGATGAAGGATCTCAATGTGAGAAAGGAATCCATCAAAATCCTCGAGGAGAACACAGGCAGCAACCTCTTCGACCTCAGCCGCAGCAACATCTTCCTAGGAACATCACCAAAGGCAAGGGAAGCAAGGGCAAAAATGAACTTTTGGGATTTTATCAAGATCAAAAGCTTTTGCACAGCAAAGGAAACAGTGAACAAAACCAAAAGACAACTGACAGAATGGGAGAAGATATTTGCAAATGACATATCAGATAAAGGGCTAGTGTCCAAAATCTATAAAGAACTTAGCAAACTCAACACCCAAAGAACAAAGAATCCAATCAAGAAATGGGCAGAGGACATGAACAGACATTTCTGTAAAGAAGACATCCAGATGGCCAACAGACACAAGAAAAAGTGCTCCATATCACTCGGCATCAGGGAAATACAAATCAAAACCACCATGAGATATCACCTCACACCAGTCAGAATGGCTAAAATTAACATGTCAGGAAATGACAGATGCTGGCGAGGATGCGGAGAAAGGGGAACCCTCCTACACTGTTGCTGGGAATGCAAGCTGGTGCAACCACTGTGGAAAACAGCAAGGAGGTTCCTCAAAAGGTTGAAAATAGAACTACCCTATGACCCAGCAATTGCACTGCTGGGTATTTACCCTAAAGATACAAACGTAGTGATCCGAAGGGGCACGTGCACCCGAATGTTTATAGCAGCAATGTCTACAATAGCCAAACTATGGAAAGAACCTAGATGTCCATCTACAGACGAATGGATAAAGAAGAAGTGGTATATATACACAATGGAATACTATGCAGCCATCAAAAGAAGTGAAATCTTGCCATTTGCGACGACATGGATGGAACTAGAGGGTATCATGCTTAGCGAAATAAGTCAATCGGAGAAAGACAACTATCTTTGACAACTATGATCTCCCTGATATGAGGGAGAGGAGATGCAACATGGGGGGTTGAGGGGGTAGGAGAAGAGTAAATGAAACAAGATGGGATTGGGAGGGAGACAAACCATAAGTGACTCTTAATCTCACAAAACAAACTGAGGGTTGATGGGGGGAGGGGGTTGGGAGAGGGGGGTGGGGTTATGGAAATTGGGGAGGGTATGTGCTATGGTGAGTGCTGTGAAGTGTGTAAACCTGGCGATTCGCAGACCTGTACCCCTAGGGATAAAAATATATGTTTATAAAGCTGTAAAAAAAAAAAAAAAGAAAAAAGAAAGGATGAATACCCAAGTTTTGTAGCAACATGGACGGGACTGGAAGAGATTATGCTGAGTGAAATAAGTCAAGCAGAGAGAGTCAATTATCATATGGTTTCACTTATTTGTGGAGCATAACAAATAGCATGGAGGACAAGGGGAGATGGAGAGGAGAAGGGAGTTGAGGGAAATTGGAAGGGGAGGTGAACCATGAGAGACTATGGACTCTGAAAAACGATCTGAGAATTTTGAAGGGGTGGGGGGTGGAAGGTTGGGGGCACCAGGTGGTGGGTATTGTAGAGGGCACGGATTACATGGAGCACTGGGTGTGGTGCAAAAATAATGAATACTGTTATGCTGAAAAAATAAAAAATTAATAAAAATGGGTTTATAAAGGGGTTTATATAGTCATTTTCCCAGTGAAGACATATAAATGAACAATAAATATATGTAAAGATGTTTAACATCATTAAGTACTTGGAAAATGCAAATCAAAACCAAAATGAGATACCATTTCTCATCAACTAGAATGGTTGCAATCTAAAAGACTGGTAATGGGCTCTCTGCTCAGCAGGGAGCCTGCTTCCCTCTCTCTCTCTCTGCCTGCCTCTCTGCCTACTTGTGATCTCTCTCTGTTAAATAAATAAATTTTAAAAAATCTTAAAAAAAATAAAAGACTGGTAATATATTTTGCAAGGTTGTAGATAAATTAGAACCCACATACACTGCTGATGGGAATGGAAATAATGCAGGAGAATTTGTAGAAAATAGTTCGGCAGTTCCTCAAAAAAATTAAATGCAGAATTACCATATAACCCAGTGAATCCATGCCTATGTATCTACAGCCCACAAAACAACATTTATCCACACAAAAATTGTATGTGAGGGGCACCTGCGTGGCTCAGTCAGTTAAGCATCCACCTTTGGCTCAGGTCATGATCCCAGAGTACTGGGATCAAGCTCAATGTCAGTCTCCCTGCTTCAGTGGGGAGTCTGCTTCTCTCTCTCCCTCTGCTCCTCCCCCCTCCTCTCATGCTTTCTCGCCCATAAATAAATAAATAAATAAATAAATAAATAAATCTTTAAGAAATTACATGTGAACATTCATAGCAGCATTATTCATGATAGGTTTAAAAGTGAGAACAACTCTTATGTTCACCAAATGATGAAATAATACACAAAATGTGCTAAATATATTTTTAGCTGTAAGTAGTAATGAAGTACTGAAACATGCTGTGACATAGATGAACCTTGAAAACATGC
The DNA here is from genome assembly GCF_902655055.1 of Lutra lutra. Classification (NCBI taxonomy): domain Eukaryota; kingdom Metazoa; phylum Chordata; class Mammalia; order Carnivora; family Mustelidae; genus Lutra; species Lutra lutra. Next base: position 32,897,765 of record NC_062279.1, on the reverse strand, counting down.
TGAAAGTAGTCAGTCTCAAAAGGTTGCAATTAATAATCATATTATATGATTCTGTTTATACAGAACATCCAGAATTAGCAAATTCACAGACGCAAAAAGTAAATTAATGGTCATCTTAGATTTTGTGGTGGGGGTCATTGATATGGTAGAGTTGGGGTATCTAATTGGTATGGGGTTTCTTTTTGGGGAGATAAAAATGTTTTAAAATTGATTCTGCTGATGGCTGCACAAAACTATTTTAAATGTGGTAAAAATAGTTAAATTGTACACTTTAAGTTGATGAATTGTATATGTGTGAGCTGTATTTCAATAAAGCTGTTACTAAAAAAGTTCTCAAGTGTTCACTATTCTTGCCCTGGGCTTAGGGAGGTAGCTGTGGTGCCAGAGGGCTTTTCTTGGTGTTTGTGTCCTACTTTTACCTTCTAACCTACCTACGCTTGTACACAGGAAGGTCTGTCTCTAAGTTCTGCCCCCTTCCTCATTGCCAGACTCTGGTTCTCAGTGCTTTGCCAGGCTAGTCTTGATATTAGCCCCTTAGGCTGGCCCTGAATGCTTGGGTCTTTGGGTGGGACTTTTTTGTCATGGTGGTGTCTCCTCTCCATGACAACCAAAGCTTTCTCTGCATCTGGAAAATCTTGTGTAGAAGAGATTTTCTTATTTACTCTTCAGTGGTAGGAAACGTATAATGGCATTAATAAGGGGTTTAGGATCCATTATTACTATTATTATTATTATTAATTATTATTATTATTTGCTTTTCCATCAGTAGTCGAATTGTTTTGTTTTTCCTTCTATCCTTTCACCAGTTACCATGGGTCTTGATGTGTACCCTACAGGTAACAGCATTTTAAAGACCTTTTTAGAAGCTTCAGGCTTTGGTTTGAAATGTGAAAAATGTCTGTGGTAGGGGATTAAGGGCGGTGTGGGTCTGTGCCCTTCCCACTGTGGCTACTAATCCCCTCTTGCATATCTGCACTACAAAGCAGATGTGTGAGGGGGGTACCTTCTGTTCTCCTGTCCTGTCACCAGTATTTCTTGGGAGCACCTGATGAGGTTCTGTGAAAAACAGCCTCCAAATGAACCCATGGGAATAGCTTGGATAGCCAGCTCCTCTCCCTGTGCTCTGTCACAAACTAGTCAGCCTGTCTATTTTGTCTCTCTTGGGATGGGCCTGTCCATCTCTGGTTACTCCAGCTTCTCTAATGGGGTTAAGAAAAGGTGTAACTTTTAGTTGTTCTAGGTTTTTCTTATTGTTCATGGAATCTATGCTTTTCTTTAAAAAATAATTAAAAAAATTTTTATTTAAATGTAATTAACATACGGTGTTATAGTAGTTTAAGGTGTATAATACAATGATTCAACAATTCTATGTGCTACTCTGGGCTCATCAAGGTATATGTACTCTATTTTTTTTTTCTCATTAAACTTTTTTGTTTTAATGGGTCTCAAAATTCTATGACAGATTTTTAGTCAAGTTTTTCCATTAAAAAGTATGACTTTAAAAACTAATAAATTAAGGCTGCCACACACACAAAAAACAAATGGTCCACAAACATTGTCCTTTCCTTCTGAAGGTTTTATGATGCATTCTTATCATTAACCAGTCTTTTACTATTAAACTTATATGGCCAATTGGTACAAACATTTCTGACACCATTCTCCCACCACTGATTAAGATTAGGGTGGCAGACTGGGTGTGGTACAAAAATAATGAATACTGTTATGCTGAAAAAATAAAAAATTAAAAAAAAAAGATTAGGGTGGCAGGTGTTGGGGATAATATTCATAATATTTATTTATTAATTTATTTTATTCATATAAATTATATCATAATATGAATCATAATATCCATAATATTAATTTCTGAGCTTTCTGGGCAAACTTGGTGACCTTGCCAACTCCAGCTGCTTTGCTGCCTTCTTGTCCTTCTTGTTCATGTCATAAGACATGAACATGTCTTGTCATAACATGTTCATGACATGTCCTCATGTCATGAACAGCAAAACAGCCCAGAGGAGGATAGTGTGAGAAGCTCTCCACACACATAGGCTTGTCAGGAACCATATCAACAATGGCAGCATCACCAGATTCCAAGAACTTGGGACCATCTTTCAGCTTTTTTCCAGAACGACGATCTATCTTCTCCTTCAGCTCAGCAAACTTGCAAGCAATGTGAGCTGTGTGACAATGCAGTATAGTTGCATATCCAGCACTGATTTGGCTTGGATGGTTCAGGATAATCACCTCCGCCATGAGTCCAGCTGCTTCCATGAGTGGGTCATTTTTTTTTTTTTTTTGTCACCAGCCACACTGTCATAACAAACATCTTTGATGGATACATTCTTGACATTGAAGCCCACACTGTCCCCAGGAAGGGCTTCACAAAGCTTAATGGTGCATTTCAACAGACTTTACTTCAGTTGTAACATTGACTAGAGCAAAGCTGACCACCATGCCTAGTTTAAGAGCACCAGTTTCCACTCAGCCCACAAGGACAGTACCAATAACACCAATTTTGTAGATATCCTGGAGAGACAGATAAAAGAGCTTGTCCGTTGGATGAGTTGGTGGCAGAATGCAATCCAGAGCTTCTAGCAGTGTGGTTCCACTGGTGTTCCCACCTTTACAAGTGACCTTCCATCCCTTGAACCAAGGCATGTTAGCACTTGGCTCCAGAACGTTGTCATCATTCCAACCAGAAATTGGCACAAATGCTACTTTGTTGGGGTGGTAGTCAATTTTCTTAATGTAGGTGCTGACTTCCTTAATGATTTCCTCATATCTCTTCTGACTATAGGGTGGTTCAGGAAATCCATTTTGTTAACACCAACAATTAGTTGTTGTTCTATACCCAATGTGTAAAGAGAAGGGCATGCATATGGGTCTGCCCATTCATGGAGATACCTGCTTCAAATTCACCAAAATCAGCAGCAACAATCAGGATAACATAGTCAGCGTGAGATATACTTTTTTTAAATATTTTATTTATTTATTTGACAGAGATCACAAGTAGGCAGAGAGGCAGACAGAGAGAGAGAGAGAGAGAGAGAGAGAAGGAAGCAGGCTCTTGGCTGAGCAGAGAGCCTGATGCGGGACTCGATCCCAGGACCCTGAGATCATGACCTGAGCCGAAGGCAGCGGCTTAACCCACTGAGCCACCCAGGCGCCCAGCCTGAGATATTTTTAATAAAGTTTCTGTGTCCTGGGGCATCAGTGATGGTCATATAAACTTACTGGTCTTGAATTCCCACAGGGAGATATCAATGGTGATACCATATTGATATTCAGCTTTCAGTTAATCTAAAACCAAGGCATACTTGAAGGAGCCCTTTCCCATCTCAGCAGCCTTCTCAAATTTTTCATAGTTCTTTTGTTGATCCCACTACATTTGTAGGTTAGAAGACCAGTAGTGGTAGACTTGCCTGAATCTATGTGTCCAATGAGGATGACGTTGATGTCTTTTCCTTTCCCATTTTGGTTTAGGTTTAGTGGAGGTTTTCACGACACCTGTGTTCTGGTGGCAAACCCATTATGAAAAAAAGGATAAGTATACCCTTTTAAAAAAATATTTATTTATTTGACAGAGAAGAGAGAAAGACAGTGAGAGAGGGAATACAAGCAGGGGAAGCAGGAGAGGGAGAAGCAGTCTTCCCTCAGAACAGGGACCTGATGTGGGGCTCTATCCCACAACACTAGGATCATGACCTGTGCCAAAGGCAGATGCTTAACGACTGAGCCACTCAGCCACCCTGGATAGTATACTCTTAATCCTCTTCTTTTTCCATCTTTCTACTTCCCAGTGAAAGATAAACTATTTTGCCACTACAAATAATTTCATATTAATCATCTCTATATATACATTCGTATTAACTGATGATTTTTTTCGATAGAAAGTATGACCAAAACCAGGAATTCAGTGTCAAATGGTATAAGTATATTTACATTTTGGGGAGGTTATATTTACTTTTATTTATCTTTATTTTTTATTTTTTTAAAAAGATTTTGTTTATTTGACAGAGAAAGAGCACAAGCAGGAGGAGCAGGAGAGGGAGAAACAGACTCCCTGCTGAGTAGGGAGCCTAATGGGGGGCCCAATCCCAGAATCCTGGGATTGTGACCTGAAGCAAAAGCAGACACCAACCAGCAGCCACCCAGGCATCCTGGTATGTTTGCTTGTAATTGCTCCTGCCAGATTTTTTCCTACATTCTACAAACATGGTAACAATTTATGTTTTCATCTCCTTTCTCTGCTAGTAATAAATACTGTTTAGGGGCGCCTGGGTGGCTCAGTGGATTGGGCCGCTGCCTTTGGCTCAGGTCATGATCTCAGGGTCCTGGGATTGAGTCCCGCATCGGGCTCTCTGCTCAGCAGGGAGCCTGCCTCCTCCTCCTCTCTCTCTCTCTGCCTGCCTCTCTGCCTACTTGTGATCTCTCTCTGTCAAATAAATAAATAAAAATCTTTAAAAAAATATTTGCCAACCTTAGTGGTATAAAATTATATTTTATAGTTATGTTAAGGGTGAACTTACCTAATTAGTATTAATTTTGTCATTAAAATTTTCTATGCCATGAATTGCCTTTTCCCATTTTTCTGCCTTTTCTATAGGGTTGTTTGTATTTTTCTTGTATTCTAAACAATCCTTGTGTATTTCAAATAAAAGTACTTATTTTGTCATCTGCATTATTTTTTCAAAGCCAGTCATTTTTTTTTCATTATGCATTTTGGCATACAAAAGTTTACATATTTACATGTTTTAAGTTTACCTATAGGTTTAGTTTTCTTGTTTGGTTTAGAATGTCTTCTCTTCTTTAAATTTTTAACATGTACTATGCTAGATTTTCTGCTAAGAGTTTTATTGTCTTGCTAAAAAACAAATTTAAGTGTATAATCTATTTGTATTTTTGTATATGGTATGAAGAAGGGATATAATTTTGATTTCTTGTTAATGTATAACCATTGTCCACATATCTGTTAAAAAATATATAATCTTTCCCCACTGAATTCAAATACCCCTTTGTCACCTGTTAAATTATTATCTTTCCTTGGATTTACTTTTCGATTTTCTGTTTGGTTCCCATAATCTATTCGTTTCTTCCTATGCTCTATCACACTGATCATATTAAAGTGAATTTTTAGTATATTTTAATATTTGGTAAGGCAAATTCCTATACTACCTTTACTCCTTTTATTTTGTTTCATGATATTCTTGGTTTTTCTTAAGAATTTATTACTCAATATAAACCTTAAGATACTTTTATACAATATCAAATCATATGATTTTACTTTTCTTATATTTTGGTTAAATTTCTACAATGAGCATGAATTTGTTATTTATAACAATATAAAATATAACTATATATAACTATAGCAAAAGATACATAATATAAAAGACAAAAAAATGTGAGAATATTGAGGGTAAATTTCCTGGTACTTACTCTGAGCTACAAAACTAGATTAGATAATCACACTGTAGAATACAAGCGTTGAGGTAGATTAGGAGAATAAAGGAAAACATTCTGTGCTTCTGAAAGTTATAAGAGCACAAAACTGTGCTCCTTAAGTGGCAAATGAGATCAGATTTATATCCAATGGAACATTTCTGCAACATGAAGGGGGAAGTAATTTTTGGTTTCACACAGGGATTCCATGAATTGTGGTTTGCCTGTCTCCTTGTGCAGGCGTCATGGTAATCTTCTCTGTATTGTTCCAATTTTAATATATGTGATGCTGAAGTAAGTATGAATTGATACTGAAGCCTGACTAGAGTGCCCAGGGTTTTGCTCCCAAGTTATGTTTCAAGGAACACTAGAATCTCTCTTTTGATGCATAGATATGTTCTTTGCTCAAATGTACATGGCAAATGCAGCTCATTTTGCTAAGATCTTTGAAGAAGATATACATGTAGCTTCATTTCGCTCCATATTTTTTGAATTTAACTTCACATGAAATCTTTTTAGCTGAGTTTTTTTTTTTTTTTTTTTGAGGCATATTTTGAATCTTCAGTGGGACTTTCAGAAGATGCTTTAGATTTTGGTCCTGGAAGAGGTAGAGTGGGTACTGTCACGTCAAAGAAACTCATTAAGCAATGGTTAAGGTAGAGTATGTCACTAGAGTCAAACTATATTTATGTTAATTACTTATGGTTAACAGAAAATATTTGTTTTAGGGTGCCTGGGTGGCTCAGTCGGTTGAGCGTCTGCCTTCAGCTCGGGTCATGATCCCGGGCTCCTGGGATCGAGTCCCATATGGGGGCTCCCTCCTCAGTGGGGAGCCTGCTTCTCCCTCTCCCTCTGCTGCTCCCCCTGCTTGTTCTCTCTCTCTCTCTATCAAATAAATAAATAAAATCTTTAAAAAAAAAAGGAAAAAAATTTAAATTTCAGAAACATAAAGTTGATCTGAATTCTTGCTAGATTCATCTTTGGCCATAGATTATGCCTCGATTTTGAAAGTAGAACAACTTTTAAGTGGTAGAGTTAAAATTCTCAGTGCCCTTTCTAATAATGTCCTGATTAAGTCATCATTCATTTTTATTTCTGTCTTGCATATTATTTTCCTTTGAGGCTGACAGTTGGTGTTTAGATCACTTAAAAACAAATCTCTTCCATGCTTTCCCCCCTTGTCAGGTCTTATTCTTCTCTAGAAAGATGCTCAGCATTATCTGAAAAGAGAAAATGTTCTCTGTGTCTCATCTTCCTGAGGCAATTACTAGTTAACTATCTTTGCTTTTAGCAGAGGTAGGAATACACATCGAGGTAGAAAAACTGTATGTACTTCGCTTCTTCTCTAACATTATCATTTCCTTGCATATGCATAGCTGTTCTTCTGAGGAAATCAAAGCATTTGTGCAACTATTTTACACTTGTGTTTTTAAAAAATGTATATAGATTATGTTTATAAATACTATATACATACATTCACATGTAGACTGATCACTTAGCATTTATTCCAGTTTAAATTCCTGGGAGCTCAGACAAGGCAGGTTTTATGTGTAACAGCTATGAGGTGGAGTAGATCTCTTGATATGAGGGTTGAAAATTGGTGTGTACCTGGTTGTGCTGTTAATAGAGCTATACCGCTGAATCTATAAGATCTTTTCCACCTCTGAGATTTTTATCCTTCCAGGGAGAAAAGAATAATTTGTCAAGTGAAGGCAATTGCCTATACGTGTAAAAAAAAAAAAAATGAGGCATGGCAGAATTAGCCCTTGAACTCCAGTATTTTATTCCCTGTCTACAGTCTACAATTGTTCCATCAAAACATTCCTTTTTATTTAGCTTCTTTCCTCATGGGTTGGGCTTTGGAGATTGGATAGATTAGAAAATGTTATTGTTCTGAGATTTTTGAATTCAGATGGAATGGGTAATCAGCTAGTGACCAGAGGCTTCTGGAGCACCAGGAAAACTGGCACTGCCAATGTCCCTGAGGCTTGACCACCTTCTGCTTGAGCAGATGGTAGGCAGAAACAACATCTTGAAAAGTTGAAGAAAGCCAAACTGGAAATGGTCCCTGGAAGGCAGTTTCAGAATATCGTGGGGCCATTCACTACACCTCTTGTGTTAGTTTGTGATATTTTCTACTTTTTCTCTTGCCCCTCATTGTCTAGAACACCCTCCATTTCATGCTTTGTGGGCTGACTTCTTTTCATTCCTTCGAGGCTTAGCTTAATTATAAACTCTTCAGTGTAGCCTTCCTTAATGACTCAACTTTCTAGGTTGCTTTACCTTGTTGTATTCTACTATTCTATGTTTTAAAGTCATTCATAACTTTCACCACAACATGTAGTCACTGTATATTTTGGTTTGCTTACTTGTTTATCTCTTTCCATGGAGACTGAGAAGTCTGTTTATTTTTCTATGTAGTCAGTATGTTTTATGAATATATTTTATGAGGACAACCTGGATGGCTTAGTTAGTTAAGTGGCAGACTCATGATTTTGGCTTAGAGTCCATGATTTTCATCTCAGGGTCCTGAGATTGAGCCCTGTATCAGGCTCCACAATCAGTGTGTAGTCTGCTTGATACGGAGCCTGCTTGAGATTCTCTTTCTCTTTCTCTCTCCATCCTGCTCACACATGCTCTTTCTAAAATAAATAAATAAATAAGTAAATAAATAAATAAAATCTTTAAAAATATGTTTTATGAGTAAATAACTCTAAAATCTATATTCACATCATTCTAAAATTAACAATAGTAGAATCACTGGCAAAACACATTTCACTTGGTAAAATTCATAGTGGACACTAACTTAATTGTAGTGGAAAATGAGAAATTACTTTTAAGATTAAAAATTATAGCAAGTAGGATTGAAAATATGCAAACCTCTAAAAATAATGAGAAATAATGAGTACATGTTAAAATTACATTAGAAACTAGAAGACCATAAAAGGAAAAAGTCTGCGAGGAAAAAGAAAAGTGAAAAAAGGAAGTGAAAAGGAAGAAAAAAAGAAGTGAAAAAAGTGAAAAAGGAAAAAGAGGTGTGAGGGAAGTTGTCAATATGTTATATGTATGTCAATATGTTATATTGATATACAATAAAGAAAGTACACTTAATTTTATTTTTTTTCCTTTTCCTTCACTATTTTGGATATTGACCTTGGGTTAAATTTAGGAGAAGAGATATCCAAGTTTAGCAAACAGACTTAAGAAAGTATCAAGCTGCTGTACAAATGTTATGTTCTCTTGGCTATAATATATTTTATTCCAGGGAACAAGAAGTTTCAAAAAGGAACCTAAAGAAATTTGACTTTAGGAAGATGGAACACATGTACTTTTTCCTATTCCTCCCACCAGGTACAACTAAATGTGTTGAACATTATGTATAAAACAACCACGTGATTCAGACAGATTGGAAGGAAAAAAAAAATAGAATGGCTAGGAACCTCATATTAAGGAACAATACTTGGTGAGTCCCCCAGGTTTTCAGTTTGCCTCATATGTCCCAAACTAGAAGCAGCAACTTAAAAATGGGCACAGATCAAAAAGACAAAAAACAAATAGAAAACCCCAGCCTTAACAGAAACTTGCTCAGTCTAAGTTGAAGGATCAGGAAAGGTGTAGGATTAGACAATGAACACTTTTAAGGCAATAATTACTCTTCTTCAGCCAAACACCACAGAACATATTTCATCTTCACCCAAGTCAACAATGGCCAAATTAGAAGTCTAGACTTCCATTCCCACCAGGGTGAAATGAGGCACCTTAACACCTTACCACTGTGGTGGTGTCAGAGAAGGCTGAGTACAAAGCTAAGAGTTTTATCCCTCTTAGATGGTGAAGTTCTCCCCTCTTTGACTCCTATGGTATCACCAGAGACAATGTGCGGGGCCTAGACATCTACTTACTCACCCATCTGGCAATAATGAGGAAACCTACTCATTTCCTGTTGGAATGATATTAGAAGAGGCCTACTGGAGTCAGAACTTTCACCACCATCCAGCATTAACAAAGCCCCCTTCCTTAGTGGAAGGAGCTTGGAGTGTAGTGGAGCTGTATGGGAAGCAATGATAAAGCACCCCTTCCTGTCCTAGCTGGTATTCCCACCTCTGCTCAGCAGTGATGAGGAGCCACCCACCCTTAATTGGATGTCAGTGAAGGCCAATGAGCGATCATAGACTTTTATGTGATATGGCAGCAACAATGCAGCACTCTCCCACACCCTTCTTCTTTGTCAGAGCAGTGTCATAGAAAGCGGATTAAAAAAATAAATCCATTAATAAAAATAAATCCAAAGTGTTATAACATAATATAAAAGTGTCTAGGCTTCAACTGGCAGCTGTTCATTATAAAAAGAACAAGGAAAGGGGAGCCTGGGGCTCAGTGGGTTAAGGCCTCTACCTTGACTCAGGTCATGATCTCAGGGTCCTGGGATAGAGTCCCACGTCGGGCTCTCTGCTTGGCGGGGAGCCTGCCTCCCCCTCTGTCTCTCTCTCCTCTCTGCCTACTTGCGATCTGTCAAATAAATTAAAAAAAAATCTTAAAAAAAAAAGAAAAGGAAAATCTCAACTTGAACAAAAAAAGGAAAAAGATAATCAATAGACACCAACCTTGAGATGGGAGTTAGAATTATCCTACATTGATAGAGCAACCATCACAAAAATGTGTCAGTGAATAATTAATACATTCAGAAGATATAAAAAGAATCAAATGATGAAATTTAGAACTGAAATATTTATTTACTAAAATAAAAATATCTGTGGATTAGCAGAACAGCAGAATGGTGAGGAGGAAAGAAGAATCAGTAAATATGAAGACAAAATGATAGAAATTTTCTGAAAAGAAGAGAGAAAATATTCCAAAAAAAAAAAAAGGACAAAACTTCAGCAACCTATGGTATTGTAACTAAAGAATTGTATCACTAAAGTCCCAGAAGGGCAGAAAAAGTAATTAAAGAAATAATGGCTGAAAATATCCAAATTTGGCAAAAGGCATAAACCTACAGATTCAAGGAGTTGAAAAAAACCCCAACATGATGAATTCAAAGATATTCACATCAAAACACAGTGCAGCCAAAATTCTGAAAACTAAAGACAAAGTCTTGAAAACAATGAGAAAGGAACAATACCTTACCACTTATAGGGAAAACAATTCAACAGACAGCAGATTTCTCATCAGAGAACATGGAGGCCAAGAAGAAGCAACATATCATTTTTAAGTGTGAAAAGAAAAGAAATTTCAGCCCCAAATTCTACATCCAGTGAAAATGTTCTTTGGGAATGAAGTAGAAATCAAGACATTCTCAGATGAAGGAAAACTAAGGGAAGTATTGCCAGTAAACCTGCTCTAAAAAATGGCTAACAGATGTCCCTTAAACAGGAAATGACAAAAGAAGAAAACATCAAAAAGAATGAATGAACAATGGAAACGGTAAAAATCTTTCACCACAGGGTGGTATCAGTGAACATACATAAATTTAATAGGTTATTGTCATGTTGAGCATCTTAAATTATGCTTGATGACTGAAGCAAAAATTATAGCACTCTTAAATGATATGCATTTAAATAATCATAGAGGGCATATTTGACCATTATATTATAAAAGGGGAGAGGTAAATTAAGGCATGGTTTCTACATTGCATTCAGATTGGTAAAATGTCAACATTCATAGGTTGTGTTATGTTTTGTATATAAAATGTAATATATGAAGCAACTACTAAGTATCTATAGAAAACATCCACTCAGAAACCATATAGATATATCAAAAAGAAATACTAAAGAACATTCAAATATCTCATAGGAACACACAGAAAAGAAAACAAAAATGAAAAACAGAGATCACAAAATGAAAAATAGCAGACTTAAGCTTTAACACATTAACAATTCCATTAAATGGAAGTGGTGTAAATACAGCCATTTAAAAACAGAGATTGTCAGGGTGAATTAAAAGACATAGCCTATTCTGCCTACAGGAGACACACTTTAGATTCACCTGTGCAAACATGTTGAGAATAAAGGGATAAGGAAAGATATATGACAAAAACCAACCATAAAAAATCCATACATTTTTAATTCCAAAACTGTTACATAAATGGAATCATACTGTGTATAATTTTCAGACTTTGCTTTTTCCATACACATAATTATCTGGAGATTCACCCAGGTTGTGTATATCATATAGTTTGCTCCTTTTTGATCACTGAGTAGTATTCAATGTAGTGTATGTACTATAGTTTAGGTCTTTCCCTATTAAAGAACATCTGAGATGTTTCCATTTTTTGTCTATCATGAATAAATCTGCTACAGAAATTACTATATAGGTTTTTGTGTGAACACAAATCTTCATTTCTCTGGGATAAACACTTAAGTCTGCCTTATAATTTTTGTTTTCTGTTTGTTCTCTGTTTCTCTGTTTTCTTTTTTTCTGTCTTTCTCTAAAGTTACTTTCTCTAAGTTACTTGAATATTTTTTAGTATTTTGATTTGTTTTATCTACAGTGTTTTTGACTATAGTTTTTTATAGCTTTTTTAAGTGACTGCTCTGGGTATTACATTACATACACATAACTTATCACAGTGTATTAATGTCAACATTTTACCAATTTAAGTGAAGTGCAGAAAGCACACTTTATTTTATGTCCCTTTACCTTTCCTGTTTCTATAATATGATCATCTTAAATATTTTATCTCCGCCCATGTAGATCTGCATCGGACAGTTCTGTAATTTGTGCTTCCATCATCAAATATAATCTACAATACTCAGAAGGAGGGAAAGCCTTCTGTATTAACCTATATTTTTGTTTACTGTGTTTTACCTTTCTGATACAGCAAATTCCTTCTTATGTCATTTCATTTCTGTTTAGTCATTCTTTTAGTGTAGGTCTGTGATGACAAATTATTTTTGTTTTCCTCACCTGAGAATATTGTGATGATCCCATTCATTCCTTGAAGGATACTATCTAGGTAGAGGAATCTGGGTTGTCAGTTGTTTTCTTTAAATATTGTGACATTCGCTTCTGGCCTCCAAGACCTCTCTGACAAGGATACACTCTCATTCTAATTGTCTTTCCTCTATCGATATGGTGTCATTTTTTGGTGCTGCTTTCAAGATTTTTTTCTTTTTTTTTTAGTTTCCAAAAGCTTACTTATGATGTGTCTTAGCATGGATTTATTTGGTTTTATGCTGTTTAGGTTTCCCTCACTGCTTTTATTTTCAGGTTTGTGTCTTTTGCCAACATGGAAAGTTTTGTGCAAAGAATTATTTGAATTCCTTTTCAGCCTTGCCTTTCTTCTCATATCCTTCCCAGACTCAATGGCATGAATATTAAATCTTTTGTTATAGTCTCACCTTTCAGGTTCTCTTGTTATTTATTTAGCCCATAATCTCTCTGTGGTTCAAACTGGATAATTTCTTTTCCTATATATTCTAGCTTATTGACTCTTTTCTCTATCCACTCCATTTTGTTGTTGAGCCCATTCATTTTTATTTTGATTACTCTATTTTTCAGTTCTAAAGTGTCCTTTTGCATTTTCTCTCTGTCTTCTATTTCTTTGATGAGACTTCTTTTTTTGTTTCCAGCATTTTTTGTAATTGTTTATTGTGGCATTATTATAATAGCTGCTTTAAAATTTATGTCAGGTAGTAACAGCTTTGTTATCTGTGTTGATATATATTGTCTGTCTTTTTAAAAAAAATTCTAATTGAGTACCTTGTGACATATAATGAATGATTTTCCATTTAAACTCAGACATATTCATATTATACTATAAGACTCTGGTTCTGGGATGTCTGGGTGGCTCAGTCATTAAGTGCCTGCCTTTGGCTCAGGTCATGATCCTGGGGTCCTGGGATCAAGCCCCACTTCGGGCTCCTTGCTCAGCAGGGAGCCTGCTTTTTCCACTGCCTGCTGTTCTCCCTGCTTGTGCTCACTCTCTTATTCTTTCTCTCTCTCTGACAAATAAATAAATAAATAAATAAATACATACATAAATAAAATCTTAAAAAAATAAGACTCTGGTTCTTATTTAAATCTTCTATTTTAGCTGGTTTTGTCTGATACTGCTTTGGCAGTGAAGTTGGGAGTGCCTGGGTCCTGCCTTCCTACTGTGTGGAGTCAGAAGTCTATGGATGGTCCCCCACTCACTGTTTATTGACAGCTGAGGGTGGAGGAACCCCCTTGTGGGCAATGGTGGAAGTCCTGACTCTTTACTAAGCCTCCTCTGATGCCACTCTAGCAGAAACGAATTGAGGCACCTTGTCAGTGTTGGGTGGGTATTGAAATTCAAGCTTCTTATGTAATCTCATCTGATATTTCATGGGTGTGGTACTTGTTACTAGACAAAAGGATTCAAAGTCAAGCTTCCATTTGGTCATCTCTGATGCCACCCTGGCAGAGATACCAAGATACCTGCCTATAGTGTCTTGAGAGTGTAACTCTAGGTTTCTCTTTTGGCTTTTTCTGATGTGGATGGGGGTTTGGTCACAGTTCCCCCTCCCCATTGGTGTTTGACTGAAATAGAATGGTTATTTCCTACAATTTTTCTGTCTTTCCTGATCCTCTGAGGAAAGAGGACAGTCTTTTGTGGGCTCTTTTTCTTTGTACATGTTGGTATTTCTGTGTTACGGTCTGTTTCAACTCTACATATGGAATGTATGAAGCAAAAAGAAAACTCAGGGAAATCATTACTGTACTGTTTCTTATGTTCCAAGATCCCCAGCCAATCTATCTTCTCTCTGCCTTTCGGAGTCTTCTTATATTTATTTTATTTATAATGTCCAAGTTTTTATTTGTACTTAGTGGGAAGAATAGGGAAATAGGAATACTCCATCTTCTTAGAATTGTAATTTCCCACACTGATTTTTAATATTCCATCTTATTTGTTTCTATCTGTTTTACTTGCTTTTTGGTACATCTTGATTCTTCTTTTTCCCTGTCTGCTAGAGTTTATTATTTTTCCCATGTACCACTGCTGATTTAACATTGTATATTCTTTTTTTTATATGTAACCTTAGCTTTTTTTAACATGTATACTTGACTTTTTGGATTCAACAATTAATATGCAGTATATCTCTCCTCTTGAGAAAGATACAAAGATCTTAGGGTACTTTAATTCCAATATCCCTCACTCTCACTTATAGTAGAGGATTTCCTTATATGTTTTATACTTTTGTTTCATGAAATGATTTATTGCTGAGATTTTTGGAGAGATTTTGGAGAGATTCCTAGGTTCACACACTTTAAGATGTGTGAGAGGTGTTTTATGTTAGCTCCCCAGAGTTGTCATTGGTCAAGGACTATTTTTTTAATTAGCTTGGGGTTGGGTGCTCTTTAATGCTTCGGGTATAATAAGTTAAATCTCAAATCCATATAATATAATTTCTGAATGAGAGGGTTCTTCCCAAGCACAGAAACTAAGCCATAATAAAACAAAGAATTGAAGACCCTAAACAAACTTCTGTGATTCTTCTTAGTTTGGTATGCAGATAATTTTCTAGTATACATATGTGCTAAGTCTGTACTTCTACAGAGGTTCTGATTTTATATGCTAATCTCAGTTTCACTTTTGTATCCTTTTATAACCTTATCTCTTACCTTTTTATGCATGTTTATAATCTAGTCCCCATACAGCTTTGAAACTAACATCTCCTTGAGCTGCTTAAGGTAGTAAGTTATCTATTGCTAGAGCTGTTCAAGCATCTGTTAAAAAGGGTTAGGGATTCTACAAGACCCCTGGAACTTTAAGATGATTTGATACTGCATAAATATTATCTAAATGTGTTATATTTTTATTGTTTATATGAGATCATTATCTCATGAACATTGGGTATAAAATGTTCAATGACCATATTAGATGTTTAGTGACACAGCATGGTAACATGAAATGGATACCGAGCAAATATATAAAAAGCACAATGAGAAAGCACTACATGAGAAAAGTACAACATGGGAAACAATAATATCTTTTCCTTAGAGATTATAAGCAAATGCTTTCATGTCTTGAACACATGACCAACTGTGTTCTTTTAGAGATGATGATAAATATAGATGTTCTGTTCCTATCATTAATGACTCAGTAAATAAAATCCCAAGATACTTTTCAAGAGTACAGTGTGATATCTACTGTTACAGGCAGCTGTGCCTCCTAGTGATGTGTGGAAAATTTAATAAAATGCCTCAAATGTCCTGAAGATCAAAAGTGCCATGTACCATAAATGATGAGTGATGATTGTAATGGTAGAGAATGGCCACAGGAATAGAGACACTATTGTTACCTGGAAAAAGCTATTTTTTTTTTAAAACACAGTGACATCCCCCCCCTTTTTTTAAGAATAAAGGACTCTATTCAAATTTAATAAGGATCTGGTTCTCTTGAAGTTGAAAATTTTCTAGACTCAATACACTTTTCAGAGAGAATTTAGTCCACTCTCTGCCTCTCTTAAGTTAATATCAGGATTCTGTCCTGTTAAGCCATACCAGGATAACATCCTATATCCTTACATGGGTATCATTTAGCACATTAGACAACTTAACCTCGTCCTCTGTTGTCCTTCAAATTCATGTGTACTGGTTAACTACTTCCATGGAAGAACAACATAGGCATAAAATATGAGAGAGAGTAGAATAACTGACATTTTAATTCTATATTTGCCAGCATATTCTATTGGCTAAAGAACAATTTATTTTGTCCATGTGAAGTTTGAAGGGTTATAAAAGTAGGAGTTAATGTGGTTGATCCAGCAATGGATTATGCCAATGTATGTAGATGCTTTTATGTTCTGCTTAATAATGTAAGCAGTTGGTGATACAGGGTGACTCATCAGGCTTTTTAAATTTAGGATGGAATGCATTAGTAAAATTACTGTGAGCAATGATTCAGCTTGCACAGCTGGATTACCTTCAAAAAATGCTGTTCTTGGGCACATTTGTATAGTAGGAGGCTGTTATGATCTGGAGGCCTAACCTACCACCTTCCTCCTTGGGCTTGGGGCTATACAGCAACATTATTTCCCCTGGAAAAAACCAGTGTTATGCTAGATGAAGAGTGGATAAGAGAAGATGCTATAGGTGTTCGCAGCTAAAGGTATCGATGCCTAATTGGCTTTAAAAAGTCCAGAAAAGAGGGAGTGCCAGTAAAAAGACATTTCACATAATAAAGTGTGATCCACAAACTTAGCAAATCTGCAATGAATATAAAATATTTCTATACTCCTAGCACTTTGATCATAGATCTTCAGCACATAGGAGCAGGTGTCCTATAAAAATATCAGATCTGGCTGTTAATTTAAATGAGTTTCCAACTCTCTTGATTCTCACTGACTCACTTAGGTTTACTGCTTTGGTTGGCAATATTCCAAAAAGACAACAAACATCCACTTTCTCTAAAGCCTGTTTTTAAAATTTTGAATGCAACTTCAAATAGGAAGAATTGTTAGGCCAAATGGTTATACTTAAGATTCATTCATAGTCTCTAAAATGAAAAAGATTAAACATTTTGGAGGTACATATTGGAGGCTATGTTATTTTTTTCCGCTGTCTTATTTCAAAATAGTCCCATATGTTGGCAAGTCTAGAGTAGAGAAACGAAGGTTTGTTCAGTTCAATCTCACTTTCAGAAGATACTAAATGACATTTTCAGATTTAAGTTTCTATTTTCTGGGAAACTTATACAAAAAAAGCACTTCATTGTTATGTTTGAGAATAGCTAAATAATAACATGTTATTTAATATTGGTTCATAAGAACAATTTTTATTGCACATTCTGGATCACAAAATTACCAAATTGCCTATCCTTTATTTAAGAGCTATTCAGAACGTGACATGAATGAACAAAATGTTTCCTTAAACACGGGACCTTTACCACATTTCACATTCCCTTTCCCCAATCTTTACTAAGCTCTGAGAAAATACATAAATATTAAGAAGAAATAAAGAAAGATGAGAAAAAGATACGGAGAAGAGGAGATAAAAAGTTGAGGAGTAAGAAACTGAATATACATAAGGACAATGGCCAGATCATGCAAGAAAACAAAAATTTGACCCACAGTTTGCAGCAATTTGCTCAGGAAAACCAACCCCTTTATTGACAGTGTATTCAGGAATCCAGCCTTCTATAAATCACTTATCAGAAGCCAGATTGGTATCTAATAACAATCCAAGAAGGGGAACAATAGCTTCTATAACAATTGGTCCCAAATGGCAAGGAGTTGATGACTAACTGTCAACTTCTCTAAATTTTGTCCCTGCTTCCAACTTTGGACCAACCATAAAAAGTCAAATATGCACTCATACTTAAGCATATAAAATGCTCCGCTTCCAGTTTGCCTGCCTACAGCCTCCCATGCCAACAATCTCCAATCAGGGCCCACTTGAGACTTTTTTTTTTTTTAACCACTCTAAAGATTTCTCTTTCTTCTGACTGCTTTTGCATCTCTGCCAGAACCCAGGTGATGGTGGTTGACTCTCTTGCTATAGTAAACTCTGATTCAGTAAAATTTTCCTGTTTCCTTTGATTGTCTTCATTTATTTTGAAAGGAGAAATAAAAGGAAAAAGGAAGAGCAAGAAAAAAAAAAGGATAAGGACAAGGAAGTTTACAAAACAAAACTAAATGAAAAAGAGAAAACCCTGTCATACCATTGCAAAGCCCACAATCCCTACACATGTCTCTGGAAACCACATGTCTGATCCCTTTTTCTATGAGCTTGGTATGTATGTATGTATGTATGTATGTATGTATAAATTCCACACATAAGTGATATCATAAGGCCTATGTCTATGTCTGAGTTATTTTATTTAGCATAATGTCTTCAAGTTCTATCCATGCTGCCACAAATGGCACGGTTTCTCATTTTTATGGCTGAGTAATATTCCAGTGCATCTATCTGTCTGTCTATCTATCTCTATTTATATCATCTATTTATATAATCTATAACCTCTCTATCATCTATCTAGCTACCTATCATCTATCCATCATTTATCCATCTATCTATCATCTATCCATCTATCTATATATCTATCATCTGTCTACCTATTTATCTACCTATCATCTATCCATCTGCCTATCATCTATTATCTATCCCACAATTTCTTTATCCATTAACCTATCAGTGGACACTTAGGTTTTTTTTTCCCATGTCTTGGTTATAGTAATTAATGCTGCTGTGAACAGTGTGTGTGTTTGTGAGTGTGTGTGCAGATATCTTATGTTTTTATTTCCTTTGGATATATTCCAGAAGTGGAATTGCTGGATCATATGATAATTCTATTTTTAATTTTTTGAGGACCCTCCATACTGTTTTCCATAGTGGCTATACCAGTTTACAATCCCACCAATCATACACAAGAATTCCTTTTCTTCACATCCATGCTAGCTTTTGTTATCACTTGCTTTTTAAATGATGGCCATTCTAATAGGCATAAAATGATATCTTGTTGTGGTTTTGATTTATATTTCCTTAATGCCTTGTTGGTCTTTCATACACCTTTTTTGAAAAAAAAAAAAAAGCCTATTCAGGTCCTTTGTGCACTTTTTAATTGCATAGTTTGAGAGAGAGGGAGAGAGAGAACATGAGCAGGGGGAAGGACAGAGGGAGAGAGAAAAGCAGACACTCCACTTAGTGGGGAACACAACATGTGGTAGTTTCTTTTTGGTATTGAGTTGTATGAGTTCTTTATATATATTGGATACTAACTCCTTATTAGATATACAGTTAGCAAATATTTATTCCTATACATAGGTTGGCTTTTCACTTTGTTGATGGTTTCTTTTGCTATAAAAATTTATTAGTTTGATGTAGTCCCACTTGTTTTGATTTTGTTGCTAGAGCTTTAGGTGTTACATCTAAAAAACCATTGCCAAGACCCATGTCAAAAAGTGTATTCCTATGTGTTCTCCCAGGAGTTTCATGGTTTCAGATCTTATGTTTAAATCTTTAATACATTCAATCAATTGAGTATATTGTGAGTGGTGGAAGACACAGGTCCAGCCACATTTTTTTTGCACGTGAATATCCATTATCTCGGTAACATTTATTGAAGAGATTGTATTTCTCTACTGAGTATTTTTGGCACCCTGGTGAACTCTTACTTGACCATATGTGCCTACGTTTATTTCCGGGCTTTTAATTGTGTCCTGTTGGTTTATTTTTCTGTTTTTATGCTGTACTGTTTTGATTAGTTTACCTTGAAATCAGAAAGTGTGATGCCTCCTCTGCTTTGTTCTTCTTTCTCATGATTTCTTTGGCTATTCTGAGTCCGTTTAAATTTTAAGAGTGTATTGTTCACGTCTGTAAAAATTCCATTGAAAATGTAATAGAGATTTTACTGAATCTATAGATGGCTTTTGGTAGTATTGACACTTCAACAATATTAATATTTCTAATCCATGAATATATATATCCACTTACTTGTATCTTCTTTAGTCTCATCAATGTCTTTTAGTTTTCAGAGTAGAGAGCTTTTATCCTTGGTTAAATTTATTCCTAAATGTATTATAGTTTTTGATGTTATTGTAAATGAAATCAAATTTTTTCTTTTTCAGGAAATTTATTGTTAGTGTATAGAAACAACTGATTTTTGTGTGTTAATTTTGTATCCTGCAACTTTACTGAGTTCACTGATTAGATCTGACATTTTTTGATTGAGTTGTTAGGAATTTCTTTTTTTTTTTTTTAAAGATTTTATTCATTCATTTGATGGACAGAGATTACAAGTAGGCAGAGAGGCAGTCAGAGAGAGGAGGAAGCAGGCTCCCCACTGAGCAGAGAGCCCGATGCGGGGCTCGATCCCAGGACCCTGGGATCATGACCTGAGCTGAAGGCAGAGGCCTTAACCCACTGAGCCACCCAGGTGCCGCAAATTCTAATACTTTTTCTTTCTTTTCCTTGCCTGATTGTTCCAGCTAGGACTTCCAGTACTATATTGAATAGGAGTGGTAAAAGTGGGCATTCTTGTGTCTTAGCAATCTTATAGGGAAAAATTCCAACCTTTCACCACTAAGTATTGATATTAGATGTGGGCTTGTCATATATGGCCTGCATTATGTTAAAATATGTTTCTGTTATGCCTTATTTGTTAAAAGTTTTTTTTAATCATGAACAGATGCTGAATTTTGTCCAGTGCTTTTTCTGCATCTATTGAGATCATATGATTTTTTTTTCATTCTATTAACATGATGTATTGTGTTGATTAATTTCCATATGCTGAAACATCTTCGCACACCAAGGATAAATCCCACTTGATCATGGTGAATGATTCTTCAAATATGCTTTTGAAATTGGTTTGCTAGTGTTTATTGAGAATTTTTACATCTACATTCACCAGAGAACTTGGCCTGTAGTTTTCTTTTTTAGCAGTGCTTTTTTTTTTTGTTTTGTTTTGTTTTTGTTTTTTGTTTTGGTTTTAGTATTAGGGTAATGCTGGCATTGCAAAAGCAGTTTGGCAGTGTTCCCTCCTCTGAATTTTTGAAAAAGTTTGAGAATTGGTATTGATTCTCCCTTAAATGATTGGTAAAATTCACCAGTAAAGCCCTCTGGTCATGAGGTTGTTTCATTGAGAAACATTTTTTTTTTTTGATTACTGATTTAATCTCCTTACTAGTAATTGATCTATATAGATTTTCTATTTCTTTCTGATTCGGTTCTGGTAAGTTATATTTCTCCAAGAATTTTCCATTACTTCTACATTGTCCAATTTGTTGGTATATAGTTGTTTGTAGTAGCCTCTTAGGATCTTTTGTACTTCTAGTCATTGTAATGTTTTCTTTTTCATTTATTTATTTTTTTGTTATTAGGGTACTTTTATATCTCAGTCTAGCTAAAGATTTTCAATTTTATTATTTCAAAGAACAACTAGTTTGGTTAATATTTTCTATTATTTTCTTTTTCTGTTATTTTATTAATTTATTTTCTAATCTCTATATTTCCCCTTTTCTGCCAACTTTGGGCTTGGATTATTCTTCCTTTTCCAATTACTTAAAGCAGATTTAGTTTGTTGGAATCTTTCTTGCTTCTTAATGTAGGCGTCTATTGCTATAAACTTCCCTTTTAGGGTTTATTTGCTCCATCCCATATGTTCTGGTATATTGCATTTCCATTTTCTTTTGTCTTAAGAAACTTTGTTATTTCTCTTTTAATTTCTTCTTTAATCCATTCGTTGTTTAGCAGGGTGTTGTTATCTTCCAGTGTTCTCCCCCTGCCCTTTTAAAAAGATTTTATTTTTTGAGAAAGAGTGAGAGAGACAGAGAGAAAACATGAGTAGGGGAGGGACAGAGGGAATGGAAGAAGCAGACACTCCACTTAGTGGGGAGCCTAAAATGGGGCTCAATTCCAGGTCCCCAAGGTCATGACCCAAGAGGAAGACAGATGGCTACCTGACTGAGCCATCCAGGTGCGCTCTAATGTTCCTTTTGTTATTAATTTCTAGTTTTCATGTGTTTGTGAATCTTCCAGTTTTCCTTTTGTTAATTTCTTATTTCATACTGTGTGGTCGGAAAAGACATTTTAATCCTCAATTTGCTAAAATTTGTTTTGTGGCATAGATATTGTTTATCCTAGGATATGATCCATGTGTTATTGATAAGAATGTTTATTCTTCTGTTGTTGGAGAGAATGTTCTGTATATGTGTTAGGTCCTTTTGGTCTATTGTGCTGTTCAAATCTGCTGTTTCGTTTTTGAATCTCTGTCTGGGTGATCTATCCATCATCAAGAGTGGGATTTTGAAGTCCCCAACTCTTAGAGCATTATTTTTTATTTCTCCTTTTATCTCTTGTTATTATGTTATATATTTAAGTGTTCTGATCTTGGGAGCATAAATATTTATAATTGTTTTGTTTTCTTGATGGATGAAATCTTTTATTATAATGTAACGACCTTCTTTGTTTTTTCTTTTTTTCCCCATATTTTTAGTTTAAAGTCTATTTTGTGTGATGTAAATACAGCTAACCCTGTTTTTGTTGTTGTTGTTGTTTTTCTTACTGTTTGTTTGAAATGAATTTTTCCATCCATTCATTTTTGGTGTATGTGTGTCTTTAAGGCTAAAGTAAGCCTCTGTAGGCTGCATATCATTGTATTTTTTTTTAATGCCAGTCTATGTCTTTGAAGAGTTTAATTTGTTCACATTTAAAATAATTTTTAAAAATTAATTATTGATGGGTAAAGACTATTGCCACTTTCTTAATTATTGCTCTTTGGTTGTTTTGCAGATTCCTTATTGCTTATTTCTTATCTTGCTATCCTTTTTTTTTTTTTTTTTTTGGCTGCTTTAATGTCCTTCAATATCAGTATACATTGACTTCTTTACCATGTTCTTTTGCATAATTGCCACAGGATTTTCCCTTGTGGTTACCATTAGGTTTACATAAAATATCAAAATTTATAAACCCCTATTATAAGGTGATAACGACTTAACTTCAATAGAATCTCCAAACTTTACACTTCTACTTCTCCTCTACTCTCCTCTACTCTAGTTTCTAGAGTATATATCCATCACCTCTTTGGTTAGGTTTATTCCAAGGTGTCTTATGGTTTTTGGTGCTACTGTAAATAGAATTGATTCCCTAATTTCTCTTTCTACAGTTACATTGTTAGTGTATAGGAAAGCAACCGATTTCTGTGCATTGATTTTGTATCCTGCCACATTACTGAATTGCTGTATGAGTTCTAGTAATTTGAGGGTGGAGTCTTTTGGGTTTTCCACATAAAGTATCATGTCTTCTGTAAAGAGAGAGAGTTTGACATCTCCTTTGCCAATCTGAATACCTCTTATTTCTTTTTGTTGTCTGATTGCTGTTGTTAGGACTTCTCACACTATGTTAAACAATAGTAGTGAAAGTGAGCATCCTTGTCATGTTCCTGATCTTAAGGGAAAGGCTCTCAGCTTTTTCACTGATATTCACTGTGGGCTTTTCATAGACGGTTTTTGTGAAATTGAGGAATGTTCCCTCTATCTTTACACTCTGAAGAGTTTTAATCAGGAAAAAATCCTGTATTTTGTCAAGAGCTTTTTCTGCATCAACTGAGAGGACCAAATAGTTCTTCTCTCTCCTCTTATTAATGTGTTCTATCACACTTATTGATGTGAATATTGAACCTCCTTGCATCCCAGAGATAAATCCCACCTGGTCATGATGGATAATCTTTTTAATGCACTGTTGGATCTTATTAGCTAGGATCTTGTTGAGAATTTTGGCATCCATATTCATCAGGGATATTGGTCTGAAATTCTCCTTTTTGATGGGGTCTTTGTCTGGTTTAGGGATCAAGATAATGCTGGTCTCATAGAATGAGTCTAGAAGTTTTCTTTTGGTTTCCACTTTCTGAAACAGCTTCAGGAGAATAGGTATTATTCTTCTTTGAATGTTTGGTAGAATTTCCCAAGGGAATCCATCTGGTCCTGGACTCTTGTTTTTTGGGAGGTTCTTGACCACTGCTTCAATCTTGTTACTGGTTATTGGTCTATTCAGTTTGTCAATTTCTCCCTGTCTCAGACTTGTAGTTTATAGGTTTTCAGGAAGGCATCCATTTATTCTAGGTTTCTTAATTTTTTGGCATATAGTTGTTGATAATAATTTCTAATAATCGTTCTTATTTCCTTTGTGTTAGTCATGATCTCTCCCCTTTCATTCATTATCTTATTAATTTGGGTCATTTTCTTTTCTTTTCTTTTGGATAAGTCTGGCCAGTGGTTTATCAATCTTACTAATTCTTTCAAAGAACAAGCTTCTAGTTTTGTTGATCTGCTCTACAGCATTTCTGGTTTCTAATTTGTTGATTTCTGCTCTAATCTTAATTATTTCTCTTCTAATGCATTGCTTAGGCTTTATTTGTTGTTCTTTCTCCAGTTCTTTATGGTGTAAAGTTAATTGGGATTTTTCTCTCTCTCTCTGTGTGTGTGTGTGTGTGTATGTGTGTGTGTGTGTGTTTGAGTGAGGCTTGGATGGCTATGTATCTTCCCCTTAGGATTGCCTTTGTGATATCCCATAGGTTTTGGAATGAAGGTTTTAATTCTCATTTCTGTGAATTGTTTAAGTTTTTTGATTTCCAGGTTGACCCAAACATTCTTGAGTAGGATGATCTTTAGCTTTCAAGTGTTTGAATTTCTTCCAAATGTTTTCTTGTGATTGGGTTCCAGTCTTAAAGCATTGTGGTCTGAGAATATGCAGGGAATAATCTCAATCATTTGTTATTGGCTCAGACCTGATTTGTGACCCAGTATGTTATCTATTTTGGACAAAGTTCTATGTGCATTCGAGTAGAATGAATATCCTGTTGTTTTAGGGTGGAATGTTCTGTATTTATCTGTTAGGTTCATCTGGTCCAGGGTGTCATTCAAAGCTCTTGTTTCTTTGTTGATTTTCTGCTTAGATGATCAGCGTATGTTGAGGTCTGATGTTGAGGTCTCCTACTATTAGCATATTATTATCAATATGTCTCCTTTATTTTGGTTAACAGTTGGGTTATGTAGTTGGCTGCTCCCATGTTGGGGGCATAGATATTTACAATTGTTAGATCCTCTTGTTGGATAGACCCTTTATGCATGATATAGTGTCTTTCTGTATCTCTAACTACAGTCTTTAGCTTAAAATCTAATTTGTCTGATATGAGAATTGCTGTCCCAGCTTTCTTTTGAGGTCCATTGGCATGAAAAATTTTTCTCCATCCCTTCATTTTCAGTCTGGATGCATCTTTAGGTTCAAAATGAGTCTCTAGTAGACAGCATATGGATGGATCATATATTTTATCCGGTCTGCAAACCCTGTGCTATTTCAAGGGAGAATTTAGGCCATTCACATTGAGAGTGATTATGAAAAGATACGATTTTATTGTTATCATGTTGCCTTTGAAGTTCTTGCTTCTATAGAAGCTCTTGCTTTCTATAGATTGTCTCTTTAAATTTCTGTTCTATATCACTCTTGGGGTCTTTCTCCTTTTATTGAACCCCTCCCCCCTTAAAATTTCTTGTAGTGCTGACTTGGTGGTCATATATTCTTTCAATTTCTGCCAGTCTTGGAAACTCCTTGTCTCTCCATCCATTCTGAATGACAGCCTTGCTGGATAAAGTATCCTTGACTGCATGTTCTTCTCATTTAGTACCCTGAATATGTCTTGCCAGCCCTTTCTGGCTTGCCAGGTTTCTGTGGACAGGTCTGACATTATTCTGATGTTCCTCCTTCTGTACGTAAGAAATCTCTTCCCTCTTGCCACTTTCAAGATTGTTTCCTTGGATCTAAGATTTGCAAATTGTACTATGATATGTCGTGGTGTCGGTCTCTTCTCATTGATCTTGGGAGGGGTCCTCTCTGCCTCTTGTTTCCTTTCCCAGATTAGGGAAGTTCTCAACTATGATTTGCTCAAATATATCTTCTAGACCTCTCTCTCCCCCCACCTCTTCAAGGATTGCAATAATTCTGATATTAGAACATTTTGTTCTGTCACTAATCTCTCTGTTTGAGTCCTTGGGTTTTAATTTGTTTTTCCCATGGCACCTCAATTTCCATCTTTTCTATCATCTGTAAGCCTGATTAAATGTCATAGTTAGATATCATAGTTAGTCCTGATTAGATCCCATTTCTGCCTTTAGAGATTCTATATTGTTGTTAATATTTTTCTTAAGCCTAGATATCACCTTGATAATTGTCACTCTAATGTCAATTTCTGACATCTTGGTTATATCCATATCCAGTAGTTCTGTGGCAGAAGCCACATTCTCTGAATCTTTTCTTTGTTGGGGGTTTCCCTCCTAGTCATTCTGTTGAGGTGTGGTTGAGGGAATGTACAGAGTCCAAATTATTGACCACAACCCAAGCAAGATTCATCTGTTTCATAGGGACATTAGGGTTGTTGACTTCTTGTTCTTCCAGCCTATCTTCTGGGGGAGTGGCCTGCCACACTATTACCCAGGCAACCCTTTTAGAACAGAGATGCCGTGCTCCCTATGGCAGGGGCAGGGGAGATGATGGGCTCAGTGAAAACCATTTTTTTGTGGCTTTTGTTCTCTGGTGGTTTTCCCTGGTAGCTTTCTGCAACTCTTCTGAGAATCAGAGCAGAAATGACTGTATCCAAACCTCTGTCTCAGCATAGAGATATCTCAGTCTGATCTTCATTGAGTTCTCCAGGCCACACTGTCTCCGTTTCTGTGCTGCTAAAAACCACAGTGTCTAAGGTTGTACACACCCCAGAGCAGCACTCCCAGTCCTTGGTTCTAGGTCTGGGCATGACTCTGCCCTTTGTGCTTCTAAAATTATAAGCCATTCCTGGTTCACATATATGCCCCCAAAGCTCCAGGTTTCGGGGGCTGACCTAAAGTCCCTTCCCCATGCTACTGGTCTGCAAATCTGTGCCTGGTCCCAGCATGGGAGGCTTTTGTGTGCTCCTGTGTGATTTCACCTTCCTGGCTCAGGCATTTATGGCAGGTCCCTCCCCTTTCTGTTTATCTTCATTTTTTCTGCCTGAAGAATCATGGCTCTCCACTTCATACCTCAAGATCAGCCACCAGAGATATTCTGTTTGTGGAGATCCTGATATATCTTCTTACATCTCAGGCTGATTTTGTGGATGTTCAGAATGGTCTGGTAGATATACAGCTCAATTCAGGGGACTGGTTGAAATAGGGTTCCCTACCTCTTCACCATCTTCTTTTTTCTGCCAGATTTTTTTTCTTTTTTCCTTTTTTGGAGATAGAGAGAGAAAGAGTGTGAGCAGGGTGTGAGGAGGGACAGAAGAGGGAGAGAATCTTAAGAAGGCACTGTACTGACCACAGAGCATGGCATGGGTCATATCTCAGGACCCTCAGATCATGACCTGAGCCAAAATCAAGAGTTGGGTGATTAATCTCCAGAGCCACCCAGGCACCCCTGTAGTATTTTCATAGGTATTGCCATGAATCTGTCAACTGCTTTAAGTAGTATGAATATTTAACAATATTAATTATTCTGGTCCATGAGCATGGTATATCTTTCCATTTATTTGTATCACATTTAATTTCTTTCATTAACATCTTATAGTTTTCTGAGTACAGGTCTTTCACCCCTTCAGTTGAATTTATTCCTAAGTAAATTATTCTTTTTTATGTGAATTATAAATGGGATTATTTTCTTAATTAAGTTTTCTCCTATTTTGTTATTACTGTATAGATATACAATGGATTTTTGTATATTGATTTTGTAACCTGAGACCCTACTAAATTCATTTATTACTTTTAATAGTTCCTACGTTTTCAGACCATCAGCCCTACCTTTAATACTGACTTTAGTTACCACCTATATGCCTGTCATTCCCATATTTATATCTCCAGCCATGAATTCTCTCTGGAATAGGTCCAGTCCTTCTCAAAGACTTAACAAACTCAGAGTAGACAAATCAGAGTTCTTGGTAACACTTTAAGCCTGCCCAATTTTCTGCTTTACCATTTTCTTACTTCACAGGTGATTAAATTAAGAACTAAGAAACTAACCAAATTATCCAATCTAACAAATTGTCTAACTTGTCACATAACTAGTAGTGGGACAGGTAGAGTATGAACCAAGGCAGTAGAGCTCCTGAGGATAATTTCTTACCTATAATAATCTACTACATCCATGTCAATTTAAATGATTTAGATTTTATCTTCCAAACATGCTTATGGAGAAAGATTTATTTTTTTAAGAATATTCTTAATCTCAGAAAGATTAAGTTACTAGCCCAAAGTCACCAGCTATTATTTTGTACATCCAAGATGCAGTTTTGGGAATGTCTTTCTCTATATTGCTTGGATATAGGTTATTTGTTTATTATTCCCTCTCTCCCATAAATTTTTGTTCTTTGACTCAAGTTCCTTAAAGATATACCAGTACTTCAATGCCCCTATCATGGGAGCAGCCAACTATATAAATCAATTAATAACAAAATCAAAGAAACACATCAACAATGATACAATAATAGTAGGGGACTTTAACACCCCCCTCATTGAAATGGATAGATCATCCAAGCAAAAGATCAATAAGGAAATAAAGGCCTTAAATGACACACTGGACCAGATAGACATCACAGATATATTTAGAACATTCCATCCCAAAGCAACAGAATACACACTCTTCTCTAGTTCACGTGGGACATTCTCCAGAATAGATCACATCCTGGGTCACAAACCAGGTTTCAACTGGTACCAAAAGATGGGGATCATTCCCTGCATATTTTTAGACCACAATGTTCTGATGCTAGAACTCAATCACAAGAAGAAATTTGGAAAGAACCCAAATACATGGAGGCTAAAGAGTATCCTTCTAAAGAATGAATGGGTCAACCAGGAAATTAAAGAATTGAAAAAATTCATGGAAACAAATAATAATGAAAACACAATGGTTCAAAATCTGTGGGACACAGCAAAGGCAGTGCTAAGAGGAAAATGCATAGTGATACAAGCCTTTCTCAAGAAACAAAAAAGGTCTCAAGTACACAACCTAACCCTACACCTAAAGGAGCTGGAGAAAGAACAGCAAAGAAAGCCTAAATCCTACAGGAGAAGAGAAATCATTAAGGTCAGAGCAGAAATCAATGAAACAGAAACAAACAAACAAAAAACAGTAGAACAAATCAACGAAACTAGAGGCTGGTTCTTTGAAGGAATTAATAAAATTGATAAACCCCTGGCCAGACTTATCAAAAAGAAAAGAGAAAGGACCCAAATAAATAAAATCATGAATGAAAGAAATATAAAAATCATGAATGAAGGGGCGCCTGGGTGGCTCAGTGGGTTAAGCCGCTGCCTTCGGCTCAGGTCATGATCTCAGAGTCCTGGGATCGAGCCCTGCATCGGGCTCTCTGCTCAGCAGGGAGCCTGCTTCCTCCTCTCTCTCTGCCTGCCTCTCTGCCTGCTTGTGATCTCTCTGTCAAATTAAAAAAAAAAAAGAGAGAAAAATCATGAATGAAAGAAATATAAAAAAACCAAAGAAATATAAACAATTATAAAAATATATTATAAGCAACTCTATGCCAACAAATTTGACAATCTGGAAGAAATGGATGCATTCCTAGAGACATATAAACTACCAAAAACTGAACCAGGAAGAAATAGAAAACCTGAACAGACCCATAACCAGTAAGGAGATTGAAACAGTCATCAAAAATCTCCCAACAAACAAGAGCCCAGAGCCAAACGGCTTCCCAGGGGAATTCTACCAAACATTTAAAGAAGAATTAATACCCATTCTCCTGAAACTGTTCTAAGAAACAGGAATGGAAGGAAAACTTCCAAACTCATTTTATTAGGCCAGCATTACCTTGATCCCAAAACCAGACAAAGATCCCATCAAAAAAGAGAATTACAGACCAATATCCTTGATGAACACAGATGCGAAAATTCTCACCAAAATACTAGCCAATAGGATCCAACAGTACATTAAAAGGATTATTCACCACGACCAAGTGGGATTTATTCCAAGGCTGCAAGTTTGGTTCAACATCCACAAATCAAGCAATGTGATACAATACATTAATAAAAGAAAGAACAAGAACCACATGATACTCTCAGTAGATGCTGAAAAAGCATTTGACAAAGTACAGCATCCAGCATCCTTTCTTGATCCAAAGTCTTCAAAGTGTAGGGACAGAGGGTACATACCTCAATATCATCAAAGCCATCTATGAAAAACCCACCACAAATATCATTCTCAATGGAGAAAAATGAGAACTTTTCTGCTAAGGTCAGGAACAAGGAAGGGATGTCCGTTATCACCACTGCTATTCAACATAGCACTAGAAGTCCTAGCCGCAGCATTCAGACAACAAAAAGAAATTAAACGCATCCGAATTGGAAAAGAAGGAGTCAAACTCTCCCTCTTTACAGATGATATGATACTTTATGTGGAAAACCCAAAAGATTCCGCTCCAAATCCACTATAATTTGTACAGAAATTCAGTAAAGTGTCAGGATATAAAATCAATGCACAGAAATCAGTTGCATTTCTTTACACCATGGTACAACAAGACAGAAGAAGAGAAATTAAGGAGTCAATCCCATTTATAATTGCACCCAAAGCCATAAGATACCTAGGAATAAACCTAACCAGAGAGGCAAAGAATCCGTACTCAGAAAACTATAAATTACTCATGAAAGAAATTGAGAAAGACTCAAAGAAATGGAAAAATGTTCCATGCTCCTGGATTGGAAGAACAAACATTATGAAAATGTCTATGTTACCTAAAGCAATCTACATGTTTAATGCAATCCCTATCAAAATCCCATCCATTTTTTTTCAAGGAAATGGAACAAATAATCCTAAAATTTATATGGAACTAGAAAAGACCTCAAATAGCCAGAGGAATGTTGAAACTGAAAGCCAAAGTTGGTGGCATCACAATTCCAGACTTCAAGCTCTATTAAAAAGTTGTCATCATCAAGATAGTATGGTACTGGCACAAAAACAGACACATAGATCAATGGAACAGAATAGAGAGCCCAGAAATAGACCCTCAACTCTATGGTCAGCTAATCTTTGACAAAGCAGGAAAGAATGTCCAATGGAAAAAAGTTTCTTCAACAAATGGTGTTGGGAGAACTGGACAGGCACATGCAGAACAATGAAACTGGACCATTTCCTTACAGCACACACAAAAATAGACTAAAAATGGATGAAGGACCTCAATGTGAGAAATGAATCCATCAAAATCCTTGAGGAGAACACAGGCAGCAACCTCTTCGACCTCAGCCGCAGCAACTTCTTCCTAGAAACATCGCCAAAGGCAAGGGAAGCAAGGGCAAAAATGAACTATTGAGACATCATCAAGATCAAAAGCTTTGCACAGCAAAGGAAACAGTCAACAAAACCGAAAGACAACTGACAGAATGGGAGAAGATATTTGCAAATGACATATCTGATAAAGGGCTAGTATCCAAAATCTATAAAGAGCTTATGAAACTCAATACCCAAAGAACAATAATCCAATCAAGAAATGGACAGAGGACATGAATAGATATTTCTGCAATGAAAACATCAAGATGGCCAACAGACACATGAAAAGGTGCTCCACATCACTCAGCATCAGGGAAATAGAAATCAAATCCATAATGAGATACCACCTCACACCAGTTAGAATGGCTAAAATTAACAAGTCAGAAAATGACAGAGGCTGGCGAGGATGTGGAGAAAGGGGAACCCTCCTATACCGTTGGTAGGAATGCAAGCTGGTGCAGCCATTCTGGAAAACAGCATGAAGGTTCCTCAAAAAGTTGAAAATAGAGCTACCCTATGATCCAACAATCACACTACTGGGTATTTACCCTAAAGATACAAATGTAGTGATCCGAAGGGGCACATGCACCTGAATGTTTATAGCAGCAACACCACAATAGCCAAACTATGGAAAGAACCTAGAAACCTAGATGTCCATCAACAGACGAATGGATAAAGAAGAAGTGATATATATATACAATAGAATACTATGCTGCCATCAAAAGAAATGAAATCTTGCCTTTTGCAACGATGTAGATGGAACTAGATGGTATTATGCTGGGTGAAATAAGTCAATCAGAGAAATACAATTATATGATCTTCCTGATATGAGAAAGTTGAGAGGCAATGTGGGGGGTTGTTGGGGGGTAGGAAAGGAATAAATGAAACAAGATGGGATTGGGAGGGACACATACCATAATCGACCTTAAAAAACAAACTGAGGGTTGCTGAGGGGAGGGGGTGAAGGGAGAGGGTGGTTGGGTTATAGACATTGGGGAAGATATGTGCTATGGTGAGTGCTGTGAAGTGTGTAAACCTGGCAATTCAAAGACCTGTACCCTTGGGACTAATAATACATTATATGTTAATAAAAAAAAAGATATACTAGTACTTCATTCAAGTTCATTTTACTCCAGAAAAATTTTTATACATGCTAGATGTTCACAGTATATGATCCTTTTAATGTGATGTTGAATTAAGTTCACTAATATTTTGTTGAGAATTTTTACACTGATACTCATCAGTGGCATTATTCTATAATTTACTTTTCTTTTAGTGCTCTTATCTGTTTTTTTGTATCAGGGTTAAATGGGAGTTATTCCTGGGATGAAAAGTTAGCTCAACATAAGCAAATCAATAAATGTGATAGACCATAGTAATAGAATAAAAGATAGAAGTCATATGATCATCTTAACAGATGCAGAAAAAGCATTTGACAGAATAAAACATCCTTTTATAATAAAAATGCTGAATGAATTGAATATGGAAGTAACATTCCTCAATACAATACAGCCACATATCAAACCTACATCCAGGACAACCACAGAATAAAAAAATAATGAAAGTTATCCACACTGAAAAGAAAGAAGTAAAACTATTTTTGTTTGCAGATGATATGATCTTATATATAGGAAATCTTAGATTCTACCAAAAAATTGTTAAAATTAACAAATTTAGTAAAATTGCAAAATACAAAATAATCATATAGAAATTAGTTGTGTTTCTAAACACCAACAACAAAACATCTGAAAAAGAAGTAAAGAAAGCAATCTCATTTGCAAATGTAGTAAAAACAATAAAATACTTAGGAATAAATTTAACTCAAGGAAGTAGAAGATCTGTACATTGAATACAACAGGGCTTTGACCATACCATATGAATTCACTTATATGTGGAATCAAAAAACAAAATGATTGATCTAACAAGCAAACAAAATCAGAAATAAACTCATAAATGGAATGAACAGACTGGTGGATGCCAGAGAAGAGAGGGATGGGGGGATTGGGTCAAATAACTGAAGGGATTAAGAAATACAAACTTCCAGTTATAAAATAAGTAAATCACAAGATGAAAAAGTACAGCATAAGGCATATAGTCAATAATATTATAATAAACTTATGTGGTGATTAGATAGTAACTATACTTACTCTGGTGAGCATTTCATAATGTAAATGATCATTGAATCACTGTGTTGTGCAATGAAGCTAATATAATATTGCATGTCAGCTATATTTCAATAAAAATTTAAAAAGAACTGATTAGTAAATAATAATATAAGTGATCATAAAAAATAAAGGGAATTGAAAAAGACCCAAACAAATGGCAGATAGCTCATGTTCATGGATTGGAAGGATTATTATTGTTTAAATATCCATATTAGGGGCACCTGAGTGGCTCAGTTGTTAAGTATCTGTCTTTGGCTCAGTTCATGATCCCTGGATCCTGGGATCAAGCCCTGCATTGGGCTCCCTGCTCAGCAGGAAGCCTGCTTTTCCCTCTCCTTCTGCCCTTGCTTGTGTTCCCTCTATCACCACATCTCTCTCTGTCAAATAAATAAAATCTTATTTTTTAAAATATCCATTTTACTCAAAACCATCTATGGATTCTATGCAGTCCTTATCAAAATTTCAATGGCATTATGTTACATAAATAGAAAAAAAAAGTCCTAAAATTTTTTGGAATCACAAAAGACCCTGAACCCAAAGCAATCCTGAGAAAGAAGAACAAACCTGAAGGCATCACATATCCTGACTTCAAACCATGTTACCAAGCTATGGTAATCAAAGCAGTATGATACTGACATACAAATAGACAGATCAACAAAAACAGAATTGGGAAATTAGAAACAAACCCTCATGTATATTGTCAACTAATACTTGAAAAGGGAGCCAAGAATATTCACTGAGGAAAGGATAGTCTTGGGGCGTCTGGGTGGCTCAGTGGGTTAAGCCTCTGCATTCGGCTTGGGTCATGATCTCAGGGTCCTGGGATTGAGTCCTTCATTGGGCTCTCTGTTCGGCAGGGAACCTGCTTCCTCCTCTCTCTCTTTCTGCCTGCCTCTCTGCCTGCTTGTGATCTTTCTCTGCCAAATAAATAAATAAATAAAGTCTTAAAAAAAAAAAAGAAAGGTAGTCTTTTTAATAAATGAGCTTGGGAAAACTGGATAACCACAAGTTTACATGAATCATGGGCAGCACTGTACTTCAACAATCTCACTTCTGTCTTCTCTGTCACATAAGGGATGACTAGAGCTTCCTGGGTCCACCAGCTAGTCAAATGGGTTTAGAACCATCATTGAGATTGGGGACATAGTGAATACATTGACCTACCCAGAGAAAATATTGGTCATCTATCACCTGAAGCACCTCGGTGCTGTATTGAAAGATATGTCATTATATTTCATTTACAAATGAGTGGCAATCACCATCCTGTTTGATGTATATTTTTAGTTGCCTTTTTTTTAAATAGTTTTATCACATTGATAGCATGCCTGACCCAAATTAGTCCTTGTCATACTGGATTGTGGTTATTTCTGAGGCCTTAGCACAGTTCATCTTGGATTGTCCTGGGATTTTCTAGGAAAGTCCAGGTATCCATGGAAGGGAGAGCTTATATTTATTTTATATATCAGCACATGGGAAGATCAAGCTTTGATTCCTGGCACTGGTTGGATACTGTGTTGATAGATGCAAAAAAAAAAAAGCCTGTTTTTTATTTATATGATCTTCAGAAACATATCTCAAACATGTCATTTTCTTTGCCTATAATTAGAGGGTAATATCTCTCTTGGTCACTTCACAGAGCTATAATGACTCAGCTGAGATAATGTTAGAAACAAAATCCTGGAAATTATGTAGTGTTAACTTAGCGAGAAAGACAGGAGAGAAGTGACTTCTACAAAATGTCATACTTTACAAACAACCTCATTTAATTTTTATAATAATCCTTTTAGGAAGGGGGGCTTCAGATACATTTGTTTTTCAGGTAGACATTTCAGATTCGCTGAATAATTTCACAAATAGATAGTAGAACGAGCATTTTAACCCTATGCTATGTAAGTCCTTATGGGTCCTGCTGTTTTTGTTTCTCTTTTCTATAAATACGGGATCCATTGTTATTTTAAAAAAAATGTATCTGGCTAAATCTTTTCAACACTTTATACCTTTTCCAGATGTATCCTGATAAAAAGAGAAACATAACAGACACAGCCAATTCTTCTACAACCTCTGAGCCAATCTAACAAAGTAGAAATAATATTAGGTGGAGAGAGTTTAAAAATAAAAACAAAACCAAACCGGTGACCCTTTTCATGGCTACTTGTATGAACTTGAGCAAGTTACTCTGATTTTTTTTTTCTTTAAGAAACTTCTCTGTACAACGCATTGTAGTTGGAACTGAGACTAGAAAGACAATGAAGGCACTGCCCCTAAAGACATGGGTGTGCAGCCAATAATTTAAAGAATACTGTTAGAAGTGTATCCTAAGAACAATGTCCTATGGAGTTGCAGCACTGAGTTTCTGTTTAGAGTGTGTAGAAGCTGGTGTCATGGAAAAAAGGCAGCTGGAATTTCCAGGCAGAGATAGAAAAGTGAGTCACTAGAAAATGGGATGTACTGGGAGAGCCAAGACACACCTCTCTGGACCTCACTTCCTTCATCTGTAAAATGAGAGTCGACATCATCATCTCTAAATCCCTATTACACTTTACCATTCCAAGATTTTGTTTTTATCTCTGTGACTTCTGCTTCTTGTGTTCCTGTACTTGGTGTCAAAGAAAGCCAAGTGCGTGAAGTCACCCGCTCTTCTGTAAAAGTAATACAATTAAATTTTAATATGAGCAATTTTTGCTGACAGGTTTATTTACGCTGAGCTGCAAGCTTTTGAAAAATATTAAAAACAGGTTACTTGAAGGCAAAATCTTCTTTTAAGAAGGAGCAATTTCATCCCTGAGCACATTTGATTCTTCCATAGGCACTGAAACAGCAGGGGCTAGTATTTCCACTGAATTGTAAAAGGGTTAAGTGTCAGACATGATGTATTTCTCGGGAATGTCATTGAAAATGGACCAGGCCACTGCCCTTAGTGCAAGGCTCATTATTAGCCATCAAAGAAATAGCTCTGACATTCAGTCACTTCACTATTCTTTAAGGGGAAGGATCACTTTGGGCAAATAGAAAGCAACTTGTAAGTACTTATTTTAAGAAATTGCTCCCATAGATCCTAATGGATACCTTCTGTAAATGTTGGTTAAGCAGTTAATCAATTCAGAAGCCAGAAATATTCCCCATTTTGATTTATCTTAGATTCCAAAAGAAAGAAGAGCCAATAAGAACCAAAGCATCATCTTGCTAATTCACAGAGGCAGGCAGGGGTTGAAAGTTTAATTAATTACAGGGTCCACTTCTTTATTTTTTTATTCTTTGGCTAAGATTAATGTGTTTATTTTATTTATTTAGTTATTTAGTTAGTTAGCTAGTTATGTTAGGAACCATACAGTACATCAACAAGGTCCACTTCTTTTTTTAAACAGTTTCAAAAATGGTTTGGTTCTCCTAACTACCGGTATCAGAGGACTTTGTTTAGTGGTTGCATAAACTGGTTTATTAAAGTGTTTGGGAAAATAGAATATTTTTAAAACTGGTATTTTGTTCAGAATGTAATAGTTCCACTCATCCATTTTACCATGAAACATTTATAGAATATCAATTTCACATTTGATTTTTTGCAGTAGGTCTTTTTTTTATATATGCATGATTATGTGGGGTAGGGAATAAATTCAGCCACATGATATACAGTTATTTAGCAATGGACTGAACTATCACAGGTTTCCTCTTGGGACTTAGACCTCAGGCTGGTCAAAAGTGTAACTTTACGGGACTCGATAGCACTGACACTGAAACTATACCAAAATATATTGGTATGCGTTTCCTTAAGTAAAGAGAGAATTGTGAGCGACATGCACCTCTGGGATTTCCAGGCCACAATCAGAGAGGAGCAAAGCTACGATCTTGAGACTGCAGATCTCAATGAGAAGTCAGATCATTTTACCTTCCAGAACTATCTTGGTTACTGAAAATGGGTAAGATTCTGACCACTAGAATGAATGGATCTATGATATTAGGAAACTCCATTTTCCTAGAAATTTGCTCTTGAGTCCTTTTTCTAGTCATCAAAAACTAGACTTACAAGGCGCCTGAGTGGCTCAGTTGGTTAAGTGCGTACCTTTGGCTTGGGTCATGATCCTAGAGTCCTGGGATCGAGTCCTGCTCCGGGCTCCCTACTCAGCAGGGAGTCTGCTTCTCCCTCTGACCTCCCCCCTTCTCATGCTCTCTCTTTCATTCTCTCTCTCTCTCAAATAAATAAATAAAATCTTAAAACAACAACAATAACAACAAAAACAAAAACAAAAAACTAGACTTGCTTCTATGGACAGCCAGCAAATGCACTGGAGATAGATGCATCATGGGCTGGGGGTAAACTTTCCTGTTCATCTATCTTTCCTTCTCCGGCTCTCCTCTGAACATAATTGCATATTGGTATTCAGTAGAGCCCTAGCCATGGTTATTCCTAAGCAATGGGCTCTGTAGACTTGGTGATTCACAGGAGTTATTTCCCAAAGTGTGGTCCTTGGAGCATCTGCATAGGAATCAGCTGAGTCATTGTTAAAAATTTAGACTTCCGGACCCCACCCAAAACGACTGGGAGTGATCCCAGCCATTGGTATAAAAGTATTATCTCTCCAAGGGATTCTTATATAAAAATGTTTGGAAATCCCTAACATAGACCAATGATGGAAGAGCCTAACAGATAAGGAAATTGCAGATTATAAAACCTCCTGAGATGATACATCTGCTCCCCTCCCCATGAAAGTGATGGATAATCCTCTAAAATTGCTAGAAAAAAAATGCCAAATTGATGAAAAGGGGCTATTACTGTAGCAGTTAAAGGCTCCCAACAAGGGCTATGACACTTAGGAAATTCCCAAATTCTAGTAAAAGGTTTGTAGTCTCCCGGAGCTGCAACTTTCAGCTACAGGGAGTGACACATTGTTCCACAAGTAGCCTGTCCAGAATTTCAGTCTCCAAATTTGTCAAAAGCATTTTGACTTCTTCGGCAAAAGGAAAGAAAAGTGAATCACATAGCTGAGTAGCCTCCATCTGGGAACATTTTTTATGGATCTATTAGTTAACACTGTCTCCTTTATCCCAGCCTGGATACTAAACTTTATGTTCACCTGTTAGTAGTAAAGTATTCTCGATATCCTGCAATGATTTTAACTCATCTGCTTAACACTTCTAGATGTAAGAGCCAGAACAATCATGAGCATTTCTCCCTGCAGGGTCACTGATTTGTTTCCTACTGCTTAGAATGTAGGAAATTTTGTTTTGCCTTTATGTGACGTGGGAGCCTGGAAGCACTGCCAAGGCTCAATGCTTAGCTACTGGGCACTTGCCATGTCCTCATACAACCATTTATTCCAGATGATTTTCCTTCTGCTTCCTTATTACTTCTGCCTCTTTAAATCTGATCATTTTTATTTTACCTCTTACACAGCCCAAGGTAATGAGCACCAGCAGGTACCATGAGTCATGCTGAGTGTTTCCCATGAAGGAATGGAGTATGATTGAGGTAACAAAAGGTGCTTTGTTTAACACAGTGGATAAAACCAGCCACCCTTCATAACATACTTGATGTCTCTTGTCAAGGGGGAAGAAGTGAAAAGCATGACTTGTGGAAGGGTCTTTGCAGAAATATCTTCAGGTAGCAGAATGCTTTGCCTAGCTTAGCGCTGGTAATGAAGCAGCAGGGTCTAATTCAATTGTTGGAGTTACCTGATTATTAACATAACCGTTAAGTTTTTGCCAGTCACTACAGTACTGAATTTATCAGCAACAGAAAGGATATAGTTCAAAACATAGAAATCAATTATCTTTCAGGAAAGGTAAAAACTTACCAAACTAGTCACCTAGCGAATGATTCATGTATATAATAAAGCCGATGCTTTAGTTTATAAATTCTTAGGGGGCTATACGGCAATAGCAGAAGCATTCCTCTTACCACCACCAGGCATATCTTTCATACTCCACATCCACCATTGCTCCAGGCAAGGATTTCAACAAACTTCTCAGGCAGTTACTGGAGTGTTCTGATTACTGTATATAAGTCCGTGGCATCTCTAGAACCGAAAATCTCTCAGCTTCCCAAAGCTTTCCCAGACATCTTAAACTAGAGGTTCTCTACTTTGGAACTTCTCAGACCCACCATTTTCTGCCTTCAGAATTAGTAAGTATAAACCCAAGCAGAGAGACACCAAGCACCATTGCCTACCAGAGCATTACAACACAGTTGTGAAAGCACATGCTCTTGAGTCAGATTTCATAGGTTTGAATCCTGGCTCTGCCACTTAGTATCTCTGTGATTTTGTCAGGTGATTTCAGCTTTCTTTGCTTTTGTTTCCTTACATAAATTGGGAATAATACTAGTGACTATCTTGGGTAGTTGTGAGGATTAAAAGTATTAATACATAAAAAGCACTTAGAATAGTGTTTGAAAGAGTAAATTCTCAACATTTTTACCTGTCATTGTGACTATTATCTAAGCA
The DNA here is from genome assembly GCF_902655055.1 of Lutra lutra. Taxonomy (NCBI): domain Eukaryota; kingdom Metazoa; phylum Chordata; class Mammalia; order Carnivora; family Mustelidae; genus Lutra; species Lutra lutra. The sequence goes on along the minus strand of NC_062279.1, from coordinate 32,858,026 downwards.
TATGCCTTGTGTCTTCATCATGGATAATTTGGTTATAAAGAGATATAAAAGTTTAAAAACTACCTTAAGCAAAGCAAACACATGAAAAATTTTTTCCCCAAAGTTGGGGTGCCTGGGTGGCTCAGTGGGTTAAACCGCTGCCTTCGGCTCAGGTCATGATCTCAGGGTCCTGGGATCGAGTCCCGCATCGGGCTCTCTGCTCAGCAGGGAGCCTGCTTCCCTCTCTCTCTCTGCCTGCCTCTCTGTCTACTTGTGATCTCTGTATGTCAAATAAATAAATAAAATCTTAAAAAAGAAAGAAAAGTTTTTTCCCCAAAGTTAAAGTAATGATTTTCTGGAAACCAGAGAGGGAAGTGTAGCTAGTTTTCAGGGTGTTCCTCAGCCAGATTCAGAAAGTGCTCAGAATTTCCAAGGTAGACACTGTGTCTCTCACTTTCTTGGGAGTCAGGTGACCCCTTGTCCTTGGTCTGGTCGTCTATGGGGAAAGTTTCAGAATCATGAGTCCTACTTGTCTACTTGGTAATTATTGTAGGAATCTACTATATGAGAAAGAGCCTATAGAGGATATAGAGTCATTGATTATTTATTAGCCACTAATTTTAGAGTGAAGTATGTTAAGAAAATGCCCAGTATGAATTGCCAGGCTTTTAGTAAATGTGTCCATCTCTTCTTCATACGTAAAGTGCAAATCAAGGACAATGATGAGGTGCATTGTAAGATGCAACTTCAGGAAAATCTCAGAGCATAGATCCAGAGAGCCTATCTTAGGCTTACTAATTTTCCATAAATTTTGGGTAATTTTGCCATGTGGATGATGAGAAATTCAAACTTTTTGCATGTGAATTTATTCTTTGTTATTTCCCTTTTTAAATAGTACTGCTAGGAACCTTTATTTACTGTAGCACAGAACTACATGCTGGGTAAGAATTTTATTTTTATATTATTGTAATATGTAATTTAGCACAACAGGTATCTATATTGGATAAGTGATTTTTGGATTCTACATGATTTTACAGGCCAAAAAACAAAAAAACCAAAACCCAAGACCAAAGTTCAAACAGAAAAACCCAATTCCATAAATAATAAAAACTGCCAGAATTTGAAAATACGGAGAATTAAATCCATGGGCATCTGTGATTTAAGGTTCAAAAATCTCAGATATTCTTTATAACCATTTACAAAGCAACTGGTTTTCCTTAGCTAATGGTTAAACTGAGATATGTGTACCTGTGTATAACTATACACATTTTAATAGCATATTAATGTAAGTATGCTTAGAATATTGAATTATTTCTAGCTATTATCAGCACTTAGGGTGGGGAAAAATGGAACCTAAATACCACTTTTCCATTGAATAATTTGTATTTCAAATATTCCTCATTGACCTATTCTCTTTTTAGGAGAATAGAGGATTGCACTTCCCAACCCCCTGAAATTCTACAAAGCCACAGACCCCTTTGGCCTATATAATGAGACTAAAAAGCACTGCATGTCACCTTCTTATAAGGCATCTCATTTTTAGGGCTTGACTATCTATTCACCCAGGACTTGATTGTGTGTGCTAGGGGAGAGGCACTGTGAAATCAAAGTTGCCTGGAATGCTGAGCTTTCACAAGGAAAAAAGTTAATTTGGGATTCATAGTGGACTTGGTATGAATGACTAACATCTTCATTTTTATTGAGTTATAATTGACAAATGAAAATTGTATATTTTTGGGGCATCTGGGTGGCTCAGTGGGTGAAAGCCTCTGCCTTTGGCTCAGGTCATGATCTCAGGGTCCTAGGATCGAGCCCTGCATCGGGCTCTCTGCTCAGCGGGGATCCTGCTTCCCTTCCTTTCTCTCTGCCTGCTTCTCTGCCTACTTGTAATCTCTGTCTGTTAAATGAATAAATAAAATCTTTTTACAAAAACTGTATACTTTTAAGGTGTATGACTTGATGTTTTGATGATATTCATATACATTGTGAAATGCTTGCCACTATCAAACTAATTAACATAGATGTCACCTCACAAAGTTAGCTTTTTCTTTTCTTTTGTGGTAAGACTACTTAGGATATGTCCTCTTACCAGACTTCCAGTACACAATATATTATGCTTAACCACAGTCATATTGCTGTACATTATATATCCAGAACTTACTGGTCTTGCATAACTGAAACTTTGTGCCCCTTTGGATATAAATTGCAATTTGGGGGACGCCTGGGTAGCTCAGTCGGTTAAGCTGCTGCCTTCCACTCGGGTCATGGTCCCAGTGTCCTGGGATCGAGTCCCGCATCGGGCTCCTTGCTCTGCAGGGAGCCTGCTTCTCTCTCTGCCTCTGCCTGCCACTTTGCCGGTTTGTGTGCTCTCACTCTCTCTCTCTCTCTGACAAATAAATAAAAAAATTTAAAAAAATTGCAATTTGGGGGTTATTTGTTACAACAGCATGACATTAGGGTAGATTCTGTCTGCTACACATTTCAGAATGAAACAGCCTTTTGAACCCATAGAGATTGGGGAAAATCTTGATACGTCCTGGAGAAAGGGAAGAGAGAATAGGAAAGATGAAGGCTTTCATAGATAATTCTTATATATGCTTTTATGACTTGAGGAATAGTGTAGTACAACTTCTTCATTTCACACAGGAATGACTTAGTGTCCCAGGAAGAGGAACTGACTTGATATAGTTCAAACATTTGTCAGTAGCAAAGTCTGTTAATGTTTTACATACTATTTTACAGGGAAATAATATAAGAAATAAAAGGGAAAGCACAGGCTAGAATGAAAACCCTGTAGTTGTGTGCAACTTTAATAAAATAAGATTTTGACAAAAGTTGTCAGTGGAAGTGTGAGAATCTTGAAATCAGCTTTAAAGTCTATCTTGCCATTCTGCTTGAGAAAAGAAATGAAGCCCTATGCAGTATTGCTAGTGTATGGTGTCAGGCTGAGGTCACCCTACCAAGAGACATAGGGAGATTCAAGCACTCTGTCTTTTTGGTGGGACTTACATGTAAAAGAAAGATAAGAGAAAAGGAGCAAGTAGTGATTAAAAACAAAGCAAAAAGTGCATAACAGCAGAGATGAGGCAAAAATACAAGTCTGTTTGACTGACAGTTAATTAGGAGCAGATGGTTAAAAGACGTGAATTCTAGTTCCAAGCTGAGAAAGTTGAGGTGGGTTATTTTACTTCAGTAAATTCACTTTCTGTATTGTGAGAATTGATTGAATTCTAAATTTATTTCTCACATTACTTTTTACCTTCTTTTTTCCACCAACCTTTAATGATTTATTTTTCAATATTAAAGTACTATCCTTAAGTAGTCATGTGAAAGTGTAAGGAATTGAGCAAAGGATTGTTGAGTAGAGCTAACATCTCTTATTCTCCAACAACACTCCCTTCATGCCAAGTACCAACACTTGCTGTTGCAGGAGCAAATACTTTTCCTTCCTGTCTTTGTCACTCCCACTTTTTTCAGGTTCAACTTTTCTTGTCTTAGCAGCCCTCCATATTTCCCATCTCCTCTCCTATATGGAAACTGTGGTACTGTAAGCAAGGAAATTTCCCTCTTATCAGAGACTTTTCTGTTTGTTCTCTTTCTATCTCTTAGCTTTAATTGAAAATTGGCTTTCTCCAATGGCTTCCTTTTCTTGAATTCCTTACCAAATTCTTTGTTCTCTTGCTTTGACAATTCTTGAGACAAGTTGATGGAGTCAAAAAAAATTTTTTAAAGAATTTATTTATTTGACAGAGAGTGAGAGAAGGAGAGAGAGCACAAATGGGGGGAGGAGCAGAGGGAGAGGGGGAAGCAGGCTCCCTACTGAGCAGGAAGCCTGACGCGGGACTCGATCCCAGGATCCTGAGATCATGACCCAAGCCGAAGGCAAAGGCTTAACCCACTGAGTCACCCAGGTACCCCGGAGTCAAATTTTTTTTAACCTGTTTCATGCTGTAACTTCTTCCAGACTATGGCTTTACTGAATAACTTGTTTACTTTTGAAGTTTATGCCATTTTCTTTAGCATCCTTTAGGTGACTGAAGACATGCACCACATTCCTCTATCAACATCCGTGATGTTGCCCTATCTTTTGCAATGGGCATAGCATCTCGCTTACACATTTCCACTTTTTTTGTGATTGTCTTGACCTTCATATTCCTTCTATTTCATAACACATACCTAACAGAAAGGATGCTTAATAGACCTCATTTTCATTCAGTTTGGGATCTCTGGGATGCTTTTATTTGTTTATTTATTTATTGGTGACTATCATCTTTTTAAAAGGCCCTTTTTCTAATTCTTTATTCTTCTGACATACTTTTTACCTGCTTCATAAATGTGAATTCCTGAAACTTTCCCAGTTCTTATAGTTTGACAATTCTCTCTGAACCCACTTGCCTTCCCTAAAGCCTGAAACCTATGGTCGGACAATTCAGTGACATCTCATTAACATCTTAGGATTCTCTACCACCACTCCCAACCTTCTGTCTAGTTTAGTTTATAGATCCCTAACCCAGGATAACCCCATCAAGCTTTTCCATCTCCTTCTGCTGAGCTGCCAGCAGTAGACAAAGGAAGTCACAAAACTAAAATAATTGGGTCCACTGCAATTTCATGCTAAGTAAACACAGTCAGGCCTTCCATGCTGCTCAGTAATCCTTGATCTATTTATTTATATGTGAGGGATGCAACAAAGCATCCCCCACAGTCACTGGTCCACATTATTCCACATTATTCCACATTATTAATTTCCTTAGGTTGCCACCCCTGCACATGTCACCTAAAGGTTCTAACTACAGTTATGATACTGGCAGAATTGAAAACTTCTGACTTGAGTTTCTTCACTTTCTTTAACATCTCAATACATATCAGTGTCCTTCCTGTTCTTCTCTCTATTATGGCATAAAACTATATCCCTCATTTTTGCCAACATTTTCTCCTATCCACTTGTCTTTAGAATCAGTTCTAGTGGATTAACCCTCTCTTTGAGCATCTCCCTGCCTACAATTTCCTTTCTTTTATTGTGTAAAAGAGCAAAGGCCAGATTCCATTATTCTGGAAAAGTTAGAGTTTTCTTGATCACTCTCTACAATGCCAAAATTATTCTACTGTAATATTTGGATAAAATTATGGTCTCTGTTGTTTCTGCTTGGCATTTGAGTTCTTGATCATTGATATTTTCACTTACTTTGGATGCCCTCCCTGAATTTCTGGTAAGTCAAGGACAATATTTGAATATTAAATTGAGTCATAATGATATTTGGAGCTAATATTGACTGGAGTTTCTTAGTGTGTCAGTCTTGGATACAGAGATTCATGGAACATTATAGCAAGCTTCTAGGGAAGATAAAGAAGGCAGGAATAGACTGTATTAACAGCAAACTGAAGGGATGATCCCAAGGTGGGTTGCCAGTTATTCAAATCACAGTGCCCAAACTTTTGGAAAACACACATTGTGGATCCGTACCCAAGAAGCCCAAGATGATCTCCGTTATGGTAGCAAGAGTTTTGGGTCAGCAAAAGAAAGTGGCCCCAGGAGGAGATGTGTGGAACCAATCAATAAATAGATATAGGACCAGGATTAGTAAGAAGCTTGGTGATCAGTCTCCCATTTTAGAGGAGTTCCTTGAGATCAAGGTCCGTGTATTTCTTAGATTTCTATTTCATGTACTAGTGAGTTTTCAATCAGTATTTATCCCTGTGGTCCCGTGATTTAACAGAATTCAATGCACAGAGTAAGATTTAGTGACCATTCACTGAAGTGCATTGAAATGTAATCAGACGATTCAGAAAACCAAATCTTAGGACTAGGCAAACTGTTTAGAGATGGGTAATGGGAAGCTACACTCAGTGACCACATGTATTCAAAGTTGACACCAAATTTAATGCAGAAAGAAACTTCAGGCTTACTGCTCTTTGATGGTGGGAAGGCATCTCTTGATATACTGCTGCTCGTGGTCAGAGTTGGTTCATAATTCAGTCCGCAAGTGATCCTCTCAATGCATGATACTGAAAAAGCCTAGTGAAGGCGAGTTTCCAATTCTCATTCTCTTTTGGTAAGATTCTTTTCCTCCAAGGAACACTAAGCTCTTTCATTCTTGGACATATCACCCATTCCATCATCAACTGAGCTAAACTCAGACTGCTTACAGAAATAACTCATACTCTCTTTGTAACTTTCTGTTGTAACTTTTATGTAAATATCTACAATCTGTAGATGTACCTAGAAACACACAGATGTCAGAAAATGGAATTACCGAGGCAAGAAAAGGTTCAGGATTCGCTCTGTGAAGGGGATGATAAAAGTGTCTCATATAGGTTCTACTGTGTTGAGTGACTTCTAATATATAACGGTAAAGGTCTGGTCTCAAACAAAAGGAGTTTGTCATGAAATCACTTGATCAATATTGGTGAGAAGAAATGCTTCCTGCTTTATTGACCTAGCAAAATTTTCACCCAAACACAGTGCCATTTGAGCCCTGATGAGCAGTGTGTGAGGCTGGAGAGACAGATAAATGTCTTTCCTGGTCCCTAGATGGAACACCAGCTTTCTTATTCCACAGAACAAACACTATATGGAGTATGAAAGTGGGGATTTTAGGAGGAACAAAAAGAGAAATATGAAGCAAAGTAGGTACTCTGCTTAACATAGCTGAACTTCTGGTGGCAATTTCTACTTTCTCAGGAAGGTATACACATAGGCATGATTTTTGTTTGAAGTAGACATTTGGCCTTTAATGTATTTTTTAATAGTTTTATTGAGGTATAATTGATGTTTGATAAACTATAAAGTGTATACTTTGATAAGTTTGACATCTATACATTTTCTAATCAAGATAATGAACATATCTATCACCCTCCAAAATTGTCTCATGCCTCTTTGTAACTCCTTTCTCTGTCTTCCTCCCCTGCACCTCTACCCCAACCTGACAACAACTGATAGGATTTCTGTCACCAGAATTCTATTTGCTTTTTCTAGAATTTTATATAAATGGAAACATACAGTATGAACTCTACTTAGTTTATTTAGTCAGCATAACTATTTAAGATAAATTCATAGTGTTGTGTATATCAGTAACTTATACCTTGTCAACTAATATCCCATTGTATGGATATACTGTAAATTGTTTATTCATTCATATATAGATGGACATCTTGTTTCCAGTTTTTCTATTACAAATAAAGATGCTGTGGACATTCAGGTACATATCATTGTTTAGACATATATTTTCATTTCTTTTGGGTAGGTAAATGTCTAAAGTTGATAATCTGTCTTATATTTTATGCCTATGATTAGCTTTTTAAGAAACTGTTAAACATTTCCCAGAGTAGTTGAATCATTTTACATCCCACCAGCAGTGAATGTGAGTTCGAATTTTCCCACATTCTCACCAACAACTGATAAGATCATTATTTTTAACTTCAGACATTCAGTGGGTATGTAGTACCATCTAGTTGCAAGAAGAAATTGTGCTTTCCTAAGGACTAAAGATTTGAACATCTTTTCTCATACTAATTTGCCATTCACAACTTTGTGGCCTATGTAAAAAATTTGGGTTGCTTATCTTCTTAACACTGAGTTATAAATATTCTGTAGACTGAAATACTCTAGACTCAAAGCCTTTCTCAGATAAATGTTTGCAAGAATTTTCTCAGTTTCTGGATTGTTACTTCACTATTATCAGAGTATCTCTTGAAGAGCAAGTTTTTCAAATTTTGATGAAGTCCAAATTATTGATTTTTGCATTTATAGTTCATAATTTTTATGCCCTATTTAAAAAATTATTGTCAATCCCAATGTCTCTAATATTTTCTCCTCCGTTTTCTTCTAGGAAATTTAGATTTTAAATTCTAAAATTAAAAGTTAAGCCAATGTTCAATTTTGATTCAATTTTTGTTTAAGCTGTGAGGTTAAGGTTCGTTTCCTGCATGTAGGTATCTAATTGTTCCAGCACCATTTGTGGAAAGATTTTCACATAAATTCTCTTGGTATCTTAATGAAAAAAAAAAAAAAAAACCAATTTACTATGTAAGCGTGAGTTTATTTTTGGATATCTTATTCACTTTCATCATTCTCTAGTTTCCTATCTTGATGTCAATACTACACTGTCTTTATAACTAAAGTCTCGAAGTTGGATATCAACTCCCAACTTCTTATTTTTAAGAGATGTTTTCTATGGTCATTTCTACATTCTAAAGAATGCATACAAATGGACATCATTTTTCAAAAACAATTCTAAGGATGTATAAGAAGAAAATAACATGATATCCTCCAGAACAACTAGAATTGTTCTTTTCTTTTGTTTTGTGAGTTCAGAACACAAACATTTCCCTCATCATAAAATAGGGGTCCTACTATTAAAGGCCAACAGTCTAAGACTCTGAAGCAATATTTCACAAGGTTTGGCCTGTAATGATCCATTAGCTGATCCAAAACTTCTTGTAATCATTCACTGTGCATAAAGGATATAGTAATGTATGTAATTTTACATATATACCTTAATTAATATACCAATAATCTTTCTCAAATTTATAAAGTGCTTTACAATTACACAGAATTTACTTTTCATAAATTTCACCTGAACCTCACAACAGTTTTGTAGGGGTCTTATAAGCATTATTAGTAGTATAGTTACAACAGGTATGTTATAAAACTCGCAGCAGATACTGTTGCATACCCATTATGTATGTGCTATGGTACATTATATACAACCATAAAGGTTATAATCCATTGCTTGCAAAAATAATAAGTTTATAAAACAGAAGTATTTACATGTATGTTATGAATATGTGTATTATATTCTATGTTTATATAAATTATTATAAATTATAAATTTAATGCTAAGTAGGATATATATAATTAACTAATAGTGGAGATAGATAGTATATCCAATAGGAATTAGAAAGGAGTGAAAGCATTAGTAAGACTGAATTACCCAGGAACAGGTTTCCAGACTAACAGGGACTCAGGTTTTTTTTTCTCTTTAAAAAATTTTATTTATTCATTTGAGTGAGAGAGTGAGTGAGAGAGAAAGAGAGAGAGAGAAAGAGAAAGAACACAAGTGGAGGGAAGGGCAGAGTGAGAGGGAGAAGCAGACTCCCTGCTAAGCAGGGAGCCAGATGTGGGGCTTGACCCCAGGACCCTGAGATGATGACCTGAGCCGAAGGCAGACACTTAACTGTTTGAGCCACCCAGGTGCCCCGAGGACTCAGATTTAATTTAAAGGAAAAATAACATGCTGGGCATCAAGAAAGAGGAAGAGGATCTTTCAGGAAAATGCAATAGGATTAACATGGACATGGGGGTAAAAATGCATAAAACTTGTGTTGAGATAGTAAAAAGAATGTGCTCTCTATAGGAAAGGAATTGATTAGAAAAATACCATAGATGGTGTTGGGATTGTAGGTTGAAATGGGTTGGTAAGAACCTTGAATGGTTCAGACACAGCTGCTCTTAGTGCCTGTCTGGTGATGAGTCTTACATCCAAGTTTGTAGACCAGAATCCTTTCCTGGATTACAGATACATATGGCTGCCCATGCCTCGGGAATCCCACATATAACTCAAAAATAAACATGGTGAAATCAGAATGCTATGTTTTCCACCCAAGCTTGTGCATCCTCACATATTGTCAATTTTATTAAAGACAATCTAAGCTGCCCAGAAGCTCATCAGAGACCAGGGAATCCCTCTAGTCTTCTTTTCATCTTTTTGTATGACTCAATTAGGTCTATTTTAATTTCCAGTATCTCTTCAACCTCTTTCTTCTTCATAATCATCACCATTGCCTTTGCAAAGGCTTTTATCTTTTCTTTTCACAGCTATTGGGGTGACTTTCCTATTAGTTTCCTTGACTTGGTTCTTATTTAAACTATCACATGATTTCCTTAACAAAATTCTTTAGTAGCTTCCCATCAGTGAAATAATCTTTTATTATGGCCTATGCTCAACCTACATTTTAAAAAAAAATTTTAGTTTCAATTATTGTAATTGCTGCCCTTCCTCTACGTACCCTGCACTGTTGACATCACAACAAATACATCCTTGGAGGTATCATTTCCTTTTATGCTATTGTGCATTCATTCCTGTTGTCCTCTCCAAGGGCATGTGTTACCTACTCTTCATTTATTGGGCCAAAGCTCAAACTCTATGCATCTGTGATGTTTTTGCTGGTGACCCTACATAAATTGGGTATTCTTTCTTCTATGCTCTACTACATTAGGTGCAGACTTTGATTTGTTTATCTGAATGCGCCCCAGAAAGACTGTGTGAGCCTCTTAGGAAAAGTTTCAAATGCTATTTCACTTTTTTGTTGTTGTTGTTAATACTCATCATGATAAGTATAGTTACCATCTGTCATCACACAACATCATTACAATATTATTGATTTTATATTCCCTATACTGTACTTTTAATCTTTGTGACTGGTTTTATAACTGAAAGTTTGTACCTTTAATTCCTCTTCTCTCTTTTGCCCATCACCCCTCCACCTTCCCTCTGGCAACCACCAATTTGTTCTCTGGACTTAAGAGTCTGGATTCTGTTTGTTCATTTGTTTTGTTTTTCAGATTCCACATAAAAGTGAAGTCATATGGTATTTGTCCTTCTCTGTCCTCTTCGTCTTCTTCTTCTTCTTCTTCTCTCTCTCTCTCTCTCTTTTTGTTACTTAATACCTTCTAGGTCCATCCGTGCTGTCACAACTGGCAAGATCTCATTTTTCTTTATGGCAGAGGAAGATTCCAATGTATATATACCACATTTTTATTGATTCATCTATTGACGGGCACTTGAGTTGCTTCCATATCTTGATTATTGCAAATAAACACAGGGGTGCATGTATCTTTTTGAATTAGTGTTTATGGGTTTTTGTTGTTGTTTGTTTGTTTGTTTTTGCTGAATACCCAGTAGTGGAATTACTGGATTATGTGGTATTCCTATTTTTAATTTTTTTGAGGAACCTCCTTAGTGTTTTCCACAGTGGTTGTACCAATTTATATTCCCAACAGTGCAAGAGCATCCCCTTTCTCCACATCTGTAACAACACTTGTTATTTCTTGTCTTTTTGATAATAGACATACTGACAGGTGGAAAATGATATCTCACTGTGGTTTTGATTTGCATTTCCCTGATGATTAGTGATGCTAAGCATCTTTTCATGTGTCTGTTGGCCATCTGGATGTCTTCTTTGGAAAAATGTCTATTTAGGTCCTTTGCCCATTTTTGAAATTAGGTTATTTTTGGTGTTGAGTGGTGTGAGTTCTCTCTCTATGGTATATTAAAAATATATTGTATATATTTATATATTGTTTTAACTCATTATTGGATATTTCATTTGCAAATATTTTCTTCCTCACTAGGTTGCCTTTGTTTTATTGATGGTTTCCTTTTCTGTGCACAGGCTTTTTACTTCAGCATACTTCCAATAGTTTATTTTTGCTTTTGCTGCCCTTTCCAGACATATTCATAAATATGTTGCTAAGGGCGATGTCTAAGAGATTGCTGTCTATGTTTTCCTTTAGGAATTTTATGTTTTCAGGTCTCATATTTAGGTCTTTTTTTTTTCAATTTAGGTCTTTAATCCATTTAGAGTTTATTTTTGTGTATGGTGGAAGAAAGTGGTCTAGTTTCAATCTTTTGCATATTGTTGTCTAGTTTTCCCAGCATCATTTGTTGAAAAGACTATATTCTCTATGCTATAGTTTTCATCTTTGTGACTTATTTATGCTATAACTGGAAGTTTGTACCTCTTTATCCCCTTCATCTATTTCACCCATACACCCCCACCTCCCCTCTGGCAACAATTAGTTCTCTGTATTTAAGAGTCTGTTTAGTTTGTTTGTTCCTTTTTTCTTCTTTTTTTAGATTTCCCATATAAGTGAAATGATATGGTATTTGGGTATTTACCTTCCTCTGACTTATTTCACTTAGCATAATACATTCTATTTTTTTTCTTTTTTAAAGATATAATTAATTTATTTCAGAGAGAGAGAGGAAGAGAGTGTGTGAGTGCCCGAGTTGGGGGAAGGGCAGAGGTAAAGGGAGAAGGAGAGGCAGGCTCCCTGATGAGCAGGGAGCCCCAGCAGGGCTTGATCCCAGGACACTGGGATCATGACCTGAGCTGAAAGAAGACACTTAACTTCCTAAGCCACCTAGGTGTCCCCCACCTTTTAATTTCTTTAAATCATTTTCTCTAACATGATAACTGGCTTAGAGGGGGTATTAAATATGTTTACTTTTAAATGATTGTAATGAATAAATAATGCAAAGACTTAAAAATATAAACTTGGTGAATTAGAACAGAATGGATGGGGGTGGTGACTGATGCTGGATAGTCTGATATCTGAGAAGCCTTAGAATGGGAGTATGGTGGTGAGTACCTGCCCTTTGCACTTTGGACTTAATCTGGATATCAATTTTTATCCTTCCCTATTACATCTCCCATTTATGAGTCATTTCTACCTCATTTACCCAATCACCCACACTGAGTTTTTCAGTCTATTATGAGTCTGAATCAGAGAATTGGGTGGCTGAAAGTCTCAGGGCTGAAATTGCTAGTAGGAAGATAAACCAGGACAGAAAATTCAAGCGCCTGGTTTTTTCAAATAATAATTATAATTTTTGAAGGCTTACATCTGCTTCAATGGTAAAAAAAAGGACTTAGGAAACATATGAGAGGCCTTATTTGGCCCCCAAAAGAAAGGTGATGATGCAGATAAGCAACACAATAAACTGCTTAAAGAACTCTATTAGTATATTTTTGGGAAAAGTAATTGACAATCGGCAGGACTGACATTTTAATCACATTTTCTCTTCCATTCACTTACATTCTTTAAATTCAGCTTGCTGCTCAGTGAATTGGAACACTGTCCTGTCTAACCTTGTTACTTTACTGAGGTTCACCTGGTGATTAAATATTTTAAATGCCTTTAACTTTCTGTAAAATGTATAATTAAATGATGCTTAGTACTTGACACAATTAACATTTTCTTCACTTTAAAGAATGAAGATAGTCAAGGTACTAAATATAGTTGTGGTCACAGAACAGAATAACAAAAGCAAGAGCAAGAGCAAGGGTTCAAAAGAGGTAATGTTAGAGCTGGGGAAGGACAAGTTAAATAAAGTTTTTATGGCAACTGCCTTCTTTTTTTCTTGTTGGTGTTTGTATAAAACAGATTTTCACAGACTTGCCATTTTATACCAAAGCAACTAGAATATATGAACTATACCACCAAAAATATCTCCAGTGAGTGGTTTTTTGGGGGAATGGTAGTGGTGGTGAGGGGATGGCAGCAGTGAAAGTCAACATGAAGAACAGTGAAACATGGACAGTAACATTTGGTGAATGCTGATGAGAAACATATGTCACACAGCAAAGCAATGGGAAAGTCACAATAAGTATACCTCTGGGATATTGGAAATTCCAGCTGTGACAGAGAGCTTTCTCAATTCCCAGGTTCACCACCCACTATAAAATATGTTTTCACAACTAACCAATCCATCAATCATAACTACTCACTGTGCTGGATGTTATGTAGAATCAACCACAAATCAAGCCTAAAATAGTATATACCTACTAAGAGCTTAAGGTTTTTCTAGGAAGACAAGACATGATAGCATTTTCTCTAAAGAGGAAGTAGAAGTATCCAGTTGCTTTTATGGTGTCTGTGTGATCCATGGAGTATTCTGGAAAAGAAGCAGAATAGAAGAGTTCACTGAAAATTGGTAGGAAGTTGGTTCAGAAGCTTGGATGCCTGAACTTAAAAAAAAAATAAAAGCTTCAGAGAAACCTTTGACACTCAGGGGGCGTGAAAGAGGGAAGAAGTGGCCATTCTGTTCTCCCCATGGAGTTTTTCTATGAAGCCATTACCTAATAATGATTATAATGTTATTAGTAACAATAATGAAATGGTTACAACCTAATTAACTGCTATTATTGAATAAGGTTACACATTAAAAATTTTTCAGGTTGCAAATGTCTCGAATCTCTATTTGCTAATAGGGCAGAATTGTCCATGCAATTAAGGATGCTTCCTCTGCTCCAGTGTATCATGGCAAAACAGTGTAGGACATAGTAAGTCTGCTAGAGGGCTGCTTCATTACTGCTGCTTATACTCTTAGCAATCAAAGAAGTATGGGTCCAACCAGTTTAAAGCTATCTTGTTCACTGATACGATGATTTTTTTTTTTTTCTGTTCCAAACACTCATAGAAGCCTTGGTGGTTTTCAGTAAGAGACATCCATTTGCCCATTGATATTCTTTAGCTTGCCTTATTGTCCAAAGCTCATCAACTAAATGTAACTGGACTTCCTCGGCCTACATAAAAAAAATCTGATCACAGTTTTTTCCCCTGGGTCACTGGGTACCCAGGAGTCTTACATTTGTATAGTAATAGGATTGCACTCAAGTGATTCTTCCTTGAACAAAATATAGTCCAAGGTAACACATCATCTCTATGTGGACAACTTTCAATGACAACTTGTCTTAAAAATAGAAATATAATATTCAAGCACTGGATTCCTTAGCTACAATTTATTTTGAGTGCCCACTATATACTGACTTTGAATTGGACCATAATATCTCTTTTAATGTATGATTCCAGTCTGTAGACACAGGCCATGAAAGTGCTCAAGTAACTTTCCAAATAGAACATAATTTTCAATTATAGTCTTTCTGATTTTAAACAGTATGTTCTTTCCTCCACATCAGAATGCTTCAAGCTGGTAGTACACTAAAAACAATTGGAATTTCTTTTCTTTCTTAATATTAAAAAAAAAAATTTTATTTTTCAGTGTTCCAAGATTCATTGTTTATGCACCACACTCAGTGCTCCATGCAATATGCACCCTCCTTAATATCCACCACCTGGTCTTCCCAACCCCCTACACCCCTCCCTTCCCAAACCCTCAGTTTGCTTTTCAAAGTCCACAGTCTCTCATGGTTCATCTCCGCCTCCGATTTCTCCCAACTCACTTCTCCTCTCCATCTCTCAATGTCCTCCGTTTTATTCCTTATGCTCCACAAGCGAAACCATATGATAATTGACTCTCTCTGCTTGACTTATTTCACTCAGCATAATCTCTTCCAGTCCCAGCCATGTTGATACAAAAGTTGGGTATTCATCCTTTCTGATGGAGTCATAATACTCCATAGTATACATGGACCACATCTTACTTATCCGTTTGTCTATTGAAGGGCATCTTGGTTCTTTCCACAGATTGGCAACTGTGGCCATTGCAGGATAAGCATTTTTTCTCTAAGCATTTTTCTCTAAGCATTTTTTCCCTGAGAATTTTTCTTCTCTAAGAAGGCACAGGACCTTGCAGGGAGTCTTTGAAAGAGTAAGGTGTTGGTTTTATAATGGAACTAACCTCAGTTTTGTGAACTAGTCTCCCAGGAAGGTACACCTCCTCTTTCTCTGAGACACATTTGAGGAAGAAACTTATTTAGTTCTGAGACAAGAATAAGCTGACTAAATTGAGGCAAAAGAAAGGAGATCAGTTATAATTTGGTATGAGTCCTAGACATATGCCTTGAGGAAGAAATAAGTCATTTAAGTAGAAAGGGGTCACTTCCCCTGCAAAGCAGCTTGGATTCCCAGGTCTGACTGAATCTTTGAAAACGGACTCCACTTACTTACTAAAACTTCACTTTAGAAGTGAAAACAAACAAAGCTTGCCTGTCCTTTCTTAATTCTGGTTCTTTAATCAGGACTGGGCCTTGCTTGGGCTGTGCTCAAAAAAGGGATTTCACTGGCCCACTTTACCAACAGGAGTCAACACTCCTAATCAGCATTTCACTTAATCTGGCTCATTAAACATTCAAGGCAATCAGAAGGTTAAATTACACAGAACAAACACCACTTACTGGTGTATGTGTAAGAGAAGGAGGAGGTGTCCCTGGAGGGCAGAGAGTGGCAGGGCTGGTAATTTTGTGAATTGTATCATTAATAAAATATATTTTATTCTATTTGATGCTGACTTTAGGAAGGTTCCTGTGTGATGATTACATTTTTAAGCAGGCATTTTTTTTATGGCTTTACCCAAGGCTAAAGGGAAATCTAATACAAAATTCAGAAAGAATTTGCTGAAATGCCCATTAAAATTTTATTTGTGTCCTTTTAGGAGTTTTTAAGAGCCGTAAATTCAAAGCTGCCCATGACAGAAAAAATGTAACTTTAACAATTGCATAACTCATGATGGGGAGCCTATCAAGGTGTGATGGTTCTATAATTTTAATTCAAAAAAACTTTAGAAGCTTTCATTTTCCTGATTAATGATATTTAAAGGAAGTTTACATTTAGGGGGAGAGAACCATCTTAATGGCAATTAGATTTTTTCAAGTTAATTGAAAGACAAATTTACTTATATCATCTTTTTATATATTACAAAGCTAGAAGAGTGCTTTGCCATTAATTAGTTATGAAGTCTTTAACCTGCATAATTATAGTTTTATGGACATCAATCCCTTCTATTTTTATGAATGATGAAGAAAACTGTATGCTCTACAACGTTCGAGAGTAGATCAACTTGGCAACATTCAGAGAAAGTATTGCTTTTATCTCCTAGCATGCAACAGATGATATGGATTAACTAAAAGAAAAAGGATGGAAATTGGACAGCTTCCCTGTGTTTCTAGAATCAAACCTCCATAAGCAAAGTTACTATTTAAATTTCATCAAGTCATCAAAAAGCCACACATTGGTTTTATTTCTTAAGCCAACATTTAACGAGCTCCTTTCTGCTCTGAACCCTATATACAAAGTTGACTAAGATAGGATCTGATCTCTCACTGGCAGAGTGTAATTTATGGGAGAAATAAATAATATTTGTTTACAAATATCCCATACAAAGCAACCCAAAGGCAAAACTCAGGAAGAATCCCTGGTAGAAAAGCAGACCTATGTCAGATGTTAGTGTGGTGGCTGAGAGTATGGGTTCTAGAATCAGAATACCTGGGTTCAAATATTAACCTTACCATCACCTTGTTTGGTAATCATCATCTCTTGCTTTAGTTTCCTTGCCTGAAATTTTGGGAAAAAACAATTTTACCTAAGTGGATGGCTGTGATGATTAAGTGAGATACTATGAGTATAGCTCTTAATTTAGAGGTTAACATATTATAAATTCTCAATACATAAAGGTTACTTTAATTATTCAACAGTTAAAATTATTTCATTATTCATACTTCAGATCTCTATCTTCCACTGGTTAGAAAAATTAATATTTGGCCATAAATATATATTTATTTTAATTGTGTGATTAGAATAAACAAACATATATCCACAAATGGAACCAAGAGAGGTGAAGACAAAAAATAAATAGATAAATAGATACATGTAGCACAGTAGGAGTGGTTTAGATCCAAAATAAAAAATAAAGAAGGAAGTTAGAGAGGTTGAAATGTTTCAGTTATAAATAAGATGATCATGGAAGACCTCATTGATAATACATTTAAGTAAAAATCTGAAGGAGGAAAAGAAACAAGCACACAACTATCTGAGGAAGACATTCCAGGAAATAGGAACATTTTATCAAAAAGTCCTAACCATGTAAAAAATGTGGGACACACATACACACACCAAGAGAGCCAGTGTTGCTAGAACAGAATAAGTAAACAGAGGTGGTAGGAGATGACATTTGAGAAGTAATGGATGAGGCTGATTGTGTAGAACCATCCAGGCTCTTGAAAGATCTCTGACCTTTACTTTAAATTGGGTGGAAAGCCATCAGAAGGTTCAGAGCAGAGATGTAAGAGGATCTAGCCTAGTTGGTTGCATGCTGAGCTCTGGCAAAGAGAAAAAATGAAGACAAGTAATAAAAATATGTTGATAATTCAGGAAAGAGCAAATGATGCTTTGGCAAGGGGCTTATAGTAGGGATTGTGATAATGGAGGATTCTGAATATATATTGTGGTGGAGACAGGAAGTTTTCTTAATCAATTTCCTGATAGATTTTCCTAAGCTATCTCAAGTAGTGCACACTTGTCACTAACTAATGTAGAATGTGGGTGGAGTATATTTAGAGGAGAAGGTCATACACTCAATCTGAAATGCCTTTTTACTAATGGGCATGCTGAGTGTAATAGCTGGTAGTTGGAATTACAAGTCTGGAATTCATAGGAGAAGATCAGGCGGCCCCACAAATTTGGGAGACATCAGTATACAGATGCTATTTAAAGCTAGTCTCTTGGGTAAGATCACAAAATGAGAAGAGTAAATGCAAAAGGGTAGAAGTCCAAAGAGTGAGTCCTAGATTACCTAGGAGGCAAGGAGATAAGGGAAAACCAGATGAAGAAACTAAGAAGCATCCCTCAGTGAAGGGGAAGAAAAAAAAAGAGTATGATATCCTTCAGGTCAAGTAGAGGAAATATTTCCAAGAGGAAGGAATGATTGATTATGCAAAGTATTAGTGTTACAACAAGTAAGATAACTAAGAATTACTCATCAGACCTACCATCATAGAGGGCTTATATGAATTTGATAAGAGTGATTTCTGTAAAGTGTTACTGGTGAAAGCCCTATTGGCATGAACCCAGGGGAAATGGGAAACTAATTGACTGCAATGACGATGTCTCTTTACTCTTGAAACAAGTTTTCTTATAAAGGGGAAGAGAGAAATGATTGCTGAAAGGGATATTGAGTTAAGAGAATGACAGCATGTGTGACCAGGAGTGGGAATGATGCATTAAAACAGGAAATTATGAATTACGATTTCTGCTTCCACAGGTAAGAAGCTTGGTGATTGCCACTTCATCCTAATAACAAGTGTAACTCTGAACAGACTGAAAAATCAGCAACTCCTCTAGAACCTACAAAAGAGGAGGACACCAGATAAACCACTGAACCCAATATTGGAGAGACAGGGAAATACAGAGAATAACAACTCACTGGAGCAGAGACTCACGCAGGAAAACTACTGCAGGAATCAGTGCCAGGGTAGAGAAACCTCAAAATGTAATTGAACAACCAGAGACTTAGTTTGGACAATTCTAACAGTTAAAAACTCTAGCAGGGACCTAGTCATAGGGAGGGCCCCCAAATACTGTGAAATTTACCTACAGAAACTCAACCAGATTCCCACAGTAAATAATAAAGAAACATCCCTTCAAGCATCTGTCCAGGAGGAGAAAAGGAAGCATTTTGAAATAACAGGAGCACTCTTCTTCTTAACAAGGTCTGCCCTCAAGGGAAACTAATTAACTAGAACCTAATCTGCTGGTGTTTTATCAGAGCCTAATTGACCTGGGGGAAGGGAAATACCCAACTCTAGCCCACTCTAGCCATCCTCTCTTACCTGAGGGGAGAGACAATAAACTGAGATACACTCGTAAAGTTCATAGTGCAGAGTCACAGCCTCACTAAAAAACTGAGACCTATCATAGAACTATATAAAGCTTTTGCCCAGAACATCATGCATGGCTATCAAAAAAAAAAAAAAAGTTATAAGACATACCCAAATGCAAAACAAACAAACAAACAAAAACCCTGAACAAAACCAAACAAAACCAGAACCCCACAGGTTGAAGAGACAGAACAATCCTGAAAACCAGACATGGCAGGGATGTTGGAAGTATGAGACAAGGAATTTGAAACAAGTATGCTAAAGGCTAGAATGGATAAAGTAGACAACATGCAAGAACAGAGGGGCAATGTGTGCCAAGATATGGAAATTATAAGAACCAAAAAAGAAATTCTAGAGATGAAAAAAATACCATAACAGAAATAAAGAATGTCTTTGAAAGGCTTAGAAGCAGAGCAGAGAATCTCTTAGCTTGAAGATATCTCAATAAAAACTTCAAAAACTGAAATGCAAAAAGACAAAAGACTAAAAAACAAACAAACAAACAAAAAACCCAGAACAGAATATCCAAGGACTGTGGGACAACTCCAAGGGTGGAACATATACACAGTGGGAGCATCAGAAGGAGGAGGAAGAGAAAAAGGAACAGAAGAAATGTTTGAAATAATAACGACTGAGAAATATCCCAAATTAATGTCAGACACCAAACCAGAGATCCAGGAAGCTTAGAGAACACAGAGCAGGATAAATGCTAAATGCAAAAAGCAAAACAAAACACCACCACCACCACCAACAACAACAAATTCTACACCTAAATCTATAATTTTCAAATTACAAAAAAACCAAAGCTGAAGATAAAAGTTCTGAAAGAGGTTAGAGGGAAGAAAAAACACCTTACCCATAGAGGAACAAAGATAAATACATCTTTCTCCTCAGAAACTATGCAAGCAAGAAGAGAGTAAAGTAAAATAGTAAAAGTATTGAGAGAAAAAAAAAAAAAAACAACCCACCAACCTAGAATTCTGTATCCTACAAAATTATCCTTTAAGAGTGAAGATTATCTCAGACAAAAAATGAGGGAATTTGTTTTCAGCAGACTTGCCTTACAAGAAATGTTAAAACTACTTTATTTATTTATGTAAAATATGTAAGACTTGGATCAACACAAAGAAAGGAAGGGCATCAAGGAAGGATTAAGGTTAAAAGAAAAAACTTATTTTTCTTATTATTAATTGATCTAATAGTTAAGATTTTGTTCAAAATAACAAGAGTAACAATACACTCTGGGTGTGCTTATGTATTCTTTATATCTATATGCTTACATATATATCTATATAAAAATGAAATGAATGGCAACAATGATACCAGAGGAAGAAAAGGAGTTAGGATTGTTTGGTATTATAGAGTACTCAGACTACCTGTGAAGTGGTATTTTTAATTTAATTTAATTTTATATTTTTACTTTTAATTTAAATCCCAGTAAACATATAGTGTTATACTAATTTCAGGTGTACAATATAGTGATTCAATGATTTCATATGTCATCCAATACCCATCAAAACAAATCCCCATCACCTATTTCACTATTTTACTCACCCCCCCTAACCCCCTCCTCTGTGGAAACAACTATCAGTTTGTTCTCTATAGTTAAGAGTCTACTACTTGGTTTGCCCCTCCCCTTTTTTCTGTTTTGCTCCTTAAATTTCACATATGAATGAGATCATACAGCATTTGTCTTTCTTTGACTGACTTATTTTGCCTAGCATAATACTCACTAGCTCTGTCCATGTTGTTGCAAATGGCAACATTTCATTCTTTTTTATTGCTGAATAATATCCCATTGCCTATATATACCATCTCTTCTTTATCCATTCATCTGGTAGAGTATTACTTGAAATTGGGTTTGAATTATTTGTAATGTATATTGTAAACTCTAAGGCAACTACTAAAAAAAGTTAAAAAAAAAGGAAGCATAACTGATATGCTAAGAAAGGAGAGAAAATGGAAACATAAAATGTTCAGTTAAACTCACAGAAGGCAGAAAAAGAATAGGAGATGGAAACAAAGAATGGGGCAACAAATAGAAAACAGTAACAAATACACCAGATATTAATTCAACAATATTAGTAATCAGTGTGAACATTAACAGTCTAAATGCACCTATTAAAAGATAGAGATTGTCATGTAAGAGGTTCAATTTTTCCACAATCCTTAATGCATATACACCTAACAACAGAGCATCAAACTGCACATGGAACAACAACAAAAAATACAGATAAAGCTGCAAAGAGAAATAGATAAATTCACTACTAAAACTGGATATGTCAACATTGCTCTATCAGAAATGGACAAATCCAGCAGGGAGATAATCAATTAGAACATAGTTGAACTCAATAATCCCAGTTATCCACTGGATATGACATTTGCACACTCCTTTATCCAACAATACACATCTTTTCCAATTCATATGGAACATTCACCAATGTAGATGATATTGCAGGCCATAAAACATGCCTTAACAAATTTCAAGGAAGAGAAATCATACAATATCTGTTCTCAAATCATATGAAATTAAACTAGAAATTCAACACAGAAAGATAACTGAAAAATCCCCCAAGTATGTGGAGATTAAACAAGACACTTCTAAATAAGACATGGGTTAAAAAGAAATCAGAGAAATTTAATAAATATTTTGAACTAAAGGAAATTGAAAGCACAACTTACCAAAACTTGTGCAATGTAGTGAAAACATTGCTTAGATGGAAATATGTAGCACTGAATGCATATATTAGAAAAAAGATCTAAAATCAACCATTCAAGCTTCCACATTAGGGAACTAAAAAAAGAGGATCAAATTAAATCCAGAGCAAGCAGAAGAAAATAAATAATAAGAATTAAGGCTGAAATAAATTAAAAATAGGAAATCAATAGCAAAAATCAATGAAACTAAAAGGTAGCCCTTGAAAAGATCAATAAAATCCCTAAGCCACTAGCCAGACTGACAAAGAAAAACAGGACATAAACTACTAATATCAGAAATGAAAGAGGGAACATCAGTACACACTCCATGGAAATCATGAGAAAAATGAAGGAATACTATGAACAACTTTATGTCCATAAATTTAATAACTTAAATAAAATGAATATTTGCAAAACACGATTTGCAAAAACTCACACTATAAGCACTAGACAATTTAATTAGGCCCCTATCTGTTAAAGAATTTGAATCAACAATTAAACTCCCCAAAGGCAAAACACTAGGCTCAGAAGGATTTACTAGTGAATTTTACCAAATATTTAAGTACACAATTATGTCAATAATCTATAATCTCTTTCAGAGCACAGAAACGGGGGAATACTTCCTAACTCATTCTATGAGGCCACCATTATTCTACTACAAACAAAGAAAACTACAAGCCAATATCTTTAATGAATACAGATATAAAAAGCCTCAACAAAATATTATTGAAATATTAAATCCAACATTAAGGAAAAAGAATTATACATGACTAAATTTTTCTCATGACCAGCTTTATCTCAAGTATGCAAGGCTGGTTCAACATTCAAAAAACAATGTACTCCATCACATCAACAGGCTATAGAAGAAAACACATGATTATATCAATAGATGTAGAAAAACATTTGATAAAATTCAACACCCATTCATAATAAAACCTCTCTGCAATCTAACAACAGAAGGGAACTTTCTTAACTAGATAAAGAATGTCTACAAAAATCCTTTAGCAAACATGGTTAATGGTGAGAAACTCAAAGCTTTCCACTAGCATCAGGAATAAGGTAAGGATATCCCTTCTCACCACTCTTTTTCAACATGTTACTAGAAGTTCTTGCCAATGGCAATAAAAGAAAATAAAAAGGATAAATATCTGAAGAGAATAAATAAAAAAAATCCTTGTTTACAAATGACATAATCATTTATTTAGAAAATCTGAAAGAATTGAGAAACAAAAACCCAAAAAACTTCGTGGAACTGATAAACAATTATAGCCACATCACTAAAAAACCAATATACAAAATCAATTGCTTTCCTATATACCAGCAATTAACAAGTTAATGCTGAAATTGAAAACAAGATATCATTGAGGCACTTGAGTGACTTGGTCAGTTAAGCATCTGACTCTTGGGTTTGGCTCAGGTCATAATGTCAGGGTTGTGAGATTGAGCCCTACTCCTGGCTCCATACACATGAGGGAGTCTCCTTGAAAATTCTCTCCCTCTGCCCCAACCCTGAGTCTCCCTCTCTCAAATAAATAAATAAATCTTTTTAAAAAACCCACAATACCATTTATATTAGCATCCAAAAATTAAATTCTTTTGTAAAAATCTAACAAAATATGTACAAGTTCTGTATGAGGGGAACTACAACACTATGGTGAATGAAATCAAAGAATATCTTAATAAATGGAGAGATATTCCATGTTTATGAGTGGGGATACCCTAATTGTAAGGATGTCTCTACTTCCTACTTTGATCTATATATTCAATACATTCTAACCAAATTTCATCAAGTTACTTGTAGATATTGACAAGCTTATTCTAAACTTTATTATGGAGTGGCAAAAGACCCCGGATAGCCCACACAATATTGAAGGAGAAGAAGAAAGTTGGAAGATCTCCAAAAATGGAGCAAAGGCGCGACAATGGAGCAAAGACAGACTTTTGAACAAATGGCTCTGGAACAACTGGACATCCACAAGCAAAACAAAAACAAAATAAAAACAAAAGTAAACTCATACCTTACACTCCTTACAAAATTAACTCAAAATGGATCATAGACCTATATGTGAAAGGCAAAGCTATAAAACTCATGGAAGATAACAGGTGAAAACCTAGATGACCCTGGGTATAGCAATGGTTTTTTTAGATATAACACAAAAGGCACAATCCATGAAAGAAAGAATTGATGAGCAGGACTTCATTAAAATTAAAAACTTCTGCTTTGTGAAAGTGTCAAGAGAATGAGAAGATGAGCCACAGACTGGGCAAAATATTTGTGTAACACACATCTGATAAAGGATTGTCATACAAAATATATGAAGAATTCTTAAAACTCCACAATAAGAAAGCAAAAAAAATTTGATTAAAATTTGGGCCAAAGTCCTTAACAAATACCTCATCAAAGAAAATATACAGATGCTAAATAAGCATATAAGTTATGCTCCATATCACATGTCATCAGGAAATACAAATTAAAACAATAAGATACCATTACACACCTATTAGAGTGGTCAAAATCTGGAACATTGAGAACACCAAATGTTTGTGAAGATGTGGAACACAGGAATTACCATATATTGCTGCAGGGAGACACAATGGTACAACTATTTTGGAAGACAGTTGGACACTTTCTTATGAAACTAATCATTCACCTACTATATGACCCAGCAGTCACACTCCTTGGTATTTATCCAAAGATGCTGAAAAACTTGGGTCCACACAAAAAACTACACATGGATGTCTATAGCAGCTTTATTAATAATTGCCAAGACTTGGAAGCAACCAAGATGTCCTTCAGTAGGTGAATGGATAAGGACACCTAGGTGGCTCAGTTGTTTAAGTGTCTGCCTTTGGCTCAGGTCATGATCCCAGGGTCATGGGACTGAGTCCCGCATCAGGCTCCTCGCTCAGCGTGGAGCCTGTTTCTCCCTCTGCCTGCTACTCCCCACCCCTGACTTGTGCTCTCTCCCTCTCTCTATGACAAATAAATGAAAACCTTAAAAAAAAAAATAGGTGAATGGATAAATACATTGTGGTATATCCAGACAATGAACTATTATTCAGTGCCCAACAAAATGAGTTATCAAGCCATGAAAAAACATGCAGGAAACTTAAATGCATATTACAAGTGAAAGGAACCGATCTGAAAAGGTTATATATTATTTAATTTAAACCATATGGCATTCTGTAAATGGGGAAACTGCTGAAACAAAGGGTCATTGGTAAATAGATGATTGGTTGCCAGGGATTGAGGGAAGGGAAGGATGAAGAGGAGGAGCTCAGAGGATTTCTAGAGCAGTGAAAATACTCTGTGTGATATCACTGTGGCTGCTTGATATATACATTCATTGAAACCACAGAATGCTCAGGCACCAAGAGTAAATTGTAATGCCAACTATGGACTCTTGGTGATGATAATTTGTCAATGTAGTTTCATTGGTTACAACAAGAGCACCACTCTGGTGAGTGATATTGACAATGTGGGAGGCTGTGCATCTGCTGGAGCAGGGGGTAAATCTGTGCCTTCGCATAAATTTTTTGGTGAAACTCAAACTGCTCAAAAAAATAAGTTCCTATAAAAAATAAAAGAAGGAGAGGATAAAAAGAAAGAAATGGAAAAAATACACAATGTTACCCATAAACATAAGGCAGCTGGAGTGGCTATACTGATATCAAGTAAGGGAGATGTCAAGTTAAAGGGTATTAAAAGGGAATTTCAGGGGCACCTGGGTGGCTCAGTGGGTTAAAGCTGCTGCCTTCAGCTCAGGTCATGATCCCAGAGTCCTGGGATCAAGCCCTACATCAGGCTCTTTGCTCAGCAGGGAGCTTGCTTCCCTTCCTCTCTCTCTGCCTGCCTCTCTGCCTACTTATGATCTCTGTCTGTCAAATAAATAAATAAAGTCTTAAAAAAAAAAAGAAGGGAATTTCATAATGGTCAATATGTCTTTTTTTCAGCCATATACATACATACCAATCATAAGTATGTATATGGCTAATAGTAGTTTTAAAATACACGATGTGACTATTGAATGAACTGAAAGGAATAATATTAAAATTTATACATTCAGTTGGAAATTTTAACACCCCTTTCTATATAATTGATAGAACAACGAGGCAAAGAATTAGTATGCTCATAAATGCTCTGAACAACACTATACACATCCTTGAACTAATTATAATTTATAGAACTCTATACTAGAATACGTATTCTACTCAAGTGTACTTTGCACATTCACCAAGATAAACCATACTCTGGGCAGTAAAAAGTTTTGATATGGCAAAAGTTTTAATGTTTCAGTATGGCTAAAATACTGAAATTTTATAGACAATGTTCTCTGTTCATAATGAGATTAAATTGTAAATTAGTAATAATATCTATATAACCCCAAGCCAAAGAATAAATAAATCACAGAGAGATTAGAAATTACTTTTTATCTAATAATACTAAAAAGATAAAAGATCAAAATCAGTAGAATTAAGTGTAAACTTGATAGCATTAAATGCTTATATTTGAAAACAGAAGAGGTCTAATGTCAATGATCCATAGGTACACCTTCAGAAGTTAGAAGGGCAAAGTAAATATAATGTAATTAGAAACAAGGAAGTAATAAAGATTAGAGCAGGTAATCATTAAATAGAAAACAAAAATATAATAGGAAAAAAAGGTAAAAATTGTTTTTTTGCAAGTATTAATGGAATTGATGTAACCCTAGGTAGACTGGTGTGTGTGTGTGTGTGTGTGTGTATGTGTGTGTGTGTGTGAGAGGGAGAGAGAGAGAGAAAGACATAAATTACCAATGAAACAAAGTGTATCAGAAGATATACAGATATTAAATGGTACTAAGAGAATGCTATGAACAATTTTCTGCTACTAAATCTGAAAACTCAGACAAAATGGGTAAATTCCTTGAAATTTAAAACTTACCAAAAATGGTACATGATGAAACAAAATCTGAAGATTTATATGCCCCTTAAAATAATTCAAATTTTATCAAAAATTGTTCCACAAAGAAAATTCCAGGTCCAGATTGTTTCAGTGATGAATTTTACCAAACATTTAAGAATGTAATACCATCAATCTTACACAAATATTTTGAGAAAGTAGAGGAGGAAACACCAAGCTCTTCCATTAGGCCAGCCAAATACTGATATCAAAGCCTGCCAAAGATATTCCAAAAATAAACATGTTACATGCAAATATTCCTCATGAACATAGACATCAAACTTTAAGAAATATATTTGCAAATAAAATTTAGCAATACATAAAATGACAATATATTATGAGCAAACAGGACTTATTTTCAGAAAAGCAGAAGTGGTTTAACATTCAACAAACAATCAATACGTAATCTGACATACTAATAGAATAAAAAAAAAATCATACTGCCATCTCATTAGATGCAGAATGGCATCTGACACAATCCGAAACTTATTCCAGTAAAAACTTTCATCAAACTGGGAATAGGAGAAATCTTCCTCATTCTGACACAAGGTATCTACAAAAAAAGCCTACAACATCAGGATAAGGATAAAACTTTGAGCACATTATCTTCCAATGTCTAATCCCACTAACTTTATTCTGCATTGAACTGGCTGTCTGAGTCAATGAAATAGGGCACGCTAGGAAAATAAAAGACATCTATTGGAAAGAAAAAATCTTGCTTTATTCTCAGATGACTTCATCATCTACAAAAGAAAAATCCCAAAGAATCTACAAAAACAACTATAAATAAATAAATTTGTTAAAGTCAGAAGATAAAATGTTTATATACAAAAGTCAGTTGTATTTCTGTATGCTAATAACACTTTGAAATTTAATTTCAAAATTAGTGTTTAAAATAACATAAAAACGCAACATACTTTAGAATACATTTTAAAAGTATAGTGCAAGACTCCTACACAAAAAAACTACAAAACATTACTCAATGTAATTAAATGGACTTATGTACCAACAGCATTTTCACAGAACTAAAACAAACAATCCTAAAATTTGTTTGGAAACACAAAAGACCTCTAAGGGCCAAAGCAATCTTGAAAAAGAAAAATAAAACTGGAGATATCACAATTCTAGATTCCAAGTTATATCACAAAGCAGTATTAATTAAAATAGTACGGTACTGGCATAAAAACAGACAGATCAATGGAAAAGAACATAAAACCTGGAAATAAACCCACAATTATATGATCAATTAGTCTTCAACAAAACAGGAAAGAATATACGATGGGAAAAAGACAGTCTCTTCAACAAATGGTGTTGGGAAAACTAGACAACCACACGCAAAAGAATTAAACTTATCCACTTTCTTTTACCATATAGAAATATAAGCTCAAAATAAAGACCTAAATGTGAGACCTGAAACCATAAGAGTCCTTAAAGAGAGCACAGGCAGTAACCTCTCTGACATTGGCCATAGCAACATCTTTCTAGATAAACCCCCTGAGACAAGGGAAACAAAAGCAAAATTAAACTACTGGAACTACACCAAGATAAAATCTTATGCACAGCAAAGGAAACAATCAAAAAATTATAAGGCAACCTACAGAATGGGAGAAGATATTTGCAAAGGACATATCTGATAAAGGGCTAGTATCCAAAATATATAAAGAACCTACAAAATTCAACACCCCCAAACCAGATAATCCAATTAAAAATGGGCAGAAGACACAGATATTTCTCCAAAGAAGACATCCAGATGGCCAACAGAAACACGAAAAGATGCTCATCATCAAGGAAGTGCAGATCAAAACTGCAATGAGTTATCCCCTCACACCTGTCAGAATAGTGAAAATCAACAACACAAGAAACAACAGGTGTTGGCAAGGATGTGCAGAAAAAGGAACACTTGTGCATTGTTGATGGGAATGCAAACTGGTACAGCCAGTGTGGAAAACAGTATAGAGGTTCCTCAAAAAGTTAAAAACAGAACTATCCTATGATCTAGGATTACTGATTATTTACCCAAAGAATATAAAAATATAAATTCAAAGGGATGAACCTTGATATATGCAGCATGATCTATAATAGCCAAATTATGGATACAGCCCAAGTGTCCCTGGTAGATGAATGGATAAAGAAGAAGTGGTGTGTGTGTGTGTGTGTGTGTGTGTGTGTGTGTGTGTATTACTCAGCCATCAAAAACAATGAAATCTTGCCATTTGCAACAACATGGATAAAGCTAGAGAGTATAATGCATAGTGAAGTAAGTCAGGGAAAGGCAAATATATAATTTCATTCATATGCAGAATTTAAGAAACAAAACAAAAGAGTAAAGGGGGAAAAAGAGAGAGAGGGAAACCAAGAAAAGACTCTCAAAGTACAGAGAACAAACCAGTGGTTACTAGATGGGAGGTGGGCAGAAGGTTGTGTTAAACAGGCAATGGGGATTAAAGGGTGCACTTATCATCATGAAAAAATAAAATAAAATGATAAAAAAAACCCCCAAGCTTATGTAAAAAGAGAGATATACATATTTATGGATTGGAAGAGTTAATCATTCAAAGATGTCATTTCTTGCCAAATTCATCTATGCATTAAATGATATCCTACTGAACATCATTTAAGCAACCATTTCCCAGAGCTATTCAGTACCAAAATCTGCTTTCCTGGAAGCAAATATTGGCATCTCCCAGGACACGAGTTTGAGAAATGCATTAATATTATGAACATCGCGGATATATTTCTAGAAGAGTATGAAAACAGGGAAAACGGAATTTGCCACAAGGGGGTAATCTGACAGAGGAGAAGAGGCGGGGAAGAAAGTCGCTAAGGAGAGGCGGGGAGAACATAAGAGAGAAAAGCCGGCTCTTTAAGAGGGCTTTGCTGGCTTCCAAAGTTCACCTAACGTTAGACCTAGACTTAGTTGCATTTTTTTTTTTCCTTTTCTTTGTTTTTATCCAGTCTACCTAACTTGGAGGGAGGCAGAACTCAGTATCTTGGCTTCAAGCTCCCTAATTTCTATGATGTGTGATCTGTATGTGGTCTCTAAGACTCCCTAGGGCAGGAGTCATGCCCATTTTAGTCACCTTCATATTAGCCAGCATCAGGCACAGTGACCACACGGAAGAAGCTTAACTCATTTCTTCATTCCTTCAGCCATTTACTCCTCGAATATTTCACGAGTGCTCACAATTTTAGGTACCTGAGGAAGAGCAGTGAGCAAAGTCAAGGGCAGCTTTCCCAGACCTTCAAATATCCACCAACTTAAAGAAGGAGGGAAACAGAAAAATACCTCCTGCTGATAAACCTTTCGATTTTCCTAGTTTCCACGCATCCCGTTTCATCGGGGTGTCCTAACAATGACACGGAGCGGACAGAGCGCGGTCGCGTTTCTATTCTGTAGGTAAGACCCTAACGCGCTCCGAGAGGGAGCGGCTGGGAACCCCGCAATGATGAAGCAAGGACACGCACGCGGGTCTCCAGAGAGCAACTCTCACTTCCGTTCTTCTTCCCTTCAAAATGGTCCAGGAGAAGGATGAAAATGGATGAGCCCCACCATGGAGGATTTATGGAGCCTGCCCCCCTCCTCGTCGGCGCCCAGCAAAACTGGGGGAGCGTGAAGTGCTCGCTCACGGTTCTGCAGGCCGCAGCTGGGGCAGCAGCTAAGGCGGTGATGCTTTGTTACCAGGAGAAAGAAGCATGGCTGCTTTGACAGACGTTTTCTCTGGCGGCTTGCAGAGGATCAGACATTCATCACGCGCTGTTATTTATTTATCGTGTCTTCCACATGGCCCTCCATAGCACAAATGGGAAAAAGCAGTTTCCCTTTCCCCCTGGGAAGGCCAAGGCTGATGAGTCCGTAATTAAAAAGCGGCTCAGCAGCTGACACTCATGGCTCCCTGAAAAGCTGCAAAAGGGCAGGGGAAACAAAGGAAAAGTTCTTCTTAGAAAGCCAAAGCAAACTCGGTCAGGGCAGGAGGAGCTGTGGGCAAACGCGAAGGAGAAAGACTAAGCGGCCGCGATGGACCCGTAGCCTCCTGGGAGTCCTTGCAGAGCATCCATCGGCCAGCAAGTCTGATGTGAGCGAGGGTCCCTAACCTCCGAAGTGGGAGGACTTGATGCTAGGAGGGCGCTTCTCCTTGAAGAGGACGCAGAGTTCAACTCTGCAATGTGAGCTAAAATTAAAACTGTAAGAGAAGTCTCTGAGACCCACTTCCAAAAAAAAAAAAAAAAAAAAAAAAAGAAGAAGAAGAGGAGGACAGGGGGAACAGAAAGATAGATGACCTTACTTGCAAATCTGCAATAAACAACATTGAAACCCAGAAAGGATGATAAACTTTCATTTCCACTGGACACAAGAAGAGGGAGAAGAAAAGGCTATGTTGAAGCTGAGGAGTGTTGAAGTAGTCCAAAAATAGCAAAAAATGTCACTGTTAGTGTTGTTAAACAGCAGCACCCTACCTGGAATGAAAGGACCATCCCCCCCCCCCCCCCCCCATAAAAGGATCTGATTGTGAGCAGTGAGAGCTTGTGTGGATACAGCCCTCACTATTGGATAGAGGTGGAGGCAGGGGATGGTGGGACCTTAGATGACTCCTCCGAAGTCCTGGATTCTATTATCATTCTTCTAGTTCCCAAGGAGGCTGGCGCTCACTGGGAAGTGTCAGTCCTGTTGACTTCACTTCCACAGACCTCCAGATGCCAGTGGTAGTGCTGAGTTAATTTAAAATATATCTTTATATGGCTTTTTGTCCTCCTCCTCTACTTACTGAGAAAAATTCCCAGAAGAATACAGGTAATCTTTAGAAAGCATGTTTCCTCCAGTTCTATTTTTCTTATTTTCCTTTCTAAGGCTTCATCAATGCCTTGTCTGTAATTTTAAGTATGTGAAGCATTCGTTTAGATAAAGAGAAGAAAAAAAGGCCAAGCTTCATAAAAGGTTTCAATAAAGCAACATACATTTATAAGAATGCTTTGAACTTATAACTTTCCTCATGGCATTGGCCTTAAACATCTTCCATCTACAGTTTGCAGAGGGATGACCATGAAGGAGAGGAGGAAAAATCCAAGCTAAGGATGATAAAGTTATTGAACCTATCACAGTTAAGGGACTGACTCTTGATTTTGGCTCAGGTGATGATCTCAGGGTCCTGGGATCAAACCACGCATTGGGCTCTGAGCTCAGCAGGGAGTCTGCTTGAGGTTTCTCTGTCCCTCCTTCTGCCTATGTAAAATAAGTAAATAAATCTTAAACCTAGCCCAGCTTAGACAAAAGGGAGTCCTTGGTGAAAAACCAGCCTTAATGGCCTTCAGAATTATAGGGCAAAAGGAAATGTAAACTAGGTGCACTCAAGAGCCAGCCTCAGCAGGATACATGGTCACAGACCCACACATGTCCTGACTGCAGGGTACCAGACAATCTCTGTATTCTCGACTGCTTCTCTAATCTCTTCTGTTGCCTTAAATTTCATCATTAGCACCTTTGCTCTTCGACTTAAGGGTTTCTGTCATTGTGATGTTTCCAGGGGTCATGGTGTAAGCCTTTATACACAGGAAACAGTTGATCAGATACATTCATAATAGCTTATTTGGCTAAGGGGTGAACGTGTGGGGAGTGCAGAATGTGAGACATCAGAGACACAGATAAAACCAAAGCAGAACAAAAAGTACATAGTGGAAGTGATTTTGAAATCCATATTATTATATCCTGCCAAGACAGAGTGAAATTCTCTCTGCTGTGATTTTCATCTAGTTCATACTTTGAGTTTGAAACCACAGTGAAGAAGAGAGATGCCAAAAGCCTAGAGATTAGCAAATGATGCCTCTGGTTTCAAAAAAGAAGATAAGTTTCAGCAAATAATAGGCTACCGAACAGTGAAAATAACAAGCTGACTCATTTTGTGCAGTTTTATTGAGATATAATTTGCAAACCACAGAATCCACCCAAAGTTTACAATTCAATGACATCTGGTATATTTATAAAGTTGTGGGTACATCACCACAATGAGTGTTATGTTAAATTATCTCAGAAAGAAACCTCACGCCGTATCACTTAGCTTTGCACCTCAGCTCCCCAGTCCCATGGCCCCAGGCAAACCCTAGTCTTGTCTTTGTCTCCATAGATTCACCTATCCTGAACATTTCAGGTAAATGGGATTTAAATTGATTCTTAATGACCATTATTTCATGTTTTTCCTCTTTTTTAGGGGAAGAGAGAGAGGTAGAAAGAGAAGAGAGGAGGGGCAGAGGAAGAGAGCCCATCTCAAGCAGGCTCCATGCTGGGTGCGGAGCCCTACATGGGGCTTGATCCCACAACTCCAAGATCATGATTTGAGCCAAAAATCAAAAGTTGGACACTTAACTGACTGAGCCACCCCAGCACCCATCATCATTTCATTTGTAAGAATAAATCTTGCCACAACATACTTCCTTATTGATTAAATTACTAAAATTAAATTACTATAATCTCCCTTAAAAATGTCATACACAAGATATATATGTAAATATCAACAAGGATATTACTTTCCGGGGGGGGGTGGGGAGAAATTGAAAATGGACAGGTGGTGGTATAAAATAACTCAACAACCATACACAAAGTTAACAGTCACTAAAATATTTATAGAATAGAGCAAACATCTATATTTATTTTTTAAAATTTAAATTCAATTAGCCAACATAGTACACCATTGGTTTCAGATGTAGTGTTCAGTAATTCATCAGTTGCAAAAAACACCCAGTGCTCATCACATCATGCACCCTGTTTAATGCCCATCACCCAATTACCCCATCCCCCCCATCCACCTCCCCTCCAGGAACCCTGTTTGTTTTCTAGAGTTAAGAGTCTCTCATGGTTTTTCTCACTCTCTGAAGGCTTCCCATTCAGTCTTTCCTCCCTTATCTTATGATCCTCTGCACTATTTCTTCTATTCCACATATGAGGGAAACCATATAATTGTCTTCCTGTGACTGACTTGTTTCACTCAGTGTAATGCCTTCCAATTCATCCATGTTGATGTAAGGTGCAAGCATGCATCCTTTCTGATGACTAATATTCCACTGTAGATATATAAAGAAGATATATAATAAAAGACATTATTATTCATAAAATTTGAATCTAAAGTTCTAGCTTCTAACAACAAAACTGATGAAGGAAGAGCAACAGAGAAGGAAACAAAGAAAATTAGGTACTTTCCCATCTCAGTACAAGAATGAAGACACCATGATTAGAGAAAACAGGAGGTTCGATATGTTTTATAAAAACTTCAAGGCTTCTGTGGGTGAAATAGGTAAAGGAGATTAAGAACACACTTATCTTGATGAGCACTGAATGATGTATAGAATTGCTGAGTCACCAAAGTGTCTGCATCAACTTGCATTCCCAAGAACAGTGTAAGAGGGTTGCCCTCTCTCCACATCCTCTCCAACACAATTTCTCTCCTGTCTTGCTAATTTTGGCCATTCTAACTGGTGTAAGGTGGTATCTCAATGTGGTTTTAATTTGAATCTCCCTAATGGCTAGTGATGATGAACATTTTTTCATGTGTCTGATAGCCATTTGTATGCCTTCATTGGAGAAGTGTCTGTTCATATCTTCTGCCCATTTTTTTGATATGATTATCTGTTTTGTGTGTGTTGAGTTTGAGAAGTTCTTTATAGATCCTGGATATCAACCTTTTGTCTGTACTGTCATTTGCAAATATCTTCTCCCATTCCATGGGTTACCTCTTTGTTTTGTTGACTGTTTCCTTTGCTGTGCAGAAGGTTTTGATCTTGATGAAGTCCCAAAAGTTCATTTTTGCTTTTGTTCCCTTTGCCGTTGGAGACATATCTTGAAAGAAGTTGCTGTGGCTGATATCGAAGAGGTTACTGCCTATGTTCTCCTCTAGGATTCTGATGGATTCCTGTCTCACGTTGAGGTCTTTTATCCATTTCGAGTTTATCTTTGTGTACGAACACTGTGGAGATTCCTCAAGAAGTTAAAAATAGATCTACCCTATGACCCCGCAATTGCAGTACTAGGTATTTACCCCAAAGATACAGATGTAGTGAAAAGAAGGGCCATCTGTACCCCAATGTTTATAGCAGCAATGGCCACGGTGGCCAAACTGTGGAAAAAACCAAGATGCCCTTCAACGGACGAATGGATAAGGAAGATGTGGTCCATATACACTATGGAGTATTATGCCTCCATCAGAAAGGATGAATACCCAACTTTTGCAGCAACATGGACGGGACTGGAAGAGATTATGTTGAATGAAATAAGTCAAGCAGAGAGAGTCAATTATCATATGGTTTCACTTATTTGTGGAGCATAACAAATAACATGGAGGACATGGAAGGTGGAGAGGAGAAGGGAATTGAGGGAAATTGGAAGGGGAGGTGAACAATGAGAGACCATGGACTCTGAAAAACAATCTGAGGGTTTTTTTTTTTTAAAGATTTTATTTATTTATTTGACAGAGAAAGCAAGAGAGCACAAGCAGGCAGAGCAGCAGAGGGAGAGGGAGAAGCAGGCTCCCCACTGAGCAGGGAGCCTGAAGCGGGGCTCGATCCCAGGACCCTGGGATCATGACCTGAGCCAAAGGCAGATGCTTAACAACTGAGCCACCCAGGTGCCCCCAATCTGAGGGTTTTGAAGGGGCGGGGGATGGAAGGTTGGGGGAGCCAGGTGGTGGATATTAAAGAGGGCCCGTATTGCATGGAGCACTGGGTGTGGTGCAAAAGACACTGAATACTGTTATGCTGAAAAGAAATAAAAAGAAAGAAAGAAAGAAAGAATGAATTGCTGAGTCACTATATTGTACACTGGAAACAAATGTAACACTGTAATGTTAACTATACTGGAATAAAAAAATAATTTCAAGTCTTCTAGAAATAAAAAAGTAAATATAATCTAGTTCAGAGAGAGGACAAAAGTCAAAGAAAAATGTAACCTTTAAAAGTGATAGAAAATGGAGACGTTAAGAAAGTTTAACCAAATGGTTCCCATCTCTTGGCACCAGGCCCACTTCACATTCTTCACAGCTCATTTTAAGTTTCACTTCCTTCCACAGGGGTACCTAAAGTAGGCCTAGACTTTATCTCCAGATTGACATAAATCCCTTTAAACCGTGCTCCCACACCTCTCTCAGTTTCCAAATTATTAACATTAATTCCATGTTATCAACATATAATTACTTAATAGGACCTCCAAGAAGTGCAGAGAATACATCTATCCTGCTCACAGATGTATACAACAGACATCTTACAAATACATGTTAAATGATTGAATAATGGATGCATGTTTGATCACAAACACAGAATGAGCCAGCAAGATTTCAGAAGAATATAACAATTCATCCATTACATGGAATATATAAGAATCTATTAGAAGTCATGTTTTTTTGGTGAACATTTATTGGCATAGACAATGCTCATGATGAAATAGTAAATGAAAATGCAATCCAAAAATTGAAGTTTGTACTGATGATACCCACGGAGAGAGCCAAGATTGAATGAGAAAAAGGTGAGAGGGGGTGGGGAAGGAGAGGTTGGAAGGAATTCTAGTTAACATTGAACATTTCTGGAAAGTCATGTATGACTTTTTTCTCATAAAATTCCCTTTTCTTAAAATAAAAAGTTTCTTCGGGTTCCTGGGTGGCTCAGAGGCTTAAGCCCCTGCCTTCAGCTCAGGTCATGATCTCAGGGTCCTGGGATCGAGTCCTGCATCGGGCTCTCTGCTCAGCGGGGAGCCTGCTTCCCCCTCTCTCTCTGCCTGCCTCTCTGCCTACTTGTGATCTCTCTTTCTGTCAAATAAATTAATAAAATCTTTAAAAAAAGTTTCTTTTAGTATATTGGAAGGATTCATTTTGTTTTGTTTGTTCTAGAAATTATATTTTTATTTTTACCTTTCATAGCGCCCTAATTCCCTTTTGTTTTTACCTTCCTTTTTTAATTCATCAGTTTAGAATGGTTGTCTTTCTTTACTCCAATCAGTGAACTTATTTTATTTTTCCCATTTTCACTTCATTTTAAAATTCATTTTAAAAGTAGAATTCGTTGTGCTCTGTGAGATCATATTTACATGTTGTTCTTTGACCTTTTCACTCATCTTTGCTTTGGTCTTAATCTAAAATTAAAAAAGTATTTATACATTTTATAATAAAGATTAATAAAATATTTTTCCCCAAATTTCAGCAAAGCACATTAAATTTACTCAAGTCTTTGTAACTTTGGGAATGAGATAACTAAATAAATTCTAGCTGATAATATAGAAAGGTAAATTTGAAACCTTTTAAGTAATGACACATAAAAACAGGACTTAAAAATCATGTCAATTATGAGAGAAAGCTAAAGATCGAAGGGTTCTATTACTGGTCCTATTCTATCTGATGTTTTAATCAATAACTTAGATAAAGGTTTAAAGGCATTTGTTTCAGATTTTTTAATGACAAATTTTGAAAAAGCTACCAATAGTTTTGATTGCAGAAATAACATTTAAAGAGACTCCTAAGAGAATAGAACATGGATTAAAACCCAGCAAACTAATTTAGCACAGTGCCTTTTGATTACTTTAGATAAGAGAAAAAAATCAATTGTGTGAGTTTAACATGTGATGAACCTGATTTGTAAGGAATTCATATGAAAAAGACCTGACATTTCTAGTTAACTGTGAACATAATATAAATCAATAATATGATGCATTTCCACACACATAAAAAAACAAATGCAGTATTAACCTTCGCTATTAGGCTGTTGTGGGATGAGAGCATCTAAAGTACATTTTAGTATGGATTTTGCCAGAACACCCAAAGATTTTGAAGTCATGCCATTTAAAAAAATAATAGGCTAAGTTTAGTTTGGGGAGGAAATCGCTTATGAATCTGAGAGGTAATAGATAAATTCAGCGGAGGCTGCAGAGGATGGTCCTAGGAGATGATTAGGATAAGTGATTTACTCTTAGTGTAAGACATTTCTAAATATTAAATAAACTTAATCATGATAAACCCTTTCCTGTGAATTCCATAAACTCCCATCACTGTAGATTATTATTTTTTTAAAGATTTTATTTATTTGACAGACAGAGATCACAGAGAAGCAGTCAGAGAGAGAGGAGGAAGCAGGCTCCCTGCTGGGCAGAGAGCCCGATGTGATGCGGGGCTCAATCCCAGGACCCTGGGATCATGACCTAAGCCAAAGGCAGAGGCTTTAACCCACTGAGCCACCCAGGAGCCCCAACCATCACTGTAGATATTAAGCAGTGTCTGCTTATAGTTTGTGTAGGAAGTTGCACAGAGATGAGTTTTAAATCTTTTTGAACTTTAAGTCTATGGGCGCGCCTGGGTGGCTCGGTAGGTTAAAGCCTCTGCCTTCGGCTCGGGTCATGGTCCCAGGGTCCTGGGATCGAGTCCCACATTGGGCTCTCTGCTCAGCAGGGAGCCTGCTTCCTCCGCTCTCTCTCTCTGCCTGCCTCTCTGCCTACTTGTGATCTCTATCTGTAAAATAAATAAATAAAATAAAATAAATTTAAGTCTATGATACTACATATGCAAAAAAAAGGGGGGGGAACAAAATAAAAGTGTTTTGACTACAGAGATAAAATTGGTAAGGCAACCCTACCATCCTCCTTCCTCTCCACTTGCATAGGCAACTATGGTCAGATTTATTAGACACATTGAGAAAATCAATCATAAAATCAGTGGGAGAATATGTTTAAGTTCAGATTTGAACTGCAAGTTGCTCCATATACAGAGACCATAGTGAGATAAAATGCCAGCCTGTCCCTTCAGTAGAATGCAAATCAGAATTCTCAGGAGAGACAACATATGAGAGTGCAGACCTTGTTAGAACTGGGATGTCATGTCTAGGTCTACAAATTACTTGTAGAAGTGTTTTCTACATTTTCTACAAAGTTAAAGAGTCACTTGAAAGTTTGTAAATTATCGATAGAGATAACTAGATTATACAAATAGAGTTTTCAAGGGCTTGCTGCTTAGTCTGAACTTTTAGTAAGAGAGAAATGGAAAATGTCATGCAGTTCACTGTCAAAACTGTGAAGCCCCTGGAATTTTATCTTACCTTTAAACTGGTAAATTACCCCACCACAGATGATTAAAGAAGATTAAATAACCTCCAGATTAGAGATAAAGGATGATTAATTACACAGTAGCCACCCACAAGGTGATGTGTAGAGGACCAGGTGATACTTGTACATGTGGTGCGTTATATTACAGGAAAGAAACCTTGAGCTTTAGGAAACATGCATTTTTTATGCTGGGCACTAGGGAATCCTCCCTGTTGCTCTCAATGAAGACACTATCTCTATCCTTCAAGGCTGCTTGCTAGGCAAACATTTGAGAAACTATAGGTGAGAACAATCATATAGTCAGTGTCTCTGCTTATAAGACATGCAGAAATATGAGAAACCTAGGATAATTGTCACCCAACATTGAAATTTCCTAGCTGCCATAACGAAGCCATCATTCCACTGGAAATCAGAGATAAAGAAGGGCGACCCAGGATGACAAAGAAAGAAAAGACTATGACCAAACAAAGATCTGTTGTTAAGCTTATTTGATTAGTATTATCACTAATTGCTACAAAGAAAGGATAAGGCATTACAACCGGAAACATTTTAAATATTACTCTAATTATTGCCTATTTCTTCCACAGTCTATACCTCTGTCCCTCTCTTTTTCCATACATACATGCTCTAATAAAGCCGTTCCATCATGGACATTGAAGTATTTTCGATTAACCTTTTTTTTTTTTTT
The DNA here is from genome assembly GCF_902655055.1 of Lutra lutra. NCBI lineage: Eukaryota > Metazoa > Chordata > Mammalia > Carnivora > Mustelidae > Lutra > Lutra lutra. Next base: position 32,818,324 of record NC_062279.1, on the reverse strand, counting down.
CCAATTCAAAATTTCAGAAGTTCTACATGTATGTTACAAATATCTGTCCTAACTAGCTGGAACCCAGGTGATAATTGCAATCAAGATTGTCATGCCAAAGAAGAGGCATAATTGGTAAGACTATGTGATTCTTGAACTTTCTTGAGTGAAAGGACACACACCCACCACACACACACTTCTGGGTACCATCTAAAGAATTCTGTCTTTCTCTTTGAGTACTTGAAAGGTCATTCTCATAAACCTGGTTTTAAATAAACCTGGTTTAAAAATAAGCCACCAGGGGCGCCTGGGTGGCTCAGTGGGTTAAAGCCTCTGCCCTTGGCTCCGGTCATGATCCCAGGGTCCTGGGATCTAGCCCCACATGGGGCTCTCTGCTCAGCAGGGAGCCTGCTTCCTACCTTCTCTCTCTCTGCCTGCCTCTCTGCCTACTTGTGATCTGTCTGTCAAATAAATAAATAAAATCTTAAAAAAAAAAAAATAAGCCACCATGCGTGCCTGGGTGGCTCAGTGGTTTAAGCCTCTGCCTTCGGCTCAGGTCATGATCTTGGGGTCCTGGGATTGAATCCCACATTGGGCTCTCTGCTCAGCAGGGAGCCTGCTGCTTTGCCTAGTTGTGATCTCTTTCTCTCTGTGTCAAAGAAATAAATAAAATCTTTAAAAAAAAAATAAGCCACCAGTGATTTTCATGCTACTTTATTTTAATAATGATTTAAGCACTATTGTTGCAGACAGCATTACTTATTACCTATTGAGTCTTAGTGGAGGACTATTATTAAAGTATATTGAAATATAAGGCACTATGTGAATGAAAGGCACTGAGGTACCACTATTATTTTTTAAGATTTTATTTATTTATTTGAGAGAGAGAGCACAAGCAGAGGGAGGGGCAGAGATAGAGAGGGAGAAGCAGACTACCCACAGATCACGGAGCCTGACACAGGACTTGATCTCGGTACCTTGAGATCATAACCTGAGACAAAGTCAGATGCTTAACCAACTGGGCCACCCAGGCACCCTGGCATTGAAGTATTATTATTGGAAAATACTTTTTCAACGTTATTAGGCTATGTCTATGTGCATTAACATATGCGTATTTGAGTGAGGACTCCAAGAAAGTGGGATAATGGAGAGAAACAAAAGTGGGATGGAGATCCAGAAGGTTCCAATTTAGAAGAGATAATTGAGTCCTTACCAGATGGTAATGGGGAGTATCTATGATCAAGTTCACCATAACTATTACAGAATTATTAACTTAATAGAAGTCATTCAGATATAAGCAGTGTTTTTATTTTACCTCTGAAATTTTCATTGTAAACTTTGACGTTTCACTGTTTTTTCTCTCAACCCTTAATTTGCAAAGTCACTGACCAGTTTATACAAATTATTGTGAAACTTGTGGTGAGAAATGAGACCTTCATTTTTACAATCATGGATCAGACTAAAGTGTTGATATGTACCACTCCCTTCTATCTGAAGTACTTAGAGCCCATCAACTTTAGAATTTCAGTGATGCAAGGATGCTTCGTTTTCAACATTCCAGTAATATGTCCCATGGCTCCTAGGTCTAGCGTTCTAATAGCAAAAGCTATAATAATACTTTTTAGACAGGAAGTTAGGAACCTCATGAGCTTTCCTTTAAAATTCTCCCTTTCATGCCTGGTTGAAGGCACGAATCATGTGGATTTCTTAACAAGCAATGCTTTAGTTTGTTTTATATTATGCTTCTGCTCTACAGTAAAAAAATGAACTGAAAGAGGAACATGAAAACTTATTATAGTTTTTACTTGTAGATGTTTTCTACTTAATTATAAATTAATTAGGAAGATGAGTTTTCATTTTTTCCCAAAGGAGGTCAGTTATGTTAAATGCATAGGAAGATACTTTTATAAATAATTATTTTATTTACATTTTATTTTTTCCCAAAAATTTAGTTTAAAAAGTTACAAATATAGAAAAACGTAGAAAGGTATAGTGAATACCCATATATTTACCACATAGACTCCTTGATTAACTGTACTATATTTGCTTTCTCACATAACCATCTATCTGTCCCATTGTTTATCTACAAATCCACTTAAGTTTTTTGATGCATTTTAAGTAGGTTGTAGGCTATAAATATTAAAATCTACTTAATGATATGCATGCTGAAGTGTTTAGACATCTCTAAATACTTCAGCATACATATCATTAACTAGTGTTCAACATTTGTTTATTGTTTTTAAGGTATAATTTTTATATAACTATATGAAAAAATTTAGTGTATAATTCATTATGTTTGAAATCTGCATACATCTGTGAAAACCATAATCCCTTTAAGATACAGAATATTTCTTTTCCTTTTTTTTTAAAAAGATGTTATTTATGAGAAAGAAAGAGAGAGAGAGAGAGAAAGAGAACATGAGTAGGGGGAGGGGCAGAGGGAAAAGCAGACTCTCCACTGAGTAGGGATCCAGAGGTGGGGTTTGATCCCAGCACCCTTGGATCATGACTTGAGCTGAAGGAATATGCTTAACTGACTGAGTCACCTACATGTCCCCAAGATACAGAACAATACTATTTTACTGGAAAGTTTCTTCATACCTTTTTCTCATCAATAACTACCCACATGCCCTCAGATTCACACACCATTCTATTTTTCTTTTCTTTTTTCTTTCTTTCTTTTAAAAAAGATTTTATTTATTTGACAGAGAGAGAGAGAGAGATCACAAGTAGGCAGAGCAGCAGGCAGAGAGACAGGTGGAAGCAGGCTCCCTGCTGAGCAGAGAGCATGATGCAGGCTTGATCCCAGGACCCTGAGATCATGACCTGAGCTGAAGGCAGAGGCTTAACCCACTGAGCCATCCAGTTGCCCCTGTTTTTCTTTTCTGCTATGGATTAGTCTTGCCAGTTTTAGATCTTTGTATAAATAGAATAATACTTTATGTATTCTTTTTTGTAAGCCTTCTTTCATTCAGCTTAATGTATCTGAGATTAATCTACATTGGTGCAGATAAGGAATTTGTTTCTTTTTACAGATGAGTAGTACTTCACTTTATAATTATACCACTATTTATTTGTGTATTCTCTCACTGATGGACAAATGAGAGGTTTCCAGATTTGTCTATTCTGCATAAAACTGCTATGAAAACTTTTGTACAAGTTTTTTTTTGATGTGTGTTTACAGTGTTTAAATAACTATTTTGATAATTAATTTTTTGTGTCAACTTGGAGAAAGTTTTTGGATGAGCTTAACATTTATAATTTGAGTAAGAAGATTGCCCTCCATAATGTGGGTGGGCTTCATCTAATCAGTTGAAGGCTTGAACAGAACAAAAAAATTGGCTTCTTCAAGCAATAGGAAATTATCCCTATTGAATTTTATCTGCACCATTAGTTTTCTACATTGCAGATTTGGACTTGTCAGCTTCCATAATCATGTTATCTGATTTCTTAAAATAATTCTCTCTCTCTCTCACATATATACACACACACACACATACACACATACGTTTTTCTGTTTCTCTATAGAATTCAAATATATCTATAAATATAATTACCAGATTTTATTTGCTTTGAATCATTATACATGTATATTATTAAGAAAATCATAAGTACAAAATGCATTCAGTGAAAAATAAGTCTCTATGTCACAGTGGTGATTCTCACTGGCACCCTAGGACCCTTTCATAGATAAGTACTTGTAGCACATGGTTTTGTGTTGTTGAAGAAAAACTCTACTCAGACTTTGAAAAACTCTACTACCCTGACTTTCTCACTTATAATTTTTAAATATGTACTTTTTCATTATTTGTTTCTACTCAGAATAGGAAATTTAAAACTTAAAAACTGAAAAGTCACACTAGTTTATCAAAGAATATTTGTGTCTGTCACTGCTTGTTCTATTCGTGGAAAGTATTTACTGAGATTCTGTTGGATATTATGTGTTTTACTTATGTTAATTAATTTAATTCATGCAATCAACCTGGATAGTTCATTCAAGAAATATGTGGTGACTGTCTACTCTTTGTTAGATACTATTCTAAACCCTGGGGTTACTGTGGTGAAAAAGATAGACAAAATTATTATTTTCTATTTTAATGGAAGGAAACATAACAATAAGGATAGAAAATAAGTACATTATATACTGTGGTAGAAGTAATAATTGTATACTATGGTAAAGGTAATAGGAAGACAAATTAAGCACAGTCAGAAGTACAAAAAGTGCTTGTTGGAAGTTGGATGGTTATTGTTTTGAAAAAATGACATTTGAGCTAATATTTGAAGGTGAAGAAATGATTTCTATAGATACCCAGGAGAGAAGAGTTCCAGTGAGAGGGAACATGCAGTTCAAAGGCCCTGAAGGGAGAATATGCCTGGTACTTTCAAAGAAGAGTCAAATATAGTTAGAATTTACTTTTAATGAAGTAGACTAAATTTATTATTCATCTAATTTATTTTTTTAAAGATTTTATTTATTCATTTGACAGAGAGATCACAAGCAGGCAGAGAGGCAGGCAGAGAGAGAGGAGGAAGCAGGCTCCCTGCCCAGCAGAGAGCCCGATGTGGGGCTCGATCCCAGGACTCTGAGATCATGACCTGAGCCGAAGGCAGCGGCCTAACCCACTGAGCCACCCAGGCAACCCTCATCTAATTTTTTAAAAAGATTTTATTCATTGATTTGAAAGAGAGAGACAGACACAGCAAGAGAGGGAACACAAGCAGGGGGAGTGGGAGAGGGAGAAGCAGGCTTCCTGCTGAGCAGGGGCCCTGATGAGGGGCTTGATTCCAGGACCCTGGGATCATGACCTGAGCCAAAGGCAGACACTTAATAACTGGGTCAACCAGGTGTCCCATTATTCACCTTAGAGAGTGAGAGGAAGAGCAGTAAGAGATGATGTTAAGATAGTGTGGTCCAAAGAAAGAGCTTTTGTAATACCTTTGGTTTTCATTCTGGCTTAAATAGGGATTGCTAGTGGATTTGGGGTAGAAAAGTGACATGATCTGTCCTATTATTTCCAAAATTCACTCTTTTTTAAAAAATGGAAGTGAAAGGATGTTGTGTCTTGTCAAATGCTTTTTCTGCATCAATTGAGAGGAACATGTGGTTCTTGTGTCTTACTGATTTGTTCTGTCACATTGATTGATTTGTGAATGTTGAACCACCCTTGCATCCCATGGATAAATCCTACCTGGTCATGGTGGATAATCTTTTTAATGTACTGTTGGATCCTATTAGCTAGGATCTTGTTGAGAATCTTGGCATCCATATTCATCAGGGATATTTGTCTGAAATTCTCCTTTTTTGGTGGGATCTTTGCCTGGTTTGGGGATTAGGGTAATGCTGTTCCTGACTGAAACGATTCAAAGTATAGGGATAGAGGGAACATTCCTCAACTTCATAAAACCTACCTATGAAAAACCCACAGTGAATATCCTCCTCAATGGGGAAAAGCTGACAGCCTTCCCTTTGAGATCAGGAACATGACAAGGATACCCACTCTCACTACTCTTGTTCAACATAGTACTAGAAGTCCTAGCAACAGCAATCAGACAACAAAGAGAAATAAAGGTATTCAAATTTGCAACAAAGAAGTCAAACTCTCTCTCTTTGCAAATGACATGATACTTTATGTGGAAAACCCAAAAGACTCCACCCCCAAACTACTAGAACTCATACAGCAATTCAGCAATGTGGAAGGATACAAAATCAATGTACAGAAATCAGTTGCTTTCTTATACACTAACAATGACAATAAAGAGAGGGAAATGAGAGAATCAATTCCCTTTACTATAGCACCAAGAACGATAAGATACCTGGGAATAAACCTAACCAAAGAGGTAAGGGATCTGTACTCAAGGAACTACAGAATACTCATGAAAGAAATTGAAGAAGACACAAAAAGTTGGAAGACCATTTCATGCTCATGGATCAGAATAATAAACATTGTTAAAATGTCTATACTGCCTAGAGCCATCTATAATTTCAATGCCATTCCAATCAAAATTTTACCGGCATTTTTCAAAGAGCTGGAACAAACAATCCTAAAATTTGTATGGAAACTGAAGAGACCCCGAATTGCTAAGGAAATGTTGAAAAAGAAAAACAAAGCTGGGGGCATCATGTTGCCTGATTTCAAGCTTTACTACAAAACTGTGATCACCAAGACAGCATGGTACTGGCACAGAAACAGACACATAGACCAGTGGAACAGACTAGAGACCCCAGATATGGACCCTCAACTCTATGGTCAAATAATATTTGACAAAGCTGGAAAAGAATATATGGTGGAAAAAAGACAGTCTTTTCAATAAATGGTGCTGGGAAAATTGGACAGCTATGTCTTGAAGAATGAAACTTGACCATTCTCTTACACCATACACAACAAAAACTCAAAATGGATAAAAGACCTCAACATGAGACAGGAATCCATCAGAATCCTAGAGGAGAACATAGGCAGTAACCTCTTTGATATCAGCCACAGCAACTTCTTTCAAGATATGTCTCCAAAGGCGAAAGAAACAAAAGTAAAAAATGAACTTTTGGGACTTCATCAAGATCAAAAGCTTCTGCACAGCAAAGGAAACAGACAACAAAACAAAGAGGCAACCCACGCAATGGGAGAAGATATTCGCAAATGAAACCACAGACAAAGGGCTGATATCCAAGATCTATAAAGAACTCCTCAAACTCAACACACACAAAACAGATAGTCACATCAGAAAATGGGCAGAAGACTTGAACAGATAGTTCTCCAAAGAAGACATACAAATGGCTAACAGACACATGAAAAATTGTTCATCATCATTAGCCATCAGGGAGATTCAAATCAAAACCACATTGAGATACCCCTTACGCCAGTTAGAATGGCCAAAATTAACAAGACAGTGAACAAGTGTTGGAGACGATGTAGAGAAAGGTGAACCTTCTTACACTCTTGGTGGGAATGCAAGTTCGTGCAGCCACTTTGGAGAACAGTGTGGAGATTCCTTAAGAAATTAAAAATAGAGCTTCCCTAGGACCTTGCAATTGCATACTGGGTATTTACCCCAAAGATACAGATGTAGTGAAAAGAAGGGCCATCTGTACTCCAATGTTCATAGCAGAGATGGCCACAGTCACCAAACTGTGGAAAGAACCAAGATGCCCTTCAATGGACAAATGGATAAAGAAGATATGATCCATATATACAATGGAGTATTATGCCTCCATAAGAAACGGTGAATACCCAACTTTTGTATCAACATGGATGGGACTGGAAGAGATTATGCTGAGTGAAATAAGTCAAGCAGAGAGAGTCAATTATCACATGGTTTCACTTACTTGTGGAACATCAGGAATAACACAGAGGACATTGGGAGATGGAGAAGAGAAGTGAGCTGGGGGAAACTGGAAGGGGAGACAAACCATGAGAGACTATGGACTCTGTGAGACAAACAGGGTTTTGGAGGGGTGGGGGTTGGGTGAGCTTGGTGGTGGGTATTATGGAGGCCATGGAGCACCCGTGCATGGAGTGCTGGGTGTGGTGCATAGACAATGAATTTTGGAACACTGAAAATAAAATAAAATAAAAATTAAAAAAATAAAACTATATAGTGAAAAAAATGGAAATGAGAAGATTTATTCATTTAATAAAATACACTCCAAAATTCACTCTTAATGCCATGATGAAAACGTATTGAAGCAAAAGTAGAATGAAGGAGACTGGAGAGAAAATAATTATAGTAAGTCAGATAACAGAGGATGGTAATTTGGTTGCAATAATCAAAGTGGTTAGAAGGAACTGAATTTTTTATTTTGTTTTAAAAATAAATGAAATATTTATTTTAGGACCAACACCAGTTGCTAAAGAGTTAGTTGGGTGATGTGAGTGAAAGAGGGAAAGTGATGATAACTAAGTTTTTGTTTTTGTCCTCTGAATCTGAAATAAGAGGTTTTAATGTGGAGAGATGGAAAAAAATGTGTGTGCTACAGATTCAAATATGAGGATAAGGAATTAACTTTTTTTGATAAGATATGTTTGAACTATTAAACACTGTGGTGAAGAAGCCAAATAATAAGCTTATAGACGTGTGGCAGAAAAGAAGTTTGGGCTAGATAGTGAAAAATTTGAGCTAATATTAAAGTCATAAGACTGGATGAGATTACTAATGGATATGGGAAGGGAAGGAAAGAGGTGAAATAATTGAGTGCAGGAGTATTCTGAGTTTAAGACACTAAAAAGAAGAAGAGGAATCAACAAGATAAAGGGAGAAGGAACACTAGGGATAAAAGAGGAAAGCTAGAGCATATTGTGTAGTGAAAACCAAGTAAAATGTTACAGAACAAGGGAGGGATCTACTCTGCCTAGTGTTACTAATGGAGAAAGACTAGCACTGAGAATTATCCAGTGAATTAGCAGTATAGAGCCGCCTGATGATTTTCACTGTGTCAGTTGAAAGGTTTAGTATAAAAAATAATGGATAAATGTTGCTTATGATTAGAATGTGCCAAGCTACAACATGTGTCACTTGTGCCAAAACAACAAGAAGATAAACTACAGTCATTAAATTTTCTGGAACCTATCACAAAGCTGATGAGTAGGGCATCCAAGCAGCCTAAAGGTCAAGGACAAGACCTTTCAAGGAGAGAGAAGTAACAGAGAAGGGGAGGGAGAAGCACCAGTTGTCATTCAATGGGTAAGAAAAAAAATCAGTAAATACTGTAATGAACAGTTCATAGTTGAATATGGACTAGTATGACACCATAGATCCCCTAGAAGCCCCAGACACAATGAGATTTCATACTCATTTACAAGCTATTTCTCATGGACATCATTCAGGTGCTTGGTGGAAAGATTGGTGGTGCAGAGCAGGAGACCAGAGACTCTCCCACACTGCGATAGGCTTGTAAGAAGAGTTTGATTGCTACTCTAGAGCAGGCATAAAACATCACACATTACCCCAGACCCCTCGGCTCACACAATAGAAAAGCTTTAAGCTTCTTGGTAAGGGGCAGTGAATCTTATTATTATTTTTCTTCTGGGAAAGGACAGAAGAAAAATCCCTTTAGTTCTAGAGAAAGAATAGGAAGGAGTTTTAGGTTGAAGATCCTATATTCAAGGTCTCCTACTGAGAGGTGAGAAACTCTTTTGCACAAGCTCTACCACAGACTCAAGGCAAAATTGGCTGTTTCAGGGAGGAGGAGCAGGAATGCTGAGAATCTCACATCTCAGGTCCACTAAGAGCAGAGCTGGCCCACAGCAGCTGCTGGACCAGTACACCCAAGTATTATATCCTGTCCTTCCCCAAGCATGGGGAGAAGTGAGTGACAGTCAAAAAGCACCCACGCCATTCAGCAAACTTAAAAAGATTCTCACCATGAAACATTATAATCAAACTTTCAAAGTCAAACTTTCAAGTGAAAAAAAGTTGAGTACAATAAGGAGATACAATAATTATAAACATGTATGCACCCAATAACAGAGCATCAAATATATGAAGTTAGCGTAAGCTACCTAGGTGAAGCTTGAGGATCAAATGCTAAGTGAAATAAGCCAGGGACAAAAGGACAAATACTGTATGCTTCTGCTTATGTGAGGTAGTAAGGGTAGGCCAAATCATAGAGATAGTAAGTAGAATGGGGGCTACCAGGTGTTGGGGGAGTGGTGAATAGGGAGTTATTATTTGAAGGGCATAGAGTTTCAGTTTGGAAATATGAAAAACGTTCTGGCGATGGACAGTGATGATGGCTGTACAATAGGAATGTACTTAATGTCACTAAACTGTATACTTAAAATGATTAAGATAAATTTGATGTTATATATGTTATATATACTGTAACAAGAGAGAATGGGAGGAAAATTGGCAATGACAAATATGGACAACTTATGGACTACTGCTATAACAAGGAGCAGAAATGGGGATGGAAATGGAATAAAATGAGTTGTTTCTTGAATACAGGAGGAAATGTAGCAAGTTTGAATACTGATCAGAGTGATCAGTGGAGAGGATGATACTAGACAAAGAGAGAGGCATTCCTGGAATGAATCCTTGAGTAGGGGAAAGAGAGTCTTATTTATTTACTTATTAATTAAAATTTTTTACTTATTTGTTTGACAGAGAGAGAGAGTTCACAAGTAGGCAGACACGCAGGCAGAGAGAGGGGGGAAAGCAGGCTCCCTGCTGAGCAGAGCGCCCAATGTGAGTCTCCATCCCAGGACCCTGAGATGATGACCCTAGCTGAAGGCAGACATAACCCACTGAGCTACCCAGGAGCCCTGAGAGTCTGATTTATTGCCAAGTGGAAGAGTTGGCCTTACATAGCAATACAAATATTTAATGTCTAATAAAGCCCAATATAATAGGAATATCTATAGCAATGTAGTAATAACTGATATTGATAGTATGCCCTTGGTGGGTGTTGGCATTATTCAAAGTATTTCATTCATAGATACATGTTACCCTTACGGCAACCATAGCAGATAGTTACCCCTTTCTGTGCCCCCTTTACAAAGAAGGAACTGAGGCCCAGAGAAGTGACATCGCTTGCTTTGTGAGGCTGTTAGACAGTCTGGCTTCAGAGTCTGTTTTCTAACAAGAGGGGCACAGTTATAATTTTGATTAGGAAACTGACGCTCAGACAGGTCTATGAACTGGCTCAAGGTCACATAGCCCATCAATGTGCAGCTGGGTATATTGGTTCCCAAAGACAAATACCTTTCTAGGGTCCATGTTTCCCTACTTCTGAGAAACTATGCTAGCCTAGGTGAAATACTAACTTATGGCAGCTCTCTTGACTCTAGTTTTGTTGGTGGGCAATGACACCAGAAAACCCGAGTACACACTCTCTCTCTGCCCCTTACCTGCTGTGTGTGCCTGGATGTATTCCTTGATTTCTAAGCATTTTCCACTTTTTATCTTAAAGTGAAAATAATAATAATACTTACCTCCTATGGTTCTTGTGAGGATTAAATGATTCATGAGTGTTCTGCACACAGTAAGCGATCTTTGTGTTAGTTACCATTTAAAAATTTATGCTATGCATTTCCAGCAATCATAATTAATTATCTCATTCATGCAATGCATTGTCAACAGAAGCTTATTGAATTCTTAGTAGTTACAGTGCGTCGTGCTAGGACACATGGGATACAGAAATGAGTTAAACAGTACTGTATTTAAATATATAAACACACATGCATATACACAAGCATATGTCAACAGAGCCATATCATTTTCAATGTTGAAAGGACAATTTTGAATTACCAACTCCAAGCTCTCTGCTTCCCCTCATCTTAATGAATTCTTGATGCCTGACTGGACAAAGGAATCAAAACTGTCACAGTCTGTGTTGTACCTCCCACATTGCCTCGTACAAGCCCAGTCCACGGTAAGTATTTAATAAATGGTTGTTGAGTGAAGAGGTTTGAAAGGAATGTAAGTCACAGTAGTGACTGGTAGAGCAATGGGGGTGCCACAGGAGGCTGTGATGTGCCTCACATTCCAGAAGATTCCAGCATCCCTAAATCAATGTTGAGCACTAAGCCTATTTGGACATCGGCGATGCTGACGCCAATAAGGAAATGTCAGACAGGGAGTGAGCTACTCACTATTTCCAGAAAACTGCATGAATGCGGGGTCTGAAAGATGCATCACGAGCCACTAAAGAGCCTTTTGTTATCGACTGTTCACAGGCAACTGCTTGTCATCTGGCTTCTGACAAGAGAATATAATTTTCCAAAGTGGAATCATTTTCCTAGGTAAATGTATCTTGTGCTCTCTTCCACTTTGATGGAACTGACATATTTGGTGTTGGATGCCTTCCATGTGAAGATTTATCATTTAATTATAACTAAGAACACTGACTCAATCCCAGCTGCTTGGGGAAATTACTTCCCCGAAAGGCAGGATTCCCAATAAAAGACCAGGAGCTTATTTCTGATCCACAGACTCAAAATTTCGATTCTGTAAAAGTGACAAATGTTTCAGGCTCCCAGAAAGAGCGAAGCCCTAATTATGAGCGACATAATAGATTCCAAATTAGAGAAGTACAAACATGATCTACTCTGAAAGGCATTGGAGTGGTTTGAAAAGAGATCAGGTGCGTTAATTCCTCCCTCCACGTGGGCAGCGGACGCCCCTTTACGTCTATCAGCGGTGACCTATGGTATCCTGAAAAATGTGTCTCTCGGCACCATGTGGGTAACCACACCGCTTAATTATTCTGTTACGGTGAAAGGAAACACAGAGAATGTTGTTTCTGGGGTTTTTCATCTTTTGCTCTTCTAACCTCGAAAGAGCATTAAAGGGATGGGAGCTTTCAGGCAGCCGATTTCATTAAGAAAGTTAATTCAATGATGCCCGGAGCTTTCGCCATTTAGGTTTTTACCATTTGTTGCTATGATGGATACCTTAGGACCAGATTTGAGTGCTGGAGGCAGTTTTGTGTGAGGAAGCATTTGATACTGTTTTATCATACAGAATTTTGAGCAGTGGTTCTCAGCCCTGGCTATATATTAGAAACATTTGGCCATCTCTTAAAACGTACCAAAGCTTGGCTCTCCACTTCATAGAGACTGATTTAATTAGTTTGAGGTAGAGTCTGGGTACTGGTATTTTTAAAAGGCTTCCCAGATGATCTGTATTTACAAACATGGTTAAGAATCACTGCCTGGAAGTCAACAATCAGCGAGAAGAATCTTGAATAATTAGAATACATCTAATAGAAGCTGGGTCTTCTTCATGGGTTCTAGCTTCAGACAGACACAAATGCTGTGATTCCAGCTTCTTTAGGTGACCATACATTTTGGATTCTAGCAACATGTTTTTTTCCTTTGTCCTTTTAGCCAGAAGGAAGTAGAGGTCTGCAGGCACTAATCTTGGTTCCTTCATCTGACCCTATTGCTGTCTCCACTCTTGCATTATCTGGTTAAATTACCTTTGTTTTAAATGCTTCGAGAGATTTCTGCTTTACTGGGTGGACTCTGATGGATAGATCTCCCATCTTTAGACAATTCCTGCCCAAACACCATATTCCTCTTAAATGAGGGTCATATTTCTCTTGTCTTAAAATGTAGCAATACTTGTTTCTACTTCTTCTCAGATTTTGCATGAATCTCTCCTGGTCAAGCTTTTAGCTTCACCAGTCCTACCAAATTGGTCTTATAGTATCAACTGTGAAATATAATAAATAATTCTCAACCATTATCGTACTTTACTTCTCAGCAGCATTTGACAGAGTTGATTGTTTTCTCTTTTGGAAAAGTATTTATGAATTGGTTTATGGGGTTCCTCTTTTTCTTTTTTTTTTTTTTTTTTTAAAGATTTTATTTATTCATTTGAGAGAGAGAGAGAGAGAGAAAATGAGCAGGGGGGAAGGACAGAGGGAGAAGGAGAAGCAGACTCTCTGCTGAGCAGGGTGCCAGATGTGGGGCTTGATCTGAGACTCTGGGGTCATGACCTGAGCCAAAGGCTGACACTTAATCAACTGATCCCCAGGTTCCTCTTCTTCTGTTGGTTACTCCATCTTAGTCCCTTTTCCTGGATTCTCCTGACCTTCCAGAGCTCAATAGAGTTGGGACGCCAAAGTCCTTGGTTCTACCAGAGATGCCACTGAGGCAGAGGGCCTGGAGAAGAGTTTCAGTTCTCATTCATCTTGTCCTACAATCTCCCCCCTCCCACCCCTCATTTTCCTCTCACTGGTCAAATCCAGCAGAGGCCAGCTAACCTGTGAGCACGGGATATGCAGCCTGTTGCGGCCAGACCCTGCAAAACCAGGAAGTTGAAGGGAGTGGCTATGAGGTGGGAAATGTTATTGTACATTTGTTACTTCTAGGAATGATCAGCAGAAACGGACAGATTGACAAAGCAGAAAAATGAGAACAAGGAGGAAAGGTTCGTTAGGAACTAGAGGTGTGTTTACCTATATCCCTCCCAACCTCCTCTTTTCCATCTTGGTAAAGGGCACTACTGTGCACCTTGCTGCCTAGACCCCAAAGATGTGTGTCTCCTCCCCCCACACCCACAGCCCTTTGATCCATCAGCAAGTCCTATCAGCTCCATCTGGTAATGCAGCTTAAATCCACACATATCTCATTATCTCCTTGTTAGGTTCAGCCTGTTATCTCCTCCTGCCAGATTATCCTAGTGGCTTTTCATAAGGCCTCAGCTTTCATTGTATTGCCCTGAATCACTTGCTTTCATAGGGGCTTCTTTTTAAAATCTGCAGCCTTTTATTTTTCCCCCAAGAATAATTAATCTTTAATTTAAAAAGTTAATTGTGGTATTATGTATATAACATAAAATTTACCATCCTCACCATTTTTAAGTGTACAGATCAGTAGTATTAAGTACATTCCCATTGTGCAACCATCACACCACCATCCAGCCCCAAAGCTCTTCTCACAAAACTGAAACTCTTTAACCATTTTTACAATGACTCCCCATTCATTCCTTCCCTCAGTCCCATACAAAAACCATCCTACTTTGTTATGAAATTGATTATGCCAGGTCCCTCATATAATTGGCTTTAGAGAATCTACCTTCTTGTTACTCCTTGCTTGAAACCATATCCTTGGGCCCACAGGCCCTGCTGAAGCAGACAGTGTCCTGGCCAACTCTGGGGAGTAGGAATGGTGCCCTTGTCATTAAGCAATGTAGAGGCCCTGCTGAGGCACACACACTAAAAAGCCAAATACATAGCACCTGGGTGGCTCAGTGGTTAAGCATCTGACTCTTGCCTTCAGCTCAGGCAGTGATTTTGGGGTCCTGCGATCTAGCCCCGTGTTTGGCTCTGTGCTCAATGGGGAGAGTCTGCTTCTACCTCTCCCTCTGCTCCTCCCCTGACTCACTCTCTCTCTTTCTCTCAAATAAATTAATTAAATCTTTTTTTTTTTTTTTTAAGATTTCATTTATTTATTTTGGTGGGGGTGGAGAGGCAGACTCCTAACGCTGAGCAGGGAGCCCAACGCCACTCAGGGCTGATTCTGGGACTCCAGGATCCTGACCTAACTCAAAGGCAGACACTTAATCAATTTACCCACCCAGGTGCTCTAATCAAATCTTTTTTTTAAAAAAGAAGATAAATATACAACTGTAGTCTCCAGAACCCTGCAAACCTGGCCTGACCTGCTTCTTGGGCTTATCTTCTATCAGTCTCCTCCTGGATCACGACATAATAGCCATACTTTTTTTTTTTTTAAAGATTTTATTTATTTATTTGTGAGAGAGAGAGCACAAACAGAGGGAGGAGAACAGGGAGAAGCAAGGTCGCCACTGAGCAGGCTCCCCTCAAGGCAGTCACTTAACCAACTAAGCCACCCAGGCACCTCTGGTCTTTCTTTTCTTGATCACAACACACTTATTTAAACCCTGGGAGCTTGTGCTTTCTGTACCTTTAACCCAGTTGTCCTTTACCCACACTTGTGGGTACCTTGTCTCCATATTTTATTCACGCCTCTTATCAGAAGTTATCTCTTCATAGAGATCCTACCTGTGTAAAACGTCACCGTTCGCCTGAAGTTAGTCTTCTTTAAAATTTGGTTTGTTGGGGCACCTGGGTGGCTCAGTTGGCTAAGTATCTACCTTCAGCTCAGATAATAATCCCAGGGTCTTGAGATTGAGTCCTGCAATCGTCTCCTTGCTCAGCAGGGAGCTTGCTTCTCCCTTTGCCTGCCACTTCTCCTGCTTCTTCTCTCTGTCAAATAAGTAAATAAAATCTTAAAAAAATTTTTTGGTTTGCTTTCCTTCTTATAGCATTTATCTACCTGACCTTATATATTCAGGGCATATTGTCCCTCTTTCCCTCTAAAATGGGAGCAAATTTTTCTATCCCAATCTCTGCTATGATCACAGTAACACAAACAGTATCTGGACGACAGCAGAGGCTTAATACATTCTTGAATAAATAAAATACAATAAAATAAAATGAAAAAACAATGAATGAATGATGGGAATTTGCTCTTGCCAGAGCTGAAAGCATCCCTTGTGTAAATGCCTGAAACTCTGCTAATGCAGTTACTTCCGAATACTGTATAAATCTCAAAATGTCAGAGTGTTGCTAAATTCCATGCAAAAGTCAGAAGAGTGACTTTCTGCCAAGACCCATCGCATACATGGGCCCCTGAAGAGTTTTTATTTTGATCAGTGTTTTCTGTGTTCCCCTAAACAACCTCTCCAGGCACTAGCCCCAGACTCAGATGCTCACTCAGTCACACATGGAGATCATTCCATCCACTTTGCCCTGCCTTGAATCATAGAGACTTGAACCCTGTCCAAAGGGCCAGGCGGAAGTAATCACCATGCCATCAACTGGCTCTCTCCCCTTGTCTCTAACTGTACTCCTCCCTAAGCTTCCAGATCAGAGGCTCATTGGCATATCTTCATCAACAGAAGAAATATTCCAAGCATAGAGAGGTGGGTGTGCTGTTTAAAAATGCTACATCAGATCCCCAGCAGAACCAACCAGTTTTTTTGGTACCAGTTCAAAGCACCTTAAGAATTATAGGTCATACAAAGGGAAGTGACATTGAAGAATGTATGACAAAATGACAGGATGTCTGAGATTTGCTTTAAAACTACCCAGTGGGTGTTGGGTGGGAGACAAGATTGGCCAACAGTTTTTTTTGTTGTTGTTTGTTTTGTTTTAAGGATTTTATTTATTTATTTGACAGAGAGAGAGAGAGAGATCACAAGTAGGCAGAGAGGCAGGCAGAGAGAGAGCAGGAAGCAGGCTCTCCGCTGAGCAGACAGCCCGATGTGGGGTTTGATCCCAGGACCCTGAGATCATGACCTGAGCTGAAGGCAGAGGCTTAACCCACTGAGCCACCCAGGTGTCCCTGGCCAACAGTTCTTATTTTGCATCTCAGTGATGGGTGCCTGAACACACCCATGTGTACTCTTTCTACACATTTATGTTTGAATTCTTCCACAATGAAAAGCCAAAAGAAAGAAAGAAACAGACAAAAGAAAGTATAGATTTAGCATCAGGGAAATACCAGACACCTTGCAGCTATGCTTGTAAATCAGAGTTATCTGCTCTATTTTGAATGAAAACCCACAGCAAATACACAGATTCCAAATCAAAGACTAAACCTTCACTCCCCTCCGACGAATGCTTCTCCCTTGAGACACAAGTTCTCATTTCTAAATGAAATGGCATCCAAAGGTATCCAATCTCTCTTTTTTTGTTGTTGACCTCTTCAAGACAGGGCTTGTAAATGTATCGACTCTTTCCGAGGAGGTGTTTTTGGTCTTTGAGCAAAGAGGCTGAGTGAAAGAGTCAGACCGGCCCATGTTAAATGGACTTGGCCAAGTCCTCCCAGGGAGGGTGATTTTGCTGCCATCACACCTGATACCAAATGCTGTATGCATAGGGTCATTGGCAGCAATAACCACATAGTCAGGTGCTTATGGAAACTTCCACAAGAGGAGTGCAGAGTGAATAGGTCCATTCTTCCCTTTTGTGGCCCTAGATTTTAGTGGCTGGATTTGTATGAAACTTGGAGAAAAATGGCTTTCTAAAATGCAATGCATCAACCTTTCTCTTTGATATTCTCTTCTGAATAGGAAGCACTCACCCAACAGGCCACCTGCCCAAGCACAGCCCCATTAAGCTTAACCTGTGGGTTGTCCAGGGTGTTTTTTTCCTATTTTCACCCAGGGTCTACCTACTGTTCCTAAGCAATTTATGAGTTTAAAAAAAAAATCAGGCAGGTAGGCTAGGCTGTCTTTTGGTTGTCTCTTATCAGAAAGCTTCTGCTCTTGCTAGAATTTCTTCTGGTCTTGACAATTAAAAAAATCCTTTCTTAAAAAAAAAAATCTTTTCTTAAATGTCCTTTCTTCCTGCTGATGTTTCTGACCCATAACAAGGGAGAACGTTGTTGCAATCAACACTTGAAACTCTTTGTTCTTCGGACTCCAGAGTGAGCACCCCTGGAGGAATCCTGTTAAGCAGCAGTATACTTCGTGTCATAGGTGACTTTTCACTAGTTCTGCTTACTCTGAGGCAGAAGAATGAAGTTTATAAACCACAAGGAAACCTTCTGACAGAGGAACCAAGGTCTCAGACCTGAGCAAGCTAATTACTCCATTCTGAAACAGGCCAACTTGGCCTGAGGCGATGTTGTGAGCACTTGGCATCTGTCGCTGCGTCACGTAGATTTTGTTTCCTTCCTGCCCCTTATCCTTCCTTTTTTATTATCTATTTCCTGCCAGGTGTCCAGCATTTCTGTGCTGTTCCAATTTATCCACACTTAAGAATTAATGTGTTCCGAAGTATTACACGTGTTAATAATGTTAATTTTTTACTTTTTCTCAGGTGAATTTGAAAGAGAAGAGGCCCAAAGGAATGGATGGTGGGATTTCAGTGCTGAGGACACTCTGGAAAGTATGGACTTTTCCTTTTGGAGGATTCCACCAGTGAAGAGTGTCTAGGAAGTGTCAGTGAGTGGGAAATCTTAGAGACCTGATTTCTAGTCTTTACTGTCAGTAATTAACTTGGTGACTGCAGCGAATCGACCCACCTGTCTAGACCTCTGTCTTTACTTGCTTGAAATGAAACAGTTGGTCTGGAGCTCTCCCTGAGACGAGCATAACACCTGCTCATAGTAAGTATGCCTCCAAATGTGTGCTGACTGAAAGCAGGGAACCTACTTTTAGCTTTACCATACTCTGATAGTGCATTCTGCAAGCAATGCTCTACCTATGTGTCTGTGTAGACCTGCCACTTGGCCAATGTCCTTGCAAACTCCATTTGCTCGGCTGAAAGCTTATAGGAGGTAAGGTTACATTTTCAGGTAGTTCAGATTCTTGTAGAGAAACTTCAAAGGGAGCTTGCATCTGAAAGGCATAATCTGTGCTTCTAATAGATGGTTTGGTCAAGATTTGTATACAGCATAGGATAGGTTATAAGGGATATACAATATAAAGTGAAAGAAAAGCCATATATATACAGCATATCATCTATGGACTACATGCTTTAAAGCTTCAGATCTTTCACTGAGAAGGTTGGTGGCTGTTCCCCATGGGAATTTCTTAGAAGGGTTGCATTCCCTGGAATATTATTGGAAATATATTAACAACGCCAACTTTCTATGGGTTTTTAGGCCTTGGGAATCATGCTGGCTAGAATACATTATTTTCTTGCATACCATATTCATATTCATTTATTCATTTATTCAATAAGTTCTCATTTGAAGATATATTAAGTGCCAATTACTCTGAATTACAGGGGCTGTAAATATGAAGAAAATATAGTCCTTATTACTGACAGTCTCATAGTATAGTTGGATAGAGGGATGGGTAAATGTAATTACACCACTGTAATAAGTATTGTGATAGTTACTTTGAAATAATGTGATATAATACTTTAAAATAATATTGAAAGACAAGAGAAAAAGTACCCAAGACTGACTAGCTGAAGGGTTAGGAGTGGCTTTATTGAGGAAATGGCTTCAGCAGAGAGAAGTTCAATTGTAAATATACAGAGGTAGAGAAGAGCATGAAAATCCCCCTCACTCCCCACCAATAAATGAATTGTTTTTTTGGAGCAGAATGTAAATTTGGGAGAATATAAGGGGTTAAGACCAAAGTTGTTGGCAGAATTTAGTTTGTGAAGAGACAGATGAATTGAGATTTTATATTTCAGTCATTGGGGACTACAGAATCCTTTGAAAGAGAAGATCAGTTAGTCTTTGCCAGTCTTATAATTCTCAATAACTATAGGTCATACACACAGGAAAATGGTACATAGTGTTAGACATACTTTTGGGCCTGAAAAGGTATCTTGCAGGTCTATCACTTATGATATTTGTGAATTAATCAATAGATTTTAATTGCCACATACCTTAAGCCTAGAATTGTACTCAAAGATGGTTGCCATATAAAGGAAGTTTGTAAAGACGAAGCCACTTGAAATTATTCAAGGAGCCAGCATACTGGTAAAAAAAGAATAGAGAGGAAAATCGTAACATGTACATAGGGGTTAGGTGGCTCCAAACCTACTCTAACACTAAGTGCCTAGTGTGAGAGATCACTGACTTTTAGAATAGCAGAGTCAGGTATTTGGTAAAAAAAGGTAGTTTCTAGCATAATTTTAAAGAGTGAATGGACTTAAATAACTGAAGGAGAAAGCATTTCATTTTGGAACATTTGCGTGAATTAAGACTTGAACATGCGACTCATTACATTTCTTGGTAAGATTAATTGATTAATCATTTGTTTACCTTGCATTAATCAAAACCCATACTTTATTCAGATTTCTTTAGTTGTTTTTCTTTGTTTTTCTTAATGTCCTTTCTCTGTTCCAGGATTCCATCCAAAACACCACAAAATTCTATGTAGTCATCATATGTTCTTAGGCTCCTCCTGGCTATCAGAGTTTCTCAGATTTTCCTTGTTTTTGATGACCTTGATAGTTTTGAGGAGGATTTATCAGGTCTTTTGTAGAAGGTACTTTAACTGGAATTTGGTATTTTTCTCATCATTAGACTGGGGTATGGGTAGGCGTTTTTGAAAGGAAAACCACAGAGATCCTGTGATATTCCCTTTCTCTTTTTTAAGGAAGTTTTTATTTTATTTACTAGGTGCTCATCACAAGTGCACTCCTTAATCCCCATCACCTATTTCGCACCCCCTACCCCCGCCCGTTGCCCCTCTGGTAATCATCAGTTTGTTCTCTATACTTAAGAGTCTGTTGGGACACCTGGGTGGCTCAATCAGTTAAGCAACTGCCTTCGGCCCAGGTCATGATCCCAGGGTCCTGGGATGGAGACCTGCATCGGGCTCCGTTCAGTGACAAACCTGCATCTTCCTCTGCCTGCTGCTCCCCCTGCCTGTGGTCTCAGTCTCTGACAAATAAATAAATAAAATCTAAAAAAAAAAAAAAAAAAGAGGCTGTTTCTTGGTCTTCCTTTCTCCCCCACCCCCCTATCATATTCATTTATTTTGTTTTAAATTCCACATGAGTGAAATCATATGGTATTTGTTTTTCTCTGACTGATGTATTTCACTTAATATTATACTCTGTAGCTCTATTCATGTCATTGAAAATGGCAAGATTTCACTCTTTTTTTAGGGCTGAATAATATTCCTGTGTGTGTGTGTTGTGTGTATACCACCTCTCCTTTATTCATTCATAAATCTTTGGGCACTTGGGCTAGTTCCATAACTGGGTTACTGTAAATACTGCTGTTATAAACATAGGGGCACATGCATCCCCTTGAAATAGTGTTTTTGTATTCTCGGGGTAAATACCCAATAGAGCAAAACTGGATCATAGAATAATTCTATTTTTTATCTTTTGAGGAAACTCCATGTTTTCCGCAGTGGCCTTACCAGTTTGCGTTCCCACCCACAGTGCGTGAGTGTTCCTTTCTCTCCACATACCTGTCAATACCAGTTATTTCTTGTGTTGTTGATTTTCGCCATCCTGATAGGTGTGAGGTGACAGCTTGTTGTAGTTTTGATTGGCATTTCCCTTTTGATAACTGAGGGTGAACATCTTTTCATGTGTCTGTTGACCATCTGTTGTATACTTTTTGATAGTCTGTTGACTATCTTCTTTGGAGAAAGTCTGTTCATGTGTTCTGCCCATTTTTTTAATTGATTATTTGAGGGGAGTGTTGAGATTTGTAAGTTTTTTATTTTGGATACTAGCCCTTTATCAGATATGTCATTTGCAAAAATCTTCTCCTATTCTGTAGGTTGCCTTTTAATTTTGTTGATTATTTCTTTTGCTGTACAGAAGCTTTTTATTTTGATATAGTTCCAGTAGTTTATTTTGTTTTTTTTCCCCCTTGCTTTAGGACACATATCTAGTAAGTTGCTATAGCTGATGTCAAATAAGTTTTTGAATGTGTGCTCTTCTAGGATTTTTATGGTTTTAGGTCTCATATTTAGGTCTTTAATCCATTTGGAATTTATTTTTGTGTATGCTGTAAGAAAGTGGTCCAGTTTCATTCTTTTGCATGATGCTGTCCAGTTTTCCCAATATCATTTGTTGAAGAGACTGTGTTTTTCCCATTGGATATTTTTCCTGCTTTGTTGAAGATTAATTAACTTTATGGGTGTGGGTCTATTTATTGTTTTTCTATTCCACTTTATTGATCCATGTGTCTATTTTTGTGCCAGTACCATTCTGTTTTGATTACTATAGCTTTATGATATAACTTGAAGTCCAGAATTGTGACACCTCCAGCTTTGCTTTTCTTTTTCAATATAGCTTTGGCTATTTGGAGTCTTTCATGGTTCCATACAAATTTTAGGATTATTTGTTCTAGTTCTGTAAAAAAAATGCTGCTGGTATTTTGATGTAATTACATTAAGTGTGTAGATTTGAGTAATACAGATATTTTAAGAATATTTGTTCTTCCAATCCATGAGCTGGGAATATTTTTCCATTTCTTTGTGTTGTCTTTAACTTCTTTCATCAGTGTTTTATAGCTTTCAGAGTACAGGTATTTCACCACGTTGGTTATGTTTACTCCTAGGTATCTTATTTTTGGTGCAATTATAAATGGAATTGTTTTATTAATTCCCTTTTCTGCTGCTTCATTTCTGGGGTATAGAAATGAAGCAGTTTTCTATAGATAGATTTTATATCCTGTGACATTACTGAATTTATTACTTCTAGCAGTTTTTTGGTGGAGGCTTTTGGGCTTTCTTTGTATAGTATCATGTCATCTGCTAATAGTGGAAGTTTTACTTCTTTACTGATTTGGATGCCTTTTATTTTTATTTTTGTTGTCTAATTTCTATGACTAAGACTTCCAATTCTATGTTGAATAAAACAACAGTCCTGTTCCTGACCATAGAGGAAAAACTCTCAATTTTTCCCCATTGAGGATGATAGCTATGGGTTTTTCATATGGTCTTTATTATGTCATGGTATGTTTCCTCTAAATCTACTTTGTTGAGTATATTTATCATGAATGGATGTTTTACTTTCTCAAATGCTTTCCCTGCATCTAGAAATGACCATATGGTCCTTATGCTTTCTCTTTTTGATGTGATGTATCATATTGCTTGATTTGTAAATACAGAACCATCCTTGCAACCCAGAAATAAATCCCACTTGATCATGATAAATGATTTTTTTAACATATTGTTAGATTCAGTTTGCTAGTATTTTGTTGAGGATTTTTGCATGTATTTTCATCAGGGACATTGGCCTATAGTTCTCTTTTTTTTGTGATTATCTGGTTTGGGATTAGGGTATTGTTAGTGTCATAGAGTATGGAAGTTTTTATTTCTCTTCCATTTTTTGGGAATACTTTGAGAAAGGTAGGTATTAACTCTTTAAATGTTTGCTAGAATTTTCCTGTAAATCATCTGGTCCTGAAACTTTGTTGGAGTTTTTTGATTACTGATTCAATATTTTTTTGCTGGTAATTGTTCTGTTCACATCTTCTATTTTTCTTCCTGTTCTAGTTTATTTATATGTTTGTAGGAATTTACCCATTTCTTCTAGGTTGTCCAACCTATTGGCATATAGTTTTTCATGATCTCTTATAATTGTTTGGATTTTTATGGCAATGGTTGTTATTTCTCCTCCCTCATTTGTGGTTTTATTTATTTGGGTCCTTTCTGTTTTTTTCTTATTAGGTCTGGCTACAGGATTATCAATTTTGGTTTTTTTTTTTGTTTTGTTTTGTTTTTTCCAAAGAACCGGCTTCTGGTTTCATTCATCTCTTCTATTGTTTTATTTTTGCTCTTCCTTCTGCTGATTTTAGGTTTTGTTTGTCTTCTTTTTCTAGCTTCTTTAAGTGTAAGGTTAGGTTGTTTGAGATTTTTCTTTCTTCTCAAGATAGGCCTGTATTGCTATAAACTTCCCTCTTAGAACTGCTTTTGTTGCATCCCAAAGATTTTGAACCATTGTATTTTCATTTTTTTCCATGTACCTTTTTATTAATCTTTGGCTTCCTCGTTGACCCATTTGTTGTTTAATAGCATGTTATTTAATCTCCATGTATTTGTGATCTTTCCAGATTTTTTTCTTGTGGTTGACTTCTAGTTTCATAGTGGTGTGGTCAGAAAAGGTGTATGCTATGACTTCAATCTACTTGAATTTTTTAAGGCTAGTTTTGTGGCCTACCTATGATCTATACTGGAGAATGTTCCATGTGCACTTAAAAAGAATGTGTACTCTGTTGTTTTAGGATGAAAGGTTCTGAAGATATCTATTCAGTCCTCTGGTCCATTAAGTCATTCAAAGCCATTGTTTCCTTGTTGATTTTCTGTTTAGATGATCCATCTATTGATGTAACTGGAATGTTAAAGTCCCCTACTATTATTGTATTATTATTAATTAGTTCATTATGTTTGTTATTAACACTTTTATGTACTTGGGTGCTCCCATGTTGGCTGCATAAATATTTACAATTGTTATACCTTCTTGTTAGATTATCCCCTTTATTTTTCTATAGTATCCTTCTTCGTCTCTTGCTATAGTCTTTGTTTTAAAGTCTATATTTGTCTTGTAGAAGTATTGCTACTCTGGCTTTCTTTTGACATCCCTTTGCATGACAAATGTTTCTCCATGCCCTCATTTTCAATATGCAGGTGTCTTTAGGTCTAAAATGAGTCTCTTGTAGGCAACATATAGATAGGTCTTGTTTTTTTAAAATTCTATTCTATCACTCTGTGTCTTTTGATTGGAGATTTTAGTCTATTTATATTCAAAACAATTATTGATAGATATTTTTATTGCCATTTTATTACTTGTTTTGTGTTGTTTCTAAAGATTTTTCTGGTCCTTTCTGGTCCTTTCTTTTCTGGTCCTTTCACTCTTCATAGTTTTCTGGTTTTCTTCACTGATCTAAATGGATTTCTCTTTATTTTCTTTGCATATTTATGGGTGGTTTTTGATTTGTGGCACCATTAGATTTGTATACAACATCTTCTGCATATAGCAGTCTATATTAAATTGATGGTCATTTAAGTTTGAACCTGTTCTTTGCTCCTCTCCTCCTGTGTTTTAGGTGTATGGTGTGATATTTTACATCCTTTTATTTTGTGAGTTCCTTAACTGATTTTTTTTAAATCACAAATATTCATTTTTACTGATTTTGTGTTTCCTATCTTCATATGATCCTTTTTAGTCTTCCCACTCAAAGGGTTCCCTTCAATATTTCTTATGGACCTGGTTTAATGATCATGAATCATGAACTCCTTTACTTTTTGTTTGTCTATGGAACTCCTCATCCATCCTTTTATTCTGAATTATAGCCTTGCTGGACAGAATATTCTTGGCTGCAAGTTTTTCCCATTTAGCACTTTCAATATATGAAGCCACTCCTTTCGGTCTTGGAAAGTTTCTGCTGAAAAATCTGCTAATAGCTTTATGGGGTTCCCTTTATATGTAACTCTCTTCTTATTCTTGTGTTTTTAGGGTTTTTTTTTTCCCTTTATTACTATATTTTGCAAATATAATTAGAATATGTCTTGGTTTGACCTGCTTTTGTTGATTTTGATGGGGGTTCTCTGTGCCTCCTGGATCTAGACGATTTTTCCCCAGATTAGGGAATTTTTCAGCTATTATGTTTTCAAATATATTTTCTGTCCCCTTTTTTTCTCTCTTTCTTTTCTGGGATTCCTATAATACAAATGCTATTATGTTTGATGGAGTTCCCTAAGTCCATTCTCATTTTGCATAATTCTGTTTTCTCTCTTTTGTTCAGCCTGATTAATTTCAATTATTTTGTCTTCTAGGCCATTAATTTGTTTCTCTGCTTCTTCCAGTTTGTTATGCATTCCATCAACTGTTTTCCTAACTTCATTTACTGAGCCCTTTATCTCGCCTATGTTATTGCTATCTCTGTGTTAATGATTTCACTAATGTTCTTCACTCCTTGATTCCAGGAAGTATCTTTATGATCATTGCTTTAAATTCTCCATCAGGCATATTATTTATATCTGTTTTGTTTAGATCTCTTGTTGTGGTCTCA
The DNA here is from genome assembly GCF_902655055.1 of Lutra lutra. Lineage (NCBI taxonomy): Eukaryota > Metazoa > Chordata > Mammalia > Carnivora > Mustelidae > Lutra > Lutra lutra. Next base: position 32,792,426 of record NC_062279.1, on the reverse strand, counting down.
TTCTCTTTTATTCAGGACAAATTCCTTTGTCTTCTCATTTGCCTCAGTCTCTGTGCCCGTTTCTTTGTGTTAGGAAAATCAGTGACATCCCCTGTTCTTGGGGGTAATGGCTTTATGAAGAAGAAGTCCCGGGCACCTGGGTGGCTCAGGCATTAAGGATCTGTCTTCGGCTAAGGTCATGATCCTGGAGTCCTGGGATCGAGGCCCACATCAGGCTCCCTGCTTGATAGGAAGCCTGCTTCTCCATCTCCCTCTCCCCCTGCTTGTGTTCCCTCTCTCTGGCTCTGTCAAATAAATAAAATCTTAAAAAATAAAAAAGAAGAAGAAAAGAAGAAGAGGTCCTATAGTGCCCTAAAGTGTAGTGTCCCCTGTTCTTTGGGGTCTGGAGCTTCTATAAGTGTCTCTAATGTATGCTGCATGTGCTCTGTTATTACATACTTTCTGCTATATCTTTTAGGCCAGTTGTCTGCAGAGGTTCTCTTTGCCTATTGTGTGCAGTGTTTTGTCTCTGTCCTAAATGTAGTACATTTGTTAAAATCTAGGTGTGCTCTAATGTGCTTGTGAGATGAAATCTCTTGCCACTGCCACAGAAACCAAGACCTCACCAAAATCCCAGGTTGGGAGACATAGTATTGGATTTGGACTAGCTTTCTTTGTAAAGGGGCTGGCCACACTGGGACTCAGGCAAGGGTGAATTGGAGGGGCAGTCCCACTGGAGCAGGGAAGGGGGCTTGGTATAAGCAAGGTAGGTAGCAAATGTCAGTGCTGCACTAGTTACTGCAGTTGGCCCTGTGATTATGCTGAGGGATAAGGGAGGGAAGTGGCACCTGCCAGTTACTTTGTTCCTGGAGTGTTTCTGTGAGCTCTGTCTCTCGCTCATACTCTAAGAAGAGTAAATAACCTCCCCACTGTGTGCCCCAGGTACTCTTCAGATCACTATTCACATGCTACATGACCAATAGCCATTTGCCTGTCTTTTCTCTAAGAGCAGCTCCAATGTTCTCTGAATTCTCCCAGAGCCAAGCATCCTGACCATCCAAACTCTAGGCTTTAAGCCCTTGTAGTTGCAAGAATTCATGAAATTCAGGCCCTCTCACTTTCCAGGCCAGTTGCTATGGGGATTTGTTTTCCCTGTGTGCTCCCTTGTGTGCTAGTCTCTCTCTTGCCTTTCTCCATGACTGGCTCTTTCCCCACTGCAGCAGCCACAATCTGTTTCTTCTGCAAGTCACCATATGCAACCTAAAATGTAAGTAGGGGGAAATTATACTCTACCTCCTTGAAGGTAGAGTATGTACATAAATTATTTGGAACTCTTCTGTTTTATGTATTTATTCAACATATCATTTATTTATCTCAGTATGCACTCATGGATATTTATTTTATACTTTGGGTTATAATACTGTATCATTTATTGTGTTGCTCAAATTATTCCAGCTTTGGCCATTATAAGTTCTTTCAGATGGCTATGGTATCTCTTTGACATACCCCTTTATGTGTTTGGGGTTTTTTGTTTGTTTGTTTGTTTGTTTAGGTATTTATAGTAATTTCTTACTTTTGGGCACTTCAAGATACTCCAGACTCATATTATCTGTCACCTAGATATATATCTCTAGACTAAGCCATTTCTCCAAGTTGCCCCCATTCCTTTATTTGGAAAATGGTATTAGAAACCAAGGTCTAAAGACAAGGTGTGTCCTTGCTTCCAGATCCTCTTAGCTGACAAAACAAGGTAATATATGTGTGTATGCTAACCTATGTATTAACCTATAGACACAGCTAAGAGTATTTCTATGTGTAACAGTCTGTATCTATATTACCCCAAACATGAGTGCATACTGGTATCTCCAATTAAAATCCACTTTCAAATGGATCATTCTAGTCTCTTTCCCCTTCCTTATCTGCTCTAACTTAACCAAACAGTGAGAAACCTGGTTCTTTTCCATTGTCCATTTACTTAATGTGTTCAATTCTAGTATGTAATAAGTATCAATGATTAATCTATATCCTCATAGGACAATTTTATCAACTAGAATACAACTCTTACATATAGTTTCTTTTTCCTTTAGTTTGACATATTCTACTCATTTCCAAAGTTACTTACATCAGCAATTTCCCCCATCCCCTAGAGTGAGGTTGCTTCATACATTTGTAATAGAGTTAGATTGTTTTGTCACATTCTGCATTCCATCTTGGGATTCTCCTGACCTCCTACATGTTGCTTATTTAATTTGCATACATTAAGTGTTGTACAGTTCCATGAGTTTTGACAGTAGCATATTGTCATGTATTCACCATTACAACATCACACGGAATAGTTTCAGTACCCTAAAAAGTCCCTTGTGCTTCACTTATTTAGCCTTCTTTTCCTTTTCCCCAAGCCCCCAGAACTACTGATCTTTTTATTGTTTTGTCCTCTTTTATTGGTTTAGATTTTCTAGGATGTCCTATAATTAGAATCATATGCCATATAGTCTTTTCATACTGACTTCTTTCACTCAAAACAGTAGGTACTTAAGATTTATTCATCTCTTTCTGTGGCTTGCTAGTTCATTTATTATTGCTGAATAACATTCAATTGTATAGGTATACCACAGTTTGCTTATCTATTCCCATATGGAAGCACATTTTGCTTGCTTCCAGATTTTGGTAATTATAAATAAAGCTGCTATAAACATTCAAGTGCAGGTTTTAGTGAGGACATAAATTTTCACATCGGCTAGGTAAATATCTAGGAGCATGGCTGCTGGATCATATGATAAGACTATGTTTAGTTTTGTAAGAAATTGCCAAAATATCTCCCAAAGTGACCATACCATTTTCATTTCCACTCGTAGCAAATGAGAGTTTTGAATTACTGTTAATGCACATCCTTGCCAGAATTTGGTATTGTCTTTTATTTTCTTTGGTCATTTTGATAGGCTTTAGTGGTATTTCACTTGTTTTCATTTGCAATTTCTTAACACAAATGATGATGAACATCTTTTCATATGTTTATTTGCCATCTGTATATCTTCTTTGGTGATGTGTTTGCTCAGGACTTTTGCCCATTTTTTAATTGGGTTGTTTGTTTTCTTACTGTTGAGTTTTAAGGATTCTTTGTATATTTTGGATATAAGTCCTTTGTCAAATATGTGTTTTGCAAATATTTTCTCCCAGTCTGTGGCTCATCTTTCCATTCTCTTAACAGCATCTTTCACACAATATAAGTTTTTTTCTAAAAACATTTTTATAATGTCCTACTTACTTTTTCCTTCGATCTTTCCTTTAATATTGTATGCAAAAACTCATCGGTAAGTCTAAGGTCACCTAAATTTCCTCCTATGTTTTCTTTTTGAGGTTATATAGTTTGGATTTTACATTTAGGTCTATGATCTTTTTAAATTAATTTTTGAAAGGTGTAAGACCTTTCTCTAGGCTCCCTCCCTCCCATCGTCTCTTTTTTCCAATTGGGGCATCCACTTGTTCCAACACTATTTGTTGAAAAGACTATTCTTTCTCCATTGACTTATCCATGCTCCTTTGTTAAACACTAGTTGATCACATTTGGATGGGTCTTTTTTCTCTTCTATTGACCTCTGTGTCTGTTCTTTCACTAGTACTATACTGTGTTGATTCCTGAGGCTTTGTATTAAGTCTTGGAATCAAGGTGATGTGAGTTCTTCAACTATGTTCAGCTTCAGGATTGTGCTGGTTATTCTAGGTCTTTTGCCTTTACACATAAACTTTAAAATCAGCTCATATTAATATCTATAAAATACCTTTCAGGAATTTTGACTAGGATTAAATTTAATCTTTGGATCAAGTTGTGAAAAATCAACCTCCTAATAATATTGAGTCTTCCAATCTATGAACACAAAATATGTCTCCAATTATTCAGATAATTTTGGATTCTTTTTGTGTCAGACATTTATAGTTTTCCACATATATGTCCTTCACACATTTTGTTAGATTTATACCTAAGAATTATACTTAAGAATTAATTTTTGTGTGCTTTATTAGTGATATTTTCATTTTATTTTAAATCTTAATCATTTATTGGTGGTATATGACAAAGCAATTGATGTTAGTATATAAACATTATATCCTGCAACCTTGCTATACTTGGTATTGTTTCAGGAGTATATTTGTTGCTTCCTTGGGATTTTCTGCATAAAAAATGCTATCATCTGGGAAAAATGAAAGTTTTACTTCTTTGTCAAGCTATCAATATATTTTATTTCTTTTTCTTTTTTTTTTTTTAAAGATTTTATTTATTTATTTGTCAGAGAGAGAGATCACAAGTAGGCTGAGAGGCAGGCAGAGGCAGAGGGAGAAGCAAGTTCCCTGCCGAGCAAGGAGCCCGATGTGGGACTCGATCCCAGGATGCTGGGATCATGACCTGAGCCCAAGGCAGCCGCTTAACCAACTGAGCCACCCAGGCGTCCCTTCATTTCTTTTTCTTATCTGATTGCAGTAACTAGGCCTTCCAGTACTATGTTGAATAAAAATAAGAGAGGACATTCAATAATGTTACTGATCTTAGCCAGAAAGGCAACTTGTAACTCACTATTAAGTGTAATGTTAACTGTAGGTGTGTGTGTGTGTGTGTGTGTGTGTGTGTGTGTGTGTGTGTGTGTATGTTCTTCAACAAGTTGAGGAAATTACCTTCTGTTACTAGTTGTGGAGAGTTTTTATCATGGATGCCATGATGTGGTGGTAAGTAGGGGAGAAAAAGGATTTGATAATCTTCTGATTTAATCTTGTTTTCAAGGGCCTGGGTCTCTGGTTCATAACTTTCACAAGTATTTCTCCATTTTTATAGCTCTGTTCTTCCTTTAGATGAGACAGGAAACTAGAGGGCCAAAAGTGGCAGCAATGTTTTCCCCTCATTTCAGATAAGGTTTGGTTAGATCTTCTTTCTCCTCAAGAGAAGGTCTTTGTTATGGAGAACACTCTTAGGGGTATTTTACAGTGACTAGTTTCCTCCTGGCTCTATGAGAGAATCTTTCTTAGATCTTCACTTTGTAGATTCCTGGAGGTAAAACCCACAAAAGTCTGGGGACTCCTTTCAGACTGCAGCTCTCAGGAATATCTTACTTTATGTGTTCCTATGAGTTTTTGACTCCAGAAACCTTTGCTTTAGGTATGAGCAGAGACTCCCTTGACTTCCCTGTCTTTTTGGATTTCCAGCTAGAAATTTGTCCTGCAAACTCACTCTGAGAGGTCCATTCATGTTTTTTTAGTTTGTTCAGTTTTTTTCTTGTACAGATGGGAGTGACAACTTCCATGCCTTTTACATATTCACGCTGAAACCAGAAGTGAACACATTACTTTTTGTCTCTAAGTTGGAAGCTCAGAAACTTTAGAACCTAGTCGATGTTCCATGGATCATCATGTATTCTATTTGTCCTGCAAGTTCATGTTGGTCACAGAAGCAGAGAAACATTTACCCCTGGAGCAAATAAGGTAATTTCAGTTTAATTGAGAATATAATGAATGAAAGAAAGCAGGACAGGTAACAAAAATGAATTATCAACCTTTGGCTACATGAAATACTTTTGTGAAAAAAATAAAGGCTCAGGGCAACATTTTTCTGGATGGGGCATTTGAGGGCATAGAATGATTTATTGCAGATATTTATCAAGTACCTATTATATGCTAAGTTCTATGGGAGGTGCAGAGGCTATGAGAATAGGTAAGAGGAATATACTCATCCTACATGTTGAGTTTAAGGAAGCGTATATAGTTATGGTATATTTAATAGTACGATTGGAGGAGAATCTTCCAGGCAAGAGAAAAAGCCTAAGTCAACCCTGGAGATGAGAGAGAACAAGCACTGAAAAGAAACAAAGAGTCCCAGGATGGAAGGAGAGTGGAATTTGCTCAAGTCAGAATCAGAGCAGGAAATGCGTGGCACATTCAAAAGGTACACATGAAGATAATTTAAGTGAGGAACTGTTTTCAGAGATGTTGACAAGGTTAATGAAGAGTATTAGGAGTTGATGAAGTCATCCCGCCCCATTGAAAGGACCATGGGAGGTAAGGGTTACCAAATCTAGAGGAGAGATATAACTATAGGAGAGGGCTGCCAGAAAGGAGATGTGACTCCCAGTTGAGGAATGTAACTTTTATCAGTGCCTGGCCTTACAGGAACAGATGCAAGGGCATCAAACCTCTGTCCTATGATGTCCCTTACTGCCTCTCATTGGCTGAATCCAAACAGAGGCAAGAAGATTCAGGCAGTCCATACAGTTTAGGCTTTCTGAGCAACAAATGGTACAAAAGATGGAGAGTGTAACTGGTAGGGATAAATATGATGACGATGACAGTATGTAATATAGTCCATTCTTGTTTCTTTACCTAGGTGACAATGTGTATCTTTTAAAAGTCTCATCAGTCGGGGCACCTGGGTGGCTCAGTGGGTTAAAGCCTCTGCCTTTGGCTCAGGTCATGATCCCAGGGTTCTGGGATCGAGCCCCACATCGGGCTCTCTGCTCAGTGGGGAGCCTGCTTCCTCCTCTCTCTCTGCCTGCCTCTCTGCCTACTTGTGATCTCTGTCTGTCAAATAAATAAATAAAATCTTAAAAAAAAAGTCTCATCAGTCATCATCTCATCATAGAGTGTGTAATTTTAGTCATAGTTCCATGTGAAGCCCAAAACATTCACCCTCACTAATATGCTCTGTATTATAAAAAAAAAGGAAAAGAGACGTTATCAAAAAAGCAATTAATTAAAATAACATACAGATGCAAAAGCCTCTACTTCTATAGCTGCTCATTAGACCTTGATTAGAAGTCAAAATTCTCTTTTTTCTCCCACTTATTCCATGATCCCCTTGCTGTCTGTCACATATAATTTTGAAGGCATTATTTACCAGGTGGGATGAAACAAACCATAATTTTGGGGTCCTTGGCAGTCTAGATCTTATCACTTTGCCTCAGTTTTCTATTGATTAATATGATTATTTAAAAAGCATCTGAATGGGGATGCCTGGGTTCCTCAATTGGTTAAGCGACTGCCTTCTGCTCAGGTCCTAATCCTGGAGTCCTGGGATCGAGTCCCGCATCAGGCTCTCTGCTCAGCAGGGAGTCTGCATCTCCCTCTGACCCTCCCCTTCTCATGCTCTCTCTCTCTCTCATTCTCTCTCTCTCAAATAAACTCCTTTTCAAAAAAGCATCTGAATGAATCTTTTATATTCAGCGATAACTCCTTGACATATATAATTCTCTCTTAGTAAACTGGATGAATCATCTCAGCTAGTAGAGTGATTATTTTTTCTACCTCTTGGCTAAGCAGCATGAGGAACATCAAATAGCTAGAAGGCAGTTTCAGTTTTAAAATCTAACAGAAATATGACTATATTCCCCCAACAGAATCACTTCTTTCTTAGACACTAAAACCTCCAAACCCACTGTCCTCAAGCTAATGGGGAAGGACCAGAGGAAGTCCCCAAGTCTTAGGTATTAAAGTGACCTCTTCCATTGGCATTCCTTGATGCCAGGACCAACACACTGACTATGGGTAGACATAAGTATATGTTGCCTACACATGAAAGAAACATGCTGCATCTTGTAGGACAACACTCTAACTGTAGATCCTATTAGGAACAAATTATTGCCTGTTCTGTGATGAAAACGGATCCATTGTAATAAATCTGCAACCAAATAGATGTCTGCTCTTTCTGGGTACTAATGCTATACTAAGGCTTAGCGTTGGCTTTTACCGATGGCAGCCTGGGCACTCAGCAGTGGCACGGTATGAGCAACCTTAGTCAAGCAAAATTCATGTTATTGAGCTCAAGATAAACTTCCATCTTTGTCACCATGACCACTTTTAAAATTGGTATCTTGAGCAAAAATTGGGGTGGCTAGGAAAAGAAGCAGACTGACAATCTAGCTATGGATCCTTCTGATGGACATTTATAGATAGCTCTACGTTCTCTTCCCCTTCTAAGAAACTCCACCATATAACCTCTCCCCAAGTCTCCCATCTTATCAATTTTTCAATCGTATTCCAAGTCCTTGATCACTAAAACTATTAGGTACTCTCTGATAATCAAAATTTATCTGTACCTCTGATCATATCTTCTTCAAAGAAAATGGACTGGGTTTTTCTGCTAGGTATTCTTTATACTGGGAGGATTTCCTTTCAGCATTGATTTTTCAGAACCAACTTTCAGTAGGGCTATAATGTAGCAACTACCCGCTTCTAGCTGGTACCAGCATAGTACTCATGCCTACCCATAAATCAGACCTGATCATGTATGTGAGGTAAGGGAGAGGGGCCAACAGATATGTAGGTGCCAAAGGAATCTGATCCACCTGCTCATAAACTTTGTTTGTAACTTTTGGACCTCCTTATATATAGCATTTCTATTTTCTATTTGAAAATGGATTTATCATCTGATTTTATGGTTCCATGTATCAGATGACACACAGTAGTTTTTTTTTTTTTTAAATTTCATGAAGTTGTATGCCCTTTATTTTTTTGCAGGAGGAATTTTCAAGTTTTTGTTTTAATTCCAGTTAGTTAATATATAGTGTTATATTAGTTTCAGGTGTACAATATAGTGATTCAACACTTCCATATATCACCCAGTGCTCATCAAGTGCCCTCCTTAATGCCCATCACCGATTCAACTCCTCCCTCCACTCCCCTCCTCTCAGGTAACCATCAGTTTGTTCTCTATAATTGAGTTTGTTTCTTGATTTGTGTGTGTGTGTGTCTTTTTCCCCCCCTCTTTTGCTCATTTGTTTTTTAAATTCTGCATATGGGTGAAATCATATGGTTTCTGTCCTTCTCTGATTGAGATATTTTGCTTAGCATTATACTCTTTAGCTCCAGCCATGTCATTACATATGGCAAGATTTCTTTCTTTTCTGTGACTGAATAATATTTTATTGTATATATGTACCACCTCTTTATCCATTTATCAGTTGATGGACACTTGGGCTGCTTCCATATTCAGGCTATTGTAAATAATGCTGCTATAAACATAAGGGCATGTATATCCTTTTGAATTAGTGTTTTGTTATTCTTTGGGTAAATACACAGTAGTTTAATAGCTGGATCATAGGGTAGTTCTATTTTTAATTTTCTGAGGAAACTCCATACTGTTTTCCACAGTGGCTGCACCAGTTTGCATTTCCACCAACAGTTCATAAGTGTTCTTTTTTCTCCACATCCTCGTCAACATTTGTTGTTTCTTGAGGTAACACCTAGTTCTTGAACAGCATTTCAGGGGACTCTCCATGTCCCATTGTTAGGTATTCAGTCTCTACCAGAGTCAAGTAGTAATCTAGCAGTTGCTCTTCAATAGAAGATATATCTACAGGAACCAATAGTACTTTACTCAAAATGGCTAGCGAGCTTAGTCACAGATGCTGTAAGTCATCTCTATGTTCCACAGGTAGCTTATAACACCATTAGGTCTCCTGGGTCATAAGATGCAAGTAACAGGGCCACTTACGTTATAGCCTGAACCTGCTGCACTGTCTCCTCTTCCTCCAAAACTCATTCAAAACAGGTAGCATTTTAGGTTACCTAGGAAATTGGTTAGCACAACATATTCAAATTAGCCTATGTTGTCTTCCAGAATCCAAAGAGACCCCCCCAAATTTTGTGTCCCTTTGTGTTGAATGGTAACAGGGACAGAGACTTGTCCCCTACTTTAAAAGGTGTTTTTTTCCCCCCAAGCCCCCTGTCAGTGGACCATTAGAAACTTCACCAATGTGGCAGTCTCTGCACTTTCATTGGGTTTATCTCTCTTCTTTTGATATGAATGTGTCTTGCTTAAGCATATAGGATAATGGCAAGAAATAACCAAGACAAATGAGGAAAATTATCCTTAATGTAATGGACCAGTGTAGTCTCCAATGGGATATCAAGATCTTGTTGGCTCACCAGATAATTGACTGGGAGTTGACTTATCTTTAAGTAGAGATCATGAAGGGGAGTTGCAGTTTGTGCTTCCTGAAGGCAAACTGCTTTTGATTATCTTTGGTGATGTAGACTAAAATGAAATCATTAATTCAGTCAATATCTGCATATCAAGTATCAGGAGCCAGTTGATTTGTGTTAGAAAATCCGACTTCTGGAACTATAGCCATGATAAACATCACCATCTGATTAAATTTATAACAACCTATAGTCACTCTACAGAATTTTGTACCTGGCAAACAGGTGAGTTTAATGAAGACAAAAATCACCTACTGTTAAATCTTTGAAGCCCTTAATGGTGGCACTGGTGGCTGTAATAGTCTCAGTGAAAGGATAATGCTTTGGGGTAACTATCCTGGACAATGGTGGCAATTTCTAGATTCCTGGGCTTCTGAGTTCTGGCTTTATTTATCCAAAAGTTATACATGCCCAGGACTGCATATAATATGACTCACCAAGGCTGTTAGAACTGTGTACGTGGTAAGCTTAAACAGACTTTTCCAGTGATATTAGCCAACTTTGAAGTGAAAAGTTAAAAAAAAAGTGAGGAAAAGGAAAAGATTTTTTTGAGGTCAAGGTCCAAAAGAATGATATATAACCACTGGGGTGTTGTTTAGACAAATAGACCAGATTGCCTTGAGACATTCTTAATGTTTCAGTTGGGAGGGAAAAAAAATGAAGCATGTAACATAAATACAATCCATTTACTAGCAATGGAGGTTTTCAAGGGTGACTTTTTGCTTGTTTGGATTTTTAGCATAGCCAGAAGTATTGTTCTTTTCCCAGATATTACCTCTTTCTGAAATTAGTAATGGAATAGATATTGTATTTTTATTTGTACAGAATAGAATAGTTCATCTCAAAGTCAGTGGGAAGTGTGGGAGTCTTGTCTTAAAGCATGGCTGTGCATGCTTATTTTATAAAACATTAAAGAGGCAAGTGTGCACCTGAAATATAATTTGGAGGACACATTTCTCCATCTGATAATCCTATGCTGCTAACCCAAGAAAGATCTGGGCAATGCTTCCAATATTGTTTTATCAGAACTTGTCTATATGTGGTGTTCTTTGGTTGTTTATAATAAATTCAACCAAGACTACTAATTTTATCTCTTTAGCCACAGAAATTTGCATCGTGGACATAAATTTGTCTTTTTAAATGATACTGGTTTAAGTTATCTAACAATATCAAATAATTTATTTTCCTTGTGATTTTCCATTCTTCCTTGTACGAATCTGGGCTCTTGATAAGCCAGTAAGTTATCATGTTTCCAGGAAAACAAAGTTGGGATATGTTCTCTCCAGTTTCAATACTTTGTCTTGAAGATGAGGAGCTGTCACTAGTTTACTCTGGGACCCCAACACAGAAAATAGACATACTGTCAAAATACAGGTTATGAACTTTGCCTGTTGATATGAGGAATACATATTTATTCAAAAATGTTTATTATGTGTCTAATGTGTGTGAATACAATGACAAAAATAAGAATGTTGGTCTCTTCCCACAAGAAGATTAAATGGAAAATGGAAAAGAAATAAAGTATTGCAAAAAAATTAACTAAAATACAATCATAGTTGAAAACTTATAACACAGGAATTTGACCTAGTGGGTGTCAGTAAAGCCTTTCCTGATGAAGGGAGTTTTAAGCTGAAACTTGCAATGTGACTAAGATTAGAAAGATAGTGTGAAAGATGTGTGTGTCATGCATACACAAGCCAGTGAGTGTGTTTACAGAAGGAAGTATTTCAGGGAGAGGGACATAATGTAGGAGAAAAAAAAAAAACCTGTGAAACAGAAAATAGTAAAATATACATTAGAGAAATCCCAAGAAGAGGTAGTGGAAGCATAGAGAGCAAGGGGAATATGCTTTAAATAACAACAGAAATATTACACATGGCCTTGAAATCAATTTAAGAATTTTTGACTGAATTGGATTGAATTCTGAAACCGATAGGAAGGCATTTAAACATGTTAAGCATGAAACTTGACATAATCAGATTTGTGGTTTGGAAAGATAATGCTGGCTTGTGTGTGAGAGAGCACTGTATTTTCTGTGGAAAGAGCAAATCATTAATAGAGAAACCAAAGTGAACCAACAGGAGGTGGTGGTCTGGTTCAGAATGGAGGAGTTCCTAGTGAATAATGGTAGTTTTAATGTGAGTGAGGGAAATGGAGGGGTAGGACTGAAAACTCAATGGATAGGAGTAGAGGTAGGAGTACAAATAAAAGAGTCTATGGAGATGATGGAATAGGGCACAATAAGTCAAAAAGGTAAAATAATCAGGCATTTTACCTAATTTTAAAAATTGATAATTATGTCCTTTTAAATGAACCACTGTATTCATTCTTTTAAATAACAGTTATTGAGCATGTTCTATGTTCAAATACTGTGGGGGATGCTGAAGGATGCTTATGTATCTTAAACTTCATGTAGAGGTGGAAAGTCTCAGTTTCTTCTTGCATCAGTGTGAATAGGATTAGGAAAATGAAGCTATTCCTGGATTAAAGGGTTTCAACTTAAGAGTTATGGTTTATACCTGACTTGGGCAATGACATTCTGGGAGGCTACAGTTAGAAGATTTGAGATGATAGGAAGAAGACTGCAGTTAGAAGAGTTCCTGAAAATTTCAGCCTGAAACACTAAAGTGAGTGTTTTTCAATAGTACTGTGATAAACCACTGCAAATTTTAAGTCTTTGGGAAAGATGCCACCATTTTCCCAGTTTACCATAGTGAAGAGATAGCTCACAGAGAAGTCTATAAGGTCATTAGATTTGTTCACAAAGACCTCCAAAGGATAATGACCCCTCTTCCATTCTGTTTTCTAAATTTCACACAGGTTCTTTTCATAGGTAAACTTTCTCCAAGAACCATACAGGAAAGGAATATCTTAGAAATGTAGCCCCTGGCTTCTAACCCAAAGAAGGTTAGATCTTAAATGGCAGTGCATTAGTGCAACTCATCCACAAAGCTGACTCCAAGATGGAATTAAATGCATAGTTTTTGTTAGGGGGAATGCCTGTAAGAAAAAAATAAAGAGCAAGCTAGGGAAGGCTAGGAGGGAGCTTTGCATCATTATGCTATTTTGATTATTAGCAAAGCAAGAGAGAAAGAAGGTTGGATAGAAATGATGTATACTGCCATAAAGTCTAAAGGAGGTTCACCAGGATATCAGGAGTCTTCAAGGCAAAGTTAGTCAGTAGAGGAATCCCAGGCCTCCCAAAAAGATACCTGCCTTATACAGTAGCCATACCCAGTCACTGGCTGGATATAGCTTGAGGGAAGTGTGGTCTCAGTATGGTGGTGGTGTTGGATCTCAGAGAACACAGGAGTGCCCTTCCACAAGTGGGCTCTCTGCAGTTGAGCTCTGGGAACCACATTCTCATGGCCATTGCATGCAAGACTTAGTGAAAAGTTGTCATCTACAATCTAACACAGTCCACCCCTTTGCTGACCTAGTATCCATATCACATCTTTAACCCCCATGTAACTTTGGAAGAAAGACTAGAACAACATCTGGCTAACATGGTACTGCTGTCTGACTACAAACACTTTCTCATCTCCTCACAAAATGGACACATCAAGTTGTGTCTGCTACTTTATTCACCCTGAGTGATATTTATCACTCTTCTGGTAACTTACAATCCTTCTGATATCCTTTCATTTAAATACTGAGTTATAGAGTTAATGCCTATTAACCCATCCTATTCTTTAATTTTTAAAACTTTTTAATTCCAGTTAGTTAACATAGAGTATTATGTTAGATTCAGGTGTCCAGTACAGTAATTTGACACTTTCATACACCACCCTCTATTAACACATCTTTCATCTGATAGAAAGTAAATTGGAGAAGGGAAAATGGACTGGCATAGTGTGTGTATGTATCATACACAAGATATATCATATACATATATATTAAAACAATTAAAATATGCATGGATAATCTGGTTCTCATTTTTGCAACTGGTGGTAAGGCTACAACTGCGATTTATAATTCTCTCCACTGCTCACTTCATTTTTCCTTTGCACTCAGCCAGTACCCCAGATGGGTCTTATCCTGGTGCGTTTGTGCTTTGAATAGTTTTGCTTGTATTTTGTTATTGTGGTTTCTCACTGACTTTCATTATGAAATACAGGGACACTAAGAGTTTCCCCAGAGAATCCCTTGGATCACAGGCATATTCCTTCATGCCCCATTGTATAATAGTAACTGTTTCCCCTTAATAATCAGAATTTGTCACCCAGCCAACATACAATCTGTTTGATGATCCCAAAGTGTCAGTCTCAACTTATCAGGTCAGTGAAACCATCGCTGGGTCACCTGGCAGTTTCTCTTTTTGGAAACTAAGACTTCTAATTAAAAGGAACCCAGGGCACCTGGGGGGCTCAGTGCGTTAAGCCTCTGCCTTTGGCTCAGGTCATGATCTCAGGGTCCTGGGATCGAGCCCCACGTTGGGCTCTCTGCTCAGCGGGGAGCCTGCTTCCCTCTCACTCTCTGCCTGCCTCTCTGCCTACTTGTGATCTCTTATCTGTCAAATAAATAAACTCTTTAAAAAAAGAATTTTAAAAGGAACCCATTTTTTTGAGAATGAGAAACAAGAAACTTCTAGTAGGTCATTAGATATCCTAGTGAGAAGATCCATTCTTTTTCACCTTTGTGTTCCAGATGTGAGCATCCTGGCTATCTGGGGGCTCAAATCACATATCATACCCACAGGACATTACCTAGCCATGGAACTATTGCATTCTAGGTTTCACCATACCTAAATGAGCATTCAAAAATGCATTTCACTCTTCTACCAGTTAGTTAACACCTCCGTAAATGATCTCCTATGCTCGTTCTCTTACTAACAGTGATTGAGTATGCCCCTATCTCCCAAACTGTTAGAGGCTGCAGAAACTTTATTATCTTAAGCATCACAGTGATGTATAATATGTGATTCCCTTCTCTTCAGAAGTTTCCAGGGATAAAAAGGGCAGATCAATTGTCATTTTCTAGTTAAGAAATGAAAAATGCTTTAACAGACAGATAAAAATATGTGCACTCGTTATTAATAAGGGCGAGGAATTCCAGGTTGGAAGTCAGAAAAGTCTTGATGAGAAAAGACACGGGGATGTGGATGATTTACTTGAGGCAGTGGAAACCAGAGCAAAGGCAAGACATGCAGCGATTTCGGGAACGCAGCAAGAGCAGTCTGGCTTGGCTGGAGACAAAACACGCATATGAAACAGGTGGGACGGAAGGTTCGAAAGGTGGATGGATAGGAGATCTTTGCAGAAATGGAAATGTCAGTCTAATGACTCCTTACTGCACTGAGAAGCAGCAGGAGGGTTTTCCTTTTGTTTTTCTTTTTGTTTGTTTTCTTCCAGAAAAAAAAAAAAATGTTGCAAAATGTTACACCTGAAGAAAGCTTCAACCTGGCTTCTACTGCTCAGTTGTGTGATCTTGGAGGGTTCATTATCTCTCTGAACTTCAGCTTCATTGTCAGTAAATGTGGACGATAATACATCCTTTACAAGGTTAAGAGGATGACGTGCCTGCTAGAGTACCTTGTTTTTTATTAAATAAATATGCCTTGAGCTAGGCGCTGAACTGGGTATTGGATCATGATGACACTGAAGATTGATAACTGCCCTTGGGAGGCATTGTGTATGGGCGCAACCAACGACTCACCCTGTACCAGCTTTTGTGAGGCCAACTTTGAGGGTGGGAGACCCAGCACTTGAAGCCACTGGGTATGAGGACGGAAACTGATAGGACTCTTTCTCTACCACATTTCACTGGGCCATGACTTACTCCTTTTAACTCCTTTTCATCTCCCCATCCTTCAGGGTGAAAAATTACTTTATTATAGTTTGTTGCAATCACAAGAAAGATATGTAAATATAGAATTTCATAACTTTAAATATCAGATAAAATATCCATAGCTTAAACCATTTTGGAATTTGAGCAGGCTTTTGTATCAGATTCCCCATGCTCATCCCCAGTCCCCCTGAGCCCCAGGCATCATCTGCCTCATGGAAAGACACCTTCCTCATTATACATCGTGATAACTATAATAATAGCTTGTTCTCGGGATGTACAGGTGCTGTTGTAACCGCTGCACACATATTATATTATTTAATGAACAAAACGACCCTATGAGGAATATGTTACTTTTATCCCGATTTTATAGATGGAAAAACTGGACTACAAGGAGATCTTGTAATTTGCCAAAGGCTTACTGTAAAGCTGCTGAACTGCAATTCCAAGCTTGAGTGCTGATCATAGACTTGCCTGGCTCCCTTTAGCACAGGTTGAAGGGTGTCAGATATCAGAAGGCCCACCTTCCACCAGTGGTCCTCCATGCACCTTCCCTGGTTTCCTCCATTCTAGTCTTCCTCTTCCCAGGAAATGAGATCATCCACTGACCCTCTTTGTAGTTCAGGCCTGTTGCACCTGTTTGGCCACCAGTAAGGCAGAACAATATACTCTTTCTCTACACGTCTCTCTGACCTATGCCCTGCAACAAATGATATTTCTACATTCTCCAGTCTTGAAATTTTTAAAACTTGGAATAAAATTTAGGTTTTCTTAGCAGCATAATCCCTGTTCTTCCATTTCCTGTTCTTTCCCTTTCACAGTACCCGGGACAGGACAGGGCCTGTTTGATTTAGGTGTGGGTATTTAGATAGGCCCCTTGGCATGGATGGCGAATTTGGCTAACTGCAGAACTTTTTTTTTTTTAAACTCTCTCAACAGAATGCAAATTTGGAGTCAGGTTGAAGTGAGGCAGCCATTAGAAGAGTCTCAAAGCCTGAATGGAAAGAAAAGGAAGGAATGAACTCATAGCCTGAATGGAAAGAAAAGGAAGGAATGAACTCACAGCAGCAGAGGAATTTAAGGAAAGAGCAGAGATACCTAGTAAGGTTTTTATTGAATTTTGATATGTATGAAAACCTTTTACTCTGACTTCCCATGAAAACTTTCTCTCTCTTTCTTACTAATATATTGGGGAGTTGGAAATGTTTTTGGAGAGTGCTTAGAGTGGGCTCAAAGTCTGGACTTGGTATGCTCTGGAGATGGGCAAGGCCAAGAGCCAAGGCTACACAGTCAGCCCGCCATCTGGGTTATGTCTTTACCATTGTAATACTAGTGAACACTTATCTAGCATTTACTATGAGCCAGGCACTAGCTAAATATTTATCTTAGTATTTAACTTATTAAATCTACACAACAACTCTATAAGTCAGATATTACTGGCATTCTCTTACAGATGGAGAAACTGAGGCACAGTGAGGTTAAGTGCTTGCTCACTCTCACAGCATTAGCATGTGGTAGACTAGAATTTGAATCCAAATTTTTCAGAGACCATGCTCTTTACATCTCTGCTGTACTCCCATGATTTCTGCATTCTTACGTCTCCGCATACTACATGTGTATTTTCTTCTATCTCAAAAACATAATCCCAGACATCTATTGGAGTGTCTGCTAAGACATTATTGATTGAGAACTGCCCTTACTTCCAGCAAGACACGAGCCCCTCATAGCTATCCTCAGACCATGGGATTCTGAGTTCTTAGATGTAGGTGATTTCACCAGGAACCTAGGAAGGGCCAACGTGGTTCTGAGAGCTGAGAATGAAGGGTGGATTGTGTGAACTGCACAACCCCAGGGAAAGTTGGTTAACTTCCTCTATTAAGATTTCCAGGCTGCTCTGGCCCCCATCTTCGCAAGTCGTGGTTATTAATAATATCTGTGGATTTCGTGCAGCACCTGAGAATCTTTCTAATAAATTTCCTATGATTAAACCAGTTCGAGATGGCCTCAGTTACTTGTAAGCAAGGGTTTTATGTCAGCCTCCCATTTGCACTCTTTTGCACACAGGCTACTTGTCAAACAGTTCTTCAAGAATAAATGTTATTTTGCTAAGCCACACACATACTATTATTCTTCCCTCAGTACAAGGGAAAGCATACTCAAATACACATACACAAAAGGAGCTTTGGCTATATTAGTTTTTTTCTATCAATTGCTTCATTCTTATTTTATAGCTACAAATTTCCTTTAGATATTTCAGCCAATATTTATTTTTATGAAGTATAAATATTCTCTTAAATCTGAATCTTACAGCTAGTACTAAATCCAAAAGCCACTATGGCTCAATGAAACTGAAATAGCATTTATTGCCTTGAGATATTACTGGAGTGGACCCTTGTAACTCAAGGTGCCTCCACTCTATAGCGAAGGGCACTGACAATGACAATCTGAGAAGAGGCACTTAGCAAGAGTAGCAATAGCACAAAGCAAATCTGGGCAGGGAAGATCATAATTTTACTCTTAACGCTATTTCACACTAGGATAGGAGGAAAACATGTGTATTTCATAAAGTGAAATTTCAAACTACATATTTTAATTCTATTTCACAAATTAAACCAATCAGCTTATCAATCAATATATATGTTTTAAAAACCAATTAGGTGCCCAGTGCATTGCTAGGCTATCTTAGTATTTATCACTCTTTTAGTTCTATTATCTTTCCAGTTCATCTTTGCTCCGGCATCTCAATGAGATCAATGGAGATAAGTCTGGCAAGTGTCTTTGCTTTAGATTCCATCAGAATCACTTGAGAGGGAGAAATTCATGATGAGAATGGACTGACAATCATTAGTATCCATATATCTCTCCAGGTCTTGCGGTTTATTCTTTGTCTATATGCCACATTTTGGGCTTGTATCTAAATTTTTTTTCTTAAAAAAATTTGTATCTAAATTTTTCAGTTCAATATTGCCACCACCTTTGCTTTCATTCCTCTGAGTCTTCTAACTAATGTGGCCAGGAAGGGACGAGCAAAGCTTAGTTTCCTCTCCTTGAAGTGGTTCTCAATCAAGGGCCACTTTGTCCTTCAAGAAACAGTTGGCTATATCTAGAAAAATTTTTGGTTGTCACATGGTGGGGGATGGGGAGATTATTACCAGCATCTAGTGGGTAGAGGCCAAGGTCACTGCTAAACATCCTGCAACACATGGGACAGCTCTGCCCACCACTCAATGTCAATAGCACCAAGGTGGTGAGTCTGCTGTGGTGTTTATAGTGGAGGCAGCACAATGAGAAGGTTAAGAGCACAGATTTCAGAGTCAGACAGATCTGAATTAAATTCTCCCTCTGCCATTTACTAACTTTGGTGCTGTTGGCAAGATATTTCTCCTATCTGTGCCTCAATTTTCCTATCTGTTAAATAAAGTAACATGGTAATTATCATTATGTAGGTTTGCTGGGAAGATAAAATGAGCTAAGTACCTGTAAAACATTTAGCATTGTTCAAGGCACATAGTACTTGGTAATAAGTCTTAGATTTTATACTCTTCACCTGAGACACAGAGTTTTTTTTCCAAAGAAGCTCTTCTAGGAAACCAAGGCAAACATAGAATAAGTAGTAACTGAAAGCAATAGTGCAGAAGTAGACACACATATTGAGTCAAGATTCTGTCCACTGCAGTCCAATTCCCAAGAAGCCAGCTGGATCCAACCATCTTCCCTTGTCTATCTAAGTCTGTGTAGAGCACAGGAATGGCAAAATCAAGTGATTACAGGAGCCAGGCAGGTAATATAGATGGCACAAGTGGCCCAATGTTGGCATTTTATACATATAGGAATGTCTTCACTTCTACAAAGAAATATATTCACTCCTGTTTTTCTTGAATCATGTGGCTCTCTCAGTCTTTCGTTTTCCTACTGTTGACAGAGACATGGGTACAGAGAAATGTTTCTCTGCCTTAATCCATACAAAGGTACAATAACAATGATAAATGGTGACTCACACTTGGCTTTGATGTTGGGGATGTAGTTGTAGGTATGTGTACAAACTGGAGGAGGCAGGCCTGGCTTTAAAAAGGCAGCTACTACTCAAATTCAAATGATCATTGGAATGTGAGAATATAGGTCCAGGGGATGCCAAATCTTTTCACATTTTGGGAAGAAGCCAGCATCCTGGCTTTTTATGTGAATTCTCTTGATATTTAAATATTGGTTTATATTGTTGGAAATTGCTCTGCCGATAAAACAAAACATGGTTGAGGACTGCAGTCAGCCTAGGAACCCTCACACTACTGCCCCCAGACTAGTAAAATAAGGCTTCCTCCCTCTATATTTTAATACCATTGCCATTATTCAAAATTCTCAGGAATGTCTAATGCATTTGCTCATTCAAAAATTATTATTCAAGGTTTACTGTGTACCCAGTGTTTTTAAGTGCTGTGGATATAGCAATGAACATAAGGTACCTATCATTATGAAGTTTGCATTCTTGTGGGAAGAGACAATGAATAAGTAAATAGTATACCCGGTATAATATGGATTATGAATAACATATAGCAGGAGAGACAGAGTGCCTTATGTGGGAGGCCTCAAAATAAGGAGGCATTTGGGCAGAGACATAAAGAAGAAAGGAAAGGAGGCTTACTGATGTTTCAAGAACTAGAAGTCCAGGCAACTGGGACAGAAGGTGCAAAGACCCTGAGGCAGACAGATTACTTAGGAGAATTGAAGAACAGCAAGGAGGACAGAACACAGTAAGTAAAGTCCAGTGTGGAAGGGCCTGTGGGCTACAGGAAAGGTTTAGATTTTGTTCCCAATTGATGGGAAGCCCTGGGAAGAGTTTCAGTAGAGAAATTATATATTTTTATGTATATTTGAATTGGATTACTCTGGCTTTTCTTGAGAACATATGGTAGAGAAATAATCTACTTAGGTGTTCTGAGAATAGTTGAGGCTGAATCTTGGTGGCAGTCCATTGTGAACACAGCTGGGACTGACTCTTCAGCTTAACAACAGTTTTCCCTGACTTTTGTGGTTAAGCCACAAGTTCTCTAAGGAAGGGGCCCTTCCTCTCACTTATAGGTACAATTTATAGATCCCTAGGCATTGTGTTATTTTTCTTCCCTAGAATCCTTCAGGTCCATAGCTTTGTACTTGCTCTTCTACCTTCTGCTATGCTGTTTATGGATTTGACTCTCAGCTGATGGATTATGGATTTGACTCTCAGGACTTTTCTCTTAACAAACTCATCTTTATCATAGGATGAGTGGTATTTGCTTTACTTTCTTCTCCATTCCTTTTCTTATCCTTGGATTTTTTGAACATCTTGAACACCAGCTCTCTCTCCATGTTCCACTTGTTCTCGAAAAGATTTGAGGAAGACTGCTGTGCCATGGATATTTATCTCTGGCCATCTCTTCTCCAGTAAGTAATTGTGCATTGCTTACTCTTTCAATCACTATACCCCTGGGGATATCTTACCTCATTCTCCTTAAAAGAGGCTTTTGTTTCCTTCATTCTCTCAGTTCATTAGGAGCACAGGCTCTGGAGATAGTCTATCAGGGCTTACATGCTGGCTTTGCCCCTTCCAGTCCATGCTCCCTAGGCAAGTAACTCAGCCTCTCTGTTACCTCCTGCGTTAAGTGGGGACAGTATGACCATCTCACAGGATTGTTGTAAATATTAAATCAGTACATGTAAAGTACTTAGAACAGCATCGGACATACAGTATTCTCTTAATAAATGTTAGCTATTATTAATACTGTTACCTTTCCTTTACATTATTTAAAAATGTAAAGCTTAAAAAGTATTAAATTTTTGAGATAAGATGGTGGATGAGTAGGGTGACTCTAACCTTGCCTCCTCCCTCAAACACAACCAGACAAATATCAAATCATTCTGAATACCCAAGAAATTGATTGTTCTCAGAGAACAAAGCTGCACATCTACACACCAGAAAAATGACCTGTGGAAGGTAGGGATGGCAGAGAGTTGATTCATGGGAGAGAAAAGCCATGGATGCTGCCCAGGGGAGGGAGCACTCATCATGGAGGGAATAGCAAGAGAAAAGGAGAAGAGAGAGAGAGAAAGCATGGAAAAGAAAAAAGAGTGAAAATACAGACCACAGACAGAGGACTGCATAAGAAAACTGTTTCCCAAAACCATTGATGGGGGAAAAGGAAAGGGTTACAAAGAGTTACAGTACCACCAGTTTTCTGTCAACAGTGGAGCACAGAATCTGAAGTTTTAGAGGTCTGCAACATCATCAGTGTGGCTCCTGGGGAGTGGAGTGATGGTCTGATGGGGTAGCAGGGCAGCGCTCCAGGATCCCCAGGGTCACACAGGGAGAAACAGTTCCCCAGCTTGGAGTGCATTTGGTGGAGGTGATAAGGCTTCTCCAAGAGCAAAGGACCCTGCAGACGCTATCAAGCTTCTCAGCTGACCAACACAGGAACAAAGACAAAGGCTGAAGGCAGCAATCCTTGGTGCCAGCTATATGCTGCAATTTACCATAAAGTCTGAACTCTGGTGGGATTGTCTGACTGTATGCTGGGACAAGCCAGCACACGCCACAGGGCAGGGAGACCCTCCCCCAGAGGATCACTGTGGGTCCACACTGCAGGGGGCTCTGAAGTGTGGGGTTTTGAAACACAACCATGGCTGAGATAAAATGCAGAGTGCTGAACCCTTTGGTAGGTGGACAGCTTGGACACAGGGTAAAGGCGGGGATCTGATGGCAACCAGGGACACAGGAGGGATCATTGTTTGCGCATCTGTGAGGGTTTACTGAAGAGGGGTGGCATGCATTTTCCACTCCAGAGATGAAAGAATGGGTTGAAGCCATTTTCTCCCTGCACCCACCAGCTTGATCCACCTCAATGAGCTACAGCACCACCAAGGAGAAAAGAGCTGCTACACCAAGCCCTGCCCCCGCCTGGGGGGTGGGAGCGCTACTGATTTCAGAGGGCTACAAAGCCTCAGCTCTAGGATAAACAGGATCTAGGGTCCATTAAGGTTTTTTCAGTTTGTTTGTTTGTTTCTTTTCTTTCTTTATTTTTTTTTTGTCTTGGTCCTTTTTTTTTAAATGCAGAAAGAACAATTTAAAAAATTTTTAAATTTTTACTTTACATTTTAAAAAATTTTTCTTTTTTCTTTCTTTCTTTCTATCAAGCTTTTTGTAGCAAGCAGACCAAAACACACCTAGGATCTAGCTTCCTTTATGTATTTTATTCTTTTTAATTATTTTTAAAATTTAAAATTTAAATTTTATTTTGCTTTTTTTCTTCTTTCCCTCCAAAATGACAAGATGGAGGAATTCACCCCAAAAGAAGGAAAGGAAGAATTGATGGCCAGAGATTTAATCAATACAGATATAAGTAAGATGTATGAACTAGAATTGAAAACAACAATTATATAGATACTAGCTGGGCTTGAAAAAGACCTAGAAGACACTAGAGTATCCCTTACAGCAGAGATAAAACAACTAAAATCAGTCAAGCTGAAATTAAACATGCTTTAACCAAGATGCCATAAAAACGAGGATGGACAAAGCAGAGGAATGAGTCAGTGATAGAGAAGATAAAATTATGAAAAATAATGAAGCTGAAAAGAAGAGGGAAACAATAGTAATGGACCACAAAAGTAGGCTTAGGGAACTCAGTGACTTATTAAAATGGAATAACATTTGTAACAGAAAAGTCCCAGAAGACAAAGAGAGAGAAAAAAAGGAAGAAGATTTACTCCAGCAAATCATAGCTAAAAATTTCCCTAACTTGGGGAAGGATAAAGGTCTCAAAACCCAAAAAGCACAAAGAACTCCCATTAAATTCAACAAAAGCTTCTCATCATCAAGATATATCAGAGTCAAATTTGCAAAATACACAGACAGGGAATGAATCCTGAAAGTAGCAAGGGGGAAAAAATAAATTCCTTAACCTACAAGGGAAGATAGACCAGGTTTGCAGCAGATTTGTCCTCAGAAGCTTTACAGGTCAGAAGAGAATGACAGGATATATTCTATGTGCTGAATGGGAAAAATATGCAGCCAAGAATATTTTATCCAGCAAGGCTGTCATTCAGAATAGAAGGAGAAATAAAGAGTTGCTCAGAAAAACAAAAATGAAAGGAGTTCACGAACACTAAACCAGCCCTGCAAGAAATATTAAGGGGGAGTCTCTGGGTGGGGAAAAAAGATCAAAAGCAACAAAGACTAGAAAGGACCAGAGAACATCACCAGAAACATCAACTCTACAAGTAACACAATGACACTGATTTCATATCTTTCGCTAATCGTTCTGAATGTAAATGGACTAAATGCTCCAATCAAAAGACAAAAGACATAGGGTATCGAATGGATTTTAAAAAATCCATCTATATGCTTCCTACAAGGGAATGCAAACTGTTGAATGCAAAGAATTGCTCAAACAAAAATTAAAGGAGTTCATGAACACTAAACCAGCCCTGCAAGAAATATTAAAGGGGAATCTCTGGGTGGGGGGAAAAAGCCCAAAAGCAACAAAGACTAGAAAGGACCAGAGAATATCACCAGAAACACCAACTCTACAGGTAACACAATAACACTAAATTCATATCCTTCAATAATCATTCTAAATATAAATGGACTAAATGCTCCAATCAAAGACATATGGTATCAGAATGGATAAAAAACCAATCCATCTATATGTTTCCTACAAGGGAATGCAAAATGGATTAGCTACTCTGAAGAACAGTATGGAGGTTCCTCAAAATTTAAAAATAGAGGGGTGCTTGAGTGTCTCAGTTGGTTTAGCAACTGACTTCAGCTCAGGTCGTGATCCTGGAGTCCTGGGATTGAGTGCTGCATCAGGCTCCCTGCTTGGCAGGGATCCTGCTTCTCCCTCTGACCTCTTCCCTCTCATGCTCTCTCTCTCCCATTCTCACGCTCTCTCTCAAATAAATAAATAAAATCTTTTTAAAAATTTAAAAATAGAAATATCCTAGGATCCAACAATTGCACTACTAGGTACTTACCCAAAGGATACAAAAATACAGTTTGAAGGGGTACATGTAATCCGATGTTTATAACAGTATTATCCAGCATGATCAAGTGGGATTTATTTCTGGACTACAGGTGTGGTTTCATATTTGCAAATCAATCAATGTGATACACCACATTAATAACAGAAAGGATAAGAACCATATGATCCTGTTCAATAGATGCAGAAAAGCATTTGACAAAATACAGCATTGATTCTTGATAAAAACCTTCAGTGAGGTAGAGATAGATGAAACAAAGCTCAGCATCATAAAGGCCACAAACAAAAAACCCACAGCTAATATCACCCCCAATGCAGGAAAACTGAGAGCCTTCTGCCTATTATCAGGAACAAGACAAGGATGTTCACTCTCACCATTATTATTTAATGAACTACTGGAAGTCTTAGGCTTAGCAACTGGACAACAAAAAGAAATACAAGTCATTCAAATTGGTGAGGAAGAAGTCAAACTTCCACTATTTGCAACAACATGATACTTTATGTAGAAAATCCATGATTCCATAAAAAATTGTTTGAACTAATGCATGAATTCAGCAAAGTTAAAGGATATCAAATCAATATGCAGAAATCTGTTGCATTCCTACACACCAATAATAAAGCAGGAGAAAAAGAAATCAAGGAATTGATCCCATTTGCATTAGAACTGAAAACAACAAGATATCTAGGAATACACCTAGCCAAATAGGTAAAAGATCTGCACTCTGAAAACTTTAGAACACTTATGAAAGAAATTAAAGGAAGACATGAAGAAATGGAAAAGCATTCCACGTTCATGGATTGAAAGAACAAACATTGTTAAAATGTCTATAGTACTCAAAGTAATCTACACATTTAATACAATCTCTATAAAACTTCCACCAACATTTTTCTCGGGGCTAGAAAAATCTTAAAATTTTTATGGAACTACAAAAGACTCTGAACAACCAAAGCAATCCTGAAAAAGAAAAACAAAACTAGAGGCAACATGATTGCAGACTTCAAGCTAGCTTACAAAGTTGTAATCAGCAAGACATTATAGTACTGGTACAAAAACAGACACATAGATCAATGGAACAGAATAGAGAACCCAAAAATGGATCCATAACTATTTGGTCAACTAATATTCAACAAAGCGGGAAGGAATATCCAATGGAAAAAAGACAGTCTCTTCAGAAAATGGTGCTGGGAAAATTGGACAGCAACCTGCAGAAGAATAAAACTGGACCACTTTCTTACACCATGCACAAAAATAAATTCAAAATGAATGAAAGGCCTAAATGTGAGATGGGAAACCATCAAAATCCTAGAGGAGAAGGCAGGCAGAAACCTCTTTGACTTCAGCTATAACAGCTTATTAGACACATCACCAGAGGCAAGGGAAACAAAAGCAAAAATGAACTTTGGGACTTCATGAAGATAAAAAGTTCTGCACAGTGAAGGAAACAATGAACAAATCTAAAAGGCAGCCTACAGAATGGGAGAAGATATTTGCAAATGATATATCTGATAAAGGGTTAGTATCCAAAATCTATAAAGAACTTAACAAACTCAATACCCAAAAACAAATCACCCAGTTAAGAAATGGGCAGTAGATATGAATAGACACTTTTCCAAAGAAGACATCCAGATGGCCAACAGACACGTGAAAAGATGTTCAACATCACTCATCATTGGGGAAATACAAATCAAACCATGATGAGATACTACCTCACGCCTGTCAGAATGACAAAAATTAATAACACAAGAAACAATAGGTATTGGTAAGGGTGTGGAGAAAGGGGAACCCTCTTGCTTGTTGGTGGGAATGGAAATTTGTGCAGCCACTCTGGAGAACAGTATGGAGGTTCCTCAAAAAGTTAAAAATAGAGGGGTACCTGGATGGCTCAGTGGATTAACCATCTGCCTTTGGGTCAGGTCATGATCTCAGGGTCCTGGGATCGAGCACCACATCAGGCTCACTACTCAGCAGAGAGCCTGCTTCTCCCTCTCCCTCTGCCTGCTGCTCTGCCTACTTGTGCTCTCTCTGTCAAATAAATAAATAAAATCTAAAAAAAAAAAAGTTAAAAATAGAACCACCCTAGGATCCAGCAATTGCACTACTCCATATTTCTACAAAGGATACAAAAATACAGTTTTGAAGAGGTACATACATTTGTTTATAGCAGTATTATCAACAATAGCCAAACTACTGAGAGAGCCAAAATGTGTGTGTGTATGTGTGTGTGTGTTTATATACATAAAAATATATTTTATATATAATAATTTATATAATTATATGTTATAATTATATAAATATATAATATATATAATGGGATATTACTCAGCCATCAAAAAATTAAATCTTGTCATTTGCAATGACTATGGATAGAACTAGAATGTATTAAGCTGTATAAAATAAGTTAGAGAAAGACAGGTACTATATGATCTCACTTTTATGTGAAATTTAAGGAAGAAAACAGATGAATATATGGAAAGGGAGGAAAAAAGGAGAGAAGGAAACAAACCATAAAAGACTCTTAACAATAGAGAAAAAACTGAGCGTTGATGGAGGGAGATGGGTGGTGGAATGGGCTAGATGGGCGGTGATATTAAAGAGGCCACTTTTTGTAATGAGTACTGGGTGTTGTATGTAACTGATGATCACTGAATACTACTCCAGAAACTAATATTGCACTGTATATTAACTAGAATTTATATTTTAAAAAGTGTTAAAATTTTCAATGTATACCAAATGCATGTACATACTGCTCAGTAAGTCAGTGTTTAGAACTCAAAGGCATAGTGTCAGTAGCTTACAAGATTATTAAATAGTCACTGAAGGATATGATCAGTATTAGGAAAATGTCACTTGAATTGAATACCTTTTTTTTTTAAACAGGAGGAAAAGAGAAAGATTATAATTTAAATGAATTAAAGCTATTGGATTTCATAAGACTCTGTCAGAATATGTGTGTAGTTCAAGAATTTTAAGTGGAAAAAGACAACTTCCCATAAATCTTCTTTTCTTATATTCATATCTGACCCGTATTAGACAGTTAGGTCCCTCATAGGGTGTGAACAGAAACAAGGTGGGGGACAGAGAAGGAAGGAGGTTGGATGATGTCTTTTGTCTTCAGAAAATTAATGGCCCTGAAAGATCAGACTTAGTCTCCTTTTAAGGAGAAATGTGTGGAAAGAAAAATTGAAGGGATGGAAGAAAGCTAGAAGAAAAGAATAGTTCAGATCATTTTAAAAACCTCATAGTAAGTTTTGTCACTGGTATTTATGTTTTCTATGCTTTAGGGAATTCCATGGGTGGGAATCTAGCATACAAAATAAATGCAAGGCAATCTTTGCTTTTACAGGATTCACGACAGGGCTGTCTTTAAGGCAAAATTTCCTTGGGTCTACTTAAAAGGAACTCAGATTGTAAGAAAATTGGTTTGCAAACAGCTTTTGGAGAACCATCTTTTAATTATTTATTAACCTATTTACGTGTCTCTGATTTTATGAGACCTTATGGAAACCCTGTTAAATCTGGAATCCCTATCTTCAAATGTCTGCATGAGCAATGATGAGGGATTGAAGGTAACAGGTGTCACCAGCCTTTGAAGAGGCTTTGAAGATGAGTAAGAAACTCACTAAGAACTTGTTAGTTGTCTGATGGAAGGCCCATCCTATTTGATTTACAGTGTTGACCAGACTAGACAATCATTTAAGGGTCTTGTCCTTGTGGCAGGGCATGACAGATACCACCCTTTCCTTACAGTTCATCTTTCTCTGATCTCTATCACCTGGACCAGCGGTTACCTGGTCTTCTAAATTTCCTCCTTCTAAATTTCCCTTCTTTATGTGTTTACATGTTATATGTGTTTAAATGAAGTATTTATACATGTTTCAGTGAAAATAGACTTTTAAATGAAAACACACAATTAAATGAAAATGCATATAATACATAATTAAATGAAAATAATTGAGGCCAGGCGATGGATTAACATCTTTCAGACTCAATGCTCTTTAGGTGGTGGTTCAATTTTTCTGTCAGTTCACTTATAAATCTGCTGTATCCAGTTGCAACATGCAGTAATTTGGTTTAACCATTGGCCTGGTGTGCTACCTCTTTCTCTGAGTTGAATATCTTCCATCTCTGCATGGCTCCCTGTTAAATATTTATTATCGAACGATGTTGGAAATCAGGTGAGATTTTGCATCCAACTAAGACACAAATGTCCCATGCTGAGTCCCTCCCTAATTAAACCTCCAGATCTTGTCCTTGTAACGAATGCTTCAGTAGAGAACATAAAAGAACAATAAGAGTCTCCTGATTAGGGCAGACTGTATTTCCAACTTCATCACTTGTGGATTTTTTTTTTTTTAAACTGGCAAGAAACAAATAGCATTATGAAATGTTCTTTTTCCTTTTCCAATTCTTAGGTGTTGTGTCAGTTACATTTGTGCCAATACAGGGTATAAAGGAGGTGATATATTTACTAGAACAATGCATTTACTTGACTAATTCTTTCATTTTTGGTTTGCTGAGCTTGGTGGTAGATGACAAAAGTATAGCTGACATATGAAGGTTGGATCAAATAGTCTTTCAGGTCAGTTGTAATGGGAAAAAAAAAAATTCTCTAGTACTTGCTTTCGTTTCCAGGTGTTCAACAATGGGAGCCCAGGTTCTCATCAAGAAGGCATGTGTTAGAACACCTTTTGAAAGGTAAGGTTAAGTTCATATTAGAATTGACATTACTTGTTGGTCTGTTTTTTCTCTGGCATCCTGTTAACAGATCAACAGTTACCAAATCTACATGTGTAGCTTTCCTTCCTGAAAAGAGTTCCAGGTAGGGCCAAGTAGACCAAGGAATGTGTAAGAAAGTCATCTGAAATATAATGACCCTTCTGTCCAAAATGCTAATTTACTTTATATTTTTCATGGTCTCATCTTGTTCCTGAGAAAAAATAGTTAATCTTGTTAAATTATATTAATGAAACTTCCTTTTAGGCAACTCAGAATGCTAAATTCTCTGTCAAGACTGTTTCTCTCCATATTCCTTCCCAGGTTGGAAACTTGGTACAGAGAGAAGGGCCTCTGTTATTCTATCACACTCTGACATTCTGGAAAGCATGCTTCAACTTGCTGGAGCTCTGCATCCCTGGGTAGTGTTTGTTGATGTCTTCTGAGATGTAATGGTACCACCTGCTTCCTCTAGGTTTCTTGTTAATACCTGCTGTTTAATTCTGGCTCAAGCATCTGTGACACATTTTCTGGTCTCAAAATCTCACAATGGAGTGACCTTTACTCTTAATTCCAAGCTTTTTAAAAAAGGTCCAATAGCAAAATGGGTTGCATTAAAGAATTGGAAGATTTAAAAAAAATGTTTTTGTTTATAAGTCTTCAGTCTTCATTGCATTTAAATTCTGACCTGCCTCATATGATAACCCTTTTTTATATATTGTTTTCTGCTTTAAATGTAGAAGCCATTAATATTTTGTCATCAGATAAAGGATAGATGCCAGTTACAACTTTTCTGCCAATAGAAATGATATTTGGGTGAATAAGAAATTGACACAAAGTGATAAGCAAGAACCATCTGGTGCTTTTTCTTCCTGCAGATGAAAAACACAGGTCAAGGGAAGAAAGATGGTATTTGAAGTGACTTTGCAGCCAACTGATTGCTGCAGAAATTCATTTCTTGGTGAAGGAAGCATGAGCCAGCATTTCTTTCTGAAGGCTTTGTGCGAATTTTCTATATTAATTTTCTATATTATTATACATAGCAGATATTCATTATAAGCATTTAATGTGATTAGCTCTATCAGCATCCAGTATAGTGCTCAGCTTATCACAGTTACTCAAAAATATTTGTTAAATAAAAGACAGATGATTGAATGGATTGTGATATTATGCTCCTGCTACCTGGAGCTGAAGATACTAGAAGGAAGCTGTGAACTTAACTTTTTAAAAAGTCAGGAAAATAAAAGAAAAGGGAGAGGAGGAAAAGGGAGTGAAAGTCAAAGCAGAGAAGACACATGAGTCTATAGTGCAGGAGCCACAGGAGACACTTTTAAGATTTCTGGGGTATTTACGACTCTAGGAAAACTTTGGTTCTGTAAAAATGTCTTTTGAGTCTTTCTCTATTACCTACAACAGAGAGTAGGTAAGTCTTGCTAGCCTTATTTTGTTGCCCTTGTTAATTGTTCCCTTCTGCATCTAGCTGCTTCTATCTTTCAACCTCTCAAGAGCAGAGAAAATCAAGTCATTGTATTAAGGAAATTCAGAATTGTAGGAAGCAGGGGCTGGATGGTAAATAATCATCCTTGCCCAGTTCTTCCAGAGGCTTTCTAACATCAAATATCAAGGTTTATCAACAAGTTATGATGCTTCTTTCAAACCCAGAAAGTTTCCAAATCCGTGTTAATTCTTGGTTATAAAATGTCCCCCTTCAAAGGTCAGCAGAAAGCCAAACACACACACACACACACACACACACACACACACACACACACACACACACACTTTTTTTTTTTTTTTGATAGCAAAGTCTGGAAAAGCCCCATGGAAGTGGGAATTCCTTAATGATGGCACAGGAAACAATAATTCTCCTTTTGCTGGCCTTGGTATTTACAGACTACCAGAACCCTCAAGGCTGGGGCAGCCCCTTATAGGCAGAAAGGTGACTTCAAGGCTCAGAGAACTCTGCAACCCTTCCTCACCAGTTCATTGCTTTGAAAGCACCTGTACTAAATATTCTTATGCCAAGGCCATGAAAACCCAGGGAGTGCAGCCATCCTCAAAATTTCTCATTTCCTACCTGCCGTGGCAAGGTCACTAGGCGGCTGCACAAATGGCTGTGGGATAGATTGCATACGGCACGGCAAGCAGAAAACAGGAAAGGGATTTTATTGAAATAGCACTGAGGTCCTTCTAGAGACTTCCTTCTTCCTAAGGCAATTCATGGAGGTCCTCCAGCACAGGACGTGCAAATGGGCTTCGTTGCAAAAAAAATCTGAAATGTTTCCTCTTATCCACCCTGAGTTCTACCTACTGTTTTATGAGTGTGTTAACATGGTTTTATTGCTCAGCTTCAGAAGAACTGGGCTCATATTTAGTGTTTTTTTCCTCATAATATAATGCTACCTGACCCCATGCTTGTAGACCCCATGCATAGTATAATGCTACCTGACCCCATGCCTCCAATCATTGGATTGGATCAGCCTCCAATCTCTAAGAACAGCTTTCTTCTCAAAGGGGCAAATTATCTCTGCCTACCTCATGAAGCTGATTTGAAGGTCACAAGAAAGTAATAAATTGGAAAGTGCTTCACCAACTGACACAACAGGCAAATGTATGTGATGAGTATAGAGTCAATATATCACAATTTTTTCCCCCTAGAATTTACCAGAGGGCACAATGGGGCCGTTTCTTTCAACTGGATCCAATTCTACTGTTAATTTATGCAGTTGAGCCCCAGGACCTACCATAAGGTACTGCATTGAGAAGCTCTCTCCATGTAGGGCTCTGGAGGGTGGCTGCGATTCCAAAGGACAAATTCCACTGGAGGAAGAAGAATGGTACAAGTTCCCCTAAGAAATACGTAATAGTAAATTCTCATTCTGGAGGATGCTTTTAAGACCACCTGTTTCTTTACTATTCAAGCTTTCTATTTCTATTTTCCTTTAAAAATGTTTTTCCACCTTGCTTAAGAATGTTTGGATCAACCAGGAAATCAAAGAAGAACTTAAACAATTCATGGAAACTAATGAGAATGAAGACACTTTGGCTCCAAATCTATGGAACACAGCAAAGGTGGTCCTAAGGGGGAAATATATAGCCATCCAAGCCTCCCTCAAAACAAAACAAAACAAAACAAAACAACAAACAATAACTGAAAAATTCAGAAAACACCAGCTCTTTTTACACCTTAAAGAACTGGAGAACCAACAACAAGACAGAAGAAAGAGAAATTAAGGAGTCCATCCCATTTACAATTGCACCCAAAACTGTAAGATACCTAGGAATAAACCTAACCAAAGAGACTAAGAATCTATACTCAGAAAACTATAAAGTACTCATGAAAGAAATTGAGGAAGACACAAAGAAATGGAAAAATGTTCCATGCTCCTGGATTGGAAGAATAAATATTGTGAAAATGTCTATGCTACCTAAAGCAATCTACACATTTAATGCAATTCCTATCAAAGTACCATCCATTTTTTTCAAATAAATGGAACAAATAATCCTAAAATTTATGTGGAACCAGAAAAGACCTCGAATAGCCAAAGGAATATTGAAAAAGAAAGCCAAAGTTGGTGGCATCACAATTCCGGACTTCAAGCTCTATTACAAAGCTGTCATCATCAAGACAGCATGGTACTGGCACAAAAACAGACACATAGATCAATGGAACAGAATAGAGAGCCCAGAAATGGACCCTCAACTCTATGGTCAACTCATCTTCGACAAAGCAGGAAAGAATGTCCAATGGAACAAAGGCAGCCTCTTCAATAAATGGTGTTGGGAAAATTGGACAGCCACATGCAGAAAAATGAAATTGGATCATTTCCTTACACCACACACGAAAATAGACTCAAAATGGATGAAGGATCTCAATGTGAGAAAGGAATCCATCAAAATCCTTGAGGAGAACACAGGCAGCAACCTCTTCGACCTCAGCCACAGCAACATCTTCCTAGGAACAACACCAAAGGCAAGGGAAGCAAGGGCAAAAATGAACTATTGGGATTTTATCAAGATCAAAAGCTTTTGCACAGCAAAGGAAACAGTTAACAAAACCAAAAGACAACTGACAGAATGGGAGAAGATATTTGCAAATGACATATCAGATAAAGGGCTAGTGTCCAAAATCTATAAAGAACTTAGCAAACTCAACACCCAAAGAGCAAATAATCCAATCAAGAAATGGGCAGAGGACATGAACAAACATTTCTGCAAAGAAGACATCCAGATCGCCAACAGACACATGAAAAAGTGCTCCATGTCACTCGGCATCAGGGAAATACAAATCAAAACCACAATGAGATATCACCTCACACCAGTCAGAATGGCTAAAATTAACAAGTCAGGAAATGAGAGATGCTGGCGAGGATGAAAAATAAAAAAAATAAAAAAAAAATAAATAAACAAATTAAGCCAACCCCACACACAAGAAGGGAAATAATCAAGATTAGAGATCAATGAGACAGAAACCAGAGATATAGTAGAACACATCAACAAAAGTAGAAGCTGTTTTTTTGAAAGAATCAATAAGATCAATAAACCATTGGCCAAAATAACCCAAAAGAAAAGAGAGAAGACCACAATTAATATAATTATGAATGAAAAGGGAGAGATCATGATTAGCACCAAGGAAATAGAAACAATAATTAGAAACTGGGTGTGGTACAAAAACAAATGAATACTGTTATGCTGAAAATAAATTTAAAAAATGATTTTAAAAATGCAAAAAAAAAAAGAAATTATTATCAACAGTTATATGCCAATAAGTTAAGCAACCTAGATAAAATGGTTGCATTCCTGGAAACTTATAAACTTCCAAAACTGAATCAGGAAGAAATTGACAACCTGATTAGACCAATATTTAGTAACAAGATTGAAGCAGTGATCAAAAACCTCCCAAAAAACAAGAGCCCAGGACCTGACAGTTTCCCTGTGGAATTCTACTAAACATTCAAGGAAGAAATAATACCAATTATCCTGAAACTGTTTCAAAAAATAGAAACAGAAGGAAAACTTCCGGACTCATTTTATGAAGCCAGCATTCCCCTGATCCCCAAACCAGGCAAAGACCCCACCAAAAAGGAGAATTTCAGACCAATATCCCTGAAGAATATGGATGCTAAGATTCTCAAGAAGATCCTAGGTAATAGGATCCAACAGTACATTAAAAAGATTATCTACCATGACCAGGTGGGATTTATTCAGGGGATGCAAGGGTGGCTCAACATTTGCAGACCAATCAGTGTGACAGAACAAATCAATAAGAGAAGAGGGAAGAACCACATGATCCTCTCAATTGATGCAGAAAAAACATTTGACAAGATACAGCATCCATTCCTGATCAAAATGATTCAAAGTAGGGGTAGAGGGAACATTCCTCAACTTCATAAAATCTATCTATGAAAAACCCACAGTGACTATCATCCTCAATGGGGAAAAGCTGACAGCCTTCCCTTTGAGATCAGGAACATGACAAGGATGACTCTCACCACTCTTGTTCAACATAGCACTAGAAGTCCTAGCAACAGAAATCAGACAACAAAGAGAAATAAAGGTATTCAAATTGGCAATGAAGTCAAACTCCCTCTCTTCATAGATGACTTGATACTTTAGGTGGAAAACCCAAAAGATTCCACCCCCAAACTACTAGAACTCATACAGCAATTCAGCAGGATACAAAGTCAATATACAGAAATCAGTTGCTTTCTTATACACTAACAATGAAAATACAGAAAGGGAAATTAGAGAATAGATTCCATTTACTATAGCACCAAGAACGATAAGATACCTGGGAATAAACCTAACCAAAGAGGTAAAGAATCTGTACATGAAAAACTACAGAACACTCATGAAAGAAATTGAATAAGACACAAAAAGATGGAAGAGCATTCCATGCTCATGGATCATAAACATTGTTAAAATGCCTATACTGCCTACCGCTCTCTATACTTTCAATGCTATCCCTATCAAAATTCCACTGGCATTTTTTAAAGAGCTGGAACAAACAATCCTAAAATTTGTATGGAATCAGAAGAGACCCTGAATTGCTAAGGAAATGTTGAAAAAGAGAAACAAAGCTGGGGGCATCACGTTGCTTGATTTCAAGCTTTACTACAAAGCTGTGATCACCAAGACAGCATGGTACTGGCACAAAAACAGACACATAGACCAGTGGAACAGACTAGAGAGCCCAGATATGGACCCGCAACTCTATGGTCAAATAATCTTCAACAAAACAGGAAAAAATATACAGTGGAAAATAGACAGTCTTTTCAGTAAATGGTGCTGGGAAAATTGGGACAGTCATGTGTAGAAGAATGAAACTCGACCGTTCTCTTACACCATACACAAAGAAAACTGGAATGGATAAAAGACCTCAATGTGAGGCAGGAATCTGTCAAAATCCTAGAGGAGAACATAGGCAGTAACCTCTTCGACATCAGCCACAGAAACTTCTTTCAAGATATGTCTCCAAAGGCAAAGGAAACAAAAGTAAAAAAATGAACTTTTGGGACTTCATAAGATTGAAAGCTTCTGCACAGCAAAGGAAACAGTCAACAAAACAAAGAGGCAACCCACGCAATGGGAGAAGATATTCCCAAATGACACTACAGACAAAGGGCTGATATCCAATATCTATAAAGAACTCCTCAAACTCAACACACACAAAACAGATGATCATGTCAAAAAATTGGCAGAAGACATGAACAGACACTTCTCCAATGAAGACATACAAATGGCTATCAGAGACATGAAAATATGTTCATCATCATTAGCCATCAGGGAGATTCAAATCAAAACCATATTGAGATACCATCTTACACCAGTTAGAATGGCCAAAATTAACAATACAGTGAACAACAAGTGTTGGAGAGGATGTGGAGAAAGGGGAACCCTCTTACACTGTTGGTGGAAATGCAAGTTGGTGAAGCCACTTTGGAAAACAGTGTGGAGATTCCTTAAGAAATTAAACACAGAGCTACCCTATGACCCTGGAATTGCACTACTGGGTATTTACAACAAAGATACTGATGTAGTGAAAAGAAGGGCCATCTGTTCTCCAATGTTCATAGCAGCAATGGCCACAGTTGCCAAACTGTGACCCAAGATGCCCTTCAACGGATGAATGGATAAAGAAGTTATGGTCCATATATACGATGGAGTATTATGCCTCCATCAGGAAGGATGAATACCCAACTTTTGTATCGACATGGATGGGACTAGAAGAGATTATGCTGAGTGAAATAAGTCAAGCAGAGAGAGCCAATTATCATATGGTTTCTCTTACTTTCACTTACTTGTGGAATGACATGGAGGACATTGGGAAATGGAGAGGAGAAGTGAGTTGGGGGAAACTGGATGGGGAGATGAACCATGAGAAACTGTGGACCCTGGGAAACAAACTGAGGGTCGTGGAGGGGAGGGGCGTGGGGGGTTGGGTGAGCCTGGTGGTGGGTATTATGGAGGGCACATATTGCATGGCACACTGGGTGTGGTGCATAAACAATGAATTCTGGAACACTGAAAAGAAATACAAAATAAAATAAAATAATAAAATAAAATAAAAATGTTTTTCTTCTGATGCTCTTTACTTTTTCAATTTCACATTTTTTGATTTTATGTTTTAAGTTGCCCATTCTATTCTTAATCCTTAGTCTAATTTTCTTTTACGTATTTCACTGTTTATCTTCTGTGCTTTAGCCTTTTATCATAATTTTTATTTTCTCTACTTTTATTTGTTTAACCTTTTATCTTATTATTGGCTTCTTGCTCTTTATCTTTTATTTTGAATCACATCTATTTTATCTTATTATTTTTAACCTTTAAACTTTTAACCTTATTAGAATTTTAATTTTTAAAAATTTTGACTTTTACTTGAGTCTTTTTATTTTTGCTCATATTTTAGTTTTAATTTGCATTTAACTGTCTATCATATAGTCATTATTTTAAAAAGTAAAAAGTGAAAGTCTTTTTACTCTAATATTTATCGTTATTAATTTTTTTTAATGATGTCTGGCATGGAGGATGGTTGTAGGTTTGGTGATATAAATGAGGATCTGAACCCTAATGCTCAGAGACTTCTCCTCTGAGCTGTTCTTCAAGGTATCTTGGCAGGGTTTCCACGGTTAGAGGCTGTATCCCTCAAACAGCTCATACCAGAAAATCAAGAGATCTAGAAGCTGAGTCTTCTCTCTTCACCTTGGTACATTTGGTTTATTGGAGTGATGCTATTTCCTACCATTATTCCATAAATGTTTATGCAAGCTTTTGCCTGCTTATAATCCTTAAGAACAAAACATTATTTGATTGACTTACCAGTAAGACCCAAACCCAACCCATACTCCTATAATCTTCCCCATTTCTAGTAAATCAAACTCCACTTTGTCTCAGATGAACAGAGTCATCTGGGTCATTTTCATTTGGGTCAGTCAGATGGAACCATGTACTCTGCTGGAAAAAGCTGATTTCCTGGAACTGAGAGTAATAGCAAGGTCAAGAGCTCTATTCCTTTAAATTTAAGATATTCTGTTGAGTATGCACCATCTCTCCCACATTATGACTGGTTGAGATCTGAAAGGTGAAGATGTACGAGTGTTGCTTTATTAATGTATCTAATATTGTTTGTTTCCAGGAGATGAGATGTTAGAACAGTTATCATTCTGATCTTCTAATTTAGAATTTATTTTTTTATTGGGTATCGGGGCAAAAGTACGACATATATGTCAATATTATGAATTCTACCATTGAATTTCCCCTGTCCTATGACCTGAATGTGTTCATTCATTCCTGATGTGGTTTCCTACAAGTGAGGATGTGACTTTTTCTGACACTTACATTCTCCTTTTAAGGATGTTAGAGTTTGTTAAACATATGATTTTTGATCATCTTTCACTACTTCATCAACATTATCTATCATAGAGTTAATAATTTCTGCTTTAGAAGCCACTGGGGAGTAATGGGGAGAAGTGGTAAATTTCCTAACAGCCATAATTTGAAAGCCATAGACATGGTTTAGATATCCTGAAACTAATAGTTATTATATGCCAATTATATTTCACTTAAAAAATTAGTTGTATCAGGAGACACATACGAAAAAATATATAAAATCCCTCTTCAAAATCAGTCATGAACTTCAGCATCATTAGTTATCAAGAAACACAAATTAAACCACAGTGAGATATTTCTACACACTTATCAAAATGACTACAATGAAAATGAGTGACAACAACAAATTCTAACAAGGATAAGGAAAAACTGATCATTTATACATTGCTGATGGGAATGTAAAATGGTATAGCTATACAGGAAAACAATTTGTATATTTAAAAAAATAAACATGTAATTATCACAGCACCCAGCAATTGTTCTCTTGGGCATCTATCCCCCAAAAATGAAAAACTTATGTTCACACCAAATCCTATGCAGAATGTCCATAGCAGCTTTATTTATAACATCTGCAAACTGGAAATAGCCCAGATGTCCTTCAATGAGTAAATGGTTAAACAAACTGTGGTACCAAGAATAAGAATGTACTAATGAGAGATCTTTGTGGGGAGGGAAATGTTCTTTCATTTGATTTTATCAATGTCAATATCCTAGTTGTGATATGATATTTCAGCTTTACAAGGGAAAGTGTGTAAAGGATACATGCAGCCTATTATTTCTTATAACCATATGTGAATCTATGATTATTAAAATAAAATTCTTAGTTAAAATTATTAAAAAATAAAAAAATCAGTGATGAATAAAATCTAGTGGAATTTGGTGTGTATAAATTAAATATGGGAAAACGCTTAAAAATATTTCTTGTTGGAGGTTGGGGCCATAGATTTTATCACTGCCATTCATTTGTTTAATGTTCACTGAGTGTGTTATATATTCCAGGCACTGTTTTAGGAGTACTGTGAGATGAGAAAATAATCAACTAACAGACGTTGCTCTTCCTGTTGAGCTCATATTTTAAGGGAGGATGATAACCAATAAACAAAAATGAGTACACAGAAAGTGATAGGTAGCTCGCAGAAAACACACAAACACACACACACCAAGTGAGTAGGATTGGGAGTACTAGCCAGGTGGTGAGTGGGTGGAGGATGCTATTTTCTGTGAGTTGGTCAGGCAAGTTGATGTTGGAAGAGTGACCTAAAGAAACTGAATCCAGTCATGTTGCTATCTGAGGGAAGTTTTCCAGGAAGAAGGAAGAGCCAGTATAGGTAAGAGTATGCCTAGAATGACTGAGGAAAAAAAGAGTGTGGAGTGGATGAATGCAATAAGCACGGGGCAAAGTACAAATCCATGGATTCTGCAAGCTAACAAGAGAAATAGGAGACATTGTAAGGACTTGTATTTGTTTTCTGAATGTTCTGCCACTCAAAAGTTTTAAGCAGAGGAGATATGACTTTTGTTTTAAAATGAGCACCCCAGGGGGCACCTGGGTGGCTCAGTGGGTTAAGCCTCTGCCTTCGGCTCAGGTCATGATCTCAGGGTCCTGGGATCGAGCCCCGCATCGGGTTCTCTGCTCAGCAGGGAGCCTGCTTCCCTTCCTCTCTCTCTCTGCCTGCCTCTCTGCCTACTTGTGATCTCTGTCAAATAAATAAATAATAAAATAAAATAAAATAAAATAAAATAAAATAAAATAAAATGAGCACCCTCCCTGCCTCATGGAGAATTGTCTTTTGGTGGAGAAGACAAGGGTAAAAGTAAGAAGGCTTGAAAGAACCTATGTCAAAATCAAAGGAAGAGCAGTATGGCCTCCAAAGGGGTGTTAGATGTGGAGGTGATGATTTGTGGAGTTTGGAGGATACTTTGAATTACAGAAAGGAGAATTTGCTGAAAGACTGGGCACAGGAGATGAGAGAAAGTGTTTTCAAGGATGTCACCAAAGTTTTAGTCTAAGCTACTGGAATGATGGAGTTACTACATCCTAAAGTGGTAAAGACTACGGAAGGGAGCGGGTTTGTTGGAGGATAAGAATTTGTTTTCAGACTTGTGAAGTTTGAGATCCATGGGGGTCTTCTATACTGAGAGTTCAGTTACAAAGTTATACTATGAATCTTATGTTTAGTTGACAGGCCTGGGCTGGACAAATAATTTTGGAACCCAATAACATATATTGGTATTTAAACCATAAAACCAAATGAGATTATCTAATACAAAGTTTAGGTGGAGAAGAGAAGCAGTTCAAGGCCAAGTACCAGGGCATCCAAAGTATATGGATTTGAGTGATAAGAAGAAACTAGCAAAGGAGACATAGAAGAACGTCCAGTGGGGACTAGAGATAAACCAGGTGAGTGAGTGTACTGATAGCCAAGCAAAGAAATCACTTCCAAGAGAAGAGTTAACTACTGTGTCAAAAGCTGCTAATAATTCAAATAAGCTGATTATTGAGAACTGACCTCGATATTTCCCAGTGTAGAGGTTTTTGTTGGCCTTGGCAAAACTGTTTCATTGAATGGTCAAAGTAAATGCTTGATGAAAGTTGGTTCAAAAGAAATTTGGAGGAGAATTGGAGAAAATGCGCAAATGTGCTATGAATAGGAAGAGAGCAATTTGTTGGTGACTAGAAAAAGGCATAGGGTCAGGAAGAAATAGTTTCTAAAAATGCCAGATATTTCATTATGTTTTTTATTAGGATGGAAGGAAAGAAGGAGAGAAGGAAAAGTGGATTATACAGAGGAGAGGAGACACTCATTGGGAATATTAAGTGGTTGTGAGAGAATGGAATTTAATGGAAAAGTTGGCCATAGATAACCTATCTTATTTATAGGGTGGCAGGAAACTATGGCTATAACAATGCCACATAGCAAACACCACAGTACTTCAGTGACTCATACCAATGAACATTATATAGCTCTGCAGATGTGTTGGAGTTCAGCACATCTAAGCTAGGTTGGAGAAGCTGGACAACTCTTTCCAGGTAATTATAGGTGCCTCCATGATTTGGGCTCCATGTCTCCATGATGTGGGCTCAGGTCTGATCTACATGTCTCCTGTTCTGGGGCTCAGGCTCATGGTAATGACTGAAGCACAGGAAAAGCAGTCAGAAATTTTAAGCCCACTTGAAACCAAAGTTTAGAACTGGCACCATCACTTTTGCTCCATTCTGTTGGCCGAAAAAAGTCACAACTGTCAAATCCAAAAATCAAGAGGTGAGGAAATATAATCCATCTCTTAATGAGAAGGGCTGTCAAATAAAATGGCATAGGGTGTGTCTAGAGAGAGGAATGGAAAACCCATTAATGTTATCTTCCGTATGTAGTAACAAGAGCCAAGGCAGTGTAGATAGGACACATTAAATTGAGTAGATGGAGATGTTATTTTCTCATTGCTCCTATTTCCTCAGAAGAATAAGAATCAGCCATGAACTAAGACTGAGGATTTTTAAGTACTTGTAGAAAGAGAGAAGATATAAATGGTCGTGGGGTGGGGGATAATTCATGGACTGGAATCTAATACTATTGCTGTAGAGTCTACAAAAACAAAATGATTCCAGTGACATGGGAGATAAATTTAGGTTAGGGGATGTTGGGTGCACAAAGTTAGTAGTGCTGAGTTTCTTGTAGGGAGGGTAGTGGACAGGGTTAGAGGGACCAGAGGAATTCCTCTTGATGCTCTCTTAGATGGTGTCGGTAAAGTTGGGAGTTTCCCAGGAGATGGAATGGAGTCACACCAGGAACACACAGAAATCTGGGGCCCCAACTTCCCTCCTGCCTGTGGTAGCATGAGGTCTAGGGAGGGAGAATGACATTGGTAGCTGAATCCTTTCCATCATCCCTTGCTCTGAGAAGAAACACTGTAGACTGATGAACACTTTTAAGTTGTAACCTGGGACCCAACCTGCCATCATTAGTTAGACTGGAAAGATTTGAGGAAGGAGAAGGGTTAGATGTTCTGGGGCATTTCAAAATCTTTTGGTGATCTGTGGTTATCTGAGGGCTTTTACTTCTGCCTTGGAAAAGGATCTGAATAGAATGTTCAGCAAAGAAAGAATATCAAGAGCTCATAAACACAGACAAAAACTTTTAACCTCTATACTCAAATACATGCAAATTAAGAATACAAGGAGATTAGTATTTTCAGCTGTCAAATTGGCAATGTGAAAAATAATTAGAACATTTAAAACTGGTGGAGTGGGGTCATGAGAGCAATATCATAACTACCAGTATAAATTATTAGAACTTCTGGAAAATAATTTAGCAACATGTTTTAAAGTCTTAAAAAAACTACATCTTTTGATCTAGTAATACTACTTGTAGGAATCTAGCTACTGAACTTTATCAGAAGGTTTGAAAAGTTTATATATAGAAATGTTTATTGTTGCATATTTATAAGATTAAAATTAGAATGAACTTATATATTAAAAATAGAAAAATAATTTAAACTTTATAATCCATTTTGATGATGGGAAACCATGAGGTTATCAAAAATCATGCTTTCAAAGGATTTAAATGAAATAAAAATGTTATAATATTTTATATATGTATATATTTGTATATAAATATATATTTAAAAATATATGCGATATAACAAAAATACAGCATGTATAAATCAAAATTGGTTCTCAAAATTAGTGTACTTGGGGAATGTTTTAAAATCCAGATGTCTTGGTCCTATGTCAAAGCTATTGAATCAGAATATCAAGAGGTTACATATGAAGTAGGAATGTGGACAATCACATTTAAAAAATCATGTTGTTTTTCAGAGGAACACTTACTACTTCTGTAATTAGAAAATATGTAATAAATATCATTAAAATGTAAAATTTCCTTCTGGTCCTTTGAAACAAGGCTTCCCTTCCAACTCATTGCCAAAAGATTATTGATGCCATAACAACAATACTATCATCAGAGTGTATCAGTGAAAAGGATACTCTTGCTCTAGACTGAGTCAAGTTTAACAAGGATTAGTGGGTATCAATGTAAAACAAAATAAATTAATATTGGGAAATATTAAGAATTCTTCTAGGCTTTTTGTCATACTTACATTAGTTGCCTACTCATATAGAAATTTTAAGAACACAGAACCTCAAGTGTGATCACAATATGTAATGAGACTCAAAGACCTGGACTGGCCAACAGATCTGGGATGGGAGTGAAGGAAAAGTGCAGATCCTAATGAACAAAAAGGAGCTTCTTTTCCAAGCTTCACAAAGCAGGCCAACTGTCCTGAACTTCATTAAGCCAACCCATTCTCTGACTAGATTCTGGGAGTATGTGTTTAGTTACGTGATCGGGAGAAAACTCAACAAACTTAAGAAAAAGTTGGGTTGATTTTCTGCTCTTACTGGCTGGTGGACACACATTCTTGCTACTTTACTTACCTTGATTGACTCCATAAACATGATCTGGTTTGCCAGAACCCATTTAGGATTTACCAGGTTTTTTTTTTTTTTAAAGAACAAAACTTTATTTCTCCTAATTAGCTGCCATTAGCTCATTAAACATTCCATATAAAACATTTGCCAGTTCTCTTATTGATCGTTGTGTTGTTCATTCTAAGGCTGATATTCTACACCAAGAGATAACAAGCTTGATGTATGGTCATATTGCTGTTGACCCCCAATTAATGGCATTATTTATCATTGTATGTAGAACTCAGCTGGAAGAATATAAGATTATGGCTGGTATTGACCTTTTAATTTTCTTTGTCTCTCTGACATGAATTGTTTGTCAGGTAAACTATTGGAGCTCAATATAAGCTCTGGTGACTGGGCTTTTATTGTTCATATAAATCTTTTCTCATAGTAGCAGTAGAGCTATATCAGATAACAACTCAATTTTTAGCAACTCCAAATGGAGATGTGTTCTTCATCTCCATCTGTAACTTGTCCTTGATAACTTGAAATCACCCTTGGATAAATGGATGTATGCCCTTTACCACAGAGAACAAAATGATGATGCCTTTTCTCATATGCAGGTTACACAGATTTTTGTCAGGAAGAAAGACTGGTCTTAATAGACAACACGAATATCATGAAACCAATTTAATGATTGGTATAGGATCCCTAATATTTTAAATGACTCGGAATCAATATTTTATTTAGTGAGTTAATTCATTTAGTTAGCTAGGCCAATATTTTCAACCAAATTACTGTGGAGAGACCACCAGGGAGTTA
Organism: Lutra lutra; assembly: GCF_902655055.1. NCBI lineage: Eukaryota > Metazoa > Chordata > Mammalia > Carnivora > Mustelidae > Lutra > Lutra lutra. The sequence goes on along the minus strand of NC_062279.1, from coordinate 32,747,866 downwards.
AATGGCCTAAGGTAAAGCAGCCATGCTGATCAGGGAAGGTAGCTTTTAATGTTTGGGGAAGACTTCTTTAAAAAACAGAATAAAAAATCAGTGGAAGTGTGAATGTTTACATAGACAAGAATGAATCACAACAGGGGTGCCTGGGTGGCTCAGTAGGTTAACCATCTGACTTGGCTCAGGTCTTGATCTCGGGTTATAAGTTCAAGCCCCAAGTTGGGGTCCATGCTGGGAATGGAGTCTACTTTAAAAATAAATAGATAAATCACAACAAATTGCAACTCAAAACAGAAAGCCAACAAATACCACAGACTTAACAAGTTGTCAGGATCTTTCTAGAACCTTAGAAGGGTCCTGCAAATCAGGAGCATTGAGACTTGAACTTCATTAGCTTTGCAGTAAATCCACAATTGAATCCTTGGGAGCCTTCCTGGAAAAAATGATCATGAGGATGTGTAGAGTTTGGGTTTGTCTGCTTTAAATATCTTTAGACCTATATGATCATAGTTTAAGATCTGGAGGCAATGCCTCTCTGCCTACTTGTGATCTTTCTCTCTGTCAAATAAATGAATAAAATATTAAAAAAAAATCTGGAGGCAAGTTGCAGTTCGGTGATTGATGTGGCCACTGGAAGCTACTTATTAGAGACAATTTTGATCTTTTTTCCATGTATATGTAGGAGGCCTAGGTGCAGAGAAAATGAGTGTGTTTAAAAGCACAGATGTGTTTTCTCCAGATTCTCAACTTTTATAAGAGGATGTCAGCCAAAGCTTACCTTAGCAAGGAGTTAAGAGATAAGACTCCACCCTTTACTGCTTCCAAGACACTTGTCAGGAAGTTCACTGCCCTTAATGCTCATACAAAGCACAGTTCGTGGAAGCAATGTTTATTGCTTATTCTCTGGAGGAGATACATTCAAACTATTCCTCTAAAAACAATCATCATCTTTTTAGTGCAAGGAATGAGTTTCTAGACATGAAGACTCTAATTGCATTGGGTCATTACATATTGGTATTTAGGGCCATGCATATTGGCAAGACACTCAACTACTCTTTTCAAATCTGTTTTTAGGCAGAAATATTGTTTCCAGGTATTTTTTTTAAAGACTTTATTTATTTATTTGACAGAGATCCCAAGTAGGCAGAGAGGCAGGCAGAGAGAGAGAGAGAGAGAGAGGAGGAAGCAGGCTCCCCGCTGAGCAGAGAGCCCCATGTGGGGCTCGATCCCAGAATCCTGAGATCATGACTGAGCCAAAGGCAGCGGCTTTAACCCACTGAGCCACCCAGGCGCCCCTCCAGGTATTTTTATTCTTATTTCCATGTACTCTGCCCAGAGCCTAAAGACTTTTAAGTTCTACCTTCTGCCTACCAGCACCAGATTATGTTCATAATCTAACAATCACAGCACTTTCCTTCTTAGAAAAATTCAAATACTCTCTTTGTGTGCAGAACACAACCTAAATTTCCCAACTTTTTTTTTTTAATAAACTTATATCCCCTTCATTCATTTCTCCCTCCCACCCCTGATCTCTGACAACCACAAATCTGTTTTCTGTATCCATGAGCTTGGTTTTGTTTGTTTTAGATTTCACAATAAGTGGAAGCATACGGTATTTGTCTTTCTTTGACTTATTTCACTTAGCATAATACCCTTGAGGTCCATCTATGTTGTCACAATTGGCTGAAGAGTACTCCATTTTATCTATCAATCCACCAATAGATAGATATCACAATTTCTTTATCCATTCATTCATCAATGTACACTTAGACTGTTTCCATATCTTGGCTATTGTAATTGATGCTACAATAAACATGGGGATGCATTAATCTTTTTGAGTTAGTATCTTCATTTTCTTTGGGCAAATATACAAAAGTGGAATTGCTGCTGGATCATATGGTAGTTCTGTTTTTAAATTTTGAGGAATGTCCATACCGTTTTCCATAATGGCTGCACCAATTCACGTTCCCACCAATAGTGTACAAGGATTCCTTTTTCTCCACGTCCTTGCCAACACTTTTAATTTCTTGTCTTTCTGATAATAGCCATTCCAGCAGGTATAAGGTGATATTTCATTATGGTTTTGATTTGCATTTCCTTAATGATTAGTGAGGTTGAACAACTTTTCATATATCTATTGGCCATCTGTGTGTCTTCTTTGGACAATGGTCTATTCAGATCTTTTGCCTGTGTTTTAATTGCATCGTTTGTGTTTTTTTTGCTATTTAATTGTATGAGTTCTTTGTATATTTTGGATAGCAGACCCTTATCAGATATATGATTTGCAAATATTTTTGCCCTTTAGTAGGTTACCTTTTTTTACCTTTGATTGGAGCATTTAGTCCATTTACATTTGAGATCTATGTCCCTAACTGGACTAGTTTTAATGTCTACTTTAACCTTACTCACCCATTAATCCAGCTAAATCATGAAACTTCCAGATTTTGCCATACACTTTTGCTCACAGCTTATCTTCTCTTTTCTGCTTTAGGTATAATGCACTCATTCCTCATATCTGTGTAGTTATCTTTCAAGGCATCATTAAATTTAAATCTTTTTCACGAATATTTTTAATCATCCAAAGCAGATTTAATCTATTTATTTCCTATTCTTCCTTTTTTCTGACCTTTTTTCTCCCTGTTGTGCTTGTATCTACTATATATTCACCACAATTTTCTTGTGCTGTGTCTGTTTCTTTCTCTCCTATGATGGTATGTCTGCATAAGTGGACCCATAGTACTTAGCAGACTATCTTATATTAAGAAAGCACACATGTATTATGATGAGAGTGACTGCCGGATGATTTTGGATGAAAACAGCTCCAAGCCTGGACCCTTGAGGAGCTTTGTGAAGTGATGGTAAAATTTATAATCAATTAGACCTGTACCAAATCTTGACTCTGACTCTAAAGTAATGGCAAAATTTAGAATCAATTAGACCTGATGACCAAATCTTGACTCTGAAACTGGGTGACCCTGAGAAAAGAAATTAGTCTAAACCTTAACATAGTCATTTGCAAAATAGAATATTTACCTGTGAAGATTATTATATGAACTAAAGCTAATGCAAGCAAAACCAACAGGATGTGTTTGATTAGTGTGGTTGTTCTATCACTGTTCAACGTCGAGATTTCTTGCCCTTGTGGTAAGGATTGTGAGATTCTCCAGAGTTGAGAGCATTGTATCTGCACCTACTCCAGTCCTGAGCCCTGTGGAGAAGTGTGGAATTTACTTGCCCTCATCTGCTATGCCCAAGTCAAGACATTTCTCTTTAATACTGATCCCCTCAAAGGAGCTTAAACATTTCTCATGATAACTAAAAGACAACGCTATGCTGACAGGCTATGAATTGAATCCCAGGAGGCAAAATTTGGAAGGGAATTTAGTCAAGACTAGCCTCTGAAGCTGTAGAAGCATTTAATTCTGTCACCATGAGGAGCCATGTGTGGAATTTCTTAGCTTTGCCTATAGGCACCAGGTGTCTTTTGCTACTGTCATTCCTTTGCATGACTTCTTAAAATTTCATTTTCTTACAGGTAATGTTTTACCAATGCCTTGTGGGCTGAGGACTAGCTGAGGAGTGAGTGATTAGGAACTAAGATTCATGGTGTTTCCTTATATCATGGAAAGGTCAGTGACTATATTCTCTTATACACAAATACATTTCATTCACATACATAGAAATAAATAAGTGAGCCAACCCTTTTGGGGATGATGTGGCTGCTGAAAAGAAGTACAAACAATAATACACTTAAGTGTGTGTGTGTGTGTGTGCTCGCGCGCGGGTGTGTGTGTGGGTGTGTGTGCATGCACATATTACATACATGTATGTGTCTATACTTTTTTAAAAAACTGATTGAAGACATCTCAAAGTTCCTCATAATAATGAATTTGTTACTGCCAGCTCAGGGACTCTGCATGTCAATGAGGAAAACTATCTATATTTATCCTATGCACTCTTCAGTTGGAGAGATCAAGAATTTTTAAATTTATTTTTTAATTTTTTATCTTTACGAGGCTGAGGAACTGAGTTAAGACCCTAAAATATACCATGTGATCTTTCCCTGGTTCTTTTTTTTTTTTCCATCCTAATAATCTACTTTTACTAGCTCACCTAGGGAATAGGCTTCTGTGAAATGATTTATCTGGAAACGGTGTGTTCCTGGTGCATATATCAGCAAGTGTCGTTTCTGTGAACCAGCTGTAATTCTCTGAGGAGCATTTCTCATCCAACTGTAGACATCCTAAGGTCTAGTAATCTGGCCATTTATACTCTTAATATCTAACCATAACATTATTCCCTCTCTTCCACTGCTCTCTTTCTCTCTCACACACACTCTCAAGCACACACACTCACACCTACACACATGTTGATACATGCACAATCATTCTTCCTCCTCTCTACACCATGGGTCCTTATCATTTCTACCATTACATATAGTAAAGAAAATTATAATGATAAATGATGGGGAAATGCAAAATGTTATGGCATATCCAGGCATTTCCTTGTCAAGGAATCGTTTCTGAATGGATTCTTTCATTATCTTGATGCTTAACTATGGCCATCGCAAAAACAGTCTGTTAATAAAATACATTAGAGCTGTCCCTACAAAAATGTTTCGTTGATCTAATAAACCATTTATACTTAGGAAGCCTGCATAAAAATTCTTGCGAGTCCATCATCTCCTCTCATCCTAAACCTAAATGTCAAGCCCACACCTTTCTGTACATGTAAGTCCAGTGCCCTCCCTCTTTAGGCTTCTCAGTTCCAGAGGGAAGTGACAGAGTTATACGTTCACATCAAGTTAGTGTTGACAATCAGGTGAACCCTAAGAAAGGACCAGGACTTTTCTTTATTTCCAATCCTAGATAGAAAATAACATCTTTATGTAGCTTAGCTCATTCCAACACTGTCTCAACAAAAAGATATGTTTTTGTCACTTTCACGCACAGATAAGACTTGTATCAAGGTTGTTGGGGAAGGCATTGAGATTTTTCAATTTAAACAACTGCTCATATCAGTGAAGTCTTGGTGAAACAAATTCCCAGTGAAACACAAGATAAGGCAAATCCATTAATATATTAAATGGAAATTTGTTGCTGTATTATGTGTACTGGTGGGGGGGGGAGAAGGGGAGAGCATCAGGGTGTGATCTGATAATTACCCATTAACTAGTGCAATTAATAAATTCTCCAGACAATAACTTTGACCCACATATTTGGTCAAACCCACAATTATTGTGTTGATGGTACATGACAAAAGAGATCTCAGAGATAACCTTGCTCTGCTTTACCTGCTCCTGCTTATGTCTGAGCAGAGGTCAGGTGGTCCTGCTCATATCTGGGGACTTTGATTAACTTATATCCTGTTGCAGAGACTGAGTTCAAGGAATATGGAGAGAGAAATATGAAAGTAATCTATGGAGGGTGAAGTGACTTGTTCTGTCTTCTTTAGCTACAGATTAAATTAAAACACTAGTTGTCATATTTACTCCAGGCTGTTAGAAAAACCAACCAACCAACCACAGATTGTGTAGCTTAAACAACAAACATTTATTTCTCACTGTCCTGGAGGCTGGGGAGTCCAATATCAAGGTGCTAGCAGACTTGGGGTCGATGAGAACCCACTTCTTAGCTTGTAGAAGCAGCTTCTTGCTGTGTCTTCACATCCTTACATGATGGAGAGAGTGAGCTCTGGTTCCTTCACCTCTTTATTAGGGCATTAATCCCATCGCAAGTGCTCCGCCTTCAGGACTTCTTCTAAACCCAATTATTTCTCAAAGTCTCCATCTTATGAACGCCATCACACTGGAGATTAAAGCTGCAACATACGGATTTGGGGAGGACACAAATATTCAGTCCACATGCATGTCCATCACATGCTTCATGGCGGCCTCATCTCAGTAAATAATTCTGGTGAACGTTGGAGCTCAGGGTTGATGGCCATAGAGAGTTAAGCTAAAGAGACTGGTGTTAGCTGGTCTGAGGGGCAGAGGATGGCTGAGAGGATGTTTCAAAAGTTGAATGGAAAAAGTTGGAGGGTGGTCAGGGGCTGGAAGAAAGGGCATCCCTGGGTCTCCTCTGTCCAACGCTATAAGAGACAGATCTGTGGATTGCCATCATGTTACCTCGACGGTGGATTTTTTGCCCTACAGTACCTTAGATGCATTTTCTCTTCCTTATGATGTTCTTAATTACATTTTCTTTTCTCTAGCTTATTTGATTGTAAAAATACAGCATATAATACATGTAACATATAAACAATGTGATAACTGACTATGCTATCGGTTCATGAGTCTATTTTGTTGTTCAGTTTTGGGGGCGCCAAAGTTGTATGTGGATTTTTTACTGTGCCGGGGTCAGCACCTCTAATTTCGCCTCTTCCCTCACCCCGCACTACTTAAGGGTCAACTGCATACTTAAATGCACAAAAATTAATGGCGCATGGTTAGAGGATTACAATGTGAAATATATTTCCAACTCTACATAATGTTTAAAATGTTTGGTGCTGCAAAAGGAAGTGAGAAAGAAGAGAAAATGTAACTTTAGCAGTTAACAGGACATGTTTTTCAGAGGTCAGACATGTGTAAGTAGAAAGAAATATGGCAAGGCTGTAACTATGTCCAGCCTGAAACACCATCACCTTGTTGCAGGGAGAGCATCATAAGGCTGGGCCACACCAGGGCCTGGTACTCTCTGCTCTGCGCATGGCCCCTGTACTGCCAGCAATGAAATTGCTGATGGCTTCCTGTGTGTGGAAGAGGGGATATGTTCAATTTCAACTTATAAAATCAAACAAAGAAGAGGGCCACCTGGGGCTGTTATCTACTATCAGTTCAAGGCCTCCACTGGGTGTTTTTCTCCCCTTTGATCTCTCTCCACCTTTCTGTCCCCCCTAATAAATAACTGAATAAAAAGTAAAAGCAACCCTGAAATGATGGTAATGTCTTGGCTGATACATTTGCATAACTTCTGGGAATGAACTGGTTTGTGGGACAGCAACTTCACTGAGCATTTCCTATCAAGTATTATCAGCAGAGAGGGAGACGTGGTCCCAGGATAGCTTTGTTGGCACTTTTTTGTCAATAATGAGTGACAGGTCACTTCAGCCACAATGACGAGGAGAACATCTTCCCTTTACTGTTCCTGCAAAGGCAACCAAGACTTCAGGCATTTAGGTCTTTTAAATTACTCATGCTAGGGGGATTTTGATTTTGCTGGAGATAAAGAGGTGAGAGAGGCTCTTGAAAAATCATCCCTGAGGGAATAAAGTTGAACCTTTAGCCCTCACTGAACTAGAAAGATAGATCCTATTTGAACTTTGAGAAGAGAATCTCAGAAGCAGAAATGTGGAATTTTGCTGTTTTTGCCACGTGATCTTACACAAATAATCTCAATTAACTTTTTCTGTGTCATCTGGTAGAACAGGAGCTATGATCAAATAATTTCAATTTAATAGACATTAGAGTTACCTACATGAAAGGCATTGATCAAAGTACTAGAGGCATAAAGGAGAATATAGGGCCTCCTCTATGAACTTGACATGACAACAGTGAACGTTAATATCAGGTACCATAGAGTATGCTGCATGCATCATAGAGAGTAGGAGCACTAGGACATGATGACCTAGGCTGTGAGGAACCATCCTTTGTTCCTCATGGGGGGTGGCCCCCACCTGCTAACAGTACCCATCTCTTACTGTTGCTGCTCCTTGTTCCACCAAAGCCACCCAGGCAGCCATCCTCTCCCAACTGGGCTCCAGCAGTGGCATCCAATGCTCTTCTTCTAATTCTCTGAGCATACCATAATGTTTAGCTCTACAGAATTCACACAAGTTGTTCTACTTCTCTGATTTATTTTGTATAACTTCTGCTGATCCTCAGCTCTCATCTTAAATATCTTTTCTAGGGGAAACATTTCTTGACCCAAGAGCTAATTAGATCTATGGGTTCACTCCACACCACTATCTTAACACTCACTATATTTGAACTGTAATTTCAAGTTTAGAGTCTCTCTTCCCTGTTCCATTAAAAGTTCTGTTCACTGGGGCACCTGGGTGGTTCAGTGGTTAAGCTCTGCCTTCAGCTCAGGTCATGATCTCAGGGTCCTGGAATCGAGTCCTGCATCGGGCTCTCTGCTCTGCAGGGAGCCTGCTTCTTCCTCTCTCTCTCTCTCTGCTTGCTTCTCTGCCCACTTGTGATCTCTCTCTGTCAAAAAAAAAAAAAAAGTTCTGTTCACTACTACCCTTTCCCCCAATTAACAAAGTACCTGGCACATATTAATCATTGTACATGTATAATATGTGTTTGAAGTAGTTTCAGTAAGTGGAAGTTGGTAGAGAACAGATGTTTGGGGGTATTCAGGAGAGAATAGAGTATCCAACTCAGGTATGGGATAGTCTAGCATTCTGTCATGGAGAGAGTACTGAGGCTGTGACACCTGAGCCCAGTCCCAAATCCACAGCTTATTAGGTGTTCATCTTTGGGCAAGTTGAATTTGATTTGAGAAGGGAATAAACACAGTCCTAATGACTCTGCATATAGATTATCTCTCTGTTAATTATCTGTTAATGTCACATTTACTTTCCTATGAGGAAGAAACCTACAAACAAGAAAGAAACTTATCATTTACGACTTCTTTATCTCACTTTAAAATAATGGAGTAATTCTTAGGTACCTGTAGGTTCATTCAGCAATGTCATTCTATAATTTCATTCTTAGAAATGATATTCAGGGATGACAGTTCAGAGTGGGGGACTCCTGAGACCCTCCTGTCTCCTACCTCTTATAAACTTGGTACATATGGAGGTTCTTTGAAAGCTATATTTTCAGAGAATATGGTTTAATGCCAGGACTTCTCAAAGAATCTGGTTTCTGCATTATTTGGATGAGCTCAGATATACCTAACATGGATTTTTTACCTCTCTAAAGCCACCTCTATAAAGCCCATTTGATACATTATTAGCATTTTTCCCCCAGGAAAATGAGTTGAGATTGGATGGCATGAGGTCATGAAATGTGCTTAGAATGCTGAGTCAGCAGCTCTGAATAGTAACCCATCCATGGGGAGAGAAATTTGGGAAGAGCAGCCTGTCCCGTGGGGAGGAGGATTTTTTTCATAGAAACAGCTGCATCATGGTGACAATAAAAAGTGCCTGATTTTCATTGGTTTTATAATTGTTGTTAATTTCTCTTTAAGGCAGTATACTACCCCTTCATTGCCTGCACCTGTGTCAGAGGGCAGACCATCCCAACTGCATCCCCATATCATTGGCTTGGGATTTCATTCTTTTGCCATCTCACCTAAGCAATCTTGGGTATGCCAATGGTTGGGTCGGTTCCCTAACTTATAAAATTTAGAAACTTACAGGTTTCATAGTCTTTGGTTTATAATGCCAGTCATATAAATTTACTGGGAAACCTTGATACATTCTGAATTTCTATAACAAGTGCAACTATGTTCTCTAAATTGTCATCACTCTCTTTCACCTCTGAGGTCTGCACATTAGAACAAATCAGTATTAAACATTTACTGGAAATGTTAGATAAGAAGAAACACACACTGTGTTCACTCTAATCATCTGCCAATTCTTCAAATTTCCAGGCTTTGGAAATAGGGTCAACAGAAGGCTATTTTCAAATCAGATAATTCAGCTAGCCAAGAAACTTCTCTCTTGGCTCTTAGTAAAGTATGAACTCCAAAAGCTTCCAAGAGTCATTCTATCCATACTTAAGAGGTGGAAAATATCTTTTCTAAGTTGGATTAAATTAAGTAGCATGTGGATAAATATATATAATATTTTAATATGGGGAGTATTTTCTGCTTTCTTACATCTTCCATTCATGTCACCCTGAATACAGAGTACAGAAGAAGCTATGAAATTACATTTAATAACAGAGCGGGGTGTATAGTGTATATTAATTAAATATCAGCAGATGGTAAAGGCAGACCTTGAGTATGACTAAGGAGAGAAAGAGAGTTCTAACTGCCATGTAATTAAGCTGAACCTGTAGAAACAATGAAGGTGTGATTACTTTTTTATTAACGCATTATACTTGCATGTCATGTGGAAGAATCCAATTAGTCTGTAAGTTCTGTTATGTGAATCCAAGTTGCTATCACATCCAGTTCATCTATGTTCCCAATAAACATGACGAAACCATCCAAATCACCTTATGGCCAAGCATTTTGATTATCAACATTGAGCAAGTCCCTGAACGTCCCTCTGTACCACAAGGTGGCTGGCATATCACTTCTGTTTTCTGCTTCACTCCAGAACTCCAGAGAACAGCAGAAACAGAGGGGTGAGCTTGTGTTTCTTGCTGCGGCATGTCTTGGACATATCATGTTTGATCATCAGGTTTCATGCAAGTTAGAAGAAAAAAGTCAGGAAAAGAGAAAATGAATCTCTTTCTGCCTTGAGGTTGGTAAGGAAGTTAGTTGCCTTGAGTAATAAGGAAGCTCACTCTTTGTGTGTGTTTGCTTTTCATGGTCACTTGTTCATTTGGATGCAGGAAAATTTATTAAACTGCAGTTGTTACTTGCTGGTCAATGATATGTGTGAATTTTTTAATTTCATAACAAGAGAATTTGGCCTTTTTTTCCCCAGTGGTGCTGGTCATCCATCAAAGCATCCATTAAAGCATCCATCAAAGTTTTCATGGAATTCTTAGTATGTTGAAGTGTGTGTGTGTGTGGCTTTTTTTAAAAAATATTTATTTATTTATTTATTTGAAAGAGAGAGAGAGAGTGTCAGTGTGTTCAGGGGGAGGGGAAGAGAGAGCAGGAGACAAGCAGACGCTCTGCTATGTGGGGAGTCAGAAACTGGGTTCAATCCTAGGACCCTGAGGATCATGACCTGAGCTAAAGCCAAAAGTCAGAGGCTTAACTGATTAAGCCACCTAGTTGCCCCTTGAAGCTCTTAGTTAAAGGAAAAATTGATAGGTGTTCATGGGCAGGGCCTTTGATTAGTATTTGTGATTGACCTAGAACTTCCCTAATCTGATTATGGGCATATGAAAACTGATTTCAAGGAAGTAAAGGATGAGTAGCAAACTGTTGGGTAGTTTTCAGTAAGATGAATGCTCATGAGAAAGAATTTGTGAAACAATGACAATCTTGGGTGATTATTTGCTTTCAAGGGGAGAAATACCCTCCCTGAAATTACCTGCCCCAATTTTCTAGCGAGGAAAGTAAAGTATTAGCAAACAGAGAAGCAAATTACAGAAGGAAACACTGTGGATCACGGCTCAAATACCAGCCTCATCATTTTCCTCTGTGTTGTGGTAAGATTGGATCTCTAACTCCTTCTCTGTCCTCTTCTCAAGGTTGGAGGCATGAATGCTAACACCAGTGGTCACTGACTGTGAGCTCTTGATTCAACTGTACCCCAGGTCAGGGATGGTTTTAGGGGAGAGTCCTCATGAAATTCTGAGGTGACTCCATTCAGAGTCAAACCAACTTTGGTTCTAATCTCCTCCTTTCTCTTTTTGTTTAAGTATCAGGTCTTCCGATATGGATTTCAGACCAAATTCTCATCTTACACTCTAATTCCTAGAACTGGATCTCGGTTTTCTGGGCTGCTGAATTGCAAACTTGCCTGGTATTCAAGCCTCTTGGGAATTTAGACAGTAAAAGTAACTCACCCAAGATTACATACTCATCATTGAGGGGGCTGAATTACCCACAGCTGTTTGACTTGAAGGCCTGAAAATATTAGTTACCAAGTTCTGACAACCTTAAGGTTTTTCTGTTTGGGTCATTTATTTCTAATGCTCCAAACATGATGACTTTCATTTACACTGCTCTCTGAAATTCTATTTAAAAAATATATTCTGAAATCAAAGCCATCAAGTTTCAGGAACCAAAATAAACAAATGAAAAACTAAGCACACTCCTTTTTTTTTTTTTTTTTTTTTTTTTTGATGCAGTAGTCAAAAACATCAAGACTTTGCAGAACTGGCTGAGCTCCTGGCCATCTCCGTAACCTAGCTCGGGTTACTTGAAATCTTTGTTCCTCTGTTTCTTCATATTAAAAGTAGAATGATCAATCCTGCTAAATTAGGAAATTCTAAGGATGGAAGAAACTAACAATGTTGGTTAAGTGTTAAATAGCTGGTAGTCTGCCACTTTTCTGGCTTTCCAAACATTAATAGATGAGCCCGGGTTATAATTAGGGCTTAGGGAGGGAGGTTCTCCTATGATTAAGAGATCATTTCAAGCCAGGACTAGAATTACAAAAGAAATCTCTTAAGATCAAAAGGGCTTCCCCGTATCTAGGATTTGTGTTTTTAAGTGATGTGACTTGAAGTAAGCGTGCTTTCATTCCTTTCATTTTCTCAGGAGATTCACAGAAAAATTCTGACTACCCACTTGGGTTGAATCCCGAGACATTTTGGAGTCAGAGCTTGTTTTAAATTATTAGGGCTTAGAGTTAAAAGGCATCTGGTCCTGAGTTAAATATAAATGGATCCAGGTAATTCATCCTTCTGATGTAAGAGCAGGAGGATGGGATCCTTGGCAGCCCTTAGCCATGCCACGGGTCAGAAGCCAAAGGGTTGATATTGATCTTGAACACATTACATGACCTTCCCTAACTGACAGTGAAGGAAGAAAGTGGCCACAGATGTGCATTATCATTGGTCCATGCACAACCATTCTTTTTAAATTATCAAAAGTCATTTAAGATACCGGTAGCCTCCTAAAGGATAATAACATTTAAAAAACTTTTCCATTTCGAATTCAGAAGTGGCTTTAGAACTTACTCTAACTGCAACCCCCCTCCCTTTCTCAGACAAGGAAACCAAGGCTCTAAAAGCTGATGTGTCCTGCCACTCATCACACTGAATAAGGAAAGGGTTAAGGTATAGACAGAGAGAAGGAGGGGGCCCCTGGCTGGGCTCTGAAACTATTCCTGGCAGGCAGAAGCACTAAGCCAGAGTGAACAAGAGATAAGGAAAGAGATCACCTGGCCCTGAATGTTAGGGAGTATTTTCCTTGGTGGCTACAGTGTAATCATAGCAAATGGCCAAACCTCAAAGAATTAAGTCATTAAGGATGTTCCATGCTCACACCAAGATGATACAAGAAACTCAAGGCCGCAAGTTTCCCAGTCAGTTCTCCATAAATGCCACTAAAATCCTCCGTAGCAACCTATTCGGGACCACTCTCACTCCTGAGAGCTTTTTCTGTATCCTTGCTTAATAAAACTCTACCGCTTTGCTCGTTCTCCTTTGTACGTGAGATTCATTCTTTGACTCTGTGAGACAAGAACCCTGTGATCCTGTAATAGCATCATTTAATATCTGGTTCCACACTTTGATTCCAGCCCTCTTTTCGTGCTCTCCCTTGGAACATCAGTGGATTAACTGTGTTGAGTTCGCTTAATCATGCCTGGGAAACAGAAGGAGTAGACATGGTCCCTTATGAACCCGACCTTAAATCCTCATGGGAGCAATGCTTACTTGCAGTTTTTAATGAACAAATGGAGCCCATGTGTACAGAAACACAGTCGTTCCCATTAGACCCGACAGGCTCATTGGGTTTTTACCAGCAGCATGCATTGCCAGAAACCCCAGGAGTAAAGTTTAGGCTGTTGCTCTGCTTCTGTAACATAGTCCAAGTGTCACATTCACGCATGGACTTCTTCCTCCTTTGGTTCTGTGGCAAGATTTGTAACTAGAGCTGCCTTCTCTGAAAGCAGGGTTTGAAAAAAGATTAGTATACCTAAATGTGCCCGCTAGAGTTCTAAATGGAACCTCTTTCTAAAAATAAACTTAAAGAAATCAGCCCTCAACTGTTAAATTATAAGACACAATTAATAATTCATTTTTATTAATATGGATAATTCCTCTGGGTCATCTAAAATGCACATGGCAGTGCAGTAGGGGCAAGCCAACATAAATTCACTTCCTCAAGTCAGTCTTATTATTTTTCTAAGAACCTGGATAGATGTAGGCAACCTGACACACTGTGGAAGAGAAAACAAAAAAAAAAAAAAAACAAAAAAACGTGTTTCAGACTGAAAAAAAATAGACAATTCCCAACAATAAATAAATCTACCCTATGGCCTTCAAAAATTGAAAGAATACAGGAAAACTTCATATCTAGAAATAAGACAGAATATTATATATATTTCTCTACCACTGGCAAAGAAATATCTGATTTTTCTAAATTGTGAGAAGAACACTGGGGTAGCAAAATCTCATATCCTACTCTATCACTAAAGAAAATGTTCTAACCTCACAGACAGTGGACCCCAGCTCATTTTTTGACAAATACTGTATAATTTCAAGCATGGTGTTTCTAAGCTACAAATAAATTCCAAGACATTTAGTCCAATAGAGTAAAATTTCTAAAGTGGCTATAGAGTCCAGTCTATTTCTAGCCCCAAAGAGGACATAGTAAGTGGATAGATTACAATCGAGGGACTTGAACCACATTGACTCAGGTTTGAACTGGTCTTCATAGGAATGAACCTTCCTTGGCTTTTCCTTTGTTCCTCACAATCAGAACATGTCCCTGCAGCTCTGGGTGCCTCTACTGTATGCTAGCAAGAAAGACCACAATGCTCAGTCTTTCCAGGCAAGGTAATAAGCAAAGCGTTGCAGGGGAGGAGCCTCTGTCAGTTTCAAACATTATCTCTCTCTCTCTCTGTTAATTTCAGGTCATTTCCCTCTTCTCTCTAGATATGGGATACAGTTTCCCCCAACAAGGGATGAGAGGATGCTTTCTGTATTGGGACCCAGAATAGACAATAAATAATTCAGATTTGATTTTTGTGGATGCTCATGTCCAAACTTTATATTCATTCTTAACTTCTCTTTTTGCACATCCCATGTGACTTTTTATAGGTTCTACATTCACAATACTTTGAGAAAACCAGAACATCAACACTCCATTGTTCCTACTCTCTCTTTTTTAAAAAAAAAGATTTTTTTACTTATTTAAGAGAGAGAGTGAGAGAGAGAGAGAGAGAGCTCATGAGTGGGGGGAGGGACAGAGGGAGAGAGACAGAATCTCAAGCAGACTCCCTGCTGAGCATGGAGCCAGATGTGGGGCTCGATCCCACAACCACGAGATCATAACCTGAGCCAAAATCAAAAGGCTGACACTCAACCAACTGAGCCACCCAGGTGCATCCAGGTGCACCCGATCCACTGTTTATACTCTTGTCCAGGAACCCATCATTCATCCTCTCCAACTTTTGTTTTTTCCTTTGACCCAAATCCCTGTGTGGCCTATTTTCAGCACAATGGCCAAATGGCTAAATGGTGCTAAAAATTGTCCCATAGCTTCACAGGTAAGGGACTCACTTCCATACTGACCTTACGTCTTTTTACACTCTCATTTACTTTCTTTCTCCCTATGACATTCTTGCTGATTCTAGAGTATGCCAGTCATATGGAAACATGCCACACAGTTCCACAACTGTGGAAGTCCAAATGTGCTTCAAGGAACTCACTTTGGCCAGATTAACACATACCACCCACCCTCAATTTCTTAAATTGCTCAGATATTCGGTTATCAGAGGGCTTTTTAATCTGAACAAGATATCCAGTTCATCTGTTCTCCATACGCTTCATCAATTTCGTCCCTAGTATTTATTTTCACCTGAATGGTGTGGATGGATGGATGAACTAATTGCTTTGTTCCTCTAGAGTGTGAGCGCCCTGAGGGAATGTGCTTTACTGTGGTAGGTCCTGCATCTAAAACAGTGCCTGGCATCTAATATGTATGCAATATATATTTGTAGATTGAAGGAGGGCTGAAAAGATTATTCTAATTGATTATAATGAGTAAAATTCAATCTAAATGGCCCTAACTATTTCTGAATGGTCCAGACAGATTCTTCCTGGATCAAAGAGAATCTGAGATGTAAGGTCCAGTTTTCACACAGTTTTCTACCAACTCAAACACCTGGCAGGAGCTGGCTACGCTGTGAGGGTTTTGAAGGAGGAGATATCTCTTTTTGTATTATTTTACCTTCACTGCCTAACATACCCATGACCTACATCAGGCCCTTAATGAACGATCATGAATTAAATTTTTGCCAGAACAGGGTGGAGTAAACCAATTCTGATTAGTTTGCATAAGACCCATCTACTTTAAATTTGTATTTAAATAGAATAACGAAAATTACTCCAACAGCATACCTGTAGCTGATGATCGGACTACATAGCCACCATTGCCTTTTCTAGTACAATTAGAGAAGCCATAAAGATCTTGTCTTATACAAACTCAACTGTCACAAATAATATATGAACTCAAGGCAGAGAGAGGCTTCCTGACTCTCGTAGAAAGTGAAAGAAATTAAGATTAGTTCACATTTAAAAAACAGACGCACTGAACTGTAATTTCCGTATGGCAGAGTTGAGGGCTTTCTTCCAAATTCATAGTGAGATCAATTCTGCCTTTTATATAACTCCCTGGGAAAAAAATTCATTTGCACTTATGATAGTCTTTATTTAAAGACAGAAATTATGACAGAAAAAATTGCTAGCCATAGGTAATTAGCTAATTACAAAATGATAGTTACTCTATTATTATACTTAATATTATTAATACTTCCCACATTTCTTGAGTATTTCACCAAATGTCAAGCACTATGTTAAGAGCTTCAGATGTAATGCATATTTAATTTTTAGGCAGTTTTATAATACAGATACTAACGTTATCTTTGTTTTGTAGACAAAGAAACTAAGATTTGGATCATGTTACTTTTCTCAAGACCACACAATTAGTACTTGATTGAGTCGGGCTCCAATTCGCCCCCAAAATCTGGGTTGTTAGTCTCCAGTTTTATAAGCTATGTTTCAGTTTTATGTCTTGGGATATATCCCGTTTTCTTATCAAGACCCATGCAAATTAATTACAAGATATTATCTTCTTTTATAAGAAAGAAAGAGATAGGAGACAGTATGCACACATCTATTCATTTTCAAAAAAGAAGTCGAGAAAGTACAATCCAGAAACTAGTGAGACAGATGACCTAACAGGAGTGAGGAAGAAGAATGGGATGCAGGGGGAATGTAATGCAATAGTGGAAGGGATGAGGAGAGAGGGACACTTCTTTAAATATATCTTCTTGTTCACCCAGGTAAAGTTTTACATGTTTCATGTGATATAATATCTATATCTAAGTCTATGTCTTTGTCTATATATCTACATCAATATCCTATATATCTGTATCTATATTTGCTATTCCTCCCCATTTCTGACACAGAGCTCCTAAAACTCTTAGAATTTCCCAAGGGAGGAAAGCAATATAACTGTCTTGTTGCCATAATGAGGTGACTTTTGGAAGCACCTAAGGATAGGGGCTGGTTGCCAGGAGAAACATCTATGTAATTAATGAGTTGGAACTTTGAGTCCCACTCCTGACCCCTGGGGAGGAGAGAGGGACTGGAGTTAGATGGTCAGTGGTCCATGATTTACTCAATCATGCTTGTGTAATGAAGGTTCCATAAAACCCAAAAAAGGATGAGTTCAGAGAGCTTCTGAATTGGTGTACACTCAGATATTTGGAGAGTGGTGTTCTCAGAGAGCATGGAAGCTCTGCACCCATCCTAACCCCATACCTTACCCTATTTCATTGCTTCCATTTGACTTCCTGAGATAGATCCTTTTATAATAAACTGGTAATTTAGTACATAAAATGTCTTTCTGATTTCTGTGAGCTCTTCTAGAAAATTAACTGAACCTAGGGAAGGGGTCCTGGGAACCTCTGATCTGTACCCAGACAAGCACAAGTAATGACCTGGGCTTGCAATTGGTGTCTGAAGGGGGTGGTGAAACAGTGTGGTAGGACTGAGCCCCTAACCTTTGGTACCTGGTGCTAGGTATCTCTAGTAGATAGTGTCAGAACTGAGTTGAATTATCTAAAAATTGCTTACTGGATGTGAGTAGAAATCCACCTCCTGTCAGAATTTAGTGATCAGAACCCCTTATTCCACAAATAAATAGTTAAGGGGCTCCTGGGTGGTGCAGTCTGTAAGGCATGTGACTCTTGATTTCAGCTCAGGTCATGATCTAAGGATTGTAGGATCGAGCCCCATGTTGACTCCATGCTCCACAGAACCTGCCTGAGATTCTCGCTTCCTTGCCCTCTCCACCTCCCCTCCCTCTCTAAAATAAATAAATAAGTCTTCAAAAAAAAAATAGTTAAAGTCAATAAGGATGTTGTGAGGGGAATCCCAAATGGAATTCAAAATCTAACAAATGAGGGTTACTGTGTCATGCTTGAATAACTTGAATAACATAATCACATTTAAGATGGAACAAAGAAAAGGATAGACCTAAATAACTTTGGAAAACATGACTTCAGCTATATGCTGTAAGGATAACAGCAAAAAGAAGTGTGTGGTGACAGGGCATTCTTGTTAGTATATTTGGTTTCCACAGGGATAGGACTAGTAATTCTGAACATAATTTATGTATATATTTGGAATGAGAAAATAAGTAAATACATAGTAAATCATAAGAGCCAGTTTTCTCACTTGTGGAGGAGGAAAAATAACTCCCCCCCCGTTTCTAGGTTATTGGCTGAGACTCCCTGTAATAAAAGACAAATTAACAGGAGAAAAGGGAACAGAAGTTTAATAACTTGTATACTTCTTGTATATATGGGAAAGACTCAGGAAAACTGAGTAACTTCCCAAAATGGCCCAAGCCACCACCTTAAATAACATTTTTAGCTAAAGACAAAAGAAGATATTAGGGGGGTGATGATAGGGGAGGTCAGTTAAAAAAGTCTTCAGGAGGGGCACCTGGGTGGCTCAGTGGGTTAAGCCTCTGCCTTTCACTCAGGTCATGATCTCAGGGTCCTGGGATTGAGTCCCACATCGGGCCCTCTGCTCGGCAGGGAGCCTGCTTCCACCTCTCTCTCTCTGTCTGTCTCTCTGCCTACTTGTGATCTCTCTCTGTGTCAAATAAATAAATAAAATCTTTAAAAAAATATGAAGTCTCCAGGAAAAGTAGAGTAAGGAAGGGTAACTTTTTTTTATTATTTTATTTATCTAGATTTAAGTTATCACCTTATCACAGCCCAAGTGTCCATGTCCATCAATTGATGAATGGATAAAGAAGATAAATATATCTTCTTTATATACATATATATACACATATGTATGTGTGTGTGTGTGTGTGTGTGTGTGTGTGTGTATGGTGGAATACGAGTCAGCCATAACAAAGAATGAAATCTTGCTATTTGCCACAACAGAGATGGAGCTAGAATATAATGCTAAGTGAAATAAGTCAGTCAGAGAAAGACAACTACCATATGATTTCACTCATATGTGGATTTCAAGAAACAAAACAAATGAGCAAAAGGAAAGAAACAAACCAAGAAATGGACTCTTAATTGTAGAGAACAAAGAGAGGGTTAACTTGGGAAATGGGTGGGGGAATGAGTGAAATCAATGACAGGGATTAAGAATGCACTCATCTTCATGAGCACTGGATGAATGTATAAAAGTGTTGAATTGTACACCTGAAACTAATATAACGCTGTATGTTAACTAACTGGAATTAAAACGCGAGCTTTAAAAAAGGTGTTGCCTATCCATTGATACATTTCTAGAGATTTAAAGTCCTCTTACTCTGGTACAGAGAGGGAGGCCCTCTTACAAATGGAAATTTCCCTTTTAAATGTAAATGTCTTACAAAAGGGTAACTTCTACTTTGTTTTTATAACTTTTCCTGCATCTGCTCTTTCTTACAAATAACCAGCCTAAAACAATTGTTATGCCAAGGAGTCACATTTTGGGGTGACAAATTTTGTTCCCCTTCACACTGTTGGAAAACCAAGTTAAAGATAAGAAAAAAAAAAACAAGGCTGTTTCTAGGTACACGTGAGTATACGTACGCCTCACTGTCTCTGTCTAAACAGAGGACCTACAAGCAAGGATACCTGTAGCAAGGAACACATCTAGTGGCCAGATCTTGTTTTCTAATGTCATCCTTCAACAAAGAAGAAGGGCTCCTCAGAGGTGTGACTGATAATAGGGTTGGACCATCTTGGGAGATCTTTGGCTGCCAGAAAGTCAGAGCGCTTGAAGCATAATGGAGGTATGCCAAGAGAACACTGAAGCCAAGTGAAGGCTTTCTCAACGGCCAAATGCATGACAACTTGAGTAACAACAAAACGACACCAAGAGATGGTAATACAAAGAATAAAAAGAAATATCCTTGGGACTGTACTGATATAAATAAATAACCGAAATAAATAAATAGATTAGGGAGAAAGGAAAGCCCCTTCTTAAAGAAGTCCAGTTAAACAAAGTAGAATGAACAACATATGGAAAACTGGCACTAGGAAAGCACCACAGTAATGATAATAGTGGCAGGGAAGAATCATTGAGGGATGCTAAAATTAGGGACAAAAATATGACGGGAAAACGGAGACTTGCCTAATCTCAAGGTATCTCCTACAGGATACTTACTAATGACACATGGAAAAATTGTAACTATGAAGTGGAGATACCAAACAAATACTACCTTACCAAACTGATCAAAATTAACATCACCAATAATCATCCCTGTTAGGGAGCACTGAGAAGGGCACATGATCCTTCTTGTGGTTTTCTTGCCAAAAACGCAGAATCTTTATCTCATCCTGAGCAAATGGCAGAGAAATCTAAATTTCAAAATACTGTAAAAATAAAATGCATGTCACCAGTATTCTTCAGATAATGAAGTACATGAGAGATCAATATCATACTATGAAATAACCTGGAAATAATAAAGACTGGAATTGTCACAGATCGGAGAAAATGGATACATAATGATCAAATGCAATATCGAATCCTGAATTGGACCCAGAGCTGTAGAATAGGTATTAGCTGAAAAACTGATGATAATCGAGTCTACAGATTATTTAATCATGTCCCTTTAATGTGAATTTTCTGGTTTCAGTAATTTTGCTATGGTTGTACATAATGTGAACATTAGAGAAAGCTGAGTGAAGGGTACACAGGAAGTTTGTGTCCTATTTTTGCCATTTCTGGAAGTCTACTTATAGTTTGGAGAACCCTTTTAAAAATAAAAAAAAATACATGAAAATAATTTTAGGAGAGCAAGATGAGAAAGTACACATAATTTAAATGAAGTATATTCATCATTAAGAAGAAAGAAGACAATTTAGGATAAGCTTTCTTTTGAGCATTTTATTAGTCTGTTTAAGTTACTGTAGCAGAATATCATAGGCTGGAAGTCTCAAAAAAACAGAAATTCATTTTCTTACAGTTCTGGAGGCTGGAAATCCAAGATCAAGGTGCCAGCAGTGTTGGTTGCCAGTGAGACCTCTTCTTGTGGTTTGTGAACATCTGCCTTCTCACTAGGTAGAGAAAAGTATGGCCTTTCTTCTGTGCATATGTGCAAAGTGAGAAATCTTTGGTATTTCCTCTGCTTTTTATAAGGATGCTAGTCTTTTCGGATTAGAGTCCTAGCCTTAGGACCTCATTTAGCTTTAGCCTCCCGTAAAAGCACTATCTCCAAATGTGGTTACACTAGGGCTTGTGTTTTAACATCTGTAATTTGGGGGGACACAATTCAGTTCATAACAAAGACCAACTGGACTCATAATCTTCATATGTAAGAAAGAGACAGTATATATATATATTGCTGGACATATTTTATAGAAGGAGGAAAAGAACGAGGAGGAAAATGGGAAGACAGAGGAGGCAGACTGATTCTGTGTAAGACGATCTGGTGGAAGAATGCATGCTTTTTGGATGAATACTGATGGAATAGATTTGCTGGGTCAGGACCCACGATTTGATTCCCACATGAATCATACAGTTAGTGACACAAGAGACTATATGGAAAGCGTACGTGTGTGTGCGCACGTGCACGCCTGCGTAAGGCAAAAAACCACTTTGATTTTTCATCAGACTGCCCAGATTTTCACATAACCTCTGAAAACAAGGGGAAAAAGGGATTTAGAAGCAGAAGTAGCTCCATTAACTCATACTAGCTGAATCTCAGTCATATTCAATCTGACATAAAACTCCGTGAAACAGACAAGAATGACATTTAAATGCAAGCAATTGACAGACCTACCTTCCCCCCGCCACTCTAAATAATAATGTACAGCCACATTCTCCAGCCAATTCCACTTCCTAAGTACCTTGTTTGACATTTTCCTGCAATGAATGGAACCCCTACCAGCATCATTAGCTTTGCAAGATTTTCTCCAGGGAATGGGCAAAGCAGCTAACAATTCTAACCAGCCAGGATAGAGGAGAAATATAAAGAAACAAAAGGCAGGATAAAATAAAGCAAATCCCTGCAGTAAATTTGAGAGGTTTTATTTGCAAAAGTAAAAGATGAAACAAATATTATAGCTTTTGGATGCATCAGTAATAGAAAAAGAGACACTTGCTGCCATCCAAAACAATCAAAGGATAAAGAGACAGAGAGAGAGAGAGAGAGATAAAAAAGAGAGAGAGGGGAAAAATCCCCAACTTCTATGACCTATGCTCTGGCTACGGAGAATTTGATATGTATGTTTGGTCAGCTTGTCCACATCTGGGGAAAGATTATGACTGTAAATATTCCAGGGTTTTGCTCATTAGAGTTGCTCTTCTATTTTATCTTTGAACTTTGGTTATACCTACCTACACCTCCATCAGAAGGTGAGGCAGAGAGACTCTTACATGAATGAAATCAATAACACTGATGTGAGATGATAGAAAATATACATACTCATCTCTGCCTTTGGTTCCTGGCACAGAAGTCCTAAAACTCTGGATTTAGAAATCTTGACATCTGGGCTTTGTCTCATTCCTAGTCCAGACCCTAAGGCCTAAGTCCAAAAGCTTGCAACAATGGAAATGATAAAAACAGTCTTCAAGCCAAGATATTCTAACTTGATATGCTAAATATCCGTGTGGCCTTAGATAAGCCACTTATGCTTCAGAATTTCAGGGTTTTTTTAATCTATAAAAACAGATTGTCAACACTTCCCATGTTACAGTGATAGTCATCTGATGCATGTTGTAAACCTTAAAGACTATGGAAATCCAATCTATTGGGAAAATGCGGTCAAATTCCTGAGGACACCTGCCATTCTTCCCTTTCTTCCATTGGAGAACTTACTTATAGGGTTTGATCTAGTAGCCCAGGTACCAACATTCAGCCATGGTACCAACCTCAAGTACAGACATCTTAATGATCTCTGGGTGAGATACAGTGATCTCACTGTGGCAGAAGCCCGAGTGCCAGGTCGAGGTATGGTTTCACACATTCAGCTCCCTCCTCCAAGATTACAGGTGGCAAGTTAGGACAAGCAAGAAACGAGACATGTATCAAGGCGTCTAGGAGGAAGTCAAAGGCCAGACGCTGGGGAGACCAACTTGTTATGTCAAATTGAAGACTGAGGGATGCAAAAGAGTAATGCAGAATATTTCCAAGCTAGAGAGTTCCTTTCAATGGAAGGACATCTTTGAAGCACACTTTCCAAGACAGTTGCTATTACTCCTGGTAATTTTGTCTTCACGGGCTGTGATGTGTGGTTTGGACTGGCTTAAGAGTCGTAGGATAGGGGAAGTGGAAACACATAGCTAAGGGAGGCCTGCCCTGAGGGAGGGTAAGACCCCCCCACACCAAAAGCTATCAAATAGTAGAGGCAAATGTCGCAGAACTTTGATCAGCATGAAGATGAGAATTTGGCCAGCACCATTATAATTCCATACACCTCTCCATAATGTATGCAACAATGTAACAAGAGCATTTCTTTGTGCAATGAAATCTTGTTAAATTGATATAGTTTTATTCAAAACAGCATGAATTTGAAGTAGCTATTTCTCCCTAGTTGACTTAAATGTCTTATTGCTCTTAAATAAAATATCAGATAATATATACTTAAAGTTCTTTTTTTTTCATAGCTCCCTTAATATAGAATTAACAAGGTGTTACTCAATTATTTAGAGTTTTCTGGTAAAGTGCCCATAAAGCTTTCCCCAAAATAATGGGAAATATGTCCATAATTCTCATCTGACATGCGAAACAACTTAAGTTCTAGAAGGTGGAACAACTTCTTTAGCTGGCATGGCCAGTCTTCCGTTTCATGAACTTAAGTACCATGGCATGGGGCTGAGATCTGGAGTCAGTGGGGGTGAATGTGTGAGAGGGAGTGCAGGTCATGGTGGAAGGACGGCTAAGTGGCCAGAATCAGCATATGCATTCCCAGCATACACTACTAGGCAAAACTCATTTGGACAAACCAATTGTCTCAGAGAAACAGCAAGAGGTGTCCTAAAAGGGTATAAGAAATGAAGCTGCAGAGAATGTAGAAATGAGCTGAGAGTATCTAGGAAGTTGGCACAGGGGCATGTCACAAGAGGCTCTGGGTGTCAGATGTCTGCCATGTTTAAGTTATGGGACTTTTATGGAAGGCTTTTCTGAACCCGGAATCTTTTATTTGTAAAATGAAATGCCAGCCTAAAATTCATGCCAGAGAGCTAAAGTGAGGGTCCCAGAAAAACGAAGTCCAAAGAAATTCATATTTTATTCTCAGAGAATTATTTTGAGGATTAAGTGAGCGAAATTATGTGTAAGTGCTCTGTACACTGTAAGTTATTAGGCAAACACTACTCTTTAATTTATATATGTCATATGAAATGGAAAAAAAGTGTTCTCTTTGAATTATAAAAGTTAACTATAGAGATTTTAAAAATATGTATTTTGAAGGAGAAAATTTAAAAGCCCTTGCTGTTGAACCCACTACTCAAACTATTTAAAAAATGGTGGGGAGACTTTTTTCTCTGTGTTTGTGTACATATATGTGTGTCTGTATTTCACATAACATCATATGATACATACTAGACAGTGCTGAAACTACTTTTTTCTTTTTACTTAACAGCATGTTTTCACATTCTTGAATATCTCATTTCTAAACAAGCAAAAAGGAGATATTATTGACTTAATCCCAATAAAATGAATCAGAGGTGACTTTTATAAGAAAAATATTTATTTAAGTCATTTGTTGGCAAGCACTTCCAACTGGCTGCTAGGACTTTTGTTACCTCAGCCAAGGACTGTGAATAAAAGATTGAAAAATATATATATTCAAAGCAAAAGTCAATACTGTAATGAAAAAAGAATCCGTAGGGAGAAAAAACAAAACTCCTTACTATGTGGTAAAGATTATAGAAAAGTATTAAAGATTTAAGCCATATTATCAGGCATTGAGGTCTAGAGGCTTTGCTTATTCCAAAAATGAAATAAAATATCAAGAAAGTATTATTAAAAGAGAAAAAGACTAACTCTGGAACTCAATGAGTAGTTGAAGAACGGCAGGAGCCAAACCTTGACCAGCACTTCTTTTTTTTTTAAGATTTCATTTGAGAGAGAGACAGGGAGAGAGGAAGAGAGAGCACGGGCAAGGGGAGGGGCAGAGGGAGACACAGACTCCCTGCTGAGCAAGGAGCCCAGTTCTAGGCTGGATCCCAGGACCCTGGGATCACGACCTGAGCCAAAGGTAGGCACTTAACGACTGAGCCACCCAGGTGCCCCAGACCAGCACTTTAGAGACCAGCTTTTCTGTAAACCCCATGAGCAGCCCTTGGTAGAATAATGAACCCCACATTACTTGTTGAAATATTCATTTAGCATGTTTCCAGCATAAAGAGACCATATAAGCTGTATGTGACGCTGCTGCTACTTGGGAGCCTGCCCCAAATTAAGAATTTCCTTCTAAGCAAGTATTTGATCATGTACTTTTCCCTCTATGGCTTCCAAAATACTGCACCTTCTCCCCTTTGGGTCATCGGCACTGGGATGTATTACCTGACCCAGGTGTGCTCATGTTTCTTGGTCAGGGAAGTTGGTTGTACACTTATTAATTATGCTCCTGGTAGCTATTGCTGTATAACAAATAGGCCTGCAATGAGTGAGTTAACAGAGCAATAGGCATTTATGTTTCTTTCAGGTCTGAAATTTGGGCAGGATGTGTGGAGCTGACTCGTCTCTGCTTCATGGCATCTGGACCCTCAATTTGGCTGACTCACCAACTAGAGAGGTTAGAATAGCTGAGCTGAGGCATCTCTCTCGCTTGGCTTCATGTCATTTCTCTGGCTTTCCACATCGGTTTCTCAGCATGGTGGCCAAGAGCTAGATTTTTTGCATGGCAGCTCAGGAGCTCAAGGGGGTGGAGGAAGGGGTGCTTCCAGAGTCCTGGGCAGAACCCTAACTTCAGAAGGCCTGGAATTATTATCAGTCAGGCAAGTCACTAAGGCGAGCCCAGACTCAATGGGAGAGGACTCAGACGGGATGTCTCAGTGGGAGGAGTGGCAAAGTACGTGAGCCACCTTTAATCTCCCACAAATTCTATGAAAAATGCTCTTCTTTTAAAGAAATTTTTGAGAAAATAACTAAAGAAGAATGTGAGACTGAATGTAAGAACTCACCCAATTTTTTGACTATTTAAAAAAAAAGGAGTATGATTTACAGTACCCTCTTCTCCAGTTTGCCTTGACTCTAATATGGTTCTTTCTCAGTTCCTAAAAATAGCGGTATCTGGGGCCCACGGATTTACACTTTTCGGGAATTTCTCCCTTATGGTACTGTATTTTTCTTCTTACTTAAAAAAAAATAAGCAAGATGTTGTAACTTATAAAAAAAATTATTGCCAGAATTACCAGATATCTTAGTTTTGGGAGAGCAGACTCTTCATTTTATTTTCTCCTACCCAGAGGTCATAGCTAATTACTGTCCATATAGGCTGAACGTAGAGAAGAATTTTGTTGTTGATTTAATATTATCAGGTCAAATCTGCACCGGAAAATCATTTTATGTCTATTCAAATTGCCACTGAATAGCAGCGATGTTCTGGCTGGCGATGAGCCAAATAAACCGGAAAAAACGATAACGTTAGTGAAAGCCAGATACTGAGAACGGTCCTGCCTGCGGATTATGGAACAAACAGGAGAAGAATGAAAATTCGGGGGAAATG
Organism: Lutra lutra; assembly: GCF_902655055.1. NCBI lineage: Eukaryota > Metazoa > Chordata > Mammalia > Carnivora > Mustelidae > Lutra > Lutra lutra. The sequence goes on along the minus strand of NC_062279.1, from coordinate 32,720,920 downwards.
TGAACGACTCTCGTGATAGCTCTATCATTGGAGAAGCCGCACTCGAACGGAGAGAAAAGCGGAAGCGCATTATCGTTTGACATGGTGATCATTTCCACTCTTGAGTTGTAGCTTCCCTTATCACCCCACGCTGCCAGCCTATGTGCAACTCACAGACCTTCTTCTGGTTTGTGAATCAAAAGCCTCTTCATTGTTGCAGTCTCTAAAGCCTCATGATCTCATCCAGTTTCCAGATTGTCAAGCTCCTGGAACCCTCTGGGTGGAGGGGTTGTCTAGAAAATATACTTTTTGGAAGGAGATCATAGATCAGGCAAATACTCTCACTGACTGTTTTAGATGCTACGATGGTTCTCTTTCCCATTCTCTTTCTGGAATATGTCTACAACCCCTAGTATATGTGGCTCCTAACTTCTCCAATAATGGTGTGTTATTCAGTTTTTTTTGATACCTGACATTATTCAAAGCTCTTTTCTTTCCTAGTTTCTCAAATTGTTATTTAAAGCTATGGGATTGTATTGAACAGGCAGGGCTGTGTAATCAACCTGGGGAAGAGCTACACTTGTGTGGTGTTGACTCTATCCCATGTAATGTTTGAGCACATCCCATGTAACCCTAGCTTTTATCCTTACAAAACCCTACGAAGTAGTTACCATGAATTATGTCTATATTGCCAATGGGGAAACAAAGAAACTGGACAGTTAAATTAATTGTTCAGGACATTACTCAAATAGCACAGGGAAGAGCTGGGATTCAAACTGAAGCAACCTGCAGGCAAAGTCTGAGTTCTAACATGACCTCTTAAAGGGCTCATAGAACATATTGTTCTAGAAAGTTCTTAAATGCCCACAGAGAAGGAATGGTCTTTACCCAAGTTCAAATTTAGTAATAAGAATAGTGGCTTTTCAGAGTTTTCTCAGATTTTGAGCCAAGTTTGCCCACTGTTAGGTCCATTGCAGTAGGATGGAACAGCCTGGGAGAGCATGGAATCTAGAGCTATGTCTAACATTTGAGGTGGGTGATGGCCTCTCAGAAATGAATATCCTTGTATGTAAATCTTTTGTAGAGTTTTGGTCATTTTTAGACAAATGGTTGAGTGACTAGTTGAACTTAAAGGTTTTTAGCACATTTTGCCAAACTGTTTTCTGGAAACTTTGCACCTATTTATCTCCCCCGCCACACACACAAACTTAAACATTATCTATGATAATTTAATCAATCTTTGCCTATTTTATGGTTGAGAGTGGAATTATGTCACTCATTCTTCAGTAAATTGAATATTCACTAAGGAATGGTTATTGTATTAAACATATACCTAGATCTGCTCTAGATTCCAGGGAACCAGAGAGTGTCTCATACTTGCTTTATTTTCCATTTTAATAGCAACTGGCCAGTCTTTCATATGTGAATTGATTATTTGTGTCTCTTCCTTTGTGAACTTTGTGTTTAAGTACTCTGTTTTTGTGGAAATGTTAGTCTCTTTTTTATTTGTAAGGTCAAATCAAATACTGATTCAGTTTAGATTCAAGTACAAGAATATTTTGAGAGCTTTACAAAATTATGCAAGCATAGCTTCTGGTTTGAGCTGATTCACTAACTGTTTCCATTCATTCATCTACCCATCAAACAGTCGTTGAGCTTCTCTTATACGTGCAAACTCAAACATTCTTATAAGCACTGAGAGATATAATAAGATGCTGTTTCTGCTGTCAGGTTGATCACAGACCAATAGCAGAGACAAAAGAGACAAGCAATTACAATATAGGATCATTTTACTGTTGAACAGATGCATTTGTTTTTCTATTTGGCATTTATTCACCTTCCCTGGTTGGGAATGCTTTCCCACTTGGTGTTTTGGTGGCAGATAATGCTGTGAATCTGTGAGGAGCAAGGTACACCTTCTCTCTATCTCTCTTCACTCCAGCAGCTAACTTGGCCATTTGATGCCAATAAGATGCTCTCATCTAGGACCTGGAATCTGAAGCAAGTGATGCAAACATTAGTGGCTGTGATACTGGTGGTGTACAACAATGAGCACAGAGGTGTCCCAGTTTTCCTGGCAGTGTAGTATAGGGGCAGCAGAAGTGTCCTGGTAGGTGTACTTGCTAACAGACTATAGTTATACTTCCTATTTTGTAAGACCTGGAAGCTGGGTTTATTGCTGTTGATTTTCCAAGTCAGTCTGTATGCTTGGGAAGTCCTCTCTAAACCATTTAGATCCTCCTGGAAAATTGCTTTTCTTTATCTTAAAATAGTAAGAGCTGTTTTCTCCTGCATGAAACTAGAGCATAATCACTGTATGGACATTAAATGCTATAGGAGAAACAATTAGGGCTCAGTTAAGCAATGAAGAGTTGATGCTGGCTTCATTTATAATTGTCATAAAATACATGTTTTTAGTATATGTGCTGCCGAAGCGAGCACATAAAATACATGTTTTTAGTTTTTAGTTTTGTTTTGGCACATTGTTTGGATCGAGAGACTTTCTTTAAAATGATCTCTGGAGAATTATTACCTGAACCCATGTAATGATGGAAAATATTTTTGCAGAATCCTCACGAAGAGTTCAGTTCATAGAAAACCTTTATCTTTCTGCCTTAGTAGTGTTTTGGGTTTTTTTTTTTTTGCTGAGAAGATACTTATATCAGTGTTGGACAACTTGTCTTTGGGAGGTGTTTTTTTGTTTTTGTTTTTTGTTTTTGATTCTCTCTATAACTCACCTGTAGACTGCTTGTAAAGTCTTTCTTGATTTGTATTAATGTTTATTACATATCCATTATTTTCCTAACTCATGTAAACTTTTTGGAAGAAATCATGTTATATACTTCTTTGAGTTATCACAGAGCTGAGAATAAACTAGACATTCAGTAATTATTGTATAAATTATTGCAAAAGAAAAGTTAGACAGAAGCAAATGTAATGCCTTTAAAAAAAAGATTTTATTTATTTATTAGAGAGAGAGGAAAGAGAGCAAGCACAAGTAGGTGGAAGGGCAGAGGGAAAAGCAGACTTACTGCTGAGCCAGTAGTCCCACATGGTGCTTTATCCTGGGACCTTGGATCAAGAGCTGCCTAGGGTGCATGACCTGAGCCAAAGGCAGACACTTAACCTACTGAGCCACCCAGGTGCCTCACAAACGTATGCCTTATTATATTGATTAAAATAGGAGATTTCAAGTGTCATTTGCTTCATATAACCAGAGCATACAAAGGCTATGTGATATGCTATGTCATTTATTTAGTGAAGGACAGAACCAGTTTAATAAATTTTTCTATGCTAAACACATAATATAAGTCTGGATCAAGAAAGAAAATATCAAAAAAAAAAAAAAAAGAAAGAAAGAAGGAAAATATCCTTAGCTCCCTAGAACTTCAAACAGTTCTGTGTGCCCTCTTCTACTATCTTGGGTTGAAACTCCAAAAATTGTTCATTTTTTGTGTATATATATATATATATATATACACACACACACACATATATATATAAAATCATAAATACAAGATAAAGATATTTATCTTTGCTCTTTTGTCAATACTTTGTTAGTGATACTGTAATATACATCTGTCTTGCATGTGGTCATAATGGGTCCTTTTTTATTGCTGTGTAGTATTCCCCCAGAACAATACATCACAGTGTATTTATCCATTCAGCTGTTGGTAGATGATATTTGGACTGTTTCCAAATTGTGCTTCTTTGAACAATCTTATACATATCTTTTGGTGAGGAAACACAAGCACACACGTGTGCATGTGCATACACACACACACACACACACACACACACACATACTCACCCCTACTGGGTCCATTGCAGGGAATGGAATTGCCTAATCATAAGATCCCAAACTATACACATTTAGAAATAACAAAGCCAAGAGCATATTTAGGAATAAGGAAAAATTATTAGGCAATTATAAAATTCAAAAATGGTCTCCCCAGAAAACAGACTTTCTCAAGTGTGTAGCTCAAACCAGTTGGCAAATGTCTGTAGCGACTCTTTTCGGCATCACCACTTAGCCTTGGAGGGCTATTTACATTCCTACCTGTGCAAGACTGTCTCTATTTAAACAGACTCTGAAGTGGGTCCTATGCTCCTGAGGCAAATTAAAAATGAAATCTGGGAAGAATTGACAGGCTGTTCCCTAGAACTCTGAGCAGCTCTAATTATGTTACAATACGTTTAGACGGTTTAGCACAAAATACTCTACCTGCCTTTAGAGAACTGGAAGCTGAGTAGAATTTCCCCAAAGTGCTTTTCTTGATGTGCGCAGGGAAGCGTCAACATTACACATTAATGTGGGGAACAATGGTAGGTTTTTGTACCACTTAATTCATTGCTGTGTTTGACTTCCGTTTTTACCCCCAGTAATGTGGACAGTTTCATGATGCTGATTCCAAGTGTTAATGAATCTGAGTGTTACTGTTGGAGTCATGCCCGCCATGAATACCTTCTTCGTCCTTGCGATCACTCAGTGTACAAGGTTCTGATTCATTAGCCACAAGTCGGGCAAAACCCCAGTCCGAAAGGATCATGGAGGTGAGAGCAAGCAAGCCCTCAAGCAGGAGGATAATTTGCTCAGCTTCAGCGACTCCTGCTCATGGGAACTCCTTGTGTGGTGTGACAAAATTTGGGCTTACCTGTCACCAGCCTGCTTGTGGTAAGTCTGCCAGAGTGCCTCTGCCATGTTATGGTAACAGCAGGGGCTCCAAAGTTCTCCAGATCATCTTGTCCCGCTTGTGTTACATAAGCATCCCGGGTGACATATCCTAGAAGGGGAGGGATACAAATAAGATGGTAAAAAATGAGCAGAACTATCTCTGATCGTAATGTGTTTCCAAAGGTGTCTGTGGGGAGTCAGTGAGAATGTCATAGTCATTGCCTAATTTGCGTGGCTTTCTATAATCATTTCCATTTATCTGCAATCTAGTTAAAAGCTGCTAGCTAGTTCATCCATTTCGGCATGGGGATCCATTATAAGAAAGCACTTCTCTTGGCAAAGTAAGATCCATTCTTCCGCATTCCCCAGAGTGAACTATCAAAGGTTAAATTATTTTCCAGGCAGGCGCTCCACGCCACTGAACAGCTCAATCTGTGTTCTTTTATCTCCACATCTCTCACTCGATGCAATTCCTATGCTAGTTCATTAGCTGCTTGCAGGCAGGGCTCCCCCTTTTCCAGCGGGCTCTGCAGCCCCAGAATGGTCTTGGTTTGGGCTTCTTTCTCTTCATGACTTTAATTTTCTGTTTCCTTTGTAAATAGCCAGGGGGAAAAAGACCTCATCTTTATTTGTAAACTGAACTGCATTTTGCAATTTTGTGTGTGTGTGTGTGTGTGTGTGTGTGTGTGTGTGTGTGTGCATATACGCGCGTGCGTGTTGTTGTTGTTGTTGGGGAGGGGCTCAGAACAGATTGTAGAGGTCAGTATACTAGAACTATTTAAATTAAAATTTAATTAAAGTGAAAATAAAGCGAAATGAGAAGTTTCATTCCTCAGTCACACTGACCACATTTCAAGGGCTCCATCACCACATGTAACGGATTGCTACCTCACTGGATGGTGCAGATTGGAGAACACCTTCCCACACAAAATGCTTCCCACAGAAAGTTCTCCTGGATGGCCCTGCTCTGGTGGAGACTCAAATCCTTTTGAACAAGAGTCCCCTTTTCAGGCACCCTTACAGCCCAGGACACGGTAGGAACTTTGTGGAAAAGTAAACCTACTTTATCAAAGGTTTGTCTGATGCATGAATGGCAGAGGAATGGAGTTGACCTTCTGGCAATGCCGAATCACAACCCACTGGGATCTTCTAGTCAAAAAGCCTTTACCTGTAGAGGTTTTAGAAGACTATATGTGATTAGCAAAATAACATAAGGAAAAAAATACATGTACGACCTGTTCCCGAGAAATGAGATATTCAAACATTTGAAGATACGTGTATATAGCTAAACAATCCTTCAAGCTACTGAGACGAATGCTATCAGGAAGCACATGAATTATCGTAATACAATAGTTACAATACAAAAGGTCTGAAGAATGAGAGCATGGATGGGTGGTAATTGGTGATAGACTTCACAGAGGAACCAAAGCCCTGCATATCTTGTTGGTGTGCCTGGCATAGCTGACGCCTTCCAATTATGGGGAGATGTGTGGTGGTGGCTGGCTACACCACTGGGATCTGTCTCATCATGAAACATGACTTCAGGCTAGACAGAAGTCTTTCCCTCCTTCTTGCGTTATTTCCCAGAATTAAATGCTCTTCCCAATGGAGAAATCCCATCTTCTCCAAAAGATTATGGTACTTCTGCTCCTCTGTTGGGGTCAATGAACCAGATGTTCCCATCTTTGCACTGGGCCCCCTGATGGTCTCCACCATAGAAGCCCAGGCCTGTTCCCCATGCGTTCCATCCTGCAGACATCATGGAGACTGCCTGCTCTCCTATATGATTTAATTAGCTCTGGCACAGGAACGGGGTGGGGGGGCGGGGTGAAGGATTAAAGGCCAATTAAAGAGCTTATAGAAAATAGATATGACTTAGGAGAATAATCCTCTGGAAACCCAAGTCCCCATGTGACAAATCCTCCTGGACAGACTCTACTCTGGTAGAAATGACTGCCCCTGCAGGACTTACAGCAAGAGGTGACCCTGGAAAGTCAGGTCAAAAAAGAAATGCTCCATGTGAAAACTCGAGGAATGGATAGAAACACACACATCTTTTATTCAAAAACAAATGCAATTGCTCCCCATCGTGTCATGAAGAAACAATGTAGGAACTGTTTATGAAACATAATGTATGCAACACACTTTTTTCTAGGTAATATTTTATTAATTAACATTTATCTACCAACAAAGTAAGGCAACTACTCCGACAAGCAGCATATTCAAATTTTAATGTTAGAATCCGTTAACAGAAACTACGCAGAGGCATGGCGTCCTCTCCTCCCCATCTTTAACATTTCTACAAATCTTTGAGATAGCTTCAGGGGATCAAGTGAGCCTGCTAATTCCTGGGAGGGACAAAACTGTCCACTCAAGAAATTTCTCCCTTTCCAAGACTTGATTGCAGCCCTAAAAGCATTAGCTACAGAGAAATGGTGTTTGCAACCTTGAGTTGTCAAAAATAGAAGGAAGTGGAGGGCAAAGGACGACAGAACTCCAGTCAGTTTTGTGAGACACTTGGCAGCCTGGTTTTGCTTTAAGGTACCATAGTTCAAACTCAATCAGCTTCCATTACACAGGGCAGGATCTGGATGAGCTTGTAACCCTATAAACAGTTCTCTGGAGGGATATATAAAGTTATTTTAATATAATTCATCCAGGCGACAAATTGGCCCATCACTCAGCTCACAAATCCTTTTTTAAAAAAGATTTATTTATTTATTTATTTGACAGAGAGAGAGAGAGAGAGAGAGAGAGAGAGAGAGAAAGAGAGATCACAAGTAGGCAGAGAGGCAGGCAGAGAGAGAAGGGGAAGCAGGCTCCCTGCTGAGCAGAGAGCCCTATGCAGGGCTCTATCCCAGGACCCTGAGATTATGACCTGAGCGGAAGGCAGAGGCTTAACCCACTGAGCTACCCAGGCACCCCAGCTCACAAATCGTTCTGTTGACCAGGCTGCCAAACCAGGAATAGTGCTCCCCTCTGCAGAAATCTTCCTCTATACTGTCCTTATTGCGTGGAAAATTCAGAATCTTTTAAAAGCAAAAGAATAATTAAAAAAGTAAAAATAGATACAATTTTTTCACAAATTTTCCCAATAATTCTGCAAGTTAGGAGTTAGTCACATATTATCTATGAAGGAGATTGAAATGCTGAGATGTCCAAACAACTTCTAAGTCATAAGACTGGTATGATAAACTCAGACAGCTATGCTCAAATTTAGGCCTTTGTTGTTTGGAAAGGGAGGCTCCTTCTACTAGGCCCCCTGGTTCCCTTATCTTCTGCTATGAGAACAAAGTTGCAAACAACATGAAATTTAAGAAAAAAAACTTCTGGCTTTGATGATGGGACAAAGTTGATTTATGGTCTGATAGTTTTTGAACAAGGTTTAACTGATCATCAACTTGCCTGACACTATACATCTTAGGGAGAAAATGTCTTCATTTCTGATCTCAAAGACAGCAAGTTCCCTACTGCCATAGTTTCTATTTAGGATTCTTCAACTGTTGTGACATTCTCAGATCCTGGCATGGGCAGCAGTGGAAATAGGATGTGATTACCACCCTATAGGCCAATATGAGACCATGCTTGGGGGCAACCACAAAATCAAAAGCCAGACAGGAAGGTCAGCTGTATCTACCCAAGAGGCAAGAGAGAAAACAAAAAAAAATTGGTATAGGTAGCACCAAGGACTTCCTTGTGAAAATCCACAGTTCTCCTATTTCTCTAAATAATTCTTCATTGTCTTTGGTGGTTGGGTATAAAGAAGGCAAAAGAGTCCACTAAAATGGTAGTACTTTTGGAGTTGAACTGTTATGGAAAAATCAAGATGGCTGCGAAACTGAGTCAATAGGAAAAGAGATTTCATTTCTAGGTGAAGACTGACATTATTTGGAGGGACTGCTTACAAATAGAATTAAGGAATAAAAATAACTAAAAAGAACAGTAATTCTCAGATGCCTGGGGGGCACAGTTGGTTAAGTGTCTGACTCTTGGTTTCAGTTTGGGTCATGATCTCATGGTCCTGAGAGCTAGGCTGGCATGGGGCTCTGCACTCAGTAGGGACCCTGCATGAGATTCTCTCCCTCTCCCTCACTGTCTCTGCCTCTCCTCCCATTCACATGCGTAGGTGCTCTTTCCCTCTCTAAAATAAATAAATAAATCATTAAAAAAAGGAATAGTCATTATCACAGTAATCATCATTATTATTATTGCACTGAACTCTGAAATTTGGTTTATTGTAGTCCAGCAGGAATACTACAGTTTAGAATTCTAGACCTAGTTTATTCCTTATTAACTAAATTAAAATTTTATTTCCTAAGTACTTCAAGTATGGTTCCCTCTTCGCTCTTTCTGTTTTCTACTCCAGGGTCTCCTTTTAAAGCTGTGCTAATAATCAGCTCACTACCAGTATGGTGTCCAAGGCCACTTGTCTTCTGACTGGCATGGTATTGGTCCCTTTGCTGAGTGGTTCGCCGAATATCACAAACATCTTCCCTGTGTGGTGGGATATGGAATGTTCACCACAAATATTCTATACCTCTTATTTTTTTTAATCTCAGAATTTTTATCCTTTTCACTTTGTATTGGCAATCTAAAAGGATACTTCTTGCTACAAACTAATTTAAATTTATATATTAAAGATATGCAGTCTGTGAACATCTGCCCTTTATTTCTATTTCTTTTGTGGTTGCAACCATAGTTTTCAGAATTTAATTTCCAACAATTCTGATCACTGCTCTTTTGTGGCATCTCCATTCTTTCTTTATCCCCCTGTCCTTTCTTTCCCTACCTCACCCATTCTTATACTCCTTTCTTACTTCCATTTTCCTTCTTATTATATTATTTATATCTCAGAGTTAAAATTGCACTTAGTTTCACAAGGAGAAAATTTTTTTTCTTTTCTTTTTAGTGTATCTACATGAGATGATGGATGTTAAGTGCAGCTGTTGGGTGATCATTTTACAATATATGTAAATCAAACCATCATATTGTACACCTTCAACATATATGGTGAAGCCTATCAATTATTTCTCAGTAAAACTGGAAAAAGTTATAGCTAGTTTCTCTTTATATTTCTTGTGTTAACTCTTCCTTTACTGAGTTCCTTTCTTGTGTATTGATTTCTAAGCTTAGTTTCATAATCATTTTTCTCTCAAACTTTTTTTCCTTTAGACTCTCTATTTGACTAATTTTTGTCCCAGTAGAGGATTTCTTTAGCTTTGGGGAAACTCTGTTTTCCTAGCAGTCAACAAGAATTCCAGTTATGTGGCCTTTGCCCCTGGCACCAGGTAGGGCATTCAGGAGGAGATCTGTGGCCTGCAGGCTGTCCTTGCAGAACTGGAGAGACAGCTTTGCCTTTAGAGACCAAGTAGGTAAAGCAAATATTTGAAGCTGTTGGAGTTTTAAGAGAGTAAGGCTTGCTGGCTACCGTGAAGATGAAGAACTGGAGAGTGTATCATGTCTTCCTTTTTTCAAATAAAACGAAACAATGTCAAATGAAACAAGTCTTCTGTCTTGATAAGGACTGATCCTCCCTTATCTTGTCACATTAATAAATCCTGCTCTGTGGTTTGCATGGATCTTCCGGGGGTAAGATTTCCCTGCCTCGTTTGGCAGAAATAATTTATGTAGGACGATGTCCTACTTCTACAATGCCAGCACCTGCTTTGAGAGTCTCTTGTCAGAATTTCTAATTATTTTGTGAGATGTAAACTTGACTCATAGTTTTATCCTGAAGGCAAATACCGATGCCTATTTATATGAAAATGCATACTTGACACAATTTTTCAACAACAGCTATTGATTACTGCCTGGTTATAGCAAATTGCATTATTATTTAGTATATATTCATTTCTGTTTTACCCCATCTGTGGAAGGATTACCCATCTGCCCCAATAATGCTGAGCTTTGCCGTGTCTTACTTCGGCTATTGCAAGGACATGCTGAATTGGCACAGAGCCTTTAAAAAATATCTGTGTTGTTTGCCTGTCCTCTTTTACTCCTGCATTCAAGCATGAGAAGAGAATTTCCCAGATATCTGCTGCTCCTTTAGTCTGCACCCTGGAAAACCAGAGGACATAACAAAAGTGAACACCTTCAACCTCATCCCAAAGCCTAGAATAGAGCCACTGCAGATCTGTGAACTTGAAGGAACTGCTTATTCCAAGGCATTGAGATCTGGAAACGATTTGTTATTGCAACAAAGCCAGCTAATATAGAATTTGGTACCAGGAATGGGGCGATGCTGTTAAAAAAACAAAAACAACAATAAAGTGAAACTAAACTATATATCATTAGCTTTGGGGCAGAGCAATGAATGGCAAAGAGCTGTTAGAGAAGGCTGGAAAAAAGGCAATCCATATATTATCGCAGCAAGGCAATTGATTAAACTTCCTCTTGCAAAATCTAGAAAGTAGTCAAAAGATCTGAAAACTCACGCCTTTGGTTGATGCAGTAGAAAGAGGGAATATTTGTAGTTGAATGGATTCTTACCTCTAGTGTTTGAGAAATTGCTACAAGAAAATGACGTTAGCTTAAAGGAAAACAAATGAAAAGATGAATTCACTGGAAATTAGGAATGAGAGGTAAAAGAGAAAATCCACAATTTTCCTTATGCAGGGTTGAATGATGCAATTATTTTCCTCTTTGACAACCAAAGATAAAATTGGAAACCACTTTGAGTGAGAAAGGGCCTAGCAAGACCCAGTTCAAGACTCGACCTCAGGGCAAAGATCTAAAAAGGACATGATGATTACACTTTTTGTTAAATCCACTGATTGGATTAGTCTGACCCCAGATGACCCTTTCTGGTGATCAGAATGACTCATAATAGATACTAAGGGCAAGCTCCCACAGACACACAGGAAACTCAAAGCTATGAACTCAGAATCATTTCTTGCAAAGAATTATGGATGAGGACATTGGTATATGGAGCTAATGGAATGAAATAGATTGACCAGCCCAAGGCAAATAAAGAAACACAAACCATGAAATTTTTGACCAATGTGTTTCCAGTCTATATTAAAAAGCCTGTGACTCTGAGATATAAAAGATCCCTGGAGCCCAGATTTAGCCCGAAAGCAGGCTGGGAATGCTGCTCAGCCACCTGAGAGTGAATACATTCTAATGCCTTTTTTGGATGCATTCCAGGAGGGAAATGGAAAAGGAAGAATTTCTAAGGGCAGAATTAAGAGCCAACGAAGAATGGAATAGGGGTTAATCCCAGGGGTGAGACTGTTACCTAATTAGTTTTCTCACCACCTGGATGAGAGACCTTGCAAAGTTTGTCTTGTCGGATTTCAGAACTGCCACGAGTCTCCCCTTTTACCCTTTCTGAATGTGTGTGTATTTCATGTGGGGTGTTGTGGGAGGAGATAACCTGTCATTTTATTTTATTTTAAAGATTTTATTTATTTATTTGACAGAGAGAAATCACACGTAGGCAGAGAAGAAGGCAGAGAGAGGGGTGGGGGGGGGGGAAGTAGGCCCCCTGCTGAGCAGAGAGCCTGATGCGGCTCAATCCCAGGACCCTGAGATCATGACCTGAGCCGAAGGCAGAGGCTTAACCCACTAAGCCACCCAGATGCCCCTAAACTGTCATTTTAGAGAAGTCTCTGAATCAAGACGACCTATATCTATAACCAGTAAAGGGATTTGGGGCCTGATGGCATGTTTGAAGGGAACTCTGGGGCTTCTTCATTGCAGAGAAGGTGACTGTATTTTATGTGTTGTATCAAGTGAGTATTTGTAATTAAAAAGGAAGACTAGTAGGTTTTATTATTTAAATAACACTGTTCTTCCCCACCCTCTGTGAATTGGACAATACTTGCTGTCCCCTTGATTTTGGGCTTGGTCATGTGACTTACTTTGACAAAAGGAATATACCCCAGTTCCAAGCAGAGGTGTTGGAAACACATAACTCCACTCACATTACTGTGCTCCAGGCTTTGATAATGGAAACAGGACACTCCAGAGAGGATGCGCCTGGGTCCTGGAATGGAACATAATATGGAAAGAAGCTGAACCTAACTCTTACCTCAAGCAAATCTTCCATAGCCAACTTTCGCATACAATAGCAAGAAGTTAACGTGAACTTCTGCAAGCCAATGAGATTCTAGATGTGTTTGTTGTTCCAGCAAAAGCTGATTAATACACCAGCCTACTAGCCCATGGCCCATTTTTTTCTTTTTAATTGGATCCCACTAACTGAGTCCTTATAACTTTCTGTCAGGAAGACACACCTCCTTTTGGAGAATTTGCCATTCATTTGTAATTGCTTATTATAATTTACAAAAAGCAGAGGACCTAATTGCTTATTAGGTCCTCTGTTGGCTTTCATTCCATTAAATATATTTATATCTTTTAGAAATCACTGCTTCAGTCTAGAAATGGCATCTTTTTATTCTTCCAGGATTACCATGAATTTATTCTTAGATTTTTATTTATTCTGCCTTTCCAAATTTTAAGATGGGGAGATAGCTTACAAATTTAGTGAGTCAACTTGGCTGGGCCAATCTGGTTAGATTCTCTTTGATCCCCCTGGCGCTAGAAAAGGATACCTGTAAGGAGGTTGGTTAGATAAGGAGAGCATCTCTTATTTATATGAAGGTTTTCAAACCAGAAACAATGTTATTGCTATTGGGGGAAAAGGGTAGGTGGTACCAAAAATATCTGAGAGGATGTACATATTTCTTTGGGGCTTCATGGACCCACTGAACTTCTCTAATAACCATGTAATAGTCCCAAAAAAGTTCTCTAATATAGATGCTCTAAAGTCCAAGTGATTTGATTCAGTTGATGAAACTAAGAGATTCTAAACAACTATAATAGCAATCATACCCTAATGAAGGCACAAGAATCCTGTTTTAATTCTGAATTGATGCAATAATTTAAGATATAAAAGAAGGATTGATTCTGAATAAATTGAGGCAAAAATATGAGAGGAGAGGTTGGAGCCACAGTGAAATTCTCAATGGAGCCTAATGGCATGGAGGACCAGTACTTTTCTCTAGCTTAAAACTATGTGCCATTACCAACTGCTTAAGTACACTGGGATTTTCAATAGCTATTGCTACTGGGACCCTTTCACTCTGAGTTGCAAACATTCATATTATTCTGAAAGTTTCTTTGAAAATTAGACAATTGTCTACCAGAATATTTCTGGAGGTATTACACAGATTGGAGCTGCTAAAATCACAGGCTAGAAATGGACTTTCCCAATCCATTCTAGCATCTAGTCAAGAGTTCCAGTGCTTCCTTTACCTTCTGCTCCACATTGCTAGGCCAGGAGCACTCAGTAAGCATGCTTTCAATTTAGCATGTTTTAGGGAGCATTACCCAATCATTCCCTTCCTCACATATATGTCCATTTGTGTGCATGGACATGTGCATGGTTTGAACTACTGTATCATTTTTTCAGACAAATTCCTGGTGAATGTCACCAAATCATTAACTCTAATTACCATCAAAACAAAACAAAAAGGAGTAAATTAGATGATTCTAAGTCTTTCAGCCTTTCAGGATGCAGAGCAGTGATTTAGTTTCTAAATAGAATTTTCTTCTTCTTGAATCTTCGAGTGGGATGGGCACACTAGAACCAGCGTTGTTACCAATCATGCTACACTAAGTGCAGTGACCATTCTCCAAAATGACCTCAGTGATTCTGTCTCTTGGTAGTCATCCATTTGTATAGTTCTCTCCCACATTCTACCAGGTTTGGTCTGTGTGATCAATGCAATACGGAAGAAGTTATGGTATTTTATTTCTGACATTATAAAAGACACCATAGCATCTGTTCTGCTCCTGCTCTCTCATTTGGTCTGGGGGGAAATGATATTGAGCTCAGTCTCGTAGAGAAGCCCTTGTGGGGGAGAATGGTGACCTTCCGCTAACAGTCACACAGCCATTGAGTGAGCTTGGAAGTGAATTGTATAGCACCAGTCAAGTCTTCAGAGATGCACTGTCTTGGCCAACAGCTTGGCTACAACTTCATGACAGACTCTGAAGCAGAATCTAGCTATGGCCCTCTTGAAATCCTGACCCGAAGAAACTCTGTAAGATAATGTTTTGTTGTTGGTGGTTTTTTTTTTTTTTTTTTTTTTTTAAAGAGAGAACCAGTGGCAGTGGTGGTGGGGGGGTGGAGAGCAGAAGTGCAGGGGCAGAAGGAGAGGGAGAGAGAAAATCTTAAATAGAGTCCAGCACGGAGCCCATTGTGGGGTTCGATCTCACAACCCTGAGATTGTGACCTGAGCTGAAATCAAGAGTTGGACACTTAACTGGCTGACCCAGGCACCCCTTGATAATGTTGTTCTAAGCTGGTATATTTTGGGATAATTTGTTATGTAATAGCTAATATAAGAGCAATGCCATGGAGCATCTCTGTGTCTACTCTTCTATCTATAAAATAATATATTATTACATACTTCATAGAAATAGTTTAATATAGGGGTGCCTGGGTGGCTCAGTGGGTTAAATCTCTGCCTTCAGCTCAGGTCATGATCTCAGGGCCCTGGGATCGAGCCCCACATCAGGCTCCCTACTCAGCAGGGAGCCTGCTTCCCCCTTTTTCTCTGCCTGCTGCTCTGCCTGCTTGTGATCTTTCTCTCTCTTTCTGTCAAATAAATAAATAAAATCTTTAAAAAAAAGAAATAGTTTAATATATATATGTACATATATGTATATATATATAGTTTCTAAATATATTGGGAATACTTAACCATGTAGAAAGAAAAATATTATTTTTTATAATTCCTTATAGAAATCATTTGTTATTTTAAAATTACATTTGATAGTATCATAACAAGTTTTATTTATAGAAAGAAATAAATTATATTTCTCTTTTGTTCAACCAGCAAAAATGGCATGCATTTACCAATGCAATTATACCTTAATTTCTTATACAGCTGCATAACAACCTTCTGTCTCAGATCTCTTTGTATTCAGAGTTTATTTTTAAATCACATTTGGTCATCGACAAGAAAAGTATGTATCAGGATATTTTGCTTATCATAGTCCCTGACTTGTAGCCACCCTTTAGCCATGATGGGATACTTTAAGATTCAGTGTCACATTAGTGTTGGTTTTGCCTTGATTGAATTAAGAATCTATGGAATTTAGACAGATTCTCCTGAGAGTTGGTTAGAAAGCATTTGAAGATAGATGCTCATCATGTGAAGAATAACTTTCCATGAGTCATGACTTGTTCATATAACCTCTCCCGACTTGGAAAGCTTATGATCTATTCCAAGATATTTGGCAATTTCTACAGCATTTAATTGCTTTGCCTGACATGTGACAGGCAGTCATTTTGCAAGTGTCTCAGTGACAAGGACACATAGCTTTTCTTAGTTGTGGGTGTCTTCCCTTTTCATGTCCTGTCAAGTACATTTTTGTATCATGAATTTATACCATGAAGATCTGTCCCTCTGCACCTTTGCATATGCAAGACTTTTCCTTTTAATACAGCATCACAGTACAGTTTTTCTGAAAATATTTCAAACTAAATGTAGAAATCCAATGTAAAACTCAATAATTCTTTGGTACCATGAATGCCCATGTTACAATAAGAATAACATACAATAAGAATAACATTCTACCTTTGCAACTTTATAAATACAAACAACAATTTTGTCACAATATGTATCTGTTAAGAAAGTTCAAAGCTGAGTGAAGTACATTATAAATTGAGGGAGTAATATAGTGACTGTCTACTCTGTAGGGAGCACTTCATACACTTTTGTATCTTGCTTATTTAAGGTTTACCAATAGTCTTTCTAGATTCCAGATGATGAGACTGATGCTCATGAAGGTTAAGTAAGTTGTTCAGGGAACATAGGACGGAAGAGACCAAGTTAGAATTTAATTTGCATTTTTCCCTTCCAAAGATTGTGCTCATTCTAGCATATACTGCTGCTTTTCAAATGATATTATTGATTTTAGCATAGTCTTTAGTCTGTTCCTACTAAAGCAATATCACTGAGAGAAAATTCTGTTAGCTTTTAGTTTGGGGGAAGGAAAGACATCTAGCAACCATCCTTGCTCTCTTGATAATCTCTCTGTAACAGAGCTCACACTATATGTGCAAGCCTTTCCTGGTAAAATGTTAACACTTCACACTTTTCCATTTAAAAGCTATTTTAGCTTTGGTTTCAGAGAGCGAAGCAAAGCAAAAAAGAAAAAAAAAAAGGAAAGAAAAAAAAAAACTAAGTCAAGGTGATTATAACAGAGAAATCTATGATATTCCTAGAAATTAATTTTACCCAGTATAACTAAAAAACATCCAGAGTCCAAAATGTAAGTTGTTGATGCCAGATATTTTCTTTGACTTCCTTTCAAATGAGCCACTATTTTGCCTAAAAAACAAACAAACCTGCATATGTGTATGAGGAAGTACTAGATATATAACCATTTGCCCATAGAAACACATGTGTAATGCAAAAAGAATTTTAATTTTATTTCCTTCATCCCTAGGATCTCTCTCCAGTTACTTACATAAAATAGTTTTTAATTAAGGGGACTCTCTACAGAGGGACTGCATGATTCAAATAAGGACAGAAATCCATAGAGACAACTTAGCAATTCAGGGTTATATGCTGGCTATAGTTATAAAAACCATTTTTCCAATCAGCTAGCTGCTGTATTTAAACTTCCTGGTCAACCTACACCTATTATAGCATCTAATTTGGCATCTACTTTGTAGAAGTTAAATTGTCCTTACAAAATAAGAAATAATTCTTTTGGAGGATGATGACAGCTATATGATTCCAGATGTAATGGGAACCTAATTCTGGTTAAACTTGAAATTTCACAACCAAGGTGATCCCGCCTCATTTTAGATTAAAACCTTATTTTGTGTCTCTATGTTGTATAATTTCCCCCAAAATGAAGAAAATGCCATAAAAAACAATTTTTATATAAATTATTTGGATAAGGAGTTGCCAACACTTAAAATAAGTCAGACTATATCATGCTAAAATTTGTAGAAACCATGTTGACTGGCTTTTTTCCCAGTTGAGGAAATGAAGAGTAGTCTCAAAGCCTCAATGTCACTCAACCATGTCTGTTTTTTTAATGTTGAACTTATTCACTGTTAGCACTCACTTCTCTGGTTATTTCAACAACCCTCGTGGTTACACATGTTATAAATTTGGTACCAGCACCAAGTTCATACTTCCGGGCTGTACCTCTTCCTGTTATTCCAGACCCATACGTCCACCTGTCTACTTGGCATCTTCTTTTTTATGTATACCAGTTATCTCTACTTGATTATCTCCAATATGGAGGCCCCAACCTTCCCACCAAAGACTGCTCCTCTCTCATTTCCCCCATTTTATTGGATGGCAAGTGATTCTTCTAGTTTCTGGGGCCAAAAATTGTAGAGTCATTTTTGAAGCCCTGATCTCTTTCTCTCTCTCTCTCTCATCAGCAAATACTGTTGGTACTACCTTCAGAACAGATATAAACAGTCACAACTTCTTACCACATCCACTGTGCCTACTCTTGTCCTTGTCAACATCATTTGTCATACAAATAGTTTCAGTACCCTCCTAATACATCTCCCTACTTCCACTTTTGTCTTTCTACAGTCTGGTTTTGACACCACAACCTGAGTGACTGAGTGAAACCCTAAGTCGGCTTGTATCCAACCTCTAAGCAAAATCCTCCAAAGGTTTTCCCTTTTCCCCAGAGTAAAACCCGAAGTACCACACGGGCAATAGGACATGTCCCCAGCCTCTCCTAGAGCCCCTCTCCCTCCACCACACACACTCATACTGCTCTCCTCACTAACCTCTTCTACTCACTCCTACTATCTATGCTTTTACTTACTCTGCTCTGGTCTCACTGGGTTCTTGGAGTGAGTTCTTCAAAAGGGCCAGGCAGCACCCACTTCACATGTCATCCTGGAGCATTGTCTTCTCAGTGTTCATGTGACTAGCTCCCTCACTGTTTTCAAACTCATGCTTAGATGTTACTTTCTCAGCAAGGACTTCTCTGAGCACTCTCTGTAAAAGTGCAACCCCAGTTTTAGCATCCTCTATACCCCCCTTCCTGCTTTATCTGCTTCTCTCATCAGAGTGAAAACTCTATAGGGGTGAAGACTGTTTTGTTCAGTCATGTATACATAGCACACAGGACTTTGCATGACATATAGTGTGCGTCATGAAATAACTGAATGAGTGAATGAATGACTGCTTTGGTCATTTGTAGTAATCAATCAACATGTCAAAGCTTTGGGAAAATATCTGAGCAAGATGCCCTTACTTATCTTATGGATCAGGAAAATCATAACCCAATAGGAAATGTTTTTTGAATTATTGAGTATTTTTTTTTCAGAATAATTCACTGAATGTATTACTATTACTTTATTAGTGACATCTTGCTTGTTTAGTGATTCAAAGGCTACAATACTATATTAAGAGTTTTTTCCATTCATGAAGTGCCAGAGTCAGCTCAGGAGCTAAAGCCACTCTGGGCCATATGAATTTGTAGTTCCTATCTTTGAAAGAAAATGATCAGGAATTACCCCATTTTATAGTAAGTGTTTAGAATAAATTGTAGATAGTGGTGGGGTGAGGAGGTGGGTATCTGACTGACATTCTCAGTTATAGATTAGAGGAATTACAACTGTTTTTTTTTTTTTTTTAAGTACGTTTAGGTCTAATAAGGGATGCTTGCAGAAACCCACTCAACATTTCCCCAAGGCCACTCAAACTCTAACCTCCATGTAAACCATCTATCTAGTCATGTGACTTCCCATGTATGAAGTCACAGCATTTATGCAAGTCATTGACTTATTTCTAAACCTAGGAATTTTTTTTTAGATTATTTATTTATTTGACAGAGAGAGAGAGAGAGAGATCACAAATATGCAGAGAGGCAGGCAGAGAGAGAGAAGGAAGGAGGCTCCCTGCCAAGCAGACAGCCCAATACAGGGCTCGATCCCAGGACCCAGAGATCATGACCTGAGCCGAAGACAGAGGCTTAACCCACTGAGCCACCCCGGTGCCCTAAACATAGGAATTTAACAATGATTAAGTTGTGAGGTCTCTTATGGAAGGAGACTTCCAAATGCTCTGTATTTCTCGGAACTTGTCGTAGGAGTGGTCACTCATTTTGCAAATGAGAGCTGATTTGATTGAAAGCCAATCAAAGACAAGACTGTGAGTATTTACTTAAGAGAAGGATGCCAATTCTTTGTCTATATGAACACAATGTAAAATATCTCCTTAGTTTTATCAATTCAGTACAATGTCGCATTAGTGCTATCCATTTTTCAGCATCAGTTCCTAGCAGGCAGGCCTTCTGACTGTTGAACTTTTCTCTGAGCAGCAGTATGTGCAAGGGGATGCTTAATAAATGCCATTAGACAATGATTGCCTGTGTTTAATATTTATCGAGCACCTATAGGGACCTTGAGACCTTGGTCCAGGATGAAAAGCTTTAAAAAAGCCTGTACTTAATTAAGAAAAACATGGTCTCTGCTCCCAAGAAGCTTATCTGTTAAAGCAGACAACACTGGTGTGGGTGCATAGAGAAAATTAATTTTTTTAGCTAAATGCAGAAAACAACAACCACTTTTATGAAATTGCAGGATTTATCTTCTTCTCTCTTAAACTTGTTTTCTTTGTGAGGGCCTCACGTTAAATGTCTGGCAAAGAATGAAGGTAGAAGAGCCTGGAAAAAGGACAAGGGGATGAGGCATGAAGAAAAGGGGGGATAACAGATGGCGAGGCAGTAGGCTGTATGGCCTGAGGGAAGGAGCAGTTGGGGAAGAAATGGAATTTCTGTAGGTGGCTGCTGTGTTTTCTATATTTTTAAAAATAATTATAACATACCATCGTCATCACGATTAATTAATATTTAAGTTCTGGTGGCAAAGAAAAGCAAATACAAATGAATCAGACATTGATTTCCTTCCCTTTAGGCATGCTAAAAAGCCCAGCTGTGATAGAGGGCAGGATTGGCATGGATTTAAAACAGATCACAGTCTATCAGGAATGGTTTCCTAATGCGTTTGTGTTCATGTTGCCAGAGCTTGGAGAACTGAGCACAAGCAGGGAAATAATCACAACCTGTAGCTCTGTTTACATTTCCATTGTAAAAGTTAATATTTTTAAAGTTTTTTTTTCATTCCATCTCTTGAATACAATAGGGTCGGCGCAGGAAAGATTTGGTTATTCGTGGAAGATACATCTACTTATGCCTTCAAAATAGTTGTTTTATACAGGAACATCTTGATTAAATAAAGAGAAGAATTTTGGTTCCCAGTTCACACGTTCCAAAAGTTACCTTCGCCATATTAATTGGTATTTGCTCTGTAACTGTGTGAGTAGGGCACTTCCTGGTTTCCCAGTTTGGGATGATGGTGGATCAAGGAGATGAAACCAAGAGTCAGAATCCCAAGGAAAACCTGGAAGGGGTGTCTCCTGGAGCAAACGAAACAGTGTTTATCCTCGAATCGCAGAGAAGTCTGAGGCAGGGACAACAAGGACTAGTCAAAGCCAAGGAAAATGTCAAGGTAGAGATGGTGAGAGTCAGTAAATGAGGCAAAAACCCAAGGAATGTTTTTGAAGCCAAGGATTTCTGGGAGGGCCAGTCTTACAGTAAAACCATAAAAGGCATCACAGCGCCACTAAGGCGCACCTCACCGTCTCGCATGTAATTAATTAATGACAGTACCATCTGAATAAAGTTGAGGGAAGGCCATAGAGTCACGTATTTAAATAAAGAAGATTCCTTTATCACAAAAGTTTTTGGAACGACAGAAGTCCTTATCATATGTGCTTCTGTTCTTGGTGGACTGTTCCCTTTGTTAACTATTCCCTTATTTTTTTTAAGATTTTATTTATTTATTTGTATTTGCTACTTCTGATCACTTTATTTTGTAGACACATTCTTCCCAATATCGAGGTCTCTTCAGAAGCCACCTAGTAGGATCTTTTACCTGATTCATCAGAAGAGATACAATTTGTCCTGTCTCTTACCACTCTTAACAATTTGCTTAAATCTAAAAATTTTATTTATTTATCAGAAAGAGAGAGAAAGCACAAGCAGGGGGAGCAGCAGGCAGAGGGAGAAGCAGACTCCCCACTGAGCAGGGAACCCAAGGCAAGACTGGACCCCAGGATCCTGGAATCATGACCTGTACCACCTAGGTGCCTGACATTTATTGTATCCTATTATTTTTGTATTTGTTTCATTCCTCTTAACTAGAATGGAAGCTCCTAGGGGTGGAACTTATCCATCACTCTATATCCTGAAAGGCCAAATATCTAATACCCATACATAGCCCGGAGTCAATAACATTTTTGTGTGATGTTTTTAAATGTGGAAAAAAAAAAAACCCTCACTTTAAATACACATGTGAGGGACACTTGGGTGGCTCAGTGGGTTAAGCCTCTGCCTTTGGCTCAGGTCATGATCTCAGGGTCCTGGGATCGAGCCCCACACTGGCTCCCTGCTCCCAGGGAAACTGCTTCTCACTCTCCTCCCTGTTAATTGCTCTCTCTTATTATCTCTCTGTCTCTCAAATAAAGAAATAAAATCTTCAAAACAAAACAGAAGACAATATATCTGAAAGGCCATGTGCACCTCTATGCTCTCATATTTGTGTCTTATTTTATCTTCCTGGTAATCTTTAGGTACCACTGTAGGTAAAAGCCTTGTCTGTTACTAATAACCTATAGAATAGGACTAACAGGATGTTTTGGATTAAAAAATTAAATTAAGGATGGAGAGATAAAAATAAACATTTGTATATATATGTTGATACTTAAGCAAATATTTCACTGTAGACATTTGTAACTTTGCTCTTTTGAAGAGAATGTATTCACATAGTGAAGATGAAATATAATTCCATTTGAATTTCATGCACATCCTAGAATGGTCTTTCACATTTACTTTTTATCCTGTGATAGATCTACATTCTGGATTTGATTGTTCACTCTCATTTCAGGCAGCATTGCGGACATGAGCTGCGGTCAGTTTGTCAGCTCAAAATATTTATTAGGCTTTTAATTTGTGGTAATCACCAAGAGGTATACAGAAATGAATCAGACACAAATCTTATTCCTGGAAGCTTCCTAATATAGTGGGGGAGCTCAAGTCCCCTCGAGGTAAGAGGTAAGTACCATGAAAGTTGTAAGAGGGGTGGGGAAAGAAAGCAGAGGAGGCATTTGCCTTTGGGTCTTGAAGGATGAGTACAATTTTAATGAGAGACTGGGGTGAAGACCAGTCCATCGAAGAAATTGCCGCTGTCATAGGAAACAGACCATCACATTTGTCTCCTAGGCAGGAACACACCTACAAATGTTCAAGAGGTTGCCAGCTGTCCAAAAATGGACCCGGGGTCTTTTCTCTGTGGAAAGTGGATTTTGAAACCATTTCTCCATACACTTCATTCTCCTTTCAAATGGGGACCTTAAGTGTTAAGCGAACCCATGACAACAGAGTAATGGGAACTTTTAGAAGTACCAAAAAAAAAAAAAAGAAAAGAAAAAAGAAAAAAAACGTGCAAGATAATTCCAGTAAAGTGAAATGATCTTTCTGTCTCTATTCTTTCTAGCCTTTCAGGCTTGGAGCAGTAAAGATGTAGATTTTTTTTTTTTTTTTTTTTTTTGTCCTTTTTGGGGAAGGGGTGGGGGTTGTTGAGAACAGTAAGCAAATTAAAAGCTACTCTGTGTTGCCCTGGGAGGTCTCTGCTTTGTAGTCAGTAGCATGTGGCTGGCACTTGAGATGGGAGGTTTGGGGAGTTCACTGGAGTGCACTAAAGCTTGTAGGAAAGGCTCCCTTGGGGAATTAGATATTTTAGTGGGACAATGAAATTGCACGGACTGTGAAGGGCTAAGCAAAACCCTTACCACTGGTCCCAGGGAGTTCGAAGAACACTGAGGGACGTTGGATGTGGGAGGCATGCTACAAAGCCCCACTCAGTCTGGTGTGCTCTGAGGTTTCTCGCCTCTGCCCTGGTTGGCGCAAGGCCACACCAAGCACCTGCATCCAGCACCCTGACCAGAGGGCCCTAGGCTCCTGGTCAGGGGTCCCAGCCATTAGCATTTGCTGTTGAGATTCTGGCTGGGACCTCTGTTGTCATAGCTACTCAAGGCTTCAAGTTGCCAGAGCACCTCCCTAGTTGGAATGGCACCCTTCTCCCAGAGACAGCCCCCTTCCCTGTGTTCTCAGTTAAGAATGAAGGACTAAAGAATTCTGGAGCCATGGATTGATTGAGGAGAGCTAGATGTTACCTGCAGGAACTTCCTTCCCTCTTTTCAAAAGGAACAGAGACTTGGAAGAGGATCTTTACAACAGAGTGCATTGCTCATGTCAGATAATAACGGTAGTAAGAACCCTGTTGATGGTGATGACGATAATCATAATACACCTTTACAGCACCTACTATGTTCCAGGCATCTTTAAAGTGCATTCTGTAGGGGCACCTGGGTGGCTCAGTGGGTTAAAGCCTCTGCCTTCGGCTCAGGGCATGATCCCAGGGACCTGGGATTGAGCCCTGCATCGGGCTCTCTGCTTAGTGGAGAGCCTGCTTCCCCCTCTCTCTCTGCCTGCCTCCTCTCTGCCTACTTGTGATTTCTCTGTCAAATAAATAAATAAAATTAAAAAAAAATAAAGTATGTTATGTAAATTAGGTCAATGATCCACCAGGAAGAAACAAGGTATCAGATAAAGCCTTACACAACTACCTGTGTTGCTCTTATGGCAGAGATGGCCTAGATGCTCAAAACCAAAAACATTTCCTCTTCATAGGCACACAGGAAAATTCCATTTTCTGGACTTCCTGCAAACAGGCAGGGGCTTTCTGGCCCATGGAAAGAGGGAGAAAGTGTTTCACCTCACTCCCTAGGTGGACCCTAGGTGGGTCATAAGCAATTCGTGACATTCTTCTCTCTTGGATGATTGGACACAGGGGACCTAGTGGAAAAGTCCAAGGAAATCCTGACATAGACTTTGACATTTGAGGTTCTGCGAGCAAGGGAAGGCCCATAAAAAGTTATTCGTGCCACTGTTTCCTGAGTTCTTCCCAGAATGGCACACAGTTAGGAGATGCCTTTTAGATGCATAAGAGAGAAGTTAATTCATTACATTCATGGATGCCTCAGGCCATTAGCTCTCAAGTGTTTCCCGGACACTGAAACAGGCGGCCTTGGGTGGTAATGCTGCCATGAGGTAGCAAGAGCCTGGATCCCTGAGTCATTAGTTGGCAGGGAATCCCTAGGGTCTTGCATACTTAACTTCACAGAGGAAAAAAATATGCCATTTCTGGGTATATTCACCAAAATTTGAGACTCTATGTTTTACCACAGGATATTCCAGCTTATTCTGGGTAATTCGTCTTCTGACCAGCTTGACCAGGAGGAATCTCCCTCCCATCTTCTTTGATGTGTAGCCACATTAAAATGTCAGCTGTGAGATGACCAATCATGGAACTTTCTTGTTCTGTCATCGCGGTGCAGCAGGCATTCTTCGTCCCTGCTCTTGCTCTGGGACATCTTTATATCAGGGACAGGATGGCTCAGACTGGCTTGAAAATGGGGGTGTCGACATAGATGATAATAGGAAATCCATTCCAGATGGAAGATAAGCTAAAAAGACAAAGCTAAATGCCTCAGAAAGAAAACCTAGAGAAAAATCCTTCTATGCCTTGCAGAGAAGGGAAGGTTCAGAATTGTACCTACTGTTCCAAGAGACTGGATTTTTTTCACTTGTTTAATGGTTATGGGAAACAGGGTGAGATCGTTATGACTCTCATACACAGACTCGCTTAAAGACTAATTCTAAAAGGAGGTGAAGTTTATGGTTTGAATCTGGTGTGGGTTGGGGAGGGCAATGTAGACTGTAGTGTGTTATAGACCACTCAGCGTCCTAAACCCTGCGGTCACTTTACATTAGCAGGGAAGGCAATAAAGAGGAAGAGGAGGGGTCAATGTACCGTATCTTCCAGGAGCTGATTCAAATTCCTCTCTTCTCTAAGAGAGAAGTTAGGTTAAAGATCTCTAAAGTTTCCAATAGGTTTAAAACTCTGATAAGAAAGAGAAAAGATACTGACAGTGGTCAGACAGCTTTTACCTGTGCTCTGATCCCCACAAGCCCTACAGAGGGACCAAACAAGGCAACACTTAATGAAAAGCTAGGCATTCTTCTCTCCTCTGCTTTCGTGGGGCTCGCACTGTGGGTGGCTGTGGGAATTGGAACACAGTCTGGCTATACAAAGGGAAGAGGACCATTCCCTCACTCTTCTGTGTGTTCCCAACTAAATGAAATGCTGTGTGAGCAGAATTTTATATTATTTCTTTGTCCCCTCCCCATCTTTATCCAGTAGTACCTAGGAAAGTTCTCAGCATTTAATAGGTGCTGAGATTGATTTGTTGATTTCCACATGTGACAAACTGCATGCTCTCATTATGTGTGACTCATATCCATGCATTATTAGAAAAATAATAACTAATTGTATTTTTGAAGACTAACATGAGCTTTGGCGCTCTTGATTTAAAGACATTTATACAAAACTTCATTATGAAGACAGTCTTTATTGTGTGAGCAATCATGCACTACTTAAAGCCTCCAAGTTATAATAACAAGAACATTAAGTTTATAGCATGGATATTAAAATATTTGAATTTTTTAATAAAGCAAAGTGGTAAACACTTTTGAGTTTAACTCTTTCCTTCCTCACCTCCCCTTCATTTGAATAAACCATTACTTAGGATATTTGTCCATAATATTTTTCCTTAAGTACTAAAGACCCAGATAGGGAGCGTATCACAACTTAAGACTCATGTAGTATCCCTATGGTATCATTCATACCTAAACATTTAATACAAATAGAATTCGCTGAAATAAAAGTGAATATTCAGTCACATTTATTGAATATCTAGTAGTTTTCAGGAAATGGGCCAAATACTTTTAATCATGAGAAAATTGGAGGAAATGGGAAATTCATACTAAGACACAGGAAAAAATATGGGAAAGAAGATTGCTAGTTCTTACAGAAAGAGAAATAGTGCAACATTCGTTTTATCCATTAATGGAGTAGAAGAGTCAGCTTCCTTTGGTATGGCATAGAACAAATCCTGATTTCAGTTCTAAAGGATCCTTCCATCTGCTAATTTCTTAATCAGGGTATATGGACTGGTTAATCGAGTTGATGAGAGAACACAGACCTCAGGGTTCTTGGCATCAGATTTGGCCTTATTGTATAGAAACTGACTTCACTCATGTCAATGACACAGAATGTGCCTAGCCCCCATCAGCCACCCAGGCCTTGAGCAGTATTACTCGAAGTGTGCCTGGGGGAACACCATGGACCACAGGCCATAAAGAAGTGAGTCAGCACTGATAAGACATTTAGAAACATACAGTAAATTGCAGAGTAGTTTTATGCATGTTAGGTCTCATAATAATTTAAGAGCTGGAGTTCTATTTTAGATATCATTTCAATTACATTTTTCTACTATCAGATTTTTCCTGTAGCTTATAAAAGTATTTGCACATGGCCTATAAAATGAGTCTTTGACCATAGACTGATCAAGAAGTGTTGGCATGGGATATATCATCTTGGATGCAAAAATGAGCTCTGAAAAAAAAAAAAAAAGAGCTCTGGAGCTAGACTACATGTCAACACCATCATTTCCTAGCTGTGTGATATGAGGTGAACTGCTTAACCTCTCTGTGTTTCACTTTTGTCATTTCATTCTGGGGATAACATTAGTATTACTTAGTATGAGGAATTTGAAAAATAAGACAGAGGATCATAAAGGGAGGGAAAAATGAAACAAGATGAAACCAGAAAGGGAGACAAACTATAAGAGACTCTTAATCTCAGGAAATAAACTGAGGGTTGCTGGAGGGGAGAGGGGTAAGAGGGATGGGGTGGCAGGGTGATAGGACACTGGGGAGGGTGTGTGCTATGAATTGTGTAAGACTGATGAATCACAGACCTATACCCATGAAACAAATAATACATCATATGTTAGAAAAAAATAAATACTTGCAACTCAAAGATGAAAAAAGGCTAAGGTAAAGAACTTCAGGCCTTTTGATTTTTGGCTGTGTGTCTGGTTTCTGAATTTCTAGAATGACAGAAGTAATAGTTTTTTTATATTTAGAAGACATGTTTGGGTCATGGCTTTTTTTTTTTTTTCTCTCCCTTTCATGTCTGTGATATGCGGAAAGTCACTGAAATCTGAGCCTCAATGTTCTCATTGCTAAAATGATAATGATCCTAGATCACATGGCTTTTGCAGTCAGTACTAAGAGCCACCATTTAATGAGAGGCTCTATATTCCATGAAGGGAGTTAGTTATATATAACACTTACACATAACTAGTAAGGAGCAGAGATCTTGGACTGAAAAGCCATATTTTTTGCGTTTATATCTTCAAAGGAGTTAATAGAAGTGCATGCATTTTGTAAACCAAGTTTTTAATGCACATCTGGCATTCTCATCATCCATTTCCACTGATGGAAAACTCCAACCCCACCCATAGTAGGTCAGCAATGTGATCTTCAAAGGCCACTAACAATTCTTTTCCATTACTTTAGTTAGCAGGAGGAAAGGACCCTAAGCTATTGTTTCTGAGGCAGCCAGAATAGTGTGCCATTCTTAGTCTCTGATACCAATTGCTTTTCCTACAGGCATCTTCACTGGTGGACCAGTTGCCAAAGCAGATCTTTCAGAGGCTGGCTTTTGCTCACACTCCATGGGCTCATTTGATAAAGAGGCTGACTCCAAACCATGCTTAAGCTTTTGTTTCATGGGCTGTGTTCTGGAGTTGGCTCACGAACTGCCCCTCTAGGGGAGTGGGGGCGGAAAGTGACAATAAAAGGAGAGTTATGGACTGCGAAGCCCTGCCTGACAGGGTGTCTTTCCCAGGATTCGCAAGAAAGCAAAAATGGATGTTGTGAGAGGGCAAGTGTCTGGTATTGCACTCTTACTGGGCTCTCTCACTGGTAAGACTTCTTAATGGCTGGGCTTGGAAGGA
Organism: Lutra lutra; assembly: GCF_902655055.1. NCBI lineage: Eukaryota > Metazoa > Chordata > Mammalia > Carnivora > Mustelidae > Lutra > Lutra lutra. The sequence continues at coordinate 32,692,273 of NC_062279.1, read as the reverse complement.
ATGCACCAGTGCTGTGCCCAGAGATAGTGCACACGGAGTGTGATTAGGATAATGTTTTCTTCATTGTTGAAGCAATTGAAGTAAAGATCTGAGCAAATGCATCAGGCTTTCATCTCAGGCACAGGGCAGCAGGAGGAGGCCAGACAGCTACAAAATGGCAGTCCCTCTGATTCAGATGTAATTGAGTTGTTTTGCCCATGGAAAATAGGAAAGAGAAAAATTATATATAATCTCCTCTTCCAAAACAATTAAAAAACAAAACCCAAACCTTGGAGAGATGTATACAGAAATCACAGGGAAAGCATGATCTATGTAAGACTCATGGGAAATATATGGTATTGTTGTATAAAAGCTAGAAAGTCTAATCCTTTTCCAGATCTGTGTCTCAATTTCTGTGTCATATTAGGAAAGTCATTATCCTGCCTGGTGCCTCAATTTTTTCATTTGTGAACTGGAGATAAGACACCTAATCTATCAACCTCAGACACATTCTGTGAGTATCATTAATGGATCTAAAAGTGTTTGGAAATGTAACTATATATTATTACATCCATATTAGGTGTTTGATGGTGAGTACATGCAGTATCTAATTGCATGAAATAGAAAATGAGGAAAAATATCAGAAAAACCATATATGTACGAATGTCAGGAGTTTAAAATAAGCTTAGAACTCACACTTTGCTAACCACTTCTAAAGCCTTCTTATATTTTTGTTTGTTTTGATTTTTACCTGTCCAGCTTCTCTTAAAAAATGCTAATTACAGACAATGCTTTTCACAAAATGAGACATTTTCTACCTATCTTAGAATTCTGTGCATTTCCCAAGAAATGCAAGATTTTTCTGAAGACTGTTCTAAAGCTAGATAAATCCTACATTCCACCTTATATTTACCTCATCTGCTGGTGGAAGAATAATCAAGAAACAATGCAAGTGCCATTTTTTGATACACACACACACACATGCACACACTTCTCTGATGATACAAAATCTTCCACATATATGCCCTAAGACTGAGTGGGGTGAAAGCCTTACCCTGTGTTTCTTTTCCATAACCACTTGATCTTTCACATAACCTAAATTTAGTATTGGATTTCTCTTCTTGGAGGTCCTTATCCTTTGCAAATGTCACCTGAATTAAGGGCATCATATTAACATTTCTACCACATTACTGTAATAAGCACATATATGTGTGTGTATATATGTGTATATATGTATACACACACATAAAAATATAAAATACATATATATATGCATATATATATATATATTTTTTTTTTAACCAAAAGGAACTAATACTGAAGGGCCATAATCACTTAAACTCTAAGGATTTTGTATAATGTTGGTCTCTTTACTTCTAGTCACTATCATGGTTAATTTTAATCTATGTATCAACCTGACTGGGCCACAGAGTACTGATACCTGGTCAAATATTATTCCTGAAGGGTGTTTTTAGTTGAGATTAGCATTTAAATTTGGGGGTCTGAGGAAAACGGATTGCCTTCTTCAATGTGGGTGGGCCTCATAAAATCAGTTGAAGACCTGAATAGAACAAAAAGACTGACCTTTCTCTAAATAGTCAAATTAGTTCTCCTCATTTTCCAGCCTGCTAGCCTTCAAAGTGCAACTAAACCATCAACTCTCCTGGGTCTTGAGCTTGCCAATTCACCTTGCAGGTCATGGGATTTGCCGGCTTCTATAGTCACATAAGCCAGTGAGACAATTCCTTACAATGAATCAATTATCTATCTCATTTCTTGCTCTCTCCTCTCTCTTACTTCCTCATTCTCTTTTCCTGTGTGTGTGCGTGTGTGTGTGTGTATGTATACACACACATATACAGACACATGCACACACACTCACATATATATAATACATGCATACATTCTACTGGTTCGGTTTCTCTGCAAAACTCGAACACAGTCTGTCCCATTTTATACTTCTAAATTCCTTATGAGAAAAGGTTGGTCATTCCTCAATATTCTATCCTTTTTTCTACACTGATTTTCCAGGTTAAAAAAAAAAAAGAAGTTTCTATGTATGCATGTGGGTATATGTATAGATAAGCAGTTCATATACAGAAAATTTTTGCCATTATAGAGGTCTTTATCATATTTAAACCCACAGTCCTTTTTTTTTTTAAATGTGCATCTAAAAATATTCCTGCCCCTTATTTCTTTTCCTTCACTTTTGATCAGTAATTCTTTTCTTGGATAGTTTGCTGATGTTTTCCATCTATGATATGCTACAAGATTGATGGCCTCAAACCTTCAACTTCAGCTTTTCCTTCTTTTGCAAGTTAGGATTGAGTTTGGGTCAACTCTGGGTCAGAAAGATATTAGGTTAGTCTTTTCAGATTGTGTTTAGATCCATATATCAAGAACACACTAAAATTGAGATGGCTTCCCTTGACTGCCCTCTCAAACCAGTCGACCTTTGAAGATTCTCTTTCCAGTGAGGTTTCCTCTTTGCATTCTGTCTATACAGTTTATGCTCAAAATGCTACAGGAAAATCCTATCCTAAAACCTCAAAGCCCCACACATTTATTTCATTTTCAGCCCAGAAGACAGAGTGACCCAAATAATTTGGAGGCAATTAGGTAGTGCTATGTTAGAAAGAACATCATACTGGGAGTCAAACCACCCTTCAGGTACTAGACTCTTAACTTTGGACCTGTGTGACTTTCAGAAAAATCACTGAACCTCCCTGATGGAGAGAACACTGCCTCCCTCGCAGTCTTCCTCGAACTGAGGAACGGATGCTATAGGATTTGGAAAATTAATTTGCAAGCTATCAATTAATAACAAAACATTTTAAATTTGTCTTTTTTTCTAAATAAATGATACTTGATTTGTGGTCTCATATCCCCTGTGTCTTGTTTTCACATTAAATCAAAATGATCAGCTTTTATATTCTTGGTGTTGGAGAATGAATGGATTACTGAAATTTCTTAAGTATATCTGCTTCAGTTATCCTCCAAAGTCTAGCTTATGTGGAAATAGATGATGTAATTTCATTGGAATTTTTGGTGAAAATATGACCCGGGAGCTTCATGCCAAGGCTTCTTGTGGTCCCTCCATTTCACATGTCTCCTGGTGGGACTGGTTTGACTCCATCATCTCGGGGCCAGTTATGGTGATAAACTAATCGCCACAGAGAGGCCCTAAGTTTTCATAGGACAGATGAGGTATATAACATTTGGAAGGGTAAGACATATAAAATAAAGCTGCAAGACTGGAAATAATTTGACTTAGATGTGCTAAACTTAGAAAACACTGGAATAATAGACAAAATTGTAAAAAGGGAAGAAGAGTTTAAAAAAAAATGATTGCGGGGCACCTGGGTGGCTCAGTGGGTTAAGCCTCTGCCTTCGGCTCAAGTTGTGATCCCAGGGTCCTAGGATCGAGCCCTGCATCAGGCTCTCTGCAGCAGAGAACCTGCTTCCCTCTCTCTCTCTGCCTGCCTCTCTGCCTACTTGTGATCTATCAAATAAATAAATAAAATCTTTAAAAAAATGATTGGGCATTTGGAGATCTAGGGATTCTAGTCTTATCTATACCATGAAATAGCAGTGAGATTTTAGGTACATCTTTTAGCTCAGGTCCAGAGTTTTTTATCAGTCACACACACATACAGAAATGTTTGTACTAGAAGAATATTTAAGAAGTATTCTAGCACCAACCTGGCTGATTCTGCCCCTCTCCTCAAACCTCTGGTTTCCTGCACACTGCCACACTTTCTATATACAGGAAGTAACGGTAACTCCATCTTCCTCTTCGTCTCTCATATCCCATCTTCTGGCTCAGTTTATGTGACTGAAAAAATGGTCTCCTGCTGCATGTTATCATATATTCACTGATGATTCACAACAAAAAGTACAGTGCCCACCTTAACGAAGCTGATTCTATTGCTGCCTTTTAAAGGTTTATTTGTTACAGTCCAGGAATCTGTCCATTTGGACATAAGTTGGATCCTATCAATAATTAAGATACAATTATTAAGATCAATAATAACTTCCATTTATTAAATGCTTATTATACTCAGCACATAGCATAGCCATCCCACTGAAATTCCACAACACTGTTTGTTTTTAAATATTTTATTTATTTATTTGACAGACAGAGATCACAAGTAGGCAGAGAGGCAGGCAGAGAGAGAGGAGGAAGCAGGCTCCCCACTAAGCAGGGAGCCCATGCGGGGCTCGATCCCAGGAGCCCGGGATCATGACTAGAGCTGAAGGCAGAGACTTTAACTCACTGAGCCACCCAGGCGCCCACACCAGTGTTTATAAAACAAGTACTATCTCTGTGTTGGCCGTGAGGACCCTGACATTCAACAACAGTCAGATCACACAGAGGGTGAGCAATAAGGCTGGAAAACAGACCTCGTTCGAGATGGCTGTCTCATGGATTACCCTGTGATCACAGGAATCCAAGCCCAACACTCACAGTCACAGGAAAGCCAACGTATTCATGTTTTCTTCTTGATGCATTGTATTTCTTTAGGAGAGCCACTCCGATTTACTTCTCTTCAGTTTCTCTCCCTTTGAAATAGGGACACTATACTTCATGTGAACCTCACATGGGCATTGTGAAGGTAACGAGTTGACACGGCAATCAGACTAACATCAGAGGGATTGCCGAGTTCTCTTTATTGTGTCACTGTCCGTCTTTGTTTGATTCTGAATGGATTTCCAATCACCTTTTAGAAGTTATTTTAAATACCTCAGAAGGACAAATGGCCAAAAAGAGACACAATGTCAGCTACACACAGAGTGATCCTGCATGAGCAGAGGATGGTCAATAATTTTCAATGCTTGGCAATTAGAAAATAAATTAATGTAAAGAAAGATAAGAAAACATAGAATTCTACTGAGGGATTGTACGAGAGACCTGTTCATGGTTTTAGTGTTTTCTACCTTACAATCAGCCATCCTCTTAAGAGATACACAGGTTGTAAATAAACACTGAAAAAAAAATCACCCTGGAAAAGAGGTCATTTCCAAAAGAAGAGGAAATTAAAAAATTAAATTAAATGAAAAAAAACCACCCTATTAAATATTCTCTTTAATCATTCAAACCCTTGTCAGACATCTGTGCCCGGTGTCTGGAATATTCTTTCTTTCCCTACTCACACACTTTCACTTGCCTATAAAAATTCTCTTGAAATCCTTCTTGATCATAAGAGTATTTTAGCTTTACTGCAAAGAAATAGGGAATTTCTTGATCAGTTTACTAAGAATATATCAATGCCAGTTTCATTGAATATATAATAGTTCATTATTATTATATTATCACTGTGTGTGTATGTGTGTATTGAATATGTATATCCTAAGACTTATTTTGGATTATAGGACAAAACATGATTGGATTATGGCCAATATGCGGGCTGGAGACACATGATATTTATCTGTTTGATCTTTTATGTATAGATTGCCTTTCTCAACCCACTGCAAGTGTCTTCAGGTGTTTGGATGTGAGCCATCATAACCTTAGTCTGTAGCTCCAAGACCCATTGGCTTAACTGCTTGAACCAGCTAACCCAGTCCCTATGTCTCTTTATGGTAGTAGTTCTTAACTCTGGTTGCTCATTAAAATCTCCAAGGATTCTAATCAGTAGAGAGAGGGTTTCATGTCAGAGCAACAGTAGAGCTCAGACAACAGCATTTTTTTTTAAAAGCTCCCTAGATGAATCTATTGTGTAGCTAGGGTTGAAAAACATGTGTTACTATTGTCAGTGATTATCTGTTTCCAATCTTACTAACTCTGTAACCCCACTCCTGCCATCTACAGTAGCATCTCTCACTCTAAGCTGTTCTGTGAGTTGACTCTGGGGTTTAATGGCATCATTCCATGGATCCTCTCTTTCTGATATCTAACCTTACTTCAGCAATTGCCTTGCTGGAAAGGAGAAGGGCTCTGTCCCTCTGGAGTAGGATTATTTATTAAACCACAAACAGTGGGGCTTGGACTTCCATTTCTTTCTTTAGTTTTTAATCATTCATGGTATCACTTCTCTATTATTTGGAGCTACTTGTTTAACTTATTTAGACAGTGGTTTTGTAGGTCTTCCCTGAAGGACTAGGTCACAAAATGCTTTAATTAATACCATACAACATCCCACTCAAATCATTCCTCATCTCTGATATTCAATGAATGTGCCTATAGCATGATCCATACCACCTTAATTTTCCCAGCTAATACATTTCCCAAGAGGAAAGGACCCTTACTGCCTATACCTCTTCTTATGCTGTTGTCCCAGCTCCAGCACTGATCATTTACTGCAATATATCACAGCCATCTTTGCCAGTAGGTTTATCTGGTTTTCATGCAATCAGAACCTCCAACAATTTACTCTGACAATGCCCAATTCCAGCTGGCAAACCCCTTTCCCAGTCCCCTGGGAATCCTAGATATAAATATTTATATGAATATGTTCAGTTCAGTTTTCATGTTCACAAGAATCAAGGCCTTGGAGGACAGTTGCTAGAACTTTATAAACATTCTCAATACATATTTAATGAATCAATGGAGAAGTCAGCGCACAGTACCCAACATAGACCAATCAGCAGGCAAAAGCCTCAGACATTATTCATCATGATGCTCATAAAAGTGGTGCTGGGATTTATGGGATGCCTAGGCAGCTCAGTGGGTTAAAGCCTCTGTCTTCAGCTCAGGTCATGATCCCAGGGTCCTGGGATCGAGCCCCGCATCACGCCCTCTGCTCAGCAGGGAGCCTGCTTCCCGCGCCCCCTCTGCCTGCCTCTCTGCCTACTTGTGATCTCTGTCTGTCAAATAAATAAATAAAGTCTTTAAAAGTGGTGCTGGGATTTCTGAAGAATAGGATTAAGATTTCATATCCCCTTTGCTTTCGTTCTAAGTTCATACTATTTTCTTATCCAGCAAGTCAAGAAGATGCTGACCCAGGACCTTTCAGAGAGATGTGGTCCCTGCTGGCCAAATCAGGGCAAACAGGATCACATGCTCACCTGGAACCCCTGCCTCCTGCACTGACTGGTTACAATAATCAAAGCTACTGTGACATGTAAGCAACAAATTAGACATCAATGCCATGGCTCAGTGAACAGAAGCAGATATTCACCCTCAAATGTGTAAATCCATTTAGCTATAATGTCTAACTGCCTCTGCTAGAGTTAAGTCCCTGACGAGTTAAAAGGATGCCTGACAGGTATGCCTGTTCCCCCTCGGGAAGAAGATAAGACGGGGGCAGGTGGGAAAGATAAGGAACTGGAGGAGGAGAAATTGGGTCCTTTGGGATTTCATTTACAAGCTGTTTACTAAAAAATTTAACATGTGAGCATGCTGTGCTGAGTAGCATTATCTTCCGTTTGTGTTCAGCATCTGGTCATTCTCCCTCCCCTTTGCTTGCTATCCCCCATCTTCATTGCTGTCTGACTTCCATGGGGGAATAACCATCTTCCTTCCCAAAGACCCGTTAAAAATCGGTAATGCAAGGGAGCAGTCAGACTAGCCTGCCGGCCACTCATTCCTTATGAATCATCTGGCGATTTTTTAGTTTGACAATTGCACCTCATATATTTTAATATTGGTTTTGAAAGAAGAAAGCGGAGAACTTCTATTTCTTTACAGCTCCCTGTAATTTCAACTTGCTCTTTACTTATGTATGAAGTCGACTTGGGTGGAAAGGTTAGAGGCAGATGAATTTCTAGTTTCAGAGCCTAGGAAAGGCCAATAAAATGTGCAATAATCTTAATGCGAAGGTTTCATGGCGCCAAAAGTATGTTTTATATTCATGGATGACACTCCTTGAAAATGATGACAGGGACCTCATATTTTTAAGGACATTTTCCCTTTGATTTTCTTTCTATATCCTAAGCCCTACTTAAAATTACCTAGACAAGAATTAAAAACAAACCCAAACAAACAAGAACCCATCATGATTTAAAAGATTTTCTAGTACTGTCAGATCCAACAAGCAAGGGATCTGTTTGATTTTAGTCTTTTCTGGTGCAATCAGAAAAGAGCAGACTACTTTACTAACCCCAAATGTAATTTATCAGCCTTCCTACCTATAAACTCTGCTTTTTTTTTTTTTTTTACAAAAAATTCATGAATCTGCTTTTTAATGACTTCTATGCACAATAAAATTATGAGATTAGAAACGATGACAGACACAGTACATGGATTAGAGATCTCTGATGTCATAGGTTAAAATAAAACATCATATGACAATAGTTACTTATTCAAATTCTTAAACTCACCATGATATTGGGATGAAACTTTGATTATCCTTTCTTTTCTTTCCACTGCCCACAGGTCAAGAGAGAGATCAGGAAGAAAGGGAAGGGAAAAAGTGAAGAGACAGGATGTATTTTCAAATATGAATTTTGGGAACCACTAGATTAGATCTACCCTGAAATTTCTGTTCTACTTTATTCTAGAAGTTTACATCTTATTCAGTACCAACAATTGTACTTATCATGGCACCACAAAGCATCAAAATAATAGCATATTTTTATGGAGACCCACACTTTTCAAAGTACTCTCTTTTATATTATTTTAAAAACACCCTTGAATCATAACATTCTATAGTTAGAAGGGCCCTCCTATACCATTACCTCTAAAAGAGTTTCTAAAATTATGATCTAGTCTTTAATTTTGGAGAATTTACCATATTATAAGACAAACAACTCCATTAAAATTTTTTTTCTTTATAATGAAAAAGTAGCACTTGTCCATTTTTGAAAGTTTATAAATTATAGATTAAATAATAAAAGTGAAAACACTTTTAAATTTGCCCCCATGATTAAATGCTTTTAAAGTTTTGGTATACTCCCATGCTGTGTCTTTCATCTATGCAAATGTCATTAGCTGGGAATGAATTATTACCGTAAGAGCTAACACATATATAATCATACTTGTTGATCTGTGAAGTAGAAGTTGATCCCTAGGCAGAGACAGATTATTGAATAACAACAAGGGACCAAGAGCAAGGGGGTGAGGACCAGGGATGAGAGGAGAGGGCAGGGTTTGGGGGCAGGAATTGTGGAGGCCAAGAGATGTAGTGGAAAGTCAAGTGCAATGCAGTGTAATGTCCCCTCTGTAACCATACCTCACCCCAGCTCACCCCCACACACGCTGCCTTATCTCCAATGAATTCAGTAAAAACTCATAAATTGCTTGGTGTGAGTGGATATTTTATGGAAACTGATAAAAAGATGGAACATTTTACCTGGGGTGATGAAGCCTGAAAATGATATAATTCATAAATTTAGGTGCTGCATCAGGAGGAGTGCTTGAGCCCTTGGGAAGGAGCAGAAATTTGGGGGAATAATTTACAGTTCCATAAATCATGACTAAAGAGTAGAAATCAAGCTTTTAACTATTTCTCTCAGAGCCAATGTGGTCTGCGATGACCTTAGAGTAATATATGGAATTATGATATGACTTTATAAAACATTATTCAAATGGTCTTATGTTTTTTGTCTTTCACTTTCATACAATATTATTTATCTTGTAATTACATACTTTATAATTTTTAAAGTGTGTTGCATTTGACATACTTCTCTTTTTTAAGTCTTTATTTAAATTCTAGTTAACATACAGTATATTAGCTTCAGGTGTATAATTTAGTGATTCAATACTTTCTATACATCACCTCATGCTCATCACAGGAAGTGTACTCTTAATCCCCCTCCCCTCTGGTAACCATCAGTTTCTTCTCTATATTGAAATCTGTTTCTTGGTCCTCTCTCTTTTTCCCTTTATTATTATTATTTTTTTTGCTTCTTAAATTCCACATATGAGTGAAATCATATGGTATTTGTCTTTCTCTAACTTATTTTGTTTAGAATTATACTATCTCCATCTATGTTGTTGCAAGTTGCAAGATTTCATTATTTTTTGTAGCTGAGTATATACCATTATATATATGAGTAATATTTCACTTATATAAATATGTAACATTCCATTTATATATATGAGTAATATTCCATTGTTATATATACATATGTATGTGTATATATGTGTGTGTGTGTGTGTGTGTGTGTGTGTGTGTGTATATATATATATATAAAATCTTCTTTATCCATTCATCAGTTGATAGACACTTGGCCTATTTCCATACTTTGGCCATTTTAGATAATGCTTCTATAAACATCGGGTGCATATATCCCTTTGAATTGGTATTTTTGTATTCTTTGTTAAATACCTAGTAGTACAACTACTGGATCATAGGGTAGTTCTGTTTTTAACTTTTTTGAGGAACCTCCGTAATGTTTTCCAGAGTGGCTGCACTTGTTTGCATTCCCACCAACAGTGCAGGAGAGTTCCCCTTTCTCCACATCCTTGCCGACACCTGTTGTTTCTTGTGTTATTGATTTTAGCTGTTCTGACTCACTGTAGTTTTGACTTGCATTTCCCTGATGAAGAGTGATGCTGAGCATCTTTTCATGTGTCTGTTGGCCATCTGGGTGTCTTTTTTGGAAAAAAATGTCTATTTATGTCTTCTGCCCATTTTTAAATTGGATTATTTGAGGGGGAGTGTTGAGTTGTATCAGTTCTTTATATATTTTGGATATTAACTCTTCATCAGATATCTACTTTGCAAATATCTTCTCCCACCTATGGGTTGCTTTTCAGTTTTGTTGTTTCCTTTGCTGTGCAGATGCTTTTTCTTTTGATGAAGTCTCAGTAGCTTATTCTGGCTTTTGTTTCCCTTACCTCCAGAATCATATCTAGAAAGAAGTTGCTATGGCTGATGTCAAAGAGGTTACTGCCAGTGTTCTCTTCTAGGAGTTTTATGTTTTCAGGTCTCATATTTAGGTATTTCATCCATTTTGTACTATTGTTATGTATAGTATAAGAAAGTGGTCCAGTTCTCCCAAACCATTTGTTGAGGTAACTTTTTCCCATTGAATATTCTTTCCTGTACCATTGAAAATTAATTGACCATATAATTATGGATTAATTTCTGGGTTTTCTATTACATTCCATTCATCTATGTGTCTATTGTGCCTGTACCATACCATTTTGATCACAAAGCTTTGTAATGTAACTTGAAGTCAGGAATTCTGATGTCTTCTGCTCTTTTTATCTTTTTCAAGATTGCTTTGGCTGTTTGGCATCTTTTGTGGTTCCATATAAATTTAAGATTGTTTATTCTAGCTCTGTGAAAAATATTGTTTATATTTTGATGGGGATTGCATTAAGTATGTAAACTTATTTGGGTAGTATAGGCATTCTAATATTTTTTTCTTTCAAACCATGAACATGGGAATGCTTTTCTGTTTCTTTGTGGCATCAATTTCTTTCATCAGTGTTTTATAGTTTTCAGAGCACAGGTCTTTTACCTCTTAATTAGGCTTATTCCCAGGGATCTTACTGTTTTGGGGTACAGCTGTAAATGGTATTGATTCCTTAATTTCTCTTTCTGCTGCTTCATTATTGATGTATAGAAATGCAACATTTCTGAACATTGATTTTATATCTTATGACTTTACTGAATTTATCAGTTGTAGCAGTTTTCTATAGAGTGCCATGTCATCTGCAAAGTTTGACATACTTAATATAAGCATATATGTTTTATATATATATATATATATATAGGTATACATCACTAATATGTTATCACTTTCTCATTTTTACCATTTCAAATGTGTAACTGGTATTCATGTATATAAAATTAAAAAATTAAACAGCACATCTGATGATTTCCTTGAAAATATCTCTAGATGTGAAATGTTTGGTTCAAATGTCATGCATTTTTTTAATATATATTGCAATGTTTAAAAAAGCGCATCAATGAATTTGCAATTCTATCAGCAAGTTATGAGACTATCCAGGACCCATTCCCCATTCCGTAAGTTAAATTTCATCCACCTATACAGTCTGTCGAAGCATTTTTGAATTTTGATCTTTTATCAATTATATTAGGAGTCCAAATGGGTTTGGTAAATCAAAATACACATGCCATTATTTTTTCATTTACGACAACTACCAAAAAAAGTTAAGTGAGGTAAAATATAGTCAGAGTCTTTTGGAAAACTAAATGAAAATTCCACCCAGGAAAATACTCATTGACTTAAGAGCACTTTTTAAATTTGATCCATCTGGGCACCTGGGTGACTCAGTTGGTTAAGCGACTGCCTTCAGCTCAGGTCATGATCCTGGAGTCCCAGGACCAAGTCCCACATCGGGCTCCCAGCTCCATGGGGAGTCTGCTTCTCCCTCTGACCTTCTCCCTTTTTATGCTCTCTCTCAAATAAATAAAATCTTTAAAAAAATAAATTTGATCCATCAATCTCTACCTCATGTATATTTGTACTGTATTTTATAGTCATCACAATCTATTATAATTATTGCCATTTCTGTCTACTGTACTGTGATCTACCTATTCAGCTGTATATTTCCCATTACCCACCATGCACTGTGAAACAATATAAATTTGTACAATGTTCTGAGGGGAAGATGATTTACTATGTCAATAGAAACAGGGACAGGTACCATAGAAGATGTTTCAGAGAGGAAGTAACATCTAATGTTGGTTTGACAAATCAATTGCAGCTCCCTGCACAGGAATGGGGCTAAAGGGGATTCCAGAAATGGGAAATATTATCTTTAAAAAGCACAGAGATATAAAGTAGGTTGGTATGTAGCAAAGACATAAGAAATGGTTTGGTGTAACTAAAGCATAGTGTTAGGGGTAGAGAGGAGGGATCTGGAAAAATAAAACCGTACAATCTCCTTAGTGTCCTCAGGATAGAAGTTGCTTAACTTTTGCAAGACTTTAGTAGGCTTCTCAGGCTGCCATTAATTCAGACTGCATAAGGCTCTTAAAGTAAGAGATTCATAATTAACTTCTGACAAACAACAACTAAAGAATTTGAACTGAGAAGGACTGAAAGGAAAATTGAGTTCCCTTTACCTTATCTGCTACTTATCTAAGCCTTTTAATCACTGTTTAGGTTGTCTTGGACCTTTGTTCCCCATGGCTCTCTTCTTTTGAAAAAATGGGTTTTTACCTTCATCTTCCAGCTGTCTGAGCTGCTAGCCAGAGTATATTCTGGGACAATATTTGGGATGCACCGAAATTGAAGGTATTGGGCTATCTCATAAGGTAGATCCAGTTATCAAAGTTAGTTGTCCAGGGACAGACAGGTGAATCTGATCCTACAAAAGAGGTACTGTTAGTCAGAGGTCAGGATGAGGAGTAGAAGATAGAAATCAGGACTGAATCTAACTGGGGTGTAGATAGCATTGAGAATGTCCAGACAGTCATAGGGTCAGGCATCAGAATTTCAGGAAGGTTTGTTTAAGTTCAGGTAGAGCTCCATTCAGATTCTAAGATTATAGGGCTCAGATCCAGAACATGGGGCATGGGAAAGTGGCATGAAGAAGGTGGCAAAAAATGAGCAGGAAATGTACTTTTTCAACCAACTAATCTGCAATTTACTGCAAGGTTCTGGTCTTGGTAGGAAACTAAAGTCTCCCCTGAACCTATGTAAGGGAACAAATTAAATGGATTGGGACAACACAGTAGTTTGATTCCCATGTGGTGGCCCAAAGATAGAGGGCTTAAAGCTATGGACTCACCCACTCATGAGAAAGGCTCTCCTAATTTCTGTCCAGGCTTAGCCATCATTGTTTTGAGGACTGAGTGGAATCACATTAGTTGTGTGGTAATTTGAGAAACATGGAGGCTGATATCCATTATATCTGGGGCAAGTGTAGGTTGGATTCCTTGATGAAGCTCCTCTCCCTACTATTGTGAATTCTTTTGTGACAGCATCTGAGGTGAAACATTGCCAAACATTGTGCCAAGAGCCCTTTCAATGGGTCATAAAAATGCTATAAAAACATGAAAATTGCTGCTATAAAAAAAAGAGTTATAGAAAAACAGGGAACCTACTAAATTCAGAGGCTAGGAAATACTGAGAAATGTAAACTGTCCCACATATTCCAAGGAGTTTGTGGGTACAGCATCCCCAAAACCATTTACATAGGCAAGGATTATTTGTGTTCACAATATACTTCTGAAAATCTCTTAGCATTCTGCCACTAAGTATGTGGTCACATGGCTTTCCTTGGGATTCACCCTTCACTTGAGTCCCTTCTCAGTTTTGTTGGCTAAATTCAATAGTGTGTATTTCTTTTGCTGTGTTTCTACTTTGAAAGGACCAGCAAAAGCCCCTTTATGGGATAAAGTGTTTACATCACTTTGATGCCTGGGAAAAATGATACCATATTACATACATAGTTGAAGATGAAGTCATCAACTTGCAATTAATAAAAAGCTTGTTTGAAATATTCCTTACTAATAAATCCTAGAATTAAACTTCCTTCCTGACAACTGTACCTTTGCTTTCATTTCCAGTGTTTGTTTTTCCAATAAAATTCCTGGATATCCATTAACACTGGTAATTTGGGGTAAAGTGTGCAGAGGGAATTCATTTTCCATATGCCTTTTGAGCAGATGTGGCTATATTGAGATACAGTAAGTACTATTCATATCTCTGTTATAAAATTCTGAACATGCTTAAGCAATAGTCATAAACACATTAAATAACACCATCCCAAGCACTAAGAGCCTCTGTCTGCCAGCTGGGTGAGCCCTTTCTATATGTCATTTTGATGTAATGCACTCCCATTTCTGCTGTTATTAGATGCAAAGTATTTGAAAAGATGTTAGATTGAATTGAAATCTGATTACATCTGGGTTTGGGTTTTTGAGATATTGCCTCTTTTCCTAAGATACACTGTTCTGTTTTCTTTTTAATCTCACAAATACATACAACATTCACACCCTTTCATTTCTATCTTCTCTTCTCTACATTCATGGATCATACGGGATTTCTGATTTTATTTTAAAATGTAATCAAGATATAGAAATGATGAAGCAGTATATCATAGATTCCAATGTAGACAAAGCAAAAAATAAAGAAAGGCAAAGAAAGGAAGAGGAAAAAGAAGAGAAGAAACATTTAGCCTCTGATCTATCATAGGTTAATGGTCTGCTGCACATGGGATAAAAATCCATATATAGTGTTTGTTTGTACATCATTAAGTTATAAAGCTGTAAGTCATTTAAGAACATTTCTATAATCATAAATTGCTTCTTATTGTATTTGTTTTCCTTATAGAAGCACCTTTCATGGGGGGAAACAAATCAATAGGAATACATTTGATTACTTCTCACAATTGCTTTATAGTTTAGAAGACAAAATGTGGTGGTTTAGTGTTGGTCACATAAGACTGTGTGGACTGAGGCCATAGGATTCTTTTTTTCTTCTTTTTTTAAAAAATATTTTATTTATTATTTATTTGACAGATGGAGATCACAAGTAGGCAGAGAGGCAGGCAGAGAGAGAAGGGAAGCAGGCTCCCTGCTGAGCAGAGAGCCCGATGCGGGGCTCAATTCCAGGACCCTGGAATCATGACTTGAGTTGAAAGCAGAGGCTTTAACCCACTGAGCTACCCAGGCACCCCTATAGGATTCTTTCATAGTTATTCTCTTAGATTTTCTCCTTGAAAAGTCACATCTATTTATGAATACTGTATCATAATTAAAATGTAACTTATATCAGGATAATATTCTCCACCGTACCTTCTAAAATGATCAAATCATATCATCAATGCAAAATTTTTACTTCTCAAATGAGCCTTCAAGGATAAAACAGAGAAATTACATTTTAGCCAGTAGAGGGATGGTCTCCTCTCCGTAGGGAGTTGCAATTTGAAAGACTCAACATGATGATATGTGTACCCCACAGGGAGACTACACAGCTAAACCAGCACCAAGACAGAAGAACCAAACAAGAAACATTACCTTGGTTAACTGGGCACAGTTCAGAGCTAGTCTCAGAACCTTTGTTTATTCAATCCCCAAAGTTAACTGGACCCAATGGAACACATTTAGCTAGCCAAATTTACAGGAGTCATATATATAAACAAGAACGCCAATGGTTTACCTACAATGGTGCTAAAGAGGAAAAATTTTACTCTCTGCTTCAAGATGCTTCTAGCTGGTCTAAGAATTAAACTGGCATGAGGCAGATTAAGAGGAGGAAAAAACAATGTTTAATTACATGCATAGGGAGGCCTAATAAAAAAATTAAGATGCAAAGAAATGATCAAAACATGTAGTTTTTGTTTTAGGCAAAGAAAAACAAATCTTTGAGGAATCGGCAGGACAAAGAAAAGTTATGTTTGGGAGCTTCAAATAATAAGGAATTCTAAGCTGAATTTGGGCTGTTAGTAAATTAGTAAAGATACAAGTTTTGTTTATATATAACCTTCTGGCCCTGAATTCTCTAGCTCTGGTGATTTTACCTCCTGGTATAGAGAAGACACCTTTTGTACAGATTCATTTCTTCCTTTCTGGAGGAAAATGTGGGTCAGGATATTCTGGCAGTAGCTGTTTCTTAAGTAACTTTAATTCAAAATAATCAATACACCAAGTGACACATTTTGGGGTGACCTGTCTTTGTCCCATCTAATAGTGATATTACTTTTTAAAAGCTATAGTATTTGTGATTTTCAGCAGGTGCACACACACACGTTTATGTATGTATATATACATATATGTATGTATATACATATACATATATATATATGTATGTATGTATTTCCCATATACATATAGGGGAAATCAAATAAACAGTTAGAAATTTGATCAGTGAGCTTAGATCTAGAGCAAAGGGGGGTAGATAATGTTTTAAAGAGTTTAGTGTCCCGAAACACAGAGGTTACACATTTTTAGTCCTTTGGTTTACATCCACAGATGGCCAATCTCTTCCATGAATATTGAAATTTCCTACATGATGTCTTTTCTCTCAATCTCTCTTTTTAGTTCTTTTGAAGTAGTGGGAGGACACCATATCATGTCTCTATAGTACCTATTTGGTAAATACTTTCACTCTTCCTCACCCATTCAGGTAAGTTGTACAGTCATCAAGTCCCTTCTCATCTTTAAAAAATGTGAATTCCTATACTTCCCACACTGCTTCTGCCTCTTAGCATTTCATCCTGGAAAATTTTAATAATATCCTACAGGATTTTCCTGCATTCAATATCTTTCCTGTGACTCATACTTTTCAAATAACTCTGCATATGGCCACCCAATAAATTTTCCTAAAAGAATAGACTTCACCCACCTATTGGTATCTTTCAAATTTTGATAGTTCTCCATCTATGAAGTCTAGATTCCTCGATTCAGCCTTGAAAATCTACATCCAACTTATCTGTCAAAAATCATTTGCCATAGTTTTCCAACCAAAAAAAAAACCCTCTTTTCTCTCAGTCCTCCATCATATCATTCTGTTTTTCATTTTACCCTTTCTTAATAATGAATCTTCTGTTCTTTTTTTAAAAATCACTATATATCTAATCTTACTCAATATATGAAGACTAGATGAAGTCTTATATTTTAATTATCACCATTCTCTGACTTCCTATGTCATGTTCTGGACATTCATTCTTATCCAGAAGTTTTGTTTATGAATGTCTGTTCCCAAAATTAGAACACAATTCCTAGGTGATTTACGCTTTATTTAATTTCTGCCAAATTGGTATGGCCACAGCAATGAATACACATTATTGATAACTCATGATAAATACACTTTAAAAAGCCTTCTCCCATTTGCCTTAGCTAGTGCTGACTGTCCCATGTGATTTAAGTTCAGGGGGAAAAAAAGTGATTTTGTCATTTTATGTCATGTCATATACACTTAATAGTTTACTAAGTGATTTTCAGTGACAAGTATAATGAGAACAACCTCTCCCTGACTTTAAAAAAAACAAAAAACAAAAGCTAAATCTCTCCAAAACAGGAAGCAATTTTGAAAACAAAGGTGGCATGAATTCATTTATCTCACTATTTTCTGACAAATTACAATGAGTCACTCAGCATTTCTCATTTCTGAAGTTACACCTACATTAAGCTGTAACCTACACTGACTTGTCCCTCTTGACTCAGGGCTTGATTTTCTATTATGTCTCCCAACAGTTCTACTCTATGACTTGCCCAAGAGCATTGTCCTATTGTGCACAGACTAAATGCTTCAAGATTTTCTCTCTGACTTCCTCACCCAGCTTCGGTCTGAGGACTAAGTATCAGAAAAGAAAAGGACCTTCTGTTCCTAAATTTCAATAAACTGACCCATGGGTGCTTCTTGCCTTTGTCATGTTTGGGGGTTTTCTGGTGATCAAACAGTATGGAGTGATTCGCCTTAATAAGCAGCAGTTTGGAACAGCTGAAAAATGTGTAGACTTCAAAACCATTCAGAATTTAAAAAAAAAAATTTTAAAGATTTTATTTATTTGACAGAGAGAGAGAGAGAGACCACAAGAGAGGGAACACAGGCACATGGAATGGGAGAGGGAGAAGCAGGCTTCCCACAGAGCAGGGAGCCTGATGTGGGGCTCCATCTCAGGACCCTGGGATCGCGCCCTGAGCTGAAGGCAGACACTTAAGGATTGAGCCACCCAGGTGCCCCAAAACTATTCAGAATTTTAGATTGCAGGTCCATCACAATCTATGTGACCTTGAACAAATTATTCAGATTATCTGATGTTGTATAGTTGAGAGGAGCAAGACAACGGATTAAATGTCACTGTGGGTCAAGCATACTGTAGGGATTAAGGTTATAGTTTTGAGGGGCGCCTGGGTGGCTCAGTGGGTTAAGTCGCTGCCTTCGGCTCAGGTCATGATCCCAGGTCCTGGGTTCAAGCCCCACATCGGGCTTTCTGCTCAGCAGGGAGCCTGCTTCCTCCTCTCTCTCTGCCTGCCTCTCTGCCTACTTGTGATTTCTCTGTCAAATAAATAAATAAAATCTTTAAAAAAAAAAAAAGGTTATAGTTTTGAAATCAAAGAACAGTGTATAAATTATGACTCCCCCACTAATTAGGGTTCTGACCACCTTCCCGAACAGTATAATGAGGAATAATAATAGCACTTATCTCATATGTGTGTTATGAAGGTTGAATTAGTTAATGCACATAAAACGCTTAGAATAGTACCTGCCAAATGTAAGTGGGTAAATGTTCAAGAAGGGTCAGATATTATTACTGAGAGGACTGAATGAATCAGAAGACATGTGGAGTCTGGAGAGCTGTGATGATCTATAAATACCTCCCCCCACATACTACCATAAATGCACTTTTCCTCCATTGGTCCTATTGTCAGAACACAAGAATTTATGAAGTTAGGCTTCTCTTTCCTGTAGTGAATCACCAGGGTCCCTGTCTCTTTCACCTCCTGTTCTCAAATTTGGAGGCCCCTGACCCATCGGTGGACACTAAGGCACATGCCATAGGGGATCCAGCTTTTGTGTGACCTGAAACTTATACAAGTTTGGTAGCCCTTTTTGAGAAGAAGACCACAAAATTGCTAATGTGAAGTCAAGTACAAAGATGAATATTTATAAAGGGAAAGATACTGCAACAAATTACATATTTAAAATAGGATATTAGCCATTCTGACAGGTGTGAGGTGATATCTCACTGTAGTTTTGATTTGTGTTTTCCTGATGGTAAGTGATGGTGAGCATCTTTTCATGTGTCTGTTGGCCATCTGGATGTCTTCTTTGGAGAAAGGACTGTTCATGTCTTCTGCCCATTTTTAATTGGATTATTTGTTTTCTGGGTATTGAGTTGTATAAGATTTTTTAAATATATTTTGGACACTAACCCTTTATTGGATATGTCATTTGCAAAAACCTTCTCCCATTCTGTAGGTTGCCTTTTAGTTTTGTGGATGGTTTCCTTAACTGTGCAGAAGCTATTTATTTTTATGTAGTCTCAATGGTTTATTTTTGCTTTTATTTCCCTGGTCACAGGAGACAAATCTAGAAAAATGTTGCTATGGGGGATGTCAGAGAAATTACTATCTGTGTTCTCTTCAGGGTTTTTTATCGTTTTGGATCTCACATTTAGGCCTTTAATACATTCTGAATTTATGTTTGTGTGTGGTGTAGGCAAGTGGTCCAGTTTCATTCATTTGCATGTTGTTGTCCAATTTTCCCAAAACCCTTTGTTGAAGAGATTTTCTTTTTACCATTGCATATTCTTGCCTATTTTGGCAAATGTATGATTATGGGTTTGTTTCTAGGCTTTCTATGCCTTTCTATTGATCTAGGTGTCTGTTTTTGTGCCAGAGCCATACTGCTTCGATGACTACAGCTCTGTAGTGTAACACGAGATCTGGAATTGTAATGCCTCCAGCTTTGCTTTTCTTTTTCAAAACTGCTTTGGCTACTCAGGGTCTTTTGTGGTTCCATACAAATTTTAGGATTATTCTAACTCTGGTGAAAAATATTGTTGGCATTTTGATAGGGATTGCATAAATCTGTAGATTGCTTTGGATAGTACGGACATTTTAACAATATTTGTCCCTCCAATCTACGAGCATGAATGCCTACCTATTGCTTTGTGTTGTCTTCAATTTATTTCATCAGTGTTTTATAATTTTCAGAGTACAGGTCCTTTGCCTTCTTGGTTAAGTTTATTCCTAGCCATTTTGTTATTTTTGGTGAAATTGTAAATAGGACTGCTTTCTTTGTTTCTCTTTCTGTTGCCTCATTGTCATATAGAAATGCAAGAAATGGCAAGTGTTGGTGAGGATGTGGAGAAAAATGAAAAACTGTACACTGTTGGTGGGCCACTGTGGAAAAAAGCATGGAGATTCCTCAAAAAACTAAAAATAGAGCTACCCTATGATCTAGGAATTGCACTACTGTGGATTTATCAAAATAAAAAACCACTAATTCAAAGGGATACATGTAACCCTGTGTTTATAGCAGCATTATTTATAATATCCAAGAAACGGAAACAGCCCAAGTGCCCATCAATTGATGAATGGGTAAAGAAGAGGTGATATGTATATATCTATATCTATCTATCTACCCATACAATGACGTATTATCCAGCCATAAAAAAGAATGAACTCTTGCAATTTGCAACAACATATATGGAGCTAGAGAGTATAATGCTAAGCAAAATAAGTCAGAGAAAGATAAATACCATATGATTTCATTCATATGTGGAATTTAAGGAACAAAATAAATGAACATAAGGGAAAAAAGAGAGAGAGAGAAACCAAGAAACAGACAGACTTTTAACTATAGAGAACAAGTTGGAGGTTACCAGAGGCGAGGACGGTAGGGAGATGGGTTAAACAGGTGTTCAGGATTAAGGAGTACACTTGTCGTGATAAGCACCAGGTTATGTATGGAAGTGTTGAATCACTATATTGTACACATGCAACTAATACAACACTGTATGTTAACTACATGGGAATTAACATAAGAACTTTAAAGAAATGATAAAGAGCCTAATCATCTGAAAATTTAGAAAAATAGCAAAGATTTTATTAACTGCTTGACACATCTAAACTCTTTTTATCCTACATATTTTAGCTATACTATAGCTATAGTATATATATGAAATATATACTATAGTGTATATATATATGTAGTATATATATAAAATATATATACTATAGTGTATATATAAAATATATATACTATAGTGTATATATAGTATATATAAAAATAGTATATATGAAACATATATACTATATTTATGAATATATATGAAATATATATACCATAGCTATAGTATATGACAGCTCCTTTATATAATGATTTTCAAATACAATTTTCTATAGAAAAATAATTACGATTTATTAAACTTGTTACATTTTAAGTATTGATAGTTTTTAAAAGTACCTTTCAGCTTTACAACTCATTGATAAAGTCATAAAATTTAGAATGTTGTCCATTTTGGGGATCTTTTCCAAGTTTCTTTTTTCATCTTTTAGCTGCATTGTTTGGAAGATTTTCCCAAAGATTGCCTTCTGGCTACATGAATTTCATATTTTGCTTCTGCTCCATCACCCTCAAACTTCAGTACCACACCATCTGGGTACCTTCAAGCCACCAGATAACCTGTGGTCTTAATGCTTTAAATGTCCCGGTTCCTGGTGAGTAGACAAGTGCATGGTAGGAATATTCCTGGAACATATTCCTGATGCTGAAATGATGGTCAGAAGTTTATCATATGGTTTCACTTATTTGTTGGAGCATAAGAAATAGCATGGAGGACAAGGGCAGTTAGAGAGGAGAAGGGAGTTGAGGGAAATTGGAAGGTGAGGTGAACCATGAGAGACTATGGACTCTGAAAAAGAATCTGAGGGTTCTGAAGGGGCAAGGGGTGGGAGGTTGGGGGAACCAGGTGGTGGGTATTGGAGAGGGCATGGATTGCATGGAGCACTGGGTGTGGTGCAAAAACAATGAATACTGTTACACTGAAAATAAATTTAAAAAATTTTAAAAAAAAGTTTATCTATACCTATAAGCTACACTAAAACTAAACTGATCTATTCTAAATTAAATCCCACTTATGCCCATGGCCATTCTTTGTCCACCAGACACAAGGAGAAGCCCGGTGGAAATGAAGCTGGAGTAGGAATATATAATCATCTTTATCAACAGCTTATAAAATAACATGTGTTTTTGAAACTGTATAAACACATGTGAACAGATAAACATTATTAGGGCTCCTCTTGGGGCCTTGAATGAGAGGGGTCTGTTCTCATAAAAGTTCTTAAAAATAAGCTGCATTAGATTCACCACAAATCTCCTCTGTTTGGAGTCAATTTCCTTAATCACATGTAATCTAATAAATCAAAGTTCTGCTTCCATTTTAGGTAACATAAGGAGAATCAGTTATCTTTCCTTTGCATGACTTAATTTTTCTTCTTTTCTCCAGCATTTATTCATTCCCTTTTTCTCTTTGTTCTTCAAACTGTCTCATTACTGGCTCTTTTTCCTTAAACTAGAAATGGGCTGCAGAATTAACCATTACAAAAATGGTGTTAAAACCAACCTCTCCACCATTGTCTTACTCACAATCCACAGTCTTCTCTCTCCTTTCCTTCACCACTACAGTTCTTACAAGAGCAGTTACAACTAAGTGTACACTCTTCCACTTTCATTATTTTAAAGATGTATTTATTTGAGAGAGAGAGAGAGAGAGAGAAAGAGAGTGTGAATGGGGGAGGGGAAGAGAGAGAGAGTTTTCAAGCAGACTCCCCACTGAGCATGGAGACTGACTTGAGGCCCATCTCACGACCCATGAGATCAAGACCTGAGTCGAAACCAAAAGTCAGTTGCTTAACTGGCTGAGCCACCCACGCACCCATTTTCTACTTTCATTCTTACCTCAACCCCAAAACAGACCTCTTACTCTACTATCTATTGAAAATACCTTTGTCATGATCACTCATGACCTACTGGTTAAATCCAAATGCCCGTTAGTGTCTCAATCTCTAAGATGGCATCTTGATTTTTTGTAACAATTGGATGTCGAAAACTTTGTAATGATACTAATTTATCCAGCTAAATATACACCCATTGCCTACAGGAAAGATCACCTCTGAGTATGTGACCTGTTGAAATTGCCTGTATGAAGTTACCGAATCCCAGCTCATCCTAGTCTGGTTTATTGTGTTGCCTGCTGAGATTTAAGTTCTTGTTGTGCCATTTCCCTCATCGAGAGGCTGTAAATAACATTTTCAGACCACATATGGAGCACTGTGAGAACTGATGCTCATTAAGTGTGTTAAGTGAAAGTCATGAGTGGAGTACCAAACATTAGCTATAAATCAAAATTAACAAATGTGACTCGAGTTCTCAGGAGGCAAAACACTTCGAATCTTAAATAATATGGCTGTCAGGAATCACACTGAAAGACACATTTCTCTTCAAATATGTGCACAGATGAAATGCAAAGAAGTAAGCTGTCAAGATAGACAAGGAGAAAGAAATGTGTTGCTTGGCCCTTGAAACAAGTTAATTTAGCATTATAAACCCTTGGAGTTTCCTTTTCAAATGGATCCATGTGGAAAATCCAGATGGCCGAATGCTCAGCTCATAAATGTGAGAACTGAGCTCCAAAGCTTGAACATAGTCAAAGCATTTTACTAACTTATCGCTCAACATTTTCATCATGTATATTGAAGAGTGAAACACGTAAATTATTCTTTAAAGAAACAATATTAGGTCATGCTGTCTTTCTTAATGGGAGTTTGCAGGATTGGTCGGAGAGGGGGCAGTGTAAGAGGACATTGGGCAATTTAGAAATAACTTTTAAAAAATTACCAAGCATCAACAGTGCATTAAACACTTGGCTGCTAGAACTTGAAGTTATAAAAACTTAGCTCTTTTTGGATTTTCCTAACTCAGTGTATTCCTAAAGCCTGAAAAATATTCTAATTCCCATTGATTACTAGTAACTGGAGATCGTCTCAGACTATTTCTTCTCCTTTATCCTCTCTCCCACCATCCAATAAATCAGCAAGCAGTATGGGCTTCATATTTTCAAAGTCTCTCCACCATGGCCACTCACTCCTTTCAAGTACATTGCTGCTACCTGCCTCCAACTCCCATGGTCGCTTAGCTAGAAGATTCCAACTGCCTCCTACTTCCCTTCTCAAGGTCACCTTCCCAAAGCCCCTTCTGACTAAAAAATCAGTTAATGTGAGTCTGCGGCTTGAAATTTCTTAATGGCTACCTGTAGCCCATATGATAACATTTCAAATTCTTTTTTTTTTTTTTTTAAAGATTTTATTTATTTATTCGACAGAGACACAGATCACAAGTAGGTGGAGAGGCAGGCAGAGAGAGAGGAGGAAGCAGGCTCCCCGCTGAGCAGAGAGCCCGAAGCAGGGCTTGATCTCAGGATCCTGAGATCATGACCTGAGCTGAAGGCAGAGGCTTTAACCCACTGAGCTACCCAAGTGCCCCGACAACATTTCAAATTCTTAGCAGAGCCCAAAGAGCCCATTACTCTAGGTGTCATGTCAGTTTTTATCATATGCTTTGCACAGTCCAATCTTTCTGAGTTATGTCTATTCTCCCAAATATGCCATGTTCTAGCATGGCTTCATGCCTTTCTACCTTTGCTCCTTTTACCTGGAAGGACCTCATCTATTTATCTCCTTGGAGCTCTGCTGGCAAATCCTCAAATTTTACCTCCAGTTTCACTGTTCCTTTAAATCTTCACTGATTACCAGAGTTTGATATTCCCTACTTTCTATTTTTTCTCCTATCCACTCTCCCCAACACACACCAAATTTTAACTCTTTTTAGAAAGGGATCCTGTCTACATGTCTTCATAGTTTACATATCTAATACACACACTAGTTGTTACCTAACAGTCATGCATACACACAGGCAGTCTCAGCTTTGCACCATGCCAGTATGCATAAATTTCAGTTCCTGTGACTCACGGCTTGCTTGAATAATACCAGTTTTTCAATAACATGATCTAAATTTTAGTTTCTACAGTATATTAACTGAGTAATTGCAGAGAGTATAAACTCCTTTGCTAACTCTTCCATTTACAAATCATAATGTAAATAACAGATGTGCATCAAGTGACTAAAATGTCATTTCTTTTAAAGTCTGTCAGTGATGGGATGCCATGGTGGCTCAGTTGGTTAAGCATCTGCTTTAGGCTCTGGTCATGATCCCAGGGTCCTGGGATCAAGTCTCACATCGGGCTCTTTTCTCAGAAGGAAGCCTGCTTCTCCCTCTGCATGCTGCTCCCCTCTTCGTGCTCTCTCTCTGACAGACAAACAGATAAACAAATTTGAAAAAATAAAGCCTGTCAGTGATTGGGGCGCCTGGGTGCCTCACTAGGTTAAGCAGCTGACTCTTGGTTTCAGCTCGGGTCACGATCTCAGGATCCTGGGATTGAGCTTCGTATCTCGCTCTGCACTCATTGAGGGGTCTGCTTGAGGATTCTCTCTCTCCCTCTTCTCCTGCTGCTCCTCCCACTCCTGCTCTCTCTTTCTCTCAAACAAATAAATCTTTAAAAAAAAGAATTCTGTCAGTAATTGTTCACTGTGCACCTTTAGGCATAGATAACAGTGTGTAGTTGCATTGCCTTCTTGTCTCTTAGTTACCAATCCATGTGGTATTTACAAGTATAAATAATCAAAAGAGGAAATTGGCTAACAAAGATGACATCTCAGCAAAGAAATGAAAAGTGATGACATTGGAAGTGAAATTCAAATTAAATGCGAATAGAATTACAAAAGAAATAGCTGACTGTGGGAATGTTGATAATGTTGCCATCCAAGGAACCCTAGATTATAGCCAGAAGAACTCAATAAGGACAAACTTGTCGACATAAATGAGGAACGAAAGTGAAGGAAAAGGATGAAGATGCCCCAATGGAAGTGCTGCTGGCAAAAAAAATCTTCATGTTAAAGAAACTCAGAAGATATTTCGTGACATTGGAAGTTGCAAAAAACAAAATGTTGGAAGCCAATCCAAACTTAGAAAGGAGTATGAAGATTTGCCAAGGGAGAGAGAAAATGCTTTCTCTACATTTTAAGTTATACCATGAGGAGAGGGAGGAAAGCCCTGCTCAAACTACTCCTTACCTTTTCTAAAAAGAAATAAAATACTTTCATTCTTAATGTTTCTAATGTTTTTAATCAGTGTGCTAAATAATCATTTTATTGTTTCTGTCTACATTGATAACTGACATAGAGAGTTTTTAATATTTTGACAAAAATTTAAAGGTCCTGGAAAAATATATTTTTCCCACTGATTATTATGATCACTTTGATTGGAAAATATAAAAAGATTACTTTGGCTTGGACTTGCACATTCACTTTTATGGTCCTGGACTGTTGGGCACAATGAGGGTGGTGTGTATATATGCATATCCATGTGTCCCTACATACATACTATGAGAAGAGATGGTATTGGAGCTGAGTCTTGCAGGAAGGGTAATTGCTAATCAGTAATCAGAATGGGGAGGAGGAGGGTGGTAATGTTCACCACAGAACAGCATGTGCAGTGGTCTGACGGAGGATGGGGTGCGGTGGTGTCTGGTACAGCTAATGCTCAAGTGTGTACACGGTAAAGACCAGAAAGAGAGAAAACCGAAAAGGTCATCTGGTGCCAGGTCTAACAGGGATTTCCTTGCTTGACGACAGACTTTGATCTCTATCCTTCAGGTTATGGAAACCTCTAAGGGGTTTTTAGCACATGAGTGACACGATCAGATTTTTCTTTTTAGGACAATCACTACGAGGAATGTGCTGGTCGAATGGGGTGGGAGACTGCCACTTGGAGGGAGGAGGTACTGAACACTGATTGGCTGGCCGAGGCAGGTTACAGGTAAGAATGAGGAGACACTGAGGGGAGGTCCATGTGAACACATAGTCCCCTCACTTTGCCCTTCGTCATCATGAAAAAAACCCTGTTGTTTGCTTATAACCCAACATCCTGAACATGTCTCAGTAATCCTCCATTTCAACAAACATTTCAACATCCTTATGGACTTAGCTATAACCACACAGCCACGGACCCTGCACAAAGGCCAGGGGAGGGCCGACCTTGTTGGTTAGGCTGAATACCAGCTCCTTCCTCACTTACCCAATCAAAGATTCCTTCCCCTCTTCTCCCCTGCATGGGCACTTTGCTGAACATAGCTTTGTTTTCCCTAGCCTGAAGAGTAAAAACTTGTTCAGGTAGGATGCTTCATTAATAAATAGTACTCTCTTGTTCCTTTCAGGCTATCTTCTACATTTTAATTTACTGGGCGATGCTAATGAACACAACAGGGGACCTAGTAGTTTTCCCTGGGGATGGAGAAAATTAGAAACTTTCCAAGTAAACATAGAATAGTAAAGGCATAACAATGCCAATTTCAAATCTTAATGATACCAAATGTTGCGTAAGTAGTAAAGGGTAGGAATGTCACCAAAGTTTGCTTTTTTCATACATTAACATTTTTAAGGATTAATAGTGTTCCAAGAATAACTATGCTGTATCCTGTTACAGACAAGAGTACTGAAAAATGAAACGAGTGAAAATATTTTCTTCTCTTCATTACAGATTCCAGATGCCCAGGCATTATAATCTTACTTCTTCTTTCAGATTTATCAGAATTTTGCTTTTTTTTAAAAAAATTTTTTTTAGATTTTCCTTTTTAAATTTATTTATATATTTGACAGAGAAAGAGACAGTGAGAGAGGGAACGCAAGCAGGGGGAGTGGGAGAGAGAGAGGAATGCTTCCCCTTGAACAGGGAGCCTGCTGAGGGGCTCGATCCCAGGACCTTGGGATCATGACCTGAGCTGAAGTCATGAAGTCATGAAGGCACCCAGGTGCCTCCAGAATTTTGCTTCTTGATTCCAGAAGCCAACCCCTTCTCGTAATTGTACAACTTCCTTGAGTTATACTGTTTGTCTTTTGTGAATCTGAGTTTTATTCCTAAGAAGAGAAAGAAACTTATTGTCAGTAGGCACTGAGCCTTTACAATCCGAGGCTACATCATTTTCTCCAAGGATGTCCACAAGCCTTCAATCAGTGTTTTGTTTCATCCAATATGGACTCTTTATTACTAGTTCTGCCCTTGGATGAGATTCTGTTCTTTTCCAGAGAACATGTCCTAATTTTTTTTTTCTTTGTTAAGACATTTTCTATTGTGGTGGAGGCCAGTCTATGATTTCACCACATACTTGGCAGGTTTCCTTATTCCTCATAATGATCACATCAACATCAGCAATGAATATCAATGATAACAATGTCCCTCTTCAGGCTCTTTCCTAGGCAGATGCATCTGGCTTCTTTGAATGGCATTTGCTAGAGCCCAGACAGCAAGATAATAATATGCCACGGCTAGCAATGCCGCCTTTCACTCTTTGACCAATTACCTCCTCAACATTGTTCGGACTGAAACCAAAACACCCTGAATGAGTTTACTCATCTTTAGAAGTTTTGAAAATACACGAGAAGCTACAAATAAGATGAGCGATCTTTTCTGAGTGATGGAAAGAGACACTTATTCTTTCTATATAATAGCAAAATTTTCATTTATTATTATTTTTCAGGCACTGAAGAGCAGAGGCTGACAATTTTCTGTGGACATTCAAAGTGATAATGCATATAGTGTCAGATGCAGGGCACATATTTATTTCTATAACTGTAAGATAACTGTGAGTCCTGAGTTTTAGGGAAAATGTCGTAAGAGGGTTTTCTGAATGACAATATTAACTCAAGTTATATTATTTTAATGATGAATGGTTGCATTACTCAGGCGCTCATGACAACATAATTACATCAACAATGATAGGAAAAATAAAGGGGAATAGTTGCACATTCATGAAGGAAAGGCAGTTACTACTTTTTCAGACTCAAGAAACACAGTACAACATGGTAACTGGGAAACAATCATAGTAAAGGAAACAGAAGTATCAGAAACCCTGCAAAAATAGATTGACTCTAGGTCAAAGTTCACAAAGATTAAACATTTTTGTGGAAAGCAGCTGTGCTTTCTAATCAAATCATATGCACGCATTTTGAAATGACTGATTTTCTGCATTGACATGTATGTAAAGATAACACATGGTTGCATTAAGTATATTTGCATATATGTTGATGCACATATACAGAGGTAAGCAGGGTTATACACATAAACTACTCAGAATAAGACTTAGCACAATTTTCAATGATTTTTATGCCAAATCCTATAATCTTGATTAACTGATATTTTGCTAAATGTAGCCTTCTTTTTTAAAAGATTTTATTTATTTGACACAGAGCGAGAGAGAACACAAGTAGGTAGAGCAACAGGGAGAGGGAGAGGGAGAGGGAGATGCAGATTCCCCGCCAAGCAGGGAGCCCAATGGTGGGACTCGATTCCAGGATCCTGGGATCATGACCTGAGCTGAAGGCAGCCACTTAACCAACTGAGCCCTTCAGGTGTCCCTAAACATAAACTTCTTTTAATTTAATTGGCATTTGAGAACATGTACAGCATTATTATGTTTAACAATACTGTAAAATAACTTAGAGATTAAAAGAATGAATTCTGGGAGCACCTGGGTGGCTTAGTGGGTTAAAGCCTCTGCCTTCGGCTCAGGTCATGATTCCAGGGTCCTGGGATTGAGCCACACATCGGCCTCTCTGCTCAGCAGGAGCCTGCTTCCCCCTCTCTCTTTCTGCCTGCCTCTCTGCCTCCTTGTGATCTCTGTCTGTCAAATAAATAAATAAAATCTAAAAAAAAAAAAAAAGAATGAATTCTGGGGGCGCCTGGGTGGCTCAGTGGGTTAAGCCTCTGCCTTCGGCTCAGGTTATGATCTCAATGTCCTGGGATTGAGCCCCGCATCAGGCTCTCTGCTCAGTGGGGAGCCTGCTTCCCTTTCTCTCTGCCTGCCTCTCTGCCTACTTGTGATCTCTGTCAAACAAATAAATAAGTAAAATCTTTAAAAAGAAAAAGAAAGAATGAATTCTGGAGTTATTGTTTAGAAACCAATGAAAGATAATTCTTTGGTGGATATAATCGCATTTAAACCAGAATATTCCATTTTTACCAACACTAGATAATAGAAAGTAATATTTTTCTATTAGCTATATATCCATTTATGTTCACTGATAATTTGCCTTACCTCTCAGTCTACAAGCTTTGCCAGAGCTAGATTTGAAAAAACAAAAAAACATAACTTTATTTCTATATCTGGTTCCAGTCTTTAAATATGGACGAAGGGCTTACCTCAAATGGCACATTTAACATGAGATCATTTCCTAGGTTGTGCTAACTTAGGTACTATCTTATCTTAGTTGTTCTAGCTCAATTAAGCTGTACACTTAAAGCCATAGGCAACAGACGTCCAAGATGCAGGTCTGCTCAGAGATTGAGGGACCAGTGGGCTAATGAGATGAACTGAATAAGGAAAGATTCTATCAACCATGAGTTTGGCACATATGAGTAGGCCACTGTAAATTTTTATTAAAAAACAATTTAGCTTTGATCAGATATACTAAGTGTTCAGACAAGAAAATATGGTTGGTTCTTAAAGAGAAATCAGGCCAAACACAAACAAAACAACAACAAAATAGTTACAGAACTTTAAAGTATATTAAAGAAAATTCTGCCAGTTTAGGGAGAGGAGTGAAGTATGATTCCAGAATGTCTATTTCCCAACTGGCTAAGGTGGGAGGGAAATGAAAATAAAAGTTCCTTTTAGTATTTGAAGGGTTATTTTCTTCTAGCCACAAAAATATGTGGACTCGGTATAAAAAGGTTAGAGACAAAACAACAATAATAAAATGCCACCCCCCACTTAAAAAGAAACTACAGAAGAAGTAATTAGAGAAATGAGTATTTGGAGGAAATGGGAATAATAAAAAATAAAAATAAATTTCCACAGATAAAGGCCTTTGTAATCTGCTTAAGTCTATCCTATCACCTGGAACATACTAGAAGACTCAAAGCAGTTGGAGAAGGTTGGAAGCAGTCATTTGGAAGCTAAGAATGGACAATGTCTGAGATGGAAGTTAAAGATGTCTCTCAAATATTAAAAAGGAAAACTTACTGCTAGAAAGCACTCTACTGAAGTTTACTATAGAAGAACTAATGAATAGGTACATCTTGGACACGTAAAAGAAAAAAATAATATTCAACTTATACTTCCTGAATGTTGTTACCTGTTCTTTTATTCTTGATCTATGTGTTCACACTGACAAGTTTTACAACTGCAAATCCATGGGCCAAATCAGAGTTAACGCATCTCCCCAGGGTTTTATAAGCTGAAAGGCAGCATGTATTCTGGGTGGAAAACCCTAGGGCCACCATGTGTAGACGTCTTCTAGTGGTGTGATTTCAGGAGTGCCGGGAATAAGCCCTCCTGTATGTCTCCCAGCTGCTGTGAATGTTACCATCATGTCTTGTAAACCTCCTTTAAGTCAAGCCTTTTCAGAGACTATCCTATGCTTTTATGTTATATAACTATCAATTATAACTTACAGCTGGATGTCCATGGTTTCATCAACTTTCTTCCATTGGCATAGTTAGCTGTAAGGAGCAGAGGATATTTGAGAATATGGGAGATGGGGAAAAGATCATTTTGTACATGAGAAATACCTAGGCATTGATCTGGATCAGGAAACCAGGGTGGGGGGGGGGATTCCTGGGTAGGTGAGGAAAAATAAACATACAGGCCATTTACATGGATCTTGGATATTTACCATGGATTTCCCTTAATCTCACTTCTTTGTATAATCCTCTCTCCCTTTGCTTGTGAAGAAGTTGAAATTCGGGAAGTATGTTTGTGACTTATTCAAATTTGTGTAGCTAATAACTAAGACTCACTGGGGTCTTCTGATTCCAAATCCTTTGCTCTTTTCACCAGAGCATGAGAGGCCTGAGTACTTAGGAAGGGCAACAAAATTTTGAAAAAAAGATTAAATTCCAAAAGGTTAAATTCCAATATTTTTCATTTCCGCTATTCTGTCAAGGATTGGTTTTTAAACACGTTATAATGTTGTATAAGAGATTTCTAATATTGGCTATATTTCTACATATGTTGGACACTCGAAGGACCAGATGGAGGATGCATCATATACATTTTTCATGTATTAAAAGTCAAACATATGCACTTGATAAATAAAAAAAATAGGATGCGATCTAAGATCACTAGTGACTTGTCCCACTGTTCCCCTCTGTGATCTATGACCACAGATGAGCAAGTAATCAGACACAAGCATGTCTCCATCAGTCCTTATCAGCTCCTCCTGCTACCCCTAATGTGAGTGGTTCAGCACAATGAGTGTGGTTCTGATGTTTCAAATATTTTTTCATAGGAGATTTTCAGTTTAGGCCTGGTCTTTAGAACCTAAGCCCCCGTGATTCAGTTCCACAGTGTTCTATTTGGTTTTCTACATCAGTGTCTTCGAATGTGTCCTGTAGAATATTAGTTCTGTGCAATGTCAAACAAGCCAGGGAACTCTTGAGGTGTACACATGTACATATATATGTATACATGCGCATATATATATATATATATATAGACAGGTTTTTGACTGTAGGACTCACCAGTTCTTTTGATGTGCAAATTCGAACATGAATCTCTAACTTGGAAGGAAAGCAATCCACTGTGCATGAATTTTCCAGTGCATGTTATGGGCATTAAATTCTGAGGAACACCCTTTGGATTACACGTATATATACACATGAATGTAGGCATGGATATGTATACATATATATAATCCGCATATATGTATATAAGTATATGTGCGTGTATATAATATTTACATATGAAATATATAACATGTAGCCTTTTTATAATAAGAATAAACAGTCGTTAATGTTAGAAAGGGAAAGTAGGTGATTTTGAGGTGATCAAAAGAAAAGAGGCATGTATGTCAGTTTCCTTGGTGTCTGCTGGATGAGGACTGAGCAAGCAAACCACAGAGAGGCTTGAGAGAAAGGCATCTCCTGGACTCTAGACAGATTAAGTCAAAAGACACCACAGGGGAGGACTGCAGACAGAGCACCTGTAGCAGAAGAGCCGGTGTCCCCTGCTACCCCCACTCTCTAGCCAACCCCAGCCCAGAGGGGAGTGAGTGCCTCTCCACGGACAGATAACCTACAGAGCTCCGCACTGGCCAGACAGGAGGGCTCTGACACCAATAACTAAGAATTTCTGAAAGGATAACATTCACGGCAGAGAAAGGGGGAGCTGCGATTTCTGTCAGAACAATACACTTTCTCTTGAAGCCATTCGCTTCTTCTGCATTCAGATCCTCATGAGGGCCCAACCCTTACTGCTGATACCCTCTATCTAACAGGCCCTTCCTGTGGGGTGGTGTATGGAATGACTAAGTCTATGCCCCTGACCGTTCCCAGTTGTTCTGGGAGCCTTATAACCATTCTGGCTGCAGGCCTCCTACAGGTCATACAAGCTCATGTTAATTATCACAGGAATTTATGTCAGGAAACGTATGTAACAATTTTGGCCTCTATTTTTCTTGTGAACAGGATAGTTAAGGTGAGATAGGCCCAGCACATTTCTAAGCAATTAGAGTGGATAGCGCAGGATCCAATGGGACAATCCCAGGCACCCCTATAAACTATGTCATCAGTCCCCGTCCTACTCAATTCAAAGATATTGCTCTTTCACTGTGGAAGAAAGGATGATAACCATGGGCTAGAGGGAGAAGTGGTGTGGGGGCTGGGAATGGACCAAAAATACATGTCAAAGACCAGCAATGCGATGGCCTCTTCCACAGAAATCCATCCATATTCATGCAGTGGAAATAATGGCATAACTATAAGATTATAAGATTCACATGGGCACAATCCAAAAACACATAATAATTTTTTGTTTAACGTGACTGTCTCTCTTTCTCTAACTGCATCACAGTCTAAGAGGAAAGTTTGCTACTATGTCTACAGCTGTATTAAAAAATGGGAATTTAATTAAGCTTCATACTTATTGGGACAAAGGGAATAATTTAAGCACAAAATGCCAGGGAATGAGGGAGCCTGCTTCCTCCTCTCTCTCTCTGCCTGTCTCTCTGCCTACTTGTAATCTCTGTCAAATAAAATAAATAAAATCTTTAAAAAAAATGCCAGGGAATGACTAACTTTTGTAAGGAAAGGTGGAGGATTGTGTATCTGGATGAAAAATGAGATAATACCACCTGTTCTCACACACACGTACATATGTGTACAATCCACTGCAGCCCCTATATATAATGGTTAGCCTTTCATTGAGCTTCATGCCTCCCCCTCAGCTTGACGAGAGAGACAAACTTTGGGACTGCCACTGATGAGAGATAGTTGGTGACAGTTTTTAAGGTAGCTCTTGATTATCTAAAATCAGAAGAATGCTCCGTAGGCTGCCAGGAAATTGTCTCTGGATTTCAGGATGCTTTTTTGTTGGGGACGTGCTCTCCCTACACTACCAGGGCCAGTTGTGTGGGGGCTGGCCAGGTGGGAGGACACCTATCTGTACCCCATGATTTGAGGACTACTGACACAGCCATTCACTAAAAATATATTTATCATAAGCCGTCTCAATGACCAGGAGACAAACAAAACTCCTTCAGGGTCACCCATTAATAATTATGACACAGGGAATCCTAGATGAGAGGAAGAAAGACTTTGAAAGATCACCTGGTCAAGCCCATTCACTGTACAAATAAGAAAATGACATCCAGATGTTAGGTGATTATTCCACATTTTTTTCTAGTTAGTCTATGATTACCTAGTGTCAGCAAGTAAAGAGCTAAGATCTTGCATGCAGGTGTTCCTGAAGGACATTATTAAAGCAAAAGGCTTCATCAAGGCATGAAGTTCCCTAACAGAGTCGAAAGGGTGGCTCCAAAGAAGGCTATCCCTCTTTTCCTGTTCATTACTCGACCATCTAAAGTGAGCATACCTGTGTGTGTGTATGTATATATATAAAATTTAGCATACTGTACCTAATATTAATAACTATACATCCTTGTAATTCTTTCTAATGACTTTATTAGTAATCAATGGCATGGACATACCGTGATTTATTTATCCAATATTATTATTTAACACTTATGTTGTACTTTTTTTTTTAACCTCCACACGGGACACTGGTATTTTTCAATTTTTCAATTTTCCAAGAACTAATCACTTTACACACATGTGGTCCTCTCCTAAGAATGTGGTTGTGTATGTGATATCTCTTAAGTTAACTATTATTTTAAGGATTTGGTGCAATTATAATGACATTCCTTTCTGAAAATACATTATGTATCTGCAACCAGCTCCACTCCCAGGATCTCAGAGATCTCTCTACTTGCATGCACTGTTATTTCCCGGCCAGAGGATGGCGAGCTCGAGGCTTCCATGGTCTCTCTCTGTCCTGCTTGCACTGTTTCTTTTTGAGTTTTTTGTTCTGAAAAGCCCGGGGGTCCTTAGAAGGGGTCCTTAGAAGCGGAGAGAAATCAGAGAGAGATGAGAACAAAAGGACTGCAGAATAAAAGAGAGGAAATGACCAAGGAAATACCTTCATTTTACCAGTTCTGGGATCTAAGGGACCCCAATTACCAGAGAGAAAAGAAAGCTACAGTGGTGCAAAATACATTACAGAAGACCAGCCAATCAGAACAATTGCAAAAACACCTGCCATGACTACCAGAGAGACACAGTTTGTACTGGGAGAGGAAGTAAGAGGGAGAGAGAGCTGCCATGAGCATCAAGACTGTTCAGGCATTTCCCAAATTCTTTGTCGATTTCAGCCCCTCCCCTTCCAGAAGGGTAAGCCCTCTTTAGAGCTCAACTAAGCCATGGCTCCAAGGTAACATTTCAACAGCTTACACTGTGCCTTGAGGTACAAGCAAAGGCAAATTTATCAATTTCTCCAGCCATGCGGTTCTCAGGAAGTGTTTGCCTTTTTAATTGCTCAGCTAGGCTTCACTGGTCATAAT
Source organism: Lutra lutra (assembly GCF_902655055.1). Lineage (NCBI taxonomy): Eukaryota > Metazoa > Chordata > Mammalia > Carnivora > Mustelidae > Lutra > Lutra lutra. Next base: position 32,656,025 of record NC_062279.1, on the reverse strand, counting down.
TGAACAGCTACCTGATTAGAGGGCACAGGCTAGGAAAGGCGGGAGCCAGCTGCCAGCAGTCTCTGGTACTTTGAATGGGCTCCCTCTGCCTGGTTCCCCTGCTGGGGTGAGTGGAACTGCACCAAGCGCTAATGCTCCCTGGACTGGGGAGGAGGACAGGAAGTCCCTTTGACCCTACCGGCCAATCCGCAGCAGGAAAAGAGCCTGCCAAGAGTCTCTCTTTCCTGACCAGATGTTAACTGAAAGCCTCATTTCAGGGATTTCATTAAATGTGAGAATCACACCTTCTTCTCTTCACCTGCAAAGAGCTGCAGCCTCCCTGAGGGGGGAAAGGCAGCTCTGCTGGCTGAGTGCCTCTTCCCTGACTCCCCGCTGACATCTCTGAATAGGGGTGATGCCTTGAAAAGGAATCTTATTTCTACTGGGAGAGGCCTCAGGACAGGAGCATTCACGGGGAAGGAAAGAACGTTTTCCTTGAGCATTCATCTTCCCCATCTCCACACTTACACTTCCAGCAACTGAAGTTCCTGGGCTTCTGCAATATAATCATCTTGCAGTGCAAACAGCTGCTCAAGCTTGATGTTGAAGAAAGGTTTCTAAACATCACAGGCAGAAACTTTCTAGCCCGCTCACAAATTTTCCTTCAAACCTCTCACACTTGCTAAAGCAAATCTCTCATAGTTGCCCCTGAGTTCTCCCAATCTTTCTATGATGAAGTGATAGCATTTTCGAGTTGGGCAGGGGTGAAGTGTGCAGAATAGCCTTACTTTCATGGAGTCTATTTACGATAGCAATAATAGAAGGTGTCATTTAAGATGCAAAGAATACGGCCGAGTGTGTGTATGTTGAATTTTATTAAGCGGATTATTTCATTCAACCTCTTTTCAGCAACTCTTCACGGTGGTGGAAGCTGGTGGCCACAAAGGGTAAGCATTCCAGCAATAAAGTCAGGCTGAGGTTGATGCTAGCCTTGCTTTTCTATGAGTGGGATATATTTTGGCCCTTAAAGATAGCAGAGCGTCTTGTTTCTGCAAATGGTCCATGGAACATTGCCCCTAGAGCACCCAAACAGGAAGCATTTGCCCACTGCTTCTCTTGGGAAGCCATCTTCCTCTAATGTCTTGAGAAATTAAATTGGAAAGGAGAAATTTGTCCTCCAAAGACTAGACCTATCTGTTCCCCTTGGATTGCCCTTGCTTTATTGCTGTACTTAGAAATAGCTACATCATTTGCAGGATCCAGTGCAAAGCAAAAAGAAAAAAAAAAGTCCCCTTGTTCAAAATGATTAAGAATTTCAAAAACAGGGGCGCCTGGGTGGCTCAGTGGGTTAAAGCTTCTGCCTTCAGCTCACATCATGATTTCAGGGTCCTGGGATCTAGCCCCACATCAGGCTCTCTGCTCAGCAGGGAGCCTGCTTCCATCCCTCTCTCTGCCTGCTGCTCTGCCTACTTGTGATCTCTCTCTCTCTCTCTGTCAAATAAGTAAATCTTAAAAAAAATTTTTTTTTTTCAAAACCAATGACAGCAGAGTCATAAACCAAGCACAGGATCCTTCTAAGCAAGGGCTTTATGTACTGACAATTATCACACCCATGAACCTGCGTCTGACAATAGATCCTTTTCTATTCTGTCTGGTCCCCTCAAATGTAGTGTTCTTGCTCAATTGAAATACACAGTTTATTCCCCCAAGAGTAGGAAGGACTTTTAGAGAACAGATTACATAGAACTCACATAAATTGAAAGTGTAATTTCATGTTACTACATTAATCTGGCATAAACTGGATTCACGAGATGGGCCCTCTTGGCTTTCACTCTTTTTGGTTAGCAGGGACCACCTCTAACCATAAGTTTTGGAGCTACTGGTTTCATTTGCTACTTAAGTCTCTAAATTGAAATGAGTTCTGTATTTTCACACTCTAAAAAACTATGTCTTTTCTTCTCTGACACCAGGTTCACCTCCTCTCAATTTTAATTTGGTTCTTTTAATTTTAATTACCCTTTCTCTTTTTCAGTTTTCTTTAGTCTTTTATCTAAAGCAGCATTTCTGAACCCTTTTTTGTTTCAATCTCTCCCACAAGGGAGTGTTCTTAGATCATTTTTTTCCCTAATTGTTCCCTCCATGAAATTTTAGTAGTAGATATATATATCTATCTATATAGATAGATAGATATCTTATATATATATAAAGATATATATATATACATATTATATACTAAATATTTTAGGAAACAATAGTATGCATTATATACTTTATAAAGTTACATATATGTGCATACATTTTTTTTGCCATACAATAATTCATTTTTGTTCCTTTGGGGGTGATATTGCCTCTCTTGAGACCATCTGATCTAAAGGAAGATGTTTTGGCATGCTGTTCTCCTCTATCCCCGTATAGTTGCTCTCTCAAAAGAATAACAAGGAAGTCCAAAACACTAGCTTTTACATCCTCAAACCTCTTGTCTGAGCTCAGAGTTCCACATCGCCAACTGGGAAATTAGTCTATAAACATCTGTGTACTAGTATATGCTGTGAATCTATTTTATATACAACTTCATTTTCTCGACTTCTAAGGTCAATTCTATTCACAGCTATTCAAAGATCTATGCAAAGGGAGTGATTTTAGGGACAGATATTAACACAAAGGTGAAGTGGTTCAGAACATACTGTCCCAGAATATGGTACCAGGGCATAGTGAATATTTGAAGCTGAAGGAGTTCGAGAAAACAACAGGGGCAGGGAGGTCACTCTGACCTTCCCCTCACCCTTTTCCTCTGAAACAGTCATAAACCCTTATGTAAGAGGTGTTCTTCCTATCTTCAGAGGAGACAAGCACCCTTACCTTGGAAGACAAAGGGACATGGAGAAGATTCTGCATAAACAATCCTTATGGTTTCCCCCAGGTTAGGACTCTTAAGTTATACTCTGACCTATCATACTTCTCAAGGATGGTCCCCTCTTCATCAAACCTTACATAAAACATCAGGCCTAACCCTTTCTTCAAGTCTTCATTTTCTTACAAAGGCTCCTTTGTCATGTAAGATGTATGCTAAATAAATTTGTATGCTTTTCTCCTGTTTATCTGTCTCTTGTCAGTTTAATTTTTAGATATGAACCCAAAAGATTGAGAAAAACATTTTTTTCCTTTCCTACAATAACAAAACTATTCCCAGCAATCATGAAGGAGCAATGATATTTCTAGGCAAACTCTAGAAAGGTGAGCTTCCTTCTAACTTGTCAATTTCAAGAATAATTGATTGACCCTCTGCGGACTTAAAGGGGCACATCATAAAGCCAGCTTCCAACACAGAATGTCTTTTTTCAGTAAATGTGGCAAAACATACTGCTAGAGCAGCTCATTCATGGATCATGGGAAGGTGGTCACTGGGCTGGAGAAATTGAGACGCTACTTGAGGGAAAGAAAAGGAGCAGAGATAAAGGATTCCAACATTTCTGGTCTGATCTCAGGCAAGGAAAAAAATGGTCTAAAGGAGTTGTAAAACATTAACATAAAGTACCACTTTTCCTAAAGAGAAGATAAAACTTTCCTGGATCTTTTTCAGTGATATTATTCCATTGTTTGATAAATGATCTCTTCTTTTGCATGAAGACATGGCAAGAAGATTCAACTAACTATAAAATATTTACTTCCATATAGCAACTAGCTAACCATGGAATGAAGTTTAACTCAGCTTGAAATGGATAGTATAATATAAAGCAATTTGCTCTCTTGGAATTATATTGCTTGGACCACCTTGAAATTATATTGCTAAAGCAGGACAGCTAAAAAATAAAGATCAGTGAAATCATCAAACCCCCATTTTATCTTGTTACATCAGTGTCTTTTCTGTCTGAACCTATCGTAACAGCTCCTAGAATAAAGAGAGATGCAGGTTTTCTTTTCCTGTCTAGGGAGGAGCTGTGTAGTAAGCAATGAAACCACCAAATGGGAAAGGGTACGCAAAAAACCAAAAACAGAATCTGTCAGAACATATGCTACCCGAATGGAAAACCAGGAGGCAGTAATAATCCCTAGTGTAGAACCCCATGATTTTCATTGCTTATTCTTGCTTTTATGTCTTCACTCAGCAAACGGTCATTGAGCACATATTCTATCCAAATGATCATGCTAGATGTTCTGTGAGATTGGATTTAAACTACAGCAGATTTTCCTTCTAATCCTGGCTTCTGAAATATTTAAATACATTTGCAAGGTTTTAGCTCTATTGCGGTTAAAGTCTCCCTCCATTTCCCCACCTCCTACCCTCCACAAACACTTTGGAGGCTCTTTGATAATTGGCTGCAAATGGGTGTGAATACGTGCGTCCAGAAACATCTATAATGACCAACCTTCATGGGCCTATAAAATAGTGGTTTGGTATTATTTCTCCTAGTTATATTAATCTAAGTTTGGAGTGAGAAAGAAAGCAGAGAAGATGAAGCTGGACCTTTTAACGGAGAAGCGTGTCTTTCTCATAGAGACTCAAGCCTTCCAGCTCATAATGTTTTGTGGGTGTAACATTGATGGTCTGTTTTACCACCTGGGGTCCAAGAAAGGTCACTTTTATTTTTTTCCAATTAATTACTTAAACCACCTCTTGTTATTACTAAGAGGATAGTCAGTGCCTGCTTTTTAATGATTGCTGCTATTGCCAAATTATATAAGAACCTCACTGGGTTTCCTCCTGATTTGGTCAGTTAGCCAGAGAGTGAGAGCAGCAAGTTTTAAGGCCTCCCTGGACCATGCTAATTAAAGAAGCTTTCCTGAGGGGTGACACCATCTTACCGCCCCCACAATGTACCATCTGCTTCATGGGTGGGCACGCTATGGCTTGTTGGCCAAATCCAACCAGGGGCCTCTTTTTATAGGACTCCTGAGCAAAGAATATTTTCCTTTTTCATTTAAAAGATAAGGTTGTAAGCAAAAGTAAAAGCAAAAGCAATGAAAAATATGCCACAGAGTACTTAGGTGGTACTCAAAGTCTAAAATATTTGCTACCTTATCCTTTACAGAAAAAGTGTGTTAACCGCTGGCCTATATTAACATGACCTTATTATTCTATTGTCACCATTAGCCTAACTTTACTATTCCAGTAGACTTTTGCCCAGGAAAAGAAGCTGCAAATAACTTTATTATTTATTATAAGAGGTTCCAGAAAGACCTATCATCTTGTTAATAAAAAGCATTGAAAAGAAGTTTCCATCTCAAGACTCTTGACCTCCTTGCCTCAAAATCTTCCTCTGGCTCTGTCCACAAATCCTAAACTATTATATTATGATCCTCATCCAATACTAATTAATACTCCCCACCTCTGCCTTAAACGAGAACTTAAAATTAGATCAGAATTCTTCCTTCATCCCCAAAGATGCTTTCAGATTTGCTGAGGTAGGGTAGTTCTTAATGTGATGAACTGTAAACTCAACTTTGTCTTGCCGATATATTTTTCAGGGGATACTTGGGGAATATTAAAGAAAAAATTATTCTGACAGTTGTTAAAATGGTAAGGAAGATTTTATCTAGGGCTACTGCAATAGGAATGAAGACTATCATAATAGGGTAGAGAGATCAGGCTACCTCTGAATACAGCAAAGAGGACTGGGGATTTATAGCCAATGAGCAGAGTGAGGGGGTCAGTAGATGGAGAATGGCCAAGAGAAAACATCAAGGTTGTGGGGGTGCACATTCTTGCTAAACCAACAACAGGATTCTTGCTGAAGGCCAGCCTGGGTGATCAGATATCCAGGAGGGGTGAAGAATTTGATCAGATACCAAAAGTGATTAAGGGTGGGGGTTTTCCCTAAACTGACTTTGCAGAATTCTTGCTAAGACTAGGAGATGCAGGTCCCACAAGGATGGGAGCCAAGGTTGAGGCACGGTTGAGCAGAGGGGTCAGAGGAGATGAACTACGGTTTAGTGGACGAGAGTCTTTATGAGGAACCAGCATTCTGTGGCCACGCTCTACACAACTATTCTGCTTTATTTCTCTCATCATGGCTATCCCATCTTCAACTATCTCGTTTCTTTAGTTATTTACTTTATGCCACAGGTACTAGATTTTAAGCTCTCTAAAAGCAGAGATCACATCTGCCTTGTTTGCTGCTGTATCCCCAGTGCCTAGATGAGCTCACATTACACTGTAGACACTCAACAGATATTTATTAAATGAATATTTGAATTGCCTTGAACAAGGCCCTAAGACATCACTAGTGAAAATAAGTATCACCCAGTTCTAAGCATTCTTGCCCATCGTGGCTTTCCATTGATCCAGATCCCCGTTCCTCTGCACTGGAGCTGCACACCCGAGTTTGCTAAGTGGCAACCGTTTTTACTACCTAATCACATTCTCAGGTATTGCTTTTGTAAGGGAGGAAAAAACAAATTCCTTCCCATCTTCTAAGTTCTTGGCTGGGGCCTCTCTAACCAGAGATAGATTAACAAGAAAAAGCACATACACCTCACCTTGAGTACGTTTCAGTTCTGTGAAAAGCCTGGGTTATCAGGCCACTTTCCTATTTTTATTGGCTAAGTTATCCTTTGGCATTCTTGTCTTTTCCTGCCTCCAGATCTCAATAAACATCTTAGCAGATAGAAGAAGTCTTCTTAGGGTATTGAATCTCAAAAGGGAAGAGGTCAGGGTCTTTACCTTTTCCCTCCAGAAAGGTCTTTAGCAAGTTTATCCAGTGACCAGTTTTGCATATCAACGTAGACTTAAAAAAAAAAGAAAAAGAAAAAAGAAAAAGAAGGCTTCCAGGTCAAGAAAGGGTCTTCTTGCTCATCCCCCAGGACAGGCATTGCTAAATTTACATTTCCGTAACTAAAGGCACTCACTCAAGGAACAAAGACTTGCTCTAAGGTGAATTTCTGTGTCCCTCTACACAAAGATGGTGGACCCTATGATATGTGGCCCTCCTAGACCCCCTTCAGGAATGAAGAATTTATTACCACAGCTGCTGGGATTACTACAGGCCACAGTCTTCAGGAGTCAGCTCCCTTTGGGACTTGCCACTGCTGGAAGAAATCCAGACTTACACCCCTTCCTCCAGGGACTGTCCACACCAATCCATGAGGGGAATGGACTGGCCTCGCACCAGCTTGGTTACCACGGCAACTTCAGAATTCTCTGTAGAGTTGGCTGCCACTTCCGTCAAGATAACATTGCAGTTCCAGGTGCCTGGGTGGCTCAGTGGGTTAAAGCCTCTGCCTTCAGCTCAGGTCATGATCTCAGGGTCCTGGGATTGAGTCCCACATCGGGCTCTCTGCTCAGTGGGGAGCCTGCTTCCCCCCCACCCCCCCGCCTGCCTCTCTGTCTACTTGTGATCTCTGTCTGTCAAATAAATAAATAAAATCTTAAAAAAAAAAAGATAACATTGCAGTTCAGTTTCTCCCTTTGATCAATCACATTTCCTACATTTTCCTTCTGTGGTGGTCATTCCTAAAAGTCCTCCCAAATGAACATCTTGCATGGGAACACAACATGAAACATCCTAGTAATCGTCACTGTCTGGTCTGTTGAAAAACCCACCCCATTATAATTGTTACTTACAGTTTAAATTTACTTACAGTTTATTCATAATTGAGAATAAAGATACTCAAGTTTCAATATCTGGGCTAAGCAATGTCTCAGGTTTAGTTGGGAAAGAATAAAATTAAAAAGAGAGGTGAAAAGATGGAAGTGAGAGATAATTTAATATACTCTCTAGTCATTTGAACTAAGATTGAAAATGTATCAGAGGAAGAAGCAGATAGCTTGCTCCAGATTTTGTAGGAAGAGCTGACTGGTGATCCAAACAGTAATTCACATTTACATTTTGTTTTACAATGTCTAAAGAATTTACATATACATTGACTTATTTTGACATCTCAGTAGGTCTAGGGAGGATGAGATAAAAAAAAAAAAAAAGAAAGAAAAAGAAAAAAAAGATTTGTAAGAACCTTGGAAGTCCTGGAATATACCCTCTCTCTTGAATGTAAGAACGTGCATTAGACCCTCAGTTTTTAGAATGTGCATTAGACTCTCCCCATGATTAAGAGGGGAGGAGGGTGGAGGGAGGGGGTAAATGGGTGAGGGACATTAAGGAGGGCATGTGATGTAATGAGCACTGGGTATTATAGAAGACTGATGAATCAATAAAATAAAATAGACTCTTCCCTGAAAATTAGCTTTATCACCTTAGAGAGTAAAGCTCTGTTCCATCTTTGAGCTCAAACACTACCTATTGCTTATTACTAGAGGACTATATATGGTGCTTTATTCACTCAAGTTTGTCAGGACAAATCATGTGTTGGACAATCTTGTGCCTTGCTGGATTGCAAAATTCTGAAGGGATTCATGTCAAATCCTCTTTCAGAGTGCCCAATCTGTTAAATGGAAGTGTTGAATCACTATACTGTACACCTGAAACTAATATTACACTGGATATTAACTGGAATTTAAAGAAAAACTTAAAAAAAAAAAGGATGTGCATTACATCTCTCATTTGCAGGGGTTCTGTGGGAATACAGCAAAATATTATTTGTAAAATATTTAATGTAGCACTTAAATATAGGTACCTGATGGATGTTGGTGGTCAATGCCACCATCATCATCCCGCCTGCCCCTTTGTAACATCCTTCCTGAAGAGAGAAGTCACACCTGCATAGTTCACTATTGATTTTTGTATCTTACCAATACTGGAACTATGACTCCAGGAAGGTTAAAACTCAGCGCTCCCAAGTCCCTGTCCACACCCTGTTCCAAGAACTTTCAAATGTCTTGGAACGATGCATTCAACCTCAGAAAAGCTGGCTCCTTCCAGTTGGTAGATACTAAAACTGAGAAATTGTGAGACATGGTATGATCTCAGTGAGAATGTAAGACAAAATCTGTAAGAAATATCATTCTCTCGATACTCAATCTAATCTCTTCTAAAGCAAAGTGAAAATAAATACCAGGCTTTACACATTCAATGGGCAGTGAAGATACAGGATGGTTAGGTCTGTAATAGAAACATAAATAAGGTTCTTAAAGTGAATCGCTACCCATTATTGACTCAGAACCTCAATCCCTCCCTGTCCACACCCTCTGTGTAAACCTTCTCCCCTCTCCCCCACTTCCCCCTCTTCCCTCCATTCTCATAAAAGAAAATAATGTATTGTTTCCTTAATGCCTTGAAGATGATGTTCACTTGGTTCCTTTATCTATTTATATTTTGGTTTTTAAAATGGAGGCTAATTGAGGAGATTTACACAGGCTTGTGAGGAGCTTAGGGGATTGGCAAGCTATTAGCTTCTGAGATCCTTTACTCCTTACCCGAACTCACTGTTTCGATACCACGATATCTGGAGTGAAGTAGTGTCCACAAAAAGTCTCTCTTAGAAGACTTAAAGTAACTATCTCCTATTTCAACACCGCTTAAGAAAGTCACACTTGCCATTTGGCATATCCTTGCTGTTTGATTAGTCCTTTCATTTCCTAAATTTTCATTTTCATTTTAATAGATAAAAACTTCCAAGTTTCCACATCTAAAGAGAGGCAATGAAGGGCAAAGTTGAAAAGCCACTGAGCAATTCTGTCATTTCCTATCTGTTAAGAAACAAAAGCAATAATGACAGACCTCTGGCCTTCTCTGTTCTCTGAATGAGAGCCGTGGTCAAGGCTGAGATGCTGCTGGACTTTCTGTGGTCCCACTTGGCGCTTGCAAAGAATGCCAGCCTGAATAAAACTGTGGCATATCTGGAACCCACGTTTCTCTTCTCATTTTGTAGGAACAGACATCACAGTAAGCAGGGTTGGAGGAACAAATATATAAAGCCCTTACCCAGGTGCCGTACTAAGGGAGAATTACCAAATGTTTGATCCCAAAGTGTGGAAGACACTTCAAAAGCAAGACGCTCCTTTCCTTTCTCCTTACTGAGCACTTCTGGAAAACTGGGTACAACATATGGGGAAGTTTTACTTATTCTTGGTGAAATAAATGGTTGTCCATGGTCCCTCCATGTGAATCATGACAATTAGGAGTTGAAACCAGAGGGGACATCATGAGGGGGATCTATGTGATGACCAGCCGCATTGCTGAATAATCTATTTTTTTTTCTTGATGACCCCAATTTCTCTTGCATGTTCATATCTCCTCCTCCTTGTGACCCCCAATTCAGAGATCCTGAGATTATCTCACAAATAGGTCTTGAATTTTAAAGATTCTCACAAAAAAACAATGACAACAACAAAGGTCAAATAGGTATGTTCAAATTTTATAGAATAATTAAATATTTATTCCCTGAGGCCAAAGAACTTTATGTAGTATTTGCGCCAAGAATCACTTTTAGAGACAAATTCTAAGAACCTCCAAGGCAAGCTTCTAAAATGGAAATGTTGAAAATGTCCCTATAAAGAAATTACCACAGGAGAAAGGAGCCAGTCAGTGAAAACACTATTTCCTTCTCTAAGATCTTTGCTCAAAACTGGAATCACTCCTTTGCCAACACTAAAAGGGGCAGTTTTTGAACTTTTGGTTGAAAAGAGAGCCTATGGTTGACATAAACAATCTGTCAAGAGCAAGGACAGGGGAGCATAGTGATTTCATTTTATTATTTTTTAATTTTTTGTTTGTGGCCATTTTTTAAAAAAACTTCAAATAAATTGAAATATATGAAGAAGTTGAAAGGTTGTAGGATGAACACCCACGAACTATCTAGATTTTACAATTAACCTTTTACTCTACTTACTTTATCTGATGCTACCCACCAACCCATCCCTTTAACTGTCCATCAGTCCATTCTAATTTGGTGAAGCATTTCATACAAAATAATAGAATTGAGTGCTTTACACCCCATGCATGCTGGCATTTGTTTCATTAGTTTGTTTTTGTTTACAATTCTGCTTATAAGAAAGCTCTGTAAAAAGCTAGTTATTGTGGGGTAGATCCACAAAACTGGCCTCCGTGCCCAACTATTACAATGGTCCGATTATTATATTATGTTTTAATATTTGTATAATAATAGTTTCAAATTATATTAATCATCTCACAAAAGCTGAAAATCATACCACATATACTAGAAAAGCATGATCTCTTTTCAAGTAGCCTAGAATGGAATTAAATGAATAACTGAAGCTTTATCTTCCTTCCCCAATCCCTAGTCCCATTCTTGAGGGATAAATTACTTCTGCTGTTTTTGTTTTCGCTTCTACCCTTAAGGAGCACCAGAAGTCTAAATGAAATGTTAGAACTCCATTTCTGGATGTACCAGCTTTAGGCCACAGAACTCTGCTATCATAGGTGAGAATTTCTACCTGCCATTTTCCTTCCTCTGCCCAATTTTTAAAACTATTTTAGTGTTAGTTTTCAATTTTACTTATGTGTGCGACTATAAATAAAATTCCTAAACTCCTGTTTCTTGTTCTATCCACTTTGGCAAGGGTTTCCTAGCCTCTCTGTATATATCCTAGGAGAAGAAAACATAACCATTCTACAATAGTGACTGACAATGATTATACAGATTTGGGCATTTGGCAGACATTTTCTCAAAAAGAAGCCAAGTGAATCTGTCACATGAAGGAAAAACAATTGGTCACTAAAGGAAACAATTTAAGTTTTGAGTTACAATTAGAATTTTGGAAAAGTTGTATCTACCACCAGAGTTTAATGGCTCTAGATACTAAAAGAATTTTCTGATCAGATCAGTAGTCATATTTACAAGTGGGAGTTTAATTAGGGTGTAATTGTTCACAAGTAAAAAAAAAAATCTATTCACATTGCAAGATAGAGCAATAGATTTTCATGTGATGTTGAATGAAAAGTTCATTGGTATGCTTTTAGATTCTACACTGCGACTAAACTTTAAACAATGACCGATTTTGAGTTTTGGTATAGTATCAAAGATGACTATAGAGATCTAAAGGGGTTATTAAATTACCCCTCCCTTCTTCAATTACATGTCTGTGTGAGGGCAGCTTTCTTCATATATAGCAACCAAGAAGCCAAGTCCTAACAGATTAAATGCAAAAACATTAATGCAAAAGCAACTGGAGAATCCAGTTGTTGTCTATGAAGCCAAATAAAAGAGATTTACAAAAATGTAAAACAACGTCATTCTTCATTAAACTTTTGTTTTGAAAATAATTAATTTTTTTTACAATGTTACTCTGTTAATTTAATGGATTGCTGATATTTTAAAAATATTTAAATTTTCTCATCAGGCTTAGTTTCTAATTTAATATAAATATAACTTAATGAAAGCTCTTTGCAATCCTCCGTAATTTTCTACATTGGTCTCACTGGCTGTCTTAAAATAAATGGTTAAAAATCTCCCCTCCAATGACTCTTGTTTAGCACCATTTTCAGTACCCTTGTGGTTTTACTGCCTTTTAATACTTCTTAGCTACACGGACACACACACACACAGACACACACACACACATCTTAGCTATATAAGTACTTATTAGCTATATATAATCTTAGGTGTTACTATTATTACCACCATGATCAATACTATTATTTCAGTAGGGTTTGGGCTACAACCAGTTTAACTACCTGGCCACAAAAGTCTATCTCATTTTAAATAAATCATAATGTCTGAAATATTACTTCTTATATCAAATATGTAAACTGGGGTGCAATGGCTTTCCATTTTATGAACAAATTCATTGAAGTATATGAGATAAAGACATACATACATGATTTAATACGTGTTCAGAGCTTGTTTTCCATGTGAAAAATAAATTCAGGAGTCTTGTAAAGTTACTGCTTGCTGTGTGTTTTGAGTTACAGACTTTACATTTTTGCAGCTCTCCTATTTGAGAGGGATGCTATATCAAAGTTCCTGTAAGGTTCTTTTGATCTGCACTTTGCTGTGTTTTGATTTATTTAGTAATTAATAATAAAGCATTCATCATCCATTATATTAAAAACGAGGAGGTTTAGGAGTACTGAGGGACACAAAGATATGTCAAATATAATCATCACCCTCAAGAAACTTGTAATTTATTGGGATACGAAAAGAATACAACCAAAAATAAAAAGGTAACAGTAATGGGATTTTTTTTTTCTTTCTGCCTTCCTCTTTTTTATTCTCCTGGAAGTAAACAAAGACTAACCAAATGAAGAAAGGAAAGTGTATTTACTCAGAATTTGCTAGAGCAATTGAGTCAGCCATGTCACTAGCCTTTTAGCAAAGATAAAAAGGTAGGCAGGGGATGGGACTGTTTTATGTGGAAGGAAGGGAAGCATCCAGTGGACTGTAACTGGCTGGTGCTAAGGGGGAAGTGGAGACAAATTCACGGACAAACATTAGGGAAGCTGTCAGCTGTTAATCAAATGCTGACCATTTGGGGTTGACTGTTACAGAAGGTGTTTGTTTACCTTGCTAGGTTGTTATCAGAGACAGTGGTCTGTCTTTCCTGTAAGTTCTGACTTGTAGTAGGGTGGTTCCTGGGCTATTCATTGACAGCAAAGAGGTTGGTGTCTGGTCAGCTTGCCATAGATTGCACATCAGAAGTCTGTTTTTATAAATAGTCTGACCCTGTCTGTATATTCATTCTCTCTTTTTCCTCTCCTTTCCTTTGTTTCCCATCCCTTATTCCTCCCTGTTTTTTTTTATTGTTTTTGTTTTTTGTTTGTTTTGTTTTTGGCTTGTGAGAAGGAGAGGCAAAGGAGAAACAGCAGAGGAGAGACGAGGAAGAGAGCAATGGTGGGCTACAGTGAGTCTGGGATTTGTATCCCTGTGCGGAGGTAAATAAAGGATATTTTTAAAATGAGGAAGCTGAATGCTTAATATGTAGTTAAATCTATGCCACATTATAAATACCACATGTGTCCCTCTCTCGCTTCCTCCCTCAAATTACAGTCTCCAGCTATCACATCCAGAAAACTGCAGTAAAAATATACCCATGAACACTCCCACATGTACGTATATTGTTTTATCAAAATTGAGCAAGTAGTTAATGAGAGTGCATGAAGATACCTGGATCAGTAGATAATCTTCAATTAACATTATCTTCCCTGTGGGATTAGCACCAAAGTTCACTATTGACCATAAAGAAATAAAAAGACCCAAAAAAAAAAAAAAAAAAACCAAAAAGAAAAGACAAAATTGGATGATCAGGCCATAATAGTAACTCAAATGAATAACCAGTTAATGACAGCAGATGACCTGGGCCTCACCTCCCCCATTCTCATTTCTAGCAAGTTGTCCTTTTCAGAACTGCCCCTCTGAGTGACAAAAATGCTCTCTTTGACATATGTGATTTTGCCCTTTAATACAGGCCCGACCAAGCTGTTAAAGTTCACAATCTCTTGGCTGTGATTTTCCCCATTTTATGGTTCTCAACGCTGTGTAACTTCACCTTCTTCAACATGCCTTCCCTTGTTCCCATCACAAAGGATCAATTTTAGATTTATTGGAAAAGGTAACAATCATTTTTATAAAGAACAAAACACACCCCCCCACCCCCCAATAACAGGGAAGACTCAGAAAGTTTGATTTAGTATCCTCACAAATTCAGTTAGAGCTTTGGAAAAGGAAAAAATAAAATTACTGAACCCCCTTGGAGGCTTCTGAGGCATTGGAAACAAGAGACTGTTCATTCTTACTGAACCAGGATGACCATTCTCTTTTCATCGGAGAAAGAGAAAGGGGTGATCCTCCAACATTTTTGAGTTTGAAATTTACTAGATTTTTAAGCTATGTGCCTCCCTCCTAAAATCTGTGTTTTATTCATTTATTTGAATTCTATTTCATTTTAAAGAACACGTTTTTGGAAGAGAGTGTACCAGAGTAATGGCACTGGAGTCAGAGAGCATGGTTCTAAATCCCGGCTCTAGCACATACCGGCACTGTGATCTTTAATAAGTCATTTAATTTATCTGCACCTCCCTATCCTTCATTAATAAAATGGGATAATAATGGTGCCTTGCTCATAAGTGTGCCATAGTGTTAAATGAGAGGATCTATAAAAAGTTCTTAGCCCACTATCTGTCCAGTATACCCCCCTGCCCAAGGTCTCAAAGTTAAAAATAATAATGGGTAAAAACTGGAGAAATGGGAACTACTGCTTTAAGAAATATAGTGCTTAGGAAGCAAATGCTAGGAGAAAGATACTGAGCAGGTAACGTATTTCTTTCAAGTTTTCTGATATTGGTATTTTTAAACCACTTGTTCCTCAGTGTCTTGCACCTGCCAAAATTTAATTTGCTTAAACAAATAGACTCTGTTTTATGCTTCGGGTATTATGGATATTATACATATTTTCTGTTTTCCTCTTGGGTTTCTTTATATTTTAGAAAAAATTTTGTGGCTGTGATACAGGCTTTAAGCTCAAGACTTGTCATGAAGAGTGAATGACTATTAGAAATGTTCATTAATTAAAGTTTATATTCATCTTCCTCTGGTCATGTATAATTATTTGTCCATTTTGGTTGAGGACTCCCAAATTTATTAAAATCACTATTAGGAGTGTGGATTGTCCTGTCAAGGGGCCATTCTTGGTCAATATTATTTATTCAGTTAAGCATTTAGAAAGGCCCGGGGAACTTAAACAACAAAGTAATTAAATGTTACAATAAAAGGATTATCATGACTCCCAATACTACTGTTATCTCCAGACTACCAGGTTTTATGTTAACAACTTCATACCAGTAGAACAAGGATCTGTGCTATTCATTTCCATATTCTCATAATCAAACTGTGACACATGGTAGGTATGGGATATTTATTGAGATGAATTAAAACACATTATTGTAATTCCCTTTTTCAGAACATGACTATTATTGAATATCAAATCTTTGAATAAAAGGAAACTATTCTCATTAGACTAAATAATAAGGTTTCTTGCCTGATTGTGGAATATTGTCTTTTGAATTGAAAAGTAGGTGGTTTGGGAGATAGATTATTCTGAATATTAGAATATAAAAAGCCCAAGGATTTAGGTTAAAAAAACAAAAACAAAACAAAAACGACAGACCCAAATAAAACGACCAACAAATACAAAATGTTTTCAACTAGGAAAAATTCAAGAGATTAGAAGATAATAATAAATGATTCTTGACCGAAATGTAAGAAGCATTAGAAATAATAGAAAAAGTGCTGTCTCCTGGTTTATAGTTCATATTTTGAACATGCTTTAATGATTCCTAAATTTTCCTATTGACCCATCTACTCATTCATACTGCTATCTCTTCAACAACAGCAGCAAAATATGTATTCAGGACTAAAGGCCAGTAGTAAACTGCCCTAGTTTCACGGAGCACCTGGTTTTGTATGGCAGTGGAGATCAAAGTATGTATGGCAGATCAAAGTAACTAATACCACTGTAGTATGAGTAAAAAATGAGGTAAGTGCTTACAAAGAAAGGAATCTTATCTAGCCTGGGGATTGGGAAAGCTTTTCTCAGAAAGTGGTGGCTGAGCAGACATCTGGGTGATCATGAATTTATTCAATAACCAAGGAAGGAAGGGCATGCTGACATAGACAACTGCATGTTTTAAGTTCCTGTTAAAGAAGGGAACATGCACTGGAGGAATTTTAGGAGGACCGGTGCGACAAGATTCTAGAGAATGAGGCTTCAGAGCTAGTCAAGAACTTCACCACATAATCCCAAAAGGACATTTGTTTTCCTTGTCCTCAGTGCAGTGGGAAAAAAATAAAAGGTTTTTGACAGGGATGGGATTGGGAAACACAATCCTATTTTCCACTTTGAGATAATCAACTTAGCTTCATTTCAGAAAATAAGTTCTAGATTTGGAAGACCTAATAATAAGCTATTATAAGGTACCAGGTAAGAGAAGATGTAGCTTGGGTAGCCTAATGACCATGACAATGGAAAGAAGGGATGGAATTTGAAAGATACAGATAGCAAAAAGACTTTGAATGCCTTGGACGAATGAGGATGCTACTGTTCTCAGATAAAGGCACTGAAGGAAAACCAGATGTTTGCCTCTATACATGGATGATGAATCATGAAAGTTTTGGTTGTGTTGTATTTAAAGCATATTTGAGTTATCCTGATAGAGGTACTGGGTAGGCAGATTTATACATGGGTCTGGAGCTCAGAGAGAGGCCTGGGATGAAGGTCATGGACATATTAATGCCACTTGAGAGCATGAGGTAAGATAAAATCCATCAGTGATACTATAAAGGTGAGAGCCCGAACAATAAGAAAACAGATGCCATGTTGAGGAAGACAAATTTTCAAAGCAGCTTAGAGAGAGTTACCAAAGAGTCAGGAAGAAAACGAAGACAGGAGTTTCAGAGGCTAATGGAAGGATGTTTCAAGAAGGAGGCAGTGGAGAGCTCTGTCAAATCCTACAGAGAAGCCAAGTAATATGGCATTTATTGAGGATTTCAGTATTCGCTTTTTCAGTGTAGTGGTTCAGAAAGACTAGATTTTAGAGTTTTACTGGAGTAATAGATTTGGAATGGAAATTAAATATTTGTCAGCATGAAAGGGGTTGAAGTTTGAGGGCTTAGGACTCTGGGAAGAGTTTTTGTTTTGTTTTCCTCTATAGGGTGTTTCGTTGTTTTGTTTTGATTAACATATAATGTATTATTTGATTCAGGGGTACAGGTCTGTGATTCTTCACGCTTACACAATTCACATCACTCACTATAGGGGAGAGTTTTAATTAATAAGGGACCACTTTAGCATGTTTAAGTATCAGAGGAAAGGATGGAGTCAAGGAAGCAATTAAATATATATAATGAGAAGCTGTCAATATTCAGTTTTCAGAATCACCAGGTAGAATCCAATGAACTGGTGGATAAACTGTCTGGTCGTAGACAAGAGGAGGCATAGTATCTATTTTATCAGAAAAAGTGGGAGAAAATAGGTGCATATAGAGGCAATTTGATATTTGTTATTTTAAAGACAAGAGTTTTTGTTGGTTTGCTTCTACTGGAAACTGGAAACAATGATCAATTCACAGTGAGGAGAAGAAGGGGTGTGTTGGATTTTATTTTTTTTTTTACAGCACATCATTAGTTTTTCATGTAGTGTTCCATGATTCATTGTTTGCATATAACACCCAGTGCTCCATGCAATACATGCCCTCCTTAATACTCATCACCGGGGTCACCCATCCCCCCCACTCCACCCCTTCCCCTCTAAAACCCTCAGTTTGATTCTCAGAGTCCATAGTCTCTCATAGTTCATCTCCCCCTCTAATTTCTTCCACTTCATTTTTCCTTTCCTTCTCCTAATGTCCTCCATGTTATTCCTTATGTTCCACAAATAAGTAAAACCATATAATAATTGTCTTTCTCTGCTTGACTTATTTCACATAGCATAATCTCTTCTAGTTCCATTCATGTTGATGTAAATGTTGGATATTAATTTTTCTGATGGCTGAGTAATATTCCGTTGTGTATAGGGACCACATCTTCTTTATCCATTCTTCTGCTGAAGGGCATCTCAGCTCCTTCCACAATTTGGCTATTGTGGACATTGCGGCTATGAATATTGGGGTACAGATAGCTCTCCTTTTCACATCTGTATCTTTAGGGTAAAAACCCAGTAGTGCAATTGCTGGATCATAGGGTAGCTCTATTTTTAATTTCTTAAGGAATCTCCGCAGTGTTTTCCAAAGTGGCTGCACCAACTTGCATTCCCACCAACAGTATAAGAGTGTTCCCCTTTCTCCACATCCTCTTCAACACTTGTTGTTTACTGTCTTATTGATTTTGGTCATTCTAACTGGTGTAAGGTGGTATCTCAATGTGGTTTGATTTGAATTTCCCTGATGGCTAATAATGAACATTTTTTCATGTGTCTAATAGCCATTTGTATGTCTTCTTTGAAGAAGTGTCTGTTCATGTCTTCTGTCCATTTTTTGACTTATTTATTTTTGGGTGTTGAGTTTGAGGAGTGCTTTATAAATCTTGGATACCAGCCCTTTATCTGTAGCATCATTTGCAAATATCTTCTCCCATTCCGTGGGTTGTCTCTTTGTTTTGTGTCTGTTTCCTTCGCTGTGCAGCTTTTTATCTCAAAGTCCCAAAAGTTCATTTTCACTTTTGTATCCCTTGCCTTTGGAGATATTTTGAAAGAAGTTGCTGTGCCCAATGTCAAAGAATTACATTCTCCTCTAGGATTTTGATGGGTCCCTGTCTCACATTGAGGTCTTTCATCCATTTCTCATTGGAAAAGCTGAGAGTGTTTCCCTTAAGATCAGGAACATGATAAGGATGCCCACTCTTACCACTATTGCTCAACATAGTACTGGAAGCCCTAGCAACAGTAATCAGACAACAAAAAGAAAAGGTATTCAAATTGCCAAAGAAGTCAAACTCGCTCTCTTGGAAGATGACAGGATACTTTATGTGGAAAACCCAAAGACTCCACCCCTAAATTGTTAGAACTCATACAGCAATTCAGTAATGTGGCAGGATACAAAATCAATGCACAGATAGTAGTTGCTTTCCTATACACTAACAATGTAACTGAAGGAAGAGAAATTAGGAAATTGATTCCATTTACAATAGCACCAAAACCTAAGATACCTTGGAATACACTTAACCAAAGAGGTAAAGGATATATACTTTGGAAACTACAGAACACTTATGAAAGAAATTGAGGAAGACACAAAGAGATGGAAAAACATTCCATGCTCCTGTATAAGAAGAATAAACATTGTTACAATGTCTATGCTGCCCAGAGCAATCTATACATTTAATGCCATCCCAATCAAAATAGCAATGACATTTTTCAAAGTGCTGGAAAAAACAATCTTAAAATTTGTATGGAAGCAGAGAAGAACCTGAATCACCAAGGAAATGTTGAAAAAGAAAAATAAAGCTGGCGGCATGATGTTGCATGATTTCGAGCTCTATTACAAAGTTGTGATCACCAAGACAGTATGGTACTGGCAGAAAAACAGACACACAGACCAGTGGAACAAAATAGAAAGCCCATATATGAACCCTCAACTCTATGGTTAACTGATCTTTGACAAAGCAGGAAAAAATATCCAATGGAAAAAAGTCTTTTCAATAGATGGTGCCAGGAAAATTGAACAGCTATGTGTAAAGAATGAAACTTGATCACGCTCTTTTACACCATACACAAAGGTGTTTTGGAATTCTAAGGACAGTGAAGAAAGTGTGAAATGCTTGTTTCAGAAGGTGGGAGAATGGGTCAGCCAGAGACATACTGAGCTCATTTGAAGTTGGAAATTAGAAGTATTCATGGAAATTGATTTGCCTTTTTGTACCACATAGTGCTAGACTACTAGGGAAAAGTTGTGGTAAAGAAGGCAGTAAGGTGTTTTGCAGGTTGACACTGGGCTGAAAAGAGTGACCAAAAGAAAAAAGAAAATAGTGGAGAAAAACTATATTGCCAAAACAGATCATAGAACCTTAGTGGGATGATCAGAGAAATTGGAAAATTAGAGGTTTGGGAGAATGAAAGGGGTTTAACACACAATAACACTAGATGAGTTGAAAGGCTTATAGCAGGAATACACGGAGGGGGAAAAAAAAACCCAACAACATAAAAAACAAACTAGGGGAAAGGAAAATTGTAGCTATTAGGCTGATACTTTTGAATTTATAGTTTTTAAAAGAGTTCAGGTAGTGGCAATTCCCAGCTATTTCCATGGGAGCAGGTAACCAAAGTGTGGTAGACGAAAACCTCACTGGAGATGAGACAACTGATAGACCAGGCAGCGAAATGATGTTGAAGTCACCCTGGGTGGTTTTAGGATTTTGGAAAAGGTGGAGGGTTGCTGTCAATTAATAAAATATTCAGTAATGGGCCCGAGTGGCTGGTAGGTTGGCGTAGGTGCGCAGAGGATAGGGTGGTATTTTCTAATAGCACAGACACTGAACTACCAAGCTTTCAACATGGCAGGAAAGTCATGTGTATTAGAATCTTACCTCTAACAAATGTGACTAATGCTCCAGCAATGATCAAAAGCACAGAGGTTCTCATAACAGAATGGAGAATGCAAACTATTTGGGAAGTGGATCCAAAGAGATCCTCCAAAGGGACATGAAATTTTAGTAGCTAGTACTAATTTGAGCCGCTGTTGTTAGCATATTAGGATTCAAATGCCAATTCCTGAACAATTCCTGTTCAACCATAGCTCATTTATCAAGAAGACTATTATGTCCAAACATAAGGCTCTTTTGCCCTGGATTGTGTCTCAAATAAACAAGAGCCTTAATCAGATTATACCATATCCAATCGTTTCAAAGTATTTGAATTTCTATGGTCAGTGTTTCCAAAGCCATCAAGTAAGATGACAAATTCTTGGGAATTGCTTAGGGATCATCTGGGGGCATTGTCCTGGGCATGCCCTTCAGAGGGATGCCTGACTTCACCATTAGCGACCTCTCACGTGCAAGTTCTTTTCAATTCCTTGTCTTCATTGGATGCGCAGGCTTAACGAAAAACATGCTTCATTTGCTGCATTATTCCTGCCATACTTATGGCTCCTGGGAAGTAATTTATTTAGTCACTGTGTTGTTTCTGAGTATTATAGTCTTCTTTACTCACTTTTAATGTGTAAAGTGCTTTAAAAACATTGCAACCATCAAAGGAAAAGATGCAGCACAGCTTCTCATTCTCCAGCACTGCCACAAGGCTCAATAATCTATAGATCATGTAATAATTTCATCTAGCAGCACAATAAAAGTCAAATTAGTTTCCATGAGACAGTTATGTATGATAATCTGGATTACTGTGGCCTCCTACCGACTGTATTAGCATCGTAATGTTATTTCTGCTTCTGGGATTCTGGTGGAATTTTTTCCTTCAGTTTATATTTATTGAATAATTATGAAAACGGAGTTCTTCAAGTCTTGAAGAAATGGATTTATACAAAAAAATTAATGTGCAGTGATAACGATCTTAACTTTCAATGTATCATTTCTTTCCTTTAAAGAAGTTACTTTAACTGTTGGGCTTTCAAAATAGTTGAAATGTGCTTCATTGAGTTTGCAGCTGAAGAGTAACGGTGAAAGCCTATTTCTCTCTACCTGTTAGGGCTAATGCTTGCCCAAGGCTTTCAAAGCCAAGTTGGAGTTCATATTATAATGACTAGGTTATTAAGAAACTTTTTTTTTTTTTTTACACCTCTGGGCAATTTATATGGTTGCTAAAGCCCAGAACTTTTCAGTGCAAATCCCAGTGGTCCTTTCTGCAGAAATGGACAAGCTTAATATTTATATGAAAATGAAAAGAAAGAAAACAACCAGAGATTTTAAAAAAATTAATTCTAGTACAGTTAACATGTGTTATATTAATTTCAGGTGTACAATATAGTGATTGAACACTTCTATATGGTACCCAGGGCTCATTACAGTAAGTGTGCTCTTAATCCCCAACATCCATCTCACCCATCCCTACCCACGTCCCCTCTGGTAACCAGCAGTGTGTTCTCTATAGTTAAGAGTCTGTTTCTTGGTTTGTCTCTTTTTGTTGTGGTTGGTTGGTTGTTTTGTTCCTTAAATTCTACATGAGTGAAATCATGGTATTTGTCTTTCTCTGACTTTTTTCACTTAGCGTTATATTCTCTAGATTCATTCATGTAGTTGCAAATGACAAGGTTTCATTCATTTTTATGGTTGAGTAATATTATACACACACACACACACACACACACACACATCTTCTTTATTCCTTCATCTACTGATGAACACTTGAGTTGCTCCCACAATTTGGCTATTGTAAATAATGCTGCAATAAATACAGGGTACAGATATCGCTTCAAATAAGTGTTTAAATGTTTTTTTTTTCCCCCTTTGGGTAAATGCCCACTAGTACAATTACTGAATTATTGGATCATAGGGTAATTCCACTTTTATTCTTTTGAGGAACCTCCATACTGTTTTCCATAGTGGCTGTACCAGCTTGCATTCTCACCAATCATGCATGAAGGGTCCTTACCGAAGTAATTAGAAAAAAACAAAAAAACAAAATTGGAGATCTTGTCCAACCCAAATTCAACACCCAGTATAAAGCTAGAATAAATAATCAAGACAGTTTGATTTTGGTAAAAAGATAGGCATGTAGATCAACAGAACAATAGGTAGTACAGAAATAACCCAAATATATGTGGTCAATATATGTCAACACGATTTTTGACCAATTGCACAAACAGTTCAGTGGGAAAAAGCAAAGTCTTTTCGACAACTGGTGCTGAAACAATGGTATATCCATGTGAGAAAAAAATGACCATTATACCACATGATACACAGATATTAATTTGAAATGGATCATAGGCCTAACTTTAAAACCTAAAACTCTAAAACTATAAGAAGAAAACATTAGAGAAACAATTTTTTGGTCTTGTGGTAGAAAAAGTTTTCACACAAAAATTAGGAATCATAAAAGAAAAGCTTGATAGAGATCAAAGTCAAAATGAAAAATGTTTGCTGTTTGAGAGACACCATTAAAAAAAAAATCAAAAGACTGGGAAAAAACATTTGGCACACATATATTACATATTACATTAAAAATCCTTTTGGAGATGCAACATGTGGGGTTAAGGGGGTAGGAGAAGAGTAAATGAAACAAGATGGAATTGGGAGGGAGACAAACCATAAGTGACTTTTAATCTCACAAAACAAACTGAGGGTTGATGGGGGGAGGGGGGTTGGGAGGGGGGTGGGATTATGGACACTGGGGAGGGTATGTGCTATGGTGAGTGCTGTGAAGTGTGTAAATCTGGTGATTCACAGACCTGTACCCCTGGGGATAAAAATATATTATATGTTCATAAAAAATAAAATTAAAAAAAATAAATAAAAGAATATTAAAAAAAATCCTTTTAACTCAAGCCAATAATCTAACTAAAACAAGGCAGATAATTATATCAGATATTAACCAAAAAAAGAGATACACAATTGCCTGAACACATGAAAAGATGTTCAACATCTTTAGTCATCAAAAAAATGAGACTTGAAACAAAATGAGATTCTACTATACACCTGTTAGACTAAAATGAAAAAGACTGAGAACATCAAGTGTTGACAGGGACAGGACACACTGGAACTCTTAAATATTGCTAGTGAGAAAGTCAATTACCCAGATTGAAAAATAGTTTGGTGGATTCTTTGAAAGTTATACATACACTTATTCTATAATCCAGACATTCTACTCTCAAATATCTACCCAAGAGAAATGAAAGCTTTTGTTTACAAAATACTTATGCACAAATGCTTAGAGCAGTTTTATTTGTACCCCAAAACTAAAAAAACCAATTGAAGTATATCCATATGGTGGGATACTAATCAGCAATAAAAACAAATTTGGATATATAAGGAAAACAGAAGACTCTCAAAAATTATTATGTTGAGTGAACAACAAAAGAAAAAAGGAATACTTATTCCTTTTTGAGTGTATTCATATCATTCATATAATTCACAATTCATATAATATTCTTTAAAATGAAAACAGCTTCATAATAATAAAAAGGTCAGTGATGACCAGGAGACAGAGGTAAGAAAGTGCTGAATTAGGAAATGGCATGAGGACATTTGGGGGGAGCTCTGAAAATGTTATTTGTGGTTGATTGCATTGGTATATCGAGCTATTAAAACCCAACGTGTTGCACACTTTTTATTTTATTTTCATTATATCTCAGTGAAATTGTAAAAAGGGAGAGGGATAAAAGGGAGGGGAAGAAGGAAAGAGGGAGGGAGGAGGGGTGGATAGAGAAAGAGAGGGAAGAACTCAATAGAACTTAACAATGTCTGAGAAAATTTCACTTAAATGATCATAATGAGTAGGTACCAACTGGAATGCATGAAATAAGAGCACTGCTGTTATGACTCATGAACCCCTGGGCAAATTACTTTATCTAAGCCACACTCTTCTCAGCTAAACACAGGAGACAGTAATGATTCCCCTCATAGTACTGCTGTGCGGCTCCAAAACGGGATTCATGAAATGCACTAAACGTACAATAGTGCTAAAAGAATTCTCTGTTTTTTCTTCTGTTGATAATATGAAGCCAAGGCTTAGCCCTCCCTGAGAACTGACCTTTTAGTGACATAGGCTACAGAATGAACCATAGTTGAAAGACTGTGCAATTCATAGACATTTGATGAAATTCAAAAGTAGCTCATACAAATCAAATCAGGAGGACCCCCTTTTTCAAACTTTCGTTGTCATCACCCTAAGGATGCTGTGTAATTGGTCTCCAATCTTCTCCCCTACCTTTCTCCTTTAAGGCTCGCACACCATTCTGAAATCTAGGATTTTTTCACCTCACCCCAAAACTTTTTTTTCCTTTTTAGGTAATATTGCCCCCTCCCTGCCCACTTAAAAATAATATACCCTATACTAAGTAGAAGAGGCTAACACTTACTCCTTAACACTTTACATAATGATCTAATTGGCAAAATATATGGGAACATTTGGTAGCAATATAATTTATCATCCAACCAAGTAACTCTTTTGAGAGAGAAAGGTGGTGCTGTTAAAAATTATACAAGGATAAGGGGCACCTGGGTGGCTCAGTTGGTTAAGCATCTGACTATCGATCTCAGCTCCAGTCTTGATCTCAGGGTTTTGAATTCAAGCCCCATACTGGGCCACCCTGGGTGTGGAGGCTACTTCAAAAAAATAGTAATTACACAAGGATATGAGATAATAGAAAAAATATATGTACACTGGTCTCTGCCTCTGGCATAAAAACACATTTGTGTTCCTGGTACAGAGCTCCTAAAACCCTTGTGAATTCCCGAGTGAAAAGAGCCCTAAGAACATCTCTTATTCTATTGAGGCCACTCTGGGTGGGTTCCTGGATGGAATCACCAGAAAGATCAAGCCATGATTAGAAGGTTAGAATTTTTAGCCCCACCCCTCACCTACCAGACAGGAAAGAAGGGCTGAAAATGGAGTTAATAATTTTTCATGTCTACGGGGGAAGCCTCCATAAATCCCAATAGTAGGGGGTTCTACGATCTTCCAGACTGGGATACACATCCACACTGGGAGGGTGGTGCACCCCATCTCTATAGGAACAGAAGCTCCTGGGCCTGAGATATTCCCAGACCCCACCCTATGACCTCTTCATCTGGATATTCATTTCTATTCTTTAATCATAGCCTTTAGTGAACTGGTAAATATAAGCAAGTATTGCCCTGAGTTCTATGAGCCATTCTAGCAAATTAAATTGAACCCAAGGAGGAGATCATTGGAACCTTTGCTTGTAGCCAAATGGAACAGAAGTTGCAAGTAACAAGGGACCTACTACTTTTGATTGGTATCTCAAGAGGGGGATGGGTAAGTTTTGTGATACTGAGCACTTAAGCTGTGGAATCTGACAGGATCTCCAGGTAGATGATGGGGTCCGTTATCAAAGGAATGAGACTGAGACAAAGTGAAGGTTATGCAAAGTTTTATTCTATGCCAAGCATTAGAAGTCAGACTGACCAGCCAGGGCTGCCTCTGAAGAGAGTGACCCCCCCTCCCCTTGGTCTTACAGGCTAGTTTTATAGGGCACAACCGCTGATCTCTACATATGTGGCTTTGGCAGATTGGATGTCTCTTACCTGTCTGATCTTATTTTAGGTGTGTGTTTTAGCAACAGTTATCCAGAACCGATATCAGTAACTGCTGAGGCGTTTATTAAACAACAAAATGGCTTCCTAGGCAACATGGAGTCACAATGGCTAAGCAGACCCAGGTAGATCCTAGGGGTTTAACAGGTTTTAACGTGGAATCGGCCCCAACAGTAGACAGTGTCAGAATTGAGTGAAATCATAGGACACCAAGATGGTATCATAGAGAATGGCTTCTTGTGGGGAAAAACCCCCACAAATTTGGTGACCAGAAAGGTCAGAAGTGCTCTGTGTGACCAGTAAAGGAAACATAGGATAGAAGAAATACAGTAAGGAGGAATTAGGTTCTTTCCTACATAGGAAGGAAAAAAAAAAAAAAAAACAAACCCAAACTGAAGTAGAAACAGAGTTTCTACTTTACAAGAGGCATCCTAAGATAGACTCAGACTATCTTAGGCAAGCTAGGACTTGTGATTACTCTCTGTAAATATTGAAAGTATGTATCTGATAACTATTGGCATATATGCATCTCTTAATCCTAGCTAGGTATCTTGTATTTGGAATCTGGAAACTGAAAACTGAGTAATTGGTGGAATTTTGCATTAAGTGTTTCTAGATCTCAACTTCACTGTGTCGTTGGCCAGAACTTTAAAAACTTCCTTACAAAGACATTTTTGACTTGTGTTAACCAACAATTATATGCATCTGAAGTTCGATTTCTATGCTATACTCTTGGACCATCGTTTGGAGTAATATACAGTGCCATTAAATCACCTACTTACTTTAAAATTGGTAATTAAAGGGAAATTATTAAATATCTATACTGTATTATCACCAGGAGCTATGTTTAAGGGAACTAAATGAACCACAACTGTCAATGAAAAATCCTCCTTAAAAAAAAAAACAAAAACAAAAACAAAAGGACAGTTACTCATGTAGAAAGCATGGTAGAACCCCATGCCCCCCTCACCACAGCTAATATTATCATAGCGACATGTTCCCAGTTTCTCAATTTAGTTCACACAATCCCTCTTGCCCAAAACCTTCCTCATCTTCTCCACTTACGTCATCAAATTCTTTAAAGTTCAGTTTGCTCTCTGGCCCCAGAATGGGGTTTCCAGTGGGCAGCACCCTAAATGATCTTTGTTACTAAAACCCTTTAGCAATTACTTTGTGTTTGTCCTCCAGTCCCACAGACTGGTCAGTTTCTACAGTGTGGAGATTTTATCTGTTACAGACAGGCATCTGCATCTCCAGGGATTTGCACATTGCGTGTATAAAAATATTTTGTTGATAAAAGTGGATTCATCCATCCAAAAAAAAAAAAAAAACCCAACATGGTAAAATAGAAAATAATTTTTCAACCGTTCGTAGAATTTTCGATTTGGTAAAGACTTATCACTTCGCATTAAACCCACTAGGTGAATTTTTGATGGGGAGCTGTGTGATTGAATGGGGGGGCAGAAAAATATCGAACTGATTACTCTCTCCTCACAAGGCGGAACATAGGAGTAATAGAGGGATATGTCCACCATATATCTGATCCAGTGGTGAAAATGAACATCACTAATGATGAGATATTGGTTACTTTGTGTCCTTTCATAGGTTGCAACATGTAGTAGACAATAGCACTTCAAACATGTTAAATATAAATGCTTAATTTTAACTCAAGACTTTAGAGATAATTTCCAAAGCACTGCAAACTCAGAAAGTGGAGAAGTGCAAAAAAAGAAAAAAAAAATGTCCCTACGAAGACATAGACAAGTCCAGAAAGTTAGGATATTCCTAGGGAAACGGTAGGGTTTTTTTTTTTTTCAATGTTTCTGCCATTAAAAACAAAACAAAAAACACTCTTCTTGAACAAGAGAAAATGAATGAATGTACAACCACATGTGATGTCTGGTTCTGGACTGATTCTTGTTTGGACTTGTAGCTAGAAGGACATTTCTAAACAACTGAAGGAATTTCAACATGAGCAGGATAGAGAGGATATTAAGGAATTACTAAATTGTGTTCACTATGACCATGCTGTTGAACATGGAATAACATGTTCCATGTGAACATGGGACATGTTTTTTTTAAGATTTATATTAAAGTTTTTTTTTTTAAGATTTTATTTATTTTCAAGAAAGAGCGAGCAAGCACACGGGAGCAGGAGCAGCAGCAGGGAGAGGGACAGAGGGAGACAAGCAGACTCCCCACTGAGCGCAGAGCCCCACATGACACTGGATCCCAGGACCCTGAGATCATGACCTGAGCTGAAATCAGAAGTTGATGCCCGGGTACTATGTACTATGAACACCTAAGAGAACAGAGCACTCTCTGTTGTGCTTTCATGTGGGAGTGACCATACTGCACTTTTTGGAGAGGCTATAAGACACTTAACATAAACTCGTCTGAATTTGCTTTAGGAAGTCAATACATCATGCACTATCATGTTACAGGTTGTATGTTCTGCTCTGTCCTTAGGGCCCGGGTTCATTGGCTGTCCCTTAGTTCCATGTACTTTCTTAACCACTTTCCCCCGCCCCACCACCAAAGGTTGACCTCCAAATATGAATATTGCAATGGAAAATCCATTATTCTACCTGCATTTTCAGACTACTTGGCCATAATGCTCAATTTTCTACATACATTTCCTCATATACTGCTTTCCACCTGTCCATCTAATTTGAGGGTTAGGCATAACCGTGTGTACCTTACATGACAAAAACCCAAAAGCTCTCTTTGTAGGATTTGTTAGCTTGTTTCACAATGTATCCAAAGTGCTGTGGCTCATACTTTTATTAAGTATTATATATATGTACATACATATATATCCATTATTTGTATAACACATCGAGCTATCTCCAAACCACCCTACTTTTTAGAAATTGACACTACTTACATCGATCCCAGTATGGCTAGAGAGACTGATCACTGGGAGAGAATCCCACATTAGAAAAGACAATACAACTTCCAGAGTTTTGGGATCGGCTACTATAGACTCCCATTCACCTGAAACCTAGTTCTCCATTCCTAAGCATCAAGTCATTCCCTGTGACTGCGTTAGCTACTACCTGGGAGCTCCTGCCAGGCCAGATTGCCCATTGCCATGCTTCAGTACATCTTTAAAGTGCCTTTTCATCCTTCTTACGTGCAAGTGCCTCACATGAGTTCACCAGACAGCATCATCTGAGTACCCTGTTATCTTAGTGCTTCCGTGTGTGTCCAACTCAGCAAGAGCTCTGCACTGCAGAACATCATTTCCAGGCTGGGACTGGGCTCATCCAGACAGGGGACCTTTGGGGGCATTTTTCATTAGGCATAGAGGAAAATAAAAGAAGGAAAACAGGCATGTGTTTGCTTCACAGGCTAGGTTTATGGTAGGAATAGAAGGATGCAGAAAGGGGAGGAAGAAAGGAAGGGGGGGAATTACTGGGGGGGGGTAAAAGGAAAGGAGAGAAGACAGAGCATTTGTGCAGAAGGAGACCTGACTTTATTCCACACTTAAGGCTGTACCCCCTGCTAGGATTTACCCTCCTAGAAAGAAAGGAAACACAACTTGACATTCCCCAGCCACCATTCTGTTAAGGCTGTAATGTTTTTGTTTTAGGTTCTGCTTAATGACTAGTTAGGTCCACTCAGTCCTGTAAAACTATCCGTTAAGTATGTCTTTATTCAAGATGTATATAGACAAGCAAATGGATTAGAAAAAACAAAAATTATTATGCAGTTTACCAAATGATTAACTTAAATGTGCACAGAGAGAAAGTGAAACCAGCTCTGTAGAGTGAGCATTATTTTTTTTTAAGAGTTATAGGGGAGGGAGTGAAGGAAGAGAGAGGGAGAGAGAGAATATTTTAAGCAGGCTTCATGCCCAGCAAAGAGCCCAATACAGGACTCGATCTCACAATCCTGAGATCATGACCTGAGCCAAAATCAAGAATTGGATGCTTAACCGACTGAGCCACCCAGGCAGTCCTAGAGTGTGCAATATTGATGTTGACACTGGTCTACCGAGAACGTTGTAAATCACCATTCAGGGGCATCCGTAATGAATTCTTTGCTTTTGTACATCCCAGACCTTTTTCTGGCTCCCTGCCATTTGTTAAGTATTTGTGCTGTTCTTGATCTTTGCCAAAATGGGCAATGTCCAGGACGATGGCTTCAAAAATAAATGCAGAGAATTCTCACTCTCTGCAAAAAAACCTCAGGATTTCCAGATAGTCTATCAATTGCAAATTCATAGCCCTACTTATCGCTTTTCTGATTTCTTAGTTTATGTTAAAAGCTTTATTTCTTTCAGTGCATTCATCACAAAATGACTCTTACTAGTTACCCCTAAAGGACAACTTTTTCTGCTCTGCCTTCTGATGTGATAGTTGAAGAAATTCTGTAAACTTCCAGTCTTTGTGTAGGAAGAAACGATTGTCAACTTGAAAATCAAGTGAAAAAACCTACCCCATTAGGCAGAAGCCAAGAAGATTATGCAACTTCCCCTGCTAGATTATAAATTAATTCTTCTCCTTTCCCCCTAATGTTTCCTCTCCACTTCCAGCAAGCAGCTGGGTCAGCATCATGGCTTTTTTTTTTTTTTCTATTTAAAATTTTCATGTCTTACAGTATGGACTCTATTGCTATGGAGCAACAGTTATTCCACATAGAAGGCATGATGTTGTTAGGTACAATCCCACTGGACTTTTCAGGGAAAGTCAGTTGCTCAGTAATCATAAACTATGCCATTCATCACTGCTAATGATAATTAACAGTGACACCAGACAATTTTGAAGAATCTGTGCAACAATGACTTAGAATTTAATAAGTCTTCCTTGTGGTTATTCTTCCAGATAACTCAAATTTTCTTTCTTACTTAAAAAATAAAAGTGCAGCCTGAGTCATGATAATCTCCTGAAATAATATACTAAAACAGAGCTAAATACATTATAGAAAAAAAAAGTAACTTCTCCATTTTAGATAAATACAAAGTCAAGTTATTAAAATTTCTGATTCTTAAAGAATTCTTGAAAGGAAAACTTTTGATAGGGAAATAGCCTTAGGAGGGAAATTTGAGATATCAAAACTGAGTTGTTTTTCTAACCCAAGGGTAGACATTAGTATCATCTAGAGTCTGAAAAATACACATTCCTGAGATTCTACTTCCAGGGATTCCAAATCAATAGGTCTATGATTGAGCATAAGAATTTGTATACTGGGGGCGCCTGGATGGCTCAGTGGGTTAAAGCCTCTGCCTTCAGCTCAGGTCATGATCCCAGGGTCCTGGGATGGAGTCCCGCATCATGCTCCCTGCTCAGCAGAGAGCCTGCTTCCCACCCCCCCCCACCCCCCGCCTGCCTCTCTGCCTACTTGTGATCTCTGCCTATCAAATAAATAAATAAAATCTTAAAAAAAAAAGAATTTGTATACTGAAAAGATGATACAAGTTACTCTCACGTTCCATGCCTCATTGATTGTTTGCTTAAGTTTCTAGAGCTCACTAAGAACAGAAACTGGACCAGACGCAAGTTATATTTCAGTAATATTTCTATTATGCCATCTAAGGGGGGAAAAAAAGAATTTAGTCATTTCTCCTGTGTTGTCAGACTCTGAGGATGAGACATTAAGACAAATGTAAAAACCAGCGCAGCAGGCAAGACCGTGTAGATCTGGGCAGTCTGGAGAGTGAAGGGATCTAATAGGTCAATCCCCAGTCACAGGTGAATGGGGAGGGTAGGGGAAGTGTGGTACTGGAGGTGGAACAGAAGAAGTGGCAACATTCAGAGTAACTGATAGGGGGAGATTTTGGAAGAGTATTAAAGCAAGTACAATCACAGAACTAATGAGAACATGCGTCAGATGGGGAACATCCACGCAGAATAGACAGAAAGGCGGAAGCTAAGGCAACAGGGAGGTACAAAACACTATAGAGAACAAAGGGTTTAGAAAACCAAAGTCTGGGGGCGCCTGGGTGGCTCAGTGGGTTAAGCCGCTGCCTTCGGCTCAGGTCATGATCTCAGGGTCCTGGGATCGAGTCCCACATCAGGCTCTCTGCTCAGCAAGAAGCCTGCTTCCCTCTCTCTCTCTCTCTGCCTGCCTCTCCGTCTGCTTGTGATCTCTCTCTGTCAAATAAATAAAAATTAAAAAAAAAAAAAGAAAAAAAAAAAGAAAACCAAAGTCTGCATACAATGGTCTTCTGGCAAAATTCCCCAGGATGGTCTCTCCTCCTCCTCCTGGCCTTTGTGCTTTTGCCAGGGCTGCCTCCCATTTCCACCTCCTGCCTCTGTTCTGCAAGGGGACTGGGACAGCTTCCGACATCAATATGAGAGATTGTTGCAGGCCTAGTATATTAAATTAGATTTTCACACCAACATTACTTCTCATAATGAAACAATATTAAGAGTGAAAATTTGGAACACATGAAGAAACTAATATTAGCATCATACAGGAAGGCATCAGATTTTATAGGAGACGGTTCTAAAATTGGTGTCTTAATCTGAACACATGGTACTTTTAAGAAGAACTGGTAAATATCACTAACAGCCAAAAGTAATTTGTAAAAGGTCTGGGTATCAACCATTAATGGAAAGTAAATGAAGGAGAATGTCAGAGAGGAGGGTCCAAGCCAAAGTGCTAACTCAAGACCCCTACGTTCATATATAGAGAACCAAATCGTTTTTGTTTTTCTTTTTAAGATTGTACCCATTTATTTCACAGAGACACAGCAAGAGAGGGAACACAAGCAGAGGGAGTGGGAGAGGGAGAAGGAGGCCTCCCACCGAGCAGGGAGCCTGATGTAGCGTTCGACCCCAGGACCCCAGCCAAAGGCAGAGGCATAATGACTGAGCCCCCCCCCCCCCTTTAAAAAGATACTTCATTTTGAGAGAGAGAAAGAGAGAGAAAGAGCACACACCATCATGGGCGGAGTGGGGGGGAGGGGCACAGTACAGGGGGAAAGAAAATGAGAATCTTAAGCATACTCCATGCTGAGCAAGAAGCTTGGCACTGGGCTCAGTCTCCCAACCCTGAGATCACAACCTGAGCCAAAACCAAGAGTCGAGGTTCAACCGACTGCACCACCCAGGGGCCCCACCAAACAGTTATTTTTAACTGAGCTAAAATTATCTTAGAGAAACAAAAGTCATGGACAGACTGATTCTGAACAAGAACCAAACCTGTGGTTTGTTCACTAAAATTTTCTAATTAGAGCACAACTAGGGGAAGGGGCTCTGATTTTGGTGTAATCCCTACTGGGACAGCTGAAATGGCTGTACTGAATTCAATTCAACATAGAATTAAATGTGTATCTCCTATATGCCAGTCATTTTGCCAGACATTATAGAACACAGAAGAACAAAATGCCATCTGTTGGTCTGATACCTGGGGAGCTTCCCAAGTGACAGCGGAAACCGGGCGCCCCCTGCACTGAGGGCAGGAAGTGACCCAAGAAAGACGCAGGCTCCGCCAGATCAGTATGCAGCAGATATAATAAGCGAGGAAACTTACCCACCAGTCTTGTCCTGGGCGTCTGCAGGACGAGTGCATCTCCACACCCAGCAGCCAGAAACTAAAGTTTACCCAGAGGCCTTTGTGGGGTTTGGTCACGTATGCTACCGGATGATCCCAATAACATATTACCCTCTCAACACTGCATCCCTGAAAACAACTTCAGGTGTGGGGAGAGGAGGCAGAAGGTACATTCCAAAGGCAGGGGATGGGGAGGAGCCTCCAATTACCCAGCTCCAGCTCAAGGGCAACTGGAGGTCATGTCCTCTTGGTGACCTCCACCAACACCACCCCTCCTTTGAGAGCTAGTCCTCTAGAGGAGAGAGCATGGTAAGGAATCAACAGGGACATAATGGGAGGACGGGCACACTACAATACCAGTCATAGTGCTGTTGGAAATAATGTGGTCTAGGGAAGAGAGGTCCAGAGGTGAAAGTAACCCTGGAGGCCTTGGAGGATGAAGGAGTTTCTCCAGGTGAGCCCAGGGGTGTAGGAAGGGGAGAAAAGTCCCAGGTGTGGACACTAAGGCTTGGGGAAAGCACTGAGTGTGCATGCATTCTCAATGGCAGACATTTGGTGTGCTGACGATGCAGCAGACTGTGTGGAGTTATAAAGGTGGGCTGTAACTTAGGTGCTAGTGGCTCATAATCCTGAGTGTGGCCCTGGGGCAGGGTGGGGGGCAGGCAAGGCATGCAGACTAGGAGGATTTGGGTCTGTGTCCTATCTCTCTAATTTATTATTTTTAAAAAATTTTATTTATTTATTTGACAGCACAAACGGGGGAGTGGGAAAGGGAGAAGCAAGTGCAAGGAGCCTGATGCGGGTTGTGGGGCTCGATTCTGGGACCTTAGAATCATGATCTGAGCTCAAAGCAGACGCTTAACCGACTGAGCCACCCAGATGCTCCTGTCTCTCCAACTTAATAACAGTGTAATCTCTGTCAAATTACCACCCCATTCATGCCTCAGTTTACTCAACTGTAGATTGGAAATGATAAAAACAATTTCAACCTCATGGTAAGGTCTTGATGATCAAATGAAATAATACATATACAGAACTTAGAACAGTGTCTGTTACAGAAAAGTGTACTAATGTTAATAATGTATATAAATAATGTTAAGATATACAAATGGTATGCTCACAATATGTATAAATGTTAATAGTGAAGAACTTGAAAGGCAATGTCAAATGAAGATTAATTGCATGAATTCTGGAGTCAGAAAGACAGACTGGGGTAGCATTTAGCACTCATCGCTCATAGAACATTGAGGGAATTACTTAACTTCCTTGTACCCATAAATCAAAGACAACAACTGGGAGGTATCCCAGCCAAGATGCAGAACTCTTAGCATAACTCTTAGCATAGCTCGAGCCACATAGCAAATACACGATGAAGTTATCCACTCCTTTTTAACCATTAAAGAGGCATTGAAAGTTCTGAGAATTTATGTGGGTTGGGGGAAATTAGATATTATTTGCTCCTATAGAAAAATATCTCCAAAAAGAGAAAATGAGAGTAAAATGTAAATAGTTTATTTTGGCTTTGGGAAGCAAATAGCTAATGCTTTGGTAGTGGTGGTATTAGGGTGTGTGTTTGTGTGTGTGTCTACTGCCTTTGAAAATATAGCTTTTAACTATTTTTAAATGAGATTGGCATCTGTGGCATTTGCTTGGCTGATACACTGGCTTCCAGCCTTTCCATTCTCTTACATGCACAATTGTTACAATCAAGCAGGGCCAAAAATCTCTCTCCACACAGTCACTAGCAAGACTCCCGACTCTGAGCATTAAAAATGTATTTAGCCTATGAGGCTGTTTGGCTTTGCAGATAATAACAAATGGCAAAAGTGTGGTGTGCTAGGGGAGGAGAGGCAAGGGTATGAGAAAGCTAGCCCAGAAGGCTATCTAGAATAAAACTAACAGACATTCTAAGCCATTGACTTTACTCATTGGCTAAAACCACTTTTCAGATAACGATGTTAATTCCCACAAAACATTCTTGGTTATGATTATTCTGTTGATGAGAAGAGGACATTTCAGATATGTTAACTGTCTTGCCCCAAGTTTCATAATGAGGGCATTGTGGCACCTGCGTGGTCTGTATGTTCTCCTGTGCACGTTCTAAACCATCTTACTGTATGTAAAGTTGGTATCTGAGGTTTTATGCTATTGCTGCTGATGGGCAGAGGTCTAACAGGTCATGGGGAAGATTAAACAGCAAGTTCTCTAAACAGAAGTGAACTAAAATGTATCACTTCTGATACATTGGTCACGATATCGAATGGTTAACTCTGATTCTGCTTTAGGGATGTCTTATAGAGACATCTTTCAGTTGATGTGTGTATCTCTTTTGAAATACTCATTAATCTATTGATCACTTCTCAAAAATTAAAGAAACAGAGGGAAGCCATAGGCTCCTATAAATGACATTTCTGTTCCATCTCAGAGCATTGATCCTTACATTGGTCTTCACTTTTTCAATCCCATTGGCAAGACTCACTTCAGTGCCTGATACACCAAATTCTCTCTTTAAAACCTAAGCTAGGGGTGCCTGGGTGGCGCAGTCGGTTAAGCATCTGACTCTTGATTTGAGCTCAGGTCATGATCTCAGGGTCCTGCGATCCAGCCCCATGTTGGGCTCTGCCCTCAGTGGGGAGTTTGCTTGGGATTCTCTCTCTCCCTCTGTTCCTTTTCATGCTTAGTCACACACCTTCTTTTTCTTTCAAATAAAAACAAATAAATAAATGAGCTTTAAAACAACACAAAACACCGAAGCTAGAAGACACTGAATAATCCAGAGCGGTCCGAGGTATATGGCTGTGTGGAGAGATGACTGAATGATGCAGGGACACTTGAAAGAGCAATGTGGAAGTATATAGCTAATCCACTTCACCAGCTCTCATTTTAGACTCTTCCTCTTCCTTCCGTTTCCAGGACCCAAAGCTCAAAAAACTGGGCATGAGAGAAGCCAGCAGTTAAGTGGGGTGGGAGGAAGCATGGAGGATGGAAAAAGCAGAGGCAAGTCATTCTGCTCTGCTTATCCTCTCAATCTTAAATTCTGACTCAAGTCTATAAACATCCTTGTGTTATCATATATTAGTCCACCCGTGCCCAAGCCCATCATTTGATACCAAATGAGTCAGTTTGTATGGTAGGAAAAGCAGGATCTCCTTTTCCTCTCAGAACCCAGATATTCTTTGGAAACACAGATATCCTCTACTCCTCTTTCCTTCCCACCTCCTATTTCTGATCAATTCTTATTTAATTTTTGACTTACTTCTTCACTTCTTAGACCCCTTTGGTCTTCTCTAAGCCACACTTTGGGTACAAATAATGCTAACTTTTTTTTTTTTTTTAAGATTTTATTTATTTGAGAGAAAGAGAGAGAGAGAGAGAGAAAGCATGAGAAGGTCAAGGGTCAGAGTGAGAAGCAGACTCCCTGCCGAGTAGGGAGCCTGATGCGGGACTCGATTCTGGGACTCCAGGATCATGACCTGAGCCGAAGGCAGTCACTTAACCCATTGAGCCACCCAGGCGCCTAAATACTGCTAACTTTTTAAAAATGCCGTTCACATAGGCAGCTTTGTGTGGCAGTCTTTTTGATGAAGATCAGGAGTAAGGAATGAGACTATAAGGTCATGGTGGAGTCAACACTTGAAACACTGGCATGCTGCTTCTACTAAAGTGCCCAGCATCCTCACCACCATCTCCTGGATGCCCTTATCGCTTCAGACATTGCTTCCCATTGTAGGACAAACCCCACCCCACCCTCTCTCGTCCCACGCCTGGATTTTCCTGTCTTCATTTCATCCCTGGGACCCATCCTGCCTTTTTAGGCCACACCCAGAAATGCCATTGTTGCCTGTGTTTTATTATGCATAGCAATTTAGCTTTTTTCTTTGTCCTTCTCTTCTTAACCTAGTTCCTGAAATAAAAAATCATAAGGACTCATCAGACATATTTGGTAACAAAACCTCGCTCTCTCGTCAAACTGATTTTCCTACCTCATAAGAGCAAGTCTTTTGGTGGAATCTTAATTGGGGCAAAAGTCAGTGAAAGTCCATCCAAAGCGTGTTTTTGGGGGAGGGGAGGATAGGTAAAAGGTTCGATCTAGATCAGTTACCAATGAGCTTCTTTGAGCAAAGCCTTAGAAAATGTTGCCAGTTATAAGACATGTTTTTTTTTTTGTTTTGTTTTTTAAAGACATGTTTTTTAAAAACAATGCAAACCAGAAAGCATTAAGATCAGGAAAAGCTATTTAAAAGTGCTTCAGGCTTGTTTTAAGAACCAAAATTTCAAAAGAGCTTTCGAACTTTGTGTATTTTGAAAGTCTTTGTCGAAGCTTCTTGTTCAGTGGAATAGTTTCTTTGAGGTTAGATGGGACATTAACAATATTTGTGGTTACATTAATTTCATATGTAGTCATGGTGTAATTAGTTATATGGTTACATAAATATATAAGAAATACATGAGCAAGAAGAATGGCAAAACAGGTGAATTAGCTCTGAAAGAGGTACGCCCCTTAAGACCATGCTCAGAACTCCTGTTCTGACCCCCAGGG
This sequence comes from Lutra lutra, assembly GCF_902655055.1. NCBI lineage: Eukaryota > Metazoa > Chordata > Mammalia > Carnivora > Mustelidae > Lutra > Lutra lutra. The sequence continues at coordinate 32,617,504 of NC_062279.1, read as the reverse complement.
GGTCCCAACAAATTATTTGAAAAAGTTCAGCAAATAGGGAATATAGATGTATCCAAGGATGCTAGTCCTTACAGTCCACTAAGTAGATGGGAAGGAATGTTTTTATAGGTCCTAAAAATATCCCCAAATTCACCCTGCCCATCTGCTCACCACACACAGTTGCAGAGTCCTGTTTTGTGGTGCGCCTGCCATTCTGGAAGATTCTGAGCAGTTTCGTAGTGAGAAGAGCAGTTTCTCTGCAGCACACTCTCCAGACTCAGGAAATCTTGCTATTCTGAGCATGAATGCCCCTGTAACCTAATATTTCTATTGAATTTATAGACCGATATTATAAATACATGTTGGGTAGACGGGCACATGGCTGGGTGAAGGGTTCCTGCAGCTATTGATCTCAGTACAATAAAGAGTAAGTGGTGCCACTGGAAATTTGATTTTTATGTGATGGAAATGTGCTGAATCATCGATTATAGTTATACCCCATATGTTTCAGGGACATTTATAAAGCTGTGGAGCTAAATCAAATCAGACTCGGAGTATATAGAGAAAATATTTGCAGAAAGCATTGGGGGGTCGTCAAAAATATGACTTGAAAGAATGACGTTTAGGGCCTTCCTGGAATAATGCTGTGCAGAACACAGAGGCGTTTAAAGCATGGCTTTGAGCATGGCTACATTAACTGAATTCCTCGAAATCAAATGCAAAATAAATAAATTTATTAATGTAATCTATAAGAAGGGTACAAAATAGCTTACATGCTATGAGGTCTATGAATAGCTTTAAAATTTCCCAAATACCAGGCAAATAGAGTATGTCTCTTACATGCACACCTTCTCCCTTAAGAGTTGAGAGAGTAAAATAATTTGATGGTTTGGGAATGAGCAGTTTTTAAAAATTCTTGATATAACATTATATTAAGCAAGAAGCTAGCAGACGAACACTGAGGTATGAAATCTATAATAGATGCACGGAATTCTTAAGTGATTGATGACAAATGCTATGGTGTAGAGCTGGCAGTGGAGAAGCAGCTACTATGGGAATATAGATATTGATGATATAAACTTAATCGAGCCCTCAAATGTTAATTGGAAAAGCCTCATGAAGAAATCTGACTTTGTTGTGAATACTTGTTACTTAGGTTTCTGATCTGTTGACTAAAACGTGTGACACTAGCATGCAGGCTGCTTGGAGTGGTGTCACACATTGCAAAGCCTAGCCACCCTGCGTGATTTGTAAACACACTGGTGGGTGATGTGTTTCCTTTCTGGATTATCTCACTTTATCAAGTCATGTGAGAAATCCCTGAGGAGTGGCCATTAACAGAGTGTAAGGTATTGGACTTGGAACCCAGAAATCCATAGTTCAGACCTCACTTTTCTATAACCAGACGGATGACCTTGGGCGAGCCATTTAATTTCCCTGGGTGCTTGAACTAAATAGTATTAATAATTCCTGTTTATTATATGCCAATACTCTGCTAAGCATACTTTCTTATCTCATTAATAACCCTTTTAAGTAAATATACTCTCCATTGACACAGAAAAAAAAAAACTAAGGTCTAGGGATATAAGAAAATTGCCCAAGGTTGCAGAGCTAGTAAAGAGGAGAAATGGGCTTTTAATTGAGGCCTGTTTGTTCTAAGTTTTAAGATCCCTGGTAGATCTTAATGCGTCCTGATTTGCATTGTTTTAAAAAAAACATGTCATGGGCGCCTGGGTGGCTCAGTGGGTTAAGCCGCTGCCTTCGGCTCAGGTCATGATCTCAGGGTCCTGGGATCGAGTGCCGCGTCGGGCTCTCTGCTCAGCAGGGAGCCTGCTTCCCTTCCTCTCTCTCTGCCTGCCTCTCTGCCTACTTGTGATCTCTGTCTGTCAAATAAATAAATAAAATCTTTAAAAAAACAAAACAAAACATGTCATGTAACACTCTGAAGCACATTCACTGTGCCATGTGGCCTTCCTGAAGGAGCAAGCCTCCTCCAAGATAGCTTGGTCACATCATGGTGAGAAGCACAGAGAGACCCAGAAAGCCCGAGTTTCGATCCCACTTGCTAGCTTTGTGGATTTCAGCAAACTACTTCCCCGCTGCATGTCTCCATGTTTTCATCTGTAGAATGGGGATTAATAAGAGTATCTACATCTTAAAGTTGCTACAAAATATTAAGTAACACATTTAGCAGGTTGATGCCCAAGTGCAGTATCAGCATTAACTCTTATTTTCTCTGGCCCCAAATTTATAGATAGACACCAACATATGTGAAAAATACAATTGAATTGGTGAATAACTATTTATTAATATTTTAACGTCGTTTATAAACCTATGCCAGGTATTTTAGGAAATGTAATGTTAAATATTGACACCGTCCTTGTTCTAAACAATAATCATTCCACAGAGTGAAATCTGTAGCCTCCCAGAACTTCCCTTTACATTGTTAATGGCCATAAGGAATGCAAACTCCATGGGAGAAAGTCAAGTTTATCACGGAGTATTCTTCACTCAGAGACACTGATCACTATCAGATTGCCTTTTATCCTGTGTGAGTATGATGTTAGGTAAAGCATACATTTTTTCCCCAACTTTTTGAGAAAAATATTAAATGGTGTATTACTAGTAACTCAGTTTTCTGATTATTGCCTTTTAAATGTGTTCTTTCATTATATATTTAAAGATATTGTGTTTTGTGAGTTTGTTTTTTCGTTATGACTTCTTTTTTCTTTCTCTGTGGCCTGGAGAGGATGCATTAATACTTCATGAGAACTTATTTATATTTATAAAGTTTCCAAAAAATAAAGCTTCAAAGCCAAAGATTCTCAATTTGGGGACTTATGTATTACAACAACTGATGCCTAAAAGGCTGGAAGGTTAATTTTACTCCTTAAGTGGAAAGCACTTCTTACCTAAAATCAAAAAATTAGTCATTGAACAGGTGACATTTTTCATGCCATTATTGCTGAGGTCTGATTAGAAGTTACATTTTTGAATATTTGGAACAGCTTACATAATATGTACCTCAGAGTCCCAAAATATTCTCTAAAAACAGTGCACCCGAGATCTGTGATTTACCTGCAAAATATAATAGAGAAACATTTCTGAATTTGCCTAAGGTCACAGAATGAAATAGAGATAGAATCTGGAAATCCCACCTTGATCAAAGTCCAGTGAATCTCTAAAAACCTCTCGGGTATCACACATTGTATATACTGTGAGGGTAGAAAAAGAAATTCAATAGTTCAACAAATATTTACTGAATGCCAATGTATGCCAGGCAATTTCTTCTCAGTTGTCATAATGCAATTTCAGAGCCCTGCAGGTTATCACCACTTTTATTTTATTTTTATTATTTTTTAAAGATTTATTTATTTGAGAGAGAGAGAGAGAGAGAGAATGGGGGGCGGGGCAGAGGGAGAGGAAGACAGGCAGACTCCCCACTGAGCAGAGAGCCTGGAGCAGGTCTTGATCCCAGGACCCTAAGATCATGACTGGAGCTGAAATTAAGAGCCGTACGCTTAATCAAGTGAACCACCCAGGTGCCATTTTCACCACTTTTACTTTGAGGAAAAGAAACTCTGTTGGGGTTGGAATTCAGCAAATCGTCCTTCCCTTCCCCCTCCCGGTGGATGAAGTAGACTTTTCTATTACACTGATGTTGAGCTTGGCCATGTACTTGACTTGGCCAAAAAGTGTTTAAGGTAGGATTCTAGCAAAGACATGCAATGTCATGCATGAGAGACAGCTCCCTTGTGCTTCTGCCATTGGTATGAAGCAATGTGATTTTGGCAATCTACTTGTTTCCAAAAATGGGGGATATATTGATCAGGGCTACCCTAGTTGACTATCCCTTGAAACCTCAGCAATGAGTCAACTCAGCCAACCTGCAGAATCTAAAGCTTGAGGCAGAGCCACTGTAGTGTATCCAAAGAAATGTGAGCATAATGATACATGTTTATTGTTTGTTGTAGGCCATTGAATTTTGCAGGTTGTTTTTTTTGGGGGGTGGGGTGGGGTGGGGGGCTTATTTATTTATTTTAGCTTAAATGCATTTTAATTTTAGACAGCCTACATGACATGTTTTTTTTTTTTTTAAAGATTTTATTTATTTATTTGACAGAGAGAGATCACAAGCAGGCAGAGAGGCAGGCAGAGAGAGGAGGAAGCAGGCTCCCTGCTGAGCAGAGAGCCCGATGCGGGGCTCGATCCCAGGACCCTGAGATCATGACCTGAGCCGAAGGCAGCGGCTTAACCCACTGAGCCACCCAGGCACCCCATGTTTTTTTTTTTCTTAGAAACAATGCCTCTGCTCCAAATAAATCAGGGTCAAAATAAACGAAGAGCTCAAGATGACATCAGTCCCATTTGTCTAAGTCCTGGTGTTGCGCAGATGAAGAGCAGAGCCAGTTATGGCAACAGGTGATACATCTAGAGTCATAGCCAAGTTCATTAACATTTCTCCATTTCTAAACCATCCTTAACAAGAATCCTATATGGGGTCATACCACCCTCACAGTAGTCCAGCAGAGCAGCCAGGCCATCTGGATTCATGTTTTTACCAATAAAGAACTTGTAGTTTTTGAAATTAGCAAAGATGTGCTTGATGTGTTCTGCAGCTCCTGTCATAAAAGGGTTTACTCTTTCTGGGCTCTGTTCCTCAAGTTTGCCTTTGATTGATTTCATATAATCTTCAATGTACTTCTTACAGGCTTCCTTTGTGAAGCTGGTTTCCTGCAAGTGATGGTTCATGACAATAACACACCAGGGATGACTGTGATTTCTGTATCTTTGCCTTCCGGCTGTCAGTGGAGGCATTTCCACCAATGAGCAAGTCATCAGTGTTACCCTCTGTCCTGCTGACCACCTTCACCTCCACCTCCTGGCACAGCCCACCCGCGATCTCCCAGATCTTGTAGATGTTAGAGGACATCTCATTATGGCTGATGAGGTCCCAGTAGATGATCATGATGGCGGATGGAGAGAGACAATGGTGGCACTACCTTAGCAGGACCCGGGAGCTCTGAGCAAGTGTGGTGTAGCCTGAGCACTTGGGGGTGGTGGCGTGGTGGGGTGGGAGTGAGCAGGTAGAAAAGTGGGGATGGTTTTTTTATGCAGCAATAGCTGGCTGATACAATTTCTTTAGCCAAAGTCAAAGTTAATATTCAGGGAAAGAAGAGTCTTGCTTTCATATTGACCACCATCTTGTTAGGAAAAGAAGATAAACTCAGAGCCATAAATAATAATTGATAACTCAGATTGTATAATTGAGACCATATGATTTCATAAATTTCCATGAAGGAAAGATTAGTGAGAGTTGGAGGTAGCATAGCATTTACAATTGTAACACAGCCTAGTATCTCTTCTGAGGGACTAGAATTGTTACTTTAACATCTATTAAACAGTTCTAGATTAGGATGGGGAAATACGTGGGAAAAGTGCCATCATTCCCAAATCTTGAAGCAAAGACATGGATTCCAAATCAGTTATGATTTCCTGCAGTGCCTGGAAAAAAGTCTCAAAATCCTTCTCAAAGCAGTACTGTAGGGAATGACATCCAGTTGATTAGAGTTGGCATATGAGCTCAAATCTGTGTCTCCCTTCATCTTGGCAGAAAATCTATTGAGAGATATTAATTCCTTCCCTTTAAAAGCTAATATCCTAAAGAAACTCAGTAGCAAAACATTTTATATTAGCCAGAAGTATGGGGAATCATTAGTTTTGCTGAAAAGGGGAATATAAGCTCCTTCTATGAAAAAGCAAGATGCCTCACCTGGACAGGTTTAATGAATTAATTAATTAGTTAATTAAGAAACTCTGCTTGCTAAACACTAAAGACAAAAATATAAATAATTCACAATCACTGCCTTTGAGATGCTTAAAGTTTAAAAGCAGTTGAATAAACCAAGCCAAACAACAACAACAACAACAACAAAAAATGACTTCAGTAGGTGATGTGATTATAAGACAAGAATACCCAGGGAAGCGCCTGGCAGGGAAAACAAAGAGTGAGCCTTCCTTGAGCAGTTCTGGGCTTCACAGAACCCAGAAGACCTACAGAGTGACCTTCCTTGGCAGAAACAACCAAGCGTCCTATACCTACAACTCGGCAAAGGACAGGCTCTGCTCCCCCGCCTGGCTGAGTTGGAGATCAGATGAAATAAGCCACCCCTATGAGCAGGGCACTGAGAAAGTCTCAGAAGCCATTTGTGATGAACTGGAAAAGTTGCTAGTGTTTTCAAACTAGTTAAAAATCTTTCAAGAAATTCTGGTTTCTAAAGAAGCTCGACTCTCCTTTGAAGTCGCTGTATTTTCCTGCAGTCTTATTAAGTGGAGGCACTCATTCTCCCACCTAATTCTTATTTCAAGATCAGAAGTGTGGTCCGTCAGATCTTGGGTCATTATCATGTCTTCCAAACAACTGCTCCTCTAGCTTCTTTTAAAAAGTCCTATTCTTTTGCATCAGGGCCTGTTCTTTTAAAAAGTCCTATTTCTTTGTAACAGGGCCTGTTCTAGCTTCTAGGGCTACCCCGCATTGTTATCATTGGCTCCCTCATCCATTAAGCATTTAGTTCCTGCCTCAGTGTCTCCCACCCCAGGCTGAGTCTTGTCCTGTCATCATCCTGGGAAATGAAATAATCTAACGTACTTTCAATTGCTAAGCTTCACATCGGAAGCATGCTTTCCTTCTCTGCTCTTTCATCCTGTTTTCTTCCTAGTTTTATTCTAGGTTCTTTTTAGAGCATACCTTTTAACGGCAGGGACAATGATGATTTCAGTTTTCCTGCTAAAAGTCCTTCTATAGATTGCTCTTGGTAATTAACCACAACTTCTTGAGTCGTCTCTCCATGATTTAGCTCTCACCTTTCTGAAGCACCATACATGGTTACGTCAGCCGCTCTACCTGCACCACGCTGTTCAGAGACTCAAATGTGTTATACTTTCTCACCCCAGGGCCTTTGAACATGCGTTTTTCTCTTCCTGTTCAGAGACTCAAATGTGTTATACTTTCTCACCCCAGGGCCTTTGAACATGCGTTTTTCTCTTCCTGGAGTTTTAAATCCTCTTTCTTTGCCCAGTGCCTCGAGTCAGCTTCGACCTTAACATCACGGCCTTCAGAATGCCTGTACTAATCCACATGATAAAGAAGATTGCCCTTTTAACGTTTCTAAACTCCTCCTTACGTACTTTGTAGTATGTGTCAGACTTTCTTATAATTAATTGATTAATTGGGTCTCATTTCTACTAGACTGAAGTTCACACAGTAGTGATCACAGATGTCTTATTCATCCCTGTGTCTTCAGTGCTTCGCTTAAAACCTGGAACATGATGAAACAAATGAATAGTAATCAAATAAACAGTTAACACTATTCTAGCCTTGGTGAGCCGCCCTGTAACAGAGCCGGTGACTCTGTACCTTCTAGGCAGGTTGGGAGGATTTGCTGTGAGTCATCGAATCTGTGGGGAATGTCAGCCATGAAGAAGTTAGGAGGATAATTTGTGGATAAATAGTTGAGGGACTTGAGTCCTGCAGTCGCTGCCGTGGGCAATAAAGGCGATACCCCTCAGAGCACACCTTTTCTGAAGTGCTTTCACCTGAGTGCCCTCTTCTCAATTTATTGTTGACTTCCGAGCTAGGTAAGTAAGGCTAGCTAGCAATTGCTTCTGCTACAACGTCTCTGACTCCCTGGCATCCGGACACAGGGTATCATCTGCAATTATGCTGGCAACTAAATGGCAACAATTGAGAGAAGATTTGATGTAAATAGAACAAAGAAACTCTGATCTCTACTGACGCTGCGACGCTGCATATTCTCTTGCACTTAAAATGAAAGCATTCATTACTCTCATCCTCAAAAGCGGTGGCAGAAATTCATATTGAAAGGGAAAGGTTAGACTTTGATGGGCCGCTGGTGTCACCCACAGACACCTTTGGGATAATAGACCGCACAACATGATGACTAAGGCAGTATCAACATGTATATCTCCTTTCTTCAAGAGCTGGGGAACAAAGAACTTCCCATATTATTCCAGTTTCAAATGAAAGGTGTAGTATTTTGACATCTTGATGCATGCATGGAGAAATGCTTGCAACATCTGATTTTTTTTTTTAATAAAGTCAATCCAGAAAAAAAAATGACATTCAACCATAATGACTCCATTAACTATGTCTGTAGATAAATAGAAGAAAATGACCTTGAGGACAGAATGCACTGAATCACATAACAAAAGGCATGATTTAAGTAGCTTTTTTGTAAGGAATGTTGTATTTTAGATTAAAAAGGCAAATGGATATTTGGTATATCAGTATGAAAATTTCTCCCCATTGTCACATATTTGGCTCTACTTACCAACAGTGCAGAGAAAGAACTGGCAACATACAGACTGCATTCAGAGGACAATTGAATAGACATCTTACACGTTATCAAGATTAGTTTGCCATGAAGCATATTCATGATTTGTGTAACTGTTGTTCCCCCCAGGATTATGAACCCTATGTAGCATATTTGGCCTCAGGTAAACAAAGGATCCCTTCAGTTATCTTTCAAATATTCCTGGATAGATTTTTCTTTATGTTTGGTGATGGATTTCCCTCCCACACAATTATGAATAAAAGGACCAATGAATGACCCAGAAGAGTGGGAAATTGTAAAAGGGAGAGAGGGGGAGGAAGAGGGAGGAGTGGTGAGGGCACTGCAAGAGAAAGAGAGAGACAGAGATTATTCTGACAAAGCTCTAATACCCTGAAGCTCAGTGACTTTCCACAGTGGGTCTCCTTATCCTATTGTCTTCTTGAATGAGCCCTATTTTGATACATTTCTTTGAAGATTCCCTTGAACAAATCTCCCAGTTTGTTTGTCCTCAATTCCAATCAGCAAAAAGATAGGTATTCTGAACTGTACATCAGCCATCTACAATGAGGAAGTAGGTCTCTTTCATGCCAACGTATTCCTAAATGAGGTTGTGGAATCCCCTTCTTTATCAATAATAGACTGGAGTGTTTATTATGAGCACGTATTCTTAGGTCTTAGCCAAGACTTATGAAAGAATCCCTGGGGATGCATCCCAGGAATGTGCATTTTAGATAATTTCCCGGTGTGATTCTGATGCTTGAGAGGTCTGTAATTTGATAATGAGAGTGTTGACATAGGTTGGGCCTTAGCTGAGGCTGGAACTGTCACCTGGGGAAGAGCTAGATTAACTCATAAGTGAGGCTTAAATTAAAAATATAATAACACTGGCTAACAACATTTATTGTTTTCAAATATTCCAGACACTGCTAAATATACATTTTTTTTCATTTATTCTTTATCACATGACTAATGAGATAGGTACTATTATCATCCCCACTTGATAAATGAGAACACTTTCAGGGTGGAAGATGTTAAATAATTTGGATAAAGTCACACAACTACTGAAAGCTAACTCCCAACACTTTTTTTTAATGTAACTGTTTCACTGTACTGTCTTCCAGAAAGCAGTAAGTAAAGATTTGGTATCTTAGCTCCATTTCTTCTCTTTCCATTTCAAAGTCCTATACAGACCAATAGGATTATATGATCCCAGTCCTTGTTAAATTATATAGAAAAAAACCCACAAGATTGACAAAGCCTCTCAAAGAGAACTGTAACCTACAACTTTTCCAGATCTCCTCTTGACTTTAGGTCTGATTCTTAAATGGTCTTAAGAAAATACTATAGACCAAATTTTCCTGTTTAAAAATATCTTCTCCCACGGACCTGTACCCCTGGGGCAAATAATACATTATATGTTAATAAAAATAATTAATAAAATAAAAAATTCTCTGTATCTATAATAGTATACTTCCCATTTTTTTTCCCTTTACAATATTTCCTCTTGACAATCATGTATGGAAAGGGTCTATATACCCATAGTGAATGTCCACTATGCATCAGGCATTATGGCGATGTTAAGAATGTGAGAGTCAACAGTTTTAGTCCATGCTGAAGTAAATAAACATAAACACTTCCATACGATGCTAAGTACTAACAAGAGAATACATGCAAGATTGAGTTAAAAAAAAAAAAAAACAACTAACTTGGAGGGGCCAATTTTAATTAAGATGGTCAAGGAAGTCTTCTTTGAGGAGGTGGCATTTACACTGAGACCTATAGAAAGGAGAGCAGAGGGCAATCATCCCATAGAGGAAGAACGACAAATTCGAAGTTTCTAAGATGACAAAGAACTTGCATGCCAGAAGAACTTAAAAGGTGGGGATGACATTTAGTGATAAAAGGGGGATAGTGACTTAGTGGTTTAGTTCTGAGACGGTATCATACAGGACTGGATAGAGAAACTGGGTTTTATTCTGAATTGAAAGAAAAGCTTCTGAGGATTTTGGTTCAGGAGAACAAAATTATTTAATTTACCCCTTAAGAGGATCTCTTGCTAATATGTGAAGCAGAGATGGCAGGGAATGATAATCACTGGAAGACAGTCAGTGGTCTCCTGCAGTTGCTCAGATAAGAGATGATGATAGTCTGACTAAAGGGATGATTTTAGAAATGGAGGAAGTGGATGACTCTGAAATATAATTTATACATGTAGTGAACAGGAAATGAAAACGAACTGAATAGAGGGCAAAGGGAAAGAAAAGAATCAGGGATGACTCCTTAGTTCCTGAATGTAGCACCCCTGAAAATGCTTAGATGCAACATTAAAAAATAGAGGGTATTTCTGGGGACAGGTACGAAGGATGCAAAAACAAGACTGATTATAATAAAATTTAATAAAATTTGAGCTGAATATGAGAAAATCAAGTGCAGATGGCCATTGGATATGAAATCTTGAAACACAAAAGAGAATTCCATTATAGAAATATAAATTTGAGAATAATAATCCACATGAATATGCTATTTTAGTCCATAGATGTGGATGAGATCATCTGGACACAGAGAAGGATTTAGGATGGAGCCCCGAGGGGTTCCTGGATTTAGAGGTCAGACTGAAGAATCAAAGACATCAAAGAAATTTGAGAAAAAATGACCCAGTGGTAAGAAGAAAAAAAAAAGAGAGAGAGAAAGAGAGAGGATGTTGTCATGGAAGTTGTCATAGGAGTGTGTTAGAAGAAAGAAAATGTGGTCAGGTATATTGAATGCAGGTCAAGTAAAGTCAAGACAAATAATTTGTGTAGTTGATTTAGCACTATGGTTATCTTCAATGACCTTGACAAAAGCAGTTTCAGTGAAGTGGGGGAGAATAAAAAGAGATTGCAGAGGGCCAAAGAGTAACACAAACAAAGCACGGTTTTAGAAAACTCTAGCATAATCCAATGCACAGAGTCCACAAATTTCAGTTGTATCAAACAGGGAGTGCTGTTATTTCACAGGTGAATGAGATGTGAGCTGTGCAAGTATCACAGTTGGTACTTCCAACATTGCTGGTAGTTCCAATCATCTAATTTGTCCAAGTCCTGGCTGCAGTCTGCCACCACATAGCAGCTGTCCAAATATAGACACGGATGACTGAATCTTATGGCTCTCTGGGGCTCCCAGGACTCTGCTGTCCTTGTGCTGTCCCCTGATATCGCACTAATTGAAATTGCCCTGGGAGAACACTGGGACTTGGTCCCCACTCTCCATCATCTTAATTCAAATCTTATGATTTCTCAGCCTGGGCACTCTTCCCATTCTCCATTTCAACATAAAGAACTTTAACTCACCCTCTCTTGCTGTTGGTTGGTCAGACAACATTAAGTTGCTGATTGCTTTATACAAAATTTGGAGTCAACGCAAGCTTTTATTGTATATAAACACTTCTTTGCTATGAATGGTGACAGTTAGAGTGGATTCCAGAGAAGGTTTTTCACTTGTTTCTTTGATGATGATGATGATGATAATGATGATTATTTTAATGTGGAGCTAATGTAACATGTGAGATGTTGATGGAGATGATCCAGTAGGTGGCCCTTCTATAGCGATACAAAACTGCTGATAGTAAGACAAATAGCAAGCACTGTCCACATTTGTCAAGATTACAGCCTACTTGTCTGGATTTAGTGCCGAATATCTGATCCTGAAAGCAAGGAATGAGTTGGAGGTAATATTCCTGATCTGGGAAATATGGGAGTCATGCAAGAGCAAGGGTTAGGCTCATGTAAGAGGAAGAGATCACAGTTACTGTAACTGGGATGCAAAGCTGAGATTTGTTTTAAGAAACAAAGCTAAAGTTCAGAGGCAACAGATCAGAGACAAGTCAGCAAAAGGTTTGGTTTGATGTTAAACTTCTGGGGATATCAATCATGACTCTTGGTTAGGAGGCAACTTGAGAGATCCATACCCCGAAGCAGGTCTAATTCAAGAGCTGGTGACTCAAGCATCAAAGAGGTGAGCAGTAGAGGGACACTGGGGCAAGGTCGCAGTGAGTGTTATTAGATATAAATCCTAATTTAATATTTATTTAGTCTTTATGTGTCCTCCTGGCTATGTGTCTCCTACCTACTTAATGAGATATCCTTCCATCACATCCTGTTCAATAGCTTAAAATTTAATCATTTTCTAATAAAAAAAAGATTTATCTGTTTCTCTGTCTCTTAGTCATCAGGGTTCAAAATATCACTTAAAAATAGTGGTTTAAGCCACTGCCTTCGGCTCGGGTCATGATCTCTGGGTCCTGGGATCTAGTCCCGCATCGGGCTCTCTGCTCAGTAGGGAGCCTGCTTCCCTCCCTCTCTCTGCCTGCCTCTCTGTCTACTTGTGATCTCTCTCAGTCAAATAAATAAATAAACTCTTTTTAAAAAAATAGTCTATCAACTCTATTTTCCTTTCAGATGAACTTTCAAACATTTACCAAGTTTTTCATGTTACATTTTCTAATATAATTTCTATTCTTCATCTCTCTTCTTACATTTCCTTTCCAAAGATGCATTAAACTGTAGAATACAGGTTTTGTAATTGTACACACCCAGGTTCAAATATTCAGTCTATGATTTACTACATTTATAATTTTTTTAGATTTAATCTAAATATTCATTTGTTTTTCTTAAAATAGTGAGGAGGTGCCTGGGTGGCTTAGTTGGTTAAGCATCTGACTCTTGATTTTGGCTCAGGTCATGATCTCTGGGTTATGAGATGGAACCCGGTGTCGAGCTCTGCATCGGGAGTGGAGACTGCTTTAAGATTCTCTTTCTCCCTCTGCTTCTGTCCCACCCTCCACACTGGATGTATGCTCTCTTTCTAAAGAGAGAGAGAGAGAGAGAGAAACAGAGAGAAATAAAATAGTGATAACAATTAATTTTTAAAATGTTTTCTAGAGGTAAAATGGCAAATTGTATGTAAGTATGTAATGTAATCTAATACATACCCAATAAACATTAGTTTCTTCTTCCTTTCACAGTTTATTCAGCATATCTAAGTGGAACAAATGGTGAAATTCTATCTGTTCTGCCCATCTTCTTTCTGTGTCTTTTTTTCCTGAATGACTTTGAGTAAATTCATATCCCTAAAACACCTTTAGTCAAACATTTAAAAGATTTTCCTTATCAGTGAGATAATTCCTAACTTTAGATCCCTTGTGATCTCATGTAAATTCTCACATCCAGCCATATTTAGCTGGATTGTCCCTTATGAATGTCACATTACTTCAGACCTGTGTTCCTCACTGTTTCCCTTGTTAGAATGTTCTTAATGTTCATTATTGACAAAGATGCACGGAAAGGGGAACTCTCTTACGCTGTCAGTGGGAAGGCAAACTGCTGCAGCCACTCTGAAAAATAGTATGGAGGCTCCTCAGGAAGTTAAGAATAGAGCTGCCCTATGACCCAGCAATTGCACGACTAGGTATTTACCCCTCAAAATACGAATGTAACGATCTGAAGGGACATATGCACCCCAATGTTTATAGCAGCACTGTCCACAATAGTCAAAATGTGGAAAGAGCCCAGATGTTCATTGATAGAGGAATGGATAAAGAAGATGTGATACACACACACACACACACACACACACACACACACAGAGGAATATTACTCAGCCATCAAAAGAATGAAATCTTGCCATTTGCAAGACACGGATGGAACTCGAGTTCATTATGCTAAGCAGTGTAAGTCAGTCAGAGAAAGAATTACCATATGATTTCACTCATATGTGGAATTTAAGAAACAAAACAGATCAACTTAGGGGAAAGGAAGGAAAAATAAAATAAGATGAAAATAGAGAGGTAGGCAAACGATGAGAGACTCTAAACTGTAGACAACAAACTGAGGGTGGGTGGGGGGTGGGTAATTAGATAATGGGCATTAAAGAGGACATTTGATGTATGAGCACTGGGGATTATATGCAACTGATGAATCACAAAGTTCTACCACTGGAACTAATAATGTACTGTACATTAACTAAATTGAATTTAAATTAAAAAAATTAAGAACTAGAAAAAAAAATAAGATCAAGGAACCATTGTTAAGTGTATATGCCATGGAGAAGAGTGATAAAAATTGATTTTTATTTTCAAAAGGTGTCCCAGTTTCCAAGTGGCAAATAGAGAAAGAGAATTTAGGTAAATGGTTAGAAAACAGTTGCATTAATTTAGGCCAGAGCAGATAGCAATGGGAAAGGAGGGTTAAAGTTTGAGATAGAGGTAAGTAGAGGCATTTGTTATATTTTTGGTTGGTAAATTAATAAATAGAAAATATCAAAAAAAGACAACCAGGTTTCTTTCTTTTTTTCCCCTTATTTTAAAATTTTATTTATTTTATTTTTTTAAATAAATATATAATGTATTATTAGCCCCAGCGGTACAGGCTGTGAATTGCCAGGTTTACACACTTCACAGCACTCACCATAGCACATACCTCCCCAATGTTCATAACCCCACCCCCACCCCCCTCCCCCCGACCACCCTCAGTTTGTTTTGTGACATTAAGAGTCTCTTATGGTTTGTCTTCCTTCTGATCCCATCTTGTTTCATTTATTCTTTTCCTACCCTGCAAACCCCCCACGTTGCATCTCTACTTCCTCATATCAGGGAGAGTATAAGATAGTCGTCTTTCTCCGATTGACTTATTTCGCTAAGCATAAAACCCTCTAGTTCCATCCATTTCATCGCAAATGGCAAGATTTCTTTTCTTTTGATGGCTGCATAGTATTCCATTGTGTGTGTGTGTGTGTGTGTGTGTGTGTGTGTGTGTGTATACCACATCTTCTTTATCCATTCATCTGTTGATGGACATCTAGGTTCTTTCCATAATTTGGCTATTGTGGACATTGCTGCTATAAACATTTGGGTGCACGTGCCCCTTCGGATCACTACGTTTGTATCTTTAGGGTAAATACCCAGTAGTGCAATTGCTGGGTCATAAGTTAGCTCTATTTTCAACTTGTTGAGGAACCTCCATGCTGTTTTCAAGAGTGGTTGTACCAGCTTGCATTCCCACCAACAGTGTAGGTGGGTTCCCCTTTGTCCGCATCCTTGCCAGCACCTGTCATTTCCTGACTTGTTAATTTTAGCCATTCTGACTGGTGTGAGGTATCTCACTGTGGTTTTGATTTGTATTTCCCTGATGCCGAGTGATGTGGAGCAACTTTTCATGTGTCTGTTGGCCATCTGGATGTCTTCTTTGCAGAAATGTCTGTTCATGTCCTCTGCCCATTTTTTGATTGGATTATTTGTTCTTTGCGTATTGAGTTTCATAAGCTCTTTATAGATTTTGGATACTAGCCCTTTATCTGATATGTCATTTGCAAATATCTTCTCCATTCTGTCAGTTATCTTTTGGTTTTGTTAACTGTTTCCTTTGCTGTGCAAAAGCTTTTGATCTTGATGAACTCCCAATAGTTCATTTTTGCCCTTGCTTCCCTTGCCTTTGGTGATGTTCCTAGGAAGAAGTTGCTGCCTGTGTTCTCCTCAAGGATTTTGATGGATTCGTTTCTCACATTGAGGTCCTTTATCCATTTTGAGTCTATTTTGGTGTGTGGTGTAAGGAAATGATCCAGTTTCATTTTTCTGCACGTGGCTGTCCAATTTTCCCAACACCATTTGTTGAAGAGGCTGTCTTTTTTCCATTAGACATTCTTTCCTGCTTTGTTGAAGATTAGTTGACCATAGAGTTGAGGGTCTACTTCTGTGCTCTCTATTCTGTTCCACTGATCTGTGTCTGTTTTTGTGCCAGTACCATATGACAACCAGGTTTCTGACTGGTACAGATAGATGATAAGTGCTGGCTGTCACTGAAAGAGAAACATTGGAAAAAATACCATATGGGGTGGTAGAGGAAGGACATATATGTCATTTTGAACATACTGAGTTTAAGGTGTCTCTGATATATCTCAGACAGAACAAACATACAGCTGGACATATAACACACGCAATATGTAATACTTCTATAGTATTTCATGTGTACAAAGTATTTTCCTAAGGAGGTGAATATGTCAACTAAAATTGGTTTTGGAAATCAAAAAGTGGACTGTGCTAAATATGTTAATTAGTGAAATATGTGCATTTTGGTGGCAAATTTGGCTCTGATTTTGAATAAAATTCTCTAGGAAGAGAAAGAGAAGACAGATTAAGAATGAGTCTTGAGGAACTCCACTATGTAATGCCTCATAGATGCATATAAACATCCTAGGAAATGGAAAAAGAGTTCCCAAAAGTGTAGAAGGAAAAACAGGATACTGTTGGCTCACAAAAACTAAGGGAAAATCAGTTTCCAGGAAGGACAGAGTGGAAGAGTGGATGTCAACACCTAATGCTACCAGGAGGTCAAGTAAGATAAGAATTGAAAACTCTTTGGTGATCATAGTGACATGACAGCCAATGGTGCCATTAAGAAGAGCTCTTTCAGTGGGATGATCGACTGGACGACATCTTTTAGTGTGACAGAAAGATAAGAAATAAGGGAATTTAAGAATAGACAGCTTCTTTTAGAAATTTGACTCCAAACTGGAAGAGACAGGTAGAGGAGAAGAGAGAAAGAGTGATAGCTTATAGGGATAAGACTTTGAGTGAACATGCTTTCTTTTTTAAAGGAAGAAAGGCTTAAAACAACAGCAACAATAGTCATATCCACAGCAAAAAACACTGGAAAGAACTGGAGATTGAGAGGCTGAGTATATGATACAGAAGTAATAACTGATGGTGACATTTTTCTTGAGAAGTTAATTAGAGGGATGAGTCTTATAAAGAAGAATGACAGATAAGATAGGTATATTTGTTTGATATCGTGAAAATTAAGAAGTTCTTGTCTAATAAATCATATTTTGTTGACAAAACAGGAAGTTGTTGAAAGTAAATTGACATTTGAAGAGAGTAGAAAAGGGCTGAAATCATCTTGGAGGGTGGTAGAGTTGATAGGAAAAATATGGTATGATGTTTGAGTAGTGTTGAAAGACTATGTTGGGGTGTATCATAAATTTGCAATGGAAGTCATCTTTTGGTTATTTGCCTTTGGCAGTATGAGTGATCAGCTGTTCAGTGATAGGTATGGAGAGAGTGTGTAATTTGTATATTAGCTGTGATTAGCCTTAACTGTGAGTAACTAAAACCAAAACAAAATGATAACAAACTCACAATAACGATAAGAAGCAAGAGAGAAATTTTCTGTCTTTCAACATTCATTAAATTTAGGGATAGTCTATGTATGACAAATTACTGTGCTTGGGTGTGTCCTATCTGATTCATCAGGTATGTGTAGTTTCCTTTCCCAGAATCACTGCATGAGACAAGAGGGTTGTTGCATTTTCAACCATAATGTCTACTTTTTAACAATCTGGAAAGAAAAAAGAACAAGCAGACCATGCACCCTTCCTTGGAATATTGTTCAGCCATCAGAAAGGATGAATACCCAACTTTTGCATCAACATGGCTGGGACTGGAGGAGATTATGCTGAGTGAAATAAGTCAAGTGGAGAAAATCAATTATCATATGTGAGTTTCACTTACTTGTGGAACATAAGGAATAACACGGAGGACATTAGGAGAAGTAAAGGAAAAGTAACGAGGGGGAAATTGGAGGGGGAGACAAATCATGAGAGACTGTGGACTCTGAGAAACAAACTGATGGGGTGTGGGGGGAACGGGTAAAGCTGGTGGTGGGTATTAAGGAGGGCACGTATTGCATGGAGCACCGGGGGATATACATAAACAGTGAATCTTGGATCACTACATAAAAAACTAATGTATTGTATGGTGGCTAACATAACACAATAAAAATTTTTAAAAATTAAAAAGTAAAGACACTCTCTGAAACAGCACACTTGAGTCACATGGTCACCCCTAGATGAAGGAGAGCATGTGGGGTTTGATACTTATTCCAGATGTCTATGTACTAAGACAGCATTCAATTTTCTATTACAGAGGAAGAGGCCAAGCATAGATATTAGAGGCAAACTAGAACTCTTTTTCAGAGTTAGAGTTATCCAGAAAGATAATTTCTCAAGGTGGGTGTTCATGGTAGCTGCAAATGCAGCAGGCTGGAAAATAAAAAGATTGTAGCTGAAATGGTGTTTAAACTGGAGTTTGGGAGGTGGAACCATTACGAATAATGAAATAGCCCAGGCATGGGGGAGAATTTCCTTGAAAATGAGGTGGGAAACTGAGAGGCACGTTTGGATGAGTCAGGGAAATGGATGCTCATGTTGTTTTCAATGAAAGCAGCCCTTGGAGTGGGGAAGAAGCTTGTGCCGAGTAGCTAAGCCTTTGATGAATGGGAAGGAGTTATGCCAGCATAATAAATGATAATAGTAGAGAGCAGAAGGGAATGATATAACCGAATATCATGAGCCTTGAAGGGATAGGTTTTAAATTATATGGGTAAGATAATGATCTGAAAGCAGCAATGGGTAGCAGGGATGCCTCAAGATCCATCTCTAGCTTAAAGATGTGAGATTTGAGAAAATAAACTGCCACTGCCTCAGAGGGAATAAAGGAAGTAGTACCTTCAAAAGATGGGCAGGTGTCAGTTAAAGTAATGAGGAAAGAAGTCTAAAGATGGCAAAAAGCTTGTTGGTCAATGAGTTCTAATCTCACAAAGGGAGGGATTGGGAGGTTTGGAGAAAGGAGGACAATGGGATGCGGAGGGCTTTAGAAGAATATGGAGATGGTCATTGGGGAGAGGACTAATGGGAATATCTTGTAAAAACAGGGAGAGGAAGGTGCGTGCTATTTCTACAGTCACTTGGATATGAATGGACACTGGTCTTATTGGCAGGTAGATTTCTCAGTCTGGTGAGGTGATGGCAGACCCAAAAGTCAGCGACTCCATAGGCTGTGTAGACTGAATGAGGGTAGATTCAAAACTGAAATCTCTCTAGTGGCTTGGTTTGAGTGATGGTGGTTCCAAAAACTTGGAGTCATCACTCACTACTGGTTTACTGATACTAGACCCAGTGAAATGCCTCCTCAGAAAAATACTTATTTTAGAAATAAATTAAATTTCAAAGGTTTTGTCTTATTACTAAAGTAATGTGTAGTTATTATATAAAATACAGATAAGCATCAGGAAGGAAGAGCCATGGGGCACCTGGGTGGCTCAGTGGGTTAAGCCTCTGCCATTGGCTCAGGTCATGATCTCAGGGTCCTGGGATCCAGCCCCGCATTGGGCTCTCTGCTCAGCAGGGAGCCTGCTTCTCCCTCTTTCTCTGCCTGCCTCTCTGCCTACTTGTGACCTTTCTCTCTCTCTCAAATAAATAAATAAAATCTTTAAAAAAAAAAGATGGAAAAGCCACTATGTTTTTATCTTCCTGAGAAAATCCCTTTGAATTTAAAGAACAAGTCTAATGCTTATTTTTTAAAAAAGATTTAATTATTTGAGAGAGAGAGAGAGGAGGGTCACAGAGAGAGGGTGAGAGAGAATCTCAAGCAGGCTCCATGCCCAGTGTAGAGACCAGTGTGGAGCTCAGTCTCACTACCCTGAGATCATGACCAGAGCTGAAATCAAGAGTCAGACACTTAACTGACTGAGTTACCCAGGTGCCCCCAAGGCAAATGCTTTATATTAAAAATATAATATATGCTAAAATTAATGCTTTTGTATAAAGTAGTTAAGTTTATTCAAAGTTTTTACCTTTTACATTATTTTTATATCTCTTGCACAGTCTGTATATACTGTATATTCACACCTCAGTCACTGGACTCCAAACAGAAACATTTTCCTATCTGAAATGATTACCAGGTTGTAGAGTTGGCATTTTTGAGGTTGTTTGTCACAGCCATGACTTATTTAATACAGAACTAATAGTGAGGAATGCACCTTTGAATGGTTCCATTTTTTTTACAGTGGACAATTCTATGATGTGGCTTCATGGAGTCATAAAAGGACAAAGCTGAAGTTCAGATTGGAAACCACTTCCTAAATCTCTCTCATCTGACAGATGAGGAAACAGAGTCTTAGAGAGGAGCATGTCTTGTCCTCCATCACTGAGCTAGTCTGTGCTGGGAATACGCATGGAGTAGAGATGTCTTCTACTTGCTCCCCAGTCCCTCAGGCTACAGCACCTTCCACTACCTACGGAGTACACACTGATGTGAGGGTCAGTTCAGGAACAGAGCCAGTAGTAGCAGCCCTCTCTTGTGCTTAGTGACATCTGTTGTCTTTGTCTAATCATCTGCAAGGATAGCACTGTCCTTTCTCTCTTGCTTCATCTGTGGTGTGAGTTATTATGGGCTGATCTGATCTGGTCCACCCCTGTCTTCCCTCAGCACCAAGTATACCATCACAGACACAGCGGACCTTCCATAATATTTGCAGAATGAACATGTAACCTAATAAATCCACTCCCTTTCTCCAGTTAGGGTGACATTGGAATCTTAAGGAAAACAAGGTAAATTATTTGACTTGACAGAGAGGCACTCTTAGTGAGGAGCCATCCTGCTTAACCGAGACACAGAATGACCACCTTCCATGGCATCATTGCCAACAAGGAGGTTGTTGGGAGGATGTGTGCTGAGGAGGAGGCTTCCCTGTGAGGCTGAGAGGGAGGACTTTAGGGAGGACTCATCTCATTTACATGGAGATGGGAACACTTGGGTTAGTTTGACATATCTTTGAATGTTTTTATCATCTCTGTGAACCAAAGTTCTGAAGTGTATCAGGGCTCGAAGCCAGCCTTCCGCTATGAATAATGAACTTAAATGAGGCCTTTTGTGTTGATTATCTGATGATTCATTCTAATATAGCAGTCACTTCAGGCTGTGCTGAGAAAAAAAAAATACAGGATATGTTCAGGTGGCATTTTTGATTCATGGCCTTTCTTTTGTGATTTATTATTTGAGATATTCAATTTGAAAAGCAAATAGTTTGATACTAAGTGATATATTATTTTTCTTTAGTGTGAAGAAAGCCATGTTGACAAGCTGGGAAGAGAAGCTAACAGTGAGGGGGAGAGCTTTCTTCTTTTGCGATTCATCAGGACATGGCATCGACTCTAAACACAAGAGACTTCTTGGATAAAAGAATCTTTTGCTGAAGCCTTTTGTTCCTTGAATAAAGGATTTTGAGTGCCAGTCTAACTAAAGTCAAACTCTTATGAAGCCCATTGCAAGAGTTGCAAAGTAGAGAGCAGGCATAGGCTTCCTGTAGACAAGTCCTGGGCTCCTGTAGACCACACTACAGCAGACAACCATAGGCCAGTGAAAAAACCTCTTAACAATTACATACTGAAGTCAAGTAATAATATGCAGGGGAGGGAAAACAGCCAGAAAGTGATCATAGAGGGTTACAATTGATCAGGGAAGGCTTCAGAGGAGAGCCATAGGGCATTGGACTTCAACTGGATTGAGACATTTGCAGAAAGCTGGACTGTGGGAGATCAGGTGTGAAGATATGATCCAGAATCCCGGAGTATTGACGTTACTTTTAGAATTCTGAAGAGAAGAGAGGGAAAGAGAAGAATAGAGAGAAGAAGAGAATCATACAATTGTATTGCAAGATGTTTTCAAAGATCTAAATAGAGGAAAAATATTATCATGGAGAAGAATATTGTGATAATATAAATTTTAACCAAGTTTACCTATATATTTAGTCCAGTTTCAAATAATAACCAAAAATTCTTTTACGGAGTTGATATGGACAAGATAAGATGATTGTAAATTTATTTGGAAGAGCCAAGGGCCAAGAGGGGCCAAAAACTTCTGAGGATGTGGGGAGGGTCCTTGCCTTACCAGCCATCAGGATTTCTTGTAAATGCTCATAATGAAGAAAGACTGTGAATCCAGGGATAAACAATTGAGCAGAGGAATAGAATAGAGAGTAGACATCCAATCCACATCTTTCAGTGTCCATGTCAGACATAGACTATAAGCTTGATTTGGGACAAAATACTGATTTCAAATTAGCAACTTAAAACAACAACAACAACAATAAAGTTGTGAGTATTTTTCCAGGTAACGTGGATCTTCTGCATAATGAGTTCTACTTTCCGTTGAATGCCATAGATAGACATGCCATTCGTCTTGCGCACCTTTTTCTAAGTATTTTTAATTTTTAAAATGTAAAAATGATTTTTTTGATCTTCTCATTTGATATTAAGCCTATCATTCTAAATTTAGAGAAAGTTATGAATGGCCTTACTTGGACATCTATAAATGTCACCTCCCTGGTGAAGCTGCTCCTTGACTCGGTGAGGCAAAACAAACTTATGTATCCTTTGTGTTCCCCCAACTATCTACACAAACACTTGTTATAATGTAGTCTTTTTTTTTTTTTTTTCAATTCTTCCACAGAGTGAGCTCATCAAGGGAAGAGATACTGTCTTTTCATCTTTGTGTCACTGGGGCTAGACAGAATATTTGGGCTGTGGTAGTATTCAATAATTATTTACTGAATGAATGAAAGCATGAATGGATCTCTCTGATGTGTTTTAGATAATTGCCTTCTGAATGGAGGGACAAGGCCTAGAACACTACAAGGGAATCATTTCCAACAAGGTTTTATAATTTATTGATGAGATGAGAGTAGAGGATGTTAAAGATCATACAAGGAAAACAAATAAAAATTCAGTTCATCCAGAAAACAATTCCTTTTCGAATACAGGCACTTTAAAAGTACATCACTTAATTCTCATCACTGGGCTGGTAATTTCAGGACAGTAAGAAAAAAAGTTATATTTTATGATGCTGCCTCAGCACAAAACCCATTAATTATATTCCTGTGAGCTGGAATAAAAGGTATCTTGAAAATTCCAAACAAAGTGATTTCTCAACGACAAGATGTGAACCAATTAAAATCAGATACTGGAAAGAAAAGTTTGGCAACTGCTTTGCAATAGACATTTTTGAGAAGGCTTCAGGGAAAATGATGCTTGTACATCATTTGTTTTAATCTAAATAAGATGAGAAGTGGAGACCTAAGAATATTCTGCACGAACCAAGTCATGAATAGCCCAGTGCATTGGTTTGGGATACACTTGGGATTTCAAGAAGGGACTTCTCCATTTCTCTTCACCTACAAATCACCGATTTATTTATTTGTCCATATATACTCCTCTCTACCCCACTATGTGTTTTTATTAAGGGAATGTGCTAAAAACATTCAACATGTTCTCTGTTTTTAGGCTCTATTTTTTCTTCCTAGAAAACTTTATTAGCAAGAATGCACTCTTCACCAACAAGTTAGTAGCTGATTTTTATAATCCAAAGTTATAAACTCTAGATATAAATTCTCAGTCATTAATTTAGATAATTGGTACAGTTTGAGCATTAATTCTATTATAAAGATATTTTAGATACTTTAAAATCATAATATTCATTTGATACATTCTACTTTTCAATTAGCTAAAACATGTCTATTACCAAAACAGTGTTTCATGACCCTTCTGGATATCAGAAACTTCAAAAGCTAAGGTAGCATTGTGTAGGGGAAATGAACATGAACTTTGGAAGCAGACTACCCTGCATTTGAATTCTAGTTCTGTTACACACCAGCTTTGTAAGCTTGGGCCCATGACTTAACCCCTCTGTGTCTCTATTTCTTCATCTATAAAACAGTAATGATGATACTTAAAAAGTACCTACTCATAGAGTTCTAAGTTATTTAAAGTTTGAACAATTTATTCTATGTTAAAGCATTTAGACTAGGGCCTGGTACTTAGGAAACTTTGTAGGTATTTCTTTATTATTATTATTTTCATTGTTGTTATTATAGGGCTCTGAAGGATGCCATACTGTGTTAACATAACATCTTTCAACCTATTCACTACTTAAAAGATATCCAGAAAGGGAAAGTAGAGAACTATGGTAGAGTCAAACATGATTGATTCATTGCACTGTATTTATTTGAAAACAAAGCAAATGTTGTATACGGGTCACAGAAGAATTTATTAGAAAGATGTAGAGGGGAGAAGGGACAGAAAACCACCACTTACTACTTTTTCAGTACCATTACCACTAACACTGTACAAAACACTTCACATGTTCTACTTTTACAAATCAACTTACTGTAGAGGTCAGCAAACTTTTTCCATAAAAGTCAAGAGATTTTTCTATCTTTGGCTTTATTGGCCCTATGGTCCCTGTTGCAACCACTCATCTGGAGATGTAACATGAAAGCATCCACAAACAACAAACAAACAAATAGGCATGGCTGTCTGTGATCCAATAAAACTTTATTTGCAAAAAATAAGCATGGGCTAGATTTGGCTCATGGGCTGCACTTTGATCACACCTGATTCAAAGCAGCATGGATACTGATTCTAGTTTTCATCTATTGTGTTGACTATGCTTTTTATGACGTGGGGCAGAGTAAATGGACCCTGATATCATTCTTTGCTTTTTGTCCCTTACCTTTATGTTTCCTGGTTCCTATCCATGATCAACTAATTGATGAATCCAACTATGGGTTTCAATTTTTTTTTGGCTCCTTTTGTTTACCTCTCCAGATCCAATCTCCACATTTCTATATTCTTTTTTTTTTTTTTAGATTGATCGGTTTATTTATTTATTTATTTATTTATTTATGAGAGAAGGGGAGAGTGAGCATGAGCAGGAGGAACAAAGGGAGAGGGAGAGAGAATCTCAAGCAGACTTCACAATGAGTGCAGAGCCTGATGCAGGGCTAGATCCTACCACCATGAGATCACAAGCTTAGTGGAAACCAAGAGTCTAATGTCTAACCGACTATTCCACCCAGCTAGCTACCCTAGCACTTCTAAATTCTTGTTAGGTTGGCATGAAGGAACCTGGGAGTAGATGAGTGGATTCCCATGTCTTCTGGCTTTCAGTGAGTTTAGCCAACAGGCATCCCATTTAGAGATCCAAGGAGGGTTAGTGCAGGGATAGTTCTTCTCTTAACAACCTCCTACAACTAGTAGAAGGTGGCTATGTTCTTCTGTGAATACTTTTCCTCTCAAGGAGGGCAATACCACCACAAAACTCCTCTTTGGTTTCAGGAACTACTTGCTCACCTTATATCTTAGGGTTTCTCAGAGATAAGGTCTGGATTACTAAATTCTGCCTTGTGATTTCCACTAACTGAATGCCCTTGGAAGTAGTACCTTTGAGAAAGACTTCTCCTTTAATTTTCCTAATTTGAGTGTGCCATCAGTTTCTGTGGGGACCTTGACTGACAGCTACTCTGTCTTCCACAACCAATGCCACAGGAGCAGTCTCAGCCCCAATATGTCATGGGGCTTAGCATTTAATTTGTTACTGATCATCTTATTATGTTACTGATCATCAATTTGGGATTAGAATTTACTCATAAAGGGTAGTCAGTGTTGACTCTCCAAATCCGTGAGTCACATGGGATGCTGGGAAAGATTTTGCCAAGGCTTAGCAAGGAAAGGGAGTTAACAGAAATGTGGCATAAATGTAGAGAAAAGAGGGCAGCCATAAAGTCCTTTGGAGATAACAACTGGTAACCTAAGGCCCAACTCAGAAGGATCAACTTCAGGTTCAGGCTAGGCTTCCATTTGGTGAGGAATTTGATTGGGTGAGCAGAGTGAAGAACACAGCTTTGGTACTGAAACAGAAGTCCTGGGATTTCAGCCCCAATGGCAGGTGTCTGCTCTAGCTGGGTCACTGAGTCGGTCCATAGGTCTGTGCTTGCTTGTTTTCTTTCTTTCTCTTTCTTTCTTTCTTTCTTTCTTTCTTTCTTTCTTCCTTTCTATTTCTAGTTAGAGTGTCTTTCTCTTCTTACATATATTTATTTGACAGAGAGATAGCAAGAGACATAGCACAAGCAAGGGGAGCTGGCAGAGGGAGAGGGAGAAGGAGACTCCCTGCTGAGCAAGGAGCCTGCAGGGGGCTCTATCCCAAGACCCTGGGGTCATGATTTGAGCCAAAGGTAGCTGCACAACTGACTGGGCCACCCAGGTGTTCCCAGGTCTGTGCTTCTGCCTTGCCTTGGAGTTGATACTAAAGTAGACAGATGTAGAACTCTCCTTGTGAGACACTCTCAGTCCATTGGAAGGAATTCCAGACCAGTCTGTAATATCCACCATTGGAAGGAATTCCAGACCAGTCTGTAATATCCACCAGATACTATATGGACCCTCTCCAGTTCCCTACATCACCGTGTTGAATCTAAATTCTTCACATTGCTGACTACTAATTGGGATCCTCTCATATTCTAATATGTAAGAACTCAGATGCAAGAATGTCTGCTTTACAACTTCTTTGTTGCTATGCCCTTTCACCCATGTTGGGTCTCCTGCAATAAACCCATTGTCTTGGACTCCCCGGGTTGTGCTTATCTAGACCAATTTCTATCACTAGGTTAGTTGCCCTAGGCCCACATCCTAAAACTCGAAGAAGGAGCTCTGACCAGCTAGTATCATCTTGATGAACTCTGCTGCCCATCCTAAATGCTTTCCCACTCTAAATGCCTTCTATCTTGAAGTTGATCTATCTGAAAATGCACTGTGCTTCTTGACCTTGAAAAATCCATACATTTAGACACATACACACAATGCAAAATGCTCTTTGATTTCTGACTACATTTGGTTAAAAGCAACAAAATGGAAGTGTGAAGTAGTGAGAAATCAGAAAAGCATCTACCAAGAGTCAGGATACCATGGTAGTCATGGTTCAATCTCTGCAAGGAAAAAAGCCAGGCCCAGAGTGATATATGAAGAGTGAGAAAAGTACAAACTAATGGGTGGCTGGTTAAATTCATCTTCAATAATTCATTGAGAAGTGAGTAGCAGAATAAAGCCAGAGAAATCTGAAAATGTCAAGAAGAGAGACCTATTAAATGACTTTCCAACCATTACCCAAGGTCAGGAGAAACATTAGCTTGAAACCATGAAAGTCCTGGCTCCCTGGTTTCAATTTTAACAACCAGATGATAGGCCTTGTTCTTCAAGGTGGAGTCTCCATTTTTGAGAGGAATGAAAAAGAAACAGACCCAGAGATAAACAAATTTAATCCAGATTACTCTGGCCTTATCTGTTAAAAGGCATTAGTCTCGTAGAAGTGGCAGCGGGTGTGAATTATTCAGTACCCGTATCTTTCCCAACTTTAAGGATTTTTTTTTAAAGCTAGGTATCAAGACCATTAATAATTGATAGAGCATTTGTAAACCCTTAGCAAATGAACAGTCAAGGGACACATTAATAAAACATCTATAAAAATCTCTGTCTCGTGGCTGATTCGCATCACATTGTCCCAAAGCAGTAAACGGGGCTGCTCATCCTCCAGCTCAAAGCAGGGCACAGCATGTCTACTGACAAGGTGAGACAGAGGGCTGAGGGCAATGCCTTTTAGGAAACCAGGACCATCTTCCACAGTTATCCACATCCCTTCAGCTGATTCGGAGAGTAGAACCATTCCCCCAATAAATAAGTTCTTGGCTGAAATTTTTCTGCTGGGTCACTAAATACACATTTATAAATAGACCTTTTGACATTTCTATTTGCAAAGCAAACATTCAAGATCCTGGGGGAATCTGAGGTTAGGCATTTAGGAAGGGCCAATGAAAATCTTGACCTTGAGGTCATTGTTCACATTCAGCTCAGGTTAACGGAGCAGTCAGGGTCACTGAATGCCATAGCTCTAAGGCAGTTAAGTGGTTTGGCTCATCTTATTCTTACTGGATAATGCAAAAGAAATAAAAATGTATTTTACTGACATGGCATCTTTCTTTTTAGGAATGAAGAGTAGTGCCAACCCCAGAAAGAAGCAACTATTCGCATATCCACCTGTCACCACCCTTGGGCTGAGAACGGATTGTCAAAAATATCAATGTAAATAAGATCAATGGATAAGGGTCAGGATTCCTGAGCAGGAGGGCAAGTGTCATGATCCCAAAGAGATTACGCCCCACCCAGGTGTGATTCGAGATTACCAAGCGAGGATTTATTCATTGGGTAATTTCTCCCCATCAAGTTTCTGAATGGTCAGTTGAAGGGTGCTGAATGATTCTGTCATTAGTAGCACCCTCAAACATTAACTGAACACCACCTATGCATGACTTCATAGGCACTGAGAGTATAATGATATCCTAGGACCAGCCTGTGCTTTCTTGAATATTTCACTCTATTTGTGGTGGCAACGTTCATAGAGAAGTGGTTTCCTGAGGTGGCACACAATTTCAAGTTTATCATCTTCATTGCATTGTTTTACTCACCCATTTATTTGTTCCCCAAAGCTCAGTGCCAGATGTTATTATTGTCCCCTCTAGCCCAGGCCCCAACTACTCTCACCTGGACTGGGGCCTCATCCTCATTCCTGGTCTTGCTCTTGTCCTACCTCGCTTACAATTCTGTTCTACACAGAGCCATCTTCAACAATGAAAATCAAGCTGTGTCTCCCTTCTGCTTAACATCTTCCTTCCCATAGCCCACAGGGCTTGCCTGCTCTGCTCCCTGGTGCCCATGCCCCAAAGAAGCTTGGTCACACACACCGGTGTTGGTTGCTATTGGAGTCCATTCCCAGCTCATGGCTAGCTAAGGGGCTTGCTCTTTCTGTTTCTTTTTCTTAAAAACACCTGATCCCAGATATTGACATTCTCTATCATTTCTCTTCACTGAGGCCTCAACTTGGCCTTCAGACTGGCCTTCCCTGACTCTTCAACCTACTGCTGCCTGCTTTCTCTCACACAAAACCCTCCTCCTCAGGTCACTCTCTACCATATCACTGTTTTATTTCATTTTTTTCAGAATTCACAGCAATGAATATGTTTATTTGTGTCATTATTTTTTTTCTATATTTCTCACCCCTGCCTCCAATTAGAGATAAATCCCAAGGGATCAGGACCTTGCCGAATGGATGTTGGATTTATACAATGGTGCACTTAAGACAGAGTTCGTCCTCTTAAGAAATATATGTACCAAAGAAAATAGGGAGCAGACTAAAATAGCTTTGTCAAAGACAATGTGTGGAAAGTATTATAGGTGAGGTCAAGCTATATATTATTGGAGTTCAAAGAAAGATGACTTAAAGCTAGAATAAGTAGGGAAAACTTTGTGATACAGGTGATCTTTTGGTTAATTGATGAAGGAGCCAAGATTGGGGGTGATTTTAGAGGCCTATAACCTCACGGTAAAAAATAATATTTTTCAAGACATGTAGATGATGAATCCCAAAATCCCACTGCATGACTGAGGGAAGGGATACCAGACAAGGCAGCCCTGGATTTCGTGATTTCTGAGGATTTTATTATTTTTTTCATGATGTGGAAAAAAATCATCCTCATTATTTCAAATGAAGAAATACAAGGCACCTCTTCTTGGGGATTGTGAAACAGGAAATAAATAACTTATCTTGAGAAATTACATCCTTCCGTAAAAGGAATAAGAGCACATGGCTTATATGTAACTTCTGGCTATTGTAATAAACCATGATTTAACTTTCCAGGGACAAGAGATCATCTCTTAAATAACATTAGGGATTATTTAGAAGAATCTTATATCTGACCTTTTTCCCTCTCATCTGTCCTTACCCCAAAGACAACATATATACCCTTTTCTAAGTAACTAAACTCACTAGAATAAGAAAATAATATCTGTGACTGTAGATACTAAAAAGCCTGGAAATTATTCTTTGTTACACATAAAGTTAAAAAAAAAAAAAAAAGTACTCTCTCCTCCCAGATGGTGTTTAAGTGCTGCCAGTCTCCCAATCACTCACTCCCTATCCCTCACCCAGATATTTGCTCTTGTAATAATCTTGTTCTTCTTGTAGCGACACAATTCTCTCCAACAGCCTCCTATATCCTTGTAGGCAATGGGCTGTGTCCATCCCTATCAGCACAAAGGACACAATGAAAAAGATCTGGAGGTAACAGCATCTTTGTGCAGAGCTAAGGAAAGAGGTTTTGGCGATGACACAGTTCTAATTAGTTGTGAGCATTGTCAGATAAATCACCTGGTTAGACACCCACTGCCACCTTGGTCCTGTGCTCCTGTGGCCTGATCTTTTCAAAATCCACCCAGACGTTAAAATAAATAAGGAGTCCAATACGGCCTTTCAGTCACTTAGCAGAAGAGTAAGTTAAGAAAACACACACACACACACACACACACACACACACACACACCAGAACCAGTGGTACTGAAGATTTCATCAGCTGTCTGACAAGAGGATATTTAATTAACTCTCGTACCTGTCTCTCCCTACATGAGACAAACAAATCAAGGAACTTTGGAAGAATAATTAATTCAAGATGTAAAAGCAGCATCAGATTAAAAAAAATTTTTTTTCAAAAACAAGAAAACAAAATGACAGGCAGAAGCAGTAGGAGTCTGGAGTGTTTAATTATCATGGATTAGGAGCCCCAGGCCCCTTGCTAAGAGCTTTGCCACCAAACATTCTTCTGAGATCAGGACCCAGTTGGATCTGATCTACCAAAATATATCTAATAAACCTCAGAGGAGGTTTATTAGATATATCTAACACAGGACCACATCAGAAAGGCAACAAGTGTGCCTCTGAATAATGCTTTGGAGCATAGTAGTAGGCCTACGCTCTTACCTTTGAAAGGATGTATATTGGGAGTTATTTTCCCAGTAGTGCAGATGGGTTTACAACTTTCTCACTATTAGCCGATGCATGCAGAAGGGCCCTAACTTCTTCCCCATCTTCAATCAGTCTGCACGTGGGGACAGAAGTTACTTATCTGATTGATGAATCTGGAAATTATCCCGGAGGGTGCCCACTTCCAACCTCCTACTTTCCACTTTTAGACTGAACCCGTTGGCAGGAAGCTTCTATTTTCTGTTAGACAGACTTCCACAAGGGAAGTCTTTGGTCGTTTTTTTTTTTTTTTTTCCTCCTCCTGTGATGGGAATAAAACATTAACAATATCATTGTATCACAGATATTAAATCACATTGTCCAAATTGGATTTTTTTGCTTGCTTTGCTTTCTGTTTTTGTTTCCTTTTTTTGCAGTTAAAGCTGCCTTTTTGTTCTCTCTGATGTCTAAGGCTTTCTTTCAATTATTTTAGCATTTGGACAAGGAGGATGAAGGTATTTGTTTAGTACTTCAAACCTCTTTCCCCTACTGGGAGGAATGCTTAGATACCATAATGATAATTTCAACAATTTTCTGTTTTCCTTTGTTACATTAATGGACTCTTAATATCTTTTTGACTTAAGGCAAACCAGGATAAAGTTAAAAGCAACAGCCACACAGCCAGAAATTATTCTTTTTAATATGCGTCAATTCAAAGTTATAAAAATTGGAGAACTGTCTTAGGGGAGATTTCTCAAATGGAGCGATGTGGGTCAGGAAGCCCTAGATGCATTTACGAGAAATGTCAGACAGGGAACAAGTTATTTTATTTCCTGTAGCTTCCATCTCTTGTATTTCCATCAATAATAGTTTGGATTTTTTTTTTTTTTTTTCAAAAAATGAGCCTACTTGGCCAGGACTTCTGCAATGGGAGTCATTTGCTTCTCCTTTCTTTTAAAGATTTTATTTACTTATTTGAGAGAGAGAGAGAGAATGAGAGGAGAGAAGGTCAGAGGGAGAAACAGACTCCCCATGGAGCTGGGAGCCCGATGTGGGACTTGATTCCCAGACTCTGAGATCATGACCTGAGCTGAAGGCAGTTGCTCAACCAACTGAGCCACCCAGGCGGCCCCATCCTGTGACAACTCTTAACAGAAGTTTCTTCCCCATTCCTTGCAAAGGACTCCACTCACGGTAGGCCGAGACTCTTCTGACTCTGACTTTCCTTTTCCCAAACACCCTGGTTCAAATGGCTTTGCTGCTGTTAAGTTATGTTTAGCCCTCCTTGCACTCCTCAGTAGATTTAGTACTCTGAATTGTCTCTTGATTTTTAATCTTTCTCAATCTGAGACATTTCTTTTTTTCCTCTTTATGCAGCAGATGACAGGCATAGCCAGTAATAACCTCCTCGGAGAATGCAGATCAGGGGAGAATTTAGGCCCTCTACATGCTTAGAAGTTTGGGTGACTAATTTTTACTATGTACTAGAAACTTTAAAAATAGGGGCGCCTGGGTGCTCTGGTGGTAAGCGGCTGCCTTTGGCTCTGCTTATGATCTCAGGGTCCTGGGATTGAGTCCCACATCAGGTTCCCTGCTCAGCAGAGAGCCTGCTTCTCCCTCTCTCTCTGCCTGCCATTCTGCCTACTTGTGCTCTCTGTCTCCCTGTCAAATAAATAAATGAAATCTTTAAAAAAAATTGTGATGTGTCCAAAAATATAAAAAGACATATGTACAAGGTTATTCTTTGTAAATGTAAACTATTAGAACTATCTCAAATTCCCATGTATACGAGAGGGACTGAATAAACTATGGTAAATCTTCCAATAGAGAACTATGCAGCTATCAAAAATAATGAGAAAAATAGGGGTGCCTGGGTGGCTCAGTCAGCTAAACATTTGCCTTTGGCTCAGGTCATGATCCCAGGGTCCTGGGATCTAGCCCTGCATCAGGCTCTCTATTCCGGGAAGCCTGCTTCTCCCTCTCCCACTCCCCCTGCTTGTGTTCCACCTCTCTTTGTGTCTCTCTCTGTTAAATAAATAAATTTTTAAAAAAATCTTAAAAAAAAAGAGAACGAGAAAAGTCTCTGGAAAGTGATATAAGGGAATGTCTTTTTAAAAAAAATTAATTTAATTTTTTTTCAGTGTTCCAAGATTCAGTGTTTATGCACAACACCCAGTGCTCCATGTAATACGAGCCCTCCTTAATACCCACCACCAGGCTCACCCAACCCCCCCACCCCCTCCCCTTCAAAACCCTGTTTGTTTCTCAGAGTCCACAGTCTCTCATGTTTTGTCTCCCTCTCTGATTTCCCCCAACTCCCTTCTCCTCTCCATCTCCCAGTGTCCTCTGTGCTATTCCTTATGCTCCACAAGTGAAACCATATGATAATTGACTCTCTCTGCTTGACTTATTTCACTCAGTGTAATCTCCTCCAGTCCTGTCCAGGTTGATACAAAAATTGGGTATTCATCCTTTCTGATGGAGGCATAATACTCCATTATATATACGGACCATATCTTCTTTATCCATTCATCTGTTAAAGGGCATCTTGGCTCTTTCCACAGTTTGGTGACTGTGGCCATTGCTGCTGTGAACATTGGGGTACAGATGGCCCTATTTTTCACTACATCTCTATCTTTGGGGTAATACCCAGTAGAGCAATTGCAGGGTCATAGGGTAGCTCTATTTTTAATTTCTTAAGTAATTTCCACACTGCTTTCCAAAGTGGCTACACCAACTTGAATAAGACACAAAAAGATGGAAAAGCATCCCATGCTCATGGATTGGAAGAATAAACATTGTTAAAATTTCTATACTGCCTAGAGCAATCTATACTTTCAATGTTATCCCAATCAAAATTCCACCGGCATTTTTCAAAGAGCTGGAACTAACAATCCTAAAGTTTGTATGGAATCAGAAGAGACCCCGAATTGTTAAGGAAATGTTGAAAAAGAGAAACAAACCTGGGGGCATCACGTTGCCTGATTTCAAGCTTTACTACAAAGCTGTGATCACCAAGACAGCATGGTACTGGCACAAAAATAGACACATAGATCAGTGGAACAGAGTAGAGAGCCCAGATATGGACCTGCAACTCTACAGTCAATTAATCTTTGACAAAGCAGGAAAAACTATACAGTGGGAAAAAGACAGTCTCTTCAATAAATGGTGCTGGGAAAATTTTATATAGAAGAATGGAACTCGACCATTCTCTTACACCGTACACGAAGATAAAATTGAAATGGATAAAAGACCTCAACGTGAAGCAGGAATCTATCAAAATCCTAGAGAACATAGGCAGTAACCTCTTCATATCAGCCACAGCAACTTCTTTCAAGACATGTCTCCAAAGGCAAAGGAAACAAAAGCAAAAATGAACTTTTGGGACTTCATCAAGAACTTTTGCACAGCAAAGGAAATAGTCAACAAAACAAAGAGGCAACCCATGAAATGGGAGAGGATCTTCACGAATGACACTACAGACATAGGGCTGATGTCTAAGATCTATAAAGAACTCCTCAAACTCAACACACACAAAACAGATAATCATGTCAAAAAATGGGCAGAAGACACGAACAGACACTTCTCCAAAGAAGATATACAAATGGCTATCAGACACATGAAAAAATGTTCATCATCATTAGCCATCAGGGAGATTCAAATCAAAACCCCATTGAGATAACACCTTACACCAGTTATAATGGCCAAAATTAATAAGACAGCAAACAACAAGTGTTGGAAAGGATGTGGAGAAAGGGAATGTTTTGAACAGATTGAGAAAAAAAAAAAGCACATATGAGTATCTATAGTGTACTGCTTTCATGTAAGAAATGGTATAAGAAAATACATATGCACCTGATCATTTGTGCAAAAATAAATATAGAAAGAATAAACCAGAAACTAGTAAGATTGGTTACCTAAAGGGGGAGGGTAGGATTGGGGTAAAAAGAATGGGGAATGGTTGTGGGAAAAAAGGATGGGGGGTCACACTTCTCTGAGTATAGTTCTTGTTATAGTTCTGACCTTTCCAACATACCTAAAAACGAAAGCAAGCAAGAAGAAAGAAAAAGAAAGAAAGAGAGCGAGAGAGAAAGGGAGAGAGAAAGAAATTGACCAGATTGTTAGAGGAACCCAAAATGGAATAAAAAACAAATGAACGCAATGTATTATCAGGAAATAATCTCTATCATTGAAATAAGTGGGGGAGGAAAATGACTGATTTAAATAACTTTGGAAAGAGCTTTTAAAATATACATTCTATAAAGCTAAAGACAAAAATACACACAAGTACTGCTCTATTTCATAAGTTTGGTTTTCACAGGGGTATGGTTTAGCAATTCTGAAACAATTTTGTATATATGCAAATACTGAACAAATAAGTAAATATATTGTGACTAACAGGAACTACACTTCTCATTGTTTGAAAAGGGAGTTACAAATAAGGAAAGGAGAAATAAATTAAATTGAACTCTGGTTCTGGGTTGAAATTCCTACTTCAGAGGACAACAGAAATCATCATGAATTTGTAGTTTTTTTAGATATAAAGATAGATAGGTATAGAAATGTACATGCGTGAATGAAGAAGAGCTATATATATACACATATATAACTTCTACATAATATATAATTATAAAATTATAAAAATAAAATAATTATAAAATTATAAAATATATAATTATAAAATTAGAAAATATATAAATATAAAATTAACATAAAATATAATTATAATTATAAAATTATATATTACTTATATATAATGTATTTATACATTTATATGTATGTATAAAATTTCCTAACACTGCTGAGATGACCTAGAAGCAATTAATATATTAATGTATTAATATAACTTATGTTAATCATATATAATATTAATAATCACATCATAGTATAGCATATATAATTAACATATATAATTTTCTAACACTGTCTACTGAGAGGACCAATGCATCCAGATATTGATTGGTAAATGCCATTCTCCTACAAAAAAGACCAGGGCTCCTTGGAGACAGAGCTGATTTCGAGCCTGGGACTGAAAAGAATTCAAACTGAGCCTGGAGTACTTCTTTGTCGTGTCAGGGAGTAAAGTTCAAAAAAGACGGGAACGTGATCCTATAATACCACGGCTAATAACATTCTTTCAAGGCCAAATCTTGGATAAATGAGCCACAAAATGGAAATAATAGAGTGAAGGAATGTTAATTATAAAAGGAAGAGGGTAAATTTACAGTGACAAAATGTGGGGTCCCACCTTAAGCAAATGAAAAATTAATATCACCAGTAATAAACCATACCACCATCACATGCCTCCTGTTATGATGTGGTGAGAACACAACATCAGTTTCTGGCATTCTTGTTGAAAATATGGAACCTCATCTAATCGTGAGAAAAAAATAGACAAGCCTATTTGTGGAGCATAAGAAATAACACAGAGGACATGGGGAGATGGACAGGAGAAGTGAGTTGGGGGAAATAGGAGGGGGAGAAGAACCATGAGAGACTGTGGACTCTGAGAAACAAACTGAGGGTTTTGGAGGGGCAGGGGGTGAGGTTGGGTGAGCCTAGTGGTGGGTATTAAGGAGGGCATGTATTGCATGGAGCACTGGGTGTGGTGCATAAACAATGAATTCTAGAACACCGAAAAGAAATTAAAGACAAATAAATAAAAATTTTAAAAAACAGACAAGCCCAAATTGAGGGATAGTCTTAAAATAAATGGACTTAAATACTAGTCCAAAAAACACAGGTCATGAAAGACAAAGACAATCTGAGAAACTCTCATGGACTGGAGGACATTAAATAGACTTGAATAGTAAATGTACTACCGAATACTGAATTGGATCCTACACCAGGAAAAGGACACTGGGGGAAAGCAGATGACATCTGAATAATGTGCTATATGTTAGTTAATAATCTCTGAGTTTGAATTGTATCAGTGTAAATTTCCTGATGTTGATAATTATACTATGGTATAAAGTGCTAACATTAGGGGAAGCTGGTTGAAGCAACTCTATTATTTTTACATCTCTCTAGTAAGTCTAAAATTACTTCAAAATAAAAATTATAAAAATGCTATACTTAATCCTCTTACAAACACCATGTGTAGGTATTATCATTCCCAGCTAACAAAAGGAGATGGAAAGTATGTATGTTAACATCACAAATAATATTTAGAACCAACTCTATCTGAATACCATGAAGAAGTTTCCCCAATATCCTAAACCGCCGAATCTTTCCCTGGCTGATGAATTCTAAAATCGGATAAAATAAGCATCATCTCGGTCCTTTATGCATGGGCCAACCTGCAATGGATGGTGACATCTTCATATTCTGAAGGACAACAGAAGCCAGGAATTGTTGTGTCATATCACCATGAAATGGACATTGAGGAAACAAACACTTCAAAACTGACCCCAAGTCAACATCAGCTAACCAAATTAATCAAAGCGAACAGTACTATCTTCTGGACTCTCTGCACTCTACGTTAAAGCAAACGATTCCTTTAGTACCAGGCAAGTGGCTTGTCTACCTGACCTTGAGGAGCTAGTCTTTGTTTGGAGGTCTGCTCCATGCTAGAACCTCTTCTGAGAGCTTTAAACACAGTTTTGCATTTCACCTTCACAATCCTCTGTGGTCTAGGAACTACCATCATCTCCACCATGTTAAGAGGACATGTGACGGGGAAGGGAACTTGCCCACTGGGAAATCTGAATCCAGGCTTTCCATTCGACTTGCTGTACCCACTGCACAAAATGTTCATTGTAAACAGAGGCTGAGTGCATCCAATTGTAATATGCTGCCTGGTCTCTTCCTCCTCTACTCTCTTTGGAAACTCAGTGTGCTTCTAGTATGTAATTATGACTGCTGACTTCTTGAAAAGGTCAGGCGGTGCCCCTCAAGGTGCATTTTCCCATCACACGCCATGCAAGCATCTCTCTTCCAGCTTTGTCATTTGTTGCTATAGATTTCCTATATTTTCAATTATGTTCTTTTTTCCAAAGGTTAAATCAGATTTAAGGGCAATGAAGGGTTAATGAAATGATCTTGGTATAATTACTCATTATAAGACATCTCCCTTTTAGTGGTGGCCTTAGGTGATTTTATTTGGGAATTAAAAAAATAAAATCTCTTGGGGCAGCAGGGACAGAGCAGGCTGATAAAGGAAAGGAGATCTGTCTATTCTTCAGAGATTTTGATCACAAGTGGAAAAGCATGTTCCCTGTCAAAGGAGCTATTAGCAAACTCACTGAGAAATGAAAAGAGGTATCAAAAAAAAAAAAAAAAACCAACAACCTGCTTTGCTTTTCCTGTTGCTCAGGAATATTGGTATTTGTTCATTTGAAATGGAAAAAAAAAAAAAAAAAAGCCTGGTGGTGCTAGACTTTGTTTTCTGCTCTGCGCTCATTGCATATGGAGATCCTGGCATTCCAGGCCTTGCCAAACAAACCTCTCCCCGCTCCAAAGTGGTCTGATAGTGATGGGATTAGAACCCTCGGAATTCAAGCAAAGTTGCATTTTAATTAAAAGAAAAACAGTAAAGCAGAAAGAAGGTGACAATAACATGTGGGTTGTCTTTTACCTAAAGCAAAATGGATTTGCTCTATCCTTAATCTTTATTACATAGCCATTTTGGGAAAGGTTTTCTGGTTGATGCTTTGCTTTTCTGAAGCAAAAAGCATTTATATAACTCAAGCTATCATGAATAGGAAAGCCAAGGTTTTTTGTTTGTTTGTTTTGTTGTTTTTGTCTGTTTCTGGTATTTGGGTTTTCTCTCCCAGCCTATGGGCAAGGTACATCATCACGAACTCTAAGTCACCTCATCCCCATTTCTACTGATGAACTGTTGTGAAATACAGCTGGGCATAAAGCCGGTACATCTCAAGTGATCTGTGTACCCAGTATTCGAGACAGCTACCTATGTGACATCACCAAGGAGTGGATGGTGGAGAAACACTGAGTTCTGCCCTTAACCAGCTTGGACTCTTGCTACCATCTTGATAACCCACCTCCTTCATTTCAGTCTTTACTTCTCAGAGGTCCTACAGCTGTCTTGCTAAAAAGCAAAGTTAATTATGCCCTTCTCAGTGCACAAGCTTCTTTTGATTGCAATCCAAAGAATAAAATTAGGATTATTTAGATAGACATAGAAGACCCTGGACAACTGTATTACAAATTTCCTTTGGAAAGCCTGTCATCTGAACAGACTCCCTGAGGACTGGCCTACCTATTATCTTCTGTTGAGAAAGGCCTTGGAAAGATATAATAGGGGTCTCTGACAGGGCATGGTAGGACAAATATTGTCCAAATGTAAATGATGATTATTTGGTAAGCCAATGTGATTCCTTTCCTGGAGTTTGTGCTAGAAAATATGGGGAGAAAGCATTGACCTGTCAAGAGAAAAGCAAGTGGACAGACAGAGAGGCAGATTTGGTTTAATGGTAGAGAGCTTGAGTATAAACTCAGAATTTTTGCAGCCGAGATTCCTAGAGCTGTTTTGCATTCCAAATGACCTTCCTGATCCAAGCTTCAGAGCCTCAGTTTTGCTGTGACTTCTGCTCCTCCTGGGCCTGGGTCTTTGGCTTTGCCTGTGTTCTCTTGGGCCTAGGCCATATGGCTGAGAAGCCACTTATTCCCACATGTATCCTTAAAATAAACTCACCATATATATATATATATATATATAGACACATATATATATGTGTCTATATATATATATATAATTTTGGGGAACGATGTTATTTATTCATTTGAGACAGATACAGAGAGAGAAAGAGAAAGCGTGAGCAGGGGGAGAAGTAGAGGGAGCGGGAGAAGCAGACTCCCCGTTGAGCTGGGAGCCTGATGTCGGGCTTGATCTCAGAACCTGGTGATTATGACCTGAGCCAGAGGCAGATGCTTAACTGAGTCATCCAGGTGCTCCAAAACTCATCATAATTTAAGGTGACTATAGTGAGCTATTACCCAGACATCACCATCACTACCAACTCCATCTCCACCAACAGAAATGAAACAGTAATCTGACCTTAAAGTCACTTCGTCTGGCACACATTTGTTTTTTCCTACACTTCTAGATTAAATGCCATGTCCTTTGGTAAACCACACAATTCTGAGGGCCAGACGTCTGAACTCTGGGTGCCAGCAGAGCCATATTCCCCCTGAAATCTATAGAGGGTGAATCTGTCTTTGCCTCTTCCAGCATTTGCTGCCAATCCTTGGAACTTCTTGCTTGGAGAAGTGTCCCCAGTCTCTGCTCCCTCCTCACGCAGGCATTTTTTCCTTTGGGTCTCTCTATTCTTTTTATAAGGACACCAGTCATGTTGGATTAAGGGCCCATCCCATTCTCATATCATGTTGTCCACCCATTTCTAAATAAGATATCCCGAGGTCCTAGCGGTCAAGGCATCAATATATCATTTTGGGAGGAAACAATTCAAACTGTAAGAGGAGCAAAATCCCCAGGTACAAATTTTCATCCCTATCACCTTCACCCTTTTATAGCTGTCTGTACTTAGATGAGTTTGTTTTTACTAAGCTTCCTTTTCTTTTTCTCTAAGTTGGGAATTACAGCACCCATTTGTAAAGAGCAAATAAAATACTTTACCTAGAGGTTTTTGGTATACAGCAGGTATTTACGTATTTTGGTGAACACATAATTAGCACAACTGAACTTTATTTCACCCCTTTCTTAACTAGTATCCAGAAGAGGAAAAGAACTAGCATGAATTAAGGACCTATTATGTACTAGACTCTTTAAGAAATTACTTACATGTTATTTCATTTACTACGATGTTGTAAAAAGAGGAAAATATGGTTACTCATTTTTACCTCCCAAATCAATCTTCAGATAGCTCATACCCACATAGTACACACACACACACACACACACACACACACAACTATATACGCATACAGTTGATCCTGGAACAATGCGGGTTTGAACTTCGTAGGTCTGCTTATAGACAGGTTTTTTTTTAAAATAAATACAGCACTGTAAATTTAGTTTCTTTTATAATTTTAATAACATTTTGTTTTTTCTAGGTTACTTCATCATAAGAATACAGTATATAATCCAAATAGCATTCAAACTATGTGTTAATCGGCTTTATGTTATTGGCAAGTCTTCTTTCTGGTCAATAGTTAAGTTTTTGAGGAGTCAAAAGTTATATATGCATTTTTGACAGGGCAAGGGATTTGGTGCCCTAACCCTGGTCTTGTTCAAGGGCCAACAGTATTTGCTTAAGAAATCCTGATTATATATCATAATTGAAAGTATTGGAATGAAAATGTTATTTTGGTTTATAAAATATTTTTGTATTCTAGTCTTGTTCTAAGTGAATCATTCTAGAAGCTACATAAATTCTATTCTGTTTATCTTATTTCACTAAGACATTAGAAACAAAGAAATAAAATCCCAAAACTTTAATTTGGTTCATGGCTCAGTAGAAAAATAAAGCCAAATAAAAAAATCATCCGAGTTCAGTTCTGAATTCAGAATATTAGTGCTGTTTGTGATGGTTTCTCATTCACAACGGGGCCCCCACAGAAGGCCCCTGTTAATTTTGCTTGGTGTAAAGGATGGGTGGTTTTCCTGTTACGGCATGATTATTTATTTGTCCTATTACTTACAGAAACTTGTGGGTGTAGCAGTAAATTGAAATAAAAATAACTTAAAATGTCCTCTTTGTCGTTGATTCATCTTCAACTTCCAGTGGACTGTGACAAGCACTGCAAAACCATTTGTCCCTCCTACACTTGTGTACATCCTCACGAGAGACTAATGCCCCTGACTCCCTGGGTGGTTATAAATTCGATCTTTGTGTTATTGTTAAGTAAGGAGGTAGAGACACAAGCTGAAGACAACAGTAGACTTGTACTAGATGCCTGAATGAAGCTACAACAGTAAAAGCATTGTTTTGTTTTCAACAAGATGTGTGTGCCTTGTACCTAAAGCATTGTTTTTGACAAAGGATCATTGATGAAAGGCACAGAACGGCAGAGAATAAATAGCACAATTGAAGGAAACAGGCCTGTCTAAAGTGCTAGTGTCTGTTTCGCCCCCTTGGAATGTAGGAAGAACATTAATGCTGTTGAGTTGTGGACCAATGAAAGCTTGGCTTGTATGGTAATCTCATAACTAGTCAAGTTTGAAGAATCATGATTTTTAAAAAGATTCAAAAAAATTTTTTTTGCACACTTTCCTATTCTTGTCATAAAAGTCAATTAAAAATATAAGCAGTAAGCAGTATATATCTCACTGAGCTTTCTCTGTTTGTGTTCACTAGTTCTCTGTGGTGATTTATATCCTATTCAGCAACTTTTCTTTGACTTTTTATACCCATTGGTGTTTTACTTTTGTGATTTCATATTCATGACTTCCTTAGGTTTTTCCTGCTATAGACAACAGTCTCTTTCCTTAGCCCTTTTTAGTTTATTATTCCTACCTGAATCCCTGATAATTTTTCATTCTTATCACTATACCTGTACTCATTGCTTTTCCATCTGTCTCCCTCTTTTCTTCTTTTCAGGGCTTCCTAAAATCCCATCAGATGTTCATTGGTGAATTATTACCACTAAGAATTAAGATGGAACACCCATAAATGCCTATTTGCATACAATAAAAGTATGGTGTGAGATTATCAGGGCTTCTGGCTAATTCTATCTGTCTCCAGGACAAACACAAGCAAATCATCTGATAAGGAAAACCAGTCTCATAATCTTCCAGGCACTAGGGAAAGTTTTCAACAGAAGGGAATAGAGAGAGATGTTAAGCCCTCAGGTAAAGCGCTTATTGTATGGGGGACTGACAGCTTGAGGGGGTTGGGGGGAAGCAGGAGATAAAGATATAGAGGTGAGGGGAGCATATCTTGCAAGTTGTTTCAGGCCATCAGAATTTTTTAATGTATTCAGAGCAGAACGAGAAGTTATTAAAAGGGTTGAGGTAGGAGAATGATATTAACCAATTCATTGCATTTTCTTTCTTTTTTTTTTTTTTAACATTTTCTTTCTTTATTTGAGAGAGAGTGAAAGAGCACGGGGAGGGGCAGAGGGAGAAGGAGAAAGAGAATCTCAAGCAGACTCCGCACTGAGCATGGAGCCAGATGCAGAGATCCCATGACCCGGAGATCATGACCTGAGCCAAAAATCAAGAGTTGGGGGGCCCCTGGGTGGCTCAGATGGTTAAGTGTTTGCCTTTGGCTCTGGTCATGAGATCAAGCCCCACATAGCGCTCCTGGTTCAGGGGGAGCCTGCTTCTAACCTCTCACTCTGGCCCTCCCCATCCCCATGTTCTCTTGCTCACTCTCTTTCTCACTCTGCTCTTTCTCTCAAATAAATAAATTAAATCTTAAAAAAAAGGAAAAAAAAATCAAGAGTTGGGGGCTTAACTGACTGAGTCACCCAGGACTCACTGCATTTTCAAAAGATTCTTCTAATGGAGAGGGATGACACGGTTAGACAACAGATGGTCAATCAAGTTTAATGGTCACTTGAGCAGTGTGAAAGGAGATTATGTTCGTGAGTATTTGTAAGCATTTGCAATACAGTCCAAAAACTTCTTCAACCCAGAGAGCATTTCCAGATATTTCTAGGTGTTTTCCCTCCCTCCCTCCCTCCCTCCCTTCTCTCCTTCCTTGCTCCCTTCTTCCTTTTCTGGAGGAACTACTATTTTTATGGAGAGAAATCTCCCCCCAAAATTGGGAAGCTGTCATGGTTAAGTATGTCTCTTTTGTATTCCCCAAGACTTGATGCCCTGCAGTGACTTGGGTTATAGGATGTTATCCTGTGAACTTCATCTAGATTATCAGTTCAAGGACATTGCTACTTTATTA
Source organism: Lutra lutra (assembly GCF_902655055.1). Taxonomy (NCBI): domain Eukaryota; kingdom Metazoa; phylum Chordata; class Mammalia; order Carnivora; family Mustelidae; genus Lutra; species Lutra lutra. The sequence continues at coordinate 32,573,858 of NC_062279.1, read as the reverse complement.
ACCAGTGTCTTTGTAGCTTAGAATTCATCACATAGTTTCATTTTCATATCTGCTTGGATCAAACATGGCTACTCTGGTTGTGCTGGTGAGGCCTAGTTCTTAGCCTCCATTCCCCTCTGCTGCACTCCCAGGCACATTGGTCACTGCTTCCCTGACTTCCAATGCTGGTCCTATTCCTAGTTTGATTAACTCCTCTCATCTTGAGTCTAACAACACTTAGTAGCCTTTCCCTCTATGTCACTACCATCTTGTCATCTATTGGCAAACTATTGGCCCAAACCATCCAACAGAGGTTTAAAAAAAGGATCAAAGACAAAGATTGGAGAACCAATAGCAGAGCAGCAGATGTTTGAGACGTCATGTGCTGGAAGACAGTCAGGTTGGCCTACTGCTCCAGAAGAGAGATACTTCCCTCTGTTTATTCAGATAAACCATCAAGTTCTTTATAGGAGCTCACTCATTCCTCATCACTTCTGTTTACTGTGCTTCCTGCTATGATTTCTTTTATCCTCATTATCCTTCCAATGATAACCAACTGTAGTGCTTTATGAAAACCAGATCCAACTCTCTATAAATTTATTTTCCATTGAATTTATTCTACTTATTTGGCAATACCTGTAAGATACCAATTTCTATTCCACCTGTGGCCTTCCTGGTTCTTCTGCTTCAGTGTTTTACCTGTTGCTTATCAGATCTTGGTTAACTTAAGACAACATCAAAGATAAAGTTTTAGAGATATTTTTCATCTCGGCTTCCTGACCTGTGGTATTTCTGGCTTTTTATAAACTCCATTCTACATCCTTGCTGCAAGGCTACAGATTCAATATAAAGCAATTAGCTGTTTCCCTGGCATATATATATATATATATATATATATATATATATATATACACACTTTTTTTTTTTTTAAGAAGAGCGGCAGGTATAAATCTTGAGTTTCATCACCATTGATGCTGCCATTTCTGTCCATCCGTCTAATTGCTATTGACCCTGGAAAGTAGTTTTTGATTGAGGCACAATGTAAAGTAATATTGATTACAGTAAATGAACTTTTCTGCAGTCACCGAGTCAATTAAGGAAAAAATATCTAGAGTTGCATCTCATGTAACAAAGTCTAATTTTCATGTCACTGACTCATAGCTCTGGTTCCCTGGCCTAGGCCTGGATATTTGGAGTAAATCCCTTCTTTTGTTTAATATCAAAATCCCATTGCTCTGAGCAGAAGGAGTGTAAAAATAAGTCTGTACTCCTGCTGTTCAAATAGAACAGAAGGAAATTAGAACAAAAACAGATTTTACTTTTAATCCTTCAAATAAGAAGCTTTTCCACATGCATTTTTTTATCAAAGAAATATACATTTTATCCTAGTTTAACAATCAAGAAATCCATATCAAAAGGATATCAGCAGTTTGCAGCTGGTGACACACTGGAAGGAGGCTCAACTCTGATTTTGCTGAGATGACTGATCATTATAGCATTGTAGGTGGATGAAGCACCTTTCACCCTGAAATGCTTTATAGAAATCACTCCTGCCAGCTGTGACTGCTGCTGCTTGGGCCTCTAGGGACTTAGAAGCAGTGACAGAAATGCCACATGGAGAGGGAATGCAGAGATGAAAAGCACGAGGCCATAGGACAGATATAACCTTATGGTGAGAGAACCATTCAGGAGCAGGGAGAAATTCTTTAGTTATACAGCACTTCTGAGATTTGAACATGGTGGGGATGAAGGTTTACAACCTTGTGATCTGCTATATTAACTCATCTACAGAAACTGACATTGGCCTTTGATCCCAGGGCCTCAGTGTTCCTGGGTTCTAAAGGAGAAAACCAGTAGGTTCAGATGTAATATTAATATATCTCTCATCCTATTTAATTTTCATTGGATTTTCACAGCAATTGATGCTGTGAAAACAAAATATAAGTGAGTTGGAACATTACTGTGTGCTCCAGTACTCAATGCCTAGCCAATCTGTACAGCGTGATTGTGTCAAATGCTCTGCTCACTTTTCATAATGTACTGTAGCTTACAATATTAGATCATCTAGTTTTTCCATGTGAGCCCCAAACTGTTGTATCAGATGAGAAGGCGCATTGCTTTTATTATTATTTAGTCTCTGTGTTACAGCAGTAAAAATTAAGGCTTGTGGGATTTAATCAACTTGTACGCAACTGTTCAGGCAACGATGATTGTTTAATACCAGGCCTAGAGATGACTTCCTTTAGAAAATGTCACTCAATGACAGATTCATTCCATTTTTGCTGACATGTTTCACCAAAATATTTCCCATAGAAAACCTTTCACTCCTATGCCAATGAGTCTCAAATGCCTAAGCCACTGGATAGCTCCTCCTTTCAATTACAGATTTTCTTGGTAATTGGTATCCTATGTCTATTGGAATGTAATTTGTTTTAGAGTTTGTTTTAGAGCTCACCTTGCATGATTTGACTGATTCATACTGGCTTTAATGAAGAATCCTATGCCAACATTAGTCAGGTAAGCTTTTAGAAAAATATACTCCTTAATATATCTATTTTATAGATTACTCAATGAATTTCCGCTTTCTGGTTCCCAGGCCAAAAAAAAGTACTGAACATCTTCATTACAGAATTTGATTGCTACTAATTTATTGTAAGACAATAATTAGTGTAATTATATCCTACTGAATAAATCAGCCACTATTCCCCACCCTGCCTTTCTGCAGGTTTAATACCTGCCATGGTTCTAATATGAGAATGATCAAAGCTTTTGCCAAGGCAATACATCATATAATCTTGAGCACTGGGAGAAATTGGTTCAGGTAAAAACTTCTCTCTCACCCCAATAGCTCTATAACTCTCTTATGAAGATTAAATCATAGTCATAAAACAGGGCTGTGTTTTTTTGTGCTTTACCCCTCAGTGGCTGCCTCCCCTGTATGGTTGAGCAGGTTGGGCACTGTAAAACTGTACTTGGAAACCTTGTACCCACAGTGATGACACTCATAATTAATCTCATTCAAACACTGAGTGCCCATTATGTGGCTTTTTCCAAAAAACAGAGATGTAGTTAAACAAGATGATCTAGGTGTTTGTTTTAATAGAACCAGTATTTTAGTGTGTCTCTGTCTGTGTATTTGTCAGTGGGAGGAGTATAAAGAAGCGAATACATAATCAAGAAAATATACCAGTGGTATGATTAAAGTAAAATGGGATGATGTGATAAAAAATATATGTTTATAAAAAATAAAATAAAAAAAAATGGGATGATGTGAGAGTGACCTCAGGACTCTTGGGACTGTGTTCAGGGAGCGCATCTCTGAAGATGTAGCATTTAAGCTAATATCTGAATGACAAGAACTATCCAGCCAAGCAATGACCTGGGAAAAGCATTTCAGGCAGAGGGAAGAGGAATTCCAAAGGCTGCATGAAGAAAACAAAGTGCAGCTGGAGTATAATAAGCAAGAGGAAAAGGATATCAGATAAACTAGGAAGTAGAGAGGAAGAGCTGACAGTGTAGGTGCCAACTGATAAAAGTAAAGAGTTCACAACTCATTTTAAAGGCATGGAGGGACCAGAACATTTTGTGCAATCACATGGGGATGAACGACAGCCTGGCTTATTAAAAGAGTACAAATTCGCCGTTCAATCTGAGCAAGGTGTTGTATTTGAGTGAGGCCTTGGACATTATGCTAACTTCAGACTTTCTTCTAAAGTTGCTGGGAAGCAAGGAAGAATGACCATGTGATTTCCCTTCTAGAAAATTCCTTGGAGAATAGATTAGAGTGGGATAATACCAGACACTGGTATTAACACTGGTTAATCATTATATCAGCTTTCTGTTAACACATAACAATAATCACAAATGTAGTGGCTTAAATAAAACTCATTGGTTACCTCATCAGTGAGTAGGTGAGAAGTCTAAGTGGGCTTGGCTAGGTTTATAGCTTTGGCTCTCATAAGGCTAAACATAAGGATTGTCCAGGATATGCTTTTATCTGGAGGCTCTGGGACTTATCCAAAGCTATGCCTCCTTGAGGAACATTATCAGAAGCTTAACATTAAAAGAGAGAAATATATGTCACTAAAGTAACCTAACTAGTACTAAAGAAATGTGAACAAGCAAGTAACAATAACAAGTCCCAGAAGGGGCAGCAGTACTCAGAGTTGCTACAATAGCTTATCTAAAATGTCTGGTTTCCATCAAAAGAGAGAGAGAGAGAGAGAGCGAGCATATGCACAGAAACAGGAAAAGATGATCCATATGCCAGAAAAAGAGACAAACAAAAAACAAACAAAAATCATGCAACAGAAACAGCCTGGAAAAGCGACCAGATGCTATATTTAAGAAAAATAGACTTGAAAGTAGCTGTTATAAATATGTTTAAAGAACAAAAGGAAACCATAATTAAAGAAGTAAAGAAAAGGGTGGTCGGTGGGAGCAAAACTGAGATAGTAACTTGACTCTATCAGGAATGTTATAAAAGAAAGTTAATATATCAGAAGCCATAAACAGATACTTGTTGTCTTCTCAGCTGCTTTAAAAGACAGAAAATTGTGTAAAGTGATAATTATCACAGTGTATTATTCAGTTTGTAACATTGTGAGATGTAATATGTACAACAATCATCCCACAAAGGTGGAGAAAAGAAGCAAAGCTCTGTATTAGTAAAGTTTATGTGTCTTACTGGGATTAAGGTACTGGAAACTTGAGGATGATTCTGATTAGTTAAGATGTAAGTAGAGTAACCAGCAAAAACTTAAATTTAAAGAAAGTGAAAAAAATCATGAAAGAAATTTAATATTAGATAATCTTTGCTTAATGTAAAAGAAAGCGGTGTGGTACAAAAACAATGAATTCTATTACACTGAAAATAAATTAAAAAAAAAAAAAAAGAAAGAAAGCGATAGGCAGTAGGAGAGGAATGAATAGACATGAGACCCATACAAAGGAAAAGGTGAAATGACAGACATAAATCCAGCAATATAAAAAATAATATTAAGTGTGAATGGATTAAACAAAATCCAGCCAAAAGGCTGAGTTGGTCAGACTGGATTAAAAAACAACATTAACAACAACAATCAAAATCCAATTACATGCTTTTTAGAAGAGTCACACTTTAGATCAAAGATAAAAGTAGACTGAGAAGCCTAGAAATTATATCATGCTAACAGTAACCAGAGAGATGGAGTAGCTATACTAATGAAATAATGACTTCAAAACAAAAAATGTAACTAGAAATACAGGGAAATTTATAATGATAAAAGGATTCATGCATCAGAAAAATAAAACAATTATAAATACGTATGCACCTAATAACAAAGCATCAATACACATGACGCAAAAGGGGCACCTGGGTGGCTTAGTGGGTTAAAGCCTCTGCCTTCGGCTTGGGTCATGATTCCAGAGCCCCTGCATTGGGCTCTCTGCTCAGCTGGGAGCCTGCTTCCTCCTCTCTCTCTCTGCCTGCCTCTCTGCCTACTTGTGATCTCTCTCTGTCAAATAAATAAATAAAATCTTTAAAAAAAATAAGCATGACGCAAAAGCTTTACAGAAATGAGGGGAGAAATTGAAAATTTACCATTCTAACGTATCAGTTAGGATCTCATTGTGCTTTTGATTTGCATTTTCCTGATTAGTGATGTTGAGCACTCTTTCCGTATGCCTGTTGGCCAGTTGTATGTTTTCTTTGGAAAAATATCTATTTAGGTCCTTTGCACATTTTTAATTGAATTTTATTAACCTTTGAGTTGTGTGAGTTCTTTTTATTTTAGGTGTTAACCCCTTATCCAGTAAGATTTGCAAATATTTTTTTCCCATTCTTTATATGGGTGAACTAAATGGTACACAAATTACATGTGAATAAAGATGTTAAAAAAAGGAAAAAAAATTAAAAAGGGAAGAAATAGTTAATGCTGATTCTGATGAATATTTAGTTCTAATATTCATGATTATATAGAAATATTTTTAAAAACAGCAACAAAATGACAACCCTTAAAAATTTCACAGCTATCATTTTGTTCAACTATTCCTTCTCATATGTGTTTCTTTGAACCTCCCTGATATTCTGATCTATTATAATTGACTTCCAAATTATCACTCTAAAAAATTGGTGCCCAGAGTGAACATGATCATTAGGGTGGACTACATCCCTCCTTTCCCTTGTCCTAGATAATTTTCGTTTAAAGATACAATCTATTCTCTCATTAGATCCCTGATTCCTTTTCTTTTTCTTTTTTTTTTTTTTAAACATTTTTATTCATTTATTTGACAGAGAGAGATCACAAATAGGCAGAGAGGCAGGCAGAGAGAGAGGAGGAAGCAGGCTCTCCACGGAGCAGAGAGCCCGATGTGGGGCTCTATCCCAGGACTCTGGGATCATGACCTGAGCCGAAGGCAGAGGCTTTAACCCACTGAGCCACCCAGGCGCCCCTGCCCATTTTTTGATATGACTATCTGTTTTGTGTGTGTTGAGTTTGAGAAGTTCTTTATAGATCCTGGATATCAACCTTTTGTCTGTACTGTCATTTGCAAATATCTTCTCCCATTCCGTGAGTTGCCTCTTTGTTTTCTTGACTGTTTCCTTTGCTGTGCAGAAGCTTTTGATCTTGATGAAGTCCCAAAAGTTCATTTTCACTTTTGTTTCCTTTGTCTTTGGAGACATATCTTGAAAGAATCCTTTTCTAAATACCCACGAAAAACCCTTTCACTGGTTAGTTCTGAATCGTGGGCCAGAATGGATATCAATCTCATTTTTAGCAATTTAAATAAATTCACCTCTTCCACCTCTTGAAAATTACATTATACATCATCCTTCTCAATCCTCATGCATTCTCGAAGTTCCTTGCTTCGTAGGTCAGTGATCTCAGTACCTTGAGCTCATTGGGAACACAAGAGGTTTTCTTTAAAACATTTTACATTTCTAAGACTCCAATTCCCTTTTATCAATATGCACTCTATGTTACCTATCTGTCTATGTATATCTATCATCTATCTATCCATTCATTTATTCATTTAGCTTGAAGTTCATTTTCTTTGAAAATTAAGGATCAGTTGATGAATTTTTCTTTACAATTTTGATCCACTGCCACTGTGCAACCAATGCCAAGCTGAAGGTCTTTCTTTTAGTATTTTGCTTCATAAAATAACTTTTATAGCACCTGTTTGTGTTGCGTTTAGCTAAAACTATGGGCTTCTGTAGTGCTCTGTCCTTTTTATGCCATTTTACACTAAGTATATAACCTTATTTCCATCATATTATTTTGAAAACCATTTCTCCAAAAACATTCTACATAATTTCCTTATTTTATTGTGCCTGAGTTGTGACCTTTATCAGACTAGCTTGTTATCCTCCTAATCATCTCTGCCTGTATGATGAGTAATGACAATACTAGGTAACACTTAAAGTTATAATATGTGCTAGTGTCTTTCCATTAAAATGATATAGATTATACATTTAATCATTACAACAACAATATGAGGTAGGGGAAAATGGGAAATCATTGTTCAATTGGTATAGAGTTTGTTATACCAGATGAATTAGTTCTAGAGATCTGTCATACTCCATAAAATCTATTGTCAACAATACTGATCATGCACTTAGGTTTGTTAAGAGAGCAAATCTCATGTTAACTATCTGACTACAAATAAACAAATCAACAAACAAGTGGCCACAAGAAAGCTTTTGGAGGTGATGGATATGTCCATTATCTTGATTGTGGTGATGGTTTCATGGGTGTATGCTTATGTTCAACCTTTTCAAATTGTATACATTACATATGTACAGTTTGGTGCAGATCAATTGTACTTCCATAAAACTCTAAAAATAAAGGGAGGGAGGGAGGAAAAGTGGGAGAAAGGAGGAAGGAAAGAAGGGAGGAAGAAAGGAAGGAAGGAAGGGAGGAAGGGAGGAAAAGAAAAAGAACAAGGAGAAATGGTGGGAGACAGATTGGATGTGGCCATAAGCAGGAGGAAAGAGTGAGAATTAACTCAAAGGTTTCTGATCAGGAGACTGGGCAGATTATGCCCCATTCACAACACAGGAAATACATGGATACATAGAGTCAGACAGAGGAAAGCAATGATTTCAAATGTATTCATACTGAGACTGAGTTACCAGAGAGAGATGCCAAATATTCAGATCCCAGGGTATTGGGTTAGGGTAAAGGTTGGCATGGATCTCATTTACTATCTAAATTTTAGTTAGTAGCTAAGGATTTAGGAGTGGATTATATTGCCAAGGAAGATAGTGTAGAATAAGAAGAGGAAAGTGGGCACGAAGTATCTAACCATAGAAGTATGACATATAGGAGGTGAGGAAGAGATAGCTGATCATTTTAGAGTAATTGATGAGAATTTCTTTTTCTTCCTTTTTTTCTTTCTGTCCTTCCTTCCTCCTTCTTTCCTTCCTTCCTTCCTTCGGAGGGTATTGTTTTTTTAATGGTGGGATTGGAGACCTTATTCCCCCACCCCAAACCATCTAGCCTCTGGGTAGGGAGCCAGAATCTGTTCTTTCACTTAGATCTTCATTACATGCTGTCTACTCTCTCATGTAGGGGCTAATGCAAATTGTGTCCAACATTTTCCCTGACCTAGTTGATTGTCTGCTCTACCTTACCTATCCCTGACTTTCGAGATGTAATATTGCTCCTAAATTTGGTTGGAATAAATTCAGATTCCAGGATTTCTCTTTCACCCACCTTTCTCTCATATTTGTCTATTTTCCCTAGTTAAAAAAAACACAAAAAAACAAAAAACAAAAAACCCTGCCCTCATTTTAATTGTGTTTAACTCCAAACATACTTCTAGTAAATCACAGAGAAAAGTTCATCTAGTTGAATTTATCTTCTTGGAGTTAGAATCTCTAAATTGCCATATGAAGATTAGTATGCAACCACCAACTTTGCTTCCAGTTGACTATCAACAATTATGAAACTGAAACTAAAAATGGATGTTCTTAATCTTTTCACTCCCTCCAGTTATTCCAGATATAAATTAGGTAAGTGGACTTGGAGTGTCCTTGAGATTCTCAACTGGTGACCTTCCCACTGAGCATAATGTTTCTTGGATGACTGCAGCCACATCGATCTCTCTCTAGCTTAACTCACTTGTATTTATTGTCAGAACTACACACCTGCCAGTTATTATATGTTGTTCCATTCTTTAATTATTCTGGTAACACAAGTGTCTGCTATTGCCTCCTATAGTAACTTGTTAATTGTTTTATGTGTGTGTACTTTTTTTACAACCGTTAGTACAAAATCTTCTTTTAGGGAGGAAGCATGTTTTACACTTCTCTTGAATCTTGCAGTTTCTGCCATAATGCTGATGATACACGGTAGGTGCTCAATAAAGCCTTTGGATATATTAATTGATGCATTGATTATTTACTACCATTATTATAAGACTAGAGTAGGTCAAATAGAAGGACTGATGATGCCTTTGTCTGCCTTATATGGTATTGTGAGGATCAAAGCTGGTATTAGGAAGGAAATTGCTTCAATGCTACACTATTATTATGAAGATAGATTAGATTATGAAGAGGAATTCAGTTCAAATTGTTCTTTATATTTTATAGAATATGTTTTCTTGCTCCTGCTTTGGAAATTCATCAAAGCAATGAAAGCAAACAAATTCTGAATATGCATTGAATGGTTTGGATCTAGTTAGATGACTTGGGAATTTTGGTTCAGATCTCGATTGGCTCCAGACCTGAAGACAACACTACAGGCTGGTAAGGAAACTGTTAACTGAAAACATAAAGATAAGAAGGTTTTTGTTCATCATACACTATAATATTGAAGGGAGCTGGTTTTGATTTCATCTTCAGGGTTTAAACACTTTCCCTTTGTCATCATTAATAAAAATAAATATTCTTGTAAGTTAAAACAAGGAGCTTGAGTTATGGATCCCAAACCCTGTGCAAAAGTGGCACAAAGAGACCACAGTGAACTGACAGGGGCATAATGGGATATTTTAAATGTTCAAAGTAAACATAATAATAGTTGACATTTATTGGACGCCGTTATTAGCTAGAGGTAGTTCACAGTTTCAACACAAAATCATGCTATCATCCATTCAATGGGATATATCCTACATCCTTTGTTTTGGCAGGTATGACAAAAATCAAATACGGTATCAAAACGGGTGAATAGGAATGACGCTGGCAATCTGGTCCCAATGTCTTAGAAGTTGTGCAGTGCCCAACCCGAGCACATACCTTATTAGTCAGTACTGGAGATAAGAATGAAATAAGTGTATCTTTCTGTCATTCATTTTATGTGTATTATTTTTTCAGGACAGCTAATAAATACTTAAGGATTAAGTACTAAGTTGTTTGAACCTATCTTTTTTTTTTTTTCTTTTCTGTCTTTTTAATAAACTGAACAGTCAGGTGGGGTTTTATTGTTTGTTTATTTTGTTTTGTTTTGGACTTTTTTTTAAGCCCAAGAGTGCCCTAAAAAATTAGTGATACATTAAGGGCACTGAGAATCAAGAAAGATTGGGAGCCTCTGGACTAATGCAATAAAATATGTTTGACTTTTCCATGTAGCTAAATACTCCACAGCTGTTTCATTTTTGATGTTATTTTATTATTTATTTATTTATTTATTTTTTTACTTTCCTGTGAAGGTTTTGAGAGTATTTTTACGGAAGCTATCTAAATATAATAAAATCTTTTCCATGTGTTCCTTATAAACCACGTGTGTAGGGGCTCTGATATATTAGGGTCACATTTGGTGAAACCAGTCACATCACTACTGTTGGCCTTGATTTTCTCGTCTGTGAAATAAGAGCACGGCTTCTTTGATATTTCCAGTCTCTTTCTAATGTAGCATTCTATGAGGCTTATAATCGGGATGATTCTTGAAATGTAATGATAGGCTTATCCAGGTAACAGAATGAAGAGAGACCCTCCAACCGTGCTTCAGGGGAGAGCGAGTCTTCTATCTAGAAGCAATGGCCTGCAGTTTTGATACATGTGAACATGGCCCCGGTGCATGTATGTCCAAAAGCATGGAAGCCAGAAGGAGGCACTACGTGAGTAGGTACTGACACCTAGCTACCCGAGACAGGGACACCTGGACATGGTGGAAGCGGTAATTCTTTTTCTACTTTAGAATGTTCCTTGGGTCTTGGAGTTGGAGAAAGTGGACAGTGCCAGAAAATCACCACACTGTTGAGAACCGTATACTTAGAACCCAGTCCTGTTCTTCCAAGCATCCTCAGTACATGTCATGTGTATTAAGAAGTTGAAAACCATCTGCCTTTGATATTTGAAACAAAATCCCAGGGTGCTTCCTTTGGGGAGGTAGATAACAGTTAAATTGTGCATGGAGACAGTCAGAGTTGGCTCTCCAGATATTTACAGAGATAAAAGGGTCCCTGACTTTACTTTTCTAATATTGCAATAGCTGCCTTTATGCATGAATAAACTCTTAATTACAAATTCAAAAATACCTTTGTCATCCTGTCAATGCTATCTAAAGCAATAGTGAATGCTTTCTCAGATTTTTTTTTCCTTTTTTTTTTTTTTTTTTTTGGAAAAAGAAAGCTCTGCCTATGTGCAGCACGCATTTCCTGTCACGCCTGTGCCTGTCACCTACCTCTGCTCTTTTACGCTTTGAATGGTTCTCTCATGCCTTCTGTGTATTGTATTAATATCTGTCACTTACTTGCCTCCTTTATCCTTTTTATCTCCATCTTCTTGGTTCTTCTGTGGGCTGAACTTTAAATTATTGTTCCTCTTTTATTTTCCTCGCCCTGCGGTTTCTCTGTGTTGTCTCCCCCTCGCAGTACTGTAATGTATTTATTGTTCTGTGCAGAACCCTTCTTGTTGCCAGGTTCATTTATTTTCCAGCAATCTTTATTAGATCTTTTAATTTGTAATTTTTTTCAGTTCTTTTTAATCCCTTTTTATGCAAATTCTTTTTCTTTAATGCTCTACACTTGCCTCCTCTCTGATCTTCCTTTGACGATTTTATTACTGTTTCTTCTCATCATTTTTACATTTTTCCCCCTTGATGTCTCTAAAATATGGTCTCCCGGGGCACCTGGGTGGCTCAGTCCTTAAGTGTCTGCCTTCAGCTCAAGTCATGATCCCAGACGCCTGGGATCAGGCAAGCATCAGGCTCCCTGCTCAGCCGGACGTCTGCTTCTGCCTCTCCCACTCCCCTGCTGTGTTGTCTTGCTCTCAGTCAAATAAACAAATAAAATCTTTAAAAATATTAAATAAATAAATAAATGAATAATTAAAATATGATCTCCCTACTTTTCTTTCACTATTTCCACGATTCTAAACCTCTGTCCTATCCCGCATCTGTGGCCCTGTAGTTTTAAATAGTTTATTCTCTCAGCTAATTATTTTTTCTCTCACACCTTCCTTTGTTTGGAAATGGTCCTTCCAAGACAATTGGTTTCCCTTTTTCAGTTATTTAAAGAAGATCCAACTGACGTCCCTCAGGACCTCAAGCAACAAGCAGGGTCAATTCAGGGCCCGATGGAGGTCACCTTTGTGGGTGGAACAAATTCAAGTCTGGTTAAACTGAATGGTTTTAAGGGTCACCTTTTCTTGTATACAATCAATGATTTCCCCTAACGGCCCAAGAAAATTCATTTGCCCGGTGGGTGCCTGGCAGTCTTCACATTCCCTCTGTCCATTAGAAACTAAAGTCCAAGTTTCAGATGCATACATAAGGCAAATTCTGAAAGTGAAGACACTCTTTTCTCTGACCTCTACATACTTCATTCGGGATGGGGAAAAACGAGATAAAAGAATGGCCAACTTTTATATTCTATTTTTCTCATCTGTGTTTTTAAGTCTTGGCTCTTGCCTCTGTGTGATGTAGAATGAATAGAATACCAATTTATCCCTTCCTGGAACAGAAAGGTCCTGAATAATGCATAATTATCTAACAGCAGTCAACCAGTGACTATTCTCCAAGGAAGGCATTGGCCATTTTCTTCACTACTTGTAGGTGCAAAGTCTCTGTGTTCTTTAGGGTGAGATGCCCAGAAAACAGCACCCCTCCTGGGTCCTGGGGGCCAGGAACCTGATCCAGTATTATTGACTATGAGTGGTGGGTAGGAAGGACAGGAAATGTTTGTTGTAGGGGTAAGGTATTTGCTGCTGAGCCTCCCCTCAGAGCACCTGGCACCTGAGGCAGAGCAGCCTATTACAAGCTGAGTTTCTGCCTGAGTTACGGGCTGGGGGCTGTTGGGTGACACCTGTCATTTCCCTCTCAGTTTTCTCATCCATAAGATGAATTGGTTCACTCAGTGAAATCTAAAATCCCTTTCAGCTTCTTCTCCCCTGTCATAATGCTTCAAATTCCACCATTAAACATTGATTTCTTTTGGTTTTTAAGGCTTTTAAGTTTTCAAGGATTGCCATTAAAATGCATATACCTTAAGGGAGGAATAACACTTTAGAGTGTTTTTAGCCCATATGTTTGAAGGGTTTGACTGATACCCTAAGGGGCAGGTTATTTGGGGATAAGCCATCGGTTGTGATCAACCAGGAAAAGTGGAGGGGGTGGGGTGGCCACCAGGATCAGGAAGAGGCACAAATGGGGTGACAGGGGAACCAAGGATACATAGAAAGAGTAACTGAGTGCTAGTTTATGTATTATTTCTCAATTCTTGTGGAGAACCTGGGGTGTAGTCATTACCATACCCACTTTGTTCATGAAAAATGGAAGTTCAAAGATATGAAATTGTGCCCCTATGGCCACATGGGGAAGAAAAAGAATGGGCATGGGCACCAATATCGTAGGGTACCAGAGTCCATGCCCAATCATCCCTCTGCCTGATGGGGCTTGCTGCTTATTCTTTCTTTTTATTTTTTAAAAGATGTTTTATTTATTTAATCAAGATAGTGAGAGGATGAGGGGGGAAGAGGGAGACAGACAAGTGGACTCCTTGCTGAGCAGGGAGCCCACTGCGGAGCTTGATCTCGAGACCCTGAGATCATGACCTGAGCTAAAAACCAAGACTTGGATGCTTAACAGACTGAGCCACCCAGGAGCTCTGTTTGTTGCTTATTCCTTACGATGTTACCTAGAGTGAGTGCTCAGGACATAAAGTACTTCACATGGATTACCCCCATGGGTTATATCTCCAGTGTTCAGAGAAAGATTCTGAGGTTTAAAGATTTGGTAATCTGACTGACAACACATAGCTGGTATATAACAGGGAGAGATAAAATAGGTCTATAATATATGAAGTATGTTTTGGAAGTTATAACAAAATCTGTAACTCCGTACCACACTCAGTTACAACTGCCCCAAACTATTCCCTTCCATCTCTACTGCTTGTCTGTAGTATGGCTTGTTTCTAATAATCTAAAATTTAATAAATTAATGGTTTTACTTGCTCTTCTTATACAGAATAGTATAAAATAATTTCTCTCCCTTCCCATCCTCATTTTTCATCAGCAGAGTCATTCCTTATGAGCCTCTTTCAATTCTAACTGCCCCAGATGTAGATCTGGAAAATTAGGTTAAGCATTCTGATTTGTTCATTTTAATTTTACCAATTCAAAAATTAAGGAGATGCTTTCTTGAGTTGTCACTTATCAAATCTAAGTTGCTCAAATACTTGTTGATGAATACCTAATCCATCTTTGGAGCCAAATTTTATAAAGTTTGTTTGTTTTTAACATCACTAGATGGTATTGGATGAATTATGTCACCTCTCTGAGACCAATTTTCTAGAACTGTATAAGCTGTTTTACTGGACAGTCTTTAAGGTGCCCTCCAGCTCCAAAATGCCATGCTTTTTACCAAGACAAAACCTCCATTAGTTATTTGAAAGACATTAATGGAGAGCCTAAAGTATGCCAAATACTGTGAAAGGCATTGTAAATACAACCATTAATTAGCTCCAACGTTATGGAGCTGAGAATCTGCTGGATAGCTCATTGCAACAGAATAACAAAACGATCATCTCTGTCTGTTGGTATGCTGCTTTACATATATTTTTTAAAGATTTTCTTTATTTATTTGACAGAGAGAGAGAGCAGGAGCACACAAACAGGGGGGAGCAGCAGCTCGATCCCAGGACCCTGGGCTCGATCCCAGGATCCTGGGATCATGACCTGAGCCAAAGGCAGTCATTCAACCAATGGAGCCACTCAGGTGTCCCTGCTTTACATATTTTTAACATACATTTTCCATGTTCCTTTCCTTGCCTCTCACATGGTTCATCCCATAACAGCATACACTCCTGCTGTTCCTCCTTCCCATCGTCAACAAGCCCATTCTGAATCTGTACAGCTGGAAGGCTTTTCCAGTTGGTCCCCATCCCTCATACGTGAAATCATGGGTAGAGGTGGACAATCACAATCGCAAGTTAAATAGATACATGAGTCCTGGATATGGTGTGAGGGACTTTTTGCTTGAATTTTATTTTTTATTATTTGTACAGTGTTTAAAGAAATACAGAGATAAAAGCATTTTTGGTTTGGGAGTAGATGAACTGGGAGAAAGTAGTAAACAATTTCTGAAGTGAGGAATGGGCTGTTCTGGTATGATGAATATGTTCATTCACCATCTTTGGTTCCTTTGCTCAACACACATTTGCACCATTTTAGTCTGACAGCCATCTCAGCTCAGGGTTGTGAGATCCAGCACCACTTTGGGCTCTGCCCTGAACATGGAGCCTGCTTGGGATTCTCTCTCTCCCTCTTCCTCTGTCCCTTCCCACTACTTGTGCTCACTTGCTCTCTCTCTTAAAAAAAAAAAAAAAAAAAAAAAAAAATATATATATATATATATATATATATATATATATATATATATATATAATGTCTTGATAAATTTCCATTCATGAGCCACTTTTTCACTTAACTCTCTTGATGTCCACTCTCCTGGCTCCTCTGATGATCCTTAGAAGTCTCCCCTGCTAAGTTTTTCTGCTCTTCTTAGAGGATCCCACAGTTAAGAATATGCTGATAATCCTAATTTACCTCCTCCCACCACAACCACCTCTCTTAAACTCTAAGTTTATATATCAAACTTTCTAATTAACATCATTACATAAGTACTTATAGGCCTCTGTTGGCATGTATCAAACACTCATCACCCTCACATTCATCCTTCACTAGCCCTTGCCATCTTAGTTATGACCATTTTGATCTAATTACTTGGGCCAAAGATCTATATATCCTCCTTTTTTCTTATCATTCTCTCTCACCTACCATCATCAAACCCATTAGTAAATACTGTTCGCTCTGCTTTCAAAAACATTTATTGGATAGGGGCATCTGGGTGGCTCAGTTGGTTAAGCATCTGACTCTTGATTTCAGCTCAGATCATGATCTCAAGGGTGTGAGATTGAGACCCAGGTTGGGCTCCATTCTGGGCATGGAGCCTGCTTAAGATTCTCTCTCCCTCTTCCTCTCCCCTTCTCCCAACCACCTCCCTTGCCTTTCTCTCTAAAATATATATATATTATATTTATTATAACTATATAATAGAAATACATATATTTATATATAAATGTTATATTCATGCATTATAATTATAATATTATATTACATTATATTATATTATATTTATTTTCTGGATATGATGTATTCCCACCTCTGCCCCTCTGGTCCAAATCATCCTCATGTTTATCATGGACCAAAGCAATGGCCTCCTAAGTGATTTATCTAGAGAAGTTAGTTTCTTCATTAGAGCCAAAGTAATCTTTTAAAACTCTATCAGTTATTAAATTGTGTCCCTTCCCACTCAGAACCCTCCAATGTTATGCCATCTCTTATGGAATAAAATATGATGTCTCTACCATGGTCTCTCTCGAGTGCCTCTTCTACCTCATCTCTCATCACTCTCTCCTTGGCTTGTTCCACTCTGATCTTACTGGTCCTCTTTAAGTCCTCATTATATTGCATCCCTTAGTGATGGCTAATCGTATGTGTCCACTTGGCTAGGCTATAGTTCCTAGCAGCTCAATCAAATGGCAATCTAGGTGTTGCTGTGAAGTTATTTTGTAGATGTGATTCACATCTATAATCGACTGACTTTGGGGAAGGTACTTTAGTACTGATGATCTCGGTGGGCTTGGTTCAATCAGTTGAACGGACTTAAGAGCAGAACTGACATTTCCCTGAGGAAGAGGAAATTCTATTCCTGTGTGGACTGTAGCATCAGCTCCTAGTAGTGTCTCCTGATGGCCTGTTCTATGGATTTCAGATTTGCCTAGATAGAACTCATGATGGTATAATTGTAATCCTTGTAGTAAGTCTCTGTATATGTGTGTGTGTGTGTGTGTGTGTGTGTGTGCACCTTATGGCTTTTACATTGCTATTTCATCTGCCTGGAATGCTCCTTTCTAGATATTTAGCTCATGTTCTTACTTTATTCAGTTCTTTAATCAATCGTCACCTCTACAGTGTGCCTTCCCCATTGACACTGTTAAAAATGATCCCAGCGACTCCACACCAACCATATCTGCTTCCCTTACTATTTTATTTTCATAGCACTTATCACTACCTGAAACTATATATTTATATCTTCACTTCATTGTTGCCTGTCCTCTTCACTAGGTTGTAAATTCAACGAGGGGTGCAATTTTATCTTTCTTATACAACTGTTGATAGTCCTAGCCACTGGAATACATGACAAATATTTATTGAACAGGGATGGATTAAGGTACTGCACTGGCTTACTACAGTTAAAATGGTGGTCCCCAGATTAACGAAATAGCCGATGAAGCAGAATGAAATTTTAAAAATAAATTTTATTTCTGCCAGATTTGTAATCTTAGATCTCTTTGCTTTCTAAAAATAAGAAACGGAGTTATTCTCTGCACTTTCTCCATGTTATTGTACACCTACCAATTTTCATTTGTTTAGCAAAAAATTATTTAGAGCCTAGTTAATGTGCTCGGAATGGCTCTATAAGTCCCAAAGAACCAGTCACAAGGGAGGTCTTCTCAAAGGAAATGACTTGTAAACTGTGATTAAGTCAACAGAACCAAGAGGAGGGGAAACTGAGCCAGATACAGAAAAGAACATGCATGGAGGTCTGGAAATAAGGAAAAAACATACTGTTTGAGGAAGTACAAGAAAACCAAATTGGCTAAAGTATAGATTTGAAGACAGTGTATACGTGAAGGTTAAGGGGGAGATGAATCTGGTGAGATAAGTGTCATCTTATGAAGACTCTTTAAACTTAGTTATGAGTTTTTATTTTGTCTGTGGAAGATGAGAAGGCAATGGAAATGTTAAGTAAGAGACTAATAGTATAGTTCAAGGACATACTTTTGATAGAAAAGCAGGGATGACAGTGAGAGACAGAGTTTTTGCATATACAGCTGCTTTTCCTTATTTCTCTGACCATTAGTGGTGTCACCAGGGATTTTAACCTTAATTAATGCTAAAAAAATAATAATGCCATATCTACCAACAACCAACAGAAATAAAGGTGACAGGCTGATTTTATATAGCTGGATTTTCTCCATCATTATTTATTCTAGTAAGAGGCAATACAGTATATTTATATTTTAAAAAATGAATAAGATTTGGAATTAGAATCCTGAGGTTCAAATCTCAGCTCTGCCTCATGTTGGCAGAATCGATTAACTTCCTTTCTACTCCTCCTGCATTCGATAAAGCTAGGAAGAATACCTTCCTTGCAGGATAATTGTCAAAATTAAAAAATGGCACACTACCTAGCAAAATACAAAACTCTAGTTTTATAATGCATTATGGTAATCATCTTATGCACACACAAGTTATTGACATCCAATAACTACCTTATCGCAACAGAAGCTGTTGCTGCCAGAAGGCTGTTTAATATTATCACACAGAGTGTTTCCCAGTACTGTGAAAATGGAGAATCATAGCAGGAAGTGATACTACCTGGAAAAAAAAAAAAAGAGGTTTAAAATGGCACTCATCACCACAGAAGGTACTGAGAATATTGACACTATGGAAAGAATGAGGCTGCCACAAGGAATGCAGAAGGACCTCGATCATTCTAGTATGAATTAGAGAACTCTAACTTTCCATACCACTATTAGTACGTCAGGGGTTGTGTTGGAAGCAAGTAAGCCCCTCCATTCAAATCAAGTGAAAAAGAGTTGGGTTGTGATGAATTTATCTTGAATAAGTGCATGGAGCTCATTGGCCAAGGTCACATACAAGAAGTTCATTCCTGGGTACAGGCAATAAGAGTCAGAGCAGCAGTGAGACCTAAGTAGACATTCAGACTGTTCGGTCCGTCAGACCCATTCCTGTGGCAAGCCTGATGCAGTGGCTCTTGGTTTCCTGGTGAGAAGGATCTGGAAAGGGACTACATACATACACACCACACATACACACAGGATTACATTCACTTTATATTATTCCCTTCTATATGGCCATTGCAAAATGGGGGGTTATTCACTTCTCAAAATATTTGATCAACTTTATAAAATCATATGGTAAAGAATCACCTCCAAGAGGAAAAATTAGAGAAACGTTTGGGGGTGATGGAAGGGTATATTTTTAGGAGGGTGGTGTGTCTACAGGTGTGTACATATGTAAAAATTAATCATGCTGTACAGTTAAGCTTTGGATATTTAATATACCTGGAGGATGATTGTAAAACAAGATCACTCTCTCTCTGGGTATTAAATGTATAGCTAGTTCATTTGACTTGCTAGAACCTACCTATTAGAGTCAAGATTCTGGTACTCAAACAGGCTAAACCAAGTAAGACAGGTCTCTGTGCAACGCTCACTTCTGGGTTACAGGTTCTTGCCGTAGAAGCATATTTCTGTGTGATTGTGTAGCTATTACTCCATGCACATGAGAAAAAGCTGTGATACACCCTTGAAAGTCTCTCCTTTTCATTTGCTTTCTCCCAGACTTTCAACATTTAAGAGCTGCACATAGTCTTTTTCAGCATTTCACGGGCCTCCTCCTTTTACCAATGGCCAGCTTTCTACTTTCCTACTGGTCTTGGCTGTGAGGAGTGTATGCACACCAGTGCTTGTGGTTCAGTTGCGCTACTCACACCTTCAAGGACCAGAAAGCACGGGCAGCCTCTAAGGGCTCTTGAGTTCTAGTGCAAAGCCCTTCACATGCCACGATAGGTCTCTTTCTTTCCCAGAAATTATTTTTCTCTTTCTTCAGCTCCGCCGAGGCCAGCTCAAGGCCAGGGCATGTGTGTGTGCTAATGACAGATTGGAAGGAGAGAGAAGATGAGGAGGAGGAATGGCAAAGATGAACAAAGTTCCAAAACAGTGACTTCATTGCTTTTGCCTGTCAAAAATTGAGTGGTGTGGCGGGAGAGCCAGCGTAAAAATGAACGAAGCGCTCTGTGCTCTTGAAACCAGCCCAGCAGCCTCTAATAATGGAATCTTTCATGATTTGAATTATTTCTGATTCTTCCATAAACTCCCAAAATTATAACTTTGCATTGCTTAAATGTTTATTGAGGTTTTATCATGATAATGACCAACATTTGTCTTTTACCTATAACACCAATGAGTCTCCAGGCAGTTCCAGAATGAAACATAAACTCTAATATATAAACTAATTAGAGAAAACCCTCTGTCCCAACCAGATCTAGAGAAGGAATAAAAATGTACAGTAAATGTGTCAAGTTTAATATAGTTGGCCAAGAAAGGCATAAATACAAAATAACACCAATGCTCATAATGGGGGTGAAAACTTAAAAAAAATGTAGTGTCCTCTCTTTGTGCTGTTCATGGACCATTTAGGTCCGTTAGGAAGTCACTGCAGAGGAAATGCTTGAGGGACGGTGGAGCTGGGTAGTTCATTTGACTTGCTGGTTCTCTTCCTTCGAAGCAGTCGCTAAGTGGAGAAAGCCCAGTGGGTAAAGTGTGGGCTTTGGATTTAGACTGTCGTGCCTGGCTGCTTTTCCCAGACTCCCTCTTGTCTGGGCCACTGCATTTAGAAATGTCTTTGACCTTCAGTTTCCCCATCTCTGAAATGGATTCAATAACCTCCATTGTTAAGGGTTATGTGAAAACTATGTCAGTGTCAATAATTAATTTTATTCTCACTCTGCCCCCTAACCTTTGTGCCAAGTCACCTCGAATACACTTGAACACACTTCCCTTATTGTATTGGTCATATTCTTTTCTTACTACTTTTATAAAAGTGTGTTTTCTGCATTATGTTGTGAGCTCTTTGAGGAAAGGACTTTGTTGAATGCATGTTTGCATCTCTATGTTGAGTGCAGTGCCTGCATTGTACTAAGTAATTTGAAAATGTTGAACCAAGGAAATTATTCAATGCCTAAATTGTTTTAAATAAGTTACTCTTTCAGTTAATTAGTCATTTTTCAGAGTCAAAGGAATTAAGATAATAGAATATTTAAGTTATTAGGTTTTATTATAAGAATGGATGAGAATATAAGTCTGATTAGAAAGCTGTTCCCATGGATGATGAAATGCAAAGCAAGTGGAAAGGAGAGACTTTCAAGGCTGTATCACAGCTTTTTCTCATGTGCATGGAGTAATAGTTGCACAATCACACAGAAATGGTAGGGCCTGAGGGAGAACTAGAATAGTGTTAAGAACATCGTACCACTCTGATGACCGGACATCTTGTTCTTCAGAATGTCCTGTTCCCCCTGACTCTGGACAAGGCAGGAAATTTCAGAACCACAAAGAGACATGCTGGCCTTGGAATGTCAAGATCAAGTTATTTTTCAGGGTCTGCCTATTTCTAAGCTAGGCCTACACCACCAGTGTTAACAAGTGGAAAGTAGAATAGATCACATCTTAGATATAGGGCCAGAGGTTTCCATTTGCCTCATCTTATGACATCCTCCAGCCAATTTTTATTATTATCAGTATTATTATTTCCCACATTTTATAGACAGAAAATAGGCTTGGGACTAGTTAGCAAATGTCTTAAGCTCACACACACAGTAGATTATAGAACTACAACTCAAATCCAGGTTTGATAGATGCTAAAGCCCATACATGCTCTTTTCTCAATATCATATTGCTACCTCAGGGTAAATCTGGACAGATATAATTTATCAAGCGGAATGCTTTATATAGAATTCAATACTTCTTCAACAGGTATAAAATCTCATTCACCAAATAAAGAACTGTAACTTTATTTTTACATAGCCTAATTTACATTAACCAAGTTCTGTGTTACCAATGGTATAAAGTAAATCTCAATTATTTCAAAGACTTACTCATCTTATTACCCCCAACCCCATCTCTGAGGCTGTATGTTATGGCTGTAGGGCAGTGCCAAAGAGATTATAGAGAAGGCTTCATCTAGTGAATGCAGTATCCGGTCCTGTGTTACTATATCTCTGTGGTACATGCACCAAGATGGCACTCTTCATACTTGGTTTCTCAACATGAGTCCATGGAAAGTAATCCTGGGGACTTCCTCATGCCCAACACAAGACTTTCTGATTCTATCTCTCCCTCATTTCCTTTGATGTCTTCTTGAGCTTATGTGACACTTTTAGTTCTTCCTATACCTCACTGTAATTGGGGAACTCTGGGAAATCTTAGGTCTATTGGTTTGGATACAAACTCCAAACTCCTACATAGCTTTTTTTTGTTTGTTTGTTTAAAGATTTTGTTTTTCTGACAGATAGAGATCACAAGTAGACAGAGAGGCAGGCAGGGGGGAGGGGGGAAGCAGGCTCCCTGCTGAGCAGATGACTCCCCTGCCCCCCGCCGATGCGGGGCTTGATCCCAGGACCCCAGGATCATGACCTAAGCTGAAGGCAGAGGCTTTAACCCACTGAGCCACCCAGGTGCCCCTAGCTATTTCTAATTCATTGATCCCACACTATGCTAGACCTAGTTCCCCACAGGAACACTGTGGGGATGATTATACATCAAAAAGCCATCTGGGGACAAACACATGAATCATCTTTCCACTTAGAATTCCCCAATCAATCTAGGATTTCCATCATTTCTCTTTCACAGTGAGGACATGACTCAAGATGTGAAAAGCAAAGATAGCAGTCCTGAAGTGTAATAGATAATTTGGACCCTTCTAAGTAACATAAGAGTCTCAATATTATCCCCTCTATAATACCCCAGCCCATATGTATGAGGAGTTATGATCTCCTAGGTCATAGATTCCTAAGCAGAAGACTACATTTTGGCTGCCTCAAATCTTATGGGATCATGGAGCTATTATATAGCTTGTTCCCTGAATATGGAGGACACCTTCTATTTTACATTTTGCCCTGACATCTAGAGATTCAGCCAGATGCACAGCATCCTTCAAAATAATTATGGAATGGGGTGAGATCTGGGGGGAGAGGCTGACAGTTTCCCTTGAGAAAAGCAATTTGAGCTCTTACTGGCACCATCTTTCTTCCCTTTCCTGGTGGGAGTATGAGCTGGGATGAGCTTCAATTCTCATAATAAATAAAGTTCCCCACTTCAGAGAGCCCAAGGAAGGGGATAGATAACCTAGGTTAACATATTTTGAATAATGTATCTGCATCTTCCCACCTGACACCAAAATGCTGGGTCATTTCATTTTATGAAAAAGGAATATGGTTGATGACTAAACTTGGCAGTGGAGCTAATGACCATTTCATGTCAAATACATCCATCTACTGCTATTTTAAGCAGTCTTCAAGTGGAAGGGATTGCCTCTTTCATTTTCTTCTTCTTCAGATCCAAAACATATATGTTTTTATCTTTGAAAGTTATAAGTATTGGTCATTTATTTATTCATTCCTTCTACAAACATTTCTTGAACTTTTTTTGCGCCCCCCCCCGGACATTGTTCTGGGAACCAGAAGCAGAGTAATGGACATAAAAGATAGGAGTCCTGCTCCTGTAAAACATATATGGTAGCATGGAATAGTTATGAAACAGAGGGAAAAAAAGGTAAGGTATTTTTAAAGAATGATAAGTGTTATAAAGAAAATAAACCTGGGGATTGCGATAGAAAATGAGGGAGATGGTGATCTATCTCTTTAGAGAGAAAAGTCTGGGAAGTCTTCAACATCGCTATTTATACTCACAAATTTTCAGTGAATAACGTAGTCACCTTCCAGAGTCTCCATGGAAATTTTATGGAAATATCAATAGATTCTACTCCTCCCTGGACTCATTTACCTTATTTACAAAACACTATCAAATGTTGGTAGCTCATCTGTGATTCATTTTTTGACATTTAATTATTGTTCACTAAATTATTTGCCTGGATAAAGGGAAACAGTATAACAGCATCTTAGAAATATTTTATTTTGATATAAGTATTTTATTGGTAATAACAGAAAGTCCCTCAGTAAATAAAAGAATTTGGAAAATACACTTAAAAATGAGAACAGTGAAAATGATAAAACAAAAATCATTGCAGCTACAATTTATCGATCATTTACTAATGCCAAGCTCTATTTGAAGTTGATATTTTTTTCTGCGAAAACTGAGGTTCAAAAAGATTTTGTTGTTTGCCTAGACCCGCACAGTAGGCAGCTGAGATGTTTTTATCTTCCCTGACACCAAATAGATGGTATATTTTCCAACACCATCAGCCAATTCCCTGGTATCAACTAGGTGTCTAACAATTTAATTCTGATACTATCTGGACTTAGTCTAAAACCCTTTATCCCATAAGACTCCCCTACTTCAGACACTAGCTACAAATGGAGAATGTAGGCTACTCACATTTCTGCTCAGCTCACTAGGTATTTGGGATTTCCCATGACTACCCACTCTGGCTCAACAATTGCTAGAATGGCTCACAGAACTCAGGAACATACTTTACTATTATTGGTTCATTATAGAGAATAAAATACAACTCAAGAACAGCCAAATGGAGAGAGGCACAGAATTTATCTATGATAGGGAGTGATGGGAGGGAAGTGGGGAAGATGAACTTTCAAGTCCTCTCTAGGTACACTAGCTTCCTAGCACCCCAATATGCTCACCAACCTAGAGGCTCACTGAATGCCACCATTTATATAATTTTATACAGGTTTCATTATGTATCTATGGTTGATTAAATTACTGGCCATTGGTGATAGAACTTAATCTCCAACACCTCTTTCCTCCCCAAAGGTCTGGGGATGGGGCTATAAATTCTAATTAAGGCTGTGTCTTTCTTGTGACCAGCCCCCTCCTGAATATATATTAGGACCTTGACAAGGGTCCCATTAGCATAAATTAGAGGGTCACTCATTAGCATAAACTCTGGGGCAATTGAAATGTGTTTTTTTTCTGAATAATAAAAGATGATTCTATCACTCCTACCACTTGGGAAATTTCAAAGGTTTTAGGATTAGTTCCTGTTTGTCAGAAATCTGAGACAAAGACCAAATATATATTTCCCATTATATCACAGTGGTGAAGGTGAGAACCAAAGCCAAACGCTTCTCCCACACTCTCCTTAGCAAAGGCACTGTGGATGTCTGGCAAAAGCATCTTTCACACATAAGTCATAAGTATTGTGTTGTGTTTACTTCCAACCACTAAAAACAGATTTACAAACTAATTGAAAGGAGTCCATTAATCACTGAAACCAAAGTCCACACAATTATGCCAAAACTTAGTGACTTAAAACAACATTTATTTTCTCCTGGTTTCTATGGGTCAGAACTCCAACACAGCTTAGATGGGTCCTCTGTTCAGGGACTTCCACAGGCTGTGATCAAGGCTACACTAGGGCTGTCGTCATCTCAAGGATCAGCTGGGGAGGATCCTTCTTCATGCTAATTCACAGGGTTATTGCAGTTGGACCAAAGCCTCGGTTTTCATTGGCTGTTACCTCGAGGTCACTCTCAGGTCCTGGCCATGTGGGCCTCCCCTACGGCAGTTTCACAACATAGTGGCTTTCTTCATCAGAATAAGTGAGAAGAGCCAGAGAGAATGTAGGCAAATGGAGGTCACAGTTTTTTACAACCAAATCGCAGAAATCACTTTTGGCACTTTTTTATACTGTTATTTGTTACAAGATAGTTACTGGGTCCAGTCTATAATCACTATGAGGAAACAGAGATCACCTGGGAGTCATCTTAGAAGTTTGCCTACAGCATCATCCAACTTATTACCAGTAATTCTGTAAAGATTGGTCTGCCATTCTCATTTCCAGATAGAGGACAAAGGGTCACTGAGAGAGAGTTTTGGAGAGGATAAACATCAGCAAGACAGACCTCAGGATGCATGCTTCCATACAGACTGCCTACTTAGAGCTGATAATCAGGTGAAAGGTGTCCAGAAATGCTGACCTGACAGACTCCATTTGAAAATTTTTTCTTTCTTTCTTCAGTAGAATTCAAGTAAGCAAAAACCTCCAATAAAACTTCCAGGTATCTTCCAGCACACTTGAATTTCCCTCACAAATCACAGTGTAGACAGTCATTCTTTAAGACTGTATATTTCTGTACTCTATCTAGTGTCTGCTCACACTATTCTGAATTCTGATGTTTTTTGTTTGTTTGTTTTTTAGATTTATTTATTTATTTGACAGAGAGAAAGAGAGAGATCACAAGTAGGTAGAGAGAGAGGGGGAAGCAGGCTCCCTGCTGAGCAGAGAGCCCGATGCGGGGCTGGATCCCAGGACCCTGAGATCATGACCTGAGCCCAAGGCAGAGGCTTACCCCACTGAGCCGCCCAGATGCCCCATGAATTCTGATGTTTTAACAAGAAATTCATCTGAAGTCTTTGTCATTCACTACTTTTTTCAAGGAGTCTACCGAATTCTCTCCACCACTGCCTGAAGAACAGGAGCGTTTTCTGGTATTTGATGGATACCCTCCCACCTCCCCCAGGTTAGAAAAGAAAAAAAAAAGTGTTAGAGTTTTCCATTCCATCCACATAATCAAATGCCCTCCTACTAATACAATTACACCCTTTTCTGCATGGCTTTGACCTTTGCCTCTTCATCATTCCCATGCTGAGATCTGAAAGCAAAACAAAACTGACATAGATGCTACTTCAGTATGTTGGGAAATAGTTCTACACAGTTCTAAGCCGATCTCATTTCTCCTTTAGCCATGTAGTGTAGTAATTACATTTAGAAATCTACTGAGAAATAAAGAAAAAAGAAGTGATGGAGGGACAAATTCCTGGAGGGGTTACTAATTATTTGTCACATGTTTTTGAAAAACCTCTGTCCCTATCCAGATTTACAAGACAATCTAAAAAGAAAGAAATTCCTAAAAGACCATGCATTCATTGATTCATTCTTTAGATTTTTCAGGTTCCTACACTGAACTTTTCAATACTCTGTCCTGGGCATTAGGGATAGAGAGCTAAATGGGACAGTAAAGTCTGGAAGCTTCATACCAGGGGGAGAGGGATTGGGGACCAACCCCCTAACAAAAGAGAAATATGTCTCATCCCAGGTAGTAATCACCTGGTCAAGTGACTTATATTATTCATACATACTTATTCATAAATCTGCCATGCAGCATGTCACATTTTCTTGCTTTCTGTTCACTCAGAGCTGGTTAATCAGCATTTGTATTACCCACAATTTGAAGATGAGAAAAGTGAGACTGATGCAAGTTGAGTAACTTCATCATCACTCAACAAATTAAAAAATATCTTGATACTTTTAACCTCTCTTTTAAGATTCCAGATTTCTTCCTTTATAGTGTGATAAAAACCCTGAGGAAAAGAGAATGCAACAAAAATTGTTTATTAAAAAAATAAAAAGAAGGAAAGAGAGACAAACTATAGCAAGCTAAAACAGGAACAATTCCCTTTTTGTGTTTTCTTTTCACACACAAAAATCTATCCTGTCTCAGCCATCATTTTTTTTCTAATAATGTCACTCATTTCCTTACTCACAAAAAAATGTATAAAATTTCTCTCTAGAATTTCATTTAAAAAAGAAAGAAAGAAACACATACATGAGAGTCAAGTATTGGAATGAATGTAGAACTCCTCTGTGTGGGAGGAGGAAAGGGGATGCACATATCTGCATATCTTGCTTTCTCAGCATCCCTGGTAGCAGCTTGTCTTTGCTGAAATCATTCAGGATGTTTCCTAGGTATGGACTTAATAAAATAAGAAGGTGATAGGGAAATATCCTGTACAAAGTGAGCAGAAAACATATTTCCCTTGAAGAAAGGCTTCTCCTGGACGAACACAGTGGGAGAGGTTCTCATCTTCCCAGCCCCTGACAAGCTAATTGCCTTTGAAGTCACAAGACTTTATTCAAGTCTCAGATGCATTCAGTTTTTCTGAGGACCCATGCTGGAGACAAACGGCTACATGAAGGATCTGTTCTGCCACATCATCTCTCATCTTTGGACATTGGCTGGTTGTCAGATCTGACTATGGCAGCAATACAAAATTCCAAGTAATGTCTCCTGATGACTGAAACTTAGAGTGGCTAGACACAAGACAAAAAGGTAAGAGAGTTTTAAAAACACTCTGTGATGCTGGTAAGGGGATGGGAAATAGGGTGTATCAACTGCTGGTAGTAGTGGTTAATATGGTTTGAGCAACATGTGACTTTAGACAAGCAAAACATGAAAAAACTTCCTTTGATACTGATGTTTCTAGAAGCAGTTAGGCCTCAAAGTCAGATAGTAGTCCTGGGAGTTCACGGAATCAAATTTACATATGAACTCATTGGATAACAGTATTTTAGAGGTAGGAGAGTTCTTGGTGATCATCTAATGGCCTTTTCTTTTTTTTTTTTCAGTAATGTAAGAGACACTATTTTATTTATTTAAAAAATTCTAGGGAATGCCTGGGTGGCCCAGTCAGTTGAGATTTCAACTCTTGTTTTGGTTCAGGTCATGATCCCATTGGTTGTGTGATCGAACCCTGTGTTGGGCTCCAGGCTCAGCAGGGAGTCTACTTGAAGATTCTCTCCCTCTTCCTCTTGCTCATGCTCTTTCACTCTCAAATAAATAAATAAAATTAAATTGCTGCCTGTGTGTTTGTGTTTTGACTTCAGGTCTCACGTTTAGATCTTTACTCCATTTTGAAATTATTTTTGCGTGCTGTGTAAGAAAATGGTCCACCTTCATTCTTTCACGTGTTGCTCTCCAGTTTTCTCAGGACAATATGTTGAAGGGATTGTCTTTTGACCATGGTATAGTCTTGCCTCCTTTGTCATAGGTTAATTGGCCATATAAATGTGGGTTTATTTCTGGGCTCTCCGTTCTGTTCCATTGATCTATGTGTCCATTTCTGTGCCAGGCTGTCATTCTGCTTTGATTACTACAGCTTTGTAATTCATCTTAAAATCTGGAATTGTGATACCTCAAGTTTGTTTTTCTTTTTCAAGATTGTTTTGGTTATTTGGGGTCTTTTGCGCTTTCATACAAGTTTGGGATTATTTGTTCTAATTCTGTGAAAAATGTTGGTGGTATTTTGATAGGGATTGCATTACATGTATAGATTGCTTTGGATGGTATGGATAGTTTAACAATATTGTTTCTTCCAATCCATGAGCTGAAATATCTTTCTGTTTATAACTGTCATCTTCAATTTCTTTCATCATGTTTTATAGCTTTTGACAGGTCTTTTACATCCTTGGATAAGTTTATTCCTAGGTATTTATTATTTTTCGTACAATTGTAAATGGGATTATTTTCCTAATTTCTTTTTCTGCTACTTCATTTTTAGTGAAAAGAAATGCAACAGATTTCTGTACATTAATTTTGTATCCCACAACTTTATTGAATTCTCTATTAGTTCTAGTGGTTTTTTGGTGGGCTCTTTAGGGTTTTCTATATATAGTATCATGTTGTCTGCAAATAATGAAAGCTTTACTTCTTCATTACTAATTTGTATGCGTTTTATATCTTTTTCTTGTCTGATGGCTGTGGCTAGAAGTTCTAGTACAATTAGAAGTAGTAACCTTCTAATTGGTAGAGGAGGTGGACCTCCTTCTCTTATTCCTGATCTTAGGGAAAAAGCTCTCCGTTTTCCACCACTGAGTATAATGCTAGCTGTGGGTTTTTCATATATAGCCTTTATTATGTTGAAGTATATTCCTTCTTAACCTATTTTGCTGAAAGTTTTTATCATGAATGGATGTTGTACTTTATCAAATGCTTTTTTGAAATCTATGTTAATTTGTGAATATTGAACTATTCTTGCATCCCTAGAATAAATCCTACTCAATTGTGTTGAATGGTTTTTATAATATACTGTTGGATTTGATTTGCTAATATTCTGTTACTTGTTTTACAGTTGTTTTTATAGTTCTTTTCTGTTCCTTTTTCCTCTCTTGCTCTCTTTCTTTGTAGTCTGATGGCTTTCTTTAGTGATATGCTTGAATTCCTTTCTTTTTATTTCTTTATGCATATATTACAGTAGTTTTTTATTTGTTGTTACCATTGGACTCATATATAACACCTTATGCATATATTAGTCTATTTTAAGCTGATGGTTGTTAAAGTTTGAACCCATTGTAAAAGCATTAAATTTCTTGTCTCCTGACCCATGTTTTAGATATATGATGTCACACTTTACATCCTTCTATTTTGTGAATCTTTTGACTGATTTTTATAGATATAATTGATTTTATTGTTTATGTGCTTTCACCTCTATATTGCTTTTGTAGGTAAATAATTCACTACTTTTATAATATGTTTGCATTTACCCATGAAAATTTTTCCTTTTATAATTTTCTGATCCTCATTATAGTATTTTTCTTTTTACTCAAAGAAGTTCCTTTAAAATTTCTTTTAACACTGGTTTAGTGGTGATCAACATCTTTAACTTTTTTTTTTTTTTGGTCTGGGAAAGTCTTTATTTTTCCTTCTATTCTGAATGATAACCAGAGTATTCTTGGTTTCAGAGTTTTCTTTGTTTTGTTTCATTTTTCTTTGTTTTTGTTTTTTTCCTTTCAGTACTTTTTTAAAAAAGATTTTTATTTATTTATTTAAGAGAGAGAGAGAGAGAGAGCATGAGAGGGGAGAAGGTCAGAGGGAGGAGCAGACTCCCTGCAGAGCTGGGAGTCCAATGTGGGACTTGATCCTGGGATCAGTGATCTGGGATCAGGACCTGAGATGAAAGTAGTTGCTTAACCAACTGAGCCATCTAGGCGCCCTCCTTTCAGTATTTTAAACATATCATGCTACTTTATTTTGGCCTATAAAGTTTCTGCTGAAAAAATCAGCTGATACTCTTATGAGGTTTCCTTACATGTAACTTTTATTTTCTCTTGCTGCTTTTAAGATTATCTCTTTATCTATTCTTTGCCATTTTCAACTATTATGTGTCTTGATGTGAACCTCTTTGAGTTGGTTTTTATTGGGGGCTCTCTTTGTCTCTTGGATCTAGGTATCTGTTTCTTTCCCCAGATTTGGAAAGCTTTTAGCTATTATTTCTTCAAATAAATTTTCTGCCCCCTTCTCTCTTTCTTGTCTCCTGGGATCCTTATAATGCAAATATTATTACACTTGATTATATTGCTGAGTTCCTTTAACCTATTATCATTTTTTATTATTCTTTTTTTCTTTTTGCTGTTCAGCTTGGTTGCTTTCCATTACCCCATTTTCCAGGTCACTGATCTGTTGTTCTGCATCATCTAATCTGCTATTGGTTTCCTCTGTGTATTTTTCATTTCAGTTATTGAGTTCTTCATCACTGGTTCTTTTTTATATTTTCTATGTCTTTGTTGAAAGTCTCAGCTGAGATCCTCCTCCCTTTTTCTCAAGTCCAGTAAGTACAACCATTACTTTGAATTCTTTATCAGGCATATTGTTGATCTCCATTTAACTCTTTTGTTATGATTTTGTCCTTTCATTTGGAACATATTCCTCTGTCTCCTCATTTTGTCTAATTTTCTGTTTGTTTGTTTCTTTGCTTGTTTTTTCTAAGTATTAGGAAAGTCAGCTACATCTCCTGATCTTGAAAGCAGTGGCCTTATGAAGAGGAGGTCCTGTAATGCTCTGTAGTGCAATAGCCCCTGTTCACCAGAACTGGGAACTTCAGGTGTGTCTCTTATTTGAGTTGTATGTACCCTACTGTTGTTGCTGAGTCCTGTTTGCCTTCAGTCCCGTCAGTTACAATGGCCCGCTTTGACAGTGTTTGGTCCTTGTGCTGTTAAGGGGGCATGTACTTGGGTGGTGTCAACAGTCAGACCAGACGCCTGCCCTCAACCCATCTGGTGGAGCAACAGTCGCAATGAACAGCAGGGTACTCTCCCTATATCGACCCCTCAAGGCTTTTGTTGGTGGGCAGGGCTTATAGTCAGACCAGGTTTCTGTCTTCAGTCTGTCTGTTGGGGCTAAAGTTGCTCTGACCTGTAGGTTGTTCTACTTGGCTTGTCTCCTGAAAGGGTTTGTTGGTGGGCAGTGCTGGCAGTCAGACAGAATACCTGCCCCCACTCCACCTGTCAGTGGTGCAGTCACACCAAACTGCAGGGCTCTGTCCCCATACAGACCAGACTGACAGTCAGACAGAGGACTGCCCCCTGTCTGCTTGGGCTGTAACTACATTGATTCCCAGGGCACTGTCTCTCTGCCAGATGCAAGTTCAGCTGCTGGGACTGTAGACACACCAGTGGGTGTGATTATTTCCCCCTCTCCCCAGGGCAAGTGTCACTTTGAAATGATGCTGGTCCCTGCCTGTGCTGCTTGCAGTGTGTATCAAGGCAGGAGCCAGTTTGGAGGGATGCCTACTGAATGGGACTCATTGCATGGGGTGGATCCCCAGGAGAAGGCAAGGGCAGAGAGCATCATGCTAGCAAAATAAGTGGAAAGTGTTCCCAGTGGTTCCCACAAAGGCCTAGCTATCTAGGCTGGTGGGAAAGAGAAAAATTTTCTTCTTTTGTTCTTGAAGAAGTCTCCTAAAGATCCCTGCATGCTCTGAGATGAGTAAATAAATCTCTCTCACATAAACCCCAGGCATTTTTCAAACTGTTACTCCTATGTGATATCTAGCAGGGTTATTTGTTATGCTGGCTCTTTAAGGGTGGGGACTCAGCTTCCTATTCCCCTCTGGTTGTCCCAGAGCTAAGCCTACTGAAATTTAAAGTACCTGGAGGTAGGACCCACTGATGATAAAAACTTGAGAAGTTAAGCCCCACTAGTTTTCAAAGTCAGATGTTATAGAGACTTTTCTTAACCAGTGCAGGACCCTTGTACCTGAGGCCCCTCATGTGGGGTCTGATCGTTTCAGTTCCTGTGCTTGTGGTGTCTTTGCCAGTTATAGTTAGTCTCCCCCGGGGTTTGCTTCCCAACTTTTCCCTGCTCTTTCAGTTGTGTCCTCGTCTCTATGATTAACCATGAAAAGTCTGTTCTGCCAGTCTTTGAGTCATTTTCTGAGTTAGTTGTACTAATGTGGCTGTTGTCTTGGTGTGTCCATGGGAGAAGGTAAGCTTAGGATTCTCTTATTCCACCATGTTCCCAGAAGGGGAGGCAATACTTTAGATGCTTAAGATATATTAATAGGAGAATTAGTCAGAGAAGGCTTTTGTCATTAAGCTTATATCCTATCAAAGCTAGGTAATAAGTAATATTACTTATATTATAAGTAGTAAGTAATAAGTAATAATAAGTAATAAGTAAAAGACAATAAATAAGATATGTAAAATATAAATAAAATGAATGATGAATAAAGAAAATGGTAGTGTCAGATAAGAGGAATAGAACATGGTGGAGCAGATCATGGGTTGAATTTTAAATGAAGTGGTCAAGATAGGTCTTATTGAAAAAAATGAACTGTTAGAAAAATACTTTAAATACTTTTAAAAAAGAGTTGTATGGAATATCTGATGTACCTATGATACCACAGAAATACCAAGTATCACAGAAATAACAAAAAAATATAATACAAAATGGTTCCACGACTCTATGAAAGATGTGACATGTTCATCATCTGATATGTGGAGGGATAGTAATCCAGGAAACGGAAAGGACCTAGACAAGAGAATGTCCAGCTTGCTAGACGGATGGCACAGGGGCCAGTGTGGCAAGGACTGAGTGATGGAGATGATAAGTGGGAGAAGAAACCAAGTTGGAAAGGCCCTCAGCCACAGATGGCACAGTCATTCTATGTGTTATCTCATGGTGTTGATTTCATCTTTTATTCTGCGTAAGATAAGGAATCACTGAAGAGTTTTGAGAGACAGAATTTGACTTACATTTTACAAGTTTGGAAATGACTATTGATCAGTGGGCTGAGAGCTCAAAGGTAAAAGCAAGAGAGGAGGCTATTTCTGTGACCCAGGTGGTGGTGGCTTCCAAGTAGAAGATGAGAAGTGGTGATTCTGGATGTATTTTAAAGATATAGTCAACACTATATCCTGAAAAATCTGAAAGGGATAAGGATGACCTCTTGTCTGAGTAATCAGATTACTCTTTGTCTGAGTAATCAGATGTAAGGAGTTGCCATCAGCTGTGGATGGAGCAGATTTGGGGTAAAGATTGGAGTTTGGTTTTGGACTTGATTATCTTCTGGATATCTATATAGAGATGTCAAGTATGCAGGTTTTTTTGTTTGTTTGTTTTTGTTTTCCAAAGAAGTCTTATGGAAACTCAGTAAGTAAGAGATGATTCTGATCTCATTTATAAATATAGAAATATACACAAAGCAATTTGGAGATGACTACACATTCAATTAATAACAGAATCCAGTAAACTCTGGCCTCTCAACTTCCAGTCCATTGTTTTGCCAGTAACTATCAATGGTTGCACATGGTGTTGGTGTTCTTAAGAACACTCTTGTTCCCAGACTTTGGCTTTTGTGGACCAGTTAAATTTCAAAAATCCTTTCAAGTTCCTTGAGAGTATTACTGAGAGTATTATCAAATTCTAATTCACCCAAGTAAGAATCTTTAAAAAAGTATGTAGATTTATATCTCTGAAATTTCTTAAAATAAAAAATAATAAAAATAAAAACCAAAGAACAAAGAAAACAATCAAAGAACACACACACAACTACCATTATTTCTCATAAACCAGGAAATATTCACAGAAGAAACCAGAAGGAATTTATTTAATCTCAGAATGAAGGACAGTTCTTGTTAAGAAGGGACAGCTGGTGATTTGAACTTGGTTCTTCTTCCTATATATCTAAATTTGTGAGTTTGTATGGCCCTAATTTTTTTAGGTTCCTTATTTCTGCAATGCCATAAAAATTTCATCACAAGAATTTTTAGCTGCAGGGTTTTCTAAGCCAAAGTTTTCTACTAAAGGGCATGCAAAAAAAAAAAAAAAAGATTGATAGAAAATATCTTGCTCAACCCATGGATGCTACCCTTGACTCATCCATCCACTTTCTTTTGGTAGATCTAGATAATTTTCACTTTGAAGAGGGAGAAGCTGTGTCTTGCTGGACAGCCAAGTTGGCTACAGAGAATAGAATGTTTACCCTGGAGGCAAGAACAAGTGAAGCTCCAGTCCCCTGTGAACTTACAAGAGCTCATTGCCATCATTCTCTGGTTTAAAATGCTTCCCAATCTTTTATGCTCAATGGTCATGACTACCTGTTATTATTCAGTTCAATTTAATTCATTTGGGTTCAGAAGAATCCAATCACCATGTATTCGATGCCAGGTACATCTCAGATGCTATACAAGACACCAGCACTTCTGAAAATACCTTCTATACAGTAAATTATGCAATATGCTCAAAGAAACCAGAGAAATATACACGAAGGGCTTGAAGAGCACAGAAAGAAACAACTCATGTTTTGGTTGGAGCAACGAGCAGCATAATGTTTGTTGTTGGTGTGGGCAAAGGGAAGCATACCGTCAGAGAAAGTTACAGAGAGGAAGGTATAGCTCAATTGGAGTTTGAAAGATCAGTCAGTGTTTACAAGACAGAAACAACCAACAGGACAAAGAAAAAGCATGAGCAAAGGTGAAGAGATATGGAATGGCACATGTGGGAGAAAAGAATAATCTGGTTTGTCATTGAAGTGACTGGAAAGGAGACTGGCCCTGATCACGAAGGCATGTCTGTGTCAGGCAGAAGGATCTGAGTCACATCCTTGAGGATTTTTTCAAGCAGGAGAGTGATGCAAGCTGATCATTTTAGAAAATTGACTCTGGTGGCAAAGAGCATGCTGGATTTGGGGTGAGACAGACTGGAGGCAGGAAGAACAGCTAGAATGCTGTTAAAATAGTCTGAGCAAAAGATGAGAGAGTTCTGAGCTCAGCATTGTGGACAGAAAAGAGGATAAAGATTCAAGAGTTGTGATCTTCTAATCAGCATGGAGTAGCCATAAAGGTCCAATCATCCTGCCCCTCCGGCACAAGCTCCATTCACTTGAAAATAGCAGTATTAATTTTGGTAAAGCAAAGCACCCTAGTAAAATGTAAAATATGGGTAACCACCTAAGACTGCATCCTACAATCTCTGTGATGTGCAGTAAAAGCCATCCTCAGCCAGGCGCTAAGTTGGACTTCATAGAAATTCTTAACAGCAATAATAAAAATAATACAGCCCTCTAGAAAGCTAGAAATGTATTTGAACACACAGATTTTTATTCATCCCACAAACTTTCCATCAGGCTTCCCACATCTGCTTTGTCAGAGCAGGGCTGTGATATGTCAATAAGCAGAGAGTGTCATTAAGGTGAGAAAGTGGGTCTGAAGCTGGGTGTTTCTGCCCTGAGGTTTACTGGCAGGGATGTTCATGTTTATCTAAAACACCCTGGCTTTGGTCTTGAAATAGGATTTGACTTGCTTGATTTTTCTCTAGAATATCAGGGCTGTATCACCGGAAATGCAATCTAAATCTTTGACTCCTTTCCGTGCCCTTATTGTGTCTATGAACAGGAGATGCCAGAATGTACCAAAGCTACAAGCCAAATCAGGAACTGTGGCAGCTGTCCCAACTCTGAATCTAGTACCTTTTCACTGGATCCTGCTGTCTTTTCAAGGGCTCCCTTCAAAGAACTTCCTACCTTTGAAGACTCCAGCCCTGATGTCCCCACTATGAATTACGGTCTGATGGGCTATTTCCATTTATTCTTCTCTGTCTAGCACTGTCTCCTGCATGTTCGTGCTTTAATTTAGTTACATTCCCTTAGGTGAGCATAGGTTGCCCTTGGTCTTGTCCTCCCCATGTTCAGTTTTTCTATTTTGCTTGATATAGTGGGTTAGAAGTCCTGTTTTTTTCCCTCTATCTCAGAAGCACATCTACCACATTGTGTTTACTACTCACAAGCACGGGATCTTGGAAAGCCCTCTGTATTCTACTAATTTCACGGGTCAGATCCTGATGGGATCCTCTCCAGCCCTGTTATGACCCAAAATATTTCTGTCACATCTGCCATTCTCTGTTCTCCTCTTCTTCAGATTTTTCATAATCAGAGGTTCTGGTCCCAGTAAAGCAACCAGGGCAGGTTCCTATTTTGCTTTCTCTGTAACTTGAGAATAGGTCTCAATGGACAAATCATTTGAGTGCCTACTCCGGGCTAGGCTTTGATAGAAGTTAAAGGAGCCTATAGATGAACAAAAAAGATGCAAATTTTATTTGCTGGCAGAAGAGATAAGGATTAAACAAGTAATGACACAAACATATAATTACAAAGTGAGAAAACTATTATGATATGTAATCAACATGTATAGGGTAACTAACTTGTTTGCAGTATTGGATCCAGGACAGAGAGAAAAGTCCAAGAGAAGGTTTGGGAGAAAGTAATATTCAAGCAGAGACCAAAGGAATGATCCAGGTGAAGGATGGGGAGGCAAGTAGCAACAGTTCAGGCCAAGGGAACAGTGTGTGTGAAGACACTGTCTAGGGCATAGTCTGGTTGGGTCAGAGTATTGGAACTTCCCACAAAATGACAGCAGAGAAACACACAGGACTTGGATCATGCAGGGCCTTGGTTAACATGGTGAGGTCTTTTTTTTTTTTTTTTAAGATTTATTTATTTACTTATTTGACAGAGAGAGAGAGATCACAAATAGGCAGAGAGGCCAGCAGAGAGAGAGGAGGAAGCAGGCTCCCTACTGAGCAGAGAGCCCAATGCGGGGCTAGATCCCAGGACCCTGGGATCATGACCAGAGGCTTAACCCACTGAGCCACCCAGGCGCCCCAGCATGGTGAGGTCTTATTCCAAGTTCAGTGGAAGGTCTACTAAGGGTTTAAATAGTAAAACAACTAGATCAGTCTTTTATTTTAAGAAAATTACTTTTCACTTCTTCATGGAGAATGGATGAGGGGATGAGAGAGTTAAGAAGAATGGTGAGGAGGACAGCAGTTAAAAAGGTACTGTTCAAATTCTAGCAAGAGATAATGGTGTCTCTGCCGAGGAAGAGCCTCTTCACTGCAAGATGGCCTACTTCTTTCCCCGCTTTCATTTTCTTCTCCTTCTTTCTCTTCTTCCTCCTCCTTTCTCCTCCTTGTCCTTTCTCTACTTCTTCCCTCTCCTCCTCCTTCCCCTCCTTCTCCCTTCTCCTCCTTCTCCCTATCCTCTTCCTTCCCTCCTTCCTCTTTCCTTTCAGTACTATAAATGGATTCCTTTTAGACGTTGACCATATTCTAATTCTACAATCTAAAACAACACATAAGATATTTATCTAAGGCTCTGAATGCAATATGGCTTTCAAATCATGTGACAGTGACACCATCCTTTGGCATAAGTGTTTATCCAGTGTCACGTGTTACTCTTAATTCTCATTCAATCCACAGATCCAATTTTGTTTCCAACTAGTTTCTTGGAAATTACCATTAGGACTGCATGCCTTTCTTCACAAAAACAGTAAAATAAGTAAAACACATTGAAACAAGACAAACAAACAGATCCACCAAATACTATGGAAGTTTCCCAGAAGGAACTTGAGATGTCAGTGCTACAGTGAACTTTATTTCAGAATTATTTATAAGACCAAAATATTTTAGAGGTAAAAGAAAATTTATAGATCATATAGACAACATTCTATTTTTAAAGATGAAGAAACTAAAGTTCTGAGGAGAGTGACTTGCCCCAAATCCCAGAAATAGAAAATTCTAAAATAAATAAATATAGGTGTCCTGATTCCTGGGCTAGTGTTTCTATAACTATAATTAATTTCTTTTTTTTTTTTAATTTGCTTCCTTCCTTTTTTTTCCTTTTTTTTCTTTCAGGTCTCCACCATTTCCACAAACTGTCCCTGTCTCCCAGCCACTGTGATTTCCACTGCAAAAATCCAATCAGATAAGCAGTGCAATCGAACTA
Organism: Lutra lutra; assembly: GCF_902655055.1. NCBI lineage: Eukaryota > Metazoa > Chordata > Mammalia > Carnivora > Mustelidae > Lutra > Lutra lutra. The sequence goes on along the minus strand of NC_062279.1, from coordinate 32,534,834 downwards.
GTTGGCTAACGTTCCAGACTAATAACTTTTCCCATTATCAATTGAATTGAAACAATAATTTTCCTACCCCAAGCCCAGCATTGTATTTACCCAGCCATATTTGGCCATAAAGAAGGTTCATTCAGCTGATTAAGATCAGCTTATAAATTCTCCTGTTGTCTGCTATTATTTACACTAAAGGGAAAGCATCCCTCGTTTCTTGTTCACCCCTCTTATTGCACTCGCTGATAGAAATATCATTCTTGCAGTCAATGGGAATTCAATTACACCAATTTAAAGACTTGTATTAAGAACTTAATGGACTGTTTTCTGCCTCTTATCCTGGAAATTCAGCTCATTTCCCACAGAAAATATAATGAGCTTTGTTGGTTTTTGACAAGTGGCCCTTGTTTTAACCTTTCAACTTTACCCTTTCCCCGTGTGTGCTTCATCTGCACTTTCCTATTTCATCATAGACATGTTTCAAGGCAAATTTTTTCTTTATATGTAAGCCATAATTGCTACTTTTCTTTTTATTAGCAATGTGCCAAAAATATGAACTACGAAGATACATATATTGGTGATCTGGGGTCCTCGTTGCTTAGAAACAGGGGGCCTAAATTGCCAGAGGCATCCGTTAGGATCGTGTGCATTTTTCTGTAGAAAAGCCAACCGACTGTAGAAGTTACAATGCTCACATCTTGCCGCTGCACATAAGCCGGAAAGAGGAAGTGAGGAATCTTGCATGCTGGGCAGTCTTAGTGGTCTTTGAGTTGGCTGGCACAGCCAGAGAGTCAAAAACATTACATGGGTAATTTTTTGTTGGGTGTGCTGGGCAGATTAGGCTACAGCTGAACTATGAGGCTCTCAGTGTCCAGCAAACAAATCGTCTCTATATACTCATACTACTGTTGGCTCAGGTTTTGATTTAAAAGCATTCAATACATTCATTGTAAGAGTTCAGAAACCTTTTCCTGAGAAAATACATATAATTGCTAGGTAGTCAAACAGCTACCAGAAATTTGAGGTTTAATCAGGTCCTAGGAATGAAGGTGTTAAGGATTTACAGGGAAACAATGGAATTGATCACAAATAACCCTTACCTCACACCTAGTCTTGGTTCCCAGTTAGCGTCTGCCACCATACTAGAGAGGGAATCCAAACACAAATCATACTGATTAGCAACAATATAGCCTCACGGCTCTGGTCCCCATCTTACCTGACTTGATCACCAGTGCCAGTTCCCTGCAGATAATAGCAGAGGAAAGAAGGCAGGCTTGTGTGCGGTGAAAAAATGTGTGTATGCAGAGGTACCCATGTGGGAATATACAGAAGTGAAGAAGAGTAATTGCTTTCTTATGTCCATAGACATGTGTGTTGACTATGGTTATTCTTTAAACATATAACTGAGTAAGCTGATTCCTCATTGGTTATTCTTCAAGCATTTGTAAGCTCACAAAATTTCCACTCCTCCAGAATTATTGTAACTCTGACAGAACTACACCCTGGAGATATACCTGTACTGGTGGTGTGGACTTTTATGTTCTTTTCTAGTCTTTTTTTTTTCCCTTTTATATTTTTTAGATTAAGTTCTGTACATATGGCTTTTGATCATTTGCATTTTTAAAAGAAACCAAATTCACAAATTTAGGAAATTAATATGATATACATATTCTTCCCTTCTCCTTTGAAAATATGAAGTACTTGTATTTAATAAAATGAAATGCGGGGCGCCTGGGTGGCTCAGTGGGTTAAGCCGCTGCCTTCGGCTCAGGTCATGATCTCAGGGTCCTGGGATCGAGCCCCGCATTGGGCTCTCTGCTCAGCAGGGAGCCTGCTTCCTCCTCTCTCTCTGCCTGCCTCTCTGCCTGCTTGTGCTCTCTCTTTGTCAAATAAATAAATAAAAAAAATAAAAAAAAATCTTTTAAAAAAAAATTAAAAAAAAAATAAAATGAAATGCTATGACTTTAAAAAGTGGAATCCAAATAGGAAAATAAAATTGTATTCTTTCAACTTGATTCTTCCCAAAGCTAAGTTTTCAGAAGGACACTATGATGGAGACAAATTCCATTCATTTGATTGAAGAATCAAATACAAAACTAAATATATCCTTTATCTAAATTAATATAGATCACTTACAATTTGTTCAAGTCTTGAGAGGTTCTTAACATTCAAACCCAATGAGGCTACTTTCCTTAAGAGGCAAATCTTTACTTAATGTGGTCTTGGTCTCTATTGTAATTGATTTGTGTTTCTGAGATTAATATTAATCTAAAGCATCTGAAAAAAAGAAGGCAGAGTATTATTTCCATCCTTGCCTTATCATAAAATGCCATTCACTGAGTAAATAGATGAACCAGATCTAGAAATCACAGGTTTCAGTAAACAGCAGGGTTTTACGAGTTGTTTATGTCTTTTCCTTTCCTTCCTTGTGAGAAATGCGTTCATGTTTAGTAATTCCTCAGGTTCCGCATTCAGGACTAAAGAATTGGAAAAAACTTTATACTACAACAATACCTTAAGTTTCCCATCTATAAATGTTGACTTTCCATGAGTAATGGGTCCCTGAGGCAATGTCTATGCAGCAACTCAATATCACTTTGAAAGTTCAAAGAATTAAATAATGGAATTGATCAAAGAGACACCCGAACCTCTCATATTCAGTCCTGGTGCTTGTTTTCTCTTGATTTTTCACACCAACCACTTAGTTCTACAGCTTTTCATTCCAAGCTATTCCTAAAGCTGAAAACCATGTGTAAGATTGCTTTTCAGTCATTTGAGATTTTCCTGAGACAATGCTTTTACTAATTTTGGAGGATTTTATTGAGAGGGTCCAGCCCTTGTGGTCAAACAACTTAAAAACATGCTAACATATAATTAGTTCCTACTATGTACCCATTCCTGTGCTAAGTGAAGTTTATGATCTCATTTAACCTTCACAGCAACTTTAAGATGCAAATAAATGTATTATTTACATTGTAAAGGCTAGAAAATAGATGGTGAGAAAATTTGCAATCTGCCTAAAGTCACCCAATAATTAAGTAAAGGATTGTGGATTTGAAGTTAGGTCTTCTGGGTATGGAATTACAGAGTTTTTGTTATTGTTCCTTGTTTTCTTATTTTTTTGTGGTTTAAAGTTTCTAAGATGAACATGCTCTAAATTAGATATAAACCAGACTCACATTTTTTTTTAAATGGTACCTGTCTTACTGTTTCTTAGTGGTAATGATATAAGAAACTAGAGATCCATTGTCTTTAAGGATCCAGTGAGAATGCAGTGAGTTTCCACTTGGAAATGTACCACTGAGGACAGTTATTACAGTGAGCAACTCCCTTTCTCCTCCCCTTTGCTATCTCCCTCTTCCTCCTCACTCCCTACCTCCCTCTCTCCCTCCCTCCCTTCCTGCCTCTTTTTCTCTTCTTTTCCTGTTTTTTCTCTCTCCTTTTCTCCCTTCTTCCAATCCTCCCTCCTTCCTCCTTTCTTTATCTTTCCTTTCTTCCTTCCTTCCTTTGAATGGCACCCAAACTCTCACCATGGCCAAGACTTAAACTCTGATTCAGATTGCGTGATTCCAGCAGGAGAATAACTAACAGTAATGTCTGCTCAAATTAACTGAGAATTTCCAAGAAGTTCTCAACTCAGAATATTATTATAATAATGTATGTAAATAAGAACACAAATCACATTAATGGGCCTGTGTAGGCACACCAGTATAAAATGCAAGGGCAGTACTGTTTGCCATGCAACACTATTGAAATGCAATACTTAATTACCCATAGGTCAAGATTAAGAACATATTATTGAAATAAACAATAATTTGATATCATTGTTTAAATATTTTATTAACTATTTAATAGAGTTTGGAGAGTAAGAAGAGATGGTTTTGCTGTATAATTATGAAATAATCCTGAAGATTAAATGTGAGAAAAAGCTTGCAAAACTCTGAGGGGTTCATACTTGCATGAGGAAAATAACTTTTTTATACTAGTATGTGCTTTCTTTTAAAAAGTAATTTCTTTTAATTTTTCTCCAGATGATATTGCCTAAAAGGACCTAGAGAAATAATTTAAAGCTATAAACCTTTCAGCGAGATTGTTAACATAACTTTAACCACAGTTAATGTGATTCCAAATATCTTAACTGTTCTATATTACCTTCTTTTTTATGTTTTACAAACGTGTTTAAAATTCTCAATCAATGGAACATCCAATTATCTTTGATTAATACAGTAGCAGGCATCATTGAATTACATTCAATTTGTTTGTTTGTTTATTTATTTATTTATTTATTTATTTTTATAACTGAAGTTTTTCAATCGTGGATGAGCATTTCCAGTCCCTGGGACACATTCAGCAGAAGGTACGATTCGTACTGTGTACCCTTTTCCCATATTTAGGAAATGAGGATTTCTACGGTACCCTGCAAGTTTCTTTTTTCCAAGAGAATCTCATTGAAAGATAAAAATTTTTTAAAAAAGATAAAAATAAAAACTTTATGCTAATCCATTGCTTCACTTTTCTAAAGTGACATCTTGTCTTCAGTAACATTTTCTAACACCAATCACATTCCTGCATCAGAAAGTCACAAACCCTTAGATTAGGTCTCACAAAGAACTTCCATGGAACTCTAAAATCAAACCAAGTATGCTACTTGGAAAATCAAATTTGGTCCAATTGTTTCATGCTACAGTTAGGAAGGCAGAATCTTGCCATGTCTTACAAAATGCCATGTTCCTACTTAAAGGCAAAGCTGAGCTTAGAAAATCTCTTAAGTGCTCTGTGTCTTCTTTCTTTCCCTTTTTGCTTCCTGTGTCCTGTCCATTATCCATCAGCAATCAGTTCCTTCTTTTATCCTGTATGAAATCCCATTTTGTTCCTCTCCAGTCCTACTTCAGCTGTTAGATATTTTAAGAGGGCCCAGCCCTCAGACAGAGACTAGCTTCTATTCTTTGCTTCTTATCTGAGACTGGTGGCAGTCAAAATCATGTTTATAACAAAATCCTGTTATGGCATACTGCATGCCGTACTAGAATAGTTAGCTCAATTACTTCTCTGGTCACCTAAAATGAAATTTCCATTGAAGGCAAGACTTATGGCAGACATAGAGGATAAATTTACTTTCTCTTGTCAGTTTTGGCCTGGCTTTTGACACAAGTAAGAACCTAATATGCCACTAGCAGTGACCAACTATGAGACTTCCTGTGGTACCATAGCTTTCAGGGAACAGTCAGATCTCTGATGGCAGGGTGCTTAAATTGACCCCGTCCATCACAGAGAGGGCACCATATTTTTCACAGAAAATTCTAGATTTTCATTTTCTTTTTTTGACTATCATTCATCTTCCAGTACTATTGTTAGGGTCCGTGATCAAAGGAACGAGACTGATATAAAGCGAAAATCAAACAAAGCTTTATTTCACGCCAAGCATCAAAAATCAAACGGACCGGTCAGGGATATCTCTTACGAAAAGACAACGACGATGATTCCGACAAGGTCACTCCCAAGAAGGCCGCTCCGGACGAGGCTGCTCTGCAGATGAGGCCGCTCCCTGGTTGGAGCCACTCCCAAGAAGAGGCCACTCCCAAGAAGGCCGCTGCTGGTGCGGTCACTCCCCGGACAGGGCCGCTCCCAAGAAGAGGCCACTCTGGGGGAAGCTGCTCCCAGGACGAGGCCGCTCCCAATGATGAAGAGGTGATGACGACAGCGACGATGACGAGGAGGACAACACCGATGTCACCGATGACACAGACTCTGCTCCCCATGACACCACTCTGACAAGGCTGCTCTGGTGAGGCCACTCCCCAGACAAGGCTGCTCCGGCGAGGTCGCTCTGGAGGAAGCCTCTTTCCTGATGCTGCTGCTCCCGCAGGGCCACTCACCAAGGAGGCCTCTTCCCAGACGAAGCCGCTCTCCGGAATGACACAGCTCCGGCGAGGCAGTGGCTCAGGGTTCCCAGCGAGGTTGCTGCCGTCAAGGCCGTTTCCCGGGCGCTGCTGCCGAGGGTCGCGGTGTGTGGGCGGGGCTGCTGGTGTCTCGGGGCCGCTGGTGTCTCGGGGCCACTGGTGTCTCGGGACCGCTGGCAGCTCCGGGGCTGCTGGCGGCGGGACCGCTGGCGGCGCGGGGCCACTGGCGTCTCAACTGCTGGCGTCTGGACCACCGGCGGCTGTGGCCGCTGGCGGTCTGGGGCCGCTGGCAGCGCTTATAGCTCTTATAAGAGCTGTTACAGCTCTTCTTTTGCTCCCGCCGACTCTTCTATGCTGCTGCTCCCGCCGACTCTTCTTCTTCTGCTGCTTCTTCCTCTGACAGCTCTCCTCCTTCTCTTTCTACAGCCTTACAGACCAACCTTTATGAGGGTGGTTGAGCCCTGCCCCTACACAGGCGGCCAATTGAATCCCAATTCACCCCACGCGCGTCCCACCGATTGGACCTCTCCACCCGGCCTGCCCCTTCCCTACATCTGGGGTCCACAAGCCAGTTCCTCTGGGAGGGGCAGGCCCTTACACTATCATACAAGAGAAACTTTTCTGGATGCTGATGGAATCTTAAATTATCTACCAAATGACTTAATTTACAGTGAAGGAAGCTGGACATTGAATGGATGCCTATGGGATTTGTAGATCTTTCCTAATATGACATCGCCCAGAGCAGCTGGTCTTAGAAATTGCTGGAATAGCCTATGAAAGACAGTATTATGACAACGGCTGAAAGTTGTCATAAGTTTGTGGTGTTACCTTTAGCATGGTACAATATTTGAAAATGCCACCAACATACACCACTGTCTTTTCCCACAGCCCGTATACAAGATCAGAGATAAAGGCACAGAAGTGGGGTAGGATCTTTCACAATTACACTTACAATAGGGAAAATTTGCTTCCCATCTCAGTGACCTTGGGTTAATGATTAGAATTTTTAGAACCCAACGGAGGAGAGCTCTCATTAGGGAACATGTCAATGATTCCAGTGAAATAGGAGACTGCTCTGCAATTTAAGTCCCCTCATGCCATGGGTGGAAAGAGAAATGAAAGCATCACCTTGGGTTGTATAGATCTTACATAACAGTTGAGAGGAAAAAACATAGCACCACTCAATAAAGGCAGAGAGGGGCATGAATGGATCCCAGGGGAATCACTCACAATACTTCATATTGTTTTACGCAAGGGCAAATGGGCATGGGCTATGCTTTAACCTCAAGCAGGCTCAGGTTCCCTTCAAGAATAAAAGTTGAGGCCACTCCACTGGGTAAACAACCCCAATCATATGAGATACCAACTGAAGACAAACATATTTAATTGAGAAGGGAAGGAAGCAATGTCATCAACTGCCTTGGAGCTAGTTGCAGCACTGAGGGCTCTGGTCACTTCCTATGGAGGGGATCACAGTGACAGAGGAAGTAACACCATGTGGCAGGCTGCCTGGACTGCACCCTGGTTGACTCATCTTTCTGTGGCAGTTTTATCCCCTTTAAATTGTAGATAACAATAATACCTACCTCCTATATTTGCTATTAGTACTGTATGGGATAGTGTAGAAACAAGCAGAAACAATGAATTTTGGAATACTGAAAAGAAATAAAATAAAATAAAATGAAAAAAAGAAGCAAGCACAAAATTATGCCCTTAATTAATGTCATTTATTAACTGAAATAGCTATTATTATTGTTGATTGCTATTGTTTCTCTTTTGTTCCTCGCAATATCATCTATGCATTTATGTACTTTAACAAGGCTCTCTCTTGGGTGCCTGGGTGGCTCAGTGGGTTAAGCCACTGCCTTCGGCTCAGGTCATGATCTCAGGGTCCTGGGATCGAGCCCCGCATCGGGCTCTCTGCTCAGCAGGGAACCTGCTTCCTCCTCTCTCTCTGCCTGCCTCTCTGCCTGCTTGTGATCTCTCTGTCAAATAAATAAATAAAATCTTAAAAAAAAAAAAAAAAACAAGGCTCTCTCTTGCTTTTTTTTTTTCTCCTTTTCCTTTCCCCTGCTGTCCAAAAGAGGGTTTGTTGGTACCATTTAGTCAAAAATGCTGAAAATTGATGAGACAACAGCAAAATTAGTAGAGGAATAGACATCTAGAGATTCCAGACTTGAAGATCTATTCAGCAGTTGGTGAGATTTTAGCGGTCTCCCCTCAGGGAGGGGATATTATCAGTGATGGGATAGTTTCACTTGAGAACGTTTGTTTCTTCTCTACTTAAACATTTAAAAAAGGGCAAGTGTAGCAAATAGGGATATGTGTAAAGGGAGTTCTGGCAGTCCAAGTATTGGATTGTAGTGAATATATTTGCCTTTTTATTTGATCCCCAATATTCCATCCAATGCCTTTAAGAACATTTCCTCTGTGAGCGTGTTTTGGTGGGGCATATGGGAGCCTCAGTGGTCAGAGATACATTTCTGTTGTCTGCCAGGAGGCACGCTCCTGTGACGGAGGCCTGGAGAACTGGTTATTCTACCTGGAACTTTGACCCTTCTGAGAACAATGCAGATATGAGGCTTGTGATCTTACACGGGTTTTAGCAACTGCCCTCCCCCGTGGCTTGCTTCTTCTCACCACACTTTTCTTTCAGGTAACCGCAGGAAGGACATGGGGACAAATATGGGAAGAATGAAGCCAGTGGAAGATATCAGTCACTCTCCAGTGACTAAAGGCTCAATATGTGAGTATGCCTGGAAACTCTGTAAGTCAGTGGGTAAATTAGTATCCTGACAGGAGAAATACATGACGGACTAAGCAGAGGAGAGGGCGTGAGGGAGAAGCAAAGAGAAAGGAACAATTTTTCTCATAAAAAAAAAAAAAAAGAATAAAAAAAACAAAACCCCTGTTAACATTTCACAATATCTCCAAAAAATAACTATGATCTAAAGAAACATGAAAAGATAGGTTTTTTTTTTTAAATTTTTATTTTTTCAGCATAACAATATTCATTATTTTTGCACCAGACCCAGTGCTCTATGCAATCCGTGCCCTCTACAATACCCACCACCTGGTGCCCCCAACCTCCCACCCCCCACCCCTTCAAAATTCTCAGATCGTTTTTCAGAGTCCATAGTCTCTCATGGTTCACCTCCCCTTCCAATTTCCCTCAACTCCCTTCTCCTCTCCATCTCCCCTTGTCCTCCATGCTATTTGTTATGCTAAAGATAGGTTTTTTTAAACATTATTTCTTAAAGATTTTTATTTATTTATTTGATATAGAAAGAGACAGCGAGAGAGGGAACACAAGTAGGGGGAGTGTGAGAGGGAGAAGCAGGCTTTCTGATGAGCAGGGAGTCTGATGCTTGGCTGATCCCAGGACCCTGGGATCGTGACCTGAGCCGAAGGCAGATGCTTAATGACTGAACCTCCCAGGCGCCCCGAAAGGTAGGATTTTTTTAAAGAAACATTTAAGGCCACGAGGGCAGGAGGAAGTCAACTTTGGGAACAACGCCAAGGAGAAAAAGAGATGAAAGTCTCATGCCTGAAAAGTACTTCACCTGTCTGGAGTGCCGGCAGAAAGCCCACGTGTCCATCAGGGAATTAGGTGGTGAAAACCGTTTGACTCTCTTGGAAAGAACTACCCCCAGAGCAGATATTTCTAGAGGTAGAAGATAGCAGAGCAAATTTGAGAAAGCCAGAAGAGGTCAATTATAATTTGTTGCAATTAATCCAACAGGTAAATGTTTCCATGCTGAATGGCTTATCTGGGGGCCAGCTTTTAACAAAGCAGCAGACACTATTAGCAGGGCACTGGCTTGGGGGCAGGATGGCACAGGAGCAATTGAGTTTTGGTTTTCCTGCTAGGTTGTTTGTTTTCTCTAGTCCTCAATTTTCTAGTATATAAAAGGAATAGAAAAATCTCTACCTTACCTGCATTGCAGGGTTGATATTTGTTTAAATGAGATAGTGTAAGTGGTGGAAATGCATATACTTTAAAGCTGTATAGAATAAAATGGTAGTTCTATTTTTAGGTATGAAATAATCTGAAACCTGACTGAGCAGAAGAACTTACGTGTCTGTAATGATCACTCCATAGACTACAGGATGCATACACCCAATATGGCTTTGCTGGAGCGATCACAACCGAATTTCAGCAACAAGGCACTCAACATGTTAAAAATGATTAAAGATGATCTCCTTCATTCACATTCTCACTTTGAGAAAATGCCTCTAAACTGAGTTATTATATCCATTTCTCCTGCCCCAGGGCTGGGCACAGGCTATTCTATAGTTTGGAAATGGAAAATAAAGAAAGGTCAGGTCTCGTCAGGGTACTACCTCTGGTTCTAGCCCATGTCAACCCAGATGCAGAAGTCAGCACTTTACCATCCTGCCACAACTCCCCTGAGCATTATAAAACAAACCAATGGTTTAACTGAGAACCTCACTGGGAGGAAAAAGAAAATAGCAAAGAACTTAAATTCTCTTTAAACATTTCTATTATTTTCCAAAGATCCCTTTATTATTTTTTTAAGATTTATTTATTTATTTAAGGGGGAGGGGTTGAGGGAGAGGGAGAGAGAATCTCAAACAGACTCCCTGCTGAGCTTAGAACCTGATGCTGGGCTGGATCTCATGACCCTGAGATCATGACCTGAGCTGAAACCAAGAGTCTGACGTTTAGTTGACTGTGCCCTCAGGCGCCCCTTCAAAGATCCCTTTAACCACCAGTCCTTATATTTCACTCAAACTTTACTTCTCTCTTCCGCCCTTCCTTCCTCTCTCTCTCTCCTGACCACCAGTGGTCCCACAAGCCCTGAATGAATAACATCTTCAGAGATCTGTACTTTTCAAATTCAATGCCTGTGCAAATACGGCAACCACATTTGAGTGTTCCTACTGTTAAAGCAAAACAAAAACATTCCACTTCAGTTCCAGATGGCTCATCCAAGAATTAATCTCATGCAGGAGCGTAACTCTGCTGTTAGGAAAAATAAACTTTTCCACCAAGAGTTATTTACAACTGCTCCACCCACCCCTTGGGTGCAACATTCCCAAATTCTCTTTGACCTGTTTCGAACCTCTGTGGGTATCAGATACCTAGAAGAGTTGAATTTTTGGCTCTTCTTTGGTTGGGTAAATCTATATATCTAGTTCTGGCCAATGAGTTTTGAGCATAAGTGATATACTTGATTGCATTTACTTGCTGGTATTACTACTCTCCAGAGTCCTACTTTTTCCATCTGTCACAGCAACCGTCTAGCTATAGATTAAGACATGGATGGTCAGTCAGTCCAGGTCCCAGTCTTAGGAGGTATAAAGTCCAACCCCCAGCTAGCAAGTGATGGACATGAAGCATAAGAGATAAACACAACTTAAAAACAACTTAAGAAAACTTTAGTCTTATAAGCCACTAATAATCTGAGGGTTGTTTGTTATAAAATATGGCCTCCTCCATCCTGACTGCTATGATCTTCAACCCCAGAAAGGCTAAGCCCCTCTGTAACAGCTTTTTTAGTTGTCCCTAATCTATTGCTGACTCTGGCAGCAACTGGCCTCCCAGATCCCAAATTCCTCCCTCAAACACTATGACCCAGTGAATATAGCTCTTTTCTCACAAAAATGTGTTGAAAGGCAGAACATAAGATAATATAAATCCCATTTTGTAGTTCTTTAAATTTTCATCTCAAAGAAAATCCTCCCCTCTTGCGTTTTTCATGTTCTGATAAAAAGAAATTTTCTAAAGGACAAAAAAGAAAATTCCTAGGAACAATTTACTTTTTCCTGAACCAAAATTCACGTAAGACTATTGTTCACTGGTAGTTTACGATATTGGTTCTTCAGATAGTACAAAGGGTTAGAGTCTGAGTTTTATAATTAGTGAAGAATGGGTCCAAATTCTTGGTTAATAAATTTCAAGAGAATGAGTTTGGGCAGGTTATATAACATGTCCAAGTTTTGCTTTCCTTTCTTTAAGATGGGGACCATTCCAACTCCTCCCCAAAAGATATTGTGAGAATTAAATTAGCTAGTGCACTTTAAATCCTAATTATACTTAGTGTCTGTCAAATAGTAAATGTTCAACAATAAAAGCTATTATTATTACTTGGATGTTCAGTAGATAGCCTGAAATACTGAAAGAGTCATATGATTTTTGACAAAGGACATTATATTTACCTGGGAAAATTATATAGATAAAATGTGTGTGTGTGTCTTCTAAATAAATAGCATTGTCCTTATCACAAAATTCTGAATGAATAATACCTTTATATATTTGTACTTTTCAAATTCAATGCCTATGCAAATATCATAGCCACATTTTAAGTGTTCCTAAAGCAAAACATAAGACCCATCCCACTGCAAACTAAAAGTAATCTTGCTGTACATTTCATAGACAAATGAAAGATAATGTACATGAGTTTTTAGGAAATTCACCTTATATTACTTGAAGAAAGCATACACATGAGATTGGAAAGATAATTCTTTTGGAGGGGGCACCTGTTGTCTGTTGTGGAGAGGTGACTAAATGGTCTTTTCACCAAATTTTTTTTTCTCTCAATAGCTCTTTCTATATCTATCAGATCTTTTTTCCTCATTTCCTTTCCCCTGTTCCTCACAATCACTAATTTACATAAAGATACCTAAAGAAAAGAAAGAAGGCAAAGAAGAGAGAGAAAAAACAAGAAATGTGGGAAGAGAGAGATTGAGAGACTGAGAGAGAGAGAAAGAGAGAGAGAGAGAGAAAGCATCCATTGGAAGCAATACGTCATAATTTGACTATGTTCTATTTGAAGGCTTACTTAATATTCATAGCTATCCTCTGAAACATGTACATTCTCCTTTTTGTATAGATGAGGAAGCTGAAGTCGGGAGGGAGGGAGGGAAAAGTTCCCAGGAAAGTTCCTGAGATCACATATCTATTTTGAGCTAGTGTTTCCATGGGAACCCAGGCTGACATTGAAAGCCATTTTACATTGTTCAGTGTTCACCATCTAAGTTTACTAACGAAGATCTTGGGGTCAAAATAAACCACTCTCCTCTCAACTGTGTCTGCCATCTTTGCCTGGGGACTACTATGGAAAGAGGTTCTATTTCAAGACCAAAAACATTGTAGGATTTGGCAGACTTTTATACTGTCATGATATGGCAGCCATCATTAAATTCTCCAGATCAAGTGAAGCCTCCTTTCGGCTTTAACACAGGAAGGTAGATTTCTGTATTCCATCACAAGTAAGCAGATGTTTGGCTTTCTCACTTAACTAAGTCATTGCTAATTGAACATCTAATATGCAACTCTAACAGTCAGCCCTTTTTATACCTCCTTTAAAACAAGTTCATCTTGCTATACATACAAATATATTGTCAAGATCTAGTTCCCTCTTAATCAAAGTGAAAAGATCTTGATTATTTATTTTATCTGGCACCAAATTAATTATAAAAACTGTAGGTTAATATTAATATTGCTTCACTGTAGATCAATAGCTTGTATTACCTTTGAATCAAACATTTCCATTTTATAACAAAACTTCACAGTGCAGTTCAGAAAATCTAAGCATACAAATTCATGTAAAGATTTAAATGGAAGTATTTTATCTTTTAATCATTCAACCAAGCTGCAGTTCAGTGGCATAATCTGCTTAAACTGCACACATCCTCACATCCACAGGAATCAAATGGAAGCAAGGTTTATGACATTTTCCTGTCATTTCCACCCGTAATTCCCCTTGATGGATTGCTGGAATTCACAGGGCTGGGGGAATTACTGCCTCCCAACCATTCAGCCAAATCTAGAATGCTTTAGTGCAATTCCAGTATTACCCTCTTCCTTCATGGCTGCGTGACAGTAGGGACCAAGATGCTCCCGAGAATTCATCATATTGTTCTCCCGGAAGGAGGAGGAAAAAAATGCTACCTGAAAGAAATGCAATCTGATATATAACTTTACCCCTTTTCAAGAGGAGCAATATTTGATTTAATAGTTTGAGGTGGCTTTCCTCCATATTCTTAGTTTAAGGGGTGTTAGTGAAAGCATGGCTGTGCTGAAGGTGCTTCCTTTGCTGGCACCAAATTCTCAGAACAACAGGAACAGACTCTGGATTTCTAGACTTTCTCCCTGGTGAAAGTTTCTCAGAGGAGAGCAGCAGAAGAGCTCTGGGGGTTTGCCCCTAAAGCAGAACCACTTCTTCCTTGGTCTACCTGCTACTTAAAGGCAGGTCTGCAAGCAGTGGGTAAAGGATCATGCAAGAGGGTCCTCATTAGGGGCGCCTGGGTGGCTCAGTGGGTTAAAGCCTCTGCCTTCAGCTCAGGTTATGATCCCAGGGTTCTGGGATTGAGCTCCGCATAGAGCCCCACATAGAGCCCCGCACGGACCCCTGCATCAGGCTCTCTGCCGCATCGGGCTCTCTGCCGCATTGGGCTCTCTGCTGCCCAGGCTCTCTGTTGCCCCGCATCGGGCTCTCTGCAACGCCCCACCCCCCCCACCCCCACTGCCTGCGTCTCTGCCTACTTGTGATCTCTGTCTTGCAAATAAATAAATAAAACCTTTAAAAAAAAAAAAAGAGGGTCCTCGTTATATTAACCCCTCAGAGTGCTAACAGCTTCAGCTACAAAGCAAGTTTCCAAACAATTACCTCTTGAGAATCAATTAGGCAAAGTTTTGGGTAGAAACATGAGTTGGGGCTTTAGGTGAGTCCAAACTGAGACTGAGTCCATGCTTGAGTCAATGGTCATAAGGTATGGAAGGTCTGTGGGTCATGAAAACATGCAAGGAGACACTAACCTATCTTCTTTTATCCTCTTTACTTTTGTGTTTTTGTTTTTGTTTTTGTTCTGCTTGCTTTTCTCTCCTTGCATATATTCTTTTTCTTATCTATCTTGGATCCAATTTAGTTTTCCTTTTATTTTCATTTTCTTCATCCTTTTTAGCCACCATGTGGAAGTTTTTTTTTTTTTTTAAGGTTTTATTTATTTATTTGACACAGAGAGAGAGAGAGAGAATCACAAGTAGGCAGAGAGGCAGACAGAGAGAGAGAGGGGAAGAGGGGAAGCAGGCTCCCTGTCAAGCAGAGGTTCATGACCTGAGCCGAAGGCAGAGGCTTAACCCACTGACCACCCAGGTGCCCCACTGTGTGGAAGTTTTATTAAACGTTCTTTTTCATTATAATGTTACACAAATTTTTTTCTTTTGATGGTGGTAAAGGGAGCAGGTGGTACAAAGAGTTTTTGTCTCACTGAAGATTGTATGGCTAGAGGCTTATTTTTTTTTTAATTTAAGAAGTTCTGCTTTTTCTTAGTATTTGAAACCCCTTTCTTTAGGCTTGTTCCTAAAAGCTTAGATTTGAAGACTGAGCAAATTATAGTGTTTTCATTGTGAATCTGTCACTTTAAACAACAAAAACAACAACAATGGATGCCCTATTACAGTGTACAAAGATCACTTTGTGGGGTGCCTGGGTTGCTCAGTGGGTTAAGCCTCTGCCTTTGGCTCAGGTCATAATCTCAGGGTCCTGGGATAGAGCCCTGCATCAGGCTCTCTGCTCAGCAGGGAGTGTGCTTCCCCCTCTCTCTCTGCCTATCTCTGGGCCTGCTTGTGATCTCTCTCTCTCTGTCAAATAAATAAATAAAATCTTAAAAAAAAAAAAAAGAAAAAAAAGATCACTTTGGTTGCCAAGTGTGTTCCGACCCTCCACTGAGCCTCTTTGGTGGGATTGCCGCTGAGTTTCACATGCAAACTGTACTTCACCCATTTCCCTACTGATCAATGAATCCCTGTTCAGAGGTTTCACTTGCTTTTCATGAAACTGGTATTTTGGACTGTTCTGTGAAAAATAAATAAAAAAAATAAAAGAATATGTGCCCTGTGACCTAGACATTCCATTATTCTGTGAAAAGAATAAGAAGTAGAAAGTATTTTCTTCATATGCCAGACTGAACAGCTGACTGCCGTTTATAAAACTATTTTGTTGGTTTAAGTGGCAGATTTGCCATTAACTAATTTGGGGAAAGACAATTCATCCTTTTAGGCCTCAATACTTTTATTCATGAAAGACAGTGATCAGAGTAAGTCATCATTTAAATTCCTTCTAGCTCTAACATTGTGACTCTAAGGGCAAACTGGTGTGTACCCTAGACAGTAATAATTTTACTAGTCTCTTGAGGCAGTAGATGGCATAGACTTTGGGTACTCAAACTCATTTCTCTAATGTTTTGACTATCCATCAATACCATTGTTAAGGATAGTTTTCACTCAGTTACCTTCCATCTTTACTTGGGTCATGTTCTCGGTCTGGGCTTACAGAAAAGGGGGAGTTACCACAAAAGAAGAAAAATAAGAACTTTTAGTGTTTAGCCTGGGCTTTACTCTGGCAAGAGATACAAACATTTCACAATCATTTGGAGTAGAGCATTATTGAATTGAGTATATCTATGAAAACACTGAGTCAAAGGTCAGCTAACTCAAGATCATGACGTAAATGAGTAGTAGAGCTGAGATTTGAGACAAAACTGCTTGATTTCAACACCCAGGCCACACTATACCCACTCATAAGACATTAGCTAGCTCTCCGTCTGCATATGGGGTCCTGTTGCACTTTGGTCCTGATTGTGGGTTGTTTTACATATCTTTGGAGAAACCAAATGAAGAGCTAAGCCCTAGGTAAAGGCATGTCCTTTCTTCTGTTGGAAGGCAAAATTGCAAAAATGAAATCAGAAATATGTCATACCTCTTCCATTCCAACTGACACACTTGTCACTTCTACGCATATTCTATTGATCAAAATCAAGTCACGCAGCGAAGCCCAAAGTCAGTGGACCTGGAGATCTGCTTTAGCTGTTGGGAAAGTATGGCAAAGGGAGTGGATAAAGAAAGCTGCCAGAGGCAAGGAACAGCCAGGAAAAACACTTTATCTATTTTTCCAATGAAACTATAGAATATGTTGGTGGAGAAATTTTAGAACCTCTTTCCTTAGAGATTATCAAGAAGAGAAAGAAAGAACGAATTAATTTCTTTTTGTGAAATTCTAACTAAAGACAAGGCTAGACCATGATCATAGGATGGATATTATTTTCCTGTACTTTCAAAAACTCAAGTACACAATATTCTTCCTGGGATGTATCCATAATTCTCTCTTTAATCCATTCATTTTCCAATGGGTTGCCACTATTTCTGAAATAAATGTGTTCTTTTAATGATCACATCCTGAATTCTGTTTTAAAGGTAGTTTACCCTCACTAAAGGCAAAATACTGTTGATGCTAGAGAAGACCAAGTTCTAACAACTCCTAACTCTCACTTTGGGAAAAATGTGTTTTTAAAATATGCCATTCTAAATTCAAACAAACCATATCTTATTCTCTACTAAATTCTTCAAAAATATTATTTTTTTCTGTGTGTGTGTGTTTAAAAGAAGTATGGTGGAATCTGGACTATTGATTTCTGGCAAGAGCAGATTCCTAACAAGCTAACTTTGAGTGATAAATTAACAACAAAGTCAAACTTTAGACGTCCTACTCTTGCTTTCACATTGGCCTCTACTTCCTTTCATCTGACTGCGAAGACACCAAGACATCAAGACATATCCTAGCTTCCAGGGAAGACAGTGCACAGTAAGTGTCTGCAGAACTGATCTTCTTTATGTGTCACACAAGAACATTCATTTCTCAGTAACAAAGGAAGTCACCATATTGAGGTCACTCATTACTCATCTGTATGCAAGAAATAGTCTTCTGCTAAATGGAACTCTTTCACCCCTCTTTTAATAATGATTTGTTCTCCAACACTTAAGAGATTAGATTGGATGTGCCAAATCAAGGCAGAGAAATGACAGCTTTAATGTGCACTGAGCAAGTGCTTAAACAAATTATGATGATAGTTTATCTTTTACCATGACTAAGCTAAGAACTGAGCTAAGAATTAAAGAGATATTGTTTCTACTATTTTAAATGTTGGTTTAAAATCATAGCTGCTTCTTCAAAGAGTGATGAAACAGACTTTTTCTATGAATTATGAAGGACAACGTAAGTAACAGGTTGTAAAAAATTTTCAATGGCATACAGTAAGTCTCAAGGAGACTGGTATTCCAAAAAACAAACTACCATTGTGAAATATCAACAATTCTTATTGTTATTAATAACTATCAGTAATCATTATCAATAAATATTTTTTTAAGATTTATTTATTTGACAAAGAGAGACACAGAAGGAGAGGGAACACAAGCAGAGGGAGTGGGAGAGGGAGGAGCAAGCCTCCCGCCGAGCAGGGAGCCAGACACTGCTGGATCCCAAGACCCCGGGACCATGACCCCAGCCGAAAGGCAGATGCCCAACGACTGAGCCACCCAGGTGCCGCTCAATAATTATTCTTTTTTTTTTTTTTAAGTTTTTTTTTTTGAAGATTTTATTTATTTATTTGATAGATAGAGATCACAAGTAGGCAGAGAGGCAGGCAGAGAGAGCGAGAGGAGGAAGCAGGCTCCCTGCTGAGCAGAGAGCCCCATATGGGGCTCGATCCCAGGACCCTGGGATCATGACCTGAGCCGAAGACAGAGGCTTTAACCCACTGAGCCACCCAGGCGCCTCCAATAATTATTCTTAATAGTAGAAGCTACTTCACACATACAAAGTTTTATAATTATAAAGGTTCTTAAATTGTGTCATTTCCTATGACCCTCTTTGCAACTCTGGAAGACAGAACTATCATATTTTTTTCTTAAAGAAGCAATTCACACACAAGTTGACTTCTGATATCTAATATCTCTAAGACTCTGCAACAAGTTCATAGATCAGTCAAAATTTGTGATAGCTTGAAATGCTTTTTTAAAGTTTTTTTTTCTTTTTATAGACAAATACTTTTTCCCTCCTAAGGAAATAAGTTGTGCAAACAAGATTGCTAATACAGTGGTTAAATTACCTTAAATAGAAAGAACACTATTTAACAAGTGTCTTAAAGTACTTGAAAACACTCATTGACTATGCCAGAATTCATGAACCAATGAAAGATTATCCTACATAATTGGTAAAATGAGTTATTTTTTTGTTCATTTTTTAGATTTCCATTAAGATATAATCAGTGAATGTTCTACTATTTGGACATTTTAGGAGTTCTGTTCATAACTTCTGTATCAGTGAGGGATAGTTATACATACATAATATTATGACAAAGAATTATCTCCTTGATTACCAACAGCCCATAGAAAAATAAAAATTAAGCAACCTGTTTTCTGTACTTCCTACCCTTTGTGTAAGACACCAATAACTCTAACCATCAGAATTTTTGTCTTTTGTTTGATTGACTGAGTGATGAGATTTTTAGAGTGTCTTTATAACAACAAAGAAATGAAACAAAATTCCATTTTGTCTACAACTTTTTCTTCTTTTAAATTGGTATAGAGATTTCCCATTTACTCCTTGCCCCACACATGCCCTCTCTCATTTTCAACATGCCCCCCATACTGGTACATTTGTTACAATTGATGAACCTACACTGACACATCGTTATCACCAAAAACCCTTAGTTTATACCAGAATTCACTCTTCGTGTCCTACAGTCATTGGGTTTGGGCAAATGTATAAAGACATGGATCCATCAATGTATTGTCACCATTAAAAGTAAAACAGGCAGTTATTTTACCAGCAAAATTTTTTCCCCCCAAGAACAGCACAGGTGATTTAACCTTAGCTATTTTGATTTGAATTTAATGATATATTCTTGTACTTTTAATTAGAATTTGCCTAATTGCTAATGATGTAGAAAATCATTCCATATGCTTATTCTCATATCTATGTCATCTTTGGGAATATATGCGTTTTGCTCTTATAACTGCATGGTTTTTATCTTATCTACTTTTTTTACTATTGAGCTTTAAATATTTAAATATGAGTATACACACACACACACAAACACACACACACACACACACAATTTCTAGGTACTAGTGTTTTGTCAGATACATGGTTTGCAAATACTTCCACTCTCTAGCTGGTCCTCTTAACAGGATCTTTCACAGAGCAAACATTTTTTTGTTCTAACTGAAGTATTTTAATATTTATGTAGCACAATTTTTTTTTAATTTTTGATTTTTATTAACATATAATGTATTATTAACCCCAGGGATACAGGTCTGTAAATCGCCAGGTTTATACACTTCATAGCATTCACCATAGCACATACCATCCCCAATGTCCATAACCCAAACACCTTCTCCCTACCCCCTATCCCTAGCAACCCTCAGTTTGTTTTGTGAGATTAAGAGTGTCTTATGGGGGACGCCTGGGTGGCTCAGTTGGTTGGACGACTGCCTTCGGCTCGGGTCATGATCCTGGAGTCCCGGGATCGAGTCCCTCATCGGCTCCTGGCTCTGCGGGGAGTCTGCTTCTCTCTCTGACCTTCTCCTCGCTCATGCTCTCTCTCACTGTCTCTCTCTCAAATAAATAAATAAAATCTTAAAAAAAAAAAAAGGGTGTCTTATGGTTTGTCTCCCTCCCGATCTCATCTTGTTTCATTTTTTCCTTCCCCACCCCCCAAACCCCCCACATTGCCTCTCAAATTCTTCATATCGGGGAGATCATATGATAATTGTCTTTCTCTGATTGACTTATTTCACTTAGCATAATACCCTCTAGTTCCATCCACATATCATTGCAAAAGGCAAGATTTCATTTTTTGATGGCTGCATAGTATTCCATTGTATATATATATACCATGTCTTTATCCATTCATCTGTTGATGGACATCTAGGTTCTTTCCATAGTTTGGCTATTGTGGACATTGCTGCTATAAACATTCAGGTGCAAATGCCCCTTTGGATCACTACATTTGTATCTTTAGGGTAAATACCCAGTAGTGCAATTGCTGGGTCATAGGATAGCTCTATTTTCAAATTTTGAGGAACTTCCATGCTGTCTTCCAGAGTGGCTGCATCAGCTTGCATTCCCACCAACAGTGGAGGAGGGTTCTCCTTTCTCTGCATCCTCGCCAACACCTGTTGTTTCCTGACTTTCTAATTTTAGCCATTCTGACTGGTGTGAGATGGTATCTCATTGTGGTTTTGATTTGTATTTCCCTGATGTCAAGTGATGTTGAGCCCTTTTTCATGTGCCTGTTGGCCATTTGGATGTCTTCTTTGCAGAAATGTCTGTTCATGTCTTCCCATTGCTTGATTGGATTATTTGTTCTTTGGGTGTTGAGTTTGATAAGTTCTTTATAGATTTTGGATACCAGCCCTTTATCTGATATGTCATTTGGAAATATCTTCTCCCATTCTGTCAGTTATGTTTTGGTTTTGTTGACTGTTTCCTTTGCTGTGCAAAAAGCTTTTGATCTTGATGAAGTCTCAATAGTTCATTTTTGCTCTTGTTTGCCTTGCTTTGGAGGTGTTTCTAGGAAGAAGTTGCTGCAGCTGAGGTCAAGGTTGCTGCTTGTGTTCTCCTCAAGGATTTTGATGGATTCCAGTCTCACATTGAGGTCTCTCATCCATTTGGAGTCTATTTTTGTGTGTGGTGTAAGGAAATGGTCCAGTTTCATTTTTCTGCATGTGGCTGTCCAATTTTCCCAACACCATTTGAAGAGACTTTTTTTTTCTCCCATTGGACATTCTTTCCTGCTTTGTCGAAAATTAGTTGGACCATATAGTTGAGGGTCCATTTCTGGGCTCTCTATTTTGTTCCAACAATCTATATGTCTGTTTTTGTGCCAGTACCATACAGTCTTGATGATGACAGCTTTGTAATAGAGCTTGAAGTCTGGAATTGTGATGCCACCACCTTTGTCTTTTTTTTTCAACATTCCTTTGGCTACTCGAGGTCTTTTCTGGTTACATATAAATTTTGGAATTATTTGTTCCATTTCTTTGAAAAAAATTAATGGTATTTTGATACGGATTGCATTAAACATGTAGCACAAAAATTTAACCTCAGTTCAAGAAGACTATGAGGGAATCTACAAAATCATTAAATTATGTTGCTTTAAATCTTGAAATAACTTGGATACTAACAATGAACAGGTGTCCTGTCAGCAGAGGTTCCATTTCTCTTCTCAAAGGTAGAGTATTGTGACATATTAATTATGATCACATCCAATTTATATTTTTTCTTTTTATGGATCTTGCTTTTGGGATTAAGTCAAAGTATTCCTTGTCTTGCCCTACCTTGCTCTTGGGATTAAGTCAAAGTATTCCTTGTCTCGCCCTAGGTGCTGAAGACATTCTCATTTTTTTTTTTTAAGATTTTATTTATTTATTTGACAGACAGAGATCACAAGCAGGCAGAGAGGCAGGCAGTGAGAGAGGCAGAAGCAGGCTCCCCACTGAGCAGAGAGCCCAATGCAGGGCTCAATTCCAGAACCCTGGGATCATGACCTGAGCCGAAGGCAGAGGCTTTAACCCACTGACCACCCAGGTGCCCCGACATTCTCATTTTTTTTCCCTAAAAGTTTTATGAGTTACATTTTATATTTATGTATATGAAACCCTTTGAGTTAATTTTTGCATAAAGTGTGAGATTTCGGTCAAGGTTTTGTTTGTTCATTTGTTGGCTTATTGATGTCTAATTGCTATAGCATCATTTGTTGATATTTCAGTAAATTACTTTTCCTCTAGAAAACTACTTTCATATCTTGGCCAGAAATCAGTAGGGCATACTTGTTTTGGTCTATTTGTAGGTTCTCTATTATATTTAATTAATGCATATGTCTATCCATCCACCAGTACCAAACTTATTTTTATTATAGTAGTTGTATAAGTTAAATTAGTAGTCTGATTCCTCCCAATATATTCTTATTTTCAAAACTGTTTTATCTATTTTAATTTTTTACCTTTTCCATATAAATTTTAGAGCTATCTTATCTATTAATAGAAAACAAAAGTAGAAATAAAAAAAATAAGACCTTTCTAGGGTTTTGTAAAGAATTTGTCAATTTTAGGAGAGCTGACATCTTTACTACAGAAGGTTTTCTAATCCATGAATATGGTATATCTCTCCATTTAGATCTACTTTGATTTCTTTTGTCAGCTTTGTATAGTTTTTATTATGCAAGTCTTATATATGCTTTGATAGATTTATACCCAACTATTTAATATTTTTATCAATTGTAACTATTGTATTTTTAATTTTAGTGCCCATGTGTTTATTACTGATAAATAAATTTTTCTATGTTCATCTTGTAACCTATCTTGCTTAACTCACTTAAATCACTCACTTAATTCTAGGTGTAGTTTTTCTTGTTGCTTTTTAGTTCTTGTGAAGTTTTTACCTAGGCAATTATGTTATCTGCCAATATGAGCAGTTTAATTTCCTCCTTTCCAGGCTATATTCCTTTGATTTATTCTTCCTGCCTGTGGTATAGCCAGGGTTCTCACACTTTGTTAAATAGAAGTGGTGAGAGTGGACATCCATGTTTTCTTCCTGATCTTAGGAGGAAAGTCTTAAGTTTTTCATCATTAAGTATAATGTTAGCTATAGGTTTTTTGGTAGATATTCTACCAAGTTAAGGACAGTCATCTTTATTCCTATTATGAATATATGTTAAATTATGTCAAATGCATTCCTGCATTGATTGGTATAATCATTTGATTTCTTTTCCTTTAGCCAATTAATATGTTGAATTACATTGATTAGTTTTTAATACTGAGCCAGCCTTGCACCTATGATAAAAATCTACTTAGTCATGGTGTATAATTATTTTTCTTTATTGCTGAAATCTATTTGTTAAAATTTTGTTAGGAATTTTTTGTTTAAAGCTGCAGTAATCAAAACAGTATGGTACTGGCACAAAAATAGACACATAGATCAATGGGACCAAACAGAAAATGAAGAAACAAACTCATAATTATATTGTCAACTAATCTTGGACAAAGGAGGCAAGAATATCCAATGAGAAAAAGACAATCTCTTCAACAAATGGTGTTGAGAAAACTGGACAAATACATGGAAAAGAATGAAACTGGACCACTTTCTAAAACCATACAGAACAATAAACTCAAAATTGATTAAAGATCTAAATGTGAGACCTGAAGCCATAAAAATCCTAAAGGAGAAAAACAGCAGTAAGTAACTTCTTTGACATTAGCTATAGCAACTTCTTTCTAAATATGTCTCCTGAGGTAAGGGAAACAAAAGCAAAAATGAACTACTGGGACTTCATCCAAATAAAATCTTCTTCACAATGAAAGAAACACAATAAAAAATAAAAAAGAAAAACTAAAAGGCAACCCACAGAATGAGAGAAGACATTTGCAAATGACATAGTCAACAAAGGATTAGTATCTAAAATATATAAAGAACTTATACAACTCATCACCAAAACAACAAAACAAAACAACAACAAAACAACTAATCTAATTAAAAAATGAGCGGAAGACCTGAACAGGTATTTCTCCAGAGAAGGCATCCAGATTGCTAGCAGACACATGAAAAAAATGTTCAACATCACTAATCATCAGGGAAATGCCAATCAAAACCACAATGAGTTATCACCTCACACCTATCAGAATGGCTAAAATTAACAATACAAGAAACAACAGGTGTTGGCAAGGATATGGAGAAAAAGAACACTCCTGCACTGCTGATGGAAATGCAAACTGGTGCAGCTGTGGAAAACAGTACGGAAGTTCCTCAAGATGTTAAAAATAGAGCTACCTTTTGAGCCAGCCATCACACTACTGGATATTTACCCAAAGAATACAAGAACAGTAATTCAAAGGGATACACGAAACTCTATATTTATAGCAGCATTATTTACAATAGCCAAGATATGGAAGCAGCCCAAGTGTCCATAGATTGATGAATGGATAAAGAAGAGGTGGCATGTATATACAATGGAATATTACTCAGTCATAAAAAGAATGGAATCTTGCCATGTGCAAAAACATGGATGGAGCTACAGAGTATCATGCTAAGCAAAATAGTCAGAGAAAGACAAATACCATATTATTTCACTCATATGTGGAATTTAAAAAGCAAAACAGATGAGCAAAGGAAAAAAAGACAAACAAAAATTTGATTCTTAAATGCAGAGAACAAACTGATGGTTACCAGAGGCGAGGTGGGGAGTTCATTGAAATAGGTGAAGAGTATTAAGAGTACACTTATCATGATGAGCACTGAGTAATGTATAGAATTGTTGAATCACTACATTGTACATTGAAAAATAATATAACACTGTTTGTTAATTATAATAGAATTTTTAAAAATCCAAAGTTAAAATAATTGAAATTATATAAAATGTATTTTCTGACCACAATGGACTTGATAAGAGAAAGAGAACATAAAAATCTTCAAACACTTGGAAATTTAAAATAATAATAATAAAACTCATATAATCCATGGATCACAGGGGAAATACCATGGGAAATTAAAAAAACACATTGAAGGAAATTAAAACATATCAAGTTTTGTGGGACACCATCAAAGCCATGCTGAGAGGGAAACTTATACTACTAAATGCATACATTAAAAAAAATGAAAATCTCAAACCAATAATCTAAGCTCTCACCTCAAGAACACAGAAAAAGAAGAGCAAAATAGGCTTAACAGAGGGAAAGAGATCAGAACACAGAATAATGAAATTGAGAACATAAAATCAATAAAGAAAATCAATGAATCAAAGAGCTGATTCTTTGAAACTTAGTTATACTTTGCCTTGGTGTGACTTTCTTTAGGTTTTATCCCATTGTTTGCTCAGCTTCTGTAGGATTATGTCTTCTACCAAATTGGAAAGTTTTCAGCTAATATTATTTTAATTACTTTCTCAGTAATATCTTTGTTCTCCTCCTTCTAGGATTCTAATGACATGAATGCAGGTTTTTTGTTTGTTTGTTCATTTTTGTTACAGTATCACAGGTTCTTAAAGCTTTGTTCACTTACTTTTCCAAAATATTTTCTCTCTGTTGTTCATGTTGAATATTATCATTGTCACTGACTGTTTCCTCTGGTTCCACCACTCTACTGTTGAACTCATCTGAATTGTTGTTGTTATTGTTTTATTTTTGCTTTTTTGACCATTGCCTTTTAAGCTCTAAAATGTCTATTTCTTTATATCTCGTATTTATTTGCTAAGACTTTCTACTTCTTCGTTGAGATCTTTCCATGCTTGTTGCAGCATTTTTATCATGGCTGCTTTAAAAACTTTAGCAGATCATTCTAGTATTCTGTCATCTCACTGTTGACATTGATTGATTTTCTTTTTTCATTCTGTTTCACATCTTTCTCATTCTTGGCACGATAAATGATATTCAGCTGAAATATGGCCACTTTTCATTATGTATGAAACTCTGGATCTTATTTAAATCTGTTTTAACCAGATTTTTGGACACTGTTCTATTGGGGATAAGTGGGGCCCTACCTTCATACTATCAAATGAGACAGAAGTCTAGATTTCCCTACTGTTTATAGCCAACAGGAGGCAAGTCTTTTCAAGGCTGGATGTGAGTGAGAGTTTTGGTTCCACATGTGGCCTCCACTGATACTACCAGGGGGATGGTCTCATTACTGCTGGTCAGAGATGAATATGCTCACTAGACCTCTTCTACTATCAAACTAGAAAACTTGAGGAACTTAACACCATGTCATTTCTCATGTCCTGAGGTCCCTAGTTGTTCTGTTTTTTCCCACTCTTCAAAGTATTCTTATGCTTATGATCATGACTTTCAGTTGTATTTAGCAGAAAAAATTGGGGGGGCGGATTATGTCTACTTCATCTTCTTGAAAGCAGAAGTTCTATCCATCATTTTAAATTTTTGATTGAATATTTTGAACTTGTATGGAACCTTGTTTTTAGTTGTCTTTGTTGTTTTTTTAACATCTGATTTCTGTCCTTTTTAGTGAAATGTTTCCGCATTTTCCAGGAACCAGCTAATAGTTTCCAGCAAGTGCTTTTATAGCTTCTTTATTATTTTGTGTTATATTCAAAAGAATATTGTTGATGTTTTGCTGTTATGAAGGGTTCAAATAAATGCAACATATAAACATTTTTATTTCTCTACCTAGATAAACTTGTGTGATATGAAATGGTTTCAATATTAGATTTTCTTGTGTTGTTTTTGTAAAGCCAGTTCTACAGCACAGCAAAGGCTATTACTGTCTGAATTAAATATAAGTCATGGAAGCCAAAGTGAGACACTATTTAAGGTGTACATACTTGTGATCAGATGTTAAGTGCTTTTAATATGCTCTAAAACATTATAGTTAATTAATTCAACAACTTGTTTGCTCTAAGTGTTGACAATATATGTGAGCTTAGGCTTAAGTGGTGCTTTTTAGACCTCTTTGATTTTACATGATGATTACATTCCTAAAGTGTTAGGATTATTGACTCACAAACTATTGGAGCTGGAAAGTCACTCTCAAATTTTGGTTCATGATTCTGGGCACATGACAGCATACATGGGTTACAGAGGGTAAAAATATTGACAGAGCATAGTTTTACATAGGATAACTAATGCTAGAAAATATGGAGAATATTTTGAACTTTTATGTTCATGCTACTGTGTATGAAAAAAAAATCACAAGATATTGTTTTCCACTTTTGTCTTGTTTGTAAGTATTGTTGTTTATCACCTAAAAAAAAAAAAAATCAGAAAACTGAACTCCTGCATGTAACTTCAGCTCTTGTGATAATTTGATATTTTGTTATTTTGATGCTAAATAACAAAATCCAGTGTTGCTAGTACTTCAGTCTGTTCAAAGCAAAAAGGGTTGTTACTGAAGTGAAAGTCAAGTATGTTAATGTCATTTAAAAATAGATCTTATTGTGATTTTATATAGATGGCCTTACAGCACATATTTTTTAAAAACGTGCCATCTTAGGAACCAGTTTTGTTTTTTTTTTTTTTTACTTTGGGTTACTTAAAAAAAAATCTTACTCAATGTGCACTCAATCACACTTTTTGTTTGTTCATTGTGCACTTCTTCAAAAGTATTTACTTAATGCCTATTTTGTATCAGTTAAGTGCTAGGCAGTAGGAATTGAGTGGTAAACAAAAATTAAATGATCCTGGTGCATCTGGGTGGCTCAGTCAGTAAAGCATCTGTCTTTGGCTCAGGTCATGATCCCAGAGTCCTGGGATCAAGCCCCACATAGGGCTCCTTGCTAGGTGGGGAGCCTGCTTCTCCCTCTTCCTCTGCTTCCCTTCTCCTTCTGTCTTGCTTCCTCTCTATGTAAAATAAATAAATAAAATAAATTTAAAAAGGATTATATGGTTATGCTTTTACTAGACCCACTATCCAAAAGGAAAGACAAATATATGAACAAAAATATAAAATAGGGTTTAAGTTATGGGAATTACAGTAAAAAAATTGGCTTCCTAACATGTAAGTACTAAAAAATTTGTTAGGTGATTGTTGGTGAATCTTTGTATATGTACCATTATAGTTTGTATTTCTCATCAATTACATGTTTCAAATCAAATTCAAAAATCATTTACATGTTTCAATTTTAAACTATATTTTCATAAGAAATGTATTTTTGTATATAAATATAAAATTTGAAATCTAAAAATTTAAAACAATAAAAATTATAATGAAAAAAATTTAGAACAATATGAAGTCAATTAGTGGAAACAGAGGGGTTTTTTCCTTAAAAATCTAGGCAATAAGTCTTCCAGTAGAAAAGGTTATATAACCCTATTTACAGTTAAAGGCACATAGCTGCAGGTAATCTAATAATTGCAGATCATACTTACTTATATGAGAAAGTAATTTTTTGTTACTAATATGAAAATTAATCTGGGCTACTTTTGTGAATAAACCCTAAGTAATAATTCCATGTGACTGTGACACTTATGGAGACGTTCAAAAAATAAAATGAAGTGATGGAAGAAAATTACCAGTTTTTTGCAAATAAAAGTAAAAAGCTGTGTCCATATACAGTATAATGAAAAGCAAAATTAAGTACGAAAGTGAAAACATGTTTGAACGTCTCCAGAGTTTGTCAGGTTTGCCCTGGGTGAAGCTTAGGCAACTGGAGAAAATTTGGTGATGACTCTAACTATAGATACCCGAGTTTACTTTTTAATTAACAGAGAAGGCCAGAGGGCAAGAGTAAGAGAGAAAATGACCCCACCCCCAAAATGTACTTTTATAAAATTGAGGCTAAAATAAATTATCTTAATGAGCCTAAGAGGATTATTTAGAAGAAGGATTATTTTGACACTTAGGTGGTAAAAATTACCCAGGATATTTAGACATTACCACTGAAAATGTTATTATTAGGTAATTTTATTGCTCTTTTCTATTCTGTTTCTAAATATGTTGCTATATTTTTCATGGAAATGTATTAATTGCAAAATATTTTATAGAAAACTACCAGTAAACAAATACACACACACACACACACAAATACACACATACACACACATATATATGTATATATATATATATACACATATATATATTTGGGGGGGCAGGGGAAGTGAATAAACTTGTGCAGAGGTGAAGCCAAGTCTATAACAGATAAGTCACTAACTGTAGTGCCATTGCATCAGGGAAACAGCAAATCCCGACCATGTGATCAACCACTACATTCTCCAAGAATAACAGTAATAATAGTAAGTGCTTAAGACGGCCATCAAAATGTAAATTACTTAATGTGACCCATTTGCCAAATGTCCATTTAGTCTCTATGTAGAGAAGTCACTAGACTGGTTTTTCTCCACTTGCCACCCCAGATCCACTCTCCATATTTCATTTCCATGCTCTGAACCTAGGTAACTCTCCCCTACATCTTCTAAGCTATTGCATCACTTATTTTGGGGTAGGGGGAAGTTCAGCCGGTCATGGGTAATCAGATATGTTTTCACCCCTGCTTCCTCTCTGCTTTGTATGCCGACCCCC
This sequence comes from Lutra lutra, assembly GCF_902655055.1. Taxonomy (NCBI): domain Eukaryota; kingdom Metazoa; phylum Chordata; class Mammalia; order Carnivora; family Mustelidae; genus Lutra; species Lutra lutra. Next base: position 32,505,124 of record NC_062279.1, on the reverse strand, counting down.
TGGCACTGTCCTTCTGCAGTCGGGAGGTGGTTCCTCTTGTAAGGCTTCCTCTCACACTGGGCTTTAGCAATACTGTTTCCACCCTTGCTCCTACAGTCCTAGAAGTGATTAAGGTATCCTGCCAGTGTTAGTCTGTGAGTAACTCAACATCCATTTTTCTTTCTCTTAAAGTACTCCCTTTATACAGGTCTCTCAATTTCGACACTCTGAATAGAAATGTTTCTTGCAGGATTAATGACAAATATTTAACTTTCTCAATTATATTTCAAAGAAATTATTCACTAAAAACAGATGAGTTTTTAACTTTCCCTGCAGTTTTAACCTTCCCTTACAGTATTATAATTACAAAGAAAAAGAATGTGATCAAAGAGTCAGAGGACCACACAATAATCATCATTCACTGAACATTTACTATATACAAGGGACCATTTCAATCACTTCACATATATCAATTTTTTTACATATATCAATTTTTTTGTCAAAATGTCATATATGGTGGATGCTATTATAATTCTTAATTTGTAAGCAAGAGAAATAAAAGATAAAATGTTTTAATTAGAAGGGTGGTAAACTTAGTGAGTGCCAGAGTCAGGAGGCCTTAATCAGTCTCTTAATTTTTGTGGTATAATACTTCCAACATAAGCTAGCTAAAATCTTATCAAGAAGATGTACTAATCTAAATTTCTACCAACAGATGTTTGAAAGTATTGTACCCTTCATTTTTGAACCACTCATTAGCTACACTAAATTTGTCCTTAAGTGATAGAGATAAAACTGCTATTTGAACTGACATGTGTCCTATAATGTACTTCACTAGCATTGTGAACTTTGGCTACAATAACACATAATTCATTTATTACATTTGCATCCTCAATTTTCCCTGCATCCTCAATTGTCCCTCCTCCACAATAGCTGCACCTTTCGGGGGACAAGGGATTATCTCCATATTGTTCACTGTTGTATTCTTAAGGCTTTGCAAAGTTCCTGGCACATTTTAGGCACTAAATAGATCTTTACCAAGCAAATGAATAAACAAATAAATGTATGAATTTGTATATCACTAGGTTCTCACAATATTATAATTTAAAAAAAAAAAAAGAAAAGCAAACTGCAGGGTTGCTAAACCTAATAGAAGAGCTACAACTTTTAGAGTTTAGCCCAATTTTCCAAAATTGGTAGATACTAATATAATAGTTTTTCTCATTAACCCATGTGATAGGTAGAAAAGTTTTTTTGTCTATCACAGTTTATCATTTTAAATATTTGCTATATTTTAAACAGACTAAATATAGATTAGAATACAAAACTTTCTTGTATTTTTTTTCTAACAAAGGAAATTTTTCAAGTATATAAAAAATTGAAGGAATTATATAGGAAATTGATATACTAATAACTTGATTTTACAATGAACATTTTGTTATGTTTTCCTTGTCAGGAAACTCTCCTTCTCTTCAGTCCCTCCTTTACTCTCTCTTTTTAATATATATAATAGTAGATTGTTGATATCAATGAATGGAATCCCTAACTACTTTGGGGCACTCATCTAGAGTTCATTATGTTTTCATCTTTAGGTAAAATTTAAAGTAAAATAAAATGACTTCATAGTGAATTCTACAAACATTTAAAGAAGAGTTAAGTATCTCTTCTCAAACCCTTCTAAAAAAGAGAAGAAGAAGGAAAGCTTCCAAATTCATCCGACAAGGCCAGCATTACCCAATATCAAAATGAGAAAAAGACACCACAAAATGGAAGGAAGAAAGGAAGAAGGGAGGAAGAGAGAGAGAGAGAGAAAGAAAGAAAAGAAAGGAAAGGAATGGAAAAGAAAGGAAAGGAAAAAAAGAAAAGAAAGGGAAAGGAAAGGAAATATTACAGGCCAATATCTCTGATGAACATAGATGCAAAAATCTTCAACAGTATTCAAGCAAACTGAATACAATATATTTTAAAAAAAATCATTCACCATGATCAAGTGAGATTTGATTCTAGGTATATAAAGATGGTTCAATATTTACAAATCATTCAATGTGATGTATCATATTAATAAAAGAAAGGATAAAAACCACGTGATCATATCAATAGATGCAGAAAAAGCATTTGACAAAGTATAACATCCAATCATGATAAAACCTCTCAACAAAGTAGGTTGAGAAGAAACACACCTCGATATAATAAAGTTGCAGGATACAAAATTAATATATAGGAATCTGTTGAATTTCTTTACACTAACCACAAAGTAGCAGAAACATAAATTAAAAAAACAATCCCATTTATAATTGTACCAAAAATAATAAAATACGTAGGAGTAAACTTAACCAATGAGGTGAAAGACCAGTACTCTGAAAACTATAAAACACTAATGAAAGAAATTGAAGGTGATACAACCAAATGGAAAGATTCCATGCTCATGAACTGGGAGAACAAATATTGTTAAAATGTCCATACTACCCAAAGCCATCTATAGATTTAATGTAATCCCTATTGAAATATCAAAAACAAAATAGACAATGTGCAGATATGAAGTGTCTCATTAATGAGTTTTGACAAATACATACAACCAATGACCCCACCATCAATTCAAGATACAACGCATTATCACTGCTCCAGAAAATTCCCGGCAATCTCTACCCCCAACCCCTTCCAGAGTGATTGATATTTTTTTCTACCAAAGTTTAGTTGTGCCTATCCTACGACTGTCTCAATAACCATTCTCAGCATTTCCAAATAAGAGTGTTACCTTTCCTGATGGGAATTTTATCTGTCTTCAAACAATGCGTGTTTTCCCGTGCCTTCTCTTTTTCATACAGTCTTTGACTTCCAGTCATTATAATGGAGGTCCCAGAGTGTCTTTAGTGGTTTTGGATAGTTATTTCCCAACTAATATTGAAGTTTAATAGTATCACCTATTTTCTAGTAATTCTGTGTATGTATAAGCTTCTACAGTTTAATTGCTCACCTTGTTGATCTGTGGTTTGTGAGAGATGTCTGAAGAGACTGGAACGTAGACAGCTGCTATTATCCAATTGAAAACTTCCAGTGCATATCTTCATGACCTATGTTATTTTCTGAAAATAAACATGTTGGATAATTCATAGTTTTAGTAAGGTGGAAGTCTCCATAGTAGAGTGCTTGTATCTCAAGAATGAGAAAAAATTAAAAAAAAAATTCGTATCTGTTTTCTTTCTTGATCTAAAAACACAAGGAAGATATTAAGCTTTTGTAAACTAAACAAGAATCGTCTACCCATATAAATTAATGACAAATTTCCACTGATGTATTTATATTATAAAAATGGAAAATAGAGGCATGTGGGTATTATGAAAAGTTCTATTCAGAATTTCTCTTCATTGTGAACAATATCTGTTCTTAAGTAAACTTTGATGCACTGATCTTTTGCAATTTGTATTCTCTTGATGTGGAGGTACATTCGTATGCCACTTTGGTACGATTGAGGCTTGTTACATAAATATTTTAAAATAAACAACCTGCCCATCTAAATAACACTGATTATGCATGCTCAAGAATATACATCAATGAAAACAGAATAGCAGAGTTATTATACAGTGCATTGATACATTTTTTCCTTTGTGTCATGTTGACTCTACATTGATATGGGAAGTGATGTTAAACTGACCTTCTAGTCCTTTTTTAATCGCCTGATTACAGAGAAAACAATTAAATATCTTAGTTAAAATAAGTTATGATGTATAGACCACTAGTTAGTTCAGTGAAAAGGGCAGCAAGATTTGGTAATATAGAAAGGAAGGTGGGACCTAGTAATAGTGGGGATAGGATAAATGTATTTAAAATTTCCTTGAAAAAGAATTTGCTTCGGGCGGGGGGGGCGGGGGGGCAGGAAATAATGGTAACAGATACATGATTCCTAAACTCTCTACTTACTAACATTGTTTTTGTTATATTTTTTCCACATAGTAATGTTTTAAAAATGTGCAGTACTCTTGGACACATCTTGGTTAGTTATAGCATTATTTCAGAAGAGACTCAACAGAAAATACTACATTGGGATGGCAAATTTGTGTCAGACTACTCTCCATGCTACTGAAATGTATTTTTTTTTCATCAAAGCTCTCTTCAACATTGAGCCCTCATAAGACTTCTCATCCTAGTGTTCCAAGAAGACAAAATCAATTAATTGAAATTACTAGTTAACAGAAGCTTTTGCATTTATAAAGAAAAAGAGGAAGGAGGAGGAGGAGAAGAAAGAGAAAGAGGAGGAGGAGAAGAAGAGGAGGAAGAAAAAGAAAGAAGAAAAAAGGAAGAAGAATTAAAAATTATAATCTTATAAAGAACAGTCATGTTTGATCTAGATCTCTGGCAACACTGAGATTAAAACCTCAGGAAGAGAATCAGGAAGATCATTGCCAAATCATTGTGAAGAATAAGCTTCAAGCATGGCATAACTTGTTTCAAGAACAGCTAGGTCTTGCTATCACGTGAGCAAAGATCATGATAGGAATAATCCAACTTAAATACTGGAGCTAGGATCTAAGAGAATATGAGAGCTGGCCATTAGTTTTTATGTTTTGATAGGAGCCACTAATATAGAAAACTTAAAAAAAACAGGGTTTTATTATGATTATTATTTTAAGATTTTATTTATTTGTCAGAGAGAGAGAGAGATCGAAAGTACGAGTAGGGTGAGTGGCAGGCAGAGGGAGAAGCAGGCTCCATGCAGAGTAAGAACTCTGATGTGGGACTCAATCCCAGGACCCTAGGATCAGGACCTGAGCCGAAGGCAGATGCTTGCTTAACTGATTGAGCCACCCAGGCTCAGCGTTTTAGCAGGCATTCTGACTTTCCACATTGGTGGCATTGTGATACCCAGAAGTGCCTGGAAATTTGTTGGGTAGGATAGTAAGAGCTATGTGACTCACAGATGTGTGGTTCAGGTGGGGTTATAGAATAGTTCCTGGGCTGTGTGGAGGGCAGTCTCCCAGAGTCAATGGTTCCATCTGATAGGAGCCTTCTTTACTGGACTACCACCATATACCTCTTCGATTCCCTGTCATAACCTTTATATTAATAAAATAAAGGCCTTGGTTGGAGAGATAAAGAGGTGACACCACTTGTTTTAATATTTAATGCTATATAGCCACTCTGATTAAATTCTAAGTCAGTTTGAACAAACCTCATTTATAACAAACCTAAAAATAATTCCTCACCTGTGGATAACTATAGCATGAGAGTCATGCTTACAGTTTACAGTTGTATACAAATATATTTGATACTAGGTAGGTGCTCTTTCATTACTGCTATTTTTAATGAAACTAGTTATTTTCCACCTGGCTAGTTTTAAGTGATACCTCTTTCTAGACAATTTCTAGCTGTGATCAGCAGTCAGAAACACAGAAGTACTATAATTTTATATAATCTTTTCCTGCCCTCTTCACCCACATTCTACACCCCTTCTCATTTTTTTTTCTTTTGGACATAAAGCAATTATATAAACTCTACCCATATACTTAATTTGATAAAATTTGATAAACATAGGAAAAGGGGAGAAATAAAATTATAACCTCACTAGTAAGATCAGGAGTAGCTTTTATATTTCCACATTGACAAACGATACAAGGGGAATACTGTCATCAAGATTTAAAATTAACTGGTATGTGTTTGTGTGTGTGTGCACGCAGCATATAAATTTGTAAATCTGAGTTACCCTAAACAATGTCTTAATTTATTTCTAAGTGGTAAATTACATAGTGTGGTTGGTAAGAGGTGGAAATTATTTTCCATAAGCAACTTTAGTTACTGGACAAAACTTTGTTTTACTTTGGATCACAGTCATGAATCCTTATATTTGAAAAGTAAATTCATGACAAACATTTAGGAGGGAGCAGGTGGGGTGAGCTCTGCTGCTTTTGCTAACTCCTCATTGCAGTCAACAGTTTTCTCACTTACTCAAGAACATGTCTACAATTGCTGACATTTCTCAGTTTCCAATTAATTTGAATGTATCTTTCCCTAAGATAAAAATGCTTCTCTCCAATCACTGTCTTTCAAATAGTTGATAAAATTCCTGTGGGTAAGCACATTTTAAGTGGGATGGGATAGAATGTCTGAGAAAAACAATTAGTCACAAAATGCCATGAATTGAGGTTGGAACTCTAACAAATCATACTCATCATAGTTGAGGAAGCTTATAACCCACACACTATTTTTCATGACACGAAATTGTCTAAATTAGATATTCATGTTTACAAAAAGGGGCTGAGGTGGAGGTGTTATAAAATGAGTAGGTTACAATTTAATTTAGGAACATTTTGGGAAAAGTGTTTTTCTTAAGATTTTTGCTTCAAACTACTCAATTTGCATATCATCTCAATTCTCATGAGTTGTACTAAGAATGACAAAATGGAAGAAATGAATTATCAGTGGTCTAACAAGCAAGAAATGTAGATTCTAGGGCTTAAGGTGACATCAACAGTCTGTGGGGCAGTTAAGAAACCTGAATCAGATTTCTCATCGGGACAACATGAAAGTTGGATCTGATGGCCTCTAAAGTCATTAGAAATTTTGATTCATTAACTCTAGGAGTAAGACCAGGGATATTACACTTTTTAAAAATTCCTCCAAATGGGGGTGCCTGGGTGGCACAGTCAGTTAAGTGTCTGACTTTGGCTGAGGTCATGATCTCAGTGTTGTTAGATTCCCCCTTTGTCAGGCTCCATGCTCAGTCTGTCTCTCTGCCCCTTCCCTGCCCTCTCAAATAAATAAATAGAATCTTTAAAAAAATTTTATATATATGTATGTGTGTGTGTGTGTGTACACACACACACACATACATACATATATATCACACACAAAACTTCTTCCAAGTGTTTCTGATATATAGCCAAGTCTGGACCACTGATCTATTTTTTTCTGTCTTATTTTTGATGATTTATGATTCAAGTTTTTGAGAAAGTAAATGTCGTGTGCTATAGACTGAATTTTATGCCTCCCTAAATTCGTATGTTGAAGCTTTAAATCCAATGTGACTGTTTGTACCTAAGGCATATAAGTAGGTAATTAAGTTTCAATGAGGCTTAAAGATGGGCCTCTAACTTGATAAGGCTAACTTGATAAGAGGAAGAGACACTAGAGCTCTTTCTGTCCCTGATGTGAGAACACAGCAAGAAGCCTGCTCCTTGAGAGTTCTCATCAGGAACTGAATTGACTGGTGCCTTCATCTTGGACTTCCCAGCTTCCACAGTAAATTTCTGTTGTTTAAACCTATGGTATTTTCCTATGACAGCCCGAGTTGGTTAGTACACTCAGCAAATATTTGACAGAGGGTATTAGTGAGGGAATGGAAGGATGATATGTTCCATTCAGTAAGTCAAGGACCCGAGCCCTTTTGTATCATGAGTCCATCATCCTTGACGCATATCCTCCATGGTCAGAGCAAAAGGGAAGTTTTATTTTTTTTAATTGTTCAAGTCGGGAAGTGACATATATCATATTCATCAATATACAATTGGATAAGAGTCAAATGGCCCAACCCAATCTAGATACAGAAAACTGAAAAATGTAGTTTTCTGTGTTTCTAGGAGAAAAATTAAAAGACTTGGTAGATATTTAGCATTCTGTCTGCCTTGAATGGACACATAAAAAGCACACTCATTTTTTTAATCATTGCCTTAAATAGGACAAAAATACAAACATTGAGGTAGCATTACTGAACATATCTGGAAAACTTATCAGATGGATGCTTAGATTCAGATTAACCTATCTTGGTTTTAATAGAAATTTCTCCTACAACATAGAGTCCCAGATGGATATAAAATTTGATTAAGTTTTAGTATCCTTTCTCTCAGTGATAGGCAGAAAAATGTGCCCCATCCCCAAAGATATTCACATCCTCATCAGTGGAAGCTATAAACATGTCACCTTGCATGGCAAAAGGGAAATAAATTTGAAATTTGAAATTAAGGTGGCTAATCAGTTGTCCCAAAATAAGGAGATTGTCCTGGGTTCTCTGTCTCCAGTGCAAACACATGGACCCTTAAAAGTAGAAGAGGAGGCAGAAGAGTTGTTCAGAAAGATGTGATGATGGAAAAAGCATAGAGGAGATTATGTGAGTAAGAGGAAGTCAGCCACCATTACTGGCTTTGAAAATTGGTGAAAGCAGTCATAAGCTTAGGCATGCTGGCAACCTCTAGAAGATGGGAAGCACCTTTAATCGAGAGCCAATAACGAAATGGAGATCTCAGTCCTACAAGTGCAAGACATTTAATTCTTCCAATAACCTGAATAAACAAGAAACTGGATGATCCCCTAGAGCCTCCAGTAAGAAACACAGCCCCACCGACAAGCTGTTTTTAGCCCAGTAAGACCCATGGCAAATTTCCAACTTTCAGAACTATAAGATAATAAATTTGTGTTGATTTGAAATGACTAAGTTTATGGTGATTTGTTATAGCTATAATATTAGCATACATATTCCTTTTCTTCTTGGCAACTAACTAGCACCAAGGTTCCTGTGATTCCAGGAAAAAGAAAGAAGGAAAGAATGAACAAACCCTGAAAATCTTTTCCAAGTAAATTATTAATAACTTTTATGCTATGACTGTTATGACAGTATGTGTATTTTAAAACTAAACTTCTTGGAAATGATGAAGCATAACCAAAATAAAAATCATGATCATAATTATGGTCAAGCCTAATTTATGGTAAAATACTTTTAGAAAAGCTAAGTAGGGCTACCTTCTTAGCAGTTGTCCCACTATATTTCTATAGGAATATCTATATTTTGAGCATAGGATTAAATGGAAGTGTGTGTTCTAAAAAGACACATGTGTGGAACATGAATTTTGGAACACTGAAAAAAATGAAATGAAATTAAAAAAATAAATACTAAAAGATACATGTAACACCTGGATTAGGATAAGAAAGAAGAAATCAAGAAGGTAATAGAGAATGTGAAAGTGATCACTTATCAAAAGTAATTGAAAGGATGTGTGGTCTGGAGGAAAGAAGACCTGGTGAGATAGGGTAGCTATATTCATTTTTTTTTCAGTTACTTCAGAAGTCATATTTAAGAGCCACATATAGAATTTATTAAAAATAAGATGTATGAAAATAAGTTTTTCATCTCTTAGCATAGTTTTCTCAGACACATCTGTCTTCTGATTATCATGTGACCTTTCTACTCAGATAGCATTTAGGATATTTGACATTATGTCCCAGAAAAAGGGTGATAGAAGATAAGATTAAACATAGAGCAGCAAGTGCTCAGCTTTGGGGCATCAAATGAGGTTTTAAAAAATATGGAAAAGATAAAAATTTTGAGCAAAATCTTCTGAACTTCAAAAGCATTGATTTAGTACTATCAAAACTTAAACCTCCAAGAGATTTACAGCCTACAAAGGCTGAGTGAGATTAGAAGAAAACATATCACTTCTAAGAGTACAAATAATTTTGAGAATTGGAGATAAAATAAACTATGAGATGATATGAAAAGCAGAGACCACTGGGTTTAGGATGAGTGAATCAGCGTATAGAGGCATCCCAGGTCTTTAAACAAATGTGGACCATTCATTGCCACTACCAGAGCGTCATATGGGAATAGATAGATTCAGTGCCTACAATTTTCTAGTCTTCATGTAACTGAGTATAATAAGCCACCTATACTGAGGAGTTTTGATAATTTGCTCCATTTTGGCATCTACTCTGTCATAAAAAAAAATCAGCTTATTTCTCATTGATAAGAGGGATTATGCTTTTGTGAGAAATTTTATAATTTTCCAACATAACTGAGCTTGTATTTCATGTATTTTATAAGCTCACTACAAAGACACCTCCAACAGCTAGCATCGCCCAGTAATGGAAAGGGAAATGCCATCGAATGCTTGGGATTAGACATCTCTTAGTAGGAGCTAGATATAATATAAAAGATGTTATGTGGAGTAATACACAGATCTTATTTGTGTTTCACAATGTTTGGTGGAATACCAGCACTTCTCAAGTTAATGAAATGTGCCAAGAGGCGGGGTGGAGGTTTGGGCGAGCCTGGTGGTGGGTATTATAGAGAGCACGTATTGCATGGAGCACTGGGTGTGGTGCATAAACAATGAATTTTGGAACACTGAAAAAAATACAATTAAATAAAAAAAAAAAGAAAATTAAAATTCTTATAAAATTGTTGAAAAAGAAAGAAATGTGCCCTACTTAAAATGAGTATAATAATTGTATATGTATTTGAGAAATCTTTCATTACTGTAGGATTTTACAAAGCCTTTGATATCCTTTTAGATTCTGTAAATTTTTGTAAGAGAAAAGCAGTAAACAGAACTTCCCAAACTTAATTAATTATAAAAGTCTTTGATTTACACTTTATTTTTAGGGAAGAAAATCTATTCATATCTTGCAGACATTACTTTTTTTTTTTTTTTTAACATTTGGGAGATGGTGGACCAAATGACCACTAAGTTCCACTGAGATCTAAGATTCTTTGACTTTTTGATCATGTATTTTTCTTGAGCTTAAGAAAACAAAAGTGAATGGGACATGTCAGAGTAGCATAGATTTGAATATATAAGATTTTAATATATCAAAGCTAGAAACTCAAAAGAAGGAAATTCAGTTTATATAGCTGAGCAATTTATTTGGCTCTATAGGAAAAAAAAAATCAGTTAGCCTTATATAACATAGTAGTTGGAGTAAAGGATAAGCTACTGTAACAAAAGTTCTCACCACTCCAAAAAAAAAAAAAAAAAGGGAATTTAAAATAGAAAACGAACCAAAAAAAGAATCAGGGACTCAATTTTTCCATTGTCCATCTCCTTGAATTTTGTCCTTATTTGATTGGTCAAGGTTTGGAGTATAAATATTACTATGTACATGCTCATGGAAGGGGAGGACACACATGAGGAAGACTGCATAGGAAATTTGGATATGGCACCCATTACTTCCACACATCTTCCACTGGGATATACAAATAGCAGTTTTCACCACACACATATCAAAATATATTTCAAATAGTCTGAAGATTTAGCAACATACACACATACATTTTTAAAATTAGAAGAAATATGTAATGATCAACCTGATCTTTAAATGGGGGGAAAGAAAACCATTCAGTATAAAAGTAATGAAATATTGCAAATGAGAGCATTGGCTTTTTTTTTAATAATTCCTTAATGCTCTATTATATTTTTGATTATTCTCCATTCTTGTCGCTAAATTTCTTTTTTTCTCATTTATATTGAATGCTATCCTACTATGATAAAATAACATGGTTTACAAAATCTCTACCTCTAAATATTTAACATTTTTTCATCAATTATGTAATCAATATATGTCTTCAGAACTATATGAAAAGGTATACATTTTCTCTTCAAGATATTAAAATTCTCTATGAATTCATTAAATTAAATTTGCTAATATTTTCACTCCTTTTATCTATTTTGTTGTGTTCTGTTTTTTTTTTGTTAGATCTGAAAATTCTGAAAGAGGTGTTTTTAAAACTACCAATATGATAATATTTTTATGAAGATTTCCATATCACGTAGGTTCAATTTGAGAAACAGAAGCCATGTCAGATATTTCAAGATGGGCAAAATTGTATAAGATTAATTGGGTACTGACACAACTATTAGAAAGAACAAAACTCAGGGAACCCCTAATAACCTCTCGGCTGATTGCTGTCACCAAGAACTGAAAAGTTGCACTAACCTCACAAAACCCTTGGAACTGACCACAGTTATCTCCAGAACTAAAGCATGTTTTCTCAAGAAAGTATAGAAAGACTATGGAAAGTTTCATGCCTGTGAAACTGAATAGAAAGGATGTAACTTCAACTTCTCTTTTTCCCTTTCAAATCTTTTCTGTTTTTTGGAAATAAATCCCCTCACTACTGCCTCTGCAATTTAGAGGAGATCCTAAGGGAAAGAGACTTCTTGCAGAGTTATAAACAGGGAACCTGTCACATTGTGACTATTTTCCCATTAGTTTTAAAACTTATCTTTAGTTGCTATGTGGCTTAAGGCATACAGGTTTAAATATATTTACATTCTTCAGAAATTCTGGTCTGAGTATTGTATAATTGTCCCTTTAGTCTCTTTGGAGCATTTAACCACAGATTTAATCTCATCTGATTTTAACATTATCATCTTGAATTCCCCTTCCTCCTTCCTTTCCTCCTTTTTTTTTTTGCATTTGCCTAGTATCTCTTTGGACACCTACTTTAAAAAATTGTTTTTTGTTATGAAAAGAACTTCACTTTTACAAAAGAGTTGCAAAGACAAAAGAGAGTTAATGTATATCCTCTCCCAGATTCCCATAATGTCAATATCTTCCTAAATGTGGTATATTTAATGAAACTAAAGCATTAACACTGTCACAATACTTAACTGAACTAAAATCTTTATTTGAATTTTATCACTTTACCATTAGATATCCTTCTCTTGTTCCAGGATCCAATCCAAGATACCATGCTGCATTTAATTATCATGTATTCTTACTCTCTTCCAATCTGTGGCATATTTCTCAGTATTTCCATGTTATTTATGACCTTGCAACCTGGACAGGCATTTTGTAGAATGTCTCTGAGTTTGGTTTTGTCTGATGTTCTCTCATGATTAGAATGGACTTACTGATTTTTAGAAAGATTAGCACAGAGATGAAATGTCATCATCATGTCATTTTAGGAAGTTCATGATATCCATACAACTTATCATTGACAACATTAGTATTCATTAAAGTGGTGTTTTCCTGGTTTCTGCAACACAAATTTACTTTTTCCCCCCATTCCATATTTTATTTATTAGATTTGCAGACCTAAACCAAGTTCACACTTACAAGAAGGGAAATTAAGATCCCGCTTGAAAAGGGAGGAATAGCAAAGAATTTGTAGATCTGTAATAAAACTCTAACAATAATTAATAAATAATTGGTGCAGTTACTCTTCTGTTTCTCTCTTTTACCCAGTAATTTTGGCACTCATTGGTTGATACTGTTGGAGTTCTTATAACTGTTATTTTAATTGTGATTTTCTATTTCTCTGTTTCCACATTTGTTATTTGAAAATAATCCATAAAAAAGATTTGTTCCATCTATTCCACTTATTTGTGCAATCATTTATTTATATTACTATATACTCATCATTTCTTTTCTTCTTTGAATTTTAGCCAAATATTAGCTTTATTTACTGTGTTGCTCAAATAAGTCCAGCTTTGGCCATTGATTGCTTTTTTTTTTTTTTAAGATTTTATTTATTTATTTGACAGAGATCACAAGTAGGCAGAGAGGCAGGCAGAGAGAGAGAGAGGAGGAAGCAGGTTCCCTGCTGAGCAGAGAGCCTGATGTGGGGCTCGATCCCAGGGCCCTGGGACCATGGCCTAAGCCAAAGGCAGAGGCTTTAACCCACTGAGCCACCCAGGCACCCCTTGATTGCTCTTTCACATGAGCCCTTTTGACATTCTTCCTCCCTTGTATTCAGCAATTTTCTTATTTTCTGGCACTACAAAATTCTCCAGACTCATTTTGTATTTTCCTGTTCCAAGCCTAGAATAATCTATTTCTCCAAGGAACTCTGACTTATTCTATTGGGAAAAGGTAATTAGTAACCAAAATCTGGGCACTGGATATGCTTATTACCATGAGTATCACTGCTTGTAGGACATCTCAGTGGACAGAAATAGAAAATATGTATATGTATACTAACCCACGTATAATGTCCCTGCCCTTCTCCCTCCCTCTATCTCTTGCTTCCTCCATCTCTTGCTCTCTCTCATGTGTGTATCTGTGTGTTAAAATAAATATGAATTTATACTAATATCTCCAATTTTAATCCAACATCATTTCAAAATATGAATTTAGGAAGGATGCAATTCAGCCTATAATACAAGAGAAATATGAAGAAATCAATAGTTTTTTTATTACAGTAGGAAGAATCACATAGACATAGATTCTTCCTTTAAAAATAACAAAAACTATAAATTATTAAGAAGGAGCAATAAGTAATATATCTGGTTTATACAAAAAAAAGTAAAAACATACTGAGGTAAAATTATTTGAATTAATATAGAGGAAAATATTTTTGAATGAACTATTTCTAATTCATCTAAAATTGTTATCTAAATGAATATAATGATACTTTACATATAAAAATATGCCTTTCAAAAGTACTAATTCCTGTTACCTGTGAATGTGATCTTATTTGGATATAAAGCCTCTGCAGATGTGATTCAATTAAGGATTTCAAGATGAGATCATCCTGGGCATCCCATGGCCAATGACTGGTGTCTTTATAAGACAAAGAAAGAGATTTGACACACACAGACACAGAGAAGAGACATAGTGAGAAAGCCATGTGAAGATGGAGATAAAGATCAGAAGGATACTTCTGCAAGCTCAATGCCAAAATATTTTTGGAGCCACTGGAAGTTAGGGTAGAGGCATGGGACTGATTCTCTCTCAGAAACTGTATTAGGAAACAACCCTGCTGAGAATGTGATTTAGGATTTCTGGACTCCAGAACTGTAGGATAATAAATTGCTATTGTTTTAAGTCAACAAGGTGGTGGTAATTTCTTACAGCAGCCCTGGGAAACTAATATAGTAATTAGAATATCATAGATTTAGTTCAGTTGGATAAAATTACATTAAATCTTCTGTAAGAATAAATTACCAAGAACAACAAATATTCTTATAAAAAATAATATAATAAAGCACCTAAATGTTTAGACACTAGAAAGTATTATAAAGCACTTGTCATTAAATAATTACAAAATAATTATGATTATGACATAGACATTTTTCATAGCACATAAATTTGAAACAGACCCAGAATATAAGAAAAATATGTATCTAAGGTCCTAACTGGGTTCAGAAACAAAAGATAAATTAATTCACAAAGAGTACTGGCACAACAGATTTTTATCTGGAGAAAATAAAACTTGGACTCCTGTCAAAACAACATCAAAAATTAAATAAGATATACAAAAGACTGAATTTTTTAAAAAAATTTCTGAAATAACTGTGATATTACACTTAAAACTATGACCTTTGGGGAAATAGACAAAAATTCCAACAGTTATCAGAGAAAATACTAACATATTTGATGATATGAAAATTTAAAACAAAATCTTTTATATAGCCATAGATACTTAAATAAATATTAAGGCAATATTTATAAAGCTCCTGATTGATAAAATGTTAATATATGCAATATTCTTATTATACCATATATAATAAGAGCTGTTCATATTAATCAGGTACAAAATAATTTAATAGAAATATGGCCAATTCATGGAAGAAAGTATTTATTTTTAAAAAGCTGACAGTTTATGGAAATGTAGTCAAACTTTTAAATAAAGAAATGCAGAGATGAGTCATAACAAGATAATATAAAATCAAGCTATTAAAAAATTTTTTATGGGGAAAAATTGCTATTGCTGACATCAACAAGGGAAAATTGTAGCAGGCTCACTGGAAATTTACCTGGAAATATCTGTATATAAACAAAACTAAGGGACACCTGAGTAGTTGGCTAAGCATCTATCGGCCTTCAGCTCAGGTCATGATTCCAGGGTCTTGGGATTGAGCCTGGCATTAGGCTCCCTGCTCAGAGGGAAGCCTTCTTCCTCTCCTCCTTGCTCTGCTCACTCTGTCTCTCTCTCCTTGTCTCTCTCATTAAAAAAAAAAATTTTAAAGTGTATCCTTTAACTCAGATATTCTAAAAAATATCTCGTATATAAAAAATCTCTTGTATATAAGGAAGAGTGTCTTTATTTCAACATTTTTAGAGTGGCAACACACTGAGAAAAAGTAAATGTCCATGATCACTAAAAGGTAAGTGGCTTAAGGGGCACCTGGGTGGCTCAGTTAGTTAAGGGTCTGCCTTTGGCTCAGGTCACGATCCTGGGGTCCTGGGATTGAGCCCCACATTGGGCTCCCTGCTCAGTGGGGAGTCTACTTCTTTCTCTCACTTTCTCCATCTCTCTCTCTCTTTCTGTACCCCTCTCCCTCTGTGTGTGCTCATGCTCTCATGCTCTCTCAAATAAAATCTTCAAAAAAAAGATAAGTGGTTTAATACCTCATGATGTATTTCTATTACATAATACCACACAATTTTAAAAGAATATAGTAGCATCATGACCGTGGACTTAAGTAATTTGCCGTGATATAATATGACTATCTTTAAAACTCCAGTGATACATATCTTTATATGTGTGAGAAGAAAATGAAAAAATGGAAGACATGTTTTTAGGAGAAGTCATCTGAAATAGGTTTTTAGATGATTGGAAAAGAAGAGAAAGAGGATAGGAGGAAGGCAAGCAAACATAGAATGGGGGAAAATAAGATTACATTAAAAAGAAATGTGAGACTCTTTCATTTAACTATATAGATGGGTACATTTGCAAGATGAAATTACCATAAATCATCTATAAACCTGTAGAATTATCCATAAAACAGTGTTAAGAGAAAAAAAATAGAGGCAAATTGCAGATATGCAAGTACTACTCAATTTTGTTTAAATTACATAAGCAAACAGCCTGTGTACATGTATATATATGTGTATGTACTTGTATCAGAAAAAAAATGTGGAAAGAACAAGAGGCTGTTAATATGGGATGAGGTTAGTAGAAAACAATGCATTTTGTATTCATATCTTTTGTATTGTGTATAATGTGCTGACACTTAGGACACACTATCCCCAAATAGTGTGTAGAATCTCGTATATGGAATATCTTAGGCTAAAGAAGTTTGAAAAAACACCAGAAGCATAAAAGTCACCCTGACTGTTCCTCCCCTGTGCTTCTTCCCTGAAACGGGTCATGAATCTGGCAAGTAGAATGTACCTTCTTGTACCAGGAGGAAAGAAGACATCCCTATCATCAGAGACAGGAAATTTAGGGGCGAGAAGGTTGTATAAACAAACCATGTTAGGCTAATATTTTCTTCCTTGTTACCTCTTCACCATTTACTACTTCCAGCCCAAAACACAATTCTTCACAAATTTATTGTTTCCTTGTCTAAAAGGTATAAAAGTTTCCTACTTATGGTCACCTTTTCAGATCTTCATTCTTTGTGTAGGGTCCCATGTGCACAAAAAAAAATTCAACAAATGTGTGAAAATTTCTCCTATTAATCTGTCTTTATCAGTTTAATTTTAAGACCCTGCTAGAGAACCTTAAGAGAGTCAAAGAAAGCGTTTCTCTCCCCTGTATAATGCATATATTACAATTAAAATGATGAGAGAAATATCTAAGAAAAGAATTTGATTGTATAAGATTTTTAAATTACTTATATGAACTATCAAAAAATCAATAAAATGCAAAAAAAAAGTTTACTTCAAATAAGACAAATATTAAAATTCTTAAAATTTAAGGAGTCAAACTCAATATGCAGAGCAAGATCAACAATGCATAAATCAGAAAAAAATCTATTTTCTGACAATTCAGAAAAGAATAAATACCTAAATAAATGTTCAAATTATCAGAGTAATGCATATTGTAAATACAAAGATATTACTTGTCTAATTAACCTTTCTAAATAACCTTTCTAATTAGCAAAGACATTAAAAAATACTGGTGAGAGCACAGAATGCAAAACCATTACATTATTCTGCTGATAGAAGTGTAAACTAGTACTTATTCTTGGAAAAACATTTGACAATTCACTATAAATAATATAAAATATTAATATGCTGTGATCAAATGATTTTAACTTTAAAACATGTCTTTAGGGAAAAAACCAAGAATGTAGAACAAAGCATGAATGAAGTTAGTGAAGAATTATATATCATGTATATCGTGTATAATTATGAACAAAAAATTCAACGTTGATGTTAGTGGTAAAGAAATAATTTCTACCTAACATTAAATATGCAACATTAAAGGTGATACTTCACTGTTTTTAATGGCATGAAAAAATGTTATAATAAAATTGGAAGCATATAAAATAAGGTAAAATCTTGTGTTCTATTTGATTTTAGTTATTAAGTCTTGGTGGTTGCTGAGAGTAAATGTGCTTCGATATCACTGGAGTTAGAGATGTAATGTTCTGTTTTAGAAACTTTTTTTTAGAGATTTATTTATTTGAGATAGATTGAGAGCAGGCAAGAGGGAGAATGGGGGAGAAGAAGAGAGAGAAAGAGAAGGAAGAGGAGCAGAGAGAGAAGACAGAGAATCTCAAGAAGACTCCCTGCTGAGCACAGAGACCCATGTGGAGCTTGATCCCAAGGCCCTGAGATCATGACCTGAGCTGAAATCAAGAGTAGTATGATTAATTAACTAAGCCATCCAGGTGCCCCTGTTCTATAAAGTTCCATATATCCTATTTTTTCATAATGAACATTTATTGATTTTACAAAACAAAATAATTTGCAAAAGTAAAGGAAAACACCTGCTTAGATATATATTTGCTTTTTTATGGTGTTTGCTTATATTAATGACATCTTTGAAATAGTCAGTTGGTGTAATGATTATCATTTTCTGAGTTAATAATTTAGTATATATCAGATGCAATCACACTTGGACATCTCAGGTCAAATCCCATGTTCTTTTCTTTCTCTGCACCTCTTTTTGGGTTGATTGGGCAAGGAATTGACCGCTGTATGTGCTTACATAGAAACTGAAATCTTCATTCTGATATGCCTACTTACTGGTGACTATGGATTGAATCACTACTCCTAGGAGAGGAGAATTGTTCATGAAAAATGGAGGCATCCACAATATCAATCATTTATGAATGAGGCTTTTTTTAATTTTTAGTAAATTTTTGCTGGTTATGTGAAGAAACATCAATTCTTTTCCAGTAGGGAAATATGAACATTAGGTATCTTTATAAGTAGGAATTCAGAATTGTTCAATTTCAGAGAAACTTTTCATGACTTTAGAAATTAATCACTGGATCTTAAATCAAGGATTACCATAGTAAAGATAAAAAAGAATGCATTCTTAAATGGGTGAATTGTATGGAAACAAATGAAAATGAAAGCACAACTGTTCAAAATCTTTGGGACACAGAAAATGTGGTCCTGAGAGGAAAGTATATAACAATACAAGCCTTTCTCAGGAAACAAGAAAGGTTTCAACTACACAACCGAACCCTACACCTAAAGGAGCTGGAGAAAGAACAGCAAAGAGAGCCTTAACCTAGCAGGAGAAAATAAATAATAAAGATGTGAGCAGAAATCAATGAAATAGAAACCAAAAGAACAGTAAAACACATCAACAAAACTAGGAACTGGTTCTTTGAAAGAATAAATAAGATTGATAAACACCTGGCCAGACTTATCAAAATGAAAAGAGGAAGGACCTAACTTAATAAAATCATGAATGAAAGAGGAGAGATCACAACCAACACCAAAGATATACAAACAACTATAAGAACATATTATGAGCAACTCTACACCAGCAAATTTGACAGTCTGGAAGAAATGGATGCATTCCTAGAGATGTCTAAACTACTGAAACTGAACCAGGAAGAAACAGAAAACCTGAAGAGACCCATAACCAGTAAGGAGATTGAAGCAGTCATCAAAAATCTCCCAACAAACAAGAGACCAGGGCCAGATGGTTTCCCAGGGGATTCTACCAAACATTTAAAGAAGGATTAATACCTATTCTCCTCAAATTATTCCAAAAAACAGAAATGGAAGGAAAACTTCCAAACTCATTTTATGAGGCCAGCATTACTTTGATCCCAAAACCAGAGAAAGACCCCATCAAAAAGAAAAATTATAGACCAATATCCTTGATGAACACAGATGCAAAAATTCTCACCAAAATACCAGCCAATAGTATCCAACAGTCCATTAAAAGGATTATTTACCATGACCAAGTGGGATTTATTCCTGGGCTGCAAGGTTGGTTCAACATCTGCAAATCAATCAATGTTATACAATACATTAATAAAGGAAAGAACAAGAAACATATGATCCTCTCAATAGATGCTGAAAAAGCATTTGACAAAGTACAGCATCCTTTTTTGATCAAAACCCTTCAAAGTATAGGTATAGAGGGAGCATACCTCTATATAATCAAAGCCATCAATAAAAAACCCACACTGAGTATCACCCTTAATGGGGAAAACTGAGAGCTTTTCTCCTAAGGTCAGGAACACAGCAGGGCTGTCCACTATCACCACTGCTATTCAACTTAGTACTAAAAGTCATAGTATCAGCAATTAGACAACAAAAAGAAATAAACGGCATCCAAATTGGCAAAGAAAAAGTCAAATGCTCACTTCTTGCAGTGATATGATACTTTATGTGGAAAATCCAAATGTATCCACTCCAAAACTGCTAGAACTTGTACAGGAATTCAGTAAAGTGTCAGGATATAAAATCAATGCACAGAAATCAGTTGCATTTCTATACACCAACAGCAAGACAGAAGAAAGAGAAATTAAAGAGTTGAACCCATTTACAATTGCACCCAAAACCTTAAAATACTGAGGAATAAATTAAACCAAAGAGGCAAAGACTCTGTACTCAGAAAACTACAGACTACTCATGAAAGAAATTGAGAAAGACACAAAGAAATAGGAAAATGTTCCAGGCTCATGGATTGAAAGAAAAAACATTGTGAAAATGTCTATGCTACCTAGAGCAATCTACACATTTGATGCAATCCCTATCAAAATACCATCAATTTTTTTCAAAGAAATGGAACAAGTAATCTTAAAATTTGTATGGAACCAGAAAAGACCTCGAGTAGCCAGAGGAATGTTGAAAAAGAAAACCAAAGTTGGTGGCATCACAATTCCAGACTTCAAGCTCTATTACAAAGCTGTCATCATCAAAACAATATGGTACTGGCGGGAGGAGTCAAGATGGCGGAGAAGTAGCAGGCTGAGACTACTTCAGGTAGTGGGAGATCAGTTAAATAACTTATCTAAAGATTGAAAACACCTACAAATCCAATGGGAGATTGAAGAGAAGAAGAACAGCAATTCTAGAAACAGAAAATCAACCACTATCTGAAAGGTAGGAATGGCAGAGAAGTGAATCCAAAGCGACTGGAAGATAGACCGCGGGGGGAGGGGCCGGCTCCCGGCGAGCGGTGGAGCAATGGAGCACAAAACCAGGACTTTTAAAAATCTGTTCCGCTGAGGGACATCGCTCCAGAGGCTTAACTGGGGTGAAGTCCAGGCGGGGTCAGCGCGGCCTCAGGTCCCACAGGGTCATAGAAGGATCGGGGGTGTCTGAGTGTCGCAGAGCTTACCGGTATTAGAACAGGGAAGCTGGCTACAGGGACAGAGCCGAGGAGTAAGCTCTAAGCTCGGGGTTACCTTGAGCCGGTCGCAGGCTCGATCAGCTCGGAGCGCGGTAGGAGGCCAGGGTGACGGGAGTGGTTGGGTGCTGTTCTCTGAGGGCGCACTGAGGAGTGGGGCCCCGGGCTCTCGGCTCCTCCGGGCCGGAGACTGGGAGGCCGCCATCTTCATTCCCATCTTCCAGAACTCTACGGAAAGTGCTCAGGGAACAAAAGCTCCTGAAGGAAACCCAGCAAACCCGAGCGATTTCTCAGCCCGGCCCCGGGTAAGGGCGGTGCAACTCCGCCTGGGGCAAAGACGCTTGAGAATCACTACAACAGGCCCCTCCCCCAGAAGATCAACGAGAAACCCAGCCAGGACCAAATTCACCTACCAAGGAGTGCAGTTTCAATACCAAGGAGAGCGACGGAATTCCAGAGGAGAAGAAAGCAAAGAACGTAACTCATGGCTTTCTCCCCATGATTCTTTAGAGTTGCAGTTAATTTAATTTTTTTTCTTTTTCAATTTTTTTTCTCTTCTTCTGCTAAATTTTTTTAACTTTTACCGTTTTCTTTTTTAACGTTTTTTAAATAGTTTATCTAATATATATATGTATTTTTTCATTTTTATATTTTTTATCGGCTTTCTTTTTTTAATAGATTCTTTTTTTTTTCTCTTTCTGAACCCCTTTTTATCCCCTTTCTCCCCCCTCACGATTTGGGATCTCTTCTGATTTGGCTAAAGCATATTTTCCTGGGGTTGTTGCCACCCTGTTAGTATTTTACTTGCTCCTTCATATACTCTTATCTGGACAAAATGACAAGGCAGAAAAATTCACAACAAAAAAAAGAACAAGAAGCAGTACCAAAGGCTAGGGACCTAATCAATACAGACATTGGTAATATGTCAGATCTAGAGTTCAGAATGATGATTCTCAAGGTTCTAGCCGGGCTCGAAAAAGTCATGGAAGATATTAAAGCAAACCTCTCGGGAGATATAAAAGCCCTTTCTGGAGAAATAAAAGAACTAAAATCTAACCAAGTTGATATCCACAAAGCTATTAATGAGGTGCAATCAAAAATGGAGGCTCTCCCTGCTAGGATAAATGAGGCAGAAGAAAGAATTAGCGATATAGAAGACCAAATGACAGAAAATAAAGAAGCTGAGCAAAAGAGGGACAAACAGCTACTGGACCACGAGGGGAGAATTCGAGAGATAAGTGACACCATAAGACGAAACAACATTAGAATAATTGGGATTCCAGAAGAAGAAGAAACAGAGAGGGGAGTAGAAGGTATGTTGGAGAGAATTATTGGAGAGAATTTTCCCAATATGGCAAAGGGAACAAGCATCAAAATCCAGAAGGTTCAGAGAACCCCCCTCAAAATCAATAAGAATAGGTCCACACCCCGTCACCTAATAGTAAAATTTACAAGTCTTAGTGACAAAGAAAAGATCCTGAAAGCAGCCCGGGAAAAGAAGTCTGTAACATACAATGGTAAAAATATTAGATTGGCAGCAGACTTATCCACAGAGACCTGGCAGGCCAGAAAGAGCTGGCATGATATATTCAGAGTACTAAATGAGAAAAACATGCAGCCAAGAATACTATATCCAGCTAGGCTATCATTGAAAATAGAAGGAGAGATAAAAAGCTTCCAGGACAAACAAAAACTGAAAGAATTTGCAAATACCAAACCAGCTCTACAGGAAATATTGAAAGGGGTCCTCTAAGCAAAGAGAGACCCTAAAAGTAGTAGATCAGAAAGAAACAGAGACAATATACAATAACAGTCACCTTACAGGCAATACAATGGCACTAAATTCATATCTCTCAATACTTACCCTGAATGTTAATGGGCTAAATGCCCCAATCAAAAGACACAGGGTATCAGAATGGATAAAAAAACAAAACCCATCTATATGTTGCCTACAAGAAACTCATCTTAAACCCGAAGACACCTCCAGGTTTAAAGTGAGGGGGTGGAAAAGAATTTACCATGCTAATGAACATCAGAAGAAAGCAGGAGTGGTAATCCTTATATCAGATTAATTAGATTTTAAGTCAAAGACTATAATAAGCGATGAGGAAGGACACTATATCATACTCAAAGGAACTGTCCAAAGAGAAGATCTAGCAATTTTAAATATCTATGCCCCTAACATGGGAGCAGCCAACTATATAAACCAATTAATAACAAAATCAAAGAAACAGATCGACAATAATACAATAATAGTAGGGGATTTTAACACTCCCCTAATGAAATGGACAGATCATCCAAGCAAAAGATCAACAAGGAAATCAAGGCCTTAAATGACACACTGGACAAGATGGACATCACATATATATTCAGAACATTCCATCCCAAAGCAACAGAATACACATTCTTCTCTAGTGCACATGGAACATTCTCCAGAATAGATCACATTCTTGGTCCTAAATCAAGTCTCAACCGATATCAAAAGATTGGGATCATTCCCTGCATGTTTTCAGACCACAATGCTCTAAAGCTAGAACTCAATAACAAGAGGAAATTTGGAAAGAACCCAAATACATGGAGACTAAACAGCATCCTTCTAAAGAATGAATGGGTCAACCAGGAAATCAAAGAAGAATTGAAAAAATTTATGGAAACAAATGATAATGAAAACACAACGGTTCAGAATCTGTGGGAAACAACAAAGGCAGACCTGAGAGGAAAATATATAGCGGTACAAGCCTTTCTCAAGAAACAAGAAAGGTCTCAGGTACACAACCTAACCCTACACCTAAAGGAGCTAGAGAAAGAACAAGAAAGAAACCCTAAACCCAGCAGGAGAAGAGAAATCATAAAGATCAGAGCAGAAATCAATGAAATAGAAACCAAAAAAACAATAGAACAAATCAACAAAACTAGGAGCTGGTTCTATGAAAGAATTAATAAGATTGATAAATCCCTGGCCAGACTTATCAAAAAGAAAAGAGAAAGGACCCAAATAAATAAAATCATGAATGAAAGAGGAGAGATCACAACGAACACCAAAGAAATACAGACAATTATAAGAACTTACTATGAGCAACTCTACGCCAACAAATTTGACAATCTGGAAGAAATGGATGCATTCCTAGAGACATATAAACTACCACAACTGAACCAGGAAGAAATGGAAAGCCTGAACAGACCCATAACCAGTAAGGAGATTGAAACAATCATCAAAAATCTCCAAACAAACAAAAGCCCAGGGCCAGATGGCTTCTCGGGGGAATTCTACCAAACATTTAAAGAAGAACTAATTCCTATTCTCCTGAAACTGTTCCAAAAAATAGAAATAGAAGGAAAACTTCCAAACTCATTTTATGAGGCCAGCATCACCTTGATCCCAAAACCAGACAAGGATCCCATCAAAAAAGAGAACTACGGACCAATATCCTTGATGAACACAGATGCAAAAATTCTCGCCAAAATACTAGCCAATAGGATTCAACAGTACGTTAAAAGGATTATTCACCACGACCAAGTGGGATTTATTCCAGGCCTGCAAGTTTGGTTCAACATCCGCAAATCAATCAATGTCATACAAC
Organism: Lutra lutra; assembly: GCF_902655055.1. NCBI lineage: Eukaryota > Metazoa > Chordata > Mammalia > Carnivora > Mustelidae > Lutra > Lutra lutra. The sequence continues at coordinate 32,480,359 of NC_062279.1, read as the reverse complement.
ACATTAATCAAAGAAAGAACAAGAACCATATGATACTTTCAATAGATGCTGAAAAAGCATTTGACATAGTACAGCATCCCTTCCTGATCAAAACTCTTCAAAGTGTAGGAATAGACGGCACATACCTCAATATTATCAAAGCCATCTATGAAAAACCCACTGCAAATATCATTCTCAATGGAGAAAAACTGAAAGCTTTTCCGCTAAGGTCAGGAACACGCCAGGGATGTCCGTTATCACCACTTCTATTCAACATAGTACTAGAAGTTCTAGCCTCAGCAATCAGACAACAAAAGGAAATTAAAGGCATCCAAATTGGCAAAGAAGAAGTCAAACTATCACTCTTTGCAGATGATATGATACTATATGTGGAAAACCCAAAAGACTCCACTCCAAAACTGCTAGAACTTGTACAGGAATTCAGTAAAGTGTCAGGATATAAAATCAACGCACAGAAATCAGTTGCATTTCTCTACACCAACAACAAGACAGAAGAAAGAGAAATTAAGGAGTCAATCCCATTTACAATTGCACCCAAAACTATAAGATACCTAGGAATAAACCTAACCAAAGAGACTAAGAATCTATACATAGAAAACTATAAAGTACTCATGAAAGAAATTGAGGAGAACACAAAGAAATGGAAAAATGTTCCATGCTCCTGGATTGGAAGAATAAATATTGTGAAGATGTCTATGCTACCTAAAGCAATCTACACATTTAATGCAATTCCTATCAAAGTACCATCCATTTTTTTCAAAGAAATGGAACAAATAATCCTAAAATTTATATGGAACCAGAAAAGACCTCGAATAGCCAAAGGAATATTGAAAAAAAAAAGCCAAAGTTGGTGGCATCACAATTCCGGACTTCAAGCTCTATTACAAAGCTGTCATCATCAAGACAGCATGGTACTGGCAAAAAAACAGACACATAGATCAATGGAACAGAATAGAGAGCCCAGAAATAGACCCTTAACTCTATGGTCAACTCATCTATTGGGATTTTATCAAGATCAAAAGCTTTTGCACAGCAACGGAAACAGTTAACAAAACCAAAAGATAATTGACAGAATGGGAGAAGATATTTGCAAACGACATATCAGATAAAGGGCTAGTGTCCAAAATCTATAAAGAACTTAGCAAACTCAACACCCAAAGAACAAATAATCCAATCAAGAAATGGGCAGAAGACATAACAGACATTTCTGCAAAGAAGACATCCAGATGGCCAACAGACACATGAAAAAGTGCTCCATATCACTCGGCATCAGGGAAATACAAATCAAAACCACAATGAGATATCACCTCACACCAGTCAGAATGGCTAAAATTAACAAGTCAGGAAACAACAGATGCTGACGAGGATATGGAGAAAGGGGAACCCTCCGACACTGTTGGTGGGAATGCAAGCTGGTGCAACCACTCTGGAAAACAGCATGGAGGTTCCTCAAAATGTTTAAAATAGAACTACCCTATGACCCAGCAATTGCACTGCTGGGTATTTACCCTAAAGATACAAACATAGTGATCTGAAGGGGCACGTGCACCCGAATGTTTATAGCAGCAATGTCTACAATAGCCAAACTATGGAAAGAACCTAGATGTCCATCAACAGACGAATGGATAAAGAAGAAGTGGTATATATACACAATGGAATACTATGCATCCATCAAAAGAAATGAAATCTTGCCAATTGCGACGACGTGGATGGAACTAGAGGGTAATCATGCTTAGCAAAATAAGTCAATCGGAGAAAGACAACTATCATATGATCTCCCTGATATGAGGGAGAGGAGATGCAACATGGGGGGTTGAGGGGGTAGGAGAAGAGTAAATGAAACAAGATGGGATTGGGAGGGAGACAAACCATAAGTGACTCTTAATCTCACAAAACAAACTGAGGGTTGATGAGGGGGAGGGGGGCTGGGAGAGGGGGGGTGGGGTTATGGATATTGGGGAGGGTATGTGCTATGGTGAGTGCTGTGAAGTGTGTAAACCTGGCGATTCGCAGACCTGTACCCCGGGGATAAAAATATATGTTTATTAAAAAATAAAATTTGAAAAAAAAAAAAAGACAATATGGTACTGGCACCAAGAACAGACACATAGATCAATGGAACAGAATAGAGAACTCAGAAATGGACCCTCAACTCTATGGTCAACTAATCTTCGACAAAGCAGGAAGGAATATCCAATGGAAAAAAGACAGTCTCTTCAACAAATGGTGTTGGGAGAACTGGACAGCCACATGCAGAACAATGACACTGAACGATTTCCTTACAACACACAGAAAAATAGACTCATGCATGAAAGACCTCAATGTGAGACTGGAATCCATCAGAATCCTTGAGAATAACACAGGCAGCAACCTCTTCAACCTCAGCCACAGCAGCTTCTTCCTAGAAACATTGCCAAAGACAAGGGAAGCAAAATGAACTATTAGGACTTAATCAAAATGAACTAAACTTCATCAAAAATGAACTAGTAGGACTTCATCAAGATCAAAAGCTTTTGCACAGCAAAGGAAACAGTTAACAAAACCAAAAGATAACTGACAGAATGGGAGAAGATATTCAAAAAATGACATATCTGATAAAGGGCTAGTATCCAAAATCTATAAAGAACTTATCAAATTCAACACCCAAAGAACAAATAATCCAATCAAGAAAAGGACAGAGGACATGAAGAGACATTTCTGCAAAGAAGACATCCCGATGGCCAACAGACACATTAAAAAGTGCTTAACATCACTCAGCATCAGGAAAATACAAATCAAATCCACAATGAGATACCACCTCACACCAGACAGATGTTGGTGAGGATGCTGAGAAAGGGGAACCCTCCTCCACTGTTGGTGGGAATGCAAGCTGGTGCAGCCCCTCTGGAAAACAGCATGGAGGTTCTTCAAAAAGTTGAAAACAGATATACCCTATGACCCAGCAATCATACTACTGGGTATTTACCCTAAATATACTAATGTAGTGATCCAAAGGGGCACGTGCACCCAAATATTTATAGCATTAATGTCGTAGCCAATAGCCATAGCACAATAGCCAAACTATGGAAAGAGTCTAGATGTACATCAACAGATGAATGGATAATGAAGATGAGATATAGATAGATGTAGATACAGATACAGATATAGATATAGATGTAGATAGACACAATGGAATATTATGCAGCCATCAAAAACACAATGAATTCCTGCCATTTGCAATGATGTGGCTGGAACTAAAGAGTATTATAGTAAGAAAAATAAGTCAATCAGAGAAAGACAATTATATGATCTCTCTCATATGAGGAATTTGAGAGGCATGGTGGTGGGGCCATGGGGAGCAGGGAGGGAAAAAATGAAACAAGATGGGATCAGGGAGGGAGACAAACCATAAGAGATTCTCAAGCTCAGGAAACAAACTGAGGATTGCTGGGGGAGGAGGGATAGGGTAGCTGGGTTATGGATATTGGGGAGGGTATGTGCTATCGTGAGTGCTATGAATTGTGTACGACCGATGATTCACAGACCTGTACCCCCAAAGCAAATTATTTATTAAATGTTATCAAAAAATTGTTTAAAAACTGAATGAATGAGTTGGATTGTGTGTAAATTATATCTCAATAAAACTTTTTCAAAAACAAAACAAAATGTGTAGCCTTTTAACCAAGAAAAAGAACCTTGAATTAGCAATGGAAATGAAGAAAGTAAATAAAAATATGAAAAAAATAATGGCAGAAATGAATTTTAATATAGCAGTGAGTGCAAAAACATGAATGGAATCAAAAGCAATATTTCTCAGATTAAATTTTAAAATATAATATGTTCTCTATTTAAGATATACTTTCAAAAAGAGACAAAGGTTGAAAACTAACTAAAAATAATGTATGTGGGTAATGTGTCAGAAATCTTACACTCTATCAAAATAAAATTAAGAACCAGAAATACAAGAACAAATGAAGGATGTGATGCACAGTCTAAAAGAAATAAACTACTGTGAACATAACTTCATAATACAGCATCAAAATATATAGAACAATTAACAGAACTACAGAAAAATATATCGACCAATATGTTTAACTAAAAATTTCAATTCATCTTTCTCAGAAGCTAGTAGAATAAGAAGAATAAAAGTAAGCAGAGAGGAGGCTTCTGGAAATGTAAAAGGCTTAGAAGCTGTCACTCCCAATCTTACAACAAGAAAAAGCTGAACAAATGAAAATAAATGACTTTTCTTAGACACATCAGGGAGCTGAATTTGGAGGGTAAACTACCATCACAGAATCTGAAGAGACAGGCAGATCCAGAAAGCCAAGGCTGGGACTGGCTTATCTGGAGCAGAAACAACTGGAGCATAAGCTAGTAGAAACACTTTAAGTTCTTTTCAATGAACTGCTGGGAACTAAGTGTAGACTAGCATCAAAGCAAGAAACTTCTGCTGAACCTGCAGTTTTAGAGGAGCCCCAATACTTTCTTGTGTTTATATAACCCTTATAAGATTTTCACACTGAAAAGTTAAGAGAGATCTTGTCTTGGCTCTGGAGAGAAAAATGACTTTGCCTGGGGCAGAGTTATCCATAACAAAGGCATATTTTCCAGAAGAAAAAAAATTTTTTAAGATTTTATTTATTAGAGAAAAAGAGATGGAGGAGGGGGGATGGAGAAGGACAAGCAGACTGTGCACTGAGCCTAGATCATGATCTGGGCCTACATCAAGAGTCCAATGCTTAACTGGACTGAGCCACCCAGGAACCCCAGGAAAAAAAGGTTTTAACAGGGCTTTATCTTGTCAAGGAAAGATGCTCCGAATACTCAAGTTGCCTATGGCCTTCTTGTCTCACCTAAGCAGAGTAGAGCCATACCACTGAAGAAACGCTCATGAAGGTCACAAACCCAAGACACATGTGCATTAAAAGACAGCTTTTTTTTTAAAGATTTTATTTATTTGTCAGAGAAAGAGAGAGAGCACAAGTAGGCAGAGTGGCAGGCAGAGGCAGAGAGAGAAGGAGGCTCCCCGCTGAGGAAGGATCCCCATGTGGGACTTGATCCCAGGACTCTGTGATCATGACCCGAGCTGAGGGCAGTGGCTAAACCTACTGAGCCACCCAGGCATCCCTGAAAGACAGCTTTTATCTTAAGATTTTATGATATGATCACTGAACTTGTCTCCCTCCTCCACACCCTTACAACCACACCAGCAGGGGGCTAGTATAATAGCAGTGGATTACAGTTGAAAGAGCTGCAAGATGCAGATCTAGCTGAAGAAAAGCACTGAGAAAGGGAGGCAAAAACAAGGACTCTAAAGAAATTTGATTCCTCTGATCCCTAAAGCTACAGCACAACTCAGTCAAATTAACCTCTACAGACTAAAGGCCTATACCTGATACATCTGCAACATAAAACTGCAAAGCTTAGGAAAATGCAAGAAAAAGGATATCTGAAGAGCTACAAGCATCAAAACTAGACTTACATATGAAACACATGTTGGAATTATTGGTTAGGAAACCTAAAATAACTATGATTAATTGGTTAGGGGCTGTGTATTAGTCAGGGTTCTCCAGAGAGACAGAATTAATAGGGTATGTGTGTGTGTGTGTGTGTGTGTGTGTGTGTGTGTGTGTGTGTGTGTTGTGTGTTTGTGTGTGTGTTGGGGGGTGGATTTATTTTAAAGAATTGCCTGACATGATTGTGGGGACTGGCAAATTCAAAATCTATGGGGCAGGTCAGCAGGGGGAATACCCAGGAAACAGTTGCAGCCTAAGTTTGAAAGCAGTCTAAAGGTAGAATTCCCTCTTTTCTGGGAGGACCGCAGTATTTTATTTATTTATTTATTTATTTATTTATTTATTTATTTATTTTTAAGATTTTATTTATTTGCTTGAGAGAGAGAGAAGGAGAGGGAGAAGCAGACTCCCGGCTGAGCAAAGAAGTCTATGTGGTATTGGATACTGGGATCATGACTCGAGCCAAAGGCAGATGCTTTACCAACTGAGCCACTCAGCACCTCATCAGTATTTATTTTTAATACCTACAATTGATTAAATAAAACCCATTCACATTATGGAGATTGATGTGTTTTATTCAAAGTCTACAGATTTAAATCTTTAATCTTCACCTTTAATCCTTTTAACCCATAATTGCATTTTAAAAATTAAGAAAGAGTGACCCCTGGGTGGCTCAGTGGGTTAAGCCTCTGCCTTCAGCCTACGTCATGATCTCAGGGTCTTGGAATCAAGCCCTGCATTGGGCTCTCTGCTCAGCAGGGAGCCTGCTTCTCTCTCTCTCTCTCTCTGCCTCCCTTTCTGCCTACTTGTGATCTCTCTGTCAAATAAATAAATAAAATCTTAAAAAAATTAAGAAAGAATACTTCCACAGTGACCTCTATATTGGGGTTTGGCCAAACATCTGGGTACCATGGTATATCCAATTTGACATATAAAATTAAACATCATGAGTTCTAATGGCAAAAGTAAACAACATGCATGAACAGATAGGTAATGTAGACAGAGATAGAAACTCTAAAATGAATAAAGAAGAAATGCTGGGGGCATGCTAACAGAAATGAAAATTTTCTTTGATAGGCTTATCAGAACACAGTTTAAGAAAGAGTGAGCTTGAAGATAGGTCAGTAGAAACTTCTTAATCTGAAATATAAAGAGAAAAAGAAAAAAATGTAAAAAAGAACAGAACATCGATGAAGTATGGGCAACTTCAAAAAATATACCATACATATAATTGGAATATCAGAAGAAAAGAAAGTAAAAACAAAGCAGAAAGAAGAAAGGAAAAATAAAGAAATAATGACTGAGAGGGACATCTGGCTGGTTGAGTTGGTTAAGTATCTCTCTTTAGCTCAGGTCATGAGCTCAGGGTCCTGGAATCAAGCCTCTTATCAGGCTCCCTGCTCAGTGGGGAGTCTGCTTCTTCCTCTTCCTTTGTCCCTCCTCACACTTGTGCTCTCTCTCTCTCAAATAAATAAAATTTTAAAATCTTAAAAAAAAAGAAAGAATGACCATAAATTTTACAAAATTCATGACAGACATGATGCTACAGATCTAGAAAGCTTGGACTATACCAAATAAGATAAATACCAAAACCAAACCAAACAAACAAACAAAACAAAACAAAAAAACAAAACAAAACTCTATACCTAGGTACATCATGTTTACATTGCTTGAAACCAAAGATAAGGAAATTCTTGAAGTAAATCAGGGGGAATATAACACGTTATAAATGAAATAATGAGAATATGAATTACAGTAGGCCTCCACTGGAAATAATGCAATCAAAAGAGTGTGAAATAAAATATCTAACATTTAGGGGAAAAAAAAGAACAAGTTAGAATTCTACATCAAACAAAATTATTCTTCAAAATGAAGAAAAAGAACTTTTTCATAAAGCAAAAACTGAGGAAATGCACCACCTGAAGATCTACCTTGAAAGAAATGTTAAAAGCATTTTCTTCAGGGAGAAGGAAATGATGCAGATCAGAAAGTCAGATCTACATTCCAAAAAGTAGGAGGATTAGAGAAGGAACAATGGCGGTAAAATAATTTCTTTTGTTTTCTTATTGTTAAGTGATTTTAAAGGCAAGAGTTACAAGCAGACATGTAAGTGAAATAAATTACTCCAGTATCACAGGGATAGAAAAGAGGAATTGGAAATACTGTTATAAGTTCCCTAGACTAGAAATGAAGTGATATACTATTATGTGAAGGTGGGCTTAGATTAGTTTAAAATGTGTATTGGAAATTGTGGGGCAATTATTAACAATTTACTTTTCTTTTTTCATTTTCTTTCCTTTTTATTTTTTTTTAAAGAGGGGGGCGAGGGGAAGAAGGAGAGAGAGAATCTTAAGTAGGCTCCATGCCCAGTGAGGAGCTTGATGGGGTCTCCATCTCACAACCCTGAGATCATGACCTGAGCTGAAATCAAGAGTCAGACATTTAACTGACTGAGCCACCTAGGTCCTCTAACAATTTCTTTTAAAAAACAAGCATGTTGATATGCTAAGAGAGGAGACAAAATGGAACTACTTAAAATGATAAAGTGAAACCATTGAAGGAAGTAAGGAGTTAGTAGGGTTGGTTGGGAGGGAAAAAAAAAGAATAATTTCAATAATGGAAAACAAAGAGAGACATACGTGAGAGATAGTAATCAAAATGTTAAAGACTGCCATGTATTCCCTCATTTGCATGTTGAAGTCTTAATCTCCATTATGACTGTATTTGGAGATGGGGATTTTAGGAGGGAATTAAGGTTAAATGTGGTCATGATGGTGTGACTCTAATCTGATGTGATTCATGCCCTTGAAATAAAAGACATCAGAGATGGGGCACCTGGGTGGCTCATTGGGTTAAGCCTCTGCCTTCGGCTCAGGTCATGATCTCAAGTTCCTGGGATCAAACCCCACATCAGGCTCTCTGCTCAGCAGGGAGCCTACTTCCCCCTCTCTCTCTGCCTACTTGTGATCTCTTTCTCTGTGTCAAATAAATAAATAAATAAAATCTAAAAAAAAAAAAAAAGACATCAGAGAGAGCTAGCATACTCAGATGAAAAGCCATGTGAGGACAAAACTGCCATTTTAAGGCAAAGAGCTGCCAACAGATGCTAAACCCTGCTGGAAACTTGATCATGGACTTTCCCTCCTCAGAACTGTGAGAGAATAAATTTGTAATATTGAAACCAACCAGTTTGCTGTATTTTGTTATGGCAGCTCAAGCAGACTAACACACCAACTATATCAATGATCACTTTGTATTTAATACTCTAGATATATAATTAAAAGTGATTGTAGGAGCGGATTAAAGCAACAATGAAAACTAGAACCCAACTACATACCGTTTATTAAAAAAAACCCACTTTAAATATAATAACACAGAAAAATGATGGAGAGAAATATGTCATGTTAATAGTAATGAAAAGAAATTTGGGTAGTAATATTCCTTTTGCAAAAACAGACTCCAGAACAGGAATATTTGTGAGGGATAAAAAAGAGCATTATATAATGATAGAGGGGCCAGTTATCCATGAAGACATAAGAATCCAAACATCTATGCATCTAAAAACAGAACATAAAAAAATACATGAATTGAAAGAAAAAAAATACACAAATCTGCTACTATCATCAGAAACTCCAATACCCCTCTTTTAGTAATTGACAGATCAGCAGGCATAAAATCAGTTAGGATACAGTTGATCTGAACAGTACTGTCAATTACCTTATTTCAAATGACATTTATAGAACACTCCATCCAATAACAGAAGAATGAGCTAGAATGCTCTATCTGCTAGATAGAGAACATTCACCAAGGCAAACCACATATTGAGCCTTATAAGACATGTAACAAACTTAAGAAGTAGAAATCATCAAAATAAATTCTTAGACTACAGTGGAATTCAATTAGAAATCAGTAACAAAAATAGATGAAATTTTCCCAAATAATTTGAAACTAAACAACACATTTCTAAATAACACATCACAAAAGAGGTCTCAAGAAAAATAGTGTTTTACAACTAAAGGGAAATGAAAATACAATTTTAAAAAATTAGCCTTTAGAGGGGAATGGATAGCATTAAATGTATATGTTAGAAATATGTAAAATCAATAACTTAGCTTCTACTTTAGGAATGTGGAGAAAGAATAATTTAATCCTAAAGCAAGTAGAAAAGAAATAAAAATCAGAGTAGAAACAAATGAAATTGAAGACAGGGAAACAAGAGAGAAAAATAATCAAAAACAAAAGCTTGATTTGTATCTTGGGGTTGTTAACTTTGTGTCATTGAGAAGATAATATTAACTGGAAAACATCTAGTCAACTAACAAGAGAATATAATTGATGACTCAAATGTAGAACAACATACATGAAAGAAGGCTAATGTTCCCATGGACATTTAAAATATAACAGAGAATACCACAAATTTGGTATGCTTCCAAATTTGGTAATTTAGATGATATGGACCAATTTTCTGAAAGACAGAAATAGGTAAGATTCTCACAAGGAGCGATAGATGATCTTAGTAAACCAATATCTATGAAAGAAATTGAATCCAAAACAGAAAACATCGAACTCAGATGGGTTTATTGATAAATTCTGGCAAACATTTAAGGAATAAATGGTACCAATTTTCTACCATCCCTTCCAGAAAATAAAAGCATCTATAAGACCAGCATTGTGTTAATACCAAAGCTGAAACAGACATTACACAAAAAGGAAACTAAACATAAATGTGGGTACAAAATCTGCATCAAAATATTAGTTGAGTCCAACAATGTATACCACAGTTAAATGAGGTTTTTACTGGTTATGCAAAGCTGACTCAAACATTACAAAAATCAATGTAATCCACCACATCAAGAGACTAAAGGAAAATAAATTATGATCATATCAATAGTTCCAAAAATTTTGATAAAATCAAATATCCAAGTGTGATAAACAATTCTCATCAAACTAGGAATAGATGGGATATTTATTAATGGATAAGAAACACCTACAAAAAATCTATAATAAACTCTAAAATTTAATGGTGAGAACCTGAATGTTTTTCCCTTAAGATGAGAAGGAAGGATTTCTTTTTTTAACCACTTCTACTCAAATCTTAGTGGAAATTCCAACTAATGTAAAAAGACAAGTAAAGGAAATGAAATGTATACATACTGAAAAGAAACAAAACTGCCTTTATTCCCAGAAGGCATAATTGTCTATGTAGAAAATCCCAAAGAATCAACAAAAAAACCTGTAACTTGTAATTGAGTATTAGAAACTCACAGTATATAAGATTAATATTGAAAAGTTAATTGCTTTCCTACATAATTGCATTGGAAAATTGTAATATAAAATAAAAAATACTATTAACAATAGCATCCCAAAAGTGAAAATTTGGTTGTGAATCTAACAGAATATTTATGGGATTTACATATGGAAAACTACAAATCCTTGATGAAAGAAATAAAAATTTTAAATAAAAGGGGTGGTATTTTGTTTCCATGGATTATAAAACTCAATATTGGTAAGATTCAATTCTACCAGTCTTATCTATAGATTAAAAACAATCCTAGTTAAAATGCTGTTTTGTAGATATTGACAGACTAACTCTAAATTTGATGAAAGATCTAGAATACTCAATATTGAAAAGAAGAAAAAAAAAGGAAGGACAACCTGATTTCAAGTCTTTCTATACAACTACCATACCAAAATAGTGCTGTATTCCTGTAAAATCAGACATGTAGATCAGTGGAACATAATGGCAAAGTCAGAAGCAGATCCACACAAATACAGTAAGCTATTCTTTGACATAAGTACAAAAGAAATTCAATAAAGGATTATCTTTTCAACAAATGGTGCTGGCAAATATATGCAAAAACATGAACATAGATACAAACTTGTATCTTTGAAAAAAAATTAAGTAAAATTAATCATATACCTAAATGTAAAATACAACACTGTAACATTTGTAGAGGAAAATAGGAGAAAATATAGGTGACCTTATGTTTGGTGATGAAATTTTAAATATAACATCAAAAGTGTGATAAATGAAAGCAGAAATTAATAAGTTGAACTTGCTAAGAGTAAAAAAAAAAGAATGTTCTATGAAAGAAAATGTTATGTGAATGAAAAAAAAAACAAGGCACAGACAAGGTGAAAATATTTGCAAAACATATCTGATATAGGAGTTGTATCCAAAATATGTAAAGAACCATTAAAACTCACCAGTAAGAAAACAACCCAGTTTAAAAATGGGCAAAATATCTGAACAGACAACTCATCCAAAAAAATAAACAAATGACAAACATATGAAAAGATGCTCAACATGTTGTTATATTACAGATGTACCAATTAAAGCAAGAATGAGATATATACTATCACAATGGTTAATATCCCCCAAGCACCCTGATAATACAAATTGCTGGATTAACAGAACTCTAATTCATTGTTGATAGAAATACAAAATGGTAAGCCACTTCAAAAGATAGTTTGACCAATTTTTACAAATGATTCAGTAATCACACTTCTAGGTATTTACATAATTGATTTAAACATTTATGGGGCACCTATGTGGCTCAGTCAGTTAAGTGTCTGACTCCTGGTTTCAGCTCAGGTGATGGTCTCAGGGTCCTGAGTTGGAGCCCCACATCAGGCTCTGTACTCAGTGCAGAATCTGCTTGGGTTTCTCCCCCCACCACATACATAAATAAAATTAAAAAAATTTAATGCCCACACACAAACCTGTGTACTAGTATTTTAGGAACTATATTTATAATTGCAAAAAGTTGGAAGCAACCAAGCTGTGCTTCAACAGGTGAATTAATAAACAATTATGGTTCATCTGTACAATACAACAGTATTCAGAATTTTGAAAAAGTTAGCTATCATACCACCAAAACCCATTAATGGATATTAATTACATATTGTTTCTGTTCAATAATAGGAGCTTTGGGTAAAGTGTATGGACAGATACCAGTATATGTTGTATATAAGACTGACAGAAGAGATGAAGAAAATCTGCAAATCAACATGAAATATGGTACCTCAATAGAATAACTAGGAAAAATATATATTTTTTAAATATATGAAGAGGCAATTATGTATGAGAAAATCCCAAAAGGCTAAAATGTTAATAAAGTATGCAATCTCCTTAAGAAAAATATAAGTAAAACCAACAATGAAATATCACTCTATATTGGAAAGCATGATACTCTCAGAGCTGATAGTGCTGTGTGAGTACTGGAAATTTTTTCCTACACTGCCAGTGGAAATGCAGGCTGATGCCTCCATCAGACAATGTGGGGAAACACTCTGGTAACATTCACTGAACTAAGTATAGAATTGGAAATTTAATGATTCTGTGGAATTCTACTGTATAAACCTTATGGACATTTTTTAATAGATACACGAAGTGTTATTTGTGGTGGAAAAGGAAGCCTAGTTATCCATCATCAGAAAGGTGTATGGGTAAAACGTAGTATATGCAAACCGGAGAACTATGTGGCAGTTAGAAGCAGTAGAAAATATGTACCTAGAGCAACTTGGATGGATCTTAAAATGAAGTGTTGAGTGGGGGGGGGGGGGTGGAGGGGAAGAGAGTAAGAAACAGAATACCGTTACGTAAATAAAATTTCATGCACACAAAATAACAATTCATATTTGCAAGAATGCATAATTCATAATATCTTGGCCTGAGAATCTTGTAAAACAGACTCAAAAGCAAGTTGTAAGTGCTAATTCTTTATTGGAAGGTACAATCCCAGAGAAAACAGGAGTGACATGAGTAGGATGAGACGCTCTAGCCAGGTGCTGCTGTTCTGGCCCCTGGCTTTATGGTGAGCTGCAAAAAGACACAGCTTGTTCCTCTTGTTTCTTTTACATACGCTTGGCCACATGAGACATTCCTAAACAGTGCTTTGGAAGAGTTAATAGGAGGTTGATATGGAAAGAGGACTTATTTCTCTCATCTTGTGTCTCCATTGGTTACTCCCCACAGGGAAATAACTACTTCACTTTAAGTTGAGGAAGAAAGGTGGCCCCTTGGGAAGTCAGACCCCATGACTCACGGTGTGGCACTTAGTGGTGTGGAGGGAACTGACAAATCCTAAGCCTCAGGGGAAGGATACATATGGGTGCTCTTGGATTTAGTGGGCTACAATAATGTCTGAGGTGGAAAAGTGGGCAAAATTCAAGAAGGAAGTAATTACAGGAGACATGTGTCATATCTGACAAAACTACAAACAAAAAGATACATATTAAACACATTAAAATGGTTGCCTATGGTGAAGGAAGAGTAAAGAATGTGGACAAAAGGGAATTAATAAAACAAGAGACTGCTGGGAACAGGGTTATACTGGGTCATGAAGCATAGTTTAATTAACTTTACCTTCTTCACCTAAATTCAAAAAGAAAGGGAAGTAAAGAAAATCCAATAGGTTCTGTCATAACCATCAGCAAATAAGTGGTGTATAAAGTTTCAAATGAAAAGATTTCACCTGGTAAATAATTGAAAAAGCACAAGATCATGTAATGTGGAAGATAATAAGCTAGTTTTTTTTCATTCTTAATGCAGAAAACTAAATCAATATTGGTTTTGTTTAATTAAAAATATGAATGAAATTGTATGATAAAAGTAACATTCCCTATATTACAAATTTTATCAAGAGTACTGGGAAAGACCAGGCAGGATTATTAAGCCTGTGAATCAAAATAGAGAAACTGTTTACTAATGCATTGACAAAAGCGTTTAATTTAGAAAGGTATTACAAACAAACTATAAATCCTTTGGGTCTTGAGCAAACACAAAGTTATCTTTGTAAAAGAGAAGTGCTTAATATTCAAGGGAATTGAATGCGTTTCCTCAGAATTTATACGTTGAAACCCTGACCCTGGATGTGATTGTATGAAGAGGTGGGGGTCTTTGGGAGGCAATTAGATTTCAATGAGGTCATGAAGAGACCCCAGGATGGGGTTAGTGCCCTTAGAAGTAGAGAAAAGGACACTAGAGCTTCCTCTCTCTACCATGTGAGGACGATACACTGAGAAGGCCATCAACAAGCCAGGAAGAGGGCCACACCAAGAACCAGATCTGCCAGAACATTGATCTTGGACTCCTCAGCTTACAAAATTATGGGAAAATAACCCCTATTGTTCAAATCATGCAATCTATGGTATTTGGTCATGGCAGCCAGATCAGACTAAGACAATCTGTTAGGTCTCTTTTGCCTGGAGGTGGCAAAAACTCAACTCAAACAAGCTTCATTTCAATGAGAGAATAGAGAAAAGACATTTATTGTCATGCGTTAGAAAGCAAAGTGTGCCAATCAGTCTCATGTTAGACTGAATCTGTAATCTCAAATGGTATCAGAAATGTGGAGTCTGTTTTCACATTCTTTTTCAGTTTCTTGTCATAGCTTTTGTCACTGTGTTGATCTCTCTATCTCTAGAGATTTTTTCTTTCTCTCCAGATTTTATGGCCAGTGGCCCCAGTTGCCAGGACTCTGAGCTAACTTATGTACTATAGTACAATATAGAAGTTGAAAGAGAAAACTATGCCTCTTGTAAATTCATGAAATTCTGGAGAAGAACTCTGCGTAGCCAAGCAAGGATCTGTGGCTTTGTAGCCACAGACAAGTAGGAATTTAATTCATATTGGAACATGGCATGGGGAACAGTAGAAGCAAGTGTTTGAATGAAGACTCGGACACTATTACTGAAAATAGAGAAGCTAGACAGATTTAAAAAAAAAGGTCATAATTAAAATTTTCTACTGTTTGCAAATCCTTAACAATCATGAATCTTTGGGATTTTAGGAGAAGAAATAAAAATTCCAGGAATTTCTTCAGACATCTCTAAAATCGTATTACTCAACTTTTGTGACATTTTATGTATATTTTAATTTTTTTTAAGTTTTTATTTGCTTTTTTCCAGTAATCTCTACCCCCAGTGTGGGGTTTGAACTCACAACCCTGTGATGAACAGTTAGCATGCTCCTCTCTGGTGGAGCTAGCCAGGCGCCCCATATGTGTATTTTAAAAAAATGATTGATCATAATCATTTTACTGTCATAGAAAATTTCCATGATATGTTTCACTTTTTCTGTTAAAATGTAAGCTATTAATAAATGCATGTTTTATTTTTTGTTATCAAAAATATATGTTGACAAGATTATGAATTTTAATATCACGTATAAGTAATTAGTACCTGATACAGATATTATATAATAGAAAATCTTAAAAGGGAACATTATTACAAAATGCCAACTTCAATTCATTTTACAATTTGGAAAATAACATCAGAAAAACTTACCATTCTTAAAATGAAATGTTAAAACATTCAA
The DNA here is from genome assembly GCF_902655055.1 of Lutra lutra. Taxonomy (NCBI): domain Eukaryota; kingdom Metazoa; phylum Chordata; class Mammalia; order Carnivora; family Mustelidae; genus Lutra; species Lutra lutra. The sequence goes on along the minus strand of NC_062279.1, from coordinate 32,464,540 downwards.
AGCACTGATTGCCCTATCCTACAGTTTTGATCTTTTTTTTTTTTTAGATTTTTACTTACTTATTTGACAGAGAGAGAGAGAGATCACAAGTAGGCAGAGAGGCAGGCAGAGAGAGAGTGGGAAGCAGGCTCCCTGCTGAGCAGAGAGCCCGATGCGGGGCTCAATCCCAGGACCCTGAGATCATGACCTAAGCCGAAGGCAGAGGCTTAACCCACTGAGTCACCCAGGTGCCCCTACAGTTTTGATCTTGACAAAAATTCTTGATGTAGAAAAATGCCCTCAAGTTTGCAGTGAAATTAATAGAATTGAATGTCCAAAGCATTTTCATGCTTTGTAGGCATTAGGATAACAAGTTGTTTCATATAAACTCTTTGTTTTTAATGTTTTATCTTCTTGCCTTGATTTTGGTTTTAGCTTTAATATTGGTATTATTTTTGCCAACTGGGATTTTAAATTAATTTTTAAATGTGCACATTTTTCCTTTGCATGTCTTTTGCTAATGTGTCTACAAAGAACAGTAGTCTATATCAAACATTCAAAACTGGAGAATGCCAGTGAAAATTTTTTGCTTGGTATTCTAACAACACAACATTAGTATTTTTTGCAAGGATAACATTGTTATACATAAACACCTGTTAAATTCTCAATTTAAGGCTTATTTTCGCTTCCAAATATTATTTCATGAAACACCATTTATAGGATTAGTATAAATAATACTATGCGTATTGTGGTGCCTGTGTGGTTCAGTAGGTTAAGTGTCAGACTCTTGATTTTGGCTCAGGTCATGATTTCAGGGTCCTGAGATCTAGCTTCAGTGGGCTCTATACTGGGTGTGGAGCCTGCTTTGGATTCTCTCTCTCCCTCTCTCCTTCCTCCCCTTCCCCCATATGTGCCCTCTCTCTCTCCAAAAAAAAAAAAAAATCTTAATATGTATTTTATTTGCAAGAATGAACACATCACTGTTAGCAACAGACATGGCTTGATACTTACAACATGTCAATGGCCATGAGTGGGAGTGAGAGTGAGAGATTATTATATCATGGCCACTTTTCTCCTGCCAGCTTCTTTCTTAATTTCTAGAAATGTTGGCTATGACCTTTTACTTCTGCTAGCATTTTTTTCTCTCCCTTCCATTTAATATGAGTGAATTTTTTCAAAGCATTAATATTACTTTGTTGATAGTTCAGTTTTTATTTTCACAGGAGAATTATATTTTCCCATTTCCTGACTTCTGAATTGATTTGTCTCAGAATTCAGGAAAAGTAAAAACATGAAATTCCTAAGAAGTACTGAAAAGGATTCCAAGATGTGTATGCTAAGTTCTTTTAAATCTCTTAAATACCTCATCTCAAATAAAAAGCTTGATTCTGAAGCATAAAATTACTTTCTGCATTAGCAAATGAGATTGGGTTCACAAAACAACCTAATACCTGGTTGTTCTTCCTTTCTCTTTCCCTAAAAAGCTGTTCCTACAATTTCAATTTCTATCACTGAGGGAGAGAAAGTGATATTAAGAGTTCCTTAGGCTCAGCAGAAAACTCTAATCAATGCATGGATATTTCCATTGTAAAGATAGATTAATGTGTATGTTTGATATTATTCTCTATTCAAAAATCCTCTGATAAAACCCCATAAATTTGAGTCAAGATGGCAGAGAAGTAGCAGGCTGAGACTACTTCAGGTAGTGGGAGATCAGCTAGATAGCTTATCTAAAGATGCAAACACCTACAAATCCAACAGGAGATCGAAGAGAAGAAGAACAGCAATTCGAGAAACAGAAAATCAACCACTTTCTGAAAGGTAGGACTGGCGGAGAAGTGAATCCAAAGCGACGGGAAGATAGACCGCGGGGGCAGGGGCCGGCTTCCGGCAAGTGGTGGAGCAACGGAGCACAAAATCAGGACTTTTAAAAGTCTGTTCCGCTGAGGGACATCGCTCCAGAGGCTTAACCAGGGTGAAACCCACGTGGGGTCAGCGTGGCATCAGGTCCCTCAGGGTCACAAAAGGATCAGGGGTGCCTGAGTGTTGCAGAGCTTGCAGGTATTAGAACAGGGAAGCCAGCTACAGAGAGAGAGCCGAGGAGTGAGCTCTCAGCTCGGGGTTACCTTGAACTGGTCACAGGCTCGGTCAGCTCGGGGCACGGCCAGAGGCCAGGGTGATGGGAGTAATTGGGTGTTGTTCTCTGAAGGAGCACTGAGGAGTGGGGCCCCGGGCTCTCAGCTCCTCTGGGCTGGAGACTAGGAGGGGGCCATCTTCATTCCCATCCTCCAGAACTCTATGGAAAGCACTCAGAGAACAAAAGCTCCCAAAAGCAAACCCCAGCGGATTACTCAGCCCAGCCGCGGATAAGGGCAGTGCAACTCCACATGGGGCAAAGACACTTGAGAATCACTACAACAGGCCCCTCCCCCAGAAGATCAACAAGAAACCCAGCCAGGACCAAGTTCACCTACCAAGGAGTGCAGTTTCAATACCAAGGAGAGCAGTGGAATTCCAGAGGAGAAGAAAGCAAAGCACAGAATTCATGGCTTTCTTCCCATGATTCTTTAGCCTTGCAGTTAATTTAATTTTTTTTTCTTTTTCAATTTTTTATTCTCTTGTTCTGCCAAAATTTTTTTTAACTTTTACACTTTTCTTTTTTAATGTTTTTTAGCTAGTTTATCTAATATATATATATATATATTTTTTTTTTCTTTTTATATTCTTTCTTTATTCGTTTTCTTTTTTTAATTGTTTCTTTCTTTCCTTTTTTTTTCTTTCTGAAACTCTTTTAATCCCCTTTATCCCCCCTCATGATTTGGGATCTCTTCTGATTTGGCTAAAGCATATTTTCCTGGGGTTGTTGCCACCCTGTTAGTATTTTACTTGCTCCATCATATACTCTTATCTGGACAAAATGACAAGGCAGAAAAATTCACCACAAAAAAAAAGAACAAGAGGCAGTACCAAAGGCTAGGGACCTAATCAATACAGACATTGGTAATATGTCAGATTTAGAGTTCAGAATGACGATTCTCAAGCTTCTATTTGTGCTCGAAAAAGGCATGGAAGATATTAAAGAAACCCTCTCCGGAGAGATAAAAGCCCTTTCTGGAGAAATAAAAGAACTAAAATCTAACCAAGTTGAAATCAAAAAAGCTATTAGTGAGGTGCAATCAAAAATGGAGGCTCTCACTGCTAGGATAAATGAGGCAGAAGAAAGAATTAGCGATATAGAAGACCAAATGACAGAGAATAAAGAAGCTGAGCAAAAGAGGGACAAACAGCTACGGGACCACGAGGGGAGAATTCGAGAGATAAGTGACACCATAAGACGAAACAACATTAGAATAATTGGGATTCCAGAAGAAGAAGAAAAAGAGAGGGGAGCAGAAGGTATGTTGGAGAGAATTATTGGAGAGAATTTCCCCAATATGGCAAAGGGAACAAGCATCAAAATCCAGGAGGTGCAGAGAACCCCCCTCAAAATCAATAAGAATAGGTCCACACCCCATCACCTAATAGTAAAATTCACGAGTCTTAGTGAAAAGAGAAAATCCTGAAAGCAGCCCGGGAAAAGAAGTCTGTAACGTACAATGGTAAAAATATTAGATTGGCAGCAGACTTATCCACAGAGACCTGACAGGCCAGAAAGAGCTGTCATGATATATTCAGAGCACTAAATGAGAAAAACATGCACCCAGGAATACTATATCCAGCTAGGCTATCATTGAAAATAGAAGGAGAGATAAAAAGCTTCCAGGACAAACAAAAACTGAAAGAATTTGCAAATACCAAACCAGCTCTACAGGAAATATTGAAAGGGGTCCTCTAAGCAAAGAGAGAGCCTAAAAGTAGTAGATCAGAAAGGAACAGAGACAATATACAATAACAGTCACATTATAGGCAATAAAATGGCACTAAATTCATATTTCTCAATAGTTACCCTGAATGTTAATGGGCTAAATGCCCCAATCAAAAGACACAGGGTATCAGAATGGATAAAAAAACAAAACCCATCTATATGTTGCCTATAAGAAACTCATTTTAAAACCGAAGACACCTCCAGATTTAAAGTGAGGGGGTGGAAAAGAATTTACCATGCTAATGGACATCAGAAGAAAGCAGGAGTGGCAATCCTTATATCAGATCAATTAGATTTTAAGCTAAAGACTATAATAAGAGATGAGGAAGGACACTATAACATACTCAAAGGATCTGTCCAACAAGAAGATCTAACAATTTTAAATATCTATGCCCCTAACATGGGAGCAGCCAACTATATAAACAAATTAATAACAAAATCAAAGAAACACATCAACAATAATACAATAATAGTAGGGGACTTTAACACTCCCCTCACTGAAATGGACAGATCATCCAAGCAAAAGATCAACAAGGAAATCAAGGCCTTAAATGACACACTAGACCAGATGGACATCACAGATATATTCAGAACATTCCATCCAAAGCAACAGAATACACATTCTTCTCTAGTGCACATGGAACATTCTCCAGAACAGATCACATCCTGGGTCCTAAATCAGGTCTCTACTGGTATCAAAAGATTGGGATCATTCCCTGCATATTTTCAGACCACAATGCTCTGAAGCTAGAACTCAATCACAAGAAGAAATTTGGAAAGAACCCAAATACATGGAGACTAAACAGCATCCTTCTAAAGAATGAATGAGTCAACCAGGAAAGTAAAGAAGAATTGAAAAAATTCATGGACACAAATGATAATGAAAACACAATGGCTCTAAAATCTGTGGGACACAACAAAGGCAGTCCTGAGAGGAAAATATATAGCGGTACAAGCCTTTCTCAAGAAACAAGAAAGGTCTCAGGTACACAACCTAACCCTACACCTAAAAGAGCTGGAGAAAGAACAAGAAAGAAACCCTAAACCCAGCAGGAGAAGAGAAATCATAAAGATCAGAGCAGAAATCAATGAAATAGAAACCAAAAAAAAAAAAAAAAACAATAGAACAAATCAACGAAACTAGGAGCTGGTTCTATGAAAGAATTAATAAGATTGATAAACCCCTGGCCAGACTTATCAAAAAGAAAAGAGAAAGGACCCAAATAAATAAAATCATGAATGAAAGAGGAGAGATCACAACGAACACCAAAGAAATACAGACAATTATAAGAACATACTATGAGCAACTCTACGCCAACAAATTTGACAATCTGGAAGAAATGGATGCATTCCTAGAGACATATAAACCACCAAAACTGAACCAGGAAGAAAGAGAAAGCCTGAACAGACCCATAACCAGTAAGGAGATTGAAACAGTCATCAAAAATCTCCAAACAAACAAAAGCCCAGGGCCAGACGGCTTCCCGGGGGAATTCTACCAAATATTTAAAGAAGAACTAATTCCTATTCTCCTGAAACTGTTCCAAATAATAGAAATGGAAGGAAAACTTCCAAACTCATTTTATGAGGCCAGCATCACCTTGATCCCAAAACCAGACAAGGATCCCATCAAAAAAGAGAACTATAGACGAATAACCTTGATGAACAGAGATGCAAAAATTCCCACCAAAATACTGGCCAATAGGATTCAACAGTACATTAAAAGGATTATTCACCACGACCAAGTGGGATTTATTCCAGGCCTGCAGGTTGGTTCAACATCTGCAAATCAATCAATGTCATACAACACATTAATCAAAGAAAGAACAAGAACCATATGATACTTTCAATAGATGCTGAAAAAGCATTTGACAAAGTACAGCATCCCTTCCTGATCAAAACTCTTCAAAGTGTAGGGATAGAGGGCGCATACCTCAATATTATCAAAGCCATCTATAAAAAACCCACAGCAAATATCATTCTCAATGGAGAAAAACTGAAAGCTTTTCCGCTAAGGTCAGGAACACGCCAGGGATGTCCATTATCACCACTTCTATTCAACATAGTACTAGAAGATCTAGCCTCAGCAATCAGACAACAAAAGGAAATTAAAGGCATCCAAATCGGCAAAGAAGAAGTCAAACTATCACTCTTTGCAGATGATATGATACTATATGTGGAAAACCCAAAAGACTCCACTCCAAAACTGCTAGAACTTGTACAGGAATTCAGTAAAGTGTCAGGATATAAAATCAACGCACAGAAATCAGTTGCATTTCTCTACACCAACAACAAGACAAAAGAAAGAGAAATTAAGGAGTCAATCCCATTTACAATTGCACCCAAAACTATCAGATACCTAGGAATAAACCTAACCAAAGACGCTAAGAATCTATACACTGAAAACTATAAAGTACTCATGAAAGAAATTGAGGAGAACACAAAGAAATGGAAAAATGTTCCATGCACCTGGATTGGAAGAATAAATATTGTGAAAATGTCTATGCTACCTAAAGCAATCTACACATTTAATGCAATTCCTATCAAAATACCATCCATTTTTTTCAAAGAAATGGAACAAATAATCCTAAAATTTATATGAAACCAGAAAAGACCTCAAATAGCCAAAAGAATATGAAAAAGAAAGCCAAAGTTGGTGGCATCACAATCCCGGACTTCAAGCTCCATTACAAAGCTGTCATCATCAAGACAGCATGGTACTGACACAAAAACAGACACATAGATCAATGGAACAGAATAGAGAGCCCAGAAATAGACCCTCAACTCTATGGTCAACTCATCTTCAACAAAGCAGGAAAGAATGTCCAATGGAAAAAAGACAGCCTCTTCAATAAATGGTGTTGGGAAAATTGGACAGCCACATGCAGAAAAATGAAATTGGGCCATTTCCTTACACCACACACGAAAATAGACTCAAAATGGATGAAGGACCTCAATGTGAGAAAGGAATCCATCAAAATCCTTGAGGAGAACACAGGCAGCAACCTCTTCGACCTCAGCTGCACAACGTCTTCCTAGGAACATCGCCAAAAGCAAGGGAAGCAAGGGCAGAAATGAACTATTGGGATTTCATCAAGATCCAAAGCTTTTGCACAGCAACGGAAACAGTTAACAAAACCAAAAGACAATTGACAGAATGGGAGAAGATATTTGCAAACGACATATCAGATAAAGGGCTAGTGTCCAAAATCTATAAAGAACTTAGCAAACTCAACACCCAAAGAACAAATAATCCAATCAAGAAATGGGCAGAAGACATGAACAGACATTACTACAAAGAAGACATCCAGATGGTCAACAGACACATGAAAAAGTGCTCCATACGACTCGGCATCAAGGAAATACAAATCAAAACCACAATGAGATATCACCTCACACCAGTCAGAATGGCTAAAATTAACAAGTTAGGAAATGACAGATGCTGGGGAGGATGTGGAGAAAGGGGAACCCTCCTACACTGCTGGTGTGAATGCAAGCTGGTGCAACCACTCTGGAAAACAGCATGGAGGTTCCTCAAAATGTTGAAAATAGAGCTACCCTATGACCCAGTAATTGCACTGCTGGGTATTTACCCTAAAGATACAAACATAGTGATCCGAAGGGGCACGTGCACCTGAATGTTTATAGCAGCAATGTCTACAATAGCCAAACTATGGAAAGAACCTAGATGTCTATCAACAGATGAATGGATAAAGAAGAGTGGTATATATACGCAATGGAATACTATGCAGCCATCAAAAGAAATGAAATCTTGCCATTTGCGATGACGTGGATGGAACTAGAGGGGTCATGCTTAGCGAAATAAGTCAATCAGAGAAATACAACTATCATATGATCTCCCTGATATGAGGGAGAGGAGATGCAACATGGGGGGTTAAGGGGGTAGGAGAAGTGTAAATGAAACAAGATGGGATTGGGAGGGAGACAAACCATAAGTGATTCTTAATCTCACAAAACAAACTGTGGGTTGATGGGGGTAGGGGGTTTGGGAGGGGGAGTGGGGTTATGGACATTGGGGAGGGTATGTGCTATGGTGAGTGCTGTGAAGTGTGTAAACCTGGCGATTCACAGCCCTGTACCCCTGGGGATAAAAATATATTATATGTTTATAAAAAATAAAATAAAAAAAAAGGCAAAAAAAACCCATAAGTTTAATCATTGATTCCTATAACATATGAAAGTATAAGAGAAATTGAGCTAAGTGCAAGTTTAAGAGTTTCAAAGGAATAAATTATCTTTTGCTATCTCCTTATATATATACTTTTCTCTTTTTATTTATATTAGAGGATTCCAGATCCTAAATATCTTGACTAAAACAATTCTTCTAATTTGTTTTATTTCTTAATTTTTAAAAAAATTTTAGTTATTTCAATCAGTTCTTCCTCCAAGCAATAATTACCATTTTAGGAAAACTCAGTTCAACTCTTCAGCTGTTACAAGTTTTATGTTTGATTTTAGTCTGGCCCTCCAAATGATACATGTTATGTGATCATTTCCCTGCAGGGGAAAACCAAAACTTGCCTTTTGCAATGAGATGGATGGAGCTAGAAAGTATTATGCTGAGCAAAATAAGTCAGTCAGAGAAAGACAAATACCATATGATTTCACTCATATGTGTAATTTAAGAACCAAAATAAATGAACATGGTGGTGAAAGGGAGGCAAACCAAGAAACATACCCTTAACTATAAAGAACAAACTGTTGGTTACCAGAGGGGAGGTAGGTGGGGGATGGGTGAAATAGGGGATGGGGATTAAGAAGAGCATTTGTTGTGATGAGTACTGGGTTGTGTACAAAAGTGTTGAATCGCTATATCTTCCACCTAAAACTAATATTATATTTTATACTAACTAACTAGAATTTAAAAAATATTTTAGAGACAAAAAAAAATAAATAAAAGGAACTCTTTCTCCTTTCTAGAATCACATCTGAAAATCTAACAAGTCAAAGTCTGGAGGTAGTTACCTGGGTAGCTAGGATTGCACAAAGGAAGTTCTGCTTCTATGTTTTTTGTTGTTGTGGTTGTTGTTGTTTTGTTTTGTTTTTTCTTTGATCAATAGCTCATTACTTTTTAAAAATCTTTTTTGGAGCACAGGCATTCCCAATAGCCCAAATGTTTTACAGTTCTTCTTCCATAGGTCAACACTTGAGCTTTCCTCCCATTGAGTTAAATTGGTGTCCAGGACACAGGCTGAAGGCACACAATACTATAGCAGAGTGAAAGGTTATATAATCAATCAACAGGCTGTTGGGAAAGGTCAGTAATATTACAATTATTAAAAAGCACATTTTCTTTTGGGATCAGAAATGAAGACCCTCCATGAAGAACTAATGAAGCTCAAGTTTGCACGTCTGTGTTTACACATCGCAGGTGGTGCCTGACCTTCAGAAATGGCACATTGTCTCAGATCCTGCATGGAAATTTTAATTTCCTTGAATTGCTATGGAGCTGTGCTGCTCATCTGCTCATCTGTGTACCTAGGTGTATTAAAGTTTAGTATTTCAAACATGTCTTTCTTTACCTTCTGGTTCTGAACACTTTAGGGGGTTGTAAACAATTTAAGAAAATAAACAAAAATAAGTAAGATGATAAATTTTGAACTTGATTTTTTTCTGGAGTTGTTATCTGAAATCAGTTACAAGTAACTGATAAGCTACATTGTAACATAGCCCAAAGTCTGCCAAGGACTTAGCTCTGCCTGAGGCACAGAAGTTTGAGAGACTGAGTGAAGAAATTGGAGAAGGGAATGGCACATTTCTACATTATTTTCCTTTGCTTTTTAAATTTTTTTTAAAGATTTAATTTATTCATTTGAGAGAGAGAGAGAGCATGAGCAGGAAGAAGGGCAGAGGGACAAGCAGACTTCCACTGAGGAGGGAGCCCAGAGTGGGGTTCAATCCCAGGACCTTGGGATCATGATCTGAGTTAAAGTCAGATGCTTAACTGACTAAGCCACCAATGCACCCCTATTTTCTTTTGTTTTTGTTTTGGGACCATATATTACAAGATTTTATATCAAGTTTTAGAGAGTGTAGTACAACTTTTTCTTTCAACTATGACAAAGTTTAATTAAAAATAAAGAACACTATTAAGTAAAAGTTTGGATTATCTGTATGTGAATGTTCAGTATAATCATGTTGATTAGTATACACAAAATCAGAAGAGAATATTGTCCTATCTCACCTGCTCAGAGAGAAAATTTTTCAAGAAGTACTTCCCAGAGATAAAACAACAGAGAAAGTACATGTGTTCTGTACAAGACAAAGTAAACCAGTAGAAAATACTTTTATAATCACACTAGTAGTAACAGAGAAAGCAATTATCTGAGCCCAGGTTCCTTCCTATGTAAAGCCGTATAATGAATTTATATGTTTTATCAAAAAATCAAAGAGTTTTATGAGAACCACTGAAAGATACTGACCCCAGAGAGATTGGGGAAAAAAAATGAAGTGAAATCTATGAATGTCCCAGCTCACTGGCTTGATAGAGTTGCCAGGCTATAGCACAAAAACAGGGAAATGTAGACTCCAGTGGATTTCTTAAATTGAGAAGATGGAGTTGAAAATCCAGTGAAATGAAAGTACAGTTCATGGGACGAAGCACCAGAGGAAAGAGGGCAATAGAAAACTACATAGGGTCCTTCTCAGGGCAGCGAAATACTAACAACGCTCGCAGGCATTCAGCCAAGTACTGATCACCACATCCGCCACCGTGTGAAGAGTACACTCAAGGTCAGAGAATGAACCACTCCATGGGCTCTATCGGATCAGAGGAAACGAGAACTTGGTGCTCACCATCATTCCACCAGACAGACTGGAAAGCATTACAATTTATGGGGCACTGGACAGAATGCTCAGAAGCATTTTGCTTCAGTAGTGAGGCAAAATTCAAACAGCAGTAATGCCTAGGAAATCAGACATGAAAGGAAAGATTACTCCTTCCAAGTAACTGAAGAACAAAGCTCAAAAATCGTTAAAAGCATAGAAAAAGAGACAGCATTCAAAAAGATAAAATCTAGCAAAGATGGCCTTACTCAAAAACTTAGCAGGTATGCAAAGAAACAGGAATGCACTGAAGAGGAAAAATCAAGAACATGAAAACCCACTTAGAACTCATTCATATGCTATAAATAGTAGAGAAACATATTAAAACAATTATTATTTTTTAAAGATTTTATTTATTTATTTATTTGAGAGAGAGCAAGAGAGCACAATCAGGGGGAGTGGCAGAGAGAAAAAGAGCAGCAGACTCCCCACTGAGCAGGGAGCCATATACCAGGATCCCAGGATGCCGGAATAATGACCTGAGCAGAAGGCAGTGGCTCAACTGACTGAGCCACCCAGGTGCCTCCAATATTAAAACAATTATTACAGCTGTACCCTATATGTTCAAGAAAATGAAGTAAAGATGGTATTTCAAATTGAACACAAGAGGTGAACACCAAAAGGTGTGAAATGCAAAACATACTTAATGGAATTGTGGCCAATTGGATGGTGTAGAATAACAAAATGAAATTTAAAACACAGCAACACAAACTGTCCAAAATAAAACAGAGAAAGAAAACAACTTTAAAAAATGAAAAGATTACCAGTGACATTTGGCATAACTTCAAGGATCCTAATTCCTAATTTACATATAATTGGAATCAGTGAGGTGGCAAGGTCACAAAAATACTTGAAAAATCATTGCAAATTTTTCTAAAATCTTATGAAAAGTATAAATCAATACATTTAAGAAGTTTAATGATTCCCCCAGCACAGGAAACATGAGAAAATCTATAACAATGAGTATCAAATAAAATTACTGAGAACCAATGACAAAGAGAAAAACCTTGAAAGTGTTCAGAGAAAAAAATACACCTCAGTCATATGATCAAAGATAAGGATGACTACAAATTTTTCTTCAGATAAAAAGGAAATAGTGAAGCAATACTTTTGAAATACTAAAAGCAAAAAATAAATTATTAAAAAAACAATAACAGAAAACCCCACTAACTTATAATTCTATACCCATCAAAAAATATCTCCAAAAAATTAATTCAAAATACTTTTTCAAGTATTCAAAAGCTAAAAGAATTGAGCAGCAAATGTGCACTACAAGAAATATTAAAGATAATTCTTCAGGGTGGAGGAAAAATGATATGATGTGGAAATATGGAAATACACAAAGGAACTATATGCACTAGATATGGCACTATATGGTAATATATACAAGATTTTCATCATACTACTTAAATATCTTGAATAGATAATTGTTTAAAAATAGACAATAATGTAATGTGCAGTTTATAACACATGAACAGCTTATGACATGCATAAAAGTAAAATATTTGACAACAGTAGTATAAATGCTGGGAGAAGAGAAATAGGACTGTATTTCTGATATGTTTCTAATGCTACGCGTGAAGTAAAATAATATTTGAAGATAAATATGAAAAGCTAAAAATATGTATTATAAACCATAAAGCATACACTAAAATGGCAAAGCAAAGTTATATAGCCAATAAGCCAATAAAGGATATAGAATGGAATCATAAAAAATACTGGATTAATTCAAGATAAGGCAGCAAAAACGTAAATGGGAAAAAGAACAGATTTATCACTAGAGACAAATAGAAGATAGATTTCAGTCAAAACATCAATAAATACATTAAATGTAACTGGCCTAGCTATCCAAATTATAAGATAAATATTATCATATTGGATAAGAAGGCAAGACCTAATTATGTGCCAACTACAAGAAACATTTAAGAGGTAAAAGTGCAAACAATTTAGAAGCAAAAGGATAGAATAAGATATACTATACTATCACTAACCAAAGAAAGTAAACAAAGTAGATTTCAGAAGAAAAAGTATTACCAGAGATAAAGAAGCCAATGTCATAATGATAAAGGGGTAAATCCATAAAGAGAATATGATAATCCTAACAATTATGAGTCTAATAATAGCTTCAAAATGCATGAAGGAAAAACCAATTAATTTTCACAATTAAGAGGTAGAGATTTCAACACTTCTTTCTTAGTAACTTTTAGAACAAGTACCTAAAAATTTGATAAGAAATTACAAGACTTAAAATATCCAATAATTTGATCTAATTGAAATTTATAGAACACTTCAACCCAAAACTCAAGACAGCACATTCTTTTCAGACACATTTGAAATATACACTGTAATAAACCATATTCTGGGCTGTAAAACAAATCTCAATCAATGTAAAAGATTTCAAATCAAAGAATCTTCTTTCACTAGAGCGGAATTACCTTAGACATCAATAACCAAAAAATCTCTTTAAACTCCAATACTTGAAAACTAAATAACATTCTTTTAAGTAAGTTATGGATCAACAAAGAAAATAAATGAAAGTTAAAAATATTTTCTACTGAATGGGAATGAAAACAAAACACATATCAAAATTTGTAGAACGCTATTAAAGCAGTAGTTGGGTGAAATTTCTAGCACTAAGAAAAATGATCTTTCTTTCGCTTTAAGACACTGGAAAAAGAGAAAATTAAATGTGAAGAAACAGAAAAAATAATAAAAATCAGAGTAGAAATCAATGAAATAGAAGTACAATAGAGGAAATCAATCAAAATGAAAGCTAGGTCTTTGAGAATATCTGTAAAATTGGTAAACTTCCAGCTATCAGATTAGGAAAAGAGGGATAAGATACAGAAAAACAATGTCAGGAATGAGGGAGCTGACAACATTGCAGATTCTACAGATATTAAAAGCAGAATAAGAGAATATCCTAAGTAACTTAATCCCAATAAATTCAATAGTTTGGATGAAATGGATGAATTACTTGAGAAACACCAACTATAAAAGTTAATTTAAATATAGTCGAGGGCACCTGGGTGGCTCAGTCAGTTAAGCATCTGCATGTGGCTCAGGTCATGATACCAGGGTTCTGTGATAGAGCCCCATGTTGGGCTCCATGATCGGTGGGGAACCTGCTTCTCTCTCTCCCTCTACCTCTCCCCTGCCTATGCTTTCTCTTTCTCTTGCTCACTCTTTCTCAAATAAATAAATAAATAAATAAAATCTTTAAATATAAGTAGTCTGACCAGCCCCATATATGTTAAAGAAATTGAAGTTGTAGTTGAAAATCTTTCCACAAAGAACATTCCAAGCACCAATGTCCTCACTACTAAATTTTACTAAACATTAGAGAAAGAAACATACCAATTCTATGTAAACTTTTACTGAAAACTGAAGAGGAGAATGTACATTGCAAGTCATTCTATGTGGTCAGCATTACCCTAATATCAAAAGCAGGCAAAGACTTTATAAGAATGGAAAACTGAATACCAATATTTCCTATAAAGGCAGATTAAAAATCTAAACAAAATCTATCAAATCAAGCCTATAAAATGTTTTATTATATTAAAGAGAATACAAGATGACTGTGGTTGGGAGAATTTTTTCTCCCCTGGAATTGCCAGAAGGAAAGCAAGCCCTGCCAACAGTGGGGAGAGAGAAAGCGAAAGAGACTGAGACTTAAAGATGCTATGCTGGTGGTTTTGAAGATAGAAGGGCATGAACCAAAAAATGAATGCAAGTCTCTATGGGCTGGAAAAGACAGGGAATTTTTTTCCCTAGATTCTTCAGAAGGAATGTAACTTTGCCAACACCTTTATTTTAGGACTTCTGACCTTCGCTAAGTTTGTGGTAATTTGTTACAGCAGCAACAGGAAAGTAACACAATGGTTAAGTAGGATTTACTCCAGAGTATAGCTTTTAACATTTGAAATCATTCAATATAATTTACCATATTAATAAACTAAAAAGGTAAAACATATTATCATCTCAGTAGATGCTTTCTCAGATAAGGCATTTGACAATGTCCAACATTTATTACTGATAAAAAAGTCTTAGTGAACTAGGAATAGAAGGGAACTCTTCAATCTAGTGAAGAACATATACAAAAAATTTATAGGAGGTTGGGGTGGGGGGGTGGTGCCTGGATGGTTCAGTGTGTTAAATAAAGCCTCTGCCTTTGGCCCAGGTCGTGATCCCAGGGTCCTGGGATTAAGCTCTGCATCAGGCCTTCTGCTCAGCAGGGAGCCTGCTTCCCTTCTCTCTCTCTCTGCCTGCCTCTCTGCCTACTTGTGATCTCTGGCAAATAAATAAATAAAATCTTCAAAAAAAATTCGTAGGGACTATTATATTAAAAAATGTAAGACAGAGATTTCCCCCTAACATTAGGATTAAGAAAGGAAACTTTTCGCAAAACTTCTACTCAATGCTGTACTAGATGTTCTAGCCAGCGTAATAATTAGGCAAGGAAAAGAAATAAACCATCCAGGTTGGAAAGGAAGATGTGAAATTGTCTTTATTCACAAATAACATGATTGGTTATGTGGGAAATAGAATATAATCTACAAATAAAACCGCTAGAACTAATAAGTGAGTTTAGCAAGGGGGCAAGGTATGAGATAAATATTTTTACATTTACATTTTTATATTTACATACTTGATTTCTGTATATTTCAATACTTAAACTGAATGATTGAAATTGAAATTAAAAATACCATTTATAATATGATCAATATATTAAATGCTTAAGGATAAATATGACTAAATATATGCAAGGCTTCTGCACTGAATACTATAAAATATTGGTAAAACAAATTTTTAAAAAAATATGTATTTTTTAAGATTTTATTTATTTATTTGACAGAGAGCACGCATGAGCAGGAGGAGCAGCAAAGGGAGAGGGAGAAGCAGGCTTCCCACTAAGCAGGGAACCTGATGGAGGTTTGATCCCAGGACCCTGGGATCACAAAGTGAGCCGAAGGCAGACACTTAACAAATGAGCCATCCCGGTGCCCCTCAAATTTTTAAAAATGTAATAAAGATCGAGAATTGCACTTGTTTTCCTGGCTCAGAACAATCAATATTACTATACCAATTTTCTCTAAATTGATCTATAGGATCAATGTAATCCCAATCAAAATTTCAGCAAATTTTTAGTACAATAATGACATAATTATTCTAAAAGCCATATAAAAAAGGAAAAGGACTGACAATAACTAAGTAAAGTTTTAAAAAGAAGAGAAAAGTTGGATGGCTAATATTACCTGATTTCAGGACTTATTATAAAATTATATAGTAATAAAACACAGTCTGTATTGTTTTAGGGGTAGAAAAATAGATTATTACAAAAGAGTGGGGAATCCAGATGATGACCCCCACCTATATGGAGAACTGGCTTTTGAAGAAGTACAAATGTAATTCAATAGAGAAAAGATAATCTATGTTAACCAGTAGTGCTTGCATAATTAGAAAGCCATCTTCAAATCACTCAACTTTGAATCAAAATTTATACTATATAAAAAGTAACTCAACTTCAGCATGTACTTATTGGGAGTTCCAGAATATACAACTGAAGACATGTCAGTAAGTAGGTAATAATTGAGAACTCCTCAGAATTGAATACATGACTCCTTACACTTACACACACACACACACACACACACACACACACACACACACCCCACCACCACCACCACCACCACCACCACCACCACCACCACCACCAACAACAACAACAACAAAACACCCTCCAGGTATCAAAATAAATAAGTAGAAGTTTCCATCCTTAGATTCACTGTTGTGAAATGGAGAACCTCAATGGGCAGAAGAAACAATAGAGGAAAGGTAGCAACAGACTCTATCAGATACACTGTAGACCAACAAAAGTGTCTCCTTAGCAACTACAGACTCCAGAAGAAAACAAAGTGATATTTAGCTCTGAGTAATTAGCTCTGTATCTAAAATTCTATCTTGAGCCAAACTATTTTCCGGGAAATGGTGACAATATAAACATTTTCAGATATACAAATAGAGAAAGGGCAAAAGAAATCTGAGGACACCTGGGTGCTTCCGTCAGTTTAGTGCCCTACTGTTGATTCAGACTCCAGTCATGATCTCAGCATGGTGAAATCCAGCCCCAGGTCAGCCTCCAAAAAGGGCATGGAGCCTGCTTGGGCTTCTCTCTCTTCCTTTCCTTTTGCCCCTTCTACCCACTTGTCTGTGCTCTCTGCCTTTATGTGTACAAAAATTAAAATAAATAAGTAAAAGAAGTCTGCACTAAGAAGGAAGATGACACATTCAAGAAACAGTAGTGGATATGGAAATCAATGCATATTTTGATAAATTTAATTAATCACCAATTGTTAAATGAATAACAAATTTATGTGTTTACAATAAAAATGGTAGAACCAAAACTCTCACAACATTTAAACGATGGAGAGGGCATTTTGTTTACTGAATAAATCATGCTAATATCCTTGTCATCTTTGAAAGAAGAATAGAGGTTCTGAATAATTTGTTAGAAAATTTAGATTAAAAATTCATATTGAAATTTCAAGGATTATATGAAGAGAATAAAAATCAACAAATAGTTTTTTTTTCTTATAGAGAAAAATGATAATTTTTTAATCAGTATTAGGTTGCACTAACATGGAAGAAAAATGCAAAATAACGTAATTCAAACAAAATATAACTTAATTCTTTTGTTATGTCAGGTAGATTAAGGTGCAGTGGGTACAAGGTTAGTATTTGTAGGCTCCAGGAGCATCGGTTTCACCCATCTAGCACTGAGGGTTTTCAAGTTCATGTCAAAGTCTAAGCTGGCTGCTTGGAGTTTGAGGCCAAATGAAGAAAGGGTAAAATGGCAAAAGAAAATGATTCCAAACAATGCAGCTTCCTGTAAAATTACCCACAAGCCTCATACAACATTTCTGCTTATGACTCACCACCTAGAACTTAACAAAATGATCACTCATCTTTGCAAGAGAGGCAAGAAAAGGTGTTATTTTATTCTGGATGAGAAGCAAAATGTGTGACTGACAGCTGGGAAAATTGGAGTGGGCTTTATGGACCTTGGAACAAACCAGTTAATTGCTTAGACAGAAGGGATCTCCCAACAGAAATTCTTAGTGTTCTCGTCTCTGGGTATGTACCTTAGTAAAGGCCAAAGCTGAAAGGTCATATGGAATAAGAAGTAGAAAAATTTTTCCTTTGTGGATTAGAGAAAAATGCCTTAAATTACCTGTTTCAGTGACTCATGAATAGTAGGCATTCAGTTAATATTTGATGAATGAATGAATAATTTCCTGTATAATATTCTTACGAAGCACTGAGAATTTCATCAGTGTCAGTCATGATAGACTCATGCCATGGTGCAAACCCCTCCACTTGGGATCCTCTAACATGGTTTCAAGAGATTGGGAAGATACAAAATGCTTTTCCATTAAGTACAGTTTTTTTTTTCTTTTTATTAGAAACTAGTATATTTGATTCAATGAAAAATGTCATATTTATGTTTCTCATTCTCATCCTCTTCATCTCTCCTTGAAAAGGAAATGATATGCAAATTCAGTTTGAACAGTATTAATTCAGCCACAACGTGACATTTCCCTGATAAACTTGAATCAGGGCAGAGAACATAAAAGCCATGAGATACATTTTTTTTTTAATCTAATAGGATCTTTTGTTCCTTGGTTTGCAAATCTTCCTGACTTAGTAGTGGCACCTTTCACAATTCCCCAGACTGTACAGACAAGTTTTAGGAATTCAGTTCAGAAGAAATACAGCCTAGTGCATATATTTTCCTTTGACCAGAGGATTTCTGAGCAAGTCTCAGAGGGATTTGTCATAATACATTTGTTCCTCTTGGGTGGATCAGTTGGGTAAGGCGATATTCAGAAGGAAAGCTGCAGTGAACAGTTGAGAATACACGAGTAGCACAGACTTCGGTGACAGAACTTTATCAAATAAATAAGAATTACTTAGATGCAAAGAAAAACAATAGAAAAAAAACTACAAAATCCATTCAGTTGGCCTATTGTCAATCTAAAGAATGTTCAATGAAAATCACCTAGATTTATTATTTTTTTATTAAACTATGTTTTTATGTCAAAGAGCTTTCTAAGAAAATCCGTGTTTTCCTCATTCATCCTTCCTAACACATACATCTTGGTATTTTCAAACAAGGATATTTTTGAAACATCACTAAATGTTATAAGACAGCTTTCTATTTTAAGTGATTTTTCTTTTGCACATTTTACATTCTTGACTCAGTGCAGTTTGTAAGAGAAGTCAGCATTTGGACCTAAAAAGGAATCTGAGTGTGTCAGTAATTATTTCCCTTTCAAACTCACTCTTCTCTACTTGGCTTTGTGGTGCTAGGACTAGCACTCGGCCGCTCTTTTTTCACACCGTGCCCCTGAGGAGCCAAGGGAGGGAGGGCAGACTTCTTGCCGCGTTCACTCCCTTTCCCTCTTTGTTTCATTTGCTGCCAGTTGTCAGTCATTCAAGAGTATTTCACAGCAGCAGGAACAATTTGTCCATAGCAGCAATTAATTCCAGTTTGCAGGATATTTTGTTTGTTTGTTGTTTTTTGTTGTTGTTCTCTGTCGAATCAACCTCTTGACCCAGCAAGCAAATCATCACCAGCCCACTACTGTCCCCTGCAAGGAGGTCTGTACCCTAGCCCTTATATCCCGCTAAGAGACACTTAACTCCCACTGAGCAGGCTCCATAAAATGTGTTTTGGCTCTTGGGAATCCTCCCCCAAGCTTCTAAATTTTAATAATTTCAACTTCTTCCCTTCTCCTCCAGTACAAAAATGAGCTACTTCCTGTAGTTGTTAGCTGTATGAAATCTTAGTGTTCCTTCTTGAATTTTCAGTTTTTTAATACTTAGGCAATAACACTTTATCTTAAATTTTCTGTTCAAATATCTGATGCAATTTCCTTCTTATGACTGCACTCTAGTTAATGCACTTTATGATCCCTAAACTTACAAGAATTATTGTATTTATGGGAGTAAAATCTTTTCATTTAGAGACTGCAGGGTTGTCTAAGACTAATTTTTTTTTTCAAACATTTGTTTGGCATGTAAATGTGCTGTGCTAGGCACTGCAAAGAATGATTAGCCATAACTTCACCTGCAAGTATTTAGGTCATTTAAAATTTTAGAACCTCGATATGTGTGTAATAATTAGAATACATTAGGCACTTAATGAGTATTATGCAGAAGGAGCTGTAGAAATGCTCAGAGGAAGGAAATTAATGTCTTTGGAAATCAGAAGACATTTGAAGAATTTTAATAGAGGATAAATGATAGTAGCTGGAACTTAAAAGGCTATATTTATAAGGGAAACTAAGAATATGATAGAGATTGATAGAGACTTTGAATGATAGAAGAAAATAACAGGAACAGAGCAGAATATCAGAAGACTTCAAAGCATGAATGCATCAGTATTTGGCGGGAATAGAGAGAGGGCTTGTAAAATATAGCTGTGAGAGATACAATTTGCAGGAAAGCTTGGGGTAAAATAGTAGATCTTCAATGACTAAGGATTTTCTCCTCCAGGCAACAGAGAACAATTGCATTTCTAAAGATAACTGGTGGCTTAACAGGACTAATCTAAGACACATTCAGAATTGACTTGGGTGGGAGATGACTGAAAAATGGAAAAATATTTATTAATTATGGCTACAATTGCCTAATTGCTCCATCTTAAACTGAAAAACTCATACCACAGACATTCTCAGAACTAATCAAGGAATCAGGCAAGTCACATTTACTGTAATTAAGGTCACATTTATTGTAATGGTAATACCTGGTGGAAGAGTGTTTCCACGTCAAGGAAAACCAGAGTTCATTTCTGTTACTGAAAAACTTGAGTTGTTTATTTAATATCCAACTATAATTGTCAAATGTTTGGTTATATAAAAAATAGAGAGTTCAGAGAAGCAGGCAAGGACAGAAAGACAAATTTTTGAACCATCAATACGGGCGTACTTACAATCCTCAGGCTGAATGAGATCACTTAGCAAATCAGTATAGAAAGAGAAATGAGAAAATCTGAGGACTGACTCCTCAGTCACTCAAACCTTTAGACATTGAGATGAAGCCAAGGAAGACTAAGAATGAGCTATCAATGTATTAGCAAACTTAAGAGCATGATGTTCTAGAAGCCAAGGCATGAAGGTTTTCCAGGCTATATAACCTGAACAACTGTGTCAAATGACACTGAGACTAACCAAGATGTGAACTGTAAAATGATCACAAATTTTCATGTAGATATAATGACCTTATTAAGGGCAGTTTCAGTGGAGGACTTAGGGATAAAACCTGATTCAAGGGTTTTAAGTAATAATGAGAGAAAAGGACATAGATGCAGCAAATTTGAGCAACACTCTGGAGAAGCTTTTCTGTAAAGAGGAGCAATGTAGTAGAGAAGTGAGATGTTAGTTAAAGGGAAAATTTTAGGTCTAAATGTATGGCAGCATGTTGGTGTACTAATAGAAAATATCCAGATGTTAGATTTAGGAAGGTTATCCTAGATTATCTGTATGTTTCCAATATAATTACACAGATCTTTAAAAGCTGAGAAATTTCTATAGTTGCAAGCAGAAAAGAAATATAGAGGGAAAGATTAGGTAGACCAGGAGAGATTCAAATTGTCATTACTGGCCTTAAAGTGGGATGAAGTGGCAATGAGCCAAAGAATGTGAATGGCCTCTAGAAACTGAGAACGATGCCTGGCTGAAAACCGGGGGAACCTCATTTGTATGACTGGTGAAACCCAATTCCGCTATCAACCTTAATACACCTGAAACTCTTTTTTTGCCAGAGCCTCCAGATGGGAATCTATGCCAGCTTACACTTTAAATTAGCCTAGTCATACCTAACGCAGAGAACACAGTTGAGTCCACTAGACTTCTGATTCTAGAATTGGGAGACAGTAAATTGGTATAGTATTCAACTGCTAAAGTTGTGGTCATTTATTTTAGGAGCAACAGAATAAAACAAAACCCATTGGGGTTATACCTAATGATGTCTGAGTGAAGGCTATGGGTCAGACACCATAACTTTATTAGGGTAATGGGAAGTCTGGGAACTTCATCTGAAGCCTGCGAAGAGCATGTCCTAGCTTTTGTTTTGTTTTTGTTTTGTTGTTGTTGTTGTTGTTTTATTTTTTTCAGGAGATACAATTTTGTGTGCCTTTTCTTCAATCTAACTTAAAGAAAGATTAGGATTAGGAAGAAAGGCTATCCTATCGAGGATTAGCAGAGTTTTGTAAGTTTCCTATGTTCTAGAAAGAAGAAGAAACTGAATTTTGGTGAACTGACATAGTCTTCCACAGGGGACCTTTTATTTCAGTAAACAGATTTTCTTCACACAGAAGCCTGCTTTTGAGTGGGCCACAGATAGTTCATTGCCTAGGAAATTCACCTACTCAGAAAACTTCAACATGTGTTCAATGACATGAGCAAAATAACTTATTATGAGCAATACAGATATGCTTATTCCAATAAAGACTAGTACCTATGAAAGATGTACAACCATTTTGAGTATTCTCAAGATGTGGAATATCCTGTTGAAAAACACTGTTTGGGAAAGCTGGTCTGGACACAGGTGTTTTACCTGTGACCTAGTATTGTCACTGTGGGTCCACTTGGCCTACTATACACAGAGGGTTTTGGTGACTTTAAAATATTATTATACCAGTCCTGTCCTAGTAAGTTCTCTTCTATTTCTGAATGTCACAGAGAAATGCCCAAATATGATTTTAGTACCAAGCGACTTCTGTCATGGACTCAATACTATTCTTTGAAATGTTACTAACTTGGACAAGTGTCTACAATTAAAAAAGTAAAGTACTTAATAAAAAGCAGACAGAAAAGATAAAGGTGAACAATATATCTGCTTTATGCAGCTTAAAGATTCCAAGCTGGGCCTTCTGGTTCTAGCTAAGAAGAAATGGCAAGCACCAAATTTATCCTTCTGCTTTAGACAACATAAAAGCTGCTCAAAAATATGAAACAACATTGTTTGAGTCATTTGGAAAAGACAGTGACAGCAACTGATCCCTAAGACAAGGAATCCCATGGTCACCCTGCCTAATATTCCGGGTTTCTAGGCAACAGCAAAAAGAAGCTGGATCTTGGCGTTCCCCTAGGATGGAGGAGATAGAATTCTAAGCCTGAGAAGGCGAAGAGGATGAGAACTTGTGGGACCAATGATGTAGGAGAGTTTTATAGAAAAAGAAAGTGTTTTGATGAGTTTCTGAAGTTTTCCTCATGTCTTTAGCTGAATGTTAATCAGCACAGGCATATAAACAAAGAATGGCTAGTGAGAAACAAGAAAACAACCCAAAGAGTTCACACAAATCCCGCCAGCCAGAGTGTAAGGATCTTCTAACAGATGGATACTATGCAGAGTTCTCAGAAAAATATGGTCTCAATAATAGGGCCAAATTAGCCATTCATTAAACCTCATCCTGGACCTACGTAGCAAGGCTTAAAACAACCACAAAAGGATCAAATTATTTCATAGTAAGTGAACTGCATTCCAAAACAAAGTCAGAAAATATTGAAAAGAATATAACAAAATCCTGCATACAAATGTAAAATTTACATTGCCTGGCACTTAATAAAAATATTACCAGATGTGCAAAGAAGCAAGAAAACCCAAGTTATAAGAAGCAAAAATTACAACTGTATGTTAACTAAGTGGAATTTAAATAAAAATTTGAAACTACAAAAAAGAAAGAAAAGAGAAAATGCCCACACATAAAACCAATCCAGAAATCATACCAATAATAGAATAGACAAGACCATTTTCAAAAAGTTATTATATGTAACTATATATGTATATACATTTGAACATATACCATATGTTCAAGAACTAAGATGGAAAATGGAAGATACAATAAAGACTCAAATCAGAGTTCTAAAGATAAAATATATGAATATATAATACCTGATATGAAAAATACACTGGATAGAATTAACAGCAGATTAGACACTGCAGGGGAAATGATTAATTTGAATACACAGAAATAGAAACTACTCAAAATAAATCAAAGAGAAAATTAAGTGAGCATCACTAAACTGATTTCACAAAATTTAGCATATGAACTTGAGACAGATGGAGGGTAAGAACAATATATCTGAAGACTAAATGAACAATTTTTTTCCAAGTTTAATACAATCTAGAAACCCATGATTGCAAGAATTTCAAGAAATTCTAAATAAAAGAAATATGATAAAATATGGTAAAACAGCACTAAAGCACCTAATAAAGAATATATTTAAAATCAGGGACAAAGAGGAACGCTTATAAGCAGCATGAGAAAAAGAACACATTTTAGAATAAATAATTAAAATAAATCAATTACACACATCAATTAAGAGAGAAATGATCACATTGGATGGAAAATATGTAATTACAAACTGTCAACAAGAATCCAACTTTAATTATAAAGTTATAGATAGATTTAAAGGAAGAGGATGGATAAAATGTAGTATATACCATGCTTATAATTATCAAAGAAAATTACAGTGGCTATATTAATATCTGAAGAAGTACATTTCAGAAAAAAAGAGTTTTACAAGAAATAAAGTAAGCCATTCCATAGGAATAAAGCATTGATTCATGAGGATATAATGATATTAAATGTTTATGCAACTGACAACATAGTTTTAATATATATAATGCAAAATATGACAGAACATCAAGGAGAAGTAGATGAAGATTCAACACCTCTCTCGGTAATTGGTAGACCATTGCTGACCAACCTGACGTTACTGACATTTATGGAACACTCACACCAAAACTGCAAAGTATAAATTTTTTTGAGTGTACATGGAACACTTACCAAAACAGACTAACATACAAGTTGAACTAAATAAAGTATTATTGGATTATAGCCCAAATTATAAAATAATTATGCACGAATACATACTGATATAAATGACTCAATTAATAAATGGGAGAGAAGCAACAAATCTCCTGTTCATAAAAATTCCAAATTATTTATGTTTATACACAGCTTTCAAGATGCTGGCATACAACTCCCCATCCTTAAGTGTGGGCTACCCACACTGACTTCCTTCCAAAGAGCACAGCTTGGCAAGTGGAAAGAAAAAAAAAAAAAAGAGTAACTTGACAGGAGAGAAATCTGAAAAATATTCTCAGCCTGGTAATCAAGGTCAACATCAATAGTTATCAATCATATTCCCTTGATATGATGTGACTAAAATAACATTTCCCTTTTAAAGTTTTCCTTTCAAAATCCTATAACCCCTCCCCATCCAAAATCTTAATTTAGGCAAAGATTAGGAATTGGAAACAAAACCCATGAGCTATAAAAGGAAAATTTGTAAACTGAACTTCATCAAAATTTGAAACTTCAGCTAACTCAAATGTAATGTGAAGAAGCTGTAAAGGCACAGCCCAGATGGAGAGAAAATATTTGCAAACTCTCTGACAGACGATTTGTTTCTTGAATGTAAGCTCTTAGAATTCAGTACAATAATGGACAATAGAGTTTATGATACTTTGCCAAGAAGACTGAGGGATGACATATAGTACATGAAAAGATATTCAAAATTATTAGCCATGGGGGAAATGCAATATAAAACCATAACCATACCACCACTCTTTTGATTGGCTAAAATGAAAAAGACTGACCATACCCATTATTATCGAGGATTTAGTTACTGAAGCTCTTATCTACTGCTAGTGGGCATTTGAATGGGCCTATAACCATTTTGGAAAACAATCTGGCAATTTCTTAGTAAATTAATATATATTCGGGATGCCTGGTGTCTCAGTCAGTTAGGCAACCGACTTTTTTTTTTTTTTAATTTATTTGACAGAGAGAGATCACAAGTAGACGGAGAGGCAGGCAGAGAGAGAGGGAAGCAGGGTCCCCACCGAGCAGAGAGCCCGATGCGGGACTCGATCCCAGGACCCTGAGATCATGACCTGAGCCGAAGGCAGCGGCCCAACCCACTGAGCCACCCAGGCGCCCCGGCAACCGACTTTTGATTTTGGGCTCAGGTCACGATCTCAGGCTCCTGAGATCAAACTCCATGTAGGGCTCTGAGCTCAGTGGGGAGTCTGCTTGAGAATCTGTTCCTCTCCCTCTGCCTCTCCCCTGGTCACATGCATGCTAGTGCTCTCTCTCTCTCTCTCTCTGATAAACAAATATTTAAAATTTAATTAATTAACTAGTTAAATAATTAATTAATAAAGACCTACTGTAAGACCCAGCCATTCCATGCCCAGGTATTTATTTACTCAAGATAAATAAAAATATGTTTACATATTTTTGTGTACATAAACATTTATCACAGTTTTATTTCAATCAGTTTCAAACTACATGTAACAAAAATATGATGCTCTAGAGAACTGGATGAATTATGTCACTTTTTGATAGTGGAATGCTACTCAGAAATAGAACAGGTGACTGATACACACAGTAGTACGACTGACTCTTAAAATCTAATGGTGAGTTATAGAAGTTAGACAGAAGAAAAAAAAGTAAAACATAATATACAATTAATTCTAGAAAATGCAGACTAGTCTACAGTGAAAGAAGGCAGACCGATGGTTCCTCAGCAATGGAAGTGAAGGGAATGATAGATTACCAAGGGCATGAGAAGCTCTTACTGGTCATGGAAATATTTGTTACCTTGACTATGGTGACGGTTTTCCAAATAGACACATTTCAAGCCTCATCAAATTGTATGCATTAAGTATGTGTATTGTATTTGTATATCAAGTGGATCTCTATCAGGGGGTTAAAATAAAATAAAAATCTAGTCACTCTTGCTTTATCCTCTATCCATAGCAAAACTTAGTTGAGACACACACAGACTCTTAGGGCAATGACAGTGCCATATTGTTGATATAGGGGAGCAGATATTTTCTGGGTATTCGGACATATTAGAAGAGATTCCAGCACCTGCCCGGGCCCTCCGTTAGGGGCCACATTTCAAACAGCAGCCATGACAGTCAGCAAAAACACTGCCCCCAGCCCCTCCATCCACACTTCCAGTCAAACAGAGAAATTTCTCTTGGTGCATTTTATTAAAGGATAGGTGTTAATATTCTTTTTTTTTTTAATAATTTTTTTATTTTTTATAAACATATATTTTTATCCCCAGGGGTACGGGTCTGCGAATCGCCAGGTGTTAATATTCTTAAAATAAGTTCTCTTATATCAAGTAAGCAGTCAAGGGAGGCAGAGATTTGTTCATATAAAGTGAATTTAATCTAAGACTTCAAGGTGCTTCTACTTCCACTAAAGAAAACACAAGAAGTGAGATGCCAGTGAAAGTAGAGATGATAGAAATGTCAATTGGAAAAAAAAAAAAAAAGGTTTTGAAGGCCAACATTGTAAACCACTGTTATTAAAGACAACTGTAGAATCATATCTTAATATTATATGTTTATCCTGGGCCCTCATTTCTTGGTCTTGTCATAAAGCAATAAATGACTTAATATTCATTCATTCCAAGCTAGAAATTCAAAGAACATTTAAAAATTTATGTTTTTGACAAATGGATAAAGAAGATATGGTCCATATATACAATGGAGTATTATGCCTCCATCAGAAAGGATGAATACCCAACTTTTGTATCAACATGGACGGGACTGGAAGAGATTATGCTGAGTGAAATAAGTCAAGCAGAGAGAGTCAATTATCATATAGTTTCACTTACTTGTGGAGCATAACAAATAGCATGGAGGACATTAGGAGAAGGAAAGGAAAAGGGGGAAATAGGAGAGGGAGACGAAGTATGAGAGACTGTGACTCTGAGAAGCAAACAGGGTTTTGGAGGGGAGGTGGATGGGGGGAAGGGTGAGCCTGGCAGTGGGTATTAAGGAGGGCACATATTGCATGGAGCACTGGGTTTGGTGCATAAACAATGAATCTTGGAGCATTGAAAAAATAAAATTAAAAAAAAAAAAGAAAAACAAGTCATCTGCTATCTGGTAATAAAAACACCCAAATTTTCTGAAAAAAAAAATTAAAATAAATTAAAAAATAAAAATTTTACATCGTTCTTGGCCACTTGTAGATTCAGACATGTTCTCAGAAACACAAGGGTTTCATCAGCATTTTAAAAAATATTTTATTTATTTATGCAGGTTCCTGGGTGGCTCGGTGGGTTAAAAATATTTCATTTATTTATTTGACAGAGAGAGACACAGCAGGAGAGGGAACAAAGGCAGGGAGAGTGGGAAAGGGAGAAGCAGGCTTCCTGCTAAGCAGAGAGCCTGATGCTGGGCTTGATCCCAGGGTCCAGGGATCATGACCTGAGCCGAAGGTAGTTGCTTAACAACTGAGCCACCCAGGCGCCCCTCATCAGTATTTTTTAAATTTCCTTGATCCTAAAAATCATCTGTGGTACTTGTTTAAGATCCAGCTTCACATGAATCCCTTTCATGCAGAGTATGGTTCATGGTACTGGGACTAAAAATCTGTGATGAACTTCCCAGGTGATCTAGTGACTGGGCAAACTTCAGAAACACTGGACTGAAGCAGACAGAGGCTACTTTATCTCCAGGTCACCTTGGAAGTTGAACAGGCTTAGGTATTTATAATAGTAAAAATGTGTACTCTTCAAGTCAGGAACCATGAATCTCACTTCTCTGACAGAAAATCAAAAAACAAAGGAATTTAAACAACTGAATAAAAGAAAACTCTGACAACCCTCTTGTTGGAGGGCTATGGTGAAAAGTATTAAATCTGGAGTTTGAATCCAAGTTCCAAAGATTACATGTGAATATGGCAAGGCAATCAACTCTGAGCCAAGTCCTCTTCTGTTTTGTATATATTATATGCATTATATATGTTTACACATAATACCTATATGTTAAACATAATATAAACACTGTGTATATTTTATAAGTACAATATATTATCTCTATATCACATATACCTATAGTATGTGTGTGTGTGTATATATACACACACAGTACATTGAATATGTTCTATAATATAAAAATGTACACAATGTACATATTGTATAATATATTACAGATATATTATGGATATTATGTAAAATATAGGTATACTATAGGTATTAGATGTTCTATATTATATCATGTATAACACATATGAGACATGTAATACATATTCTATATATATACACACACATTATATTATGCATATATTTAATACCTTTGTAGTCTGTCGTGAATGCAGTCAGTAGATTGTATTCGATGATGGTGTTAAAGTTCTTTCGAACCACAGGTTTCTATATGAATTTAAGGTAGTAGTAGTCAGACCCTTCTCTTTGTGTTCTTTAAATCTATTTTAATTAATGATATATTCTAAGAAGAATGTAGCCACATATTTGAATGCTATTTTCAAATTTTATTATTTTTTATTGTCCTTTTTTATGGCCTTGTGCCTGAATCTCACTCATTCGATCCAACAACAACGAGAAAACCCTTGCCCTTTCACAGATACTGCTGACTTCATTTTTCTATTGATACATTTCAATTGACTTTCCTCTTTGATGAACCATTTTGATAGTCTGTATCCATCTGTTTTATCTGTTTCTGTAATATCACCCTCTTTATTACTTTATTTATTACTTTATTACTTTATTACTTTACTTCAACAACTTCAAATAGTTCGGCTATTCTAGCAAAAGATTTCTCTTTCTCTCTCCGGAGGGCTTTTCTTCCCTCCTTGTCAATCTCCTCCATCTGGCCTCTATTCCTGGTGTTGTTTCTTGTCTTTTGGTCTACTAAAATCCTTTCTTTTTCTGTCATCATTGAAGAAAGAGATATTTAATTTTTAGTGACCAATTGGACATATTTACTTTCAATGAAAATATTAGATGCTCATTTTTAGGATCACAAGACCACAAAGCAACTTCTATGGCCCTTGGGACAATCAAATTTATACCAGAGTTATTGTCAGCATTTTTTGGTCATTTATTGTCAGGATTCCCCCTGAGAAAAAAGTGACAAGGCCTTGCATTTGATGACTCATTGCTAGGTGTCTTCTGTCAACAAGAGATGCTGTCCCCACTTAAGCCTTTAGCTGTTCTCGGCATTGAAAAGCATTTTTTTTTCTTTTTTCCATTTGGAAGTTTTACATTTGTCAATTTAAGAGTTCATGACCTGGCTCTAGTCTCCCCTGATTATTATTGGCAAGCCACTCATCTCCAGTGGTTGCTCTGACAACGAGTGAAAAAACTATGGATTAACAGCTTTCTAGGAATATCTCAGAGACATAATTAATCCCTGCCTTGGGTTATTACACCTCTTGTATCAGCGTTGTCCACTCCTGCTAAATTTTTACTCTACCAGGCTTGGAAAGAACGCTAGATTCACATTCCTATTTCAGTACAACTAAGTCATGTACTTCCCCCCACAACCAGAGAAGTGTATTCCTGTTAGCTTTTTTTTTTTTTTCTCACATGGATTTTTTTGAATGGAAAAAGAAAAAAATCAAACCACAAGTACCATTTGGATCTCAATGTATTATTATTCGGAGTTCATTAACTTACTGTATGTCACAACAAAAGGCATCTCAATAAATCAGGAAGTAACAATTGGAATAAGGGAGAAAACTAGAATTCTCTCCTGTGAGAGTAATTCAGAGACATAATTACTTTGGGTTCAGTTAAATACCTGTATTAGCTAGGAGTTTGCTAAATTTAGTAAATAAGCTTCAAATCTCAGCAGCTTAATTAAAAAAAAAATCAGACTCACTCAAAGTACAGTGGAGATGCTTGTGTTTCAGGGTATCCTTGGGAGACTCTCATCTAAGTGAGGGGAATCTAGAATCCGGGCTGCCTTCCACATGGTACAGTCACGACCCTTCAAGGCCTTGCAAACCTCTTCTGTGTTATCTATATTTGATTGGCTGTTAAGCAAAGAAAGAAGAGTGTAGAATCTCAAGGGTGATCCATGATGTAGACCTCTAATGGCATTCATATCTGTCCCCACATTCCACTGGAGCTAACTGGTTCCTGCCTCTGAATGCCACAAGTGGGATAGGAAACCTGTCTTCTCGCATGCTTCTGGTACACGTGGGCATTACCTCTGCCACAGATGTATTTCATTTTTCGTCACTATGTATATAACATTATTGCTTTCTGGGCCAAGACCTGACTTCTAGTTCCCCTCTTCCATTGACTACCTAGGAGAACTTTTAGTCTCTAGAATTTCCTGGGTCCCCAGTTCCTTTAAGGAAATGGAGATAAAAGTAACAAGGGTTTTGAGGGTCGAATAGTGGTAAATAGAGAATTTCTTTTGATGAAGGAGCTATTAACAAAATAGATGGCTATTAATGTGTATTACCACTTTGTCAATTTTTGTGGGGGGAAGAAGGCAGAGATCAAATAGTATCTCAAGACACATGAAACAGTCAATCACCTTCTGGTCAAATCCCGGAAATAGGATTCCCCAATCTTTCCCCTACAATGACTCTAAATGTCATGTATTATAAAAATCTAATTTATACCCAAAAGGAAAAAGCCAGCAGGAAATCATTAATTTGGACAAGTAGCACCTTTCTTAGATGCACTCATTTCTCTGTCTGAGAAGGCTGCATTCCTGACCAATCCACATGCCCGCCCCCCCTTCACCTACTCTCTGAAACTAGTTCATGGTCTATGGAAACTCATGAATACCCTTGTCAGCCATGTAGGTACTGAGGGAAAGTCAAGGGGTAAATTTGGTTCATTTTCTTCTAGTAGCATAGCCGCATCATTTTTCTTTAAAATCCTTCCCCTACAGTCCAGTATTGCTGCTGCAGATGGGACAATGATGCTGAAGTGTCCATCTGGTGAGTCATAGTGGCAGGGGTGGGGGTGGGGGATGCCTAATCTCCTATCACTTCATGAAAAGGACTAAACAGAACAGATTGAAGTGGGAAACTAAAAGCAGAAATCCTTGATAAGAGGGTATTAAAATTGCCTATGGGGACAAAAGGGTTAATTTGGATTAGGATTCTATCATAAGCCAAAGTCCAATGTGGGACTTAAAACCCATGTGACTGACATTTAGTGAGCACTTACAGTGTACCAGGCACTATGCGAGGTTCTAGAAATCTGGAAGTTAAATGAATACTGACTTCCAGACCACAGAGCCTCATGACAGAAACAGATTTTTTTTTTAAGATTTTATTTCTTTATTTGACAGAGAGAGAGAGATCACAAATAATCAGAGAGGCAGGCAGAGAGAGTGGGGGAAGCAGGCTCCCTGCTGAGCAGTAAGCCTGATATGGGGCTTGATCCCAGGATCCTGGGATCATGACCCGAGTCGAATGCAGAGGCTTTAACCCACTGAGCCACCCAGGCACCCCCAGAAACAGATTTTTAAACAAACATTTACCATAAAATGCCAGAAATATAGGAAACCTGGAAGTACAGAGCCACTAAAAATGTGTAATAGGAAACAGAATAACTGAAGGACTTGAAAGGAAAACAATGAAGATGGCAATGATAGGGACACTATATCACACCAGGCTTTGCTCTCAGTTCCCGGTGTGGATTAATCTCAGGTGCATAAGTAATGTATATATGAATCCCCTGGGAATCTTATTACAATGCAGATTGTGATGCAGTGACTCTGGGGGTGGATCCATCATTTGGCATTTCTACAAGCTCCCTGCTGATGCTACTGCTATTTTTCTGGGGATTATTTACTGAGTGTGTGGGAACCAGATGAACAACCATTTTAGACAAACCCCCCATAGGACCATTCTGTGACCTGAAACCTTCCTGAGCATGGCCTTCCACATTCTTTCATTTTATTTAATCCCACCTTTGAAGTATGCCCTCAGGGCATAACATCCTGGGAGCTATGACTATGACACACACCTATTCTTAAACCATCTCCTCTTGGGTGTCCCAGAGCATGTACCCCCGGCCTCTAGGGCTATAAAAGCAGCTCTTCAGGAAGCTGGGGTTGAGGAGACGGACTGGTATCATGGCCACCCAAGACACCTTCTGGCTATAAGTCACTTCATAAACTATTTTTTGTCAAGCCAGACTTGCTGGACTTTCTCTTTGTTCTTAAGTCTCCTTCAGTCCTCACAGGTGGTTTTGCAAATACCTGCCATCTACAGAACAGAGGAGGAAGAAGAGACTAGCTCATTTAACATTCAGATCAACTCGCTCATGCCAGTATTATTGTTCTAGCCACTTTAAAGATAGAAAATCTTGGGGGGCCTGGGTGGCTCAGTCACTTAAAGCATCTGCCTTAGGCTCAGGTCATGATCTCAGCGTTCTGGGATCGAGCCCTGAGTCTGGTTCCCTGCTCCTCAGGGAGTCTGCTTCTCCCTCTGCCTCTTCCCCTCTCCATGCTCATGCTCTGTCTCTCAGTCTCTCTCAAATAAATAAAATCTTTAAAAATAATAAAAAAATAAAGATAGAAAAACTTAAAGCAAAGAGAGACCAAAGCCAAGTCATTGGACTTTAGAGTTGGAAACTGAGGGCCAGACCGGGAAGCCCATGAGTCCAGCTCTGAAGCGAACAGACCTCTGCACTTGTTTGCGCGTCCTCTCAGCTTGGAGGTCAAGGAGGAACAAGAGGTTTGAGAATGAGAGTGCATGCGAGGAGGTCATGTGGGAAACGTGAAGTAAAGAGAGTGTTCCAGTGGTGGGAAAGGAAGTATATGGAGGTTTAGAGGGAGAAGGGCCACTTCTAGGAACTGAAACACATTCAGGGCTGTTTGGGAAGCAGAATCAAGGGGATCTGAGATGTGGAGGGAGGAAGAGGCAGACACAAAGCAAGGTCTTAAGATTTCCAACTTGTGTGGCAGGATGGGGTAACGCAGCCACTGATGGAGAAGGAAGACACCAGAAGGCTGAGGTGGGGAAAGGATGACAGAAACACCATGCAGACAAAGAGAAAGGGTGTCCCAGGTGAACAGTCCTTGGCTCAGAGACGGCAGGTTTCTAGGCACTCGCAAGAGACAGCAGGGCTGTGTATCACTGGGGACTTCTGCAGTCTTGCAGGTGTGATCACATATTACCTAGCAAGAAAATCACAAGAGGCGGGAGCACAGGGCAGGGGGATAACGTGTCTCCTCTGGACTCTTACAGAGACCCACCATTCTACCATTTGTTTGCTGATCTCAAAATCACTGCCCTGTGACACAGCTGTGAAAGTTTGAGGAGTGGGAGGGGAGAAGAATTTTTATTTGCACCAAGGAAATGAGCCTAATCTTTCTTTTAAGCCCTGTCTCCTGGCTGTATTTTATAGCGCTTTTAGTCCAAGAATGAAATTGCCAAGTACAGCCTTACAGCCCGCCGCGGCAATGCAAGCCTCGAAGGCCCGTGCAAATTCAAGACACCCCATCCCCACCCAAACCCACCCAAAGCACAGGCTGTCAGGCCTCTGCTTCCTTGATTCTGACTCTTTTATTCTTCCTTGTCAAAAGTCAGTGATAAACTGTACCGTGACTGTTCTGTCCTGCACCCACAGATCCATGAAAGTCCT
Organism: Lutra lutra; assembly: GCF_902655055.1. NCBI lineage: Eukaryota > Metazoa > Chordata > Mammalia > Carnivora > Mustelidae > Lutra > Lutra lutra. The sequence goes on along the minus strand of NC_062279.1, from coordinate 32,430,391 downwards.
GTTTCATCCCCCTTAGAAATAGATTTCTCCTGTTGTTTCATATTAAATTCTCAAATTTGTTTTGTGTTTTAAAAAGAGAGAGAAGTGATTGTTCTGTACCGTTGATTCGAGCCAAAGCCCGAATGAAGTATAATCCTACAGCTATACCAGCACTGGGGGAGGAAATAGGGAATCAAATGCCTTCTGAGCAGAAAGATAATTACGGAGATGTTAGACTCATTAAATGAAGGACTAAGAGGGATACTTAAAATCTGCTGCCCACCCACTCTCAATTAGTAAAACACACACACACACACACACACACACACACACACACACACACACACACACTTTTTAAAGTGAAATGCTTAACTTAGAACATGAGAAATAACTGAGACACCTCTCTCCCCTCTCCATCCCCTACTACACACACATTTGAGGGGTAGAGAGTAATTGTGGGCATTATTCAGACACAGTTATACACTTAAAACTAATGCTTTCCTGGAATTTGTTTGTCAAAACATTGAGGTAAATACTTGCCGTAAATCCCGGGTGTGTAAAGACATGCCATTCGTTCAAATGGCCTGAGCCTTGTCCAGTAGTAGATACAGTTTGGTTAAAGTAAATAAAATAGAGTAAAAAACACAGTGATGATTAAAATGTAAGCTATCCCATGTACAAACATGCTTAACATAAACAGGAAAAGCTGGTCATTGCTGACAATAAAGGCGCTACATCTGTAAATTTATTGCATAATTTTGTCCTAGTTACAGCGATGTACAACAATGACTAGCAGAGCTGCTTTTCACAAATAAATTTATTACTTCTGGTTGCTCTTCTATTGCTTTCAATAATACATGCCAAAATAACCGTGATTTAAAAATACTATCCGCTGATTTGAATGCTCAATAGATTCAGTGCATTATAATAAAGCTTGCCTCTAAGTGTTGTACTTAGAAAAAAACACGGTGTAGACTTAAATTGTCTGTATTGGCTGCACATTTCTGCCTCTGTATTTACTGCAGACCACTGGAAGTCAGTTTTGGGTTTCTCATCTGCATATTCATAAGGCTGTCAAACAGCTTGGAGAGAGTTTTCTACTTAGTTATCCCACTTTAAATATTAGGACTTGCTAATGTTCAGTTTATGCAAATCGCGAGTTGAGCTCACATCATTCCTCTGATGTCGTGGGTCATAATTCCTCTACAAGACAGCCCAGAGACTATACAACAGCTGGAACATGGGCCTTTGTACCTACACCTCAGGATCCTTCCAGCCATTCCGAAGCTAGGGAGCACACACCCTCCTGCAAGGAAGAGAGGAAGGCCTTGACCATGACCCCATCTCATGGAGGGAGGAGGAATCATCTGCCTGTTAAGGTGGGTGGTACAGCTCAGCAACACCCCGACAGGTATCCTTCCGACCGAACTGTCACGCCAAAGCTGTCCTTGATATACACTTTCTTTAACCGTGGAGAGCTTGTGTGCGCATGCCTATGTGTGCGCATGTCTGTAGGAGCCTCTCATTATCGCCATATCGTCAGACTCTATTTTCGAGTCATACTCCGTCTCTCTCCTCTGAATTCACTGCTGATTTTATAGCTTCTACCATGGCCGCAATTGCAGTATTTGGTATTTTATTGGGGAAAAATAATAATTATCTCTGGTTATTTCTGGTTTGCAAAGAATTCCAGGGTCACAGGATAATAATAATTCAGCGTTTGGAATTGACAGGCCCATCTGGATCACAATTAGGATTAATGGCTAAAATATTGATTACTCTTATGAACCAATATTTTAAGCCATCCAGGTAAAAGGCAGTTTGGTTTGTGTGTTTACTAGCCAAGGCTATTGGTTTTCAATGATGAATGTTATCTGATGCCTCATAAGTTTCATATTTCATGATAGGACTTGTGAAATCTTTCCCCACCTCTCGGGTGCCTGGAGCATCCAAAGAGAATAAGGTGTATTAGTTAGGTGTGAATTATATGTGATCAACACCATCACCTCCCCAGCAATCATTCTTTTGAATTAATATCTTTATTAACATGATTATAATTTTCCTGAGTGCAAAACTGGCTCTTCGGAGACAGAAGCTACATGAGAAGTGCTCAGAAAAAAAAAAAAATAAATAAATACACATCTAGACGCTGAGGATTTTGAAGGAGAGCTTTATGCATAAGCAAAGGATTTCACAAGATGATGTCTGATGATCCTACAAATTTTGAGATGCTACTGAAATTACAACCAGTTCAAAAAGGAATGGGTAAGTGAACTTTGGGAGCTGAATGTAATAAACAACATGATTGTTATTTCATTTTTATTTCATTCTTTGGGTCCCAAATGATAACTCCTTTTTTAAAAAACTTATAAATAGGCTAAATGTTCAACTCAGTATACAATTTATGTAGTAAAAGCGTTCTTATTGACACAGAATTTATCTGTAACTATAATTTCCTTCTATTTCCACTTGGTGTTACTGGGGAGATTTTAGTAGTTGACTGGTCATAGACTTGCACAGACTGAAAATTTTCCGGGGGCTAAGCTAGATCCATAAACCCAAAGGGTAGGAGGAAGGCAGTATAGACAGTGGTAACACTTGAAGAATGGTTCAACTGGAAGATAAAGCGCAAAGTTGAAGGAGTAATGCTGTCTGTAAAGCACCATTTAGCAATGAGAGGTGATTAAAAGAGGGTGAACCCCAAGACTGGAAGTAAAGAATGAGATAAAAACAGTAGAAAATTTGTTACAAGGTAGGTTAGTCGAAGTGGTTCAACAACAGGGTCATAAAAGCAATACGCAGTGCATGACAAGATGGGTCAAACACTCAGAACTCTTCAACACTGGGATCAAAAACATTTGTTGTTTCGATAACCTAAAGTACCTCTATCTGACTTAATTTCTACAAAAAAAAACAACCCTCAATAATGTAAATATTTCTCAGGAAAATAGTTCCAATGAATGAATTATTACCTATAAGATTGTGTGTCATCACAGCCAGCTTTATGATACCAAACTGATACAATTCCCCCTTTTGACAGAGGGATGCTGGCACATGACTCAAATGGCTCTGGCAGCTAATTGAAAGGAAAGCTTACAGATGGATTTATGGGGTGCCACCGTACCTCTGAGAAAGATTTCAGGCAGTTAGGAATTAAAGATACTTTCTTTGCTGCTTTAATGGATTTACAGCTGAGATATAGCTTGAGGGTGTAAGTACATAAGTGTTACGAAGATACTAACTGACCTTTTGGATAATTATAGTGTCCAAACATCCAGCGGCTATGGTGAGAGGTTACTCAAAAACATACATACAAAGAAAATAGTGTTTTTCTTAAATATTTGGATTATATGCGCTCCCGATAATGGGTCAGAGCGGAGATAAAAACGGTCACCTTGAAGTGACCTTGACCCGTTACTCAGTTCCCTTATTGCATGTGATAGTCCCTATGGATATAACAAGGTGGAGAATTTTATTTATCAGAACTTGTCCTTGAGAATTCTGTATCAGAATTTCTTCTGAGAAAACCAGGCTGAGTGGGAGAAGACATGCCTTCCCAAGGCGCTCTGCAAATTTTGCTTGCTGCAGATTGAGGGACACGGAGAAGAGGAGAGCTGGTTGTGTCTCCAACCCTCTGAACACAAGCTGGCACAGCTGGTGAGGGAGAACATAAATGTAAACCGCCACTCTTGGGGAGGGGCGCTGCAGGATGCTGGGGACTGAGGGAAGCCGATTCCCCGCAGATAGGACGTCTCGAGGTATTTCACAGAGAGAGCAGAAAATAATTAGATAATGGGAGGTTCGAGGCACCTGCAGTTTGTAAGAGCACTGAAGAGGAGAAGAAAAGGAATGCTTTTTGTGGGTTCCTACTGTGGGTTAAGAATTGGATCCTCATTAATGTTCATTGAAAGCTACAAGTAAGAGCTAGAATTGGTTTTTAATTACCCTTGCTAGACTGTGGTATCTTTAAAGTGTTATCATGTAGGAAATAGGCCATATGGGATCCCTGTTATTGTTGTGCTATGTTAAGAAAAAAATAAGTTCAATCATAAAACCATGGAAAAGGAAGAAATGCTTGGGTAGATTTCAGCAGTGCTCATCTGAGTATCTTAGCGGGATATCAGGAAAAATCTAATGATCTAACTATTTTGTTCTGATTCCATACAATCTCCTTACATGCTGACTTCTCATCTTGCATGTCTGAAGACAGAAAATAACGCATTGGATGAAGAACTCCAGTTCCAGTCCTCCCAAAATCCTCAGCACATGTTAATACATGGATTTTCTGATTTTGATATCTCAGTGTCTGTGACTCTGGCTAATGGGAATTTGCCTCTGATTAAACAATGCATGTCCTAATGTGTCTAAACTTCTAAGAGGTTTACACTTGACCCTGGAAAATTTTAAACTGACCCTAAGATGCTGACGGATTCCCTAAGTTCACCATGACACATTTCCCTCTCCTACTGAAACGACCTTAATGGCCATGCCAGGTACGTCTATTTAGGAAAGAAAACAAACACACATGTGTGTGCACGCACTCACCCATACACACGCACACGCACTTCACAAAGTAAGAATAAGAGGGGAAAGGAGGGGAATGATAGAAGAAGGCATAATGACCCCTAGCACCACAGAGCACATTCTTACAATGCGTCCTGTTCTAACATGATGAGTTTTCCTTCTTGGCTTTATTCAAACAGAGATGGATGGCACCCTGGCAGTGATGCTCCTTTCCTTCTGTGAGATCTGGGGTGAACTGAAAACAATGCACATAAGGTCTCTTGCACAATGATTAATATGCAAGCACTCACTAAACACTTGTTACTTTTTTTTTTTTTTGATATCTTATGAGAGAATCAGGTACAAGATATATGACTGTCGTGGATAATGCAGATATCATTTCCATCCTTTTTAAAAAAGATTTTATTTATTTATTTATTTATTTATTTGACAGAATGAGAGAGATCACAAGTAGGCAGAGAGGCAGGTGGAGAAAGAGGGGGAAGCAGGCTCCCTGCTGAGCAGAGAGCCCCATGTAGGGCTCAATGCCAGGACCCTGAGATCAGGACCTGAGCCAAAGGCAGAGGCTTAACCCACTGAGCCACCCAGATGCCTCAATCATTTCCATCCTTAATATTGTATGATTCTGTAAGAATGAATGAGATGTTGATAATATACAAATGAGATAATTTATAGACCTTAATAAATAACACCAGTAAGTCAACAATTTGTGTTACACTCTTGCCACAACTGGTCACCAAGTTCTTACATGGCTCACAGATTCCTGCAGAAGCCATGCCCCAGACACCCTCCTCCCTTCATTTCCTACCACTCTTCCACTAACTTACTAGCTTCAGACACAGTAGCGTCCTTGTTACATGTTTCTACCTCAGAATGTATGCACCTGCTCTTCCGGTCCCCACAGTGCCTGGCCCCAGTTCTTCTCTCTCCTGATGGTAGTGGTTCAAGTGTTGTCTTATCAGGGAGGGCTTCCTGAGCTTTTTTGTATTAAAAAATCACCCTTTCATTACTATCTTTCTCTTTACCTTCTTTACTTGGCTTCTTAATACTTTTCAGGCTTTACCACAGATCGTTAGGTTCTGTGACATGTCTTGTCTCCCCTACTGGAACGTAAGTTCCATGGGAGCAGAAACTTTCCTTTGGTCACTCTTATATTCTCATCACCTAGAACAATGCCCTGCACATAGTAGGCATTCAATAAATTATTTGTTAATCTCCCTGCTATTTCTTGCATTGTTCATTTTGCCTGGAATTCTTTCCCTGGCCCCTTTAAAAAGCATGTTACTGGCAAGTAATAGTTGATCAGTGAATGAATGAACCAATTATGAAAAGGAATATTTTGGGTTTTGTTTTTCTAACTTGTGAATTTGCTGGGCAGAAGTGTAAACTTCAGACTGGGAAGAGTCAAGATCTGGAAAATAGAAGGTTCCTAGGAGATAGGGATTTGGCCTTGGGAATAACACAGAAATCTAATCATCAAGGTTAGGTCATAAGGTTAGAGCTTGCCAAGCAACAAATAAATTTACTGAAGCCACTGATGCGTTAGTTTAGAATTTCTTAAACCCTTGTTGAGGTCACAATTGGCTCCTGAACCTTAAGGAAACAAAATCTGGAGTCAGATAGCATGGGCCCAAATCCCAGTTTTTAACCATTAACCATGACCTTGTGACATTTCTTAAAGTCACTTAATCTTTCTGTGTTTTCATTTCCTTAGTTGTGCAAAAAAAAAATAGCACCAATTTGTTTATGATCCTTGTGATGATTAAATGAATTATTCGATGTGAGGAGCTTAACACACTCTCTGCTCATGTAGGTGTTGTAAAGTGTTAGCTCCAAGTATATTTCTCACACAGTTGAGGGACAATTAGCTCCAGCTATGGAAAGAAGCAAGTTTCTAGTTTCTATAATTTGCTACTGTCTCTGAGCCACAACCAAAACATTAGTCCACTAGTTCAGCCTGGAAAAGAAGTGGATTCTCCACATCCATTAAATAATCATAATTTTGCTGATGCTAAATTGCATCAAAGTCTAAGGTTTTCTCATTCAAAAGTTTAATGATTTGGGGTAATTAGAGTCAGGATAACTTTAAGGATATTCTGGAAAACAGTCCCCTCTTCTGCTGTGCTCTGACTATGGATAAGCAGGCCACAGCATTCTGAGGTGAGTCTCCAAAATACCCATGGACCCACCTCAGAAAAGCGCCTCCAGAGTGCAGTTGAAGCTTGAGGCCTGAAGTTGCCAGGCAACGGTTCCTGTACCTGGCACGGTAGTTAGCTCTGTGGAAACATTAGCGAAGCAGCTCAGACATGCTTAACTCTGCAGGTGTGTATGAGTCAGGCTTCTAAGTTATTTCAGACATTAGAGCAAATTCTAACATGAATCCTCAGAACACACAGCCTGTCAATCATGCAGATTTACTTTTGTTCCATTCAAAAGCAACAATGGGTTGGGTGAGTTAAACAAGCTACTTTGAAGTAAGAAAATAACTAGGAAGAAATCGGCTGCCCTTTCTATGCTGTTTCTGCCACTACGTGCTTGTTTCTTTTCTTTTTCTGTTTCTCAAAGTCAATCAGTCCATTGATAAATCAGCGAGTCTTATAATTCTACTATGACGACTACTATTTTATTAGATGCCCAGGGGTTAAGATGTTTGCATGTGAGATAGTTTCTATATTCTAAAGATTTTACCATTCTTTGAGAAAGTCAAATAAAGATTCTCGAAAGGCCTTTAATTTCCACAATGATTAAAAAAAAAAATCAGTGGTTGCTTGGGATTAGGGGGAAAGGGGGTATGTCTAGGCCAAACACAGATTTTTAAAGCAGTGAAATTTTCTGTATGATACTGTAAGGATGGATATGTGTCATTACACATTAGTCAAAACCCATAGAATGTACAACACCAAGAGTGAATCTCAATGCAAATTTTGGATGTTGGATAATAATGACACATCAGTGTAAGTTCACTGATGTTGACAATGTTATCACTCTGGTGTGGGATATTGGTGGGGAGAAGGTGATGGGGTGAGGGGCAAAGGTATATGAGAACTGTCTATACTTTCTACTTAATTGTGTTAAAATACCCTCAAAATAAAGTTTATTTTAAATATAAATAAATATTGATGTTCATATCTATAGCTCTGAATAAAGTCAAACTGGATAGAAGTATAGAGAGTGAGGTTGCTAGTTCAGAGAATATGGTCAGGGAAAGTGTCTGTAAGGACATGCCACGTGACCAGAAACCTGAAGGAAATGAGGAAGGAAGCCATGTGGACATCTGAGGGAAGAATATTCCAGGTAGAGGGAATATCAAGGGCAGTCACAAAAGATAAATGACAAAGAAAATATTATTGCACTTGTATTCAAGCCCATTAACAAAGTAGTAGATGTAATAACAGATAATGAAAACAGGTGAGAAGAAAATAGTCTCAAATCCCAGAACACTTTTAAAAGAACTGGAAGTCTAATCGATCTTGTAGTCATTTATTTTTGCCATGGGGTTGGACTTTGGAGTGAACTGTTTAAAGTTACACTTAGACATTTTCTTAAAAAGATTTTATTTATGTATTTGACAGAGAGATAGAGAGAACAGGAGCAAGGGGAGATGAGAAGCAGGGTCCCTGCTAGGCAGAGTCCCAGGGAGCCTGATGCGGGACTTGATCCTAGGACTCTGGGATCATGACCTGAGCTGAAGGCAGACACTCAACTGACTGAGCCACCCAGGTGCCCACACTTAGACATTTTTATTCACTTAATGTTTACTTACCAGTCATTGGCTTCCCTGTTTAAGCATTAATTATCACTTGCCTGGACTAAGACCGTACCTTTCCTCATGTTCTCATGGATTCAGTCTCACCTGTACTGGTACAGTCTTTCTCAATCTATAGTAACTTTTTCTAGGGGAAAAGATCTACCCCGTGATGCTAACTTGAACACTAAAAATAATTGTTACCCACCAGAAAGAGCCAAATTCCTGAATGCATGATGGATTCTATGAAATAAATATATATTCAAATTATTCTAAATTTAAAAATGAAGCAAAGCATTGACTGTAAAAGTTTAATATCATGCTGGAACACCATCTAACATTTTACTTAAGGGCCAACTGACTCTCTTTGGGATTCTATGTTTGACATAATATTTATAATTGATTATGGCCCAGATATTTTATACCTCCATAAAACTAGATGTTAACTTTTAGAACAATGATAAAACAAGGTGACTATTTTTTTGTAACGAGGAAAGATAATTTAAAGTTGATGATTGCACTGCAATGTAAGATATGAACAGGCTTATTTAAAATCTAATGTAAGAATCTTAAATCAGTGCTCCTTTTTGGTCTCATTGTAAAATCCCATTTCTTCTATAAATTTTTTGAATCTGGTTTTCCAAATGGCTGGTTCCATCATCAATAAATTAAAATGAAAATATGACAAATGATCACTATTTACTTACATAAGAATTATGTTTTTAACATTCTGAGAATTATATTTTGACACATGATTGGTTTTATGATATCAGGTTCAACTAGCTAAGACCAGAATTAAAGGGAGCTTTCTTATATAAATCCTGAATATTATCTATGTACGAAACTGTTCACAGATCTATTCAAACACATCTACAATCACACTTGCAAAATATCCTTTTGGGAGTTATCAATGCTTTGGCAATCAATTTTGGTTAATTTGATTTAGGATTTCCTAGCAAATATGAATTCTAAATAGGATTTTCAAAGACGGAAAATGTTGATTTAGAATATACACAGGTGGGCCCCTGGGTGGCTCAGTGGGTTAAAGCCTCTGCCTTTGGCTCAGGTCATGATCTCAGGGTCCTGGGATCGAGCCTAGCATCTAGCTCTCTGCTTGGCGGGGAGCCTGCTTCCTCCTCTCTCTCTGCCTGCCTCTCTGTCTACTTGTGATCTCTCTGTCAAATAAATAAATAAAAAATCTTAAAAAAAATAGAATTTCTGCGGAATATTGGGACTGCTTTGTATGAAAGCTCAGCCAAAAGACTCCAAGCAGTGAGTACTTTTAGCTATAATGGAACTAGGGGATAAAGAGTTGTTAATTATTGGCACTTAAAGTGTAACCTGAAGCATTGGGTATTTGGCAGCAAATCTGTTCTCTTGAAGTGAGCAAAGTTGCGGGCCCTTGCAGAAAACGGTTTCAGATAGACCAGAAGTAAGGAAACCTGCAAGTTTATAAAAAAGATTACATAATTCCTTGAAAGAAGACACCTTTATTATCACATACTGTAGCATGATTCTACACAAATTTAAGGTGTTCAGTAAATTCTTTTTTTTTAATCATTTTTTTAATTTGTTTTCAGCATAACAGTATTCATTGTTTTTGCACCACACCCAGTGCTCCATGCAATCCGTGTCCTCTCTAATACCCACCACCTGGTTCCCCCAACCTCCCACCCCCCCACCTCTTCAAACCCTTCAGATTGTTTTTCAGAGTCCATAGTCTCTCATTGTTCACCTCCCCTTCCAATTTCCCCCAACTCCCTTCTCCTAACTCCCCATGTCCTCCTCCATGCTATTTGTTATGCTCCACAAATAAGTGAAACCATATGATAATTGACTCTCAGTAAATTCTTGAAGTTTTTTATGGTGAATTGGCATCAACATAAATTAGAGATTTGCTGGCAGGGATTAATAGATACAAATAAATCAAGAAGGCACTATAAATCATGTAAATAGCAAAACTGCCCCCCAAAACTAGACTCCGAACAGCACAGTGTAAGTATGAACATCTGACTAGATTATCTGGGTTCAAATTCTGGTTTAGTCTACTATTAAATGTGGAGCCTTAACTTAAGCTCTCTGTGCCTTATTTTCTCTGTGCCTCATCTATAAAAAGGATTATTAATGATACTAACTGTATAAAGTTGTTGAAGGGTTATATTAGTTAATAGAAAGGACTTGGAAAAATTCCCAGCACAAAATATGCACTACGCTAGTCTTAGTGCTCATTGCCATTTTAAGTATTAATGGTACACGGGAGACAAGAGAGGAGTTATGAATAACTTCAGGGACCTGAGAAGTCAGATGCTGCTTTTGCTTCTGGCAATTAGGAAGTTAAATAAAATGGAGCATATGAAATATACAGAGCTTTCCTGGTTTGTGACAATAGAATTTTCCTAAGGAGTTGTCTACTGGATTTCTGTCCAGTGAATCACTGAGAACACATTAAATCCAGATTTATAGATTCACAGAAAGTCAGGAAAGAAAGGATTCTTAGAAACTGCTTAGCCCAACTGATCCAGTCTTTAGACCAAAATCACTAGCAGATTGCTTAAAAATAAAGATACCTGGACAGTCTCTAAATCCACTGAATTAGAGATTACAAGAATATCTTCTTTAGACCATTCTGATGCAAGTAAAATTTGAGAAATACTCATCTAGTCCAACTGCCTTCTTTGACAAGCTGGAAAACTAAGATCTAGAGATGTGAAATGCCCTAGGTAAGTCCACATTCATAGTCACATGTTTGTGTTTCAGAATCTTTGACTCCTGTATCCAGATATCCAGATCGGTGCCTGCCCAACATCTCAATGAGAGCACAGAGCCCAGGGAACAGGTCACGCTTGCCCTGCGGAGCAGACGGCTAATGTGTCCTTGTAAGTCTTGATTGAGCAGGCATTCCATCTTCTTATTCACCTGCCTATAGGAAATGTCTGGTCTGTTGCTTAGCAATGGCATTGTTAACAGAGTTTGAGGATCTCAGCAAAGCAAAAAGGGGGGAAGCGATTGCTAAATAAGCTCCCCACATCTCATTTTCACACTTCTTCCAACAGAGTGCTACATCTCTAACTCTCCCTTCAATGAGGAGAACTCATGAGCTTTGCAAAGATGACAATGACACAATACTATCTTTTATTTGCTAAAGATTATTCCCCTTGTGAGGTTAGGGGAGGAGAAATGGCTGAGGTGTCAGAATAACACTGATCTTTTTTCTTTCTTTCTTTCTCATCAGAAGAATAAGACATAGCCTAGAAAATTGCTGCATTTAAGAGCTATTTCTTGCCACTGCCTTAAATGCCCTCCCCCACCCCTTATTTTCATAGCACTTGAAATTTCCTCCACAGGGAATTCCACTCTAGGCTCAAGAAGACATCTGGCAGCAGTGAGGGGCAAGATCTGCCTTGTGGACAGTTGCTGGAAAGATGTGATAATTCCATTTTCTGTCGAACAGCCCAGTGCATGTTGTTAAATGTCAAGTATTTCCACAAACAGCTGGAAAAATGAAGCCACAGAAAGTCTTATTACCCTACAGCTTCTTCTCCTGTATAGGAAACATAACTTTGTTTGACCATGTGGTTCAGAATATGAATAGCATCTCTATTCTGAGTAGATTTATTCTCTCCTTTAACAATAAATATGTCTATTTGTTCTTCCTCTCATTTTTCTTTCCACCAGTTAGACTCAGAAGTCACCTGAAGAGGATTTGCCAAATCAGCTTTCAAACTGAGGAAACAGAGTCCTTCCACGGTTAATTCAAGCATATGATAAATTGTATGCTGTGTGAGGATTGATCACATTATATAGCAAGATCGTGGAATATAAATGAAGTCGTCATGAAAATGAGAATTTAATCATTATTATGATAATGTGGGCATTTCCTAAATATCAAGAGTCAAATTGTATGATCATTTCTTGAGATATCAACACATAAACTCCCCTTTCTGTGTTAATGCTCTACCCAATTAGAATATCAGACTGTAATTTCTGCAGATCGTTATTGAAGAAATGGATGCTATTTTATTTGGGGAAAAGTATTTCTAGAAAACAGAACATCATTATTAAAAAGATCATATAATCAAATTTGTATTTTATAGATTATGATATCAAGGCTAAAAAAAAGTCCACATTATAATACCAAGTTGATAGAAGCACATGGTCTCCTGTTTCCCTGTCAATTCAATTCAGTTAAACAAATTTGGTGAATTAGTGAGTTCATTTAGCAGGCACTGTGCTAGGCATGAGGCCAAAATGAACGATAAAGCAAAGAAGCAATGAAGTCAAATGAGTTGTTATAGAGGAGCTAAGGGGAGGGCTGGTGGTAAGGCAGCGATCAGATACCTTCTCCGAGTAAGCATAAGCAAAAGAGGAACTTGAATGTGAGTTAGCATTTACTTATTTATCCCTGCTCCCTATTTTCTTATCTGAGGCAATAAAAGAGTAAAGGAGTGGAATTGAAAGAGAGACAGAGGGACGGAGGGAAAGTAGAGTCACGTATGCTAGGGGTTTGGGCGCTATTTTAATAACATTTGGTAGTTGCAGAAAAGTTTTTAGCAAAGTAGTTACAGTGCTCATTCCATTGGACCACATGAAAATTTTGCATCACAGCTTCGTGAAGCCAAGCAAAAGGCAGCATACAGGAAATACCTAGAGTAAGCCAAATGAATGAGGGACGTTAAAATCAGATCCTTCTATCCCTAACTATATCTCCTGTCCATCTGTTACTCTTCTCAAAGTCTCAGACTTCTCTCTCTTCATCCAGCATACCATGTTTGATGTCTAGGTCCCGAGATGGGGTAAGGTGTAGAGACACAGCTGAGCAGCCAATAAGGGGTCAGGTGACTGATCTCCACAAATATGAAATGAGGAAAGATCTTAATGGGGACAAGGTAGAAATAATATTCATAGTTCTTATTTAGTGCTACATAGTTTAACCTTCTCTTATTTATTGGGAAATCACGTTCACTAAGAAAACTTTAGGAATGCCCACCCCATGACACCAGGAGCCAGAGAAGATAAGTGATTCCCCATTATCATATACCCAGGAAGTCACAGCATTATGCTTGACCTAAGGTTCTTGGCTTCTGATCCACTAGTCTTTCCATGACACCACGGCTGTCTCTGAGATGAAGTTCAGCTACTTCATAGCCTTATCAAGCACTGGACCTGGCCCCAACAACCACATCTTCTATTTCTCATGAACTCCTCAAGTATTTGTGTTGACCACTTGGTCCCCAAGACCCTGAGGCCACAGCCTGCCACTCCTCCATAACTTTTATTTTTATTTTTTATTTTTAAAAAGATTTTATTTATTTACTTGACAGGGAGGAAGGCAGTAAGAGAGGGAATGCAAGCAGGGGGAGTGGGAGAGGGAGAAGCAGATACCCTGCCAAGCGGGGAGCCCAATGTGGGGCTCAATCCCAGGACCCTGGGGTCATGACCTGAGCTGAAGGCAGATGCTTAACGACTGAGCCACCCAGGTGTCCCTATTTTTACTTTTAAAAAGATTATTTATTTTACAGAGAGAGAGAGAGAGAGAGCACATATACCTGGGTGGGGGGAGGGGCAGAGTGAGAGGCAGAGAGAATCCTCGAGCCAACTTCCCACTGAGTGCAGAGTCCAACTTGGAGCTCGATCTCAGGACTCTGAGATCATCACCTGAGCCAAAATTGAGAGCCGGATGCTTAACAGACTGAGCCACCCAGGTGCCCCCTTCCATAACTTTTAATAATCCCAATAAAGAAGTCAAGTCTAGTTCTTTGGGAAGATGTAGAAAATCTGTATGTAAAGATCAAAGAGAAAAAAGTATGTGATTAGCGACTGCTGGTAACCTCTGAGAACATTTTTCTGCTCATTTAAGACACCTGCCTTAGAATCCCTTCATTTAAATATTGTTAACCTGAGCTTAATTACTCTCCTGATAACTAGGATGCTAGTTATTTATTTATTTGCTTATTTATTTATTTAATTTAATTTTGGGGGGTACAAAATGGTGGTTTTATTAAAGCATGGCGATAAGACCCATGGGCAGAATGCTATTTAGTATCCCTCACTCCAGCTTCTTTTCTTCCTTTTTTTTTGGTCCAGTTACCACTTAGTCCAGTAAAATAAAAATACTGCTAAAATCCTCACTGGACAGATGCTCTGCATGGTCCTGCCACTGCTACTAATTTGCAAAGAAAAAAAAAAATTCACATACTTAGGTGCCAAACAAAACAATCAACTTCAACTAGCATCTTAGCTCAATCAGATAGAAGAAATGGATTATTAAGTTTTCTTTTTCCTCATCCATTAGAGCAAATGTTCACATTGGCACTTTGAATATTTTGTCAGCATAAATAAGTGCAATATTTTGAAGGCTTTGATTTCTCAGTCCCTTTTTTCTATGGGGAAGATTCATTCTGCTCTGAGTCTGATTATACCCTGGGGCAGCTTTTCCCTCTGCTCCCAGGTTTCAACATTTGGCCCCAAAAGCATCTAGAATGGAACAGGGCACAGAATGAGGATATAGCAACTGTTACTTAAAACCGAATGCTTTCCTGTTCTATTTCCAGAAAAAAAGAATAGAGCTGTTCAAGACCTCTAAGCAGGCACCCAGGGTGACTGATGGTAATCTCAAGTTAGGACAAGGTGGGCTGTCAGAGTTAGGAGCTCTTGCCATCCATAAAATGGCAAGGATGTCTGGGAGCACTGCGTGGCGATGACACAGGTTTCATAATGATCAAATTTGTTTTACTTTTCTCATGATATCGCACAAACAGACAGCTTCCCACTGTCCATTTCAGACTTGAATTTCCTTATGAGCCAGCCCTGGGTTCCAGCCAATGGGCAGCTGATTGGTTTGGAAAGAAAGTCTTTATTATAAATACAAAAAGAGAGAATAAACTTAAAATTTCTCCTCTGGGTGTTCTGTGTTTTCTTTCTCCCAAAGATAATCAGAGGGAAAAGCCTAGCCAGGATTTAAAAACCAGTGTTTTACTGAGATGCTAATCAATGGCATGTCTTCTGAGACTTTCTCTGACAATCATTTATTCATGAGGGAGAAGTCATCATGCTTTTCGTTAGAGGAAAAAAATAATCATAAAAAAATAAATAAAATAAAATAAAAAGTTCTCATGAACAATAGAGATGCTTATCCTTAGAGAAAGCAGTGCTTAAATGGAGTGAAAATTCAAGGACAGGGCAACAGCTTTTTTATTTTCTCCAATACAAAGACTTTATGAGTTTTGCAATTTAGAATTTAAGAATTTAAATCTCAGGATTTTACTGTAAATTACCCAGTCACTAAGTATTTGACTAATGTTCAGGTCAGAAGTAGCAGGGACTCCACAGTAATTTGTGACAAATTTTAGAAAATTATTTTTATTGGGCTCAGATCTTCACTTCCTGGAAAAAAGACTCATAAGTTTGTTTTTGGTTTTGGTTTTTGTTTTAAAGACCCATGAGTTTTACTAGACAACCTCTACTTCTGAAGGTTAACGTCAGCCCAAAGAAAAGACAAGGTCCAAACAAGGGGCTTAGGTTCTGATCTGAACTCAGGTCTCCACTCTTCTGCTCTGGTCTTGATTCTATGGGCACAGGGAGCATATTCCTCATTTTACTCAGACCCCACTATGATAACCAGCAGCCATAAAGATGAAATTTCCACTTATTGAAATAAACAGAATAATTTCTGGGCAAAAAACCACTAAATGACACAATTGATTCACTAGTCTCCACTGATAAAAGGGCAGACACAAAAGCAAAGGATGACAGACTAGGATGAACTAGGAGCACAGAATATGCATATTGTCCAGTAGGGACCTGTACCCTTTTCCAGAATCTCTCAGATCTCCTCTCTGTTTGTTTTCTACCTCACTCACTCTTTGTCAGCACATTGGTCTTGCCATTCCTCCAGTGTGCTCTAGTGCTTTGCACTGGCTCTTCCCTCTGCTTGGAAATGGTCTTCCACTGAGCCCACTATTTCAATTTGCAAACTATTCAATCCCACATTTCACAATTCTTTTTTTTTTTTTTAAGATTTTGTTTATTTATTTGAAAGAGAAAGAAATCACAAGTAGGCAGAGAGGCAGGCAGAGAGAGAGGGGGAAGCAGGTTCCCCGCTGAGCAGAGAGCCCGATGTGGGCCTCAATCCCAGATCATGACCTGAGCGGAAGACAGATGCTTACCCAACTGAGCCACCCAGGCGCCCCATGATTAGTTCATTCATTATGATTGTTGTTCACTTTCTGTCTTAACCATTGCTAAAGTGAGGGATCTTTCTTGTCTTGTTCATGACTGTGTCCCCAGAGTACTGAGAACAGTGGTTGACTCACAGTAAGTACTCAATACAATTCTTTTGAGTGAATGGACAACTGAATGATAAAACAGACCAAACTCTTGGTTGGGTAAAATGTGTGGAGAGTTAAGCAAAAGTCGTTTTCATAAGTTCCTTCCAACAACTTTTTTCACCCACTGCTGATGAAATTCTCTAGAACCAGTTTGAAAATTAATACCATTTTCTTCTCATCATAGACAATAGCCAAAAGTCAACTACCATATTAATCTAAAATTGATAAGAGCATGGACTTTGGAGTCAGACAGAAGTGCACATGAAATTTAGCTCTGCCATTTGCTAGCAGTGGCACAGGTAAGTTATTTCCTCCTGTTAAGATTAAATTTCTCATTACAATGAGGATAAGAACACCCATTTCACAAGGTCACTGTGAGTATTAATCATAATGTGTATAAAGTGCCTAAACCAGTGCCAGGTGGAAACTCCATAAACATGGTGATTATTATTAGATTATCCATAAGTACCTCCCTGCCCTGACATTCTTAAAAGCCACAAATGCACAACTCCTCATAACTGAATCAAATTAGAGATGGTATTGAGCGATTTGGAAGATTTCCAGAGCATACAGCTGGAATATGTATCATCAGGAGTGAATTATTACATCTCACTGGGCCTCAGTTTCTCTTTAGTAGAAGGAGAATTTCAGCTAGCATCTGTGCTCTCAAAATCAAGTATCAAATGTTACACTGAACAACTGGCATACGAAACCCCTTAGATTCTAGTGAGATGAATGACTTAACACTGGTAAGTACTTTTGGGAAAAAATGAACAAGTTGTCATTCACTTAATATGCCTTTGCAAGCATGCACGCCTATGCATGTCTGTACACACATACACGCAAACACACCTACAGAAAATTCTTTTTAATACGGCCCAAACTACTTCAGAGTTCAGGAATCAATGATTTTAGTAAGTTTTGATAAATTTAATAAATACATGGAAAGGATTCAAACATAGAAGATTGGGGCTAGGATGGTAGAAAATATCAGGATAAAAAAACAAAAACAAACAAGGCAACTAATTTTAAGGAATGTGTAAGTAGGAAAATGGGATAAAATAAGTTGGGAAAATAGATACGTGAAGTGTCTACGAGGAAGGAAAAGAAAGTAATAAACAATGGGTTCAGAAAAGGCTTTGCAAGGAGTAAACATCTGAGTTAGGTCTTGGATGAAAAGAAGATGTTTGGCATGTATGCAGAGTGGTATCTGGATAATTCTAGGATATGCGCGAAGTCAGGGAGTGTGAGAAGTGCCTGCCGAGTTCAAGAAGGTTAGCGATCAGCTGTGAATGGAACAAAAGTGTTATGGCAGGTTCTGGAGGACAACAACGTCAGAAGGACTGGGTGGGAGGCATTCTATGGAGGGCTCTATGTTACCTAATTCTATGGAACATTAGGTAAAAAGCTTGGACTTGATCATCCATATTTGGAAGTTTTAGGTAACTGGGCAGGAAGAAAACCCACACAACTGATGTGTTCAGATGATAACTGACAACTGTGAAGGGTGAATTGAAGAACCACTTATAGCTTGAGAGACAAATAGCAGCAATTGGATAATTTCATCAACAGGAACAAAAGCAACAGGAATGGAGAAGAGAAAATTGGTGTAAGAGACATTGAGGAGGTGGAGTCTTTGAGTTGTTTTATCGTTGTTGACTGGTCCCTCCCGCTTTGGCCTCTTTCTTCATCTTCAGTTCTTTTCCTCTGCCTTCCCCATGAGCTGTTTCTTCCCTCGAGTCCTTAACTACATTGTCGCCAAGGGTTCTGACCTTGGCCATCTTCTTGGGTGACTTTGAACTAGCCTGTGGCCTTCAGACTGCTTCTGTGTATGTGGCACACATAGTTTCCCCTTGCAGCCAGACTTCCCTGCTGAGCCTGCTTGTGTACTGAACTATTTAGTAACCATCCCTCTACAGAGATATTTAGCTACAAACTGTCATCGTCCCTTGAAAACTTGTTCTCCTCTCTCTTACAGTCTATATTCTGGTGTTCATTATTTACACATTTAGCAATTGAAATTGATTTTGGAAATTAGAATTAGAATTTATTCCCCTTTTCCCAATTACCCTCCATATCCAGTATATCACCAAGATTTTATAATAATTACCTCTCCTAAACATAACAGAAATACAACTTCTCATTTAATTTGTACGGTCGTTCTTTTAGTTCTTAATTTAGTCTCATCCATGAGATAAGGGCAAGCCCCAAAGGGAGGAAATCTCAGGTATGTCCGAAGGTGGCATCGTATGAGTAGGTTCAAGGATGTATTATTGAGATGAAAAAGAGAATCAAACTCAGACGGGACGAGGAACATAACCGAAAATGTGGAGGTACGCGTCACATTCAAGGAGTCAACAAAAATGTTGGTGTGACAACAAAAACGCACCTAAGTTAGTGGCTATAAAAGTACACAGAGCAAAGACAAAGTGGAATGGGTCACCTGGGTGGCTCAGTCGGTTAAGTTTCTGACTTTGGCTCAGGTCATGACACATGGGGCCTGGGATCGAGCCCCACATCGAGCTCTCTGTTCAGCAGAGAGCCTGCTTCTCCCGCTCCCTCCATCTGCTGCTCCCCCTGCTTGTACTCTTTGTCTCTGTCAAATAAATAAATAAAATTCTTAAAAAAAAAAAACAAACAAAGTGGAATGTATAGTTCAAGGTAAGAAGTCCAATAATTAGCCTGTGACTAGAAAATATGTCCTTGAAACACTTCAAGTGACTACCAGCTTAACTCTGAGTCTTCCTGCCGTAAGTCTTGTCTCCTTCAGTGGTTTTTCTAAAACATAATTATCATCATGGCAGTTCCTCTTAACTTAACCCTTAAGACCCCCTTTTTTTTTTAAATAAAATCCTAACTTCGAGTGGGGTTATGGATATTGGGGAGGGTATGTGCTATGGTGAGTGCTGTGAAGTGTGTAAACCTGGCGATTCGCAGACCTGTACCCCTGGGGATAAAAATATATGTTTATAAAAAATAAAATTTAGAATAAAAATAAATAAATAAATAAATAAATAAAATCCTAACTTCTTAACATGGGATTGTTTCTTCATGATTTGATTTCTGCTTATCCCTCTCATCTCCTCATAGCTTGACATTCCTTCACATCCAGAAACCTTGACCCTTTAAAGCTGCACTAGGTCAGTTCCCTAAACAAACCACGCTCTCCCACTAATACATACTTTTCTACATGCAGTTCATCTGCCTATAACTGCTCTGAGCTAATTCATGAAGGTTCTTCATGATAACACCTTAAACATCCTTTCTTAAGAAGTTTTCCTCTACCACACAGCCAACCTACCAACCCCTTTTTAGGCTACTGTAGCATATTCTCCCCTACAGTGCTTAAGCTGTGTGCTGCACAACTGATTTCTCCAACAGTATTTCATACTGTGTTGTGTTATATTGTGTCATGGTATTATCTGATGTTATATTACAGGATGCTAATATTTCCTGAAGGCAACGATTCATTTTCATATTCACCACAGTGCTATGAACAGAACTGATGCATACATAGTAGTTGAACAAATTAATGAATAATTGAACCGCTTAGTGAAAGATTAGATATGAAAAGTAAATAAAAAGCCAAGGTGAAATGTTTCTGAGGTTTACAGTCCTGTAGATCGGAAGAATTAAGTGACCCAAACTGTAGGTCAAATCCAATCCATTTATCACATATATGGTCACTATCTATACCCATGAGGCTGAAGATGGCTGGAGAAAAAAAAATATATGTATCATATTGATTGGATTTATTTCAATTTTATTATCTGAAATCTCAAGTGGTTCCTCAGGGCTGCCTGGCAATCCCACCATATTTCCCAAAACAATTTACACTCCCCATTCCCAGACAACTATTTCATATCTTATTCTGAAATTCAAATTTTTTTTTAAAGATTTTTTTTTTTTTATTTGACAGAGAGAGATCACAAGTAGGCAGAGAGGCAGGCAGAGAGAGAGAGAGGAAGGGAAGCAGGCTCCCTGCTGAGCAGAGAGCCCGATGCGGGACTCGATCCCAGGACCCCGAGATCATGACCTGAGACGAAGGCAGCGGCTTAACCCACTGAGCCACCCAGGCGCCCTGAAATTCAAATTTTATTTTTATTTTTTTATTTTTTTTTTAATTTTTTATTTTTTCAGCATAACAGTATTCATTATTTTTGCACCACACCCAGTGCTCCATGCAATCCGTGCCCTCTACAATACCCACCACCTGGTGCCCCCAACCTCCCACCCCCCACCCCTTAACAAAATTCTCAGATCGTTTTTCAGAGTCCATAGTCTCTCATGGTTCACCTCCCCTTCCAATGAAATTCAAATTTTAAACACATATTCTACCGATGATCTTACTGAGAATAGACATCCAAAGGGAAATGTCTACATTTCTTTTCTCTTCTCCATACTTTTTTTCTCTTCCTCTTGAACTTATTTCTTTCTATAGTGCTTACAAATTCTAACATAATACAGAGTTATTTTGATTTTCACCTATCTCCCCTTACCCTCCTATAATGTAGGCTCTATGAAGGCAGGGTTGCTTCCATTTTGTTCTTTTTCACTTCTGCATCCTAAGCTCTTAGAATAGTTTCTGGTACACAGAAATCAATCAGTAAATATTTACAGAATGAAATAATTCCATCTCCCACAAATCTCTCCATTTCTCAGCAACTGTACCATTGTACTGTTCTTTACATTCTCTTTTAATAGATGAATTATTCTTTCTCCTAATGCCAAATTTCATTCTTATCATCTGAACACAATCCATCATGTATAATCATGTAATTTGCTCACTGTATAATGGTGGCTAGCTGAGTGGGCAAGGGGAAGCTGAAAGTCATTTGCCTAGAGGAAGAGTTGGTGTTTTTTTGTTTTTGCTTTTTATTTTTCTTGTTGTTGTTGGATGGTTGCTTTTCTTTGCAAATAATTGCTGTATAGAATAGTAATAGCCCTGACTAAATTTTATAATTTCTTACTTATTCAAGAACATTTATGCAAAAATGTCATATAACTCCCATCTTGAGATGTTTGGGTGGCTCAGTTGGTTAAATGTCTGCCTTAGGCTCAGATCATAATCCCGGGGTCCTGGGATCGAGTCCCATGTCGGGCTCCTTGCTCAGCAGGAAGCCTACTTCTCCCTCTGCCTGCCACTCACCCTGCTTGTGCTCTCTCTCTTACTCTGACAAATATAAATAAATAAAATCTTAAAAAAAAAAACAAACCAACCCCCATCTTATAAAAAATGACCATCCTTGACTCTCCATCCCTTTTTTTCTACTCCCCTTTATAGCAAAACTTCCTGAAACCACGATCCCATCACTAGAGATAGTGCCAGGCAACCATTTATCTGATTTCTGATTAGGCTAGTTAGAATTTCCTAAGCTACTTAGAGTTTCTAGCATTTTAACAAATACATTTAAATAAATGGAATCATATAGAATATTTTATTTAGCTATCTTCTCTCACTCCACATAATTATCTTGAGATTCACCCATGATACTGCATATATTCAGTTTACTGCCTTTTATTGAAGTGTTACATTTGTTGTGTGAATATAACACAAGTACTTTGTCCATTCAAGTGTTGATGTGTTATTTTGGTTGTTTCTGGTTTGGGACTATTAAAAATACTACTGCTATATTCACGTATGAGTCTTGGAATGAGCATATGCTTTACTTATGCATAGGAAAAAACCTAGGAAGGTAATGGTGGAGTCCTTGGGTACATGGACATTTAACTTTTTGAACCACTGTCAAAGTTTCCAATGTAGTTGTCATTCAACATCTGCAGTGTCAATGTACAACAATTCAAGTTCCTACAAATCCTCTCCAGTATGTGCTAGGGTCAACCTTTTCATTCCAGTCATTTTAATAAATGTGTAGTAGTATTTAAGTTTTTACTCTCTTTCCCTAGTGACTAATAATATTGACCATCTTTTTATGTGTTTACTTGTCACCTGTGAATCCTAGAAAGAGTGTGCTTAAGTTTGTTGTCTGTTCTTTTGTTGGGCAATTGAATTCTGAGTTTTAAGTTTTTAAACATAATATATCCTAGATACAACTCTTATATCAAATATGTGCTGTGAAATGATTTATTTCCAGTCTGTGGCTTGTCTTTCCCTTCTCTAAATACTGTCTTTTATGTTTAAAGAATTTCTTCATTTGGACCAAGTCCAATGTATCAAGTTTTTCTTTTATGGACTGTGCTTTAGCTGTTGGTATCTTATCTAAGAAATCTTTGCTTAACCCAATGTAACAAATTTTTTTTTCATGTTTTTTTTCTAGAAGATTTACAGTTTCAGGTTTTACATTTGGGATTATATAAAATTCCTTTTGAATTAATTTATGAATATGGTGAAAACTTGCAGATGCTTTGCTTATTTTATTCCTTTTCATCTCACTTTTGATCATTTCTATTCTTATGTATTCAAGCTCATTAATATTTTCCTCTGCAACATCTAATCTGCCATCAGTTATATCCAGTGCATTTTTACCTCTTGGACATTGTGTTTTGATCCTTTGACATCTTGCTTTTAAGCTTTGTAAGATGGCATTTAAGAAACATTTTTTCTAGGGCTAATATTTTCTCCTTACTGATGCAAGAGCCCTCTGAGTTACCCTCCCCAAGGCCCTGCCCATTATAGAGTTTTCTAAGCTAGTTGGTTGGAAGAGGAATTATTCCTGTCCCTGTGTAAGCCCCAAAGACTGTTCCCTCTATCCTTGCCATGTGATTCTTTCTGGCCTTTATTAGTTCCTCACATCTATGCACCAACTAATATCCAACAGGAGAATTTCTGCAGAAATCTCCCAAATTTCTGTTAGTAATAGTCATGCTTTATAATTTTTTCAGTAATATTCCCTTGGGTGCTGTATTTTACTTGTTATTCATCAGCTTATGGACATTGGTGCTGCTTCCATTTTTTGGATACTATGAATAATACTGTTATAAACATTCATGTACAAGTTTTTAGGCGGGCATATGTTTCTTTTCTTTCAAGTATACATCTGCATAGCATATATGTGTGTGTCTGGAGAGAGGATAGATCTAGCACAGAATTTCTGAGTCATGTGATAACTCCCTATTTAACATTTTGAGGAACCGTCAATGTTCTTTTACAAAGTGGCTGCACCATTGTACATTAACACCTGCCATGTTTGATGGTTCAAATTTCTTCACTTAGCTTCCAAAAGAACATTTATTGTTATCTGTCTTTTTGAGTATAGCCTTCTGAGTGGGTGTGAAGTGATACTGCATTGTGGTTTCAGGTGGCATTTCTCACCAATAATGTTGAACATCTTTTCATACATTTATTGGCCACTATTTGTATATCTTCTTTGAAGAAATGCCTAGTCAAATCCATTGTCTATTTTTTATTTTTATTTTTTCAATGTTATTTTATTTTAATTCAATTAATTAACATATAATGTATTATTGGTTTCAGAGGTACAAGCCTATGATTCATCAGGCTTATATAATGCCCAGTGTTCATTGTATCATATGCCCTCTTTAATGTCAATCACCCAGTTACCCCATTCCCCTAGCCCCCTCCCCTTTGGCAACCCTCAGTTTGTTTCCTATGATTAAGAGTCTCTTATGGTTTGTCTCCCTCTCTGGTTTCATCTTGTTTTATTTTTTAAAAATTCAAATAATTCTTAAATGGAATTTAAGAAGAACCCACTGCTTATTTTAAATTGGGTTATTTGTTTTTATTATTGAATTGTAGTTCTTTGTCTATTTTGGGTACAAAGTACCTTATAAGATATATGATTTACAAACATTTTCTCCTATTCTGTGGTTTTTCTTTGGCTTTGTGAACATTTTATCCCATTCTGTAACTTGTGTTTGCACTTCACTGATGGCATTATTATAGCACAGTGGTTTTTAATTTTGTTGAAGTCCAATCTATTTAATTTTTATTTTGTCACCTATGCTTTAGGTATTGTATCTCAGTAACAACTTTTTAGCCCAGCCAGAGATTTACTTGTATACTTTCTTTTAATTTTTTTTGTAGTTTTTGCTCTTACATTTAGGTAATAATCCTTCCTGAGTTAATTTTTGTGTATAGTGAATAGTAGGGGTTCCACTTCATTTTTGTATATAGATATCAAGTCAACCCAGAACTGTTTGTTCAAAAGATTAGTCTTTCCCCATTCAATTCTCATGGCAATCTTATAAAAAAAATCAGCTGAATATAAA
This sequence comes from Lutra lutra, assembly GCF_902655055.1. Lineage (NCBI taxonomy): Eukaryota > Metazoa > Chordata > Mammalia > Carnivora > Mustelidae > Lutra > Lutra lutra. The sequence goes on along the minus strand of NC_062279.1, from coordinate 32,405,626 downwards.
TGCAAAGACTAATTTCTGGACTCATTTCTAGTCATTCATCTATATGTCTGTCCTTATGCTGTCTTGATTATCTGTGTGTTAAGATTTGAAATCATGAGGTATGAGTCTTCCACTTCTGTTCTTTCTCAAGATCTTTTTCTGCTTATTCTGGCTATTTTGAATTTCCATATGAATTTAAGGGGCAGTATTTTAGTGTCAAACAAAAAAAGTCAGCTGAGGTTTTGATAGGGATTATGCTCAATGTTTCTTGCTCTTAATGACTTCATATGTAAAGAAAAATTTAAAACTGAATTATTGTACTTAGTAAATCATGACACTTGATTTCCAGTTTCATTCTCAGCACAGTGCCCCTTTTTATTGAGAAGATTTAAAAATATGTTAGAAAACATGTTTCCAAGTTATTTTTTGGACATATTTGCATCTTTTTTGTGCTTGAAGTCATTTAATTATGTAGACAATTCTCACCAATTTTAAAAATAATCTCTCCATTAAATAAATTCTATTTTCTGACACATATATCATTTTCTTTTTGCTTCTTTGCTTATGGTGAAAAATGTTAGCATTTCCTTGATGGGGCTTATGTATATGTGCCTGTATTTGTGTGTATGTGTATGTGTGTGTATGTTAATATCTGTTGGATATCATGTCACTGGCCTTTAGTATATATTTACATTTAGGTTCTTTTAAAAGAGACTCTTTTGAGGTTTTTTCCCCACGAAACAAGCAAGCAATCTCTGTATACTACAAAATATTCCTTATCTCATTGTACATCATTGCCAAACTCTAAAACCTAAAATTTATAGCCTGCTTAAATCCATTTAAGTGAGCACACTTTAATTAAACTACTTCTCAATATGTTAAAAAGGCCTGAAAAAGATGAGTGCCACTGACCACCTATGGAGTACCTACTTTTCCCTCAGGACACACCTAATCTTACATGACATATGAAACTGATGAGGGTACTGATTAAATCTAAATAATTAATTTGCCATGCTTAATTTCTTTTTAAAGATAAAAATAAATGTATATTAAAGTTTTATATTTTTTTCCTGTACCCATGGATCATCTTGACCACCACCTAGGGTGTACCGACTCTACTTTATAAACCTCTGATCTGTGCTGTCACATACTGCCAAGAAATCAAGTAGATTCAGGATGAAAATGATGTAAAAAAAATTGCTGAGTAATTACTTTGTGGGTTTGATTAAAGTTAATTTATTATAATATAGGAGCACAGGTGACATCTTAAGAAATAAAACATCTTAAAAAATGAAATACAAGATCATAAACTGCTTTGGAAAGGACAGAGCAGTCAATTATGTTAACTGATGAGAATAAGTGAAATAAAGCAATAAGAGAGAACCAAACACTAGAATTTGAAAATGGAAAGTATGGGTGGTGGTTAGAAGAACTCTTTTAATAAAATTGTGTTATGGACAGAATTGTGTTCCCAGCACCCAAATTTATATCTTAAAGTCCCAGCCCTCCCATATGACTATTTGGAGTTTGGTATTACATGTAACTGATGAATCATTGAACACTACATCCAAAACTAATGATGTACTATATAGTGGCTAACTGAACATAATAAAAAATAAATAAGCTTTACCTCCATTAAAAAAAAAAAAAAGAATGCAAACGAAGGTGGTCATCTATAAGCAAGGAAATGAGCTCTTACCTAAAACAAAATTTTCCCAGCAACTTAGTCATGGACTTCCAGCCTCCAGAACTGTGAGAAAATAGATGTTTGTTGTTTAAGCCACTACTAGTAAAAGTAGTAAGGACAGAAGCCCAATTAGAGTTGGTTGGGGAAACACTAGGTAGTAAATAAATGATTATTTTGAACTGCTGTGTTTTCATTTGTATTTCTCTTCATGTAATTTTTTGTTTCATGTTTGATTTCTTGGTTGGTCCATTCACTGTTAAGTAACATGCTATTTAACCTCTGTGTGTTTGTGCATTCCAGATTTTTTCTTGTGATTGACTTATAGTTTCACAATGTTCTGGTCAGAAAAGATTCATGATATGACTCCAATCTTGTTTGATTTGTTGAAGCTTGTTTTATGGACCAATATGTGATTTATTCTGGGAATGTTCCATGTGCACTTGGAAAGAATGTGTATTCTGCTGAAGATAGCATGTTCTGAATGTACCTGTTAAGTACATCTGGTTCAGTATATCATTCAAAGTCACTGTTTCCTTATTAACTTTCTGTTTAGATAATCTGTCCATTCAGATAAGTGGGATGCTGAAGTCAACTATTATCATATTACTATTATGTTATTAACTATTTTATGTATTTGCGTGCTCCCATGTTAGGAGCATAAGTATTTACAATCACTTGATCTTCTTGTTGGATTGTCCTCTTTTTATTATATAGTGTCTTTCTTTGTCTCTAGTTACAATCTTTGTTTTACAGTGTATTATTTAGGCACAAAAATGAATGAAATCTTGACATTGACAACAACAGAGATGGATCTAGAGACTATAATGCTAAGTGAAATAAGCCAGTTAGAAAAAGACAAATACCATATGATTTTGCTCATTTGTGGAATTTAAGAAACAAAACAAAGGGAAAAAACAAACAAAAAGACGAGCCAAAAACTAGACTCTTAATTAGAGAGAATAAACTGATGGTTACCAGAGGGAAGGTAGGTAGGGGAATGGGTGAAATAGGTAAAAGGGATTAAAAGTACATTTATCTTAAGCACTGAGTAATATATGGTATTTTTGAATCACTATATTGTACACCTCAAACTAATATAACAATGTGTTAACTACACTGGAATTAAAAATTACTTAATTAATTACAAAAGAAGTGATGTTACAAAGTTAAGCAATTCTTTCTAATTTTCCTAAGGAAAGTACAAAGAAACTGAATGGTAGCCAGGAAGGGAGTGGGACAAAGAAAGATACCGTTTTCTTAACTTATTTCTTAATAGAATGATTTGAGAATAATCTAACTGGAAGAAAAAACTTTAATTCAGAAAAAGATACAATTTTTCTATTGACTGCCTTATGCAGGTGCAGGAGTATGAAATTCAGAGCAAAAGTAGGACTTACATGGCATAGGAGAAGACAGAGTATATAGATATATAATCATGTAACTTGATGGTATGAGAATGACACAATATTTTCCCGAGGGAGTTTATCCAGAAGTTTCGAAGTAAAGGCAATATAAGATAAAAAGATAGCTTAATGGAGACAGAAGATCCGGAAAGTTACTTATTTAAATCCAATATTCTTGAGTATTTTTGTGGCTCAAGATAGCTATGTTTACAATTTTATAACTGGAAATTTAATGGAGAAAATTTTATGAGTAACAAACTTTTAGTTGAGGAAGGGGTTTATACCTTCTTTCTCGAGTTTAAGAAAATATTAGAAAAGAATGAGTCAAAAAAAAAAAAGAAAAGAATGAGTCAAGATGCAGGAAGGAAAGAATGGTGAAGGAGAAAAAAACTGAAGATGACCAAATTGAAGTTATCTTAGGAGTACGGAGTGTAAGAGGCAAAGGATGTGGTTTTGAAAGGACAAAGGAGGACTAAATGGCCATCTTGGACAATGGGTAATTAAATGGAGAAGAATAAAACTTTTAGTGAGATTGAGGAAAAGCATTACTGGTCCTGGGTGACTTAAACAGTATTTAATGAAGTTATACAAATAAACACCTATTTTGATTTCTGCATCAGATAGTAGTAAAAGAGAAAACAGACCATTGAGTTTTGTTCTAGAATGGGGCTAGGTGAGGTAAGAGCAGAGAAAGATTAATTGAGCACCAGTATGACTTAGCTTATTTAGTAGAGCAAAGCTGTGAGAAGTTAGGAGAGTACATACAGCCTCAATTGATTGGTAGCTTAAATTAATTGGGAAAGAAGGACAGACCAGAGGTCCTCTTGAAGGTGAGATTAAACCTAGTGAAAGTGAAGGAGTGGAACCTGTGGGTGCAAATTCCAGACAGAAAATTCTTGAAGTAAAACAGTTTGAGGCAATATGCAATCTGAATTGTGGTACGTGTTTTGTTTCAATAAAGTGCATACAACAAGGATTAGAATAAAACAGCTAAAAATAAATTCAACCAAGGAGGTAGAATGTTTCTACACTGAAAACCTCAAGATACTGATGAAAGAAACTGAATAAGATGGAAATAAATGTAAAAATATCCTATGTTCATGGATTGGAAGTATTAATATTGTTAAAAGACCCATATTACATGAAGCTATCTATAATTCAGTGCTATCAAAATTCCTATCAAAATTTCAATGGAATTTTCCCAGAAACAACAATCCTAAAGTTTATATAGAACCATAAAAGACTGAATAGCCAAAGAAATATTGAGGAAGAACAAAGCTATAGGAATTACACTTCCTGATTTCAAACTCTATTATAAAGCTATAGTAATCCAAACAGCAGGATACTGGCACAAAAAACAGAAATTTAGATCAATAGAACAGGATAGAAAGTCTAGAAACAAACCCATGAATATATATAATCAATTAATTTGTGACAAATGACATAAGAATACTTAATGGGAAAGGGATAGACTTTTTAATTAATAGTGTTGGCAACCTGGACAGCTCCATGCAAAAGACTGAACCTGGATCCATATCTTACATAATACACAAAAATTGATTCAGAATAGATTAAAGACATGTACATAAGAACTAAAACCATAACACTCCTAGAGGAAAATATAGAGGGTAAGTTCCTTAACGGTGGTCTTGGCAATGATTTTTTGGATCTGACACCACAAACACAAGCAACACAAGCAAATTTAATAAGCAGGAGTACATCAAACTAAAAAATTTCTGCAAAGGAAACCACCAAAAATATGAAAAAACAACCTACAGAATGGGAGTGAATATTTACAAATCATGTATCTAATAAAGGGTTAATATTCAAACAATACAAAGAACTCAACTCAATAGCACAAAGAAAACAATCCACTTTAAAAATAGGCAGAGTAAAAAAAAAAAAAAATGGGCAGAGTACCTGAATAGACATTTTTTTTTCCCCAAAGTAAACAACAGGTACATAAAAAGGCATGACACATCACTAACTATTAGGGAATTGCAAATCAGTATTACAGTGAGATATAACCTCACACATGTTAGAATGGGTATTGTCAAAAAGACAAGAGATCATGAATGTTGGCAAGAATGTGGAGAAAAGCAAACATTCATGCACTGTTGGAGGGAATGTAAATTGTTGCAGTCCTTACGGAAAACAACATGGAGTTTCCTCAGAAAGTTAAAAACAGAGCTTGCATATGATCCACCAGTCCTATATCTGGGTACATGTGCAAAGGAAAACAGGATCAAAAAGACATCTACACTTCCATGTTCCTGTAACATTATGCACAATAGCCAAGATATGAATACAAGTTAAGTGTTCATCAGTAGATGAATGGATAAAGAAAATGTGATGTATATATACATATATATATAATGGACCATTATTCGATCATAAGAAAGGAAATCCTGCCATTTGTAACATGGATGAACCTTTAAGGTATTATTCTAAGTGAAATATGTCAGAAAAGGACAAATACCATATGATCTCACTTATATGTAGAATTAAAAAAAAAAGAAAATCCATAGAAACAGAGAGTAGAAAAGTAGTTGTTAGGAATTAGAGGGGGTGAAGAAGATAGAGATTGGTAAAAGGGTACAAACTTTCATTTATAAGATGAACAAGGTTTTGGGGTGCCTGGGTGGCTCAGTTGGTTGAGTGTTAAGACTCTTGGTTTTGGGTCAGGTCATGGTCTCAGGATTTTGAGATGAATCCTGCATTGGTCTCTGTGCTTAGCAGGGAGTCTGCTTGAGATTCTCTCTCTCTCCTCCTTCCTATGCCTTTCCCTCCAGTCTCTCTCTCTAAAATGAAGAAATAAATCTTTTTTTAAAAAAAAGGTGAATGGGGGGAGGGTGTTGGGAGAGGGGGGGTGGGGTTATGGACATTGGGGAGGGTATGTGCTATGGTGAGTGCTGTGAAGTGTGTAAACCTGGCGATTCACAGACCTGTACCCCTGGGGATAAAAATATATTATATGTTTATAAGAAATAAAATTTAAAAAATTTAAAAAAACTATTATGAAAAAAAGGTGAATAAGGTTTTATAACTAACATATAACATGGTGACTATAGATGGATAACACTATTTATAATTAAAATTTTCTAAGAGAGAATTTAAATGTCCTCACACACACACAAAAAAGATAAATATGTGAAGTGATAGATGTGTTAATTAACTAGATGGGCTTTCAAATGTATACATACATCAAACCACCACTATATACACCTTTAAAGATCTTAACATTTTATATGTCAATTATACCTAAATACAGCATAAATTAAAACAAACAAGGATCTGGAGAAGGCAGAGAATGTTGAGAAATGTGATTTCCAGTCTAACTTGTTTTTCTGGTCCAATACAGTAAGGTAATACTTTTCTTGTCATTTTGAGGGCTCGGAGGAAATTGGGTGGTATCTAAGTAAGGGACTACAGTAAGTAAGTAGGGAAGGTTTAAAATGTGTCAGTATAAGGATTAAAGGCATATTGAAAGAGCTAGTAGAGAAAATGGCAAGAGAATATGGTCAAAATAATTCACTATTCTGAGTGAAATTAACTCAAGCAGAGAAAGTCAATTTCATATGGTTTCACTTACTTTTGGAGCATAAGGAATAACACGAGGACATGGGGAGATGGAGAGGAGAAGGGAGTTGGGGGGTAGTCGGAGGGGGAGACAAAGCATGAGAGACTGTGGACTCTGAGAAACAAACTGAGGGTTTTGGAGGGGAGGAGGTGAGGGTTGGGCGAGCCTGGTGGTGGGTATTAAGGAGGGCACATATTGCATGGAACCCTGGGTGTGGTGCATAAACAATGAATCTTGGAACACTAAAAAAATAAATAAAATAAAATTACAAAAAAATTCACTATGTACAAGTTGCATATAAGAGAGGTATAATACAAGAGTGGAATGTATCTAAGACAGCAACTGGCTCTTACAGTAGTAACTGTGAACCATGGGAAGTGGGATCGTGGAGTTTAAAACCAAACCTTATTTATCCACAACTATTCTGAATTCCTGAAGGACATAATCATAAACAAATTCATGACCATTAGCTCTTTTAGTAAGGACAGTATTGGAAACATGCCAACAGGTTATGATATGTCTCACATGTTTCAGTCCATTGGCACGAATAATCTGCAATAAGATCTAAGGAAAAGCATGAATAGATGTACCAAATTATTAAGAGGGAGTAGGGAGAATGATCAAACTATGAGTTGTAGATACACCTAAATTCTTTACTGTATTCTAATTTTGGTACCTATTCTCACTATAAATTAATCTTTTAATATCCCAGAGAGACTTTCTGAATAGCTTTGAGAACATTTATAAACTTGAATTTTGGCACTTTTTTTATATTTAAAAGAAAATGAAATCCTCACCATGAAATTGAGCTAATTTACTGTGCAGCAGGCATATTCAGTTAATACATTTTGGGTTCCATAAATATAATATGAAAAGTGCACATGTAATATGAATTCATTTCATGGTTTCCATCTATCTCCCCTTATTAGAGAACACTGCAATACAAGAGCCTCCTGTACAGCTCCCAGAAGCTCTGTCCTTGGCAATAATGAACATGTTCCTTTAACCTTCAAATGGCTAGATTTAGCAACATCAAGGACCGGAGCTGAATGGTGCGTACAAAGTGTTCACAATAAGAGTGTCACCATTAGGCTAGCCAAATCCTCCCAACATACTGGTGTGTCCAGGGAAGGGAGATGGGAATTTTTATGAAGTGACTCCCTTTTGATCCTGAAAGATTAAAAACAATTCCAGCAGCCCCCAA